>NC_080789.1:28963863-30341870 GCF_028018385.1 Neofelis nebulosa
CCAGCTTCTGAGAGAATCAGCAGACTTAACCTGTAAACTCCCCTGGGAAGATTATTTTATTTATTGTTGTGTTAAAACATAAGTTTCCTAACAATGGGGAAAAGTTACCATCTAGGGCTAAAACAGGCAGAATTCTAATTACGCATCCCAATGGTTCACCACCTCTGCCCATCCTCCCCACAAAACGTCCCAGGTGCACATACTCAAATCTCTTCTGGGCCTGAAATACGTATAATATAGTTGTCCCTGTTTCTAAAGCCTTACTATGAATGGATGATCTGTGACATCACTTCAACATTTCTAAGACCTAACTCTACTAGTGTCTATGCAAGACCACCTATACATTCTCTTTGCAGGGTCAAATTCCATACATTTCCCCTGTTTAAAGGCATCTTAAAGGTTTAAATAACAACTAAAATCTCCCACAGTCTTAAGAAAGAAGCTAATGGGAGGTAGAAGTCAAATCTAGTGTCCCTCAATCAAGGACTTTATAATTAATGAAGTGGAAATATTTTTTAATGCCTAAACTCATAATTTGAAGGCAGAAACTTGGTTTGTTTGGAAAAATATTTTTAAAGGTGCTAGAGAAAAAATATTTGTTTCCAGTAAGTATATCGGCTACTTAAAATAATCCTCCCATTGAGGAAACAGGAGAAAACCTAGAAAAAATATGAACAAAATATTCTGAATGAAGGTTCAGAAGAACTAAACAGTTGTTGAACTTCCAGTTTGAAAGCGAGGGAATATAGAGATCTGTACAGGTTAGATTGGTATTAGGAGTACTTGTCTCTGTGGGTATTTGCCAATTGTGAAAAAGTTGCTGAAAGTCTGGGAAGCTGAGCGGTATTTTTGAGTGTCTCTTGAGGATAAGGATGAAAATTGGGGTGCGGGATCCGAGAGAGTGATACAGCATCAGTAAACAGTATGTACTCCGTGAAGGTTGACTAAGACAGCATCTGTCCCTTGAGGAGATGAACACCCAATTTTGAGTTACTTCAGTCTCTGAAGATACTTTAAAGAGATTGTAGATTTCTAGAGTCAGACATTTGGCAGGAAGAAGAGCCTATCATCTCTGGAGAAAGAGACCATCATCTTTGGCTTCTAATTAGTTTTTTACGTATAATGTCCAGATCCCAAAGCAAATTGACCAAACACAAAGGAATTGAAGAACATCTGCCAGAATCAACAGAAGAGAGCTTAAAACCTTCACAGTTGTCAGATGCAGATTTGAAATGAAAATTGCTTAAAATATTCAAGGAGTTAAACAAGATTAATGAATTTAAGAAGAGAATTGGAAGCTGAAGAAAAGATGCTTAAAACTGAAATTATAGAAATTTTAAAATGTAATAATTAAAATGAAGAACTATAGAGATGGGTTTAGCAGTTTATTAGATGTACATGAAAAGGGATTTAATAAGCTGAAAGAAAAAGTAAAAGAAAATCTCCAGAATGAATTTCAGAAAAGAAAAAAAAAAGAAAGGCAAATATATATTGTAGAACGCAAAAACAGAACCACATATATGCAACCACCTGGTTTATGACAAAAGTTACAGTTCAGTGCAGTGGAAAGTTTGATCTTTCTGATAAATGTACTAATCCCCAGTACACATGACCCAATTCTAGATGGAGATTAAAAGTCAATATCAAAAGTAAAAGAAAACATTTCTTAAAAGTATTTTAAAAATAAGGACTATCATAAACTTCAGGTGGTCATACATTTCTTAAATTGTAAAACAAGAACTCTAAATATAAATAAAAATTGTTAAATTGGAATACAGTAAAACTAAAAATCTTTTTGTCAAAAGAAATCCTTAAAAAAAAAAAGAGGCGGGGGGGAAGCCAGGCACCTGGGTATCTCAGTCAGTTAAAGCTCAGGTCATGATCTTACAGTTTGTGACTTCAAGCCCCATGTCAAACCCCATGTCGAGCCCTGTGCCGGGCTCCGTGCTGATAGTGTGGAGCCTGCTTGGGATTCTCTCTCTCTCTCTCTCTCTCTCTCTCTCTCTCTCTTTCTCTCTCTCTCTCCCTCTCTCTCTTTGCCCTTCCCCTGCTCAAGCTTTCTCTCTCTCTCTCTCTCTCTCTCTCTCTCTCTCTCTCTCTTTCTCTCTCTCTCTCTCTCAATAAATAAATAAACTTAATTTTTTTTAAAGAAAAGGAAAAACAAAAAAAGACAGCCACAAAATGGGAGAAAATACTTTCAAAACATATAGTTAACAAACGACTCACATTCTGAATGTATAAAGGATTTTTACAAATGAATTTAAAAAGTAATTGAATAGAACAGAAAACTATTGCAATGCTTGAAGAGACACTTCACAATAAAGTAAAATAAATGAATAATAAGCAAATGAAAATTTGATTAATTTTATTAGTCTTTAAGGAAATGCAAATTAAAACCTAAATGAAATGCCACTTTATATTCACCAGAACAGCTAAGATGAAAAAGACATACAATACTGAATTTGGCAAAGATGAGGAGCAATTGGAAATTTCATGCACTGTGAAAATGCAAATTGGAATAGACATTTTGGAAAATAGTTCTGATGTATGTACTTACTACAGTGCACTTATGCATAGCCTATGACTTAGCATTCTACTCCTAGGTATATATTCAACAGAAATACATTCTATCTACCTATCTATCAATCTATCTATCCAAAGACATGTATAAAGATATGTATAAATATAATCTCACTATTCTTGGGGCACCTGGGTGGCTCAGTCGGTTAAGCATCTGACTTCTGCTCAAGGTCACGATCTTGAGGTTCATGAGTTCTAGCTCCACATTGGGCTCTGTGCTGACCACTCAGAGCCTGGAGCCTGCTTCGGATTCTGTGTCTCCCTCTCTCTCTGCCCCTCCCCTGCTTGTGCTCTGTGTATCTCTCTCTCTCTTTCAAAAATAAGTAAATGTTAAAAAAAATTTTTTTGAAATATATAGCATCAGTATTCTTAACAGCCAAAAATTTAAAAACCAGGAAAAAAATCAAGTTTATAGCAACACTATTCTTAGTGCCTCAAATTGACAGACAATCCAAATGTTCATAAATAGTGATTTGTCTAAATAAATTGTGGTGTGTTCATTTAACAGGATTTTACCCTTGAATGAGAATGAACAAACTGTAACTACAAACAACAACATGGATAAATCTCACCAATAGATCTAGGGGAAAGAGGCCAGGAACAAAAGAATACTTACTATATCATACCATTCATATAAACCTTAAGAACAGACAAAAATTGTTTTGGATGTCATGATGGTGCCAGGAATGGAGCTTGATAGGAGTTTCTAAGGTGCTGGTTATGTTCTACTTCTTGACCTGCTTGTATGTTTTATGAATGTGTTGACTTTGTAAACATCCATAGGGTGTGCACTTGTGAATTGTTTTCTGTAAATATGATATAGTTTAGTGCTTACCCAATGGGAGTTACTATTTAAAACAGCATCCAAGTATATCAAATAACGAACTTTAACAAAAGCATGCAAGTCCTTTACACTGAAAACTGCAAAATAATATTGATAGGAATTGAAGAACACAAAAATAAGTGGAGGGGCATACTATGTTGATGGTTGGGATGATTCAGTGTTGTAAAGATAACCGTTTTACTCAAGTTGATAGTAAATTTCAATGTAATTGCAGGCAAAATCCCGACAGATTTTTATGTGAAACAGGACAAACATATTCTAAAATTTACAAGTAAAGGAAAAGAGCCATTGCTCTTTTATTTTTTTTTTAATTTTTTTTAACGTTTTTTATTTATTTTTGAGACAGAGAGAGACAGAGCATGAACAGGGGAGGGTCGGAGAGAGGGAGACACAGAATCCGAAACAGGCTCCAGGCTCTGAGCTGTCAGCACAGAGCCCGACGCGGGGCTCGAACTCACGGACCGCGAGATCGTGACCTGAGCCGAAGCCGGCCGCTTAACCCACTGAGCCACCCAGGCTCCCCGCCATTGCTCTTTTAAATGAAAAGAATGATGAAGGATTTATGTTAATAATTATTAAGACTGCAAAAGATAAGCTGAGGCATATTAAAATTTTTAAGAGTTTGTTTGAGCAAAAATTGATTTGAATAAGGTAATATACAATCTGGCAAATAGAAAAGAGCTCCAAGGAACTGTACAAAATAAGAGATTTTTCACAGGCAGAGAAGGAACAAGGAAGTTACAGTAGGCAAAAAATCAGGTTGATTGTTGTGAAGTTACTTTCCTTTAGGGGTGGGAGGGGTCTATCAGGCCAACTAGTGCTGATCAGGTGATTCCTGATTAACTGATGATTCCTTTTCTGGAAGAACTGAAACTGTATTTCTCAGTTTGGTGGTGGGCTTACCATAAGTAACTCCACTTTGGGTCTGTTGTTTTTAAGGCTTAAAAAAGCTTTAGTAAATCAGTGTGATATTGGTTAAAAAATATGTAAACTTACCAATGGGAAAAAAAAAAGAATCCTAAAACAAAACAGAACATGCATATATGGACACTTGATTTGTTACAAAGCTAAAGCTAACATTGCATATCTTATTTCAGTAAATGTTTCTGGAGCACTTAGATATCTCTATTTTTACAAATTAGCATAGCATTCACAAAAATTTATTTCAGGTACTTTTAGGTTTCTAAACGTGAAAAGTAAAATAATTATGCTTCCAGAAAAAGATATGACACTACTTATAATGCCTTGGAGGAAAAATTTCTTAAATAAGATACTGTGTATTGTGATTTATAATAAGAAATGTATATTTGGTCTTCCTCCAGTTCCTGGCACAGAGCTCCCCAAACCCTTGTAATTTCCTAAGTGATTAGAGCAATAGGGGTATCTTTTGTTATAATATTTGGTTTTGTCCTTAGTTCTTGAAGTAGCTTCAGAGAGATAAAAGTGAAAGGAGCATCTTTTGTTATTCACAACAAGCCCCTTTCCAGCACACCTAAGTTTATGTTCCTGAGGTGACATTTGGAAAGCCTCCAAGGATCTGAGCTTGATTAGAAGGTTAGAAGTTTCAGTTCAACCCTCCCACCCCCCACCTTCCTAAGAAGGAAGGGGTGTTGGAGATTGAGTTCAATCACCAATGGCCAATGACTCACTCAGTCATGTCCATGTAAAGAAACCCCCATAAAAACCCCCAAATGATGGGGTTTGGTGAGCTTCTAGGTTTGTGAACACAGCGAAGTGCTGAGAGAGTGATCTGCCCAAGGAGAGCATAGAAGCTCCATACTCCTTCCCCCATACTTTGCCCTATGTACTTTTTTTTTTCCATCTGACAGTTCCTGAGCTGCACCCTTTTATAATGAACCAGTAATTAGTAAGCAAAATATTCCCCTGAGCTTTGTGAGCTATTGTAGCAAGTTAATCAAATGCAGGGAGGGGATTGTGTGAACCTCTGATCTGTACCCGGTGGGTCAGAAGCACAAGTAACAACCCGGACTTGCAGTTGGCATCTAAAGTGGGAGCAAGGACAGTCTTACAGGAATGAGTCCTTAATGTGTGGGATGTGACATTATCTCCAAGTAGAGGGAGTCAGAACTAGTTGAATTCTAGGATACCACTTGGCGTTGTCAATGTGGGAACCCCCTCCCCAACATACACCTGGTGACTGGAGTAAATAACTATTCAGGGCATTGTGTGTAGTGTAAAGTAAGACAATATTATGTTTTTCCTTTACAAATACAAAATAAATAAAACATTTTTAACTGTTTATTAAAATTAAGGGCTTCAACTCTGGAAAACAGTATGGAGGTTCCTCAAAAAGTTAAAAGTAGAACTACCCTATGACCTTGCAATTGCATTACTAGGTATTTATCCAAAGGATACAAAAATACTGATTCGAAGCAGCACATGAACTCCAATGTTTATAGCGGTACTATCATCAATACCCAAATTATGGAAACAGCCCAAATGTCCATCAACTAAGGGCTTAATAAAGAAGATAAAGACACACACACACACACACACACACACACACACACACACACACACAGGAATATTACTCAGCCATCAAAAAGAATGAACTCTTGCCATTTACAATGACATGGATGGAACTAGAGTGTATTATGCTAAGCGAAACAATTCAGTCAAGAAAGACAAATACCATATGATTTCACTCATACGTGGAATTTAAGAAACAGAACAGAAGACAGAAGGAAAAATAAAGTAAGGTAAAAACAGAGAGGGAGGCAAACCATAAGACACCCTTGACTATAGGGAAAAAAACTTAGGGTTGCTGGAGGGGAGGTGGGTGAGGGGGATAGGTAAAACGGGTAATGAATCACTAAATTCTACTCCTGAAACCATTTCTACACTATATGCTATATGTTAACTAACTTGAATTTAAATAAAATCTTAGAAGAATATAAGAAAGAAAGAAAGAAAGGAAGGAAGGAAGGAAGGAAGGAAGGAAGGAAGGAAGGAAGGAAGAAAGAAAGAAAGAAAGAAAGAAAGAAAGAAAGAAAGAAAGAAAGAAAGAAAGAAAGAAAGAAAGAAAGAAAGGGTAAATTCCATAGCAGGGACATGTTTGAAGAGACTAGAGAAGTGGTATTAAGAACACAGCTGGAGATGGGCGCCGGGGGGGCTCAGTCAGTTAAGCGTCAGACTTCAGTTCAGGTCATGAGCTCATGGCCTCTGAGTTTGAGCCCCACATCAGGCTCTGTACTGACAGCTCAGAGCCTGAAGCCTGCTTCAGATTCTGTGTCTCCCTCTCTCTCTGGCCCTCCCCAGCTTGCGCTCTGTCTCTCTCTCAAAATTAAATCAACATCTAAAAAAATACTTTAAAAAAAAAAGAAGAACACAGCTGGTATGGCAACTAGAAGTTGGTGGAGCAGGGCTTGATGCATTTGGTCTTCTCTGAGAGGTAGGGAAACAAAGTTATCCAATAAATGTGATGCAAAGAAAAATGGGATGAGAGGCAACTTAAAAGCCCTACGTGGTACAACTCTGAAGGAAGATGTTAGCTCCTGAGCCCCCAGACAGGTTGACTGGAGGTTTGTCAGGCAAGCTTTGGGTTCAACTCTTCCCTCTGTTCAATTCAGCTTCTTCCCCTGACCTTTGACAGGTGTTTATCCCTTATAAACCTCTTAACCTTGTCTTCTAAGAGTCAGCTCTTGGAGATCCTTATCTGTGAAGCACATGTATTTGGTAACACTCTAAAAATTTTATTTCCCATGGGAATTATACTTAATAGCAAAACAAAGAAGTTTACGCATGAAGGAATAACTAAAATAACATCATAGAAAATTCTTTATAACTAGCTGTATTGAGTCTAATGTATTTCAACATAACCCACCCCCCAATTTTACATAACATTAGTTTCAGGTATGCAACATTATTAAATATTTGTATATATTGCAAAATGATTGCCACAATAAGTTTAGTTACCATCTGAACCCATACATAATTACAGAAATTGTTTTCTTGTGATAAGGACTTTTAAGATATACTCTCTTAGCAACTTTCAAATATGCAATACTGTATTATTAACTATAGTAACCATCCTGTATGTTACATCACCAACATCCTCAACATAACCTTTTATAATAACAATTCTAATAGCAGCACTTCTAAAGTACCTTGTTGTCAGCAAATGAAATAACCGTGTAACAAAAGGGGTTTGCTTTTTGTTGAGATAACAGCTATTTACAAATGAAAGTAAATTAAAAAGACCTCTTTTACTTAAAAAAAGTAAGGGCTTCAGCTTAGTAAAGATATTATTTACAAAAGAAAAAAAAACTAAACCCAAGAATAAGAGAAGTATTGCCATGCAAATAGCTTTCAAAGGTCTTGTATTCAGGATACATAAAGAACTTCTACATATCAGTAAGAAGAGGAAAGAACCAAATGGAAAAATATGCATATTTTGATAAAAAAAAAAAAAAACACTTCAGAAGAGAAGATAGTCAAATAAACACAGCAAAGGACCAGAATTTCTTTTGTAGTCAAGAAAATGCAAATTAAATCCATGATGAAATACTGTTACAAACCCACCAGAAAAACTAAATTAACAGTCTGACAGTTCCAAATGTTGACAAAAGTAGAGCCACTTAGCGGGAGTAAAATTTGAGAGACTTAATCTGTGTCGCCCCTTGGAGAAGGAAAATAGGACATTCTCTCTAAATACCAATACTATTTTAAGTCCAATGACTAAGCCACTCTTTTAGGAGTTTCTAGACCCAATTCCAGTGTGGTGGGTGGAGTTCCTCAATATACAACACCAAGCAATTCTTGAACGCCAGCGAGGTGTTCAACAATTCATCTCAATTCTGACACTGCCTATCCAGAGATAGTATCAGATTATAGGTTAGAGGCTCAGTCCTAAGAAGACTGCCTCCCTGTTCCCCACGTCACACACCAGTCACAAACCCCTGTTTTTACCTGTGCTTCTGACCAACTGGTTACACATTGAAGGTTCCAATGACCCCTTCCTTAGGTTTGGTTAATTTGTTAGAGAGGCTCACAGAACTCAGGGAAACACTTACTTAATGTTTACCAGTTGATTAAAGATACGATACAGGCTACAAAGCGATAGTCAGATGAAGAGGAATTTAGAGCAAGGTCCCGAACAAAGGAACTTTTATGCTGGTGGAGCTTAGGCAGAGGACAGAGGCACGTGGAAGAGTTCTGGTTCTCCAAGTGTGAAAGCTGTCTGAAAAAAAAAGCCAAAAAGCTGTCCTTGGGTTTTTCTGGGGGCTTGATTACATAGTTCTGATTGACTAAGTCATTGGCCATTGGCTGCTTCAATCTTAAGCCCTTCTCCCTTCCCCAGAGCTCAAGGGGGTAGAACTGAAAGTTCCATCCCTTTCATTACATGATTGGTCCTTCTGGCAACCAGTTCTGCCTGTGAGTGGGATTCAAAAGTCACTTTCTTTTCTCTCTTTCTCTCTCTTTTTTTAATTTTTAAAATGTTTATTTTTGAAAGAGAGAGAGAGAGAGAGAGAGGCAGTGTAAGTAGGGGAGGGGCAGGGAGAGAAGGAGACACAGAATCCAAAGCAGGGTCCAGGCTCTGAGCTGTTAGCACAAAGCCTGATGTAGGGCTTGAACACGAGATCATGACCTGAGCCAAAGTCAGACACTTAACTGACTGAGCCACCCAGGTGCCCCAAAAGTCACTTTCATTAATAACAAGACACCCATCTCACCTTTGTGGCCCTGAACCATTTTCAGTGGATAAAAACCAAATATATCTGAGAAATATGTATTCGGTCATGTGAATGACCAAATATATATTTCTTATAAATTATTATATTGCAGCCATGGTCTTTCAATATTTTCTATCATGTGTCCTTTTTTTCCAAATATTTATTTATTTATTTATTTTGAGAGAGAGAGAGAGGAGAAAATGGAAACAGAGGAGGGGCAGAGAGAGAGGAAGAGAGAGAATCCCAAGCAGGACTCCACATTGTCAGCATGGAGCCTGATGCAGAGCCTGATCTCACAAACTGTGAGATCATGACCCGAGCCAAAATAAAAGTCAGATGCTTAACCACCTAAGCCACCCAGGTACCCCTCAGATGTCTTTTTTAATGGATAAGTTATTAACACAGGATATTTATTCAATAATCATAATTGTTATTTCATCTGAATTCTGTGCAAGTTTTATCTTATTGACATTGATTCTTTTTGCTCACTTGCTCCTTTCTGGCTCCCATTAGACCTCACAGAACTAAAGACTAACTGCTCCATAATGGTTCTAGTCTGAAAATTTGTTGTTACATGTAGTTAGCTGAAAGACATAGCCTCATAGTAACAATTTGTGTATAGTAGAGAAATTTTGACTTAACCTTCTTATCCTCACAATCTCACTAGTCAGTAACAATCAACAATAAGAATATTAGATGTCCATTTCCTTTTTCTCCTTAAGGATGGGTAAGAAGGGGGCTCCTGGGGGGCTCGGTCAGTTGGGCGCCCAACTCCGGCTCAGGTCATGATCTCATCTCACGGTTTGTGCGTTTGAGCCCTGGATCAGGCTCAACGCAGAGCCTGCTTCACATCCTTTGTTCCCTTCTCTCTCTGCCCCTCCCCCTGGACCTCTCTATATCAAAAGAATAAATAAGCATTTTTAGAAAAATGATGGGTGGAAGAAACGAAGACTGGGTTATCCAATAGTCAATGGCATTGATTTTTGCATAGAGGTATAAATGTTGTTCCCCCTAGACGTATAGATGACCATTTAACATTGTTACTGCATACTACTAGTTCAGTTCAGTTAACATTTATTAGCTGGCTCTTTCTTTGGTTTTCAAAATAACAAAGATGGAGGTTTTATCTTTCCCTTCCAGGAAGCCACGTGAAAATATACAGAGAATGAGAGAGGGAAATAAAAATGGAATCTCTAAAGAAATTAGGGATGGATCTAATTTATTCATTAATTATACAAAATATTATAAAATCTTCTTAAAATGGTTATCGAGTACCTTATATGCTCTACATGCTGTCACAGTGCTGGGATGTATAGCAGGGAAAAAAAAAAAAAACCCTGCAAAATATGTGAAAGAACTGCTGAATTTAGTGTCTATCAGAAAGGAAAATGGAAGGCTTCCCAGAGGTAATGTCCATGGCTGCAGATTTCAGAAAAATTGGGCTCATTCACCCAATTAAGTAGCCTGTACCTAGACTGAGGGGCATATGCAACAACGCGTTGTTGGGCCCAGCTTGGCCTGAAGACTGAAGGAGCAAGGGAAGATTGAGCTAAATGCAGAATTGTGTGCAGAGAAATCATGTCTTCAGGAAACAGCCTCTCACACCGGCAGGATGGAGAGAGGAGTGGTACATGGTGAGCATCTTGGTAGTGTAATGCCCAAAGTTCTAAAACCTCCCACAAAAGACCACCAGAGTCGTAAGTCAAAGCCAAGCGGCAAGGGTCGTTTATTGCAGGTTCGAACCTGGTCCTCTGCGCACTCGTCGCCGGTGATGCAAGAGGCCACGATTAGGGTTGGTATAGCGTTTGTATGGACAGAGACAAATAGCACAGGGGAGGTTTTTACTTGTGGCGGGAGGAAGAAAGGGGGAAGGGGGTAGGTGAGGAATGTGCTAAGCAAGCAGGTTTACAGAAGCGAGAAATGCCGGTTAGTTTGTATACAATCACTCATTCCATTACATATCAGACTACATTTAGGAAGTTTTACAGCCCATTCTACTACACAGCGGGTTACAATCAGGAAAGGTCTCACAATGCTCGTAGCAAACAGCAAGCAAAACAGACTTCTCAGCAATTGTATTTCTTATCAAAGATCCATAATAAGCAGAAAAGAGAACCTAGCTTTAAACTAAGGCAGGGCTGTCATTTGAATTCAAAGCTGTTCCTTTCAGTAGTGCCAGTGTCCTCTGAATTGGAGAATTTTTTTTAATCTTTATTTATTTTTGAGAGAGACAGAGACAGAGCAAAGTCGGGGGAGGGGCAGAGAGAGAGGGAGACACTGAATCCAAGGCAGACTCCAGGCTCTGGGCTGTCAGCACAGAGCCCGAGGTGGGGCTCGAACTCACGAACCGTGAGATCATGACCTGAGCCAAAGTCGGACGCTTAACCAGGCGCCCCCCTGGGAGAACTATTTTTTTTTAAGGTTTATTTTTGGGAGAGTGGGGGGGGGGAACACATGAGCACAGGAGAGACAGAGAGAGAGGGAGACAGAGGATCTGAAGCAGGCTCTGTGCTGACAGCAGAGAGCTCCCTGCAGGGTTTGAACTCAAAAACCGGGAGATCACGACCTGAGCCGAAGTGGGACACTTAACCAACTGAGCCACCCAGGTGCCCCAGAAGGAGAATTACTGATAGCTACGGACATGATACTGGCTCTCCCATTAAATGAACTACCTGAAAATGGTTTGGGAAGGATGTGCCTGTTTGAAACACTCAGTAATCATTAAGCAACGTAGAAACTCGGGAATGAGATTCTCTGGCCACCATGCCCAGAGCTGTTTCTAATTTTCCAAAGCAGCAATGGTGACGTTTCTAGTATCAAATACCAATGGGATCTAGGGAGCAGTAGTAGTATCTCTGTTGAGACATGTCAACATTGGTGTCTTCACCAGAGCCATTCTACATGTGGTTTTTGAAGCCATGCCTAGCAGTGTAGCTCTCTACCCCACTCCTCTATCCTCCCTGTGCCCCGTGAGCCAGTCAATGTGCTTTCGTACATTCTGCCCCTCTTAAAATACATACAAGTAGGCCTTGGTTGGGCTTTTAGGGGGAGTATGAGCAAATCCAACTCTTAACCGCCTATGCTTGCACCTATGGAGTCAACAGGACAGAAGAAAATATACACACACATACATAAACACACACTGCTTGGTCACACTTAAAATTTAGCACCTCAACCGCACCCCTCATGTTGGGAGCCATTCTGATTTACAGTGGGTAAATCATAACTCATTGAAATAATTCCATATTGTCAGACGTAGGAGTTGTTTCCAATTTTTCACTGATTAAAAAGTTGCTTTTATAGATTATCTTCGTGGCTAAATATGTGCCACATCCATAATTATTTCCTTTGATTAATTTATGTTCTAAAAGTGGAGTTCTAATTCCAATTATGAAGGACTGACTTGTATTGGACTAACTTCTCTGCTGTTACAATTATTAAAGCTGGACAAGATATAAAATACAACTGTTTGAAGGCATTGGGGTATGACCAAAGTAGTCAGGGACGGGAGAAACTACCACCATTATAAGAAGGATATAACATAAGGTGAGCTCCACAACGAGCTGGCTTTTCTCCTGAGGATATTTTGAAATTTTCTGCTATATGAGGGAAGAGAACCCGTGAAGAAAACAAGGAGTCTCACAGGACTGAGGAGACAGAAGTCATGGTTTGAGACTGACAGAGTATAATTTGGGTGGTAATATCCCAAATCTATTGATTCTCTTCAAAGCCCCTTCAGGAGCCCCCAAATTTACTATTCTCTTCAAAATATTGATGGACTCCTAATTATTCATTCAAGAAAATCAGTGGAAAGCAGCAGCAAAGAGGGAAAAAATGGAACAGATTTCAATATGTTCCTGCTGCTAAGATAAGGGATTGAAGTTCAAGTTTCAACAAATCAGAGGACTTACGAAATACCTAGAGCTTTTCACTGAGTACCAGAAAGGCAATGACAGAATAACAACAAAATGGAAACAACAATCTTAGGGAAAAACAAAAAAACTAAAATCAACTCATGAAAGGATTTAGGTGATCTTTTGATTTTCTAACTACAGTCCACCAAAAAACTGACAATTAAGTTAATCTTCTTTGGAAAGAAGGTTATTGCTATCCATTGAGTATAAAAATTTTTAGTCCACCATTTCCAGTATTAAGTGAAAAATTAAAAGCATGTTAAAATACAGGACCAATGGAACAAAACCAAGAGAAAAATAGACCATTAAAGTAAACTCATGAGTGATTCAGATATTGGAGTTATCAGAGATTTTTAAATAATACAATTGAATTAATTCAAGAAAATAGAGGGAAAAATGGGAAACATCAGTAGACACCTAGAATACACACACACACACACACACACACACACACACACAACCTATGAAATGGAGATTCTACATCTAAAAAATACATTGACTAGGATAGAAGAATTTACTAAAGTTGTTTATTAGCAGACTTCAAATAGCAAAAAGAAAAAGAAAGTATGAGTAAATCAGATCACAGAGCTTTGGAAAATATTCAGAGCAATGCACAGGGAGAAAAAATATACCAAAAAATCATAAGAGACTTGAAAGACAGGGAAAATGTTTAACATATGTTAATCAAAGAGGTAATAAAGAAATGGTGACTGAGAATTTCCTAGATGTGAATGGATATCAAGCCACAGATTCAAGGTCTGTAAGCCCCACATAGTATAAAGAGAAAGAAAACCACAGTAAGGGACATTAGAGCCACACTGCTAAAAACCAAAGATAGAGTGAAATCTTAAAAGGAGGCTAGAGGGAGAAAAAAAGAAAGTTCAAGAAGTACAATTACAGGATCAGTTTATAAGATTTTTTGTCTGTTTGTTTTGTTTTGTTTTTAGATTTGGACGTAAACTCCCAATTGACTCTCCAGAAATTCGGCAGCTTTTCCCCACTTGAAAATGGTGTCACGAATTTTGGTTTTAACTTTGATATTCTAAATAGTAGACTCTTTAAACCTCTTTAATATTTAACCTGTTGTCGTTTCTGAATGATGAATAAGGCTGTTGGCAGTTTTAGAGAGATTCAGCCTTTCTGAAACTTTTCCTTGACTTTGATCTTTTGGGGGCTTTTTACTTAAAGCACAGTTTATAATTTAGATATTACTAAGATAGTGTTCCCATGCATACTTTTGCCAGATTATACCTACACATATGCACATAAAGTTGATTTTGTAGGTTTTCATATTCACTCTTTTCAATCGCAGAGAACAAAATTGCAGGGGCTCCTGGTGTTTGCACTGCTTATATATTGTTTTGTTTTGTTTTTAATTCAAGTTACATTCACTCATAGGATGGTTTATACATTTATTAGTTTTCTAAGTAATCTCGATTTTATTGCAGCTCTTGGTTTCATAACATGCCTTCAGGTGTCCTTGAAAGAAGTGCTTTCATCTCTGTGGGTTCAAATGCCCTCCTTCGGCTTCCAGGGGCAGCAATTATGGTGTCCTGTATCATCTAGTCTCTTTACACAGTGCTCCCTATGAAGCTGAGATGCAAAGATTCTACCCCAGTGATTTAGGTCTGGCCTCATTCCAAGCCTTAATTGATGGAGACTTTGTCCTGTATTTAGTATTCAGCATAGAGCAAAGCATTTCTCATGAAATGGTTCCAGGGAATGAAAATGACCTAGTTGTTGCAAGCCTCACAGCAAAGTGGGATTACCTCCTGGACCAGACCTGAGGCTCAGTGCTGTGCTGACCACTTTCTCTTGCCAAGTAATTTCCTAACATATGAACTAGACTCATTTTGAAAGTATAAAATTCTATTAAACATATACAATAAAGTAAAAAGACAAGGTACAAAATGTTATGTGCGCACATTAGAATTGTAAACAAAAAAAAATGAATAAAAGCGTATGAAGAAAGCCTAGAAGGAACTCCACCGAAATAATAACAATAGTAGTTGGAGTACTGGCATACTAGGAAATTAATTTTCTTTTCACCAATTTACATATTTTCTGGACTGTAGTTATATTACCTTTATAATTAAACAATAAATTTCCTTTAAAAATGATGTTAGAATAACTCTCTGATAAAAATTTTGACAACCAACTTTTATAACCTCCTCTCCTTAGCAATAGACCTGGGATTATACTGCTGGAATGTCATAACCAAGATCATAACATGTTAATAACCCAACTGGAGTTCTTAACATTATGGTTTGCTTATTTTGTAATACACTTCTTTTTAGCACCTGTACAATTCAAACCTTTTAATTACATTTTGCATGACTGTCAGGCAAAGTAATTGCAAGCAAGTTTTCATATATGCGTTTTTCTTAAGCTTGACGTATTATAGCAATCCAAATGTAGTGGGAACACTGCATTTAACCAAACAGGAAGACAAAAAGGTAATTGTGATTCCACTCTAAGTCATCAAGAATGGAATTTTTGAGTCATCTTTTTAATCTTGCACATGCCTTTATCACCATATTAAGATTAGTTTATCAAAAGTATGTGAATATTTCATATACTCTCTAGCAAATCTTCTAACCACAAATAGAAAAAGATATGAAAATTAAAAACTAAGATGAATTTTTTTTTTTCTTGCACTAGTCTTATTTGACTATAGAATAGGTTTTGAAATAGATTTTTAGGGGTACCTGGGTGGCTCAGTTCATTGAGCTCGACTCTTGATTTCGGCTCAGGTCATGATCTCAGGTTGTGGGATCAAGCCCCATGTCAGGCTCTGTGCTGATCATGGACCCTGCTTGGATTCTTTCTGTCTTCCTCTGCCCCTCTCTCCTGCTCTCTCTCTCTCTCTCTAAAATTAAAAAAAAAAAGATAAAAAGAAGACTTTTATATGCATTTAGTCTTTGTTCTTCCTTACACTGTCCTTTGATATTAACTCTACATAGTTTGAATGACTGTAGAAAATATCTTTATCACTTTAAGTTAGTATAACTTGTATCTTTACCTGCATTACTGGAAAAATACCTAGTTATCTTTAAGCTAAGTAAATTTATTTTAGATATAAATTGTACAATACTATTTCTTTCGTAAAGGTGCTGAGATCAGGAACCATGGGAATAGATCCCATGGAGACCTGACAGCTGTACAATTACAATCGTATCATGGCTGACTTTTTTCTATGTCTTTCTATGGTATGTTCTGAAGAACACTCATTTGCCCTTTCAGCAAGTTGATACTCGTTTTCAGGTTTACTTTGAGCTCCATAGTATGCATGTCAAATGAAGCCTTTTCTTACCTGGAATGAGTATGGCAAGGGAACATCCTGTTTTGTGCTTTTATTTGCTTCCTAAACAAAGTTGAACAGGTGATGTCAAGCTGAGTGTTAGAGCAATTTCCTAGGACTCCAACCTCACCCTATTCCTTGGAAGCGAATGTGAGTTAACTTTTGCTTTTCTGGATTTTTACAATCATGAGCTATTTCATAGAATCATAGATAAGTAGAGTCAGAAGGAAATTCTAATCCATTGGTTGTGGAGTTGAATTCCTTTTTCAAAAAATCAATCTTGTGTAGAAGCCTAAGACATAAAATGATATAAGCAGAAGTTCTTTATTGATTGAATAAGAGGCTGCTGGAAAGCCCCTGCAATTCACTTGTTCTATCCCTTCTTTCTCTGTGGGAGCTATTGAGCATCTCAACAGAACACAAGAGATTCTCAGAACAGATTGCAAACCACAAATCTCATTCCAATTTCTCTCATATTACAAATAAGTCATCAAAAGCCCAAAGAAGTGAAGCTACTTGTCCAAAGTTGCAGAACACAAAGCCTTGCACATAATAGGTCTCAAAATATAAGTTACCAGGGTAGACGCTAAATTAATCAGTGAAAGAGGCAGACATACAAATCCAGAGTTTTTTTCTCCATCAAAATTAATTTTGCTGTTTAATGGAATATTTTCTTCATTTGTTTGAAAGTGTTAAAAGGAAAGAGTAAAAGGAGAATAGTGGTTTTGAAAATCAGCCCCAAAGCTTATGGTTAGGTCAAGGAACTTACAAAAAGTTTGGAAGAGATCTCAGCATGTTATTCTGAGGGACCTACAAAATATCTAATCCATTACCACTGCTGCACAGATCTGGCGGGACCCTGGCTGCTGCTGGAAACATGAATGCTGCATTATGTACAGAGAGGTATTGGAAGTAATTTCCCAAGAATAAGAGCTCTGGCATGACTTGGGTTGAAGTCATGCTGGATCCTCAGTGTAGAGAATCTATACTGTAGATGATGGTTGAGCTCTATAATGTCACAGAAATAACAGAACAGGGATCTCTACATCTAGATATTCTGATTGTCCAAAAACTACTGTGTATTGAGGTATACATTCTTACTTTACATTAGTTAAAATATTTGATTTGAGCAGAGCACTGATTTCTTGCATCAAAAGTCACTTCCTCTCTCTACATATCAGTTGCCTCATAACTCAGAAGTTATTACATCAGATTTAGTAGAAATACAAAGCAGGTTATCACAAAATCAAAAAGTTACACATATTACAACAACCATGTGAGATCTGTAGAGAATACAATAAGGCTTCTGCTGAGTCAAAGAATTTCATCTGAAGTCTGAAAAATGAGACAATGAAGGACAAGTTTTGTTACTTATCTAAAGAGAAGCAACAGATTCATCCCCAAATGGCCAAACTGGTCCAACCATCATCATTCCCAACAGTTAGCGTAAGAAAGGATCACAGGTTTGTGGGAGAGCAAAGTCAATGAAGGGGCTTAATAAGTATATATAAGACTATCACATTCCCTCCTTCCTCTAGTCAAGTAAGAGTGCCTCCCAATAACCACCCAGAGATTGGGATGTCTGTCAAAAGCGGAGATGGGCATTTCATTAACACACTCCCCGTCGCTTTGCTAAATGCTTGCTAATTACAGAAATACCATGGGTCTGCCCATGCTGGTATAGAGCAGACACCTCCAGCTTGGCATGTGTTCCCTGGAGTTTATGGAGGCAAAGAATGGTACTTGTCTCTTGCAGGTGGTTGCCTAGAGCAGGCTCCATTTGCAGAGCAAGAATAAAGGATGGCAGTGAATTGGCCTCACTCAGGCCAGGTGGTATGCATTTTCACATGGGTCACCTGGGCACCCAGAAAAGTAGCCAGGCTTGAATATTTTTTGAAAGGACTTGCATGTCTGCCAAGAGGAAAATTGGACCATTTTGCTTTGCTGACAAGAGTGGAGGGCTAGTTGTAAGTCATCCAAAGGGTACGTCGCCTATGCCATGAAAATAGAGTCGTACAGAAGTACCCGGCAAAGGAGTAGAGCCTTTGCCACTTTACTTTGAACCCCTCCCTAACCCCGACCGCTGAGTAGTTAGAAGCAGAGGGAAGAGGAGATGGAAGAAAGTCATATTTGAAGTCAGTAGGGAGAGAAAAAATTAAGATGATCACCAGCTTATCCTATTTAAGATAGACCATTTGGTATACCTGTTATAATTTTCTAAACTTGTTTTAGAGTAGATCGAGGAAACAGAAACTCAGAAAGATGATTGGCCAAAGGCACAAAGATAGGAGATGACAGTGAGTCTTGTGACTCCAATATAGATTTCTTGAGAGAATGCCACCTTCCCTTTAGAGAGAGCCTGCAGAGAAATAGAGCAGAATACATATAGTCCATGCTACCTTTTTCTGTAGCATGATCCTCGAAGGATCAGATTGGAAAATTACAAATGACTATTCTGGCACTATCTGGGTGATGGTAGATAAATTGCTTCATCTTCCTGAGCCTCCTTTTGCTCATGTATAAAACGCAAAGGTTGGATGAACTCAGCCCTAAATTCCCTTTTAAATTTTATCGAGATATAATCATAGCTCAAAAAGAGAGAGTGGAGAATAAAGCAGAGGGGTGGGGAGGGAAGAGTGGAGGAGAGGAGGACAAGAGAGGGTAGAGGGGAAAGGAGAGAAGGCCAGGAGGGGAGAGGAGAGAAGAATTGGGGGCTGGGGAGGAGAAACAGAGGCAAAAGTGCTTAGGATTCTGTGTTAGTTGCATTCGTTGAATGTTTTGTACCTTAAATTTGTATTTTTCAGGATAGTCAGAGAAGTGAATTAGAATTTCAAAAGTGGCTCTATTTCCATATGCTCTCCCTTCTTTTTCCTGTCATTTCTTTTAGAGACATGCTAAGGTGATTTCATAAGAACAAGAGAAAACATCATTTTAAACACCGAAGCATCTCATCCTCCCTGAAATGCTTTCCGTCGTGGACAGTAAAAATTATGCCACGTCTGAAAGCCTCCCTATAACCGGATTCCCAGTAGGAATGGCTGTAGGGAGGTTTCTTTGTTTTGTTTGTTTTTTTGTTTGTTTTTGTTGTCTTTTAAACACGTGATGGGGAAGAGTCTGGGAAACTGTAACTTCAGATGGGCTTGTTGCTGCAGCTTTCAATCCTGTCACAATAGGTGTCATGAAGATGAATAAAGTTGGTGCCATCTTCTGTTTTCATTATCATCCAAGGGGCTGGGATTGGAAAGGATTCATTTTGTGCCACTGTCATTTCTCATTACTATCTTTGTCATGAGAGTGAATTATAACAGCCCTCCAGTGCCAGCTATGGCTTTGCTCTCATTACAGACTTTCATTCTTGGGACGAAGATGGTAATAAGAATGGAATGTCGTGTAAAAACAGAGCTCACTTTCATGACAGTTGGAAATTGGTGATGAAAATGGAAAATGGCAGAAAAAAATTAATCCTTTTTTCGTGGCAAAAATTGTCCTGCAAACAACAGCATGCACCAAAGGTATCGCTCACAGTGGCAATAACAAAGCAATGAAAAGGCAAACAATGAACAGCTTTTGGAGCAAATGAGGGGATCTGAGGCATCCATCTTGCTTGGTGCTTTGGAAATATATCTCTTAATCCTGAATAATGTAACATCCATTTAGCTCCAAAAGTAATGTGATAGGCAATTAGGAGCTTCTCTGTTCTCCCTTCAGTGATGTGAGTATCTCTATTACACACTGCGAAGAAGGCACTACCAAATTTATGGAAGCCATTAGAATTTCTATATAGGATACCTTTCATACACACACACACACACACACACACACACACACACACTCATACACATGTCTATGTATCTCTACGTGTGCTTGTATATATACAATTCTAGAAAATTATTGAGCTGACTCAATAATAGTGGCTTTGAAAAGGACTTCCACTTTATACATTCCTGTATTGATCGATTTTTTTTAAACCAACAGCATTTACCACTTTAAAATTACAGACATAATAACCTTGTTTCCCATAAAAATAAATGGCTCTGTATACCACTGAATTACCTTTACTACTGGGGTCTATTGTCAACTCTAGGTACATATTCTCTAATTTAAAGTCGAAAGGGGAAAACTGTCATTTATATCCACATTTTTAAATAAATGCTTCAGTCTCTTTCTTTACAGATTCTTTCCCCCACCATATTTCAAATGTGATATATTTCTTTTCCATGCAGAGGTCATATCTTTTCAGAATGAGAGTTAGAGCATGCTAATTGTGGAAAGAATCTGGTGTGAAATGGTCGTTTCATTAGATTTCATTTAAAGCATTTTATTTGATGTTTTATCATTTGCCAACATATATAACAGACATCCAGCATGTATCCGCTTTTTAACACATATCATTGTTGGGAAGGAGAAGAGGCATTTTAATATGCACAGTGAGCACAGAGCCATTTGTAAGATGGTTATTGAATACAGAAATGTTTATTACGTGCATGTTAGTATCCGGCATACATTTAAGGTTGCTAAATGTTGACACAGTTGCCTGTGCTTACACGGGCAAGCCAGGCAAAGTAGACATGGGAGACCACTTTTATTAGTGAAAAGAAGGCAATTACTCTGTAAGACACCACCTGAATTCACTTGGTTCCTTTCACTTTTGGTGTGGTTCATGGCAAGGGCACATTTTAAATCTCAAAATCTTTTATACCTTAAGGAGCTGGGATGGAGGGGGATCAAATGGTAATTGTTACAAAAACAGGAAAAACCGATTATTGTAAACTAGTAAAAATTTTACATAGTAAATATGCTGGAATAATTTTATGGAGTTCTGCCAAGTCATTGACAGAATGTTCTCAACTAAAGTATCTGAAATGGTAGATTATCCTCAAACGTTTTCTGTAGAGAGTTTTGTATAACTGTGCTGAGGTGAAAAGTGTAGAACTCTTCAAGCCACACAAGGAAAGCTCATTTTAGAGCAGAGGTTGTTAACCATGTGAGAAAACCCATGAGGAATTTTTTTTGAAGATCTGTGACCGAAAACTCCAATTCAGTAGATTTGTAGCGGGACCTGCAACCCCCGTAGCTATACGTACACCTGGGCTCAGCACAGAGAGAGCCACAGCAGGAATCTGTATGTTTTAAAAAGCTTTAAAAAAAAAAAATCTGAAATAAACTTGCATCAGAAACCGCTGTTTTGAAATGAATATGAAGTAGTTAGATACTTATCTTTTCTACGGCTGTTTTGATGGAATTTTTGCCTCTTATTGAGGATACTCTTGATTCAGTCCCTCCGTCTGTTAAACATTTATGTGAGCGCCTATCCAATATTGCATTTGGAGGGGGCTGGATGTACAGTGGAGATACAGTAGTGATAAGACATTTGTGTCTTGCATCCCCAAGACACATGGGACTAGAGCAAACAAAGTAGTTCTTCATGGGCAGGCTAACACTCTTGAGGTTATCCCCCCAAGGCTCAGCGTGGAGGGGCCAGACAAAAGCATGTCTCCCTTGTATTTCCCTGAAAGGACTGTCACTGCCTACTTTACAAGCTCCTGCCTGAGGGTCTGACTGACTTCTAATCTAGCATACTTCTAGGGCTGACTGTGAACTTCCCAGGAGCTAGAGGAGTGGAGGAGCCAGGGGCATTCCCTCCCTACCTTCGCCCTCTGGCTCTTTAAGGATAAATCCAGATCACCGGCATCTCTCCCGAAGGATCTTTCCTGTACCTCTGGCACCTGAATTGTTGTGACTGCTGCCCCAGGGATGGGCCCCTGGACTGCCTGATCCTGACAGCCCTGAGGCTTGCAGGCAGAATTCCACAGTGCAGCAGTAAACAGAGAAGCAGTTTTTAAATGAGCTCTGGAACGTCCCTCCCTTCCCCCCAGCCATATCCCTGGGCTCAGCACCCAGGGAGCAGATATAAATCTCTATCTTCTAGTTTCTCCCTGGAAGGGGCTTCACATACTTTCCGAGCTGCTGTTTGAGGGTCTGGATTCTAATTATCCTGCATCTAGGTGCTAACTGTGACCCTCTTCTGTGAGACACTGATGGGTCTTGGCATACCTTCAACTCCTGGGAGCCACTAAGAAAAGTGATGGTGGCTTGGACAATCACAACAGTTTGAGGCACAACTGGAATCTCGGGCCAAGCTAATAAAGGGTTAATATACAAAATATACAAAGCACACAGGCAAATCTATAGCAATAATAATAATAATAATAATAATAATGGACAAAGAACTAGATAGACATTAAAAAATACATACAAATGGCCACCGAGTACATAAAACGGTGCCCAGTAACACTAGTCATCAATGCAAATCAAATGCACATCAAAACTACAAAGTCACCTCACATCTGTTAGGATGTCTATTATCAAAAATTTTTTAAAGAAAAAGAAAGAAAGAACAAATACCATTGAGGATGTGAAGAAAAGGAAATTTGGGGGCTGTTGGTAGAATGTAAGCTAGTACAACCACTATGGAAAACAGTATGGGGGCTCCTCAAGAAATTAATAATTGAACTACCATATTGTAGTAAATCCCCTCCCTAAGGAATGTGTTGGAGGCCTTCTCAGAACAAAGGAAGGCAACATGCAACGTGGCCCAATCAACTCCTATACACGTATGCATAACTCTAACATGACTGCAACTTGGACTGTGCCCAGACTATATGTGTCACCATATACGAGAGACAGAGAAGTAGGAATTGCATAAAAGGCTATACCCTGCTATGCTCGGGACTCAGCCTTTTTGGGGTCTTAGCCCACTGAGCCTGTGCTGGCATGAATAAAGCTTCTTCCTGGAAAGTGAAGCGTCAGTGTCCCGTCTCTCTTTGCGAGAATCCTGCTACAGTATAATTCAGCAATCCTACTTCTGGTTATATATCCAAAGGAAATGAAATCACTGTCTCAAAGAGATACCTGTGCCTTCATTGCAGCATTATTAACAATAACAGATTCATTGCAGCATTAACAATAGCCAAGGCATGGAGACAACTTAAGTGTTTATTGATGGATGAGTGGATAAAGAATATGTAGTATATATACACAATGGAACGTTATTCAGCCTTAAAAAGAAGGAAATCCTGACATTTGCAACTACATGGATGAAACTGCAGGACATTATACTGAGTTAAATAAGCCAAACAAAGAAAGACAAATAATGCCTACTATTATTTATGTATGAAACAAACAAACAAACAAAAAAGTTGAACTTATGGAAATAGAGACTGGGGGAGGGGGAAATAAGGTAGAGGCTGGTAAAGAGGTTTGAAGCTCCAGTTATAACATGACTAAGGTCTAAGGTTCTAATGTATATATAGTTGATAACCCTATACTGTATAATTGAAATTTACTGAGAGTAGAACATCTAAGTGTTCTTATCAAAAAAAAAAGATATATGTGAGGTGATGGATGTGTTAATTAACTCAATGGTGCTAATCCTTTCACAATGTATACACATAACAAATCATCACATTGTACACTTACAATTCTATTTGCCAATTATACCTCAATAATGTTGAAAAGAAAAAGAAAGGAAAACAAATAGTTTTGGAATCCCAATGTTTTTTGATTGTTCAATGATTTAATCCTTAAAATACTGTATTTACAACAAAAAGACAACTTCCCCTTGAAAATCATCTCTTGATGTTTAAACTTTAAAGAACAACAAAATATTTTATTTAAGTGTACACATACTACATCAACAGTCTTCAGTTATTTTTAATCATCATAACTGATCAATTAACATCAAATCAAACCAATACCACAATTAAATAAATCTTTTTATTCATGATAAAAAATACTTTTAAAGCAATGGAGTGTTTTTGTGGTTGTGTTTGATTGCCTTGTTATTGTTTGTTGGTTAATTATTTGGGGGATGTTTCATTTGTATAGCCATTATATGTTTCTCATGTGTAGCCACGAACTTAGGTTTATTATTTAAATTCAAAGTGGAGGGGCTCCTGGCTGGTTCAGTCGGTTAAGCGGCCGACTTCGGCTCAGGTCATGATCTCGCGGTCCGTGAGTTCGAGCCCCGTGTTGGGCTCTGTGCTGACAGCTCAGAGCATGGAGCCTGTTTCGGATTCTGTGTCTCCCTCTCTCTGACCCTCCCCTGTTCATGTTCTGTCTCAAAAAAATAAATAAACGTTAAAAAAATTTAAAAAAAAATAAATAAATTCAAAGTGGAAAAAAGGACTGAGAAAAATATGTTACCGTGTGATTTTAAAATTTGGTTTATAGAATTTGGTTTGTGAGTGGATGCCTCAGATGTAAGGCGGGTTGGAGAGTGGTGTTGAGAGTAGCTTAAAGAAGAAAAAAGAATCAATAAAAATGGCAGACCGTTTATATAAAGTTGCATTCCTAACTTTATACTTTCAACCATATCAGCTCTAGGGAATGGGAAGCACATGTGTTTGCTTGGTTAGTCATTATTTAACAGAAGACCTTAAATAAAACTGGGTAGGTGACTTTCTTCAATTTCCATTGCATCATGACCTCTTCTATTTTATTCATAAGCTTTCTATTTATTTAAAGTCTGAATCAAGATGTTGCTCTAAATCTTAACCATTCGCAAGTTTTTAAGATTTCAAGGTAACTTCTATATTTTCGCTATTATAAACAATTCTGTAGTACACATCTTTATGGGTATATTTTTCCTATATGTTAGATTATTTTCTTTGGATGCTAGAATGGAGGTTTATGGGTGAAATGCAGGAACGTATTGAAGGCTCCTGATACATGTTGCCAAATTATTTCCAAAAACGTTTCTGGCAGTTGCAGCTGAAATATGTAAGCCCAATAGTATGATCATGTTGACTTTCCTTTTTTGTTGTTTAGTTTTTTTGTTCCTATTATTAATTGAGGTATAATTTATACACAGCAAAAACTGCCTTTTTAGTTGTGCAGTTTGTTGAATTTGACAATTATAGACTGAGTACAACCAAAACCGCAATGAATTTTTAGAATATTTCCGTCACCCTAAAAAGTTGCCTTGTGCATTGATGTAGTGAGGTACTACTGATTTTATTTTTGTTGTTATAATTTTTTCTTTCTTCCAAAATACAACACATAAATGGCAGCAATAGGGTATGTAACATTTTCAGCTGGCTTCTTTTTACTTAGCTTAACGCTAACAACATCATGTTGTTGATGTATCATTAGCGTGTTCCTTTTTTTGCCTAGTGGTGTTCTACTCTATAGATGAACCACAGTTTGTATACCCATTCAGTAGTTGATGGAAGGTGAATGGGTTTGCAGCTTTTGATTATTATCAATTTTTTATGATCTTTTATGAAGATAATCGTGCAGACCTTGTGTAGAGCTATTTTCAACCTTGTAAAAATACTTTGAAGTGGGATGGTTGCTTCCTATGTTAAGGATGTATTTAACCTTCTACCATACTGCCAGAGTGTCTTCTGCAGTGGCTATACCATTTTCCATTCTCATCAGCAGTCTGTGGGAGGTGGAAATGCTTTACATCTTCACCAGTATTTTTTTTTTCTTTTTGTAACTTTAGCCAAGCTAGTAGCTATGTAGTGATATCTCATTGTGATTTACATTAGAATTTTCCGAATGATTAATGATGCCAAATATCTTTTCTTATGTTTATTTGATATCTCTAGGGGTTTTTTTGTATATGAAGTTTCTCTCCAAAACTGTTGTACACTTCTACTGATTTGGGTGTCTTATTATGATGTGTTCTGGGAGTTCTTTTGGTAGCCAACAGTTTTAATTTTGAAGTTTAAATGATCAGTTTGTATTTTGTGGTTTGTGCCTTTGTGTACTCTAAGAATATCTGCCTTTCCCAAGATCACAAAGGTTTTCTTCTATATTTTCTTCTAGAAGTTTTATATCTCTAAGTTTCACATTTAGGTCTATTTGGGAGTTAATCTTTTATAGGATGTGTGGGACGAGAAGGGATGAAGTGGCTAGTGGCTTTTTTTTTTTTTTCCATAGTGCAATTTGTTGAAAAGGGTATTCTTTCTTTCTAGAATTACCTTGGCACATTACATTTCTAAAAAAAAATCAATTGACCATAGACATGTGGGTCTTTTTTAGACTCTCCATTGTTTCATCAATCAATACATCTATTCTGCCTGCCACTAAAACCACAATGTCTTGATTACTGAAACTTTATAGTAAGGTGAAATCAGGCTGTGTGTCCTCCAAATTTGTTCTGTTTCAAATTGGTTGGGCTGTCTAGGGCCATTGCTTTTCCATGTAAATTATAGGGTTACCTTCCCAATATCTAAAAATAAGCCTCCTTGGACTGTGATTAGTATTTTTTGGAGTCTACCTATCAATTTAAGAATAATTAGCAATGTAACAATATTGAGTTTTCCAATCCATGAACAAAGTATATCTCTCAATTTATTTAGATCATTTTAAATTTCTTCTAGGGACACCTGGGTGGCTCAGTCAGTTAAGCATCTGACTTCGACTCAGCTCGGATTCTTGTGTTCACAAGTTCAGGCCCACATCATGCTCTATGCTGACAGCCTGCTTCGGATTCTGTGTCTCCCTCTCTCTCTCTCTCTCTGCCCCTCCCCTGCTTGTGCTCTGTCTCTCTCTCTCTCTCTCTCTCCCTCAAAAATAAACAAACATTTTAAAAGAATTCTTTCATCAGTGTTTTGTATTATTAGATTAGTTAGAAATATCTCTAGGTATTTCATGTTTCCTTTTACATGCTACTATAACTTATGAAGATTTTAAAATTTATTTCAATATCCAATTGGTCAGTACAAGTATATAAAAATATAATTGAGTTTTGTAAGTTGACTATGTATCCAGTGACCCTTCAAAACTCTTTTATAATTTCTAGAAGGTATTTTGTAGATTCTCTTCATTTTATATTCATAGATGACTATAATTCACTGCAGGTAATTATAATCACATTTCTTCATTTCAAGACTGTATGCCTTTTCATATACTTATCTTGTCTTATCACAAGGCTAGGACCTCCCATAGAGTACCGCATAGAAGTTCTGAGATTGGATATCTTATTATTTACTACCTTATTAGGAAAACCCTATTTTTTTTCTTAATTTAAATTCAACTTAGTCAACATATAGTGTCATATTGGCTTCAGGAGTAGAATTTAGTGATTCCTTACATATATATAACACCCAGTGCTCATCCCAACAAGCGCCTTCCTTAATGCCCATCACCCATCTAGCCCATTCCCCACCACCTCCCCTCTAGCAACCCTCAGTTTGTTTTCTATATTTAAGACTCTCTTATGGTTTGCCTCCCTCTCTGTGTCTATCTTATTTTATTTTTCCTTCCCTTCCCTTATGTTCCTCTGTTTTGCTTCTTAAATTCCACATAGAGTGAAATCATATGATATTTGCCTTTCTCTGACTTACTTCACTTAGCATGATATACTCTAGTTCTATCCATATTGTTGGAATTGGAAAGATTTCATTCTTTTTGATTGCCAAATAATAGTCCATTGTATATATATGCCACATCTTTTTATTCATTCGTCAGTAGATGGACATTTGGGCTCTTTCCATAATTTGGTTGCTAGTGCTGCTATAAACACTGGGATGCATGTGCCTCTTTGAATAAGCATTTTTGTGTCCTTTGGATAAATACCTAGTAGTGCAATTGTTGAATCGTAGGGTAGTTCTATTTTTAATTTTTTGAGGATACTCCATACTGGAAAAATCCTATTCTTTTATTGCTAACTACATTGTCAGTTATCAGTTTTGTAGACCCCCTTTATCAAGTTGAGGAGGTTCCCTTTTTTTTTCAGTTTATTTATTTATTTTTTTTGAGAGATACAGAGATAGCACAAGTTGGGGAGGGGCAGAGAGAGAGAGGGAGAGTGAGAATCCCGACCAGGCTCTGGGCTGCCAGCCCAGAGCCCGTCTTGGGGCTCAAACCCATGAAACCGTGAGATCATGACCTGAGCCGAAACCAAGAGTCATATGTTTAACCGACTGAGCCACCTAGGTGCCCCAAGGAGGTTCCCTTTCATTGTTACATTGCTGAAAGCTTTTTAGAACAGATGTTGAGTTTTTCTCAAATTCTTTTATTGTAACTACTGAGGTAATACATTTTTCTACTACGTTGTTTAATATAGTGAATTACAAGGATTGATTTTCAAATGGTGACTGTCTTGTATTTCAGAGATAAATAATACTCATTCATTTTGAATCATTCTTTTTTATGTTTCTAAATTTGATTTGCTAATGATTTCTTAGAGAATTTTATATCTATGTTCATGTGAAGATACTGGACCATGTGAAGCTTTTTTTTTTTTTTTTTTTTTTAATGCTGTTTCGTATTGATCTATTTTAAGTTTTCTTGTAGTAGTCCTGTTTGATTTCAGTATCAATAGGCCTCATAAAATCAGTTGGAAAGTGTTCTTTCATCTTTCATTTTCATAAAGAGTTTGTGTAAAACTGACATAATTCCTTATATGTTTCATAGAATTCACACATCCTGCCACCTGGGCCTGGAATTTACTTTGCAGGAGACTTTAGGCTATAAATTTAAATTGCTTAACAGATATCAGACTATTTTGGTTATCTCCTTCTTGAGTGAGCTTCAATAGTTTGTATATTTCCAGAAATTTATTCATTCTAAGTTTCAATCTAAGTTTTAAAATTTCTAAGCATAAAATTCTGCTGTTTTCCTTTTTAAGATCTGTAGTTACGGTCTCTCTCTTATTCTTGGTATTGATAATATTTACCTATATTTTCTTCCTTTCGGCCTGTTGGCTACAGTTTTATCGATTTGACTGAACTTCTGAAAGAACTAGTTTTTAGATTCATTGATTTTATTTTTTATTGTTTATTGTTATTTCATTAAGTTCTCTTTATTATTTCCTTCCTTCTGATTGCATTAGTTACACTTTTTGTAGTTTTTAAAGTTATGGCTTAATTTTAATTGGAGACATTTCTAATACAGTAATTTGGTATGATTATCTCCATGTGCTGCTTTAGCTATGTCCCTCAAGTTTGAAATGTTGTATTTTTATTTTAATTCACTGCAAAATTCTCTGTAATCTGCCTCCCCCCCCCTTTAAATTATGGATTATTTGGAATTGTATTATTTAAATCCAAATATTTGGGTTTTGCAGATTCTTTCTGCTATCAATATCTGTTTTATTTCCATTGTGGCTAGATAAATTACTTTGTTTCATTTAAGTCTTTTAATATGTCGATGTTTGTCTTCTGACCCATACTGTGGTCTATCTTGGTGAATATTCTCTGTGTACAATGAAAGAATGTGTATTCTGTTCTTTTGATGTAAAGTGTTCTATAAATGTCAATCAGATCAAATTGACTAATAATATTATTCTTTTATATTCTCTCTATCTTTAGTTATTTTCTGTCTTCTTATTTTATTACTGAGAAAGAAACTTTGTACTCTCTAACTATATTGGTTGATCTGTCTCTTTCTCCTTTTAGATCTTTCAGTTTCTGTTTCATATATTTTGATGATCTATGAGGTGAATACATGATTAGGATTGTTATGTCTTCTTAAGAATTGATTCCTTTATCAGCACAAAACCATGGTTTCATAGAGTCTGGCAGAAGACACAAAACCCATGGGTCAGAGACAAACCCTGTTATTACTCACAGCAAAGAAAATAGTATGAATTTCATGTTTACATCAATTTCCCTTTTCCCTAAATCTCCTGAGTGCAAGCCGAAGGTAAGCCCAGGTGGATTCTGTATACACAGTATACATATGAGGAACACTGAACTTAGGAAACTTCACTCTCATAAAGGGGGTTCCTAGGTACCTTGCCCAACATTTTCCCTGGAGGACATTATCTTTATTATCCTGGACAGCAAAAAAATCTTCGCTATGTCTTAGATATAAAAGGAGACACTGTATCTGTCTTTCAATCTGTTTACTACACAAACATCTTTAAAAGGATTGTCTATAATAAAAGCTATCAAAACATGTGAGAATATGTTAGAGACTGATGGAGAATTGTTTCCTAACAGTGTCCCTCTTACTGTATACTTCTGTTTTCTCACTTCCAGCCATTTTGCTATTTTGTTATATTTTACCTCTATGTAATGTATTAAAAACGTCATAAAGTATTGTTATTATTTTTTATTTAGATACTAATTTTTTTTTAGTCTGTTAAAAATAAGAAGGAAATCTCTTATACTTAATTTATATGATTTCTGGGATTAATTATTTATATAAATTCAAATTTTCATGTGTCATCTTAATTCTCTTCTCCCTGAAGCACATGCCTTTAACAGTTCTCATAGTGCAGATATGTTGATAATGTCTTCTCTAAGCTTTTGCTTGTTTGAAAAAAAATCTGTTTTTATCATTACTTTTTTTCCTGTTTGTCTTAAGTTTAATTTATTCCTCTCTCTACTTTACTGAAGGAGAAGCTTTGGCTATTGATTTTAGACATTTCATTATTTGTAATACATGAATTTAATGCTATAAATTTCCCTTAAACACCGCTTTTGCTGCATCCCACCAATTTTGATAATTTTATATTTTCATTGTCTTTTGATTTTTAAATTTATCTTGAAACGTCTCTGTCCCATATGTTACTTAGTAGGGTGTCAATTAATTTTCAAGGGGAGCTGATTTTCTTGTGCTTTTTTATGTCTTAAGTGAAACCAAGACTTTCAGTTAGCTATAATTTGTCTTTTTTTTTCCATCTTAGAGACATTGAACATTTTTCCATTTATTTATTCATCACTCTATTTCATTGACTCTAAGGCACGCTTTTTTTTTTTAACACTGAAATTAAGATGTCTTTTACAACTGAATTCCACTCTCAATCGTAGTTGATCAGGCTATTTTGTTTATTATTGCCTGAGTAAAGATGTAATTATCATTGCCTGAGTATGGGTGTCTGATTTGCAGTGGGGGGGACTTGGATACAATACGCTAATGAAAGTTTTCAAACGCTTAATATATAGTGTGGCAATAAACAGCAAGAATGGCAAAACAGAAGTTTGTGGCAGCATTCCTGAAATTGAAATCAAAAGCAGAGTGATCCTACATAATTATAAGATGGCTTAAAAACGGAGTACCATTAGCTTTGATTTCCTATGTAGACTCTTTAAGAAATGCTGTACCACTGATAATTCTTTTGGTTTAGAGGGTGATATCATATGAGACAATGTGGACCCAATGACTCTGATTCAAACGATTAAGAAGACTCAGATTCTGAATAGGAAGACATTTTAGGAATGCCTTAACGAATATCATTTCCTGATTTTTTTTTTATGATATATGAGACAAGTATGATCAAAATTAGTGTTTCAATAAGTCCAAAAAAACCTTATTTTAGTATTTGAAATAAAAAGTCTAAGTGATCAGCAGGTATTATGTCACTTGATTGGATGATTTTATTTCTTTCTCAGCCGGACAAAAAATAAGGTGCCTAAGAATGATATGAGATTCACTAAAATATGATGATTGACGTATATTTTATTTGTAGTAATTTTTAACAATTAGTTTTTTTTTAACATACTCTTATTTTGTGAACTTTTTTCTTCTGTACAAAATCTTTTTATTGCCGTTTTTAAAAAGTGTTAGTTTCTTCATCCCCCACATAAATATTTATTTCAAATCTTTAAATATTTACTTTAATCTATAATCATCTATACATTTTGCCTACAAAACAAAATAAAATTTCATCCAACAAACACAAGCCAAAATCAAAGACCATCAAAGCAGGAAAAAAGAAAGGAAGAAAGGATAAAGGCAGTCTGACATTTCTTCTTTAGAGCAGATTTCATTGTTTAGACATTGCCATGGCAATGAGATTCATCAAATATTCAAAGCTTTGTTTGATATCAAAGTATAAAAATTATAAAAATGGAATATTATTGCTTTAGCAGAAAGAGTAACTTCATAGATAAATTTTTGATGTAAGTATAATCGCACTGTGCTTCCAACCTGTGATAAAGAAGACTGTAATGGTAAGAGTAAAACCCTTTGACACTGTTTTTCTTTCTTTTTTTTTTTTTTTTAGAATTTTATTCAATCTCCACCTTTTTTTAAGAAAAATGTTTGTCTCCCTAAACTTGCCGCAGTTACTTATTTGACTTACTTTTTGCCACTCTTGTCAAGATTCTGGTAATGGAAGGTCACTATTGGTATGGCCTTGTCTATGGAGCCAGAACTGGGAATTGTTTCCATTGTGTATTACTTATCAGCTGAGTGAATTTTGGCAAACCACCTAAGGCATTAAAATAATAATCCTTTATAGAATACTTCTTGTTCAGGTAACATATAAAACACTTTCTGCATTTCATTCCATTTAGTTTCCTCAAGAAGCCAATGGAGAAGCCACTATTATTATCTCTATTTTATAAATCAAGCACTATCAAGGTCACTATAGAACTAAATGAAAGAATGTGTATTTAAAATACTCTTGATTTAGAGAGTAGGCACTCAATATGATGATGATAATTATGTCAACGAGGCTGACAAAAGTGGTAATAGTGATAAAATGACCAAGATAAAATTTCTATGCATCAGCATTATGCCATCATCTTAGATGAATATGATTTTAACTATTAGAAATGCAGCATGAAAGGTTTATTTAATACGCACTTATGAACACCCTGTTATGGCCATACTTTTGAAGGCATAAAGACTAAGATATAATGAATTTTCTAGGAATCTCTAGATTAGTAGGAAAGGAAAAAGATGGTCAAAAAGGAGAAAAATATTAAAAGAAGAAATGATGAAGGAGGGAAGGAAAGAAATGAGAAAGCAGAGAGAAGACCAAAGGAGGAAAGAAAGGAAGGCAGGGTAACCTTGTAGGAAATGCAGTTGGCTTAATTTGGATTGCACAATAGGAGGTATATTCCAGTCTCTAATACATGCCATGCATCAGTGCCCATATTCAGAAATCAGCTGCTGAGAAGACATGTGTAAACACAGCAGAACATTTTTCTTAAGGATGTGTGGTGATGCATAGCGCCTGTCACACTGGAATCTGGCTTTATGCAAAATGACTGCTGGATCACTGGTCCTAATTCAGTGTGCCAGCTGTAAAAAAAAAAAAAAAAAAGAAGAAGAAGAACGAAGAAAAAAAGCACTGTAGCACATATGTGTACAATTGATGTGAAATGACGCTAAATTATGAAATCCAGTGAGAACATGATGGATTTTTTTTTCATTCATGCTGTGACCAGTTTTGTTTTTTTTTTCTGAATATGCATAACTAAGGATTATGGAAAGGGTGGGGATGGATAGGGAGAAATAGAGAAGAGGGAGGGGAAAAAGGGCAGAACTTCCAGCTGCTTCAAATCCCTTGGAAAGAGGTTTGGTACAAATTCTATCAAGAAAAATAGGTGCATTCAATAGCTTTAGGTACATTTTGTGCCAACCCAGTTAATATGTCAAAATGTTCTGCTTTAAGCAAGAAGACAGAAACGCTTTTGCCACACCACAAAGGGGCATCTTAATCCCATCTCTCCTTTGTGGCCCTCCAAGAAAATAGCATTATGTAAGCATCTGATTTGCATCAGGGGGGCAGCCTTGATTTCTGAGAAGGCTGCTTGCAATTCAATAAGCTCCATGCACAATGTTGCCTTTCATGTGATTCCTTATGGTGTGGTGGATAATGATCATAATACTTTTTTCCCCAATGGAGAACACTGCGGCATTGCTGCAGAATCAGACTTTGTCTCTGTGCAAGTTAGGGGGCATTTGAAGATTGAGAGAGATGAGTCTTCATATTTATGACCTGGATTAAGAAAGTTTGCAAGAGGGCATTAGGTACATAGAAGCAAGGCTGAATTGATGGCCTAGAAATGAAGACTGTGACAGTTTAAAAAGGGAAGGAGGAGGAAAAGTGGGAGGAGAGAGAGAGAGAAGGAGGGGAAGAGGTAGAGGGAAAAAAAGAGAGAGAGAGGAGGGAGAGACATAGCAGACAGAGAGAGAGATAGGCATGAAAAGAGTCAGAGAGAAGACCAAGGAAAAACAGAAGTTGCGCAGGTGAGATCATGGGGTAGAAAAGCAATTTTGCAACCCTTAAGAACGTCACAAGTTCACATGAAATTCATCAAATGCTCATTTCCCTAATTCATTCCTCTCAGCTTTTTGAATATGCTGGTTATGCCACAGGATCTTGTAAAGCCTGGGGTTTTCTTTCTATTTCCTACTTTGAGTAGTTAAATAGCAACCACCTCCTTTATGGTTCTGCAAATCTTAGTTCTGTTTCCATCTGAGCTGAGTTGTCAGAAAGTTAACAATCTAGAACTGTTTTCTGCCTTGGCCTGCTTATTCCTTGACAGAAAATATTTGATGTACTTCGTACCGTGATGGGCATGGCTATGGGTCACTAACTTGGGCCTGCCAGGTAAGGTGGCCGCGGTATAGGAAGCAACTTTCAAACACAGACATGTCTGCAAATGTGACAGAAATGAGCAGCCCTACTATAAGGAAGGAGAAATAATAAAAACAATGATTGTCAATGGCGAGGACCTAGAGAACAGGTTTCACACATCTTGTGGCAATCACCACAGAGCCAGGCACAGGACAATGCACAGAAAAGGTGCTCTGTGTTCATCGTTGTTCATTCAAAATCATGAACTCATTGTCTTGGTGCCTATAATGAAAACAAGAACGAAACAAAATTCCTACTCTCGGGTCGCTTAACGTCAAGCAGGGGTGACGCAGGTAAAGCAGCAGAAGAAACATGAATATCTCTAAGGTGTTGTTCTCAAATGACTTTTATGTCCCCAATTTGTTCCAAATGGCATGTGATGTTTTGGAGACATGAAAATCATCATACAGAGTTTCTTCATTTGACAATACTGACATTTTGAGCCAGATAATTTCTTGTGAAGTGGGCTATTCTCTTGTGTATTGTAGGACGATTAGTAGCATCCTTGACCTCTATGCTCTCGATGCAAGTAGCAGCCCACCCCCAGTCGTAACCACCACAGATGCCCCCAGAGACATTGCCAAATGTGCCCCTGGGGGACAAAATGTCCCTAGTTGAAAAATATTGCTATAGAGACTTTGGTTCTTTCTCTCTTTTTTTCTGATTGCTCTTTGCATTTATGCTATAGCAGCCTTTGTTATTTTTTATCATATATGCAGTAGGAGCAATTTCCTGGACTTTCTCTGGAATAATTCTCCTTCTACAGTATGGAAGCATATGGGCACTCCATTAAAGACTACATTCCCAGCTTCCTTTGCAGGTAGAAATGGCCATGTGACTCAGTTTAGTAACTAAGTAAGCTGTTAGTGACACTTACAAGCACTGGCAGTTGAAATAAAGAGCAAACTTTTCTACTTACCCATTCCTTTTTACTATGAGCTGGAACTTGGACAGGGTTGACCCAGCTTCAAGGATGAAAGAAAGATAACACCCAAAATACTGAAGCCACTGTTTCAGTGCCTCTTTGTTACAGAAACTTAGCCTTTATGATCCTATCTGTTTGAATCCTAATAGATGTATAATATATGGATGATTTCATGCACATGTATATTTTATGTACATGCTCACATATGATCAATGTGCAGAATTTCTGGTTAGGCAAGATATTTAGAAAGAGCAAAATATATAAAGAGGTGCATGTCCATATAAGAATATTTCTTTAAAAGCTATAGGAACCTAGATAATGGAGTAATTAATTCTGCCAATGTGGCTTCTGGGGTATAAGTGATGAATAAGTTTGTCAGAAAGATTAATGAACCAATGAAAGATTGTTCTCTCGTTTCACAACTCCAAAGGCTTTCATCCAGAAAGAGATGGTGGTAGCTATGTAGACGGATGGCTCCAGTGACCATCTGAGTCACAATGAGATTCCGGTTTAGGCCAATCACTTAGCTGCACTCCTATCTCACTAGGATGATCACCAGACTTCTGGAAGCGATAGGTGCTTTAGCACAGACAACCGACACCTGAATACTGAGTGTTCTGATTAAAAAAGCTCCACATTTCTTTTGCCATGTGTATGGGGTCTCGGAAAAAAAGTATGTTAACAGAATGTTATGGTTCTTTTAATGAAGCCTCTTTCTGTGTGTTCTTCTTCTATTTTCCAGTGATTGTGGTTGCCTATCACATCGATTGCCCTCTCCCCTCACATAAATGCTTCCCTCTAAAGCGTCACATTGCCATCCAGGAAAACAGACTAATATTTGAAATTATCCTTATTTAAAAGGTACCTGACGATTTAAATAAATTTTCGTAAGTTAAACTAAACTCAAACTATTTTCTGAAAATCAATAGGCATTATCCAGCTTATTTGCGTAATTGAAAGAATTAGCTGTGTGAAAAAGGAATTGAGTTGCCCTGGCATCATTTTTTCCTAGAAATATGTGTTCTCTCAAATGGAAAAAAAGCCATGTCACATTTTAAGGTGGGTCACAATTACATCTCATGGTAATGAAACTCCAACATTTCTTATACATTAATAAATCAGTGAAATTTCTCACTAAACCTTACCATGCTTATCTTTTGCCACTTTTTTTCAAATATAATTGGTGTTTTTCCAGTGTGGCATTCTCTAAACTTCTCACATACTTGAATCTATATGATACTGTCATGAATCTTAGTATCAACTTTTCTTAGCTATTATTTTCTTTTTACTGTACGCACTAAATCTCTCTGAAAAACAATTGTAAGAAATTTCATTCCCACCCACCCTGCCCCCCAAGAAAAGTTTTTGTCTGTCCTTTTTTCCTGTTTGATAGTGGCGAGAGACCCTGTCTATTCATTTAATCCTTTCTTCTAGCAGCAACTCAATAATGTTAATTCTTTCCTTTGAAGACACCATGTGCTCCCTCGTGGATATTGTAATGAAGCAGTAACACTCCAGAGAGTTTAATTGTGAAAAGGTGTCAATAAATTTTTCTTAAAAATTTAATTTTGAAAATCTGCTAAAATATCTAATAAGACCTTACAATGCAATGCTAATGCTAACTACCCAGATGTAGCACGGACTTCACAGGTTACAAGAACAGTCCCTGATAAGACTGCCTTTATGCCAGACATGAGCTACAAGTTTAGGAGTGTCCACACCACCCACACTTCAGATCGATTGGCTACCAATTTGGGGGCTTCCACTGTTCCCTCAGATTCAATAATTCACTGGGATCACTCACAGAACTTAGGAAAATGCCATATATATATATACACACACATATATATATATACACACACATATATACACACACACACACACACACACACACACAATTACACTTTTATTACAAACGGTTACAAATCTGAACCAGCCAGAGAGAGACACATAGGATAAAGCCTGTGAGTGTCCCAAATGTGAAGCTTCCCTGTCCTCAGGACACATCACCCTCCTGGCCTTTAGACAGATTATTACCAACCAGGGAAGCCCACCTGAGTGCCAGAGTCCAGAGTTTTTATTGGGGTTTCCTTACATAGGCATGATTAATTGATTCATTGACCACAGGATTGAAATCGCTCTCCGGCTTTTACCCACTCCCTAGAGGTCAGAGGACAGGCAGATGTATGATATCATATGGTGACTCAAAGCTCCAACCTTCTAATCACACGATTAATTTTTCTGATATGTCTAGGTCCCATCCTGAAACTATCTGGGGGTACACCATGAAGGGACATACCTTATTTGTATAGATGCAGGGGTGGCCCCAGGGACTCACCAGGAAAAACAAAGACACTCCTATAGCTTAAGAAATTCTAAGGATTTCAGAACTCTGTCCCAGGAACCTGGGACAAAGACAAGACAAATTATTATACAACTATTTCACTTTTCAAAACAACCTCAAGAGTATATATATACAGTACCAAAATATTCACTTAGTTAGTTTGATGCTTTTTTATCTACTACTAATCTTTTCAGGAAGAAGAGTATAAAAGAAATTTGGGGGGAAAAAGGACCAAGAACAGAGTATATGTGTTAGGAACAGCCTTTGGCAAAATTGTGAAATAGTTGAACATTAAAATATAACAAGTTGAAAGGATCTCAGAAATTCTCTATTCTTAGGTTATTTTTCTGTAGAAAAAAATTAGATCTGGAGAATTAAGTGATTTGTCCTAGGTAAAAAAGAAAATTAACTCTCAGATCAAAATCAAAATTCAAATCTCCCAGCTCTTTCCACTGTGCTGCTCAAGTATTTTTCTGGAGCCTGCCCCAACTCTTCTTTCAGGGCTCACACCTCCTACTTTCCGCACCCTGCCCCCCTTCCCTCCCACCCCCAACCTCTTGGGACACTTGAGGATACTTAACTGTCTTCTTTCCCTGCTGTTCCCTTCTACCCCTCCCTCTTAGTTCCTTCACAACTCCCGGGGGCCAAAAAGTGAACTATAAATTCTCTTTCCTGCAAGTTCTGATCTTTGAAACCTGGCAAGGGCAGAAATGTGCTAATTAACTCATTTACATCTCTCCTAGATAACATGGTGCCTTGATCCATTTCTTAAAATTAACCTTCTAAATTGGTGTTAATGAAGAGGATTTCAGAAAGGAGGCCCTGGGTGCTTTTGTGTACATGGGTGGTTTTATATGGCACAGAAGGCCGAATCTGAGGAAGTAAAAAGGAACTCTCTGACAGATTGGGCGGTTAACAGGGTGTGCTGCTTAATGTGATCGGAGAAAGAATCAGAACAAAGGAAGTGCGTGCTGACTGATCCTCTTATGGTATATCTCCTCTTCTTACAGAGTAACCTTTCTAGGATGTAAATCTTATCCGAAACCCAGAGCTGAGTCTGTCAGTTCCTTTCCATGATGTTCGGTTAGCGTTGCATGCAATGGTTTTCTTGATCTAGCTTCTGCCTATCTTGCAGCCTAATCTCTATCCACTCCAAGGAATATCACATTGTACCCATCAACCACATTATCCTACTCCTTGCCTTCCACATGCTGTTCCCTTTGCCTGGAATTCTCTTCTACTAATCTTTCTAGACCTCTGTAATGCATACAGGGAACTCTGAAAAATCAGCATAAAATTATTTTTCTTTTAATATTTCCCTAATACTCAGATTTGGTTAAGGTATCCCTCTTCTAGTCTCTTTTACCAATCTTTAGAAACCTCCGAATTAGCACTTTTCATACCATAATCTTTATAAAGTGTTATCGGTCTCTCCCAAATGGATTATCAATTCCCAAAACACAAAGACTATGTGTTAGTTGACTTGGTATCTTCAGAACCTGACATATAGCATGAGCTAAATTAATGTTTGATGAATGAATGAATGCATGCAAGAAAAATATATACCATTGTCCTCATTCACCTTTATCTTTCCTAGAAAATTATGAAAAGAAGTTCTTAGAGACTTATGAAAAGGTCTTTAAATATCTACTTTAGGCTTTGGAAGAATCAGTAACTTTAATAAAACTGTGTGTATGCATGTGTAAAATGTCTCTCAATTTTTCAGTGTTCACAGGATGTTATTTTGAAATTGCATTTCACATCATAAATTTTTTTCAAGAGAATGTGTTATGATCTTTGTTTTCAAATATAAACAGTAGCATTTGCAGGCTGGACTGAAAGGTAAATGTTAGAAATTCTCATTCCTTGCAGTGGTAAATATGTCAAAAGAATTGAAAGAACGAGATTCCCAGCAGCATCCACAATTGCCATAGCCACTATTCTATTTTGACAAATACCCATGGAACTTTGGCCATGTCTTTTACAAATATCACAAGATTGTTTGTTGCTGTTGTTGTTGTTGTTGTTGTTGTTGTTGTTGTTTTTCAACTTAAAGGCCAGTGTTTTCACCTGGCTTCTGCTGTCAGGGCATTGTCTTCTTACCATAAACCCATTTCATAATTTACTCAATTCCATACAGTTCACAGAATGTGTAAACAAAAGTCTAAGAGCATGATATTGTAAATTCTTCAAAATCAAAGATAAGCATCTATTGACAAAGCTGTGGGATAGCAGCTTCTGGCCTCTTCCAAATTCACCATCGTTACTCGTTCTCACTTCCACAAGGCCAGAGCTCTTTGCTTGGATTTTTATTGAAAAGAATATAAATAGTGGATGAGTTAGTTGACATGTAAGGTATTGTGTAATACCTACCTCTTCCAAAAGTCACATTTCAAAGATAAGAGCCTATATATATTCAGACTGAGAATTTTTTATGGTGTGAAATGTTTGTACATGTGAGTGGACAAAGGGATAGCAATTGATTTTTAAAATATGGATCATAAAAATTTTCATTTAATAATATAGCAGAATGGAATTATTTATGTCAACTATCCCAGCTTTGCTCATCAGATGTTGGCATCAAAAAAGATTAATGAGGGGCGCTTATGTGGCTCAGTCAGTTAAGCTTCCAACTCTTGATTTCAGCTCAGGTTACAATCTCATGGTTCGTGAGTTCGAGCCCTATGTGGGGCTACATGCTGACAACACGGAGTCTGCTTATGATTCTTTCTCTCCCTCTGTCTCTCTACTCTCACGTGTGTGTGTGTGTGTGTGTGTGTGTGTGTGTGTATGCATGTGCATGTGCTCTCTCAAAATAAATAAACACTTAAAAATTTTAAAACAAGATTAATGATATTTGAGCTGTTTATCTTTGGATTGGTTTATACTATTTTCACATATTCATAGGTAATATCTTTTGAAAATTTGGGCTTCCATTTTAGTATGTGCATAGGTAGGTTCTCTGATTTTGCATCTCCGGCAGACCTCTATGGCTCCTATAATGATGTTGGCAAAATTTACTTGGCTATCATAACATTAGCACAATGGGAAAAATAAACCAAGACACAAATAATGTTGCATAATATAGTCCATGGGATTAATAAAAGTTGAGAAACATTATAGTTTCCTTTAGCAAGATCTAAGGATCTAAAAACAGTTCTATTTCTTTTCATTAATTACGCAGGATTATATCTTTGGTGGGGGGGGCATGTAGGCTCCATTTTGGTATGTTTTAGATAATTTAAAAAAATTAAACTCAAGCAACAATAAAAATGTTTTCTCTTTTAAGATTGAAATCTCAAATTTTAGAATATTGTAGCTAATAGTCATTTGACTTAAATATATGTACAATTATGACAATTTAGGCATTAAGCATACTACCTAATATAGGATATCCATAGTCTTGGGTAAAGTTGCCAAAGTAAAATAGTATATACTTTTAGATTCATATTGCTGTGTTTTACTGTATGGTTTAGAAGAAATTATATTTGCAAGGTGATCTCAAAGCTCCCTGTGAAATGTTACACAGTTTAGATACAATTCTGATACTTGGGATGTACCTGGGCAAATGGCTGGTGAATCATCATTTTCTATTGAATCTGGGTTTTCTTCCTGATAACTAAATCTCTACTATGTACATAGTCTGTTAGAACAATTGGGCAATGTATCTGATATGGCCATTAAAATTGCTAAAGTTTAGGTAATGTTGACCAGGTATGGCAATAATAATAATAATAATAATAATAATAATAACTATTATTATTGTTATTATTATTATTGTGGTAGAGATAATACATTCTTTTGGAAAAAAATGATTGTTTTCTCTCAACTGGTCCTCTTGTGTGTCCAACTCTCATGTTCCTAGCTTTACTCGGTCAATTCAATTAAATTCGAGAGAGGGAGGAGGGCATATTCAAAGACGACTTGAACAATGCATTTTCCTGTTCATGATGCCTAAAAGACATTTAGAACACACAGTGGCTGGTTTTCAGGATTTATAGTAACTTAATTCAAATACCTTGCTGATCCTAAGGGTGGACTCAAAACAGGCTATAAATGGCAATAAACACTAAAAGAAAGTTCTGTGGTATACTGGCGGTAGTGTTTTTGTAAAATGTCTCCTCTTCCTATGAATGCTCTGATGTAAAAAGGTTGCAGACCACACTGAGATTGTAGAGGTCAACAAGGTTAGAACATTGAGTTCTGCCAGTGACTTGCTGTGTGGTCTCCAGGAAAGATATTTAAACTTTCAGGGTTTCCACCTCCCCATGTATGGAAGAGAAATAATAACACTTAAATATTTCTCAGAGTATTGCTTTAATTAATTCTTCTGAAATGCTTTGAAATAAGCATCAAAGAGATTCACTCATGTGCTTCAGCTTTTGATTTTATTTGTTAATGAGGGAGAACATATTTTACATGGAGGAAAAAATTCTTGACAATACAAATGGTAAAATTCTTTGCATTATATTAAATTTATTCTACATGACTTCATTAAGATCACTAGAGAAATAGGCAAGGGCCTTTCCATTTCATGTGGATGTCCAGAGATAGTGACCTCCACCTCATAGCCACTACCACCCCCAAATAAGCATCATGCCAGATTACATAATGATGTATATTTGGGAAGTTTTCATGTTAGAAGCTTTCCTGATATTACTTAGGGTTGATAACATTACTGAATTGACTAAAATGTGCTTGCCAGTTAAGGTAATTTCAACGGGAAGTAACAGAAAACTCATACTGGCTTCAATAATGGAAGACATGCTTATTGAATGGCAAAGATCAGAGATGACAAATAGTAGTAATTGCTTTTCACTAGGCTATGCTATAGAAAGAATTCCAAAATGCAGTAGCTTACAACAAAGGTTTCTTTGAGGCAGGCTGCTTCTCTACTTCAAGTGTCTACTTTATCCTGGTATGCAGGCTGAAGGAGCAACCCCTACTAGAAGATCTCAGGGGATAATACAAAGAGAAATGGCAAAACTATATGCTGGCTTTTCAAGTATCTTCTCAGAAGTCACATGTATTTTTTTGCAAATCACTAAGCAGGTTGCATGGCAAAGGATGGTGTCAATGGGATGGTTAAATATGATTCTTAGAGGGATAAGCAGTGAATATTCTGGAATAACAATGCAACCTACCACTTAGAATCAAGTTCAGATGCAATTTGATCAGGGCCAGCTCCATTTCCCTGAGTCACCACCCTACTTCATCTACTGGCTTTGACACCAGATAATTTTTCTTCATGGTCGTAAACTGGCAATCATTCTAGGTCTCATAACCAGAGATCATCTGTCAAAAGAAGAGAACTTTTCTTTTTCCCACCGTCATAAAAAAGGTTTGGGTTTCATTTTCGGTAGGTCCACTTAAGTCACCGTGCTCAACCCAGAAATCATTACTGGCCAGGGAAGGCTAAGCATTGAGTACCTGAGACCTCGGATGGACCTCACCCTGGGTAACTTAGACCAACAGGTCTCATGCTGACTCAGAATGTTTTACCAAAGAAACACAGAATTCACAGAAAATTGTTACCAAAAAAGGATTCGATAAAAATAGAATGAAATTCAACTTGGTTTCAATCCAAACCCTCCACTTCCTAGCCATGTGGCCTTTAACAAGTTATTAACTTTGCTAGGCATAGTCTCCTAACTTAAAAAGAGAATGATGGATTTATAAGATTTTTGGCAGAAAAAAAAAACCAGTGAGCTAATGTACATACGTAAATGTGTTACCAAGTACAGAGTTATGACTAATTAACGTTTGGTGTTGTATAAAGTGTTATAAGAGTTTTGTGATGGTAGAGATCGTAGCTTGAGGGATTGGAAAATCTTTCTGGAGAACATGGCATTGAGTTGGACTTTCACAACTGCATAGACTTTCCACGTGAGAAATCTCTAGAAGACAACAGGCAAGCATCCAAGGCCTACTGGATTATGTCCAGCAAAGGTGCAGAGGCGGGAATACATAAGGCCTGTTCGGAAAATGGGAAATAGGCCAGTGGATTCTGTGAAAGTTCTTTTTCACATCTTCTCCCTGACCCCCCACCACATTACTTCTGTTTCCGTCCCAAGCTTACAGTGGTCCTTTTACCTCATTAGCCATGTTATTTACACCTGCGACCACTTCCGCTCAGGCTTTCTCTGTGATTTTTCCTCTCTCCATGTAGAACGTTTGCATTTATGCTTTTCATGAATGCTTGCTTATTCAAGCAGGACATTTTCAATCATTTTATCTATTTTGCCATGCAGTTATCCATCTTACTTGTATGTTAATATTTCATAATTTCTAACACACTCTGGGCAAGAATAAAAAATATATACCTTTATTTAAAATGTGTGTAATTATACTTTCTGCTGACTTGAGGGGAAAAAAATAACTTTTCAAGGGGAATTAATTTTATCCCCAAATAGGCAATTAATAATGTATATTATGTACATTACGCAGGGTATTCCTCATTTAGAGAATGACACAAAATTCATTTTTGTCTAATTAAATCGTGCATTGTTCAAAAGTGTGTGTGCATTACTTATTGCTATGCCTGATTTCAAATGAAAATAATTATATTCCCCCAGCACCACAGAACTAGTTTGGTTTTCTTTAACAGACTCGGGGTTTTTTTAGCTTAACAGGAGCAGAAAACATTAAGGAGCCAACTTATTCCGCAGACCACGTCATCGTCCAAATATCAAATTCAACATTTCCAACATCCCCAATATAGAATGTATCATTTCAGTTACCTGTGTTCAGAGTCTCATTGTTTCTAAGCTTTATAATACATTTTTCATTATTTTGTTTGAAATGTATTTCTTAAGTTTTGCTGGTGACCTGTCGAGTTTTGCCTGGTAAATGGAACGTGTTGAATTTCTTTTCTTTTTTTTTTTTTTTTTAATTTTTTTTAAACATTTTTTATTTATTTTTGGGACAGAGAGAGACAGAGCATGAACGGGGGAGGGGCAGAGAGAGAGGGAGACACAGAATCGGAAACAGGCTCCAGGCTCCGAGCCATCAGCCCAGAGCCTGACGCGGGGCTCGAACTCTCGGACCGCGAGATCGTGACCTGGCTGAAGTCGGACGCTTAACCAACTGCGCCACCCAGGCGCCCCGAACATGTTGAATTTCTAATGTGAAAAAGTGGGTCAAAGTTTTTGGAAAGGGGCATAATAATCACAGCTAAAAATGAATTAAGGAAAAATAAAGAGACAAAACAAACAAAAAGGGGGTGTTATGCCCAGAATTTGTGATCCCCAAATACCGCCAGGGAGCCGAGTCCAATGTAAAAGCAAAAGAGCCTTTATTCAAGCTAGCTCGAGCTCAATCCCCTACCTGCACCGACGCAGCGGTGAGATACCAGGGAAAGAGAGCGAGTTTCAAAAGGACAAAGGTTTTATTGGGGCCTAGGGGCAGTTGGTGAGGTAATGGCTATGGCCTCAGCCGATTGGCTGGGGAAGGGTCCTGGGGAAGGGTCCGAGTCTTGTTAGGCAGGTGAGGGGGGGGTTACTCAAGGGGAGGAGGTGTGGTCAAGGTGAAGGACACAGAACAAGATGGAGTTGGCCGGCGTCGGCCCGCCCTTTCAGGGGGTACATTGTTTTGATAAAAAATGTTGCATTTGACATTCTTAACGTGTTTTTTTTGTTGTTGCTCTCCTTGGTTTGTTGTGTGTTTGTGTGCTGGCTGGCATTTTGTAACCACCTTCTAACCACCATCTAGTATTCAGTTATGTGCAATTGCTGCATCAGCCAGTGGAGAACAGCAAATTTCTGATTCTGACAGTTGAGGAGTCATTGAAAGGGGGTTCGCAGAAAGCAGGTTGAATGTGAGCCCTATCTTAATTAAAGTTAATATCCTGGCATTCCTGTGTTCTGATAAAACATCTCTGGAGTATTTTATGCCAGAGAATATCCATCTTTTGTCTTCACAGTGTGATAGTCTTGAATAAAAGTCAAAGGTTTTTAATCAGACCAGTTAGCGCCACCTGTGTTATTCAAATCTGATAGGAAAAGAATGTTCAGAGGTTATTTAAATCCAAATAAACAAGAAGTTTGGGCCATTTGGCCAGTTTTCTGAAGTTTGATTTGCATCACAATAACCTCAAGGTTAATTGGTTTTAATCTTAGTTTGGATCCCATCACTCAGTACCACCAAAAGCAAAATATCAAAATGGATTGATATAATAGAAAAATTTATTACTGGGCATTCTGAATGATTGATGATATAAAGAAGTGGAAGACCTCAGGTATATATAAGCTATAAAGCTTTCAACTGGAATGGGAGAGGTCTCAAATACAAATTTCAGTAAAAAAAACAAAACAAAACAAAACTCTGAAAGAATAAGTAACCATATGCAATAAGAAGTTAATTTATCGGGGTACCTGGGTGGCTCAGTAGGTTAAGCATCCAATTCTCAGCTTCAGCTCAGGTCATGATCTCACAGATCATGAGTTCAAAGCCCACATTGGGCTCTGTGCTGATAGCCTGGAGCCTGCTTGCAATTCTCTGTCTCCCTCTTTCTCTGCTCCTCCACTGCTCGTGCTCACTCTGTTCTCTCTCTCTCTCTCTCAAAAATAAATAAATAAATAAATTAATTAATTAATTTAAAAATAAGTTAGTCTATAGGAAGCATGCAATGATATGGACTTAACAGAGAAAAAAAAAACATTAAAAAATCCTTAAAAATGGCAAAAGGAATCCGTAGAGCTATCCATAAAAAATATTTTCTTGGCTTGAGGGTCTCTTTCTCCACAGAACACTGTCCTTATTGACAGTGCTCAATAATACAAATGGCTGAGGAGAACATGGAGAAAACTCTAGTATAACTCCCTGCCAGCCAGTCTTCCCTTTCACTCTGCAGGAGCCCCTATGAACTCCTTTGAGGACTAAATGAGATAACAAATACACAATCACTTTGTGAATGGCCATACACTAGGCAAATTTAAACTCTGCCTTGTGGCAGGTCACTGCTAAGTGTTCTCTGAAGGGCACGATGAAACAAATTGTCTTTCTATCATGATTTGCCTCCAGACAACTCTTGGGATGATTGTAAGCATATACATAATACACCATTTCGAATGAGAGAGAATTTTCAATTTTATAGTCAAATAAAAATCCCCTTAAGCACATGATTACTTCACTTGTCAACTCCTTGGACTTATTTATTTGTTTGTTTTTCCTTATCAAAGTGGTCAGTTTTTTAAATTGTGCTCCAGATGTAGACACACAGGTTTTTGAATACAGGTAAAAGTAAATTACCTGGCTGGTTTCCAGGAACTTGTTGATGTCCATCATTTTATCGGCAGCTCATTTCATTGGGGAATCTTCCATAATGGCTACCCTTTCCGCATCTGCTTTGTGAAGGGTTGCTCAGAAGAATCCTTTCATGGGCATTCCATAATGCTTTTTTTCTTCCCCTTTCAACCAGTTACCTTCTACCCTGGAACTCATCCAAGTACTTTTCTACCCACTCACTCACAATAACACTGTGCAGCCCCCTCCCCCAGCCTGGCATTTCACTACTCAGAGAAAGCTTAATGCCATCTGCAAACTGGGAAATTCAATTTAGAGAAGGTGAGAAATTGTGAAATATAATTGATCTTAGCATATTTACAGTAGAACTCAGCTCTTCACCAGTTTATATCCAAATAAATGCTATGGAAAGCTTACGTAATATGGTGTTGTGTGTCCCACACCCCCCCACCCCCCACATTATAGCATGGAGCAACCAAGCTCTATACATTTTAAATTGATTAGTTTTTAAAATAATTATAACACATTTAATTCTTTCAAAATACTTGATAATGAAATACTATATATGGAAGACTTATTGAGAGCTAGAAAGGGTGTTTAGTGTTGTAAGTTAACCTTACAACAACCACAGAGGTGACTAATTTCATTTTACTATTGAGGATGTAGGTTAGAAATGGCCTTAAGTTTCTTACTCAGGCACACAAAACTAGTAAAAAAGATGGAACAACAATTTGAATCAGTTGCCTGGGTACTTACCAGTTAGTCATGATTAGCATGACTAAAATTACATTTTTAAAATCAGTTCAACTAAAGTAGTGTTTCTCAAATATTTTAGCAGTGACATATTCTTTTTAAAAATAAATGGAATGCAAAAGAGATTAAAACTGCCTTTTATCCTGCAATGTTTCTTTATCTGTTTTTTTTTTCTTTTTTGACATTAACAGGGAGTATATGTTGTAAACATTCAAACAGCATGGAAATGCAGAACATGAAAAGAAGTGAAAATCCTATTTGACAAACACAAAACTTTCAGACAGTAATTTAGGTGACTGCTGAAGTCAAATCAGCCTTGGCATTCGACTTATTTTTGTAATTTACTGGGTTATTTAGAAAATAGAACATGTTGACTCTTACAGACAAACAGGAGGGTACAACCTTGTTTGTGTGTGTGTGTGTGTGTGTGTGTGTGTGCGCCTGCGTGTGGGGGGGGTGCACGTACAGATGTGAGTTACAAAAAAAACAAAAGGCAGCATAGAGCTATAACCATCTTAATCAAGGACACATGTTTGCAAGTTCAAATATAGTCCCAGAGATGGTAATGAAGATTTTTATATTAAGGCCTGGCAGAAAATGAATTAACCTGGCAGGTAAAGTAAATATGCTGGTGGTCTAAATTATGTTAAAATGTAGTGTATAACACATTTGAATGTGTGTCTTAATAATTTATTACAGTCTAAATATTAAATTGGAATCAAATGTCAATGGACCTCTCAAGACACCTGGAAGACTTAAGTTTCCATAGAAAAGTTTTTGAAAATCGCCTCTCAAAGCATCACATCTACATCTCCCTTTATTTAAAAAGTGTAATCCTTTCCAACTTCTGCCTAATTTATAGATCTTCACATCATATAGTTGGCAAGCATCAAGGAGGTCAAGTACATACAAACTCTCTCTCTCTCTCTCTCTCTCTCACACACACACACACACACACACACACACACACACACACACACTTCTCTAAACAGTCTATAGCCAATACATACCCAAAAGAATAGATATTTGACATATGTCAAATGTATTTTGATTCTGGAGTTAAAGAAAACATGGGCAATTCCTAAGCCAATGACTGATGGTGGGCTATATGGAAAGAATATCATATAGAACAGACAATTTGTATGAAACGGAGAATATGGTTAAAGTTGGAGGTAAACAGCACATAAAACGTGGTGAGGTTAGGATTAGTGTTGATTATTTAATCCTTAGTAATGGTATCCAAGGATGTCAATCTTTTATTTTTTCCATAAATATATATTTTTTGGTGGAAGAGATGTTCAATTAGAGACCTTATCATCAACACTCATACACATACAAATTGGCTATGTTAAAGGAGGTCTAGTCTTGAAAATCATCAACTTAGGTCAGTGGCAAGCACATTTCCCTGTAAGTCTGTTTGATTGTTTGTTTATTCTTCCTGTGGTTTGAATTCTGAATAAGCCCTTGAAACGAGCCTCTACTTTTGCTACGTGATTAAGTAAGATGTGGCTAAGACGCTGTGTTTGTGCAGATAAGAAAAGAAGTATGCCAAAATATAAAAGGTATACCAATTTCTTCATATTTTTTTAATGTTTTCCTTAACAGCAGTTGAGGGATTTAATTATCTCCTTTTGAATCCTGTTGTGTTTTTTCTTATTAGCCTTCATTCAACTTTTATTATTCATTTCTGTGCCTGCACAAGATGAACTGAAAAACTGAAAACCACCAGGCACATAAGGAATCAATTTAACTTGGGTCCCGGTTAAGAATGAAGAAAGGTCTTGGTTCTGTGCCATATACAAAAGCGAGGGGCAGCACTTTGTCTTGCTTTTGTGCTATTTAATATACCATCTAAAACAGTCCTTTCAAACGATGGCTTTCAACATGGGCTCCCCAGTTCGCTGGGGTTCCATGAAAGTCCTCCACAGCAATCTGCATAATACCAATACAAGTAACAAAGGGGAGAAAGGACTGGCGTAAAATATATGACGGCGCTATAAAGATATATAATATTAAAAAGCATGGAAAAACTTAGTTTAAAATATTTTGAAGCTTTTCTTTAAAGCATTACCAAGTAAACTGTGTAGGAGGTCTGAGGGAGCTTTACTTTTAAATGCAGTCTATAAAAGAAAAGATTTGGGCAAAGGCTCATAGTTTTATTTACACAGCTGATTTCACATGTCAGAAGGTTCAGCACTGTAAGAGGGAAATATCGATTCATAATCCCTTATATAAAATTTTCAAAGTCAGATGTATTCAAGAATTTAGAATTTTTCAGATTTTAGAAAGGTAATACAAGACACATGGCATGTATCATGTAACATTGGTAGGAGTGTGTGTCTGGCATAGCACCCAGTAATTAAGTATGCTAATACCCATACAGGAAAATGTATGACTATTTCTATTACAGAGGATAACGATCATAAACAACCCCATTTCCATCATTTCAAGGCAAATCTTACCGACAAATCTCCTTTCAGTGTTTTCTGCATTTCAGAATGTTAGTGAAAGGATTATGGACTCTCCTGCCTACTACTTCTTCTAGATGGCGACTGGCCCACATCCCCACCAGCATTTATAGATGGTTTCTTGGGACGTCTTAGTCACCCTTGAGTTAGTATTCAACATCGTCTCTGACACCTAGTGTATATTAATTTTTAAATTGAATCACTGAAGTCAAACATTACCATCAAGAAGTAGAACCAAAATAACAACCTCTGGAGAACATTCAATGAGCAAGTCAGTTGAAAGTCAATTGCAAAACAAACGAATGAGGTCTCTCACAGATAGCAATTTGGTTTTATTTTGAGTAGAAGATAAACTGAACAAGGTTGGCATTTCGCAAGGCATTGGGGATCCTGAGTATTTAAATTCCTAAGTTCTGTGCACTCACTTATAGGTCAGTCAGTCACATGGTCAATCCAATTTAGGAATTTAAAGGGCCAAAATAAGGGGTGTTGCAAGTGTTTTTCTTATAGGGGCACCTGGCTGGTTCGGTCAGTTAAGCGTCTAACTCTTGATTTCGGCTAAGGTCATGATCTCACGGTTTGTGAGATTGAGCTGGGCTCTGTGCCGATGGCATGGAGTCTACTTATAATTCTCTCTCTCTCCTTCTGTCTGCCCCTCACCTGCTCCCTCTCTCTCTCTCTCTCTCTCTCTCTCTCTCGATAAATAAATAAACTTAAAAAATAAAAAAAAGTAGTGTTTCTCAGACCATCAGAGTGACTATGCTGGGAGCTTGTTGCTAGTTCAGGATATGAGATTCTTCTAGCACGGAGTTTGCAAATTTCACTATAATTATAAACCTCATCAACTGAAATCTAATTCTTTTTCTTTCCCTAAAGAATACTATGACATTTTTTCTAACCCATATCACCATAAAACAACAGCAATCTTTCCTAATTAGCCATTGAAGGTATTTGTCCAAACAGTATCCAGCCTGAGCTATGCCAAAGTTTTCGTAATATTACAGTGCAATTCCACTAAGAAAAAGTAATTCTCGGAACACATCTCTGAGAGTTAGTCTCTCTTGGCCTAACACGAAACAGATTAGGCATCCAGAATTTTCACCGTTTATTTATGAGCACAATTATCTTGTCCTGAACTTTAAATGACTCTGGAGAGATGCCCCTCTCTTCAGTTCTGGGCTACTAGCTATCTTCCAACCCCATTGCTGACAGGCATGTTCTTTTAGAGTGAATATTCCAGAAGTGCATTTATTGCCAGCCCTGCCTGGATCTTGAGAATGCCTCATGAGTTTGCTCTGAACATCAAAACTCTTGTCTTTCAGGAATTACAAATATTTACAGGAGAGAAAATGTTAATTTGGAGATTTACATTTCTGTTTGACTCTGTTTACTACCCTTTCCAGGCCATCCCCCTCACCCTACCGTGGTGATATTCCCAAGCTATTAACCTTGGTTAGCTCTTTTCTTTAAAAAACAAAAAAAGGGTTTACTTATTTATTTTGAGAAAGAAAGAGAGTACAAGCAGGGGAGGAGCAGAGAGAGAGAGAGGGAGAGAATCCCAAGCAGGTTTTGCACTGTCAGTGCAGAGCACGACCCAGGGTTCAAACCCATGAACTGTGAGATCATAACCTGAGCAGAAACCAAGAGTAGGATGCTTAACCGACTGAGCCACCCAGGCACCCCAATCATGTTAGCTTTTTTTCTTAGAAACTTCTTTTGGCTCCCCTTTTCCTTCAATGTAAAAAAAATATGTTATTTTTATTTTTTACAGTTATCCTGAATCTCCTCCTCTGCCTTCATGCCCCTCCGCTCCCCAGTTGCCCCATACTGTTCTAAAAATGCCACAGCCTTAATCTTGTTCCTTGGTAAGTACTTGTCTTTCTGTTTGTGATATGTTCCACTCCCCAGGCAAACTCCTATTTATCCCCAGGAAGCAGTTCAAATGCCACCTTCTCAGGGAATCTTTTCTGAGGACATCCCCTTGGGCTCTTCCAACAGTTTTCACCCTCCTAGTAGAGTATGACTTTGTCGCTGCTATTTTAAATATTCTGGGATATTTCTATCTCTTCTTAATTTTTTGTGACTTCTCCGGAACATCTCATATTGCCAAACATACTTTTAGTGCTCTATAAATGTACCTTGATTGAATAAAAATAAATGGACGTTCCATGGATTTAACACATTTCTTTTGGGGAGTGGTCAGTTCTTGAGCTACTGTTCAGTAAGAGAACTCCTCTCTGGTAATGAGGAACTCTGTAGAGTTTTTAAGTGAACAAATGGGTACTTCCTTTTTTTGAACACGATTTATGCTCCGAGGTGGCAGAATGTCATGAAATACCTGTGAGAATAGTGTCATCTGTCTTAATGAGAAGATTTTCATATTTTTCTCAACATTTGAGTTTTGTAAAACTCTTCTGATACCAGATGAAGAGTGGTGAGGAAGAAGGATCCAAGTTCCAGGAAATGGCAGCAATTAAGGATTGTGAAAATACCAAACACTTGTACTAAACTGATTTTCTTCAATATTGCACATCACGCTTTGAACACATAACACCTGAAAAAAACGACGACAAAGAAACCACCCAGGCCCTGATTTCAAAGCAGAGTCGAGCCTGATTTTCTTGAGGTGCACACTGAGCTGGTACGTGGAGTCAAGGATGTTTTGTCTGGGCAATTTCCTGCTCTCATGAGACCAGGATGCCCAAGCAGAGCTAGAGATGCCCAGGACCTGAAAAAACAAACCACTGAGTTGGTTGCATTTCCACACGGGGTGATAAACAATATTCGCTCAAATTTCGGTACCAAACCAGCTAAGCAAAATACAGTATCACAGATGAAACCCATTGTGGTGAGTCCAAGATATTTGTACTTGGAATAACTGACTTGCCTCTATTCACATGATGGTCGTACTAATTGCCTTTTGAACATTCTCCCTTGCAACTATAGGGACCTTCTACTCTTACTGAAATTGAAATCACCCAGCATGAAATTCTCTATCAAAAATTCCCTTTTGTCGGGGGAGAGAAGGAGAACTTAGCATATCTCCATTTCTTTGCAGGTCATCAATCCTATATATTTTTTCTGCAGTCCTAAAAGAAAAAGAGGTTTTTTTTATACTTTCTTAATACCTGTGTCCCGATTTTAAATAATCCAATTTCCTGATGGGATTTGTAGGAAAAAATGGGGCATTTTAAACTCCTAGATGTTATCAGCAAAAAGGAATTATGGCCTGGATATTGAGGTCAGCTATTAGGAATTAAGATTGAGATATTCTAAAATTTCACAATTTTTATGTAAATATAGATTGTACTGGATATTCAGGGAGATCTCAATATAAATATTCAAATTCTCTTCCATCTCTGGAATATTGACATATTTGTCTGCTATGATTCCAAAATGCACTGTCCTGCTTACTGTAGCTTTTAATTAGTATATATTTATATAACTGTATAAATATATATTTATAATATATTAAGATAGCTGTATTAAATAGCTATATTAAAGTCTAGAAACCTGGTAATGTTATTCCTCCAACTTTGTTCTTTTTCAAAAAAAATTTTTTTTTACTCTCCCAGGTCATTTGTATCTCCATGTGAATTTTAAAATCAGCTTGCCAATTTTTGCAAAACTACCTGCTGGGATTTTGTGGGGATTGCATCGAATCCATAGATCAATCTGGGGAGAATTGACATCTTAACAATAATGAATCTTCTAATCCAATCTTAACAGTATTGGATTTGGGAAGGAGAGAAAATAAACCTATGTGCTTTTATGTAATCATTTTACTGGAAGCTTTATGATCTTTAGTTTTTTCCTCTCAGTCAACCTTCCTGCCAACTTCCATCACAGAAAGTTTCAACTGTTGTAAAAATAAACACTATCCAGTTCACCTAACACAGCCGTCTTTCCTAACTAGTCGTCTCTTTCCTTGAACAGCCAAATGAATGGAGCCAAACTGCTTTCAATACATTGTCATTTTATACATCGCTGAGATTACTTTTGCCCAGCACTCTGTACCATTAGTTATTGGTATTCCTATCCCAATCAAAAACTGATGCTGTTTTTTCTAAGTCCTACTGTTTTTGATATTTTGGTGTCATTTCACTACTGCCTTTTTCCTCTCTGTAAATCTCTCTTGCCCTGTTTAATCCTGGGAATAGTATTTCTTCTGATCCCCCAACTTTGACTATCCTTTATGCCGGCTTCAAGATCTAGCATAATATCTCTTTTAATGTATTCTAGAAAGCACTAGCACCCCAGGATATTAACTGGCAAGTATATTTTTTTTAAATAAAGAAGAAAAAGAAAGAAAGAAAGAAGAAAGAAAGAAAGAAAGAAAGAAAGAAAGAAAGAAAGAAAGAAAGAAAGAAAGAAAGAAAGAAAGAAAGAAAGAAAAAGAAAGAGAGGGGGGAGGGTCAAGTAAGTTTAGGCAACACAAGCTCAAGATTTTTGACTGTAAAGCCTTTATTTTGCTATTGCACATCATGTGTCAGATGGAAGAAGTTATAACATATGGCATTTATCAAACATGCAAGCCTGGTGATATGAGCCCTGAGAGAATAATAAGGCAATGAAATTTGCCATGCCTAGGAGAGGGACCTGAGTAATTCAAGTATCTTCCCATTCCTCAGTTTTCTCACCTGTTCTATTCTTGTACAATTTTTCCTGTCTTATCTTCGGAATTTCCGCATACATTTTTTATTCAATAAAATATTGATTCATGATTTTTCATCTTTACTGAACTATCCATCGTAAGTTATAATGATCTTAAAATTTCAGCATAATATTTCTTAACTTGATAAATATTTTTCTCCTAGCAGTGACTCAGATTACCTTTAGTTTCAAGTGTGTTTTAAAAAAAATTTTTGAGGGAGAGAGCAGGGGTGGAAATGGTGTGCAGAAAGCAAAACCACCTTGGAAGAGAGCAGACTCCTGAATTACATAAATATTTCAACCTTCCATTCTGTAATCAGAGGGAAAAACTGGATCTCAAAGTACTAATTATGGTTTATAGCTGGTATGTTCAAGATGACTAGAAGTACTCTGCATTAGGATGGAGAGCACTGTGGTCAGTCTAGGAGCTAGATATGCACTTAAAAATGTTTTAACAGTAGGATTAAGCTAGCTCCCTCACACCCAAAAGAATGACTTCAAACTCTAATTTCCAGGTGATGTGACAGAGTGGGCTAATCAATAACACCCTGCAGGGAGTCCAGGGCCTAGCCTGTCTTTTTAAAATTATTATTCTGCCTTCTTTGATCATTATGGTATCTGCCTTCTTTATGGAACTGTACAAGAAGTGATACTCCCTGACTCCCATGGGAAAAGGTGGCAAGAGGTACCAAGGTCTGTCGACCTATATGAAACCAAGAGCTTAGATGATACTATTTGGAATTTAAGAAACATGGGGGAGAAAAGGGAAACAGCATCCATTAATGAAATAAATTTTTGTGAAGGAAAACAAACAAAAAGGCACAAGAGCATTCATGCTTGATAATGAAAGGGATGAGGGTCCATATTTTTGAGTTCATTTTACATGTGATTTATTTAACAAATTTTCTATACTGATTTTAACTTGGGTTTTTCAACTCACATGTCGCTTAATATTTCCTGGCAAAATAAATATGCATTTAATTTTGTTTTAATATGGAAGGTGTGGGTATTTAATCAATGTTAAATGAATATTAAAAACATATTTATCTAGAATAAAAAATATGAGGTACCACAAAGAAGGAAATAAAGTTTTTTCTTATTAATCATTTAAAGATATTTGATAGTTGTGCTGGCTTCTGGCTGTTTTAGAGCATTAAAATCTCTTCTACCATTTTTTTTTATATACTTAGGAATAACAAATGGCTTAGAATTTACCCTAGTCAGTTGTTATGGTATAGAATCTTACAACAGGGAAGATTGACTAATGTGTTGTTTCATCTTAAGAAAATTAAATATCTTTATTTTTAAAATACTTTTTAACTGTGATTTTGCTGTGAGAGGTGTCACTAAAAAGCCCCAAGAGAATGATTTTCATTAGAAAGCTAATCATACACCCAGGTCCTCCAAAGTATGCTTTAAGTTAAGGAATTTATGGCAAAGGAATTAACATTTTCGAGTATGTGATAGTCCTTTTATGTCCTTTTATGGATAGCCTATAGTACCCAATTATTTAATTAAACCTTCATCTTGGTGTTGCTGTGAAGGTTTTTGGTAAATGAGATTAATATCTATCACGAGCTGCCTTTTGAAGCAGATTATCTTGGAAAATTTGGATTCCTTGATTCACTGAATTGGAAATCAGTCTCCTTTAAGAGAATTGAGATTTCACTGAAAAAGAAGAAATCCCGCTTATGATTGCAGCTTCAGCTCCTGCTCTAGAGTTTCCAGACTACCATATGGGTTTTGGACTTGCCTGGCTAGCCAATTGCATCAGCCATATTCTTGTAATACATCATATAGATTATATATGAATATATATTATGTGTTGATTTTCTATGTATTCATACAAACACACATACACACATTCACACACTATGTGTGTATATATGTGTGTCTGCCGTTAGAGGATTTTGTGTCTAATTGTGAAATATACAAATTTATGTGTTTCTTTTTGATTGAAGAATAATTGCACGTATAATTGTGTGTATGTGCATGCGTGTGTGTGTGTGTGTGTGTGTTTGTGTGTCCCACTGGTTCTGTTCCTCTGGTGGAACCCCGACTGACACAGGGCATATACTTTGTGCCTTAAAGACACTTTCCTGACATCTTAAAGTTTGTACCTTCCCCTTTCCATCATCATCTAGCACAAAATCATGCCTGTATATATTTTAAAAATTTTTTAAATGTCTATTTTTGAGAGAGAAACAGACATAGAGAAAGCAGAAGGACAGAGAGAGAGGGAGCCACGGAATCTGAAGCAGGCTCCAGGCTCTGAGCTGTCAGCACAGAGCCCAACGTGGGGCTTGAGCCCACCAGCCGTGGGATCATGACCTGAGCCGAAGTCAGATGCCTAACTGACTGAGCCACCCAGGTGCCCCCATGCCTATATTCTTCATAAAATTTATGACAATCTGGAAAGGATTTTTTTATTTGCTTAATCTTTTTACTGTTTTTCAACACAACTAAAGTAAAATTTTCTGAGGTTCTGCACTTTAACCCTCTCATCCATTGACGTATCCTCAAGACTGGCTCCGAGCAAGAGCTCAGTTAGGTGGATGAATGAAAATATGTAGATGATCTCATTTAATCCTCATAAAGCCTCTGTAATGCGAGGTCTATGATCCTCATTTTACAAACCTTGGAGAAATTAAGTGATTTACCTCAAGTCACTGAACTAGTGAGTGAGGGATCTGAGATTTAAAGCTAAATTGTCCTATTTCCCAAATCCATCCTATTTCCTTTATATAACATTGATTCATCTTTTTAGAAAAATTAGCATCTACTCTGGATCAGGCTCTCAATTATGCACTGTGAAAAACACAAACAGGAATTACAAACAGTGTGATCAGATGTGCAATTAGCTCTCTCACTAAGGCATGTGCCCACAGGTAGACAAAGCAATTGTTTTGGTGGTACTCCTGCTCTGGAGACTGGTTGGAGACCTGGGCACTAAGAAGACTATTTATATGGCCTTGAGGGATGGAGTTGGGGTTGGGAAAAAGATCAGTTTAAACACAGGAAACAAAATTGGCAAAGACACATAACATTTGCATGTTATGAATGAGGAAGGGTGAAAATTCAAGTCCCTTTAGAATATGAGGTGTGTGGAAGGGGAAATAGATAGGAGACCACATATGGAATGGACTTGAAGTCTCGATTTAATCTTGTGTGTCATTTTAGTGACCATGCTAGCTCATGCTTTGTGTGTTTGTTTCTTTTGAAAATGCAGGCTGTCATTTAAAGATTTGTAGCAATTTTAATTTTTTAGGTGGAGACATTAATAATTATCTCTGGAGTGAAGGAAATTTCTCATTGGTTAGCATGTTATTCCAGTCCCCTAGGAAACAAATACCAAGGTATAATTAAATTTGCATGATTATTATTTTTTTTTTATTTTAATTGTTTTAGGGAACACACTTTGTGGAAATAAAAAATGAAGAGGGATCTAGAAGAGACTGGGAGAAATGTCTGAACGTGATTCTGATCTTACCCCTAGCAAAGGAGAGAGGGAGGGGAGATTGAGCAGAAGCATCCTAAACTATTTTACAATCTAAGGAGTGTTAGCAAGGTGATTAGGAGTTCTACAGTGAAAGCCAACTATGGAGGAGTTCCTTGTCTTACTCTTTCCATCTTGCTCAGTAGTTGACCAGGTGTGGCCTGTGGGAGGGGTGGCACCACAATGGGTCCTTGGTTAGTGGTGCTAATGCCTGTAGTGAGAAGTCCATGAGTCCAGTCTTCAGTTACATACTTCAGCTAGTCTGTGCACTTACAGAAGATTTTTTTTTTTTCCAGATTAGGGATTTAGGCTGGAATCTTCCTAAAAATTACTATTCACTTTAGGGACAGATGGGTGATCTTTACTCTAATTATTTTTCAATAAGAAGAAAATAAATTTATACCATCATTAGACACAAAGCCCTATAACTGAACAGTTGAGTGTAAGTTTCCATTTAAATGCCTATAAGTGAAAATACATCACTTCTATGTTAAAAGGAAGACTTGAGCTTGCATATAGTAGGCTATGGGATGGGATCAAAGGGAGGAAGATAAGAATTAACACTTAATGGGGGCCATGTTCTTATTAAAATAAATATTTTCATGTAAGCCATTATTTTTATGACCATTTTAACAATGCAAAAACTGAGACTTAGCAAACCTCACACAACTACAAAGTCAACAAAAGTTGTATCCATTTCTCTGTCTCATGCTGCTTTTTTCTTTTTTTTTTTTTTCACTATTTTTTAGAGCAGTTTTAGGTTCACAGTGAAATAGAGGAAGGTACAGAGATTTCCCATAAACTCCCTGCACCCACACAGACATAACATCCCCAATAATCAACATCCCCCACTAAAGTTATATATTTGTTACAATTGATGAATTAAATTGACACATCATAATTACACAAAGTCCATTGTTTACATTAGGGTTCACTCTTGGTGTTGTACTTTCTGTGGGTTTCAATAAATGTGGAATAACTTGCATCTTTCATTATGGGATCATAGAGAGAAACTATATTTCCCTGAAAATCCTCTTTGCTCCATCTATTCATCTCCATTCTACAACCCTGGCAACCACTGATCTGTTTTACCTTCACTTATTTTTTCTTAAATTGTTTTTGATGTTTATTTATTTTTGAGAGAAAAAGAGAGTGGCAGAGCATGAGCCATGGAGGGGGAGAGAGAGGGAGGGAGACACAGAATCTGAAGCAGACCCCAGGATCTGAGCTGTCAGCACAGAGCCCTATGCAGGGCTCAAACTTACAAACTGTGAGATCAAGACCTGAGTCAAAGTTGGACATTAACCAACTGAGCCACCCAGGCACCCATCACTTATTCTTTCTTAAAAGTTTTCCTTACTTTATGTAGATTTGAATTTCTGACCTATGTTATTTTCCTTCTTGCTAAAAAACTTTTTTTAAACATCTCTTACAAGGCAAATCTACTGACATAAATTTCCCTCCAGTTTTGTTTTCTTGAGAATGTCTTTATGTCTTCTTCACTTTTGATGGATAATTTTGCAGGGTACAGAATTCTATGTTGGTGGGCTTTTTTCCGTCTTTTAATACTTTACTTCATTCTTTTGGTTTGCATGATTTCTGAAAAGAAATCAGATATAATTTTTATCTGTGTTCTCTATAGGTAAGCTGTTCTCCCAGCAGCCCCAGCTTCTTCCAAAAGTTTTTGTTTTGTTTTGTTTTGTTGTTGTTGTTTTCTCTTTGATTTTCTGTTGTGTGAAAATGAGTGCCTAAGTGTAGTTTCTCTTGGTATTTATCCTGCTGGGTGTTCTCAGAGCTCCCTGGATTTTGTGTATAGCATTAGTTTGGGAGAAATTCACAGTCATTACTGTTGCAAATATTCTTTCTTTCTTTCTTTCTTTCTTTCTTTCTTTCTTTCTTTCTTTCTTTCCTTCCTTCCTTCCTTCCTTCCTTCTTCCTTCCTTCCTTCCTTCCTTCCTTCCTTCCTTCCTTCCTTCCTTCCTTCCTTCCTTTCTTTTCCTTCTGGCTTCACCATTTTGTGTGTGCTACACATTTTGTACCTGTCCTGTAGTTTGTGGATATTCTGTTTTTGTTTTGGTTTTGTTGTTGTTGTTGCTGCTGTTGGTCATGGTGTTGGTGGTCTGTTTTCTCTTTGCTTTTCAGTGTTATGTGCCCTATGGATATACCCTCTAGCTGACAGATTTTTTTCCTCAGCTGTGTAACAGCTACAGTGTTACAGTGGTTTTTGTTGTTGTTGTTGTTCTTGTTGCTGTTTTTATCGCAAGCTTTTCTTTTTGGTTCTTTATTAGAATTTCCTTCCCTTTTTTACATTCCCCATTCATTCTTGCATGTTGTTTACTCATTAGAGTCTTTTGCTGTTAATCACAATTGTTTAAAATTCCTGATCTAAAAGTTCCAACACCCCTACCATGTCTGATTCTTCTGCTTGCTCTGTCTCATCAAATTGTGTTTTTTTGACTTTGGTATTCCTTGTAATTTTTTTCTATATAGCCATACATGATGTGCTGAGTAAAAGAAATACTGTAAATAGGCCTTTAGTAATGTGGTGGTGAGATGTGAGGGTCAGGAAAAAGATTCTGTAGTCCTGTGACTAGGTCTCAGTCTTCTAGTGACTCTGGACTATGAACTTCACAAGAGTTGCTCAGTTATGTTTTGTTTTTGTTTGTTTAATTCTCCTCGGTAGGTGAGCAAGATGGCTAGAGTGGACTGGAGTGGGGAATTTCTTCTCCCCAGGTCAGCTATGCCCTCATAAAGGTGGGCATTAATTCCCATTCAGAAATGTCATTTAATTAAATAAGAGTACCAGGTTCTTATTCTTTGATGATTAAATATTTAGATGTATAGATTCACATCAGTGTAAGTCACCTTATGAGAACTATAATAAGTCTTTCTCAACATTTTGTTAATTCTGATTTAGGATAAAGGCTGGGCTTTTGAAAATAAAATATGATGAGTGACAAGTGCTTAACATTTTAACATTTCAAATACTATAATGTGATTTACGTCAAATCCAGGATTTGGGCAAAGGTTACTCCAGAGATATATGAAAATCCCCACACTCTTCTAAAATAACTGAATGTAGGCCACTCCTGAGACTGTTTATTTTTACATGATATACAATGAAAACACTATAATTAAGAATGGGTAAACCCAGCTGTGCTTTGGGTTTATCAAATTTCTTAATGTTGTTTTTGACTATTTGGAGTCTGTGAAGAGTAAAGCTTACTTTTCCAGGAATTTTCCTTCAATTTTTAAATCAGTGTTTATTTTAAAAGAAGTATAATCCATATGGTTTTGATTCCTCCACACTTAACTCATCCAAATGCAGTTTTGCAAGAACTATTTGAAGTCAAAAGCTTTTTGAAAATTTTATGAGCTTTTTTTGTCCTTTTTTCCCCCTCAGAAGAGGAAGCAATACTTTGCCAAGTGTAAACAAAGCTAATCACCAAACAGTTTTATGTTCTAAAATAATGAAACTGGATTGGGTGCCGAATTTGACAAAATAGTTCACTTATCCCTAGTGAAATTGTTGTCTAAACTCATACAGAGACCACCTTCTCTAAAGGACAGCCAGACGACGCCAACATTATTCCATCCAGACTTTAAGCTCTCACACAGTTCAGCAGCTAACCGAGTTGTTCCCCAGCCAGGTTTTACTTATAATACCTTTATTTTGTCATAAAAGCCACCAAAGTGCGATATTAAATATCACGGCAACCCAGAAAGTTATTAATAGGGCAATAATGGAGAAGCAATCCTGCATCTGTGAATGAGCACTTCTAGGGATTGTTAGACTGTTGTAGGACATCAAGGAGGGAAAAAATACAAGACTCTGGATGCTTTCAAAGCTACACCTAGAAGAGCTGTTGGCAAACTACAGCCTGGAGATTAAAAACTGCCTGCCAATAGTTTTTGTAAATAAAGTTTTATTAGCACATGCCCACACCCATTCATCTATATATTACCTATGGCTGCTTTTGTGCCTTAATGACAAAAATGACTAGTTGTGACAGAACCATATGGAGGGCAGAGCCCGAAATATTTACTATCTGGACACCTACAGAAAAAGATTACTGACTCCTGACTCAGATGATACATGGCTAATAATCCTTACCTATTCAGCTCTGGAAATAATACAAAACTTCTCAGAATGTCATGTTCCCACTCTAGATCAAAGATTAGAAGGAAATAAAAAAATAGAGATTTTTCTTAAAAGGAAGTATCAGAAAACAAACATGTTATAAATATATGTTATTGTTCAAAGAGAAGTAAAAAAAAATTTGCTGAAAATATACCACCTTCTAGGTTCTCTATGACCAAATATTTTAGGGATTTGTAAAATATGAAAGAGAGAGGGGGAGAACTATATATATAATTCTCCCAGCGCAAAGGTATTCATTGTGGACATGGTAGAGATCTCTCTAGTGGGGTGATTATTTTTTTCCTCCAGTTATTAATGTAACAGAAAAATAATAGTCACATTTCATAAAACTTACTTTGTGCTAGGGGCCTACACTGCTTTGTCCTACATTATTATATTTCATCTTTACTAAAGCCCTTTCCTGGGTTATTTAAACTTTAGAGATTTCAATTTCTTCTTTTGTAAAATGTGGATAATGTATCTACCTCATAGGGCTATTTTGATGACTAAAAAAAATTAACACATATATGATACTTAGGAGAAGGCTTGTGCCATATGTCAAACCCCAAAAGAACCCTCCAGAAGCCAACTGAATCAGCAGAATTCAATTTATTAAGTCTACTGCCGTAAAAGGAAATATCATTCCTAGGAGAGTCTCAAAAGGGGGAATTCAGGAGAAAAAAACATATATCATATAAAAATGTATACATATAATATCATGTGTATGTGTGTGTGTATATATATACACATATATATGGTGTGAGAATTTGGATCGATGATATCATGAGGAGTCTTGAAAAGCCAGTGACTGATGGGATAGGGCAGTTCATGACATGAGAGTTATGGTCTGGTGGGCACAATGAGGCAGGGGGCTTGGTAGAAATATTGATGCATAAACAGTTAGTCTTGTTAAATAAGTTGTTTTAGTTGGCTTATCTCTTAAGAACAATTATTTCATGGCCAATGTAGCTGTTGTTTTTGCCTATCCCAGTATTGTTTACCACAAAAACAAAAAAGTGTGCTGGTTTTAGTTTTCACATCAGATGTAGTAATTGTTAATTATGTGTCAGCAATTTTCATTATTATTTTTTATCATTATTTCACAGATGAGGTAGTTGAGACTGAAAAGTTAGATAATTGTCCAAGGTCACACGGTCTAAACGTCATTATTGCCCACATATAATTCATTTCCTTGCTGTTGAAAAACTGAGGTCCCTTGCTGGCTGTCAGTTGGTAACCTTATCAGCTCCTAAAGGTCACCCTTGATTCCCAGCCACAAGACCCTCTCACAGAATGTTAGCTTACTTCTTCAAAGCCAGTAGGGTGATCTTGTCCCAGTCTGCTAAGACAGAGTATTATATAACGTAACATGATCAAGAGGGTTATCATCTCAACACCTTTGCCAGATAGCATGATCTAATTTGGGATATGGCTTTGCTATGTTCTATTGGCTGGAAGCAAGTCACAGGTTCTACCTATGCTCATGGGATGATACAAGGGCATGACTCACTGAAAGGCCACCTTAGGGTATGTCAGTCACCTTTGCTCTGGATGACATGGCCTTACTCCTGACTCCCAGGGGCCTGGGCTGTAGTGATCCCACTTGGTGCTTATCATCAGCTTCACACTGTATCTCTTCCTACCACTGATACCTCTAACACCATAGGGTCTGTTAAGACATGTGGCCAAGGTGCTGTTTTGGTGGCATCACATCCTGGACATGCTGCCAAGCCTTTCCTTTTCTGAATCCTATATAAAGCTAGCAACTTTCATATCAGCAAGTAAATAGGCCTGAACAGAATTCTCAGATATAGAATGTGTTGCCACCATAACCCCAAGAGGCTTATCAGGCACTGTGCTATCTTCTTTGTTGCAGAAGATGCGAGATACATCAATCTGTCTTTTATTTTTGGAGTACTATCTGAGCACAGTCATGGCCACTAAACTCCTAAAACTATATTGAAATGACAGGTCTAAGAAACTTCATAGAGTTTGTCTCCTGCTCTCTGAAGTACATGTTATTTTCCAAAATTTCCAACTACTAACCCTTTCTTGCCTGTCCAATCAACATGATGTTGTCAACACAATGGATCCACGTGATGATCTGTGAAATGCTCAGTGATCCAGATCTCTTTAAGCTATATTTTGTTATGAGAGGAAGTGTGGTTAATATAGTCCTGATTCAAAACTGCAAATGAATACTGTTGCACATGAATACAACTGTTTCTGATCCTCTTTTCTTACTGAAATGCAAAAGAATGTATTTGCCAAGTCAATGGCTCCATTCCATAAGCCTGAGACCTTATTAATTTGCTATCACAGCAACTGTGATCAGTACTAATTACTTGAGCTTGCAGGTGCTATTTATTATCTGGGATCCATCGTGTTTCTTCTGGGGCCAGACTGATGAATGAAACAGAAATATGATAGTGATCACCTTTTTGCTTTTTACTGATGGCACTAATTTTTGCTGTGCTCTCCTCACTCCCCAATGTGATGTAGTTTTTAATTTGCCATCTTGGCCACATGGAGTTAGTTTCAGTAGTTTCCAATTGGACTTCTCCACTATGATAGCTCTTACCCCACCAGTCAAGGACCCAGTGTGGGGTTACTCCAGCTTCCCAATGTGTCAATTTCAATCACATAGACAGGACCTGGAGAAATGATGACTGTGTATTCACAAACTCAATGGTTCCACTGGGTGAGCTGGACTTTAGTCAGTTCTCCATTCATTTCCTTGCTTCCATAAGCTCCCAGCCCAACAAAAGGGTCATGGGAATGCTCTGGATCTCTGGCTATCAAAGCCAGCTCAGACCCTGTGTCTAATACTTCTTGAGTTATATTTTTCCAATGTACAGTCACTTGAGTAAGTGGCCATGAGTTCCTTTGGGAAAGGACTGAGAGAATCATTCCAGTATTTACTTGCTGTAGTGTTGCACAATCCTTCATGCTAGACTCCTAGTTATGTTTTTGGTCAATGGGTTCCAGACCTGGAAATCAGTTCAGCAACAGTGAAAGGAATTGTGGCTTTGTATCTGGAAGACTGCCTTCAACCTCCTATCCCTCCATTCTTGATTATTTCTGGTTGTAGATGTTAATCAGCCATCTTCTTGGCTGCCTGTCTATTCTGCCCTTAGGGGCACCATGCTCTATTAACAAGCTCCATAACTCTCTGGAGGTCACACTCCTTCACTGCCCCTCTGACCTTGGTAGTCTTAGTCGCAATTATGGTCTCCTGGCTTCTGGTGGTTAAAAATAAGGGCCTGGCCTCTATTTCTTTGAAATCCCATTGTCCCCAAGGATATTAACAAGCTCAGTTCTAGTCTGCAGGGAATGACCAATACTAAACTCATAAGTGATGCTGGTGCCATAATCACTGGTGCATTCCAAATAGTCTTGGCACGTGGTGTATTCTGGGGCTTCCCATAAAATGTAATTCTCTGGTGGGTCTTTTGGCCTCATATATCAGTTCCAGCCCACTTTCCTCAGCTGCTTTATTGCTTCCATAGAGTAGATCTCTGCTAGGGAAAATCAAACAATCCCACTTTGCTCAGGATTAACCATGACTTTCCATGTTCTTATAGTTACCCTAACGGCAGTTTTGCCCCATCCTCAGAAGCCCCATCTCTTGTCCTTGGAGAGTACCTCCAAGTCAATGAATTCTTGCACTTCTTGATCAAACACCCTCAAATCCAAGATGGCCTAGATGCCTTTATTTATGAATTCTACTAAACATTTATGAAAGACATGATAGATACTAATTCTATATAAAACCTTCAAGACAATTGAAAAGGAGGGAATACTTCATAACACATTCTGTGAGGCCAGCATTACCATGATTCAATAATTCTAAAATTCATGTAGAAATGAAAAAAAGATAAAAAGCAGTCTTAAAAACCTTTGTAAAGGAGTAATAGGCCAGGAAAATTTATACTGTTTGACTTCAAGACATCATAAATCTACATTGTTCAAGACAGTGGAGTTTGCATAAAGGTAAACAAGTAGATCATTATGATAGATAGAATCTAGAAATAGACCTATACATATATCCTTAATTGATTTTTGACCAAAGTCCAAAAGCAATTTAGTAGAGAAAGCATCTTTTTTTTTTTTTTTCCTTCAGAAAATGGTGCTGGAACAATGGATATCCATGTGCAAAAGAGAACATTGTTCTTACCTTGCAAGTTATGCAAAAACTAACACAAAATGGATCATAAACCTAGTGTAAAATCTTAAACTATAAAAGTGCTCTTAGGCAAAAATTTCTTAGATGCAATGTGAAAATTATTAATTTTTAAAAATTATAAATTGGACTTTACTAAATTAAAAAAAAATTAAGTAAACCTTTGTTACATGAAAGTCACAGAGGAGACTTTCCTCTGTGGAGAGGTACAAAAGTTACCGAGGTTCAGGAACTTATCTCTTAGGAGATTGAAAAGATAAGCCATAGGCTGGGTAAACATACTTGCAATTTACATACCTGATAAAGGACTTGTATCCATCATATATAGAGAACTTTCAAAATTCACTTATCAGGAAACAAACAACATAATTTAAAAAAAAATAAAAAGGAAACGTTTGAACAGACTGTTTTCTAAAGAAGATATATGGTAGACAGATAACCAGAAGAGGAAAATAATAATTATGAAGGTGATAAAAATAATAATAAAGTTAGAAAGTAAGACCTATAAGGAAATTCTTACTGAGTTAGGATCATCTAATTTAGCAATTTGAATTGGTTCTTCTCTTTAAGTTGGAGCCAGAATTAATCATACTGTGGGATTATGTCAATATAGGTGAGCTCTTTCTCCTACCATCTGTAGTTTATTCATGGTTTTATGTTTGTGAGAGCAAAACGCAAAGTCAGGAAGTATTTGGTTTAGCACAGAGATTGATTTAATATTTGCTCTGGGAAGATATAAATTTTCTCTGCTGCTATTGCAATTTGTTTATAATGTTTCTTAGTTGTAAAACTTCAGAGGCCATTCCCATGGTAGAGATGGAGGGGATGGGTGGAGGAGAGTGCTTCTTGAATAACAAATTAGAAGGAGAGTCAAGAAATTATGTTGAGCTGTTAACCTCAAATGGAAATGGTTTGATTATACATTGGAACCATTTATCTTGAAAATATCAAGCAGCCCAGGGCTTCAAGGGAAGGAGCCAAGGGCCAGATCCAGAGAGAAATCTGGGATTGTGTTCCAGAATGGACTGAAAACTCCATCAGAAGAAACAAAGGGTCCAACTGGCATCCAACTGAGTTGAAGTCTACTACCTTGATTAAGCATAAAATTCAACAGAGGAAAGGGCCAGAAAGCCCATTTATTCATTCAAAGCCTGCTCTATGCTTGGCATTAGCAGACAGTGGAATACAGTTGTCAACAGAACTCTGAGTTTACGATCTGTAGTCAGCAATTGGGGATGTGAGAATAAGGCTCCTAAAGTAGTTAGGCTTTTTCTCACTCCAAATAGGGTCAAGTTGCTAGATCTTAAATTCATGGAAGCCAGTATTAACATTAGGCCACATCATAAAAATTGAAACCAATCCCATAAGTGATCCAAATACATTGAAGGATCATCCAGATCAAACTTATCCTGGACAAAAACTAGATCTCAGACCTCAGTAACCTTGGTACTAGCCTATCCACAAACCCTTTATGTATCTTTTAATTGGCTTCTACTCCAAAACATTTTAAACAAAGTATGTGTGCTATAAATTTCAAATTATTAAAGCGTCTCATATATATCTTCAGTAGGAAAATTAGGAAGTAAAAAGATATTTAGATGTTTCCATGACTTCAGAGAGTTTTCTTTTCATTTCCTTTCTCTTTATGCAATAATTTAGAAATGGCTTTATTTCATTTGGTCAATCCTAATGCTATTTAATTATTTTGTTAAAGTTACCAAATGGGCCTTGGGATTCTAACATATATTTATTTTAGCATGTTGATAGTAAATTATTACCTGTTCTAATCCATTTTTAATAACTTCTGTAGCATTTGATGTATTTTGGTAGGGCATTAAAAGCAGAGATACGCTTTTTGCCAAATAATTTTGTATTTATAAGTGTAGTATTCTGGAGCTGTATGTTATACTGAAAATAATTCATAATAATTTACTGAACACTTACTATGTGCATAGCAGTATATCAGTGTTTACATAGAAAATTTAATTTGATCTTTAAGACAACCCCATAATGACAGTATTATTGATACTTTAAACATATTAGGAAGTTGAAATTCAGAAGAGTTAAATAAACTATACAAAATCCTACAGTCAATATGGTTCTAGAAGTCCTTCCCCTTCACCTCTGCACTGTATCACCTCACCACATTTTAAATTCCTTTGTTCTCAAGAAGCTAACATTCCTAACAGATGTTAATGTTATTATTTCTCCTTGCTATTTCCACTTATGGTTTGACCTAAGTCTTGGGTCATTCCCACTTTGGTAGCATGAAAAATTGGCCAAGGAATAACATGCGGAAAGGGAAGAGATTGTGATGAAATTTCTCCTGACCTTGTTGAGTGCCTCAGGACTTTAATGGAAAAAGTTTATTTCATGTTTCAGAGGGAGGACAAGTTCACTGTGAATAGTCTTTTATTGCAGGGTGTTCTAAGTTAACAGTGAAACTAGAAGGACCAATCCAATTGCACACATTCACAACCAAAGCACATTAGTCACATTCTATTTTAGAAGAAGAGCCAGGTTTGGGACAGGTGAGAAAACAAGAGTGGTTGTACCCAGAATTTTTTCTATGTGAGATATGTAAAGTTGCAACGTTAAATTTGTAAAAACAAAGTGAAATGAATGTGTCTTCCTCCAAGGGACATGTCTTCTGGTTTTTACATTTTGCATGGCCACATATAATAGCCTCCTACTTAGTACAAAATTGATTGCTTATTTTTATTTTGGCACTTTTTACATAGCTTGCTTTCTTATTTGTTTTGTTTTGCATAGGATTGAATGAATGCCATGTAGTGCATGTTTCAGGACATAGATCCAGTTTGTGCTTTCAGTGTTTAAATTTCAGAGTATTTAGCCTAATCTTTGGCATATACTACTAAAGAACTAAACAATTGCATGATTATTTTTTTTTAACGTTTATTTATTTTTGAGACAGAGAGAGACAGAGCATGAACGGGGGAGGGTCACAGAGAGAGGGAGACACAGAATCTGAAACAGGCTCCAGGCTCTGAGCGGTCAGCACAGAGCCCGATGCGGGGCTCGAACCCACGGACCGTGAGATCATGACCTGAGCCGAAGTCGGACGCTTAACCGACCGAGCCACCCAGGCGCCCCAATTGCATGATTATTAAAAAGTTTATTTATGATTTGGAGCCATTGAATGTTTGGGTAAGAATATCATTGTGTTAGAAAACAAGTCAGGCTCCTGAAATAACATCATGCACCCAGAAGTAGTTTTGAGTGTTCATTTGAAAAGCAAAATTAAAAAAATACATGTTTAAAATCACCTTCTTGAAAATCTTTAATAAATCCTGGTTGAATATGTTTTAATATGTTACGAGGTGGTCATTTGAGATTTGTATTTTGAGATGGGATGTATAGCTGGGGCTTTAGAAAAGATAAGCTCTTTATCCTGTTCTGTATTTTCTGATTGGAATGCTTGCTCTAGTAACAATTGAATGAACAATTTATTTCATTCAGCACAAAATTACTTATCATTAAGGAGAAGCAGGAAGCTAGCTAGTGATATGAATGAGAAAACTTTCCTAATTAGGCAGGAGACTAGCTTTCATGAAGATCAACATCCTCACATCCTGGCAAATTAATCTCTCTTAGCAGGAGCTAGGAGACGGGAAAGAGGATACTGTCTTTATCTTTCACAAAGAACAGTGTTATTTTTGTGATAGTGAAGACGGAAGGGAAAAAGAGTGAGAAAAGAAAACCAAATTCTGCCTTTTGATTAGCTGAGTGTGAGCTTCTTGCAGTGAGAACCAAAGAGTATATTCTTTTATTCCTCATGATTTGATACCTTGCAGAAGTTAGGTGTGTACGTGTGTGTGTGTGTGTGTGTGTGTGTGTGTGTGTGTATGTGTGTGTGTAAAACCTTTTCTCATAATGGCTATTAGATTTTTCTCATTAGAAAGATGACCAAAAAAACATAGATTTTTATGCAAAAACAAAGCACAAAGAAGAAAAGAAACAGAATGATGTAAATTTTATTTCAAGAAAATATAAAAAATGGCACATTTTTGACAAACCAGGGGATAAAAATAGAAGGGTGTTAAAAGATAGGTACAGGAAGAGTGATAAAAGTAACAATTTTTGAAAAGTTTATTACAAAGCAAGTATCTGGTGGTTTTCTTTAATCACATACTGTTTGGAGTTGTGTTATAAGGCAGGTCTTTGCTGTTTGAATAAATTGTTGAAATGACTATATTAATGAATCTTTACGGCAGCCATGGAGGTCTGCTGCTCAGATTTCCTTTCAAAAGAAAACCTGTCAAAAGGAATATGGTTGGATGACTGTCTCCAGGTGCAGGTGATTCAAGATATACTTGAACTTTGAGCCAAGTTCATGCTTTTTGGACAGTGCTCAGCCATTGAGTATGGATGGCTCACTTTTGAGGCAGCATAGGACTCCTCAAAGAGCAGTATTTCCAATGGAACTCCCATGATCTTGGCTGAGATTGTCTCAGAGCTGCACTATGGTGTGAGACTCATCCTTCCCAACTATTCAGCCTTCCTTCTCTCCTTTCACATGAGCCAGACTTCACCAGTTTGACGGGTTTTCTCAGATATTTCTGCCCCTGTCATGTTTTTGTGTTTCACGGGTATTTTTTCCCAATACACTTTTTGCACTTTCAACTCAATTTTGGCTTCTGCTTCCCAAAAGAATTAACTAACACAGTCAATACTGGAAGTAGTACATGATGTCAGGGAATAAGATAAGTTTCGCAACTAGTTTATTTGCCACCTACCAGAAAATAATCTCTTCTCAAGGGGTATGTGGATCATAGATATTTTCTGGCACAAAACTGCAGTTCAATTGATGAAAATCTCATCAGTGTGACTTTGGAGAATGTCTTGGTAAATGTGAATTCCGCAGCCAGGACAATATTCCGGCATTTGAAAAATATGGAACAAAGAACCCACAGAAATAAAATGGATTTGGCTGATTATTAGTGAGTTGCATTGTGGACCTTAAGAGAGATGATGAGAAACTGAATGTGGTTAAGAAATAGCTGAAATGTAAATGGAAGTATGAAAGCAAGAAGACATCTTGAGTAGCTGGCAGAGAGTACCTTATCTTTTTACAAAAGAACAATGGAGAGAACATTTAGGTTTCTGCTATTTAGGGCCACTGACCTGCAAAGATGGTTGGATGCTCAGTTGAGGAGTGTTCTTACGCCAAGGTGAGATCCCTGCTTAGAATAGTTGGGGGCATAAAAACAGAGAATGGGGATATCTGGGTGAATTTCCCTGAAGCTCTACAATCTGAAAACCTACAGAGTTGGCCCACTATTCTCCATTAAGAGCTAGCAATTTTCCCATGCAGGAAGATACCTCAGATGTTGCCTCCACATGAAGTAGAAGGTACATCCCTCAGATGTTGGCCCAACCTTCTCTCCTAGCTTCTAGGCTGAAGGGGTATGGTTAAATTCCAGAATAATACAGCTGCGGGATATAAATATACCGGGACTAATAAATGAGAAAAGAGTTAACCACCCCATGAAGCTTTAAGAACTAGCCATCGTGTATGTTCAGTAGTCATAAGAATATCTGTAGGATTGAATTTTCAGAATATTTGATCAATAGGGGGAACTTAAAACTGGAGAGGCAAGAGTTACTGACTTGGGAGCGTTCTTTTGAAACACAGGATTTTATACCTAAGAAAAGATCCCAAGGTATAAGGGAAATTTGCTGGGTCTTAGAAACCCGGAGAAAGTCTTGGTAAAGTTGAAATGCCTGAATTGCTACCCAGAATGGTGGAGTCAGAAAAGGAGTAAAGGATTCTAGAAAGTTATGTTTAAATTGATATATCGTGTCATGCCAAGAAATCAGAATAATATTTTCCATGAGAAAGCCCATAGGACGCATAATTCACCAAGAGCATGGGGAATATGCTGGTGAGATATCACGGTCCCCAATTTACTCAGTCATGGCTCTTTTCCAAAAATCAGGACTGACATTAGGAGAGATTGTCACATGGCTCAGCTTGTTAATAGCAATGGAGATGACAGAAAACTTGAAGAAACTGAGCCCAGACAGTAGCATTTAACTGCTGGAAATCAGGAAGCTGCAATGACCATAATTACTCACAAGGTTGGAGGGGCCATGAAGAGAGATTCATTTGCAAAGAGTCTTCTATACTATCAGAAAAGAAGATTAGAAACAGTTTGCATTCACACTGAACCCTCAACAATATACATTTACATTTTTCTTTTCTCTTGGCTGTGTTAATTCTCCCGCCATAATATAGTCTAAAGAGATCAGAGTCATCAGGACATCTCACAGAACATAACACTGTTCCATTAAACTCAAATTGATCAAGGTGGACTAAGAAAGAAGTGGCTAACAAGCTCAAAGCCTTGGTCAGACATACAGGCTTCAACGTGAAATAAAACCTACAAAAAAATTAGGGACCTACTACTTCTATTAAGATTTTAGGTGTCTTGTGTCCAGAAAGTCCCGGATCATCTTCTTGAAAGTAAAAGATGAATTGATGTATTTTGTATCTCTCCTATAAAGAAAGAAGCACAAAAGTCGATAGTCCTCTGTAGACAAGCCATTCCACAACTAAGACTAATGCCTGGCTCATATCCCGAGTAATACAAAAAGCTATTAGGTTTCAGTGGGGTTTTGGAGTTGGAACAGGCTCTGTAGTGGGCCTTGGCTGCAGTTCAAGCAACCCTGCTACTTGGACTATAATCCAGCAAACCTCATATGATTGGAGCTTTCAGTTGTGGAAAGGGCACAGTTAGAATTACATACCGAGAGTCAGTGAGAGAATCACAACACTGTCTTCTGAGATTTTGGATCAAAGCCATACTGTTTACACTAGAGAATTATAAACCATGTAAGAAACAATGCTTGGAATACTCTTGGGCACTTGTAGAGATAGAATGTTTGACCATCAAGTCAAAGAAGTGACCATGTACCTTGAACTTCCTAATTCAAGTGGGCCCAGTAACAGTCCATACTAAAATGAAAATGATACATCTTGGATCTAGCCAAGCAGGGCCAGAGAATGTGAGTAAACTGCATGTACAAGAAATCTGCGGTCCCATGATATTCCCTGTGGTTGAACTAGTGCCTCTCCCTCAGCATGCATCTAGGATCATGTACAGGAGCCCCATAAAATCAGCTGAAGAAAAAGTCTGAACTTGGTTTATGGATATTTCAGCTTCGTATATGGTTATATGCTGAAACTAGATGGTGGCAACATTATAATCACAGCCAGGAATGGCCTTAAAATAAGCTGATGAGAAGAAATTTCTCCAGGAAGCAGAACTTCAAATGGTACACTCGGTCATCCACTGGGTGAGATATGAGAGGTGGCCTAAAGTAAGAAGATACATGGATTCATGGAAAGGTGCCAAATCGCCTGGCCAACGTGTCAGGGGTTTGAATAGAAAAGGATTGGAAAATCAGGTAAAGTGATATCGGATGTGGAAAGATGTTGATGGATATATGGGAGTTCATAAAAGCATAAAATTACCACATTTTAGTTCTATTAAAAAGCATTCACCATAGAAGAGGCACTGAACAACCAAGTTTGTTTTTGTTTTTGTTTCTAAATGTTTCAGTCAGTTAACGGTAGCCAGTCTTCATCTTTGGCCATTTTAAAATAGGCACAAGGGACACATCAATAGAGTGGTCATAGTGGCTGACATAGATCTCACAGCATAGATTCCCATGAACCAAGACCATTCTAACTGTTCCCACCACTAAATATCCAGCCTGCAAGGAATAAGGACCAACACTGAGCCCTTGTACGGCACTTCTCCTTGAGAGGATCAACTGACCACTTGGCTGACGTTTGACTAGATTAGGCCTTTTCTGGAAGAGGCAGTGGTTTGTTACTCTAGGCATAGATAGACAACCATTCTCTAGGTTTGCCTCTCTAACTTCAGATCCTTAGTATCACTATCAGGAAGCTTAAGGAGTATCTGATCTATGCACTTGGAATTATGTACAAAATAATGTAGTGAAAGACAGTTCACAGAGAACGAGGGAGAGGACTGGGCCATGAAAATGGGATCCACTGATTGTATCACATACCATGCCATCTAGAAACTGCCAGTCTGAGTGAGAGAAGCATGACCTACTGAAGGCTGAAGTTAAAGTGCCATCTTGGAGACGATGCTCTGCAAAGACTGTGTAGTGCGTAGTCCTTGCTTCAGTGTCTGCTCTCTTTGTGAAAATGGCATGTTCCAGAGAGTGGCTCCTTACTCAGTCTAGGTTCAGAATAAAAAGACCTACGGAGCAAAATTCACTTGAGTCCAACTGGGCCCAGAAGAGCTGAAGCCATCCTCAGTCCTCATGTTACACAAGCAGACACAAAATGTGTATGTCATAAGCCACTGATATTTTAGAGTTGTTACCGTACCAAGAATTGACTAATACATGAAGTAGGGTTTAAATCAAAGATATTGTAGAGATTTACTGTATTCTTTCTGTTTTTTTTTATTTCAGTGCTAGAAGGAAGAAATTAGTAAAAGACTCAGTTTTGCTATATATGACAATATAGAATTTTAATGATAAAAATCACAAATAATGGGCATTTCCAATTTTTATTTAACTACTCTTTATAGTTTTACCTAGACAGACTGCATTGCTGTCCCACTTGAAAAGTATGTCATAAAGAATGTTCTAGGAAGTTTATCTATTTAAAACATAATTTCTCTAAAAATTTAAAATATGTGATAAGGGCCTTTGGACAATCAATAAAGCATTTCAAAAGCTATTATTTTTGGAGCCTTGGGAATTTTCTTTCTCATTATAAACCTCTTCAAAATGCACTTTCATGAAATAAAATGCTCATTCAAAATCAGTAATAGTAAATAAGTTTTTATTCATTTAATAATACTTAAAAATACTAACAAGCAATCTCTTGACAAATTATAATCTTAAGAAGATAAGGACAGTAATTCAAGAGATAACTAATAAATCTGTATTTATAGAGTAAGCCAGAATATGGTAAGTCACATAGAATTTTATAGTATTTCAACCTGCTTATTATATATTTTGATAATTATCATAGTACTATTCATTATCTGCATATAAAATTTAAGTCAATAGCAATGTTACTTATTCCTTCAATGATTAAATTTAAAAAAACATAAAATACCAATGAGTAATCTGAATAAAATATTTCTTTCCTATAAGAATGAGGACACTTTGAACAGAATTGTTTTTCTAGTTGCTTTCATCAGATTAAAGCTGCTTCCCTGTCTCCCCCATACTCCTTCAAAATCTTGTTACCCAGGCTAGTACCAAACTTAATGTATCCAAATAGCACTTAAGAAGTACAAAGAAATGACCAAGCAGCAACATTTGCTTAATGTTCTCAAGGCACTTGGAGTTTAAAGCTCAAAACCCACCCCAGCTGCTTGAAGTTTAGCTCACACAGATTTCCCGTGCTCCTGACGAATTCCTTCTGGTCCTTATTTTTCTTCCTCTTTATCTCTCCATAGAGTCTTCTCCCTGCCATATACACAATAAGGGGACCAACCTAGTTCTCCTTTTCCAGGGTCTTTCCTGGTATTAGAACTAAAACTCCTGTGTCCCCAGAAATCCCTGAAGCATGGGCAAAGCAGGACAGCTGGTCAACCTAATCCAAGCCAGGTCCAATCCTGTTCTTCCTATCACCCAACTCCCCCCCCCCCACTTTTTTTTAATGTTTGTTTGTTTGTTTGTTTATTGAAGACAGAGTGCAAACCAAGAAAGGGCAATGAGAGATGGAGGGAGAGAGAATCCCAAGCAGGCTCCACACTGTCAGTGCAGAGCCCAGACACAGGGCTCGAACCCACAAACTGTAAGATTATGACCTGAGTCGAAACCAAGAGTTGGATGCTTAACCTACTGAGCCACACAGGCACCCCTCAAATCACTTTTATTTTATTTATTTTTATTTTTTTAAGTTTATTTATTTTTGAGAGAGACAGCAAGAGAGAATGCAAGCAGGGGAGGAGCAGAGACAGAGGGGGACAGAGGATCTGAAGTGGGCTCTGTGCTGACAGCAGAGAGCCCCATGTGGGGCTCAAACCGAGGAACCGTGAGATCATGACCTGAGCTGAAGTCAGACGCTTAACCAACTGAGCCACCCAGCCGCCCCTCAACTCACTTTTAACAGAAGAACCTACAGTGGTGTAAGAAGGAAAAGGAAAGGAAGAACGAATAAATGAAGTTCTGAGAACAGGAAATAGTAGAGAAGATTACAAAGGAATTAGGAATAGCAGGAAGAAATGGAGGTGAAACTGCACCCTGTTAAAGATTAACATGAACACCTGCACAGCTAGCCGTTCTCAGTTCCTCATTCCTATTACCTTCCCTTCTCACCCCTCCCCACCCCTCTCTCCAGCCATTTCTGGAGCCAGTACGCCTGGATTCAAATTCTGCCCCTATGAGCTGAATGCTATGTGCAAATGACTTAACCTCCTGGTCCTCATAAACTCTGTATAAAAGTACTGCCTGGCAGGACACCTAGGTGGCTCAGTAAGTTAAGTGGCCAACTCTCCGTTTTGGCTCAGGTCATGATCTCACCATTCTTGAGTTTAAGTCCTGCATCGGCCTCTGTGCTGCCGATGCAGAGCCTGCTTCAGATCCTCTGTCACCCTCTCTCTGCCCTTCCCTGCTTCTTTCTCTCAAAAATAAATAAATGTTACAGAAAAAAAAGTGCTGCCTGTCTCTGAGTAGGTTGCTAAATTAATCCATACATACAGAGTTGAATAATCAACTACACTGTTTTTGTTCTCCAACTCAGTCCATTACACAAAAAGTAGTTAGGGGTCTTGGCATTCCATGCCCGGCTCTGATGGGCTGGCCTAGGTTCCCCACCACAGTGTAGCACTGTTTCAATGAGTAATTGATTTGGGGTTCTAAGCAACTTACAGATAAGCTCTTGGAAAAGAACCTGTTCACAAGTAGGAGATTGCCTGCAGGTCAGATAAAATTTATATTGCGTTTGTCATTCACATGCTTTGTTGCTGGAGCTGATTGTATCTGAGAGCGAAAATCTGGCATGAGCCATTTGCTCATACATTTTTAATTTATGGACTCAAGAGTTTGGAATAACATTCAAAGTCACAGATGCTAATCTGAACCAAACCCAAAATATTTTGAGGTTTTCATATCAGTTATAACCATCAGAGAACTAGAGCTGGAGAAGGAAAAAAAAAAAACCCCTTTGCCTGAAAAAAAAAACAACACACTGATTTGTTTTTAATATTCATCTTGAGAAGAACTACCTTTCAATTTACAAACATGTATAGATAGATTCAAACATGTATAGATAGATTCGAACATATTTTTGTCTCAACAAAACTTAGGTTAAAAATATGAACCCAGAATAATGAATAGTCCCCTTAGAGGCATACGCCTAATTATTTCAGGATGATTATGATCTACAAAAGTTTAAAAATTTCTTAAGAAGACACTATTTTTAGATATCAAGGAGGAAACCCCAGGGTACTTGGAATGGAACTGGGGATATTGGAAATGAAGAGAGCTTTTCCAAGGGCTCTGGAAGACAATTCTCATGGTAGAAGAATGGGTAGCTTAGAACCCAAAGCTAGCTAAATAAGATGTATAGATACATGTTATGACAAACGGGGATTAAAATCACTGCAGATCCAGTCTACACAGCTAAATAAATTTTACCAGGAAAGCTAGGCACAACTACAGATAACTCCAAAAAATGGAACCCAGTAAAATAGTCTGAAGATTGATCTGGAGGTCCTGTGGGTTTGTGGGTATGAATATTTACAAGGTGCATCTCCATGAATACCTTAGAAATCATGAAATGAACCTTCTATATGCTAAAATACCATACCAGTTTTTTGCTTTGTCCTCAGCAAATACAAGCTTTAGATTTTAATGCAGATACAGCAGCTAAAGTTGGCATGGCCTTAGGATGAAAAACAAATAAATACAAAAACCCGACTAATGTATTAGGAAAGACAGGGCCGTCTGTTCTTTATTTTTCATGGGAGTTTGAGAAGAAAGAAGCAAAAGACTGAACAAGAAATAATGAAATCTGCATCTTTGGCTGCATTAAGCCAAAATGCGGGGGGGGGGGGGGGGCGGGCAGACTGATTTAATGAAGACTTTACTGTTTAATTCATTTAAAAAAAAGATTCCATTGGGGCGCCTGGGTGGCGCAGTCGGTTAAGCGTCCGACTTCAGCCAGGTCACGATCTCGCGGTCCGTGAGTTCGAGCCCCGCGTCAGGCTCTGGGCTGATGGCTCGGAGCCTGGAGCCTGTTTCCGATTCTGTGTCTCCCTCTCTCTCTGCCCCTCCCCCGTTCATGCTCTGTCTCTCTCTGTCCCAAAAATAAATAAAAAATGTTGAAAAAAAAAAAATTTAAAAAAAAAATAAAAAAATAAAAAAAGATTCCATCAAAATAGTTTCATTTGTAGGCAGGATTTTTGATTAATCGATGAATATTTTAATTCCTACCCGGTTGTTTTCAATGTGGACATAGCTCTAATTTGTGTTTTTTTCACTAATCCGTTAAAATGAAACCCTTCTGTACACTTCCCCCACCCCCAGTCTCTGCCATTCTACTCCCACTCACTCTGTTTTACAATGGCTTTGAACCTGCTATTGTTTCTTCTGCTTTGAATACCCTTACCTCTTCTTAGTCTGATTATTCCTAGTTATCCTTCAAGTTCCAATTTAAATAGCTTCTAAGTGCAAATCAGTCTTTCCTTGGACTGCCTCAAGAGTTTCATCATAATTCTTCTAGTATTTTTTACATAGGTCTTTTGTCAGGTGACAATGGTATGGTTGAGTCCTTCTACCACTGCAGTGAATGATTGAGGTGTTTGTCTTCTCCAGTAGATGGGAAGCCTCTCCAAAGCAATGATAGTTTCTTACGCTTCTCTGCATTTCCACCTTCTAGTACAGTATCTGACATATGGGAGGCCAAGGATGGATAGAACATCGGTTTCTGCTCTAGTATCAATTCTATTTAACTGGTGTGGCTGCCAGGAGCACTTGAGGAAGATTCAGATGTTGAACCTATTCTGAGTGGGTAAGAGTTCCATGATCAGTTGGTGATGTCTGCCTTGGGAATAGGAAACCAGGAGTGGCATAGGCACTGTATCATAGGCATTCTGTGACTGTTCGGAGAATGAATCCAAGAACAAATCTAATAGTAATATCACTTGAAATTTATCCAGCAATACTAGATAAAATATTTTTACCACATCTCAGAGCCTCTGGTCCTAAGGACACAAAACACACTGAGTCCCTCTTATGTCACTACTCACTCAATTTTAGTTTTGGATGTAGGTATTCATTTCTCTTAGAAGGAAATCTGAGCCCAGTGTCGATCAGAACTCATAGATATGCATAAAATGAGTACTCTCTCCATGGTAGCAACCACTCAGGGTGTCTGTTTTCTTCACTGACTTGACTAACAGGTTTTATACAGCCTTAAGATTACATGGCCAGTTCGAAGTAGGGCTTGGATGCCAAGCTATTTGACCCATAAATAGAGAGACTGAATAATTTATAGTATATACTGGAACACTTTTGAGAGTAAATGGGGTGCTATTAATAACTGTGCTACAGCCAGAGATGTAAATCAGGACCATTCTGGGAAATCTGGGATATATGGTCACCCTACCCTGTAGAACCATAATTTTCATTCTCCAAAAGGCTATTAACTTGTTTGTTTGATATAGACCCCAAATTATAATTCCAATAGATTATGTGGAGTTTCTTGGGGCACTACTGAGAACGATTCTCAGCTACTTTATGGGCTTCACAGAAAAGGGTGCTCTTATCCACTGCTGACGCCTAGTAGCTGACAAATGTGAAAGAACAATAGCCAGAGAGCCACTCACTTATAATTCCTAATATAGAACTCAGAATCCTTAGCTATTTGCTCTAGTTCCTAAGAAATGATCCTCTCCTAAATACTGACTCCTTCTCCAATATTGATGCCTCGATTCCCTTTTGAGGTATGGATTCCTAACTAATTACACTATCTGTAACCAGGATTTCTGGCTAACATTTTGGGCCTACCTGTAATTCTTTGGACTTCACCTTTATTCCATATAACTTCCAGTTCTAGCTATGCTTTTCAGGATCTAGATATTTTGTCTATTCATAAGGTCATAATTATAGACTTTTTTTGTAGATTTACTTCCACGGTTTTGTAGAAGTAATTCTACTAATTGGAGAGAAGTAACTCTATTAATTGTAGAATTCCTAGACTTCTGGTGTTGGTGACCAGACCTCTCCATACAGTGCATGGCTATGGTTTCTTGTTTTTTATATCCTTTGGACTTGATCTCCTAGCTTTCTAGCTATGACCAATTTCTCCCTGGTACCTATAACTAACTAAATCCTAAGTACTTACATAATGGTTAATCTCAAAATCTAACTTCCAAGCCAGTGCTCTTTCCAGAGACTGTGGCTCTATTTCCAAATTGAATAGTAAAACATGAGTGATATAGGTAATTCTGTAAAGAGGAGGATTAGAAAAAAAAATTACTCGGGAGAGTACCTCAATTATCAATTTTTTTTGGCATCAGAAACACAGCCTGAATGATGGCTGCCAAATCTTTCAAATTAGTGTTTATAAACCTTTAAAGTGTTTATCAAATGGAGATTATAATAATGATAAATCCCAGAGAGCATTGTGAAAGATTATATAAAAATGAGAATGGCTTGCTTAGTTAACGCTAAATGATAAATACCTAACTCCATCAGGATTGTCCTCAGGATCAAATGAAGTAATGAATAACAGTTATTGGAAATGTAAAGTATGGTTTTTAGATTACTTAAATCTCAGATATGCAATAAATGGCTTTTGCATATTTATATTAGTTAGTTAGTTAGTTAGTTAGTTAGTTAGTTAGTTAGTTAATTAGTTTTGAGAGACAGAGCCCATGCCCACACATGGAGGAGGGGCAGAGGAAGAGGAAGGGAGAATCCTAAGCAGGCTTCCCACCCAGCACAGAGCCAGATACAGGGCTGGATCTCACCACATGAGATCATGACCTGAGCTGAGATCAAGAGTTGGATGCTCACTTGATTGAGCCATTTACGTGCCCCGGTATTACTCTTCTTAACCTACTTTTAACTCCAATGACCAATTTCCCTGTATTGTCAACAAATCCTCTAACCTTTCCAAAAAGGCACCAGAGAGTGGGATGCTTAAATTTGCCTGAAAACAGGGAAGAGACTGTCATCTCCCAGCTTACATGGCCACGTCTGACTTTGTCACTTACCCAAGAGATCTCCATGAGGTCTGGAAGCTCTCAGATGCTTGCGTAACATTCTCAGGTGGGAATTTTTGGAGGCCTGGGAACCTTGCTGTGGTCACCTCTCCCTGTACTGCTTGTCTTCGATGGGCTTCCAATGCCTAATGTTGAACTCTGGAGTCATCCTGCCTCTCCAGCATTCATCCAGGGACCGGGGCTCCAGATCCACTGCTCTGAGACCCACAGTCACTGTGACCCTCTTCTGAATTATCCGTGTAGGCTTGGAAAGCAAAGCCAGTGTTCTGCTTCTTGCTTTACCACATAAGGGGTGACCCTGAGGCAGCATCTGTTTCCCTCTGGAATGGAAAGCAGAGGTGCAAAATGACAGGTACACAAGGGGCAAACAGGACAAAAATAATATTTTTAAAACCTACATTTTATGCAGATGTTCATATGAGGCTTTTATTACTGATGACCAGATATGGAAAGAAAGCGGATCTGATGTCTGGTGATGGCTACTAGAAAGGTGAGGAGGGTAACTACCTGCATGCTTTTGGCTCGAGCTTCAGAATTGTGCTGCCAGACGGGAGAGGATTTTTGTTTTCCTTTCTCCCCTCTCTTCTTCACCCAGCACCCTGCAGGTGACACAGTGGTAGCCTTCAGGGCTGGGGTTTGAACAACTCAGCAGCTGACGGGCAACAGGAGATAAGGCACCTGGGTCTCATGGCTCAGGGCCTCTTTCACTGCAATGGCCCCATCCTACTTCTACACGAACCACTGTATACACCACTGTATATCCCCTCATGCTACATAGTTGCTGGTGAATTCCTTTAACTGGCTCTGGGCCGATATGATAAAGCTAAGACTATAAAACTCACAAAAGTACTGCACAAGAACAGAACTTACATTTTCCCCCAGACATTTCATGTTGAAAACTACATAAACACAATCCTCCGGGGGTTTAGTTGTTTAGGGATATAAACCCGCTAACTTTGTGGCCCTGCCTGTGATTCTCTGGTCTTCAGATTTATTATCTACAGCTTCTAGTTATAGCTGTGCTTTTCAGGATATAGATTCTTTTCTCTAGTTATAATGTCTTAATAAGATTTTTTTCCTTTTTCTTTTTCCATAGGAGACTATACTAAACTGACCACACATACACATATACAAAAGAAAGAGAGAAAGGGAGAAAGGGGGGAAGGGAAGGGAAGGGAAGGGAAGGGAAGGGAAGGGAAGGGAAGGGAAGGAAAGGAAAGGAGAAGGAAAGGAGAAGAAAAGGAGAAGAAAAGGAAAAGAAAATGGTGTATAATCACCCCAGCTTTTGTATTGTTAAGTGAATAGGATACTCCTCTCAGCAACCTCCCCCCTCCCCATCCTTGTTTGATGGCAAAAGATCTATTACAAACTCCTAAAGGCAGTTGGGACCAATAAGTAGCACATGTAGTATTTCACCATAGACAGACTATGTGTTTCCTTAAAGAGGTAACTCTTAGGAAATATTGCGCCTTGATTACACCTTATCACACAATAAAAATATGATTCCATTTTACTGAGATGTTCGATTTTCTTAGTCTTTTATGTCACACCAAGAAAAACGCTTAAAGTTTCCTTCACTAATTGTTTATCATAAAAGGTATATTGGAGACAAAAAAGTGTGAACCTGTAGTTTTCTGGGAAGAGAACATGTAGATAATTATCTGTTATTTGTGTTTCCTTGCCAACAGTATTCTGGGCTTGGTAACCTGTAGAGGTTCCTTATGTAAGAGGTTAAAGTGTATGCCCTCATGCCTTTCCTAAAAACTTGGAGCCTATCAAGCATCTCGCCATCTTTGAATTATCCTTTCAATAAAGCCAGTTTAAAGCCATGAAATGGCTTATGAGCTCTTATGTGTTATGTAACATTTCCAGTGGTTACTGTAGCAACATTTTGTTCTATACAGCATTTCAGTTGCATGTGAAGTAATCTGTATTGCTAAGGGATGCTTTGTTTCACACTGATGACCATAAACCCTGCTTAAGGGTTTCAGACACTGCCTCCCCACTCCCTTTTGTCCTACCTGAAAGGCACCTACCAAGCCCGGTTTCTCCTTTCTTTTAAGATTAAAGGGGGAGAGATGCTCTGAAGAGGTTCGTTAGCTGTGTAACAGCGACCCCTACAGGCATAAGGTCTTGAAGGTGGCCAAAACCTCCCAGAATCCAATGCCTTTGCCTGCTAACTAGTCCTTATTTTGCTTATCTTGAGAGCTTTCAGAGCATTAATTAGGAATTGCCATTACTTTGAGAACGCGGGCTGTTTTTGGTGCCCAGAAACCAGAGTCTAAAGTTTTGGGAGTTTATTATCTACTCTCCAAGGCACATAAGTCTTTGTTTTCTCTTTGCGTGATTTAAAGGAATCGTGGACGAGTTGCTTTCTATTTATCGGCAAATCAGCATAATAAACGTGTTCACAGTCAGAATACATCTTTGATTGCTTTTTTCTGGGGAAGGGAAAACGGTTGCAAAAAAAAGTTAAAATCTCAAGAAGAAAGAAAAAAAAATCCTAGCGCTATTGCTTTTCTGGGTTTGCAAATGTGTGTAGCTCAGGCACCCGGATGATTCATCCCCTGAAAGCCTAAGCGCTCCATTTGTTTTGTAGATTTCACTACCCCCTTTGTTCTGTTTCAAACCTTTCAGAGGGCTGAAATGCATTATTACCTTGTTAAATCTCAACCAAAATCATTTCTACAGCCTGAAGCTGTTTTGACGTGGGTTGAGCATCTCACACACAAAAGAATTGCTTTTGTTCCCAGAAACTCTCATTGGCTGAGTGGCCTTTGCTCTGAGCCAATCAGAAACCAGTTGTTAGGCTTGGCTGGCTATTTTTAGCTTCACTCGAAAAAAATCCTTGGTCTTGGAGGGGGTGAGCTGGAGAAAGAAAGTATCGTATAGTAAAAGCAAACAGCCAAATGCATTTTGGATGTCACGGCGTGTTTGGCATTTTTCCTTTAACTACTCATACACTGTTACATTAGCATGTGTTTTTTGTAAACAACAGAAATAGAACTTTATCTCCCAGTTCTGAAGTATCCATTTAGCAAACAGGCAGGAAGTCTAAGAGTCAATATTACCTTTTTATCCAAGAGCAATGTACTCTAGCGTTTAGTTTTTTTCACAAACACGCAGAAATGCCTGTTACCCTATAGAGATTCCTAAGGGGTTTTTTTTTTCCCAAAAGAATTTTTAAATAAATTTTTATCTTGAATTAATAGAAATTTTCAGTGACTTCCTCATTGTGAATTATAGTCATAAAATCATCCTTCCCCCTTGCCCTTTAAAGATGTATGTAATTGTACAAACGAGTATGTACATGGTGCATAGCAATTAAAATCATAAATATTCAATGTGTTTTATGCGTGGAGATAAAGCATTCTTTTGAGTATGGTCTTTCATTTAGGCCATTACTCAGTAGGCACCAGAAGCATTTTTCCCAAATGCTCTTGAGGTGACAAAGCATTACAACACACAATTCATTAATTATCTAATATTATCAGAAAATGAAAGGGGCCGAATGGGAAAAGTTGGGACTGAACCTTGATTTTTCCCTAAGTCATCTATCTAATTGGGTAAAAAGGTAGGGCCAAGCAGGATCAAAATTTTACAACAAATCAATTTTATTAGCAGGAAGGAAGATCTCTTCCTGAAAGGAAAAAAAAATCCAAATTTTTGTCTAATTCTTAAAACATATTTCAGGTGGTAGATTTCCCCCCATATTTATTGCTTCATCTTGAGACTGTGACTTCATTTGCCGTTGTGATTTGTTTGGTTGTTTTAAGAAAAATTCCCTTTTACTCCTAGTCGCAAGCCATCGAATTGCCCTTTAGACATTGCACGTAGGGAATCTGGATCACAGGCAGTTTGAGAAAGCTGAGAGGCTTCAGGAAGGAGAACAGATTCAAGCCCTAAGCCGGGGATTACACAAGTGGTTTGCTGTGATCTTCCGTGAGCAAGCATGGCCGAGGATATGGTGGGCACAGTCCAAGGACTTCACGAAAAATTCTACCAGAGTGAAGGGAGCACACTGAAGTTTGGGGAGGAGACCTTCCTTGTTTTCAGCAATGCAGAATATAGTGTTCAGGGAAAATGTCCCCTGGGTTTCTGAAGATGAATTTGAATGGCTGAAATAAGGCACTTTGGGTAGAGTTATCTTTTTCATTCCAACATCAATTTGGTGCACACTGGGACAGGTTTTAAGAAAACAGCTACACAATAGCTCCCAGGAGCTTAGCTAGGTTTTTGTAGACAACCAGCTGCTAACAATTTTGTTTAATATGCAGTCTTAGTAAATTAAAGGAATCTGACAAATCAAGACCCAGCACGATTCTTATTTGTTTGCTATGGCATAGCATGTTGAACCCCAGCAGAAATTAATCCATTGCAATTTTTCTCTTCAAGACCGGCATTTTGTTTTCATGCTTCCCTGTGCCAGGTGTATTTGCTCCTGACTTGGTCATCTGAGCAATTCCTTAGTTTAATACTTTCCTGCCTAAAAAAATAGATGCGTCATAATAATACAAATTTTAGAGTCATGTTTATTTCCAGTTCTCTTTCTCTGTACTTAAACTCCTTGAAGAGGAAAGGGAAGGGAAGGGAAGGGAAGGGAAGGGAAGGGAAGGGAAGGGAAGGGAAGGGAAGGGAAGGGAAGGGAAGGGGGAAGGGAAGGAGGAAGGGAAGGGAAGGAGGAAGGGAAGGGAAGGGAAGGGAAGGGAAGGGAAGGGAAGGGAAGGGAAGGAGGAAGGGAAGGGAAGGGAAGGGAAGGGAAGGGAAGGGAAGGGAAGGGAAGGGAAGGGAAGGAGGAAGGGAAGGGAAGGAGGAAGGGAAGGGAAGGAGGAAGGGAAGGGAAGGGAAGGGAAGGGAAGGGAAGGGGGAAGGGAAGGGAAGGAGGAAGGGAAGGGAAGGGAAGGGAAGGGAAGGAGGAAGGGAAGGGAAGGGAAGGGAGTTTTCTCCTTTTGTGTCTTAACCTATCTACATAGCATTTGCTTAGTCTTAAACCTGCCTGGCGTACATTTTGTTTTCTGTGGAGATAGAGACCCTTGTCCGTTGGACACAGGGAGACAAATGGAGGAGAAACATTCAGAACTGCACTTAGCTACATCTCCATTGGAGTGATGTGCAGAAAAGGGAAAGGTGCTTGCTGGGTGCACCGAGATACCTAACTAACTAACTGACTCACTTTTTCTTTCTTTCTTTCTTTCTTTCTTTCTTTCTTTCTTTCTTTCTTTCTTTCTTTCTTTCTTCTCTTTCTTTCTCTTTCTTTCTTCTTTCTTTCTTTCTTTCTTTCTTTCTTTCTTTCTTTCTTTCTCTTTCTTCCTTTCTTTCTCTTTCTTCCTTTCTTGCATTCTTTTGTTCTTTCGTTCTTTTGTTCATTCTTTCTTCCTCTTTCTTTCTTCCTCTTTCTTTCTTTCTCTTTCTTTCTGTCGGTCTTTCCCTTCCTCCCTCCCTCTCTCCTTCTCTTTCTTTCTTTCTTCCTCTTTCTTTCTTTCTTTCTTTCTTTCTTTCTTTCTTTCTTCTTCTTTCTTTCTTTCTTTCTCTCTTTCAAGGTTTTATTCAAGGTTTTAAATTCCAATTAGTTAACATAAAATGTAACAGTAGTTTCAGGAGCAGAATTTAGCGATTCATCACTTACATACAACAACACCCAGTGAGCATCACTTATATTTCACTTTCCTCTACCTACACAGGATCCTGTTGCCTGCAATAGTATTGTAAAAAGTAAGTGTACATGCTTACTAATTGATAGATAATTATTCCAGTGTTGTGAAATAGTTGAAATAACTGGATTTTGCCATTCACACCTGCCAATGCATAGAGCCAATAAGCCAAACGAAATCCTAACAGGCCAAACTATAGCTCTCCTGTGATGAAGCAGCCGTTTTTTTTTAGAGCACCAGAACCACCTGTGTTCCTGGCAAAGCTGCGAAGTAAGCCAAGTGTATCCTAAGTGCCTCTGGTATCTCCTGCCTTTTCCTCCCCTCTTGCAGGCAGTGCTCTCCAGCTTTCTTTCAAGTCTCCCTTTTGTTTAGCCTCACCTTGGACTAAGCCCACCCTCCCTCCCCCAAAATAGTCCCCCTCATCTTCCAGATTCGGGGTAGAAGTGACTATTTTTTCTCTCTCTGGATTTAAATTGAAAACATGACAGCTTTTGCTGGCATGATTCATAATTAGGTGTGTGTGTGTGTGTGTGTGTGTGTGTGTGTGTTACTGTGCCATTGAGCACAAGTGTGTGGGAGTTGCCTTAACATGGCACAGAACACATTCCTTGTATTCCTGCATCGTCATCACTTCAGTCCCATTAATTTATGGTTCCACAGAAAATCTCACGTGTGAATCGCATGAGCTTTGCTGAGCTCATTGTGCAGAAAGTCAGTCTGTATTTTTCTCTAGGCTTCACATTTTCACTTTAAGAGGCTTAATATTTGCCCGTCATGGGCCCCTTGGCCTTTTAAAAATCTTGAGTGACTTATAATTGGGCAGTTTGTGAAATATTCATATGAAAACCTTAAAACACGAGAAGAAAATTAGAATCATAGGCATAATTTAGAGGATTAGTAGTGTGCAAAACAAAGTACCTTTCTACAAAATTTTGATGATCTTGTAGAAAATTAAAATCATTCATGACCCGAGGACATCCAAAGTTGGGATAAGGGAAAGTTTGGGGGAGATGATTTAAGTTGAAGTGTAACTTTGTGCCTGGGGCAGCTGATATTTGCAAATCTTAGCATACAGGATGTGGTGAAGCCTACTCACTGGAAGCAGTGAGAACAATTTGAAAACAAACCATCTACACTAAACTTTTAGGGCCAGTTGAGAGGCCAACTTCGGCTCAGGTCATGATCTCACAGTCCATGAGTTCAAGCCCCATGTCGGGGTCTGTGCTGACAGCTCAGAGCCTGGAGCCTGCTTTGGATTCTGTGTCTCCCTCTCTGTCCCTCCCCTGCTCACAGTCTCTTTCTGTCTCAACATAAATAAACATTAAAAAATTAAAAAAATAAATTAAGCTTTTAGCAAGAATGAGTTAAATGCTGTGGGGAAATGAAGATTTCATTGTGACAAGCAATTCAGACACATTAAAATTCTAAAACTATGCAATAAAGAAAAAGGAAAACATGGTTAATTAGAAAGACAAGCAAAATACAAAGATTGAAAACAAAAATAGAACATGCATTTGGAATTCGTAGTGATTTAATTCTGGCTCTTATCAAAATATAGTTTGTATGTTGTTCATATTTACTTGAAATATATTTCCCAAATGAGAAAAATAATTGTGTTTACATTACATGGTAAGTGTACATTCAATTATGTTTTGAAAAGTAAATAGTAAAGAGTGTAATAATGGACCTCAGAATAATAGAATGAAATGCCAATATGCCCTGGGTTTTTAATAAAACAGAGCTTATTTTTATTGCTTTGTTACTAAGAAAAAAAATATCTGAAGAACATATGTAAAGAAGCTGAGGAAAAACTTCCGTGAGTCCAAAAAAAAAAAAAAAAAAGCAAATAATTGAATGACGTATAAGTAGAGCAAATTATTTTAGCAAGTCAAGAGAATCTGGAAATACCAGGTAAGCATTCTTTTTCATTGGCATTCATATCATTAATCATAGGAAGACCATCATGTAGTTGGATGTGAACAATTCAGAAGGGGGTGTGGCTGGGTGCTGGTCAGGTAAAGCCATGAATTTGTTTTAAAGATTATTTATTTTGAGAGATAGAGAGAGAGAGAGAGAACATGTGAGTGGGGAAGGGGCAGAGAGAGAGAGGGAGAGAGAGAGTCCCAAAAGCAGAGAAAGCAAAAGCACAAAGGGGAACCATTGCCAGTGGCCATCATAGCTGGGTGCCAAAGATCTGTTGTTTACAATGGCCGCTTCCAATGGTAGCTCTTTCCTTTTTCACGCATTTTGAATGCGTCTGTAGTTTTCTAGGTAAGGATGATTTGTTGGTTACTACTGACAGAACTACAAAAGAATGCTTTTAAATACCCATTTCAAACACAAGACCATTAGAAAAATGCTATGAAAATCACTTAGCCCATTTTTTTTTTTTTTTTTTTTTTTTTGGCTGGAACACCTCTTCTGTCCTTCCATGGAGTTGTTACTAGAACAACTGTAGTTTGTCTTGACACATAATGACTTAGGTTTGTTTTGGAAAGGCCTTTTGTTAATAAGTTTGTTTTCCATTTGGGTGTGAGTACTAATGTCTGGGGCCAAGTCTTGCTTTGTTCCTTCATTTGCTTACTGAAATGTCAGTGCTATGCTTCCTTTGATTAAAATCATAAAATATATGATTAAATATTTTATAGGACCCATCACACTAGGACCAGTGCCTGTAGGGTCAAAGTGCATTCTTCTGATGAGCACATGTGTTGTTCAGCAAATTACCCCTGTAAAGAGGCGTATGCACAGGCTCTCGAAGGCCTCACAGCTGTGGGGCCCAGATGTTGCCTGACACGTACCGCTGGGGTCAGCGTGGGAGAAGGAATCATGATGCTTTGTGGACAGCTCTATATTAAACTCTACATCAGTAGCAAAACACAATCCAAAGCGATGATGGATGAGCTGGCTTGAAAGCTGTTGAGTATCGCTTTGTCGCCATTGAAAAGCATTACTCTTCACACAGTGACAGCCCCATTAACCTTTGGGACTGAGTCTCCTTCACTGAAATCATCCCAGACTTTCTGCAAACTTTGCTTTGAACGTAGTCAGTGGTATCCGAAAACAATGAGACAGCTTGAGAAACTGGACATTGAAGCATTCTCTGACAGAAAATATACGAGGTGTGGGCATTCCACGTGCTAAAGGCCGAGAAAGGCAAGATGCTCATGTTGATCTCCAGCCTTTCATCCTATGTTAGATTTTGTAGAACACACTTGGAACTAAAGAACTTGGGAGAGAAATCAAATACCCCAAATCAATCCATTTTAGAGCACCCCTCCTAGTATTCGATCTGTCTTCATGCAACACCGCTTCCCAGAAGTATCAGGACTCTTACGTTCAAAATTGGACTGCAGTTCATGAGATCTGCTGACAATGTGCGCTGTACTCACAGCCCAAGGCTAATGCAGCGCATCCAACTTGCAGAGCAAGAGAAAGGCCGCTCAAAGAGTTATTACCAACACTTAGGAGGAATTTCTCGTTGGTTATTTGTAGGAGACAGACAAAGCTAGGCTCACCAGAGTACTGACAAAGTTCCTGATAAGGTTAAATTAGCTGACTGAGGCAGTAAGAAAGATCCTGAGTTTCAAAGACCATGCAAGGAAGCCATCATCCAGGCTTTCTCCAGTTAGGAAGGATATGTTATTCCCCAACAAGAGAGGTAGATATGAAGATGCTTTTATTTTTTTTTAAGTTTATTTATTTATTTTGAGAGAGAGAGACAGAGAAGGGGAAGAGAGAGAGAGAGAGAAAGAGAATCCCAATCAGTTTTGACACCATCAGTGGAAGGTCCGAAGAGGGGCTCGAACCCATGAATCGTGAGACCATGAGCTGAAACCAAGAGTCGACGTTTAACCCACTGAGCCACCCAGGTGCCCCTGAAGATGGCTTTAAACAGATCCCTGCTGTGCATGCGTTGCTTCATGTTAATTTAGGTACTCAGACCAAAAAGGGGGATTTGGAGAACTCTCAAAGTGGATATTGCTTCCAAACTAATTCTGACTTCCCTTAGGTCATGGCAGTATTCATTTGTTCATTAAACATTGATACCATGTCAAGATGAAAAGACATAACTACTATCCTTGAGAATGATTTATCGCTGGGATATAGATTGATGTGTAGACATTTACAAATAAGCTATCCAGTGCTATAAGGAACATACGTTTGCAATGCGATAGGAGCCCTGAAAAGGAGTACTGGTGTCAGAGAAAACGTTGTGAGGCTTTTGCCTGGGGAATGAGTAGGTATTTAATAAGGGGATGGTTTAGTTGAGTGGTGATGGAGAGGACAATCCAGGCAGAGGGAACTGCATGTGCAAAGGTATAGAGAAAATAATCAGGTATGGCTGGTGGCGGGGGTGGGGAGAAGGCATAAAATGACAACAGGTATTAAGGTGGAACCAGATCATAAAAAGCTTCATATGTGATCCTATTGACAGAGTGATTATATATAATCTTTTTTTTAAAGTTTGTTTATTTAGTTTTGAGAGACAGAGAGAGAGATTGAGTGGGGGAGGGGCAGAGAGAGAGAGAGAGAGAGAGAGAGAGAGAGAGAGAATCCCAGACAGGCTCCATACTGTCAACACAGAGCCCGATGCAGGACTCGAACTCACGAACCATTAAGATCATGACCTGAGCTGAAGTCAGATGCTTAACTGACTGAGGCATCCAGGTACCCTGCGATTATATGTAATCTAAACCAGAACACTTTTGAAAGAAAAAGAGAGATGTTATTAATAATTACTCTGCTGAATGCGTAAGCCAAGAATGCCCTTGAAGAGCTGAGACCAATCAGTACCCTAGCTACAGACAAAGGGGTGCGCTGAAGAATGTCAAAGAGGAAAGTGCTGATACATGATGTCTATATTAGACTGATACTAGTGTGATACCAATGTGAAGGCTGGATTAGATTTCTAGACACTGAAAACTGGCATGTAGAAAGAATGTTTTGCCAGCGACATGAATCTGAGAGCTCACCTCTTCCTGGGTGGCTAAAGATAAAATTGGGTCATGAGACTTTTTTCACCCCATTCGATGTTCAAGAAGTGATGTTGCCTCGCGCTTTTGAGTCTATAGAAACATAAAGTGCTGGTGAGCTGGCTAGTCCGCAAAATGGGGCCTCTTTACCTGATTGTCTTGCTGTTTTATAAAAGTCAAAGAAAAATATTGGAAAGAGCGTTGTGGAGCTGGCGAATCACTACTACTCCTTCTTTCTTAGTGGCCCCAGAGCACTAATATTTATGTAGCTGCTGCAGCTGAATCAGTGCCGTGCGGCCCACTGGCTCCCTGCACGGTGCTCCCTGCCATAATGGGTGGATGGGACCATGAAATGGAGGTTGGGAGGGAGGCTTGGGGGCTGCAGGGCACATTAAAACTTCAGTAAAATTACTCTTGTAAAGCAACTGAGCCAGAAGGGAGTGCAGCTGTGTCTGCTTCCTTGTACAATGTCTTCCGAGTCAGTCTAAGCCAGTACCTTCAGGTTTTATTTCTTCCGTCTTCTAGACTCTGATTTGTGATTTGAAGTTTTGCCAGTGGAGGAGTCCTGGGTCTTGGAGGCTCCTCTGTTTTGTATTTACTTTCTGGCTTCCTTCTGTGTTCATTAATGACCAGTTTTCCTAATGCTTCACTTTCACATCTTATTTTACATTTTCCTTTTCCAGCTATACATTTTACAACATTTCCCCGAGGCAAGATAACGCTAGTCAAATTTTCAATAAAACAGTTTTGTGTATGTATCAACCAGTATAAACAACATTATGGCTCTAGGCACTTAGCCTTTATGAAAGAGTGCTGATTCTCTTATTTGTATATTTCTTAAATATCCTTGGTACAAAATCTTACTGTAAAAAGTATTCTTTTGATGTAAAGAATCCCCGTGTTCATTCATCTGTATATTAAACAATTATTTGTTGAGTATCCATCATGCTTCTGGCTCTGTCCAAAATCCTGGGCACACAGTGATTGGGAAGACAAAATCCTTACACTTAAAGAGAGTGCAATTTCTTGGTGGTAGAATGGGGGGGGGGGCATGGAAGGAAACAGGCTATTTATCTGTAGCAGTCGTTCTGAAAGGGTGGTCTCAGTACCACCAGGGACCTTGTTAAAAATGCAAATCATTGAACTCATCCCAAATCTATTCAACCAGAAACTCTGAGTTGGAGCCCAGTAGTGTTTGTTTTAACAAGCCCGATGTTTGACTCTGATGCACACTGAAGTTTGAGAACCTCTGAGCTACAATATGATGAGATATACGTGTTGGGTGGTAGATGAGGATGTGTGGGCTAACTCAGTCTTGTGGCATAAGAAAAAACTTCTCAAGGAAGTTATTTCTAAGTGGAGAGCTGAAGGATTGGTAGGAATTAGCCAGGCAAAGGGGAGGTGGGAGTGGACAGAAATTCACCCCGAGGGCGGGAGGTACTGAGTCAGTCTAGAGGTGCAAAACAGCAGAGCTTGTTCAGAATTCAGGAGGAGTTCAGGGAGGCTGGCAGTGCAAATGGTGAAAGCTGGGGAATTGCTCACATCTCTCATCAAAGGGCAGGCAAAGTCCCACCATCGCATCTGCTGACAATAGTATAGTGAAAACCACAGCGGCTGTCAGAAGCGACAGGTAGGTTTGTCACACCAGGAAGTTCTAGTAAGTCAGATTAAAGCCAGAGGGGTAAAAAATACAATTGGGAGCATGCAGCTAGGGAGCTTCTGTGGTCCAACTATGCAGACTATGCAGGGAGCAGGAAGACTAACCCAGAAAACATGTGTCAGCTCAAATCATGACTCCTCAAGACAATGGAGTCTTTTTGTCTGTTGGGGTTACCTTAACAAAATACCACAAGCTGGGTGGCTTGAACAACACAAATTAATCTTCTCATAGTTCTAGAGGCCAGAAGTCCAAGAGCAAGGTGTCAGTAGGGTGTTTTGTTCTGTTTCTTTTGGTTTGGGTTTTTGTTCTTGTTCTTTTAGAGGCTTCTCTCCTTGGTTTGCAGATGGTCACCTTCTCGATGTGTCTTTACATGGCGTTTCCTCTGTGCGTGCGTATCCTGGTGTCCCTTTGTGAATGCCAATTTCCGCTTCTTATAGGGACACCCATTGATATTGGATTAAGGCTCATTTTTGGAGGACCTAGTTCAACCTATAACAGATGGCAATAACAAGCAAGACTCCAAGTTCAGAAGAAATAGAATTAAGACGTGAACCCAGAAGGGTAGTAACGTGTCAAGAGAATTCAGGAGCTTTGCACCCAGAGGTAGGGGTCCAGTTAAGAAGATAACCTGGTTTGTCACAACAGCATACCAAGCCTTTACCTAGGGTTTCTCAAAGCTCCCTAGGCTGAAAAGGGATTGGTTTCATATTTGGGGCATCGTGAACTCACAGGTGTGAGAAAATAAAAGGTGATACTATGACAAAATAAGTGCACAGAGGGATACAAACTAGTTGCCATAGAAAGAAACTATATAGTGAAATGTCACCCAATTTGGAAATCGGAAAAGCTGAATTTGAATGTGAGATTTGTTGCTTGTCTCTTGGTGAAGAAAGTCAAGTAACTATTCAGTCTTAATTTTCTCTTTATAATAAGGGAATCCTACTAATACCCACTTCGCAGGAATAAGTTTTACATATGTAAGCTGCTGTCATTAACGTCATACGTAACTTTTTTATTGAGAGTTTTCTATAACAGATATTATTGTAAGGCCTTTAAGTGTAAGGTCTTATTTAATTGTAGTCTGTATTTGCAGTCATTCAAAGGTATCTGAAATAAATGTTGAAAATAATCCACATAAACAAATATGTTTATCAAAAACCACCTTTCTAAGAAACGGTTTTTCAGTATTACTTAGTTGGGGGCTTTCCAAGTTCAATGTAAGTGATCAGATTTACCCACGGGAACCTATAAGTGAAATGTTCTATATGGAGAGAAAACCAAACTCTGTGCACATAGAATTGTCATATTTCAAATAATTCAGTGACATGGAGATTAGATGTCTTGGAGATTAGAAAAAATGATGGTAGGCCAGAGATGACGAAGGGGTTATAACCACTTCATAGAATTATTCGATCTTCTCTGACTAACCCACCTGTATAGTGAGGACGGGTATTGTCAGGATGTCAGAGCTAGAAGCCCGGCCAGAAAGGCTGTTCCGCAAAGCTCATCTAGTTTTCTCTGCTTGCTGAGCAATATACCCGTGGTCTGTGATTTCTCAGGTGGGCATATTAACAGGAACAGAAAGAGCGAGTCAGCCATGGATGTCATGTGTCAATGAAACCCAAAAAGCAGTCTGTTCTATCAGACTCCTCCATTTGTTTTACAAAAACTTCAAGGGCACTTTGACATCGATTATTCAAAATATGAGAGATTCAATAATAATTTCAGTATAGGACTAAAACATGATGTGAAGGGAAACTTATTCCGGTTGGTTCTTAGCACACAGAGGGGCTTGCTACTGCATGTGGGCAAGGGCCAAGGACAACTTTACAGAACAGAAGACATCTGGGCTGGGTTATGATGCTGAACAGGAAGCATCTGTGTGAATACATAAGAAGCGAGATTTTAAAAAGAAGATTCTGATGTTCAAATCATGGAGGTTTGAAATCACTGAGGAAGAACTAAGTCTTTGTGCAGATTCATCACCTCCAAATCATTTTACATTTTACTCTGTAACTTTATGTATGCCTTCCATCTTCCTTGCCTCTCCTCCCCTGTGTGGGAAGAGCTAATGAGAGGCAGTACACATCAACAACACAATGGAAGAAGGGAGGAAATTGAGGCCAGGGATTCAGCACCCTGACTTTCTCACTGCCGGTTGCTGCAGACTGGCTGTGTCCCCGTACGAAAGGCCACAACTCTGAGTAACCCCAATCTCTAGATGCTGGTAACGGTTCTCTCCCCTCTTTCTTCAGAACCTTGATTTTGGGTTTCCTTTCCGCTATCCACATTTGAGCGAGTAGATATTCCCTTTGTACCAACTTCCCTCAATGACCTGACTTGGTGTATTTACATAACCACACAACTGAGGAAAAAGCAAAAGTGCATTCTGCCTGGAGACACCTGTGCAGTTACAAAGCCAGGTTGAATTGATTTGATTTTTTTCCCCTCTGTTCTTTCATTTCTCTGTACCCACTGAAATGAGTGGCTATTTAATGTTACCAAGAATGTACACAATGATTCACAAGTTGCCATTTGAAGGATTGGGAACCATGAGTAGTGGAAATTATTTCATGTCAAATTTTTCTATTACTATACAATAGATTTCATATTTGTAGGTCTTTAAAAGTCCTCAGAGATTATCTAATATTAGATATTAGATAGTCCAGTGTGCCTACAATGAGCTCATGGACAAAATCATCCAGAGAGCTCTCTAAAAATATAGAAATATATTTATTTATCTCACCAAGATCTCCTGCATCAGAATCTCTGGGGGCAGCATCTAGACTTTTATTTTATTTTATTTTATTTTATTTTATTTTATTTTATTCTTATTCATTTATTTATTTATTTACTTATATTACTCTGAGGTTTTCTGCACTATGATTCTTACCTAAGAGGTGGGAAAACTAAGGACTACTAAGGTTTTATAACTTGTGCAAGCTCAGATAACAAAACAGGCATAATCAGAATGAGATCTACTGCCCTTGACTCTCAGTTATTGAGAATGAGGGAAATCAGAAGTGGGGAAAATCAACAGAAACTCTATAGAGAGAGTAATGCCCTAATTTGGAAAAGTATAACACTGAGCCCAAATTAAGGAATACAAGACTGTGTTTCCCAATTCACCAAACGTCCTCCTGTACCTCACACAGCTTTTTAGACTTCTATCATTTTGGTATTGACCTTTCAGTAGAGCTGTTTCTTACAATGAATATGGTAACCAGCAATCACCCGAGCCTATTTACATACTAGGATTGCAATTCCACAGGAAAGACTCAGTGTTCTGATAAGTGATGGAAACAGTCATTTCATAAATCAGAAGATAACCTCGAGCCATTGCTTTGAAGTCTCACTGATATTTTCCAACTCATTTCCTAAGGAGAGAAAACCTGCCAAAACCCTCCATGAAGATAAACAGTATTTGGCTGGTAGAATTCCGGAGTCTGGAGACCATGAATTGATCAAGTATTTTCTACAAGAACATAATACAAAATTGTTCAGTTTATAAAAGAATCTCTTCTACTACAATTCTTTCCAACGATAAGGAATTAATTTATTCTGTCTTCACTGGTGAAGTAAGAATAGAATCAAAAAAGAGAAGTAACCTGCCTATTTCAGTGTAGATGAACTTCTTTGACTCCTGGAATCTCACAGCAGATATTTGCTGACGTTCTCAACAATCTAAAACCAGAGAAGGGAGATTTCCCAATAGCAAAATATGATTTCAGGTTAACCCATTTATCTTATCCTCTGCTATTTTTCTCTTCATCTGTTTAGGTTATTTGAGCGTGGTTGAGAATGTTGAAGAGGCATCCCTGGTATGTTCCAGAACAAGTAGGGAAGTACGACCACTCTACCATTGGTGAGTGTCCTAAGATCTGCAGTGTCCTTCATTAGTTTTGATTAACCTCACCCAACCATTTGGGGCTAAAGTTATTCGCCCCCACACTCTTTTCTGAGTCTTGAGTTGCAGATTTCTCAGGTACGATGTTCAGGTTCACAAGTAACTTCAAAACTTATCTATACAGGTGACTGTAAAAGAAATGCGGATGATACACCTTATAAGAACACTAGTTACAGGTGCAAGATGCTTTGATTTAAAAAAAAATAGACAAATATTATATGGTATTTTAGGTCAATATTTAGCAGCTAACCCTTCTGCATTCTTAGTTATAGGTGTATCTATTTATTTATTTGTTTGTTTTAATGTGTATTTATTTATTTTGAGAGAGAGAGTGAGCACAAGCGGGGGAGGAGCACAGAGAAAGGGAGAGATGCTGCATGCACACAGCCTGACACTGGGCTCAATCTCATGAACTGTGAGATCATGACCTGAGCAGAAATCAAGAGTCAGATGCTTGGGGTGCCTGGTGGCTCAGCTGGTTAAGGCCTGACTGCAGCTCAGGTCATGATATCTTGGTTTATGAGCTTGAGCCCTGCATTGGGCAATGTACTGATAGCTCGGAGCCTGGAACCTGCTTCTAATTCTGTGTCTCCCTCTCTTTCTATCCCTTCCCAGCTTGTGCTCTCTCTCTCTCTCTCTCTCAAAAAAAAAAAAAAAAAAAGAGTAGAGTAGGACGCTAAACCGACTGAGCCACCCAGGGTCGTATAGTTATAGCTTATATTCATATTTAAAACAGCTTATATATGGTATTAAAAACACCATAGAAACTGGAAATCATTTAATTTAGTGCCTAAGACCTTAATTTCTCTTATTTAATTCTCTCATTCTTTATAGTTCTGAATTCCCATGCCTGTTTGGAATAATCTCAGATTTTCTTAAAGACTTTGATATTCTAAGAAATACCAATTTTAGTCTTATAATAAAAGGATATTTAAGTTCTGAAATCTCATACAGTATACCAGCAGAGGTTAACAAAGTGTTCAAGCCATCAATGCTCTAAAAAACAGAAAACCTATATACATTAGGATGACAGGTGTCTCTGTCTCTTTTATTTGGGAGTTTTGACCAAAAATTGCCTTACTGGCCACTTGGAGTCACCAGTGCTCTCTCCAAACCTGGGAAACATGTGGCTAAAAGTTTGGGGGTTGAGGGGGAGGGGATAAAGAAAGTGTTTTTCCTTAAGTCATAATAACATTGAGAAAGTTAATAGTTTCTGCTGTACGAAACTACAGAAACTTTAGTTTCTACACAGCAACTTAATAGTTTCTGCCTATTTTATATGGCAAGTTGCCAATCTATGCCATTATTGATCTGTGACAAGTATAACAGGAATGCTTTCAACATTTTAAGATCCCATTCATAGTCTTTTACCATTTGTCTATTTTCAGATGACAAAACATTTTAAAGTTGCTTTAGAACTCTAAGTTTTAAATGGTTTCCTTTTGTGTGATACCCGAATCCTAATCGTCATTCTATGAATTTGTTTCAAAAGTAACAGTAATCATTAATAAAATATCCGTCACTAGTAATCTGCTTTCTCCAATGTCTTAGGTTGGGTTTCCTGGGAGCAGAACTGGAGAAAGGAGATCAGCAGAGATACTTAGTTGGGCAAGAGCCTCGCAGAGAAGGAAATGAGGGAAGGGCAGGAGGAGGAGCTAAGCAAGGATGAGGTCTCCCCTGGAGACACTTCAGCCTGACCCTACAGGGGAGCTCTGGAGCATTAATTACACCCCACAGTAGAGACACGAGCACCACCATTTTTATCCGTGGTCAGTCTGTCATTGGCTATGGGATGTAGAAGGATGGAGTGGGGAGGACAGAACCTCTCAGGCTAAGTAGTATTGGCTTAAAGGGAGAAATTCTTTGGAGAAGGGGGTAGTTGTGAGCAACCATCATCTCAGAAACTGGGGTATGCTGCCACAGCCAGCAAAATGGATCAGGGTGTGGCTGCATCACCACCATCTACCTAAATGAACGGAACTCTTAATTTAGTGGCTTCTGGGCTCATCAAAAGTAACTACCGTATCAGTTCAACAGAGTATCTATGACAGCTGTTTTTCTTCTCCTTAACTTTTTATTAATCAAATGAAAAGAAGAGCCCACCTTTGCATAACAGATGGAGCTAGATTAGATTCCTCCTCCTCGGTGTGGTGCCAAAATAATCTGCAACTTGCCTTTTCTGGGCCTCGTTTTTTTTCAGTATGTAAGTAAAATTGTAGCAGTTTTCAAAGGTGCAAGCATTCGCAATCTAGTCTTCTTGAATGTGAAGAGATATTAACATTTGGGGAATTATTGGTTACATAAATGGTTCTGAGATTAGCCTCCATTGCATTCGCACGGCAGAAGTTCAAAGCTACTGGAGCAGGAACAGCTGGCCCAGATGAAGCATGTCCACCATGCAAGACTCATTCTTGGCCCTTTACATTTGAGGTCACTTTTAACCCTCTCAACATATCTGCCAAGTAGAGATTGTGCTCCCCTGTTCCTCTAAGAAGGAAACAAGGCTCGGTAATTTTGAGTGACTTGCCTGAAATTGTTCAGCTGATAGAAGAGCCAAGAGGTGAACACAAGGCTAAAATATTCCCACTAGAATCAGGTGTCTTGCTCTGTCTTAGTATTCAGATCAGTAAACTCCCTTCCTAATTTGGATAAGCTGCTTACAATGAGAACATTTTTCAGTAAATTCTTCTTGGTAACAGTATAGCTTGTCATGTGCTTTATTCATTCATATTTTTTTATTTTTTTTTAATGTTTATTTATTTTTGAGAGAGAAAGAGAGAGCATGTGCGAGTGGGGGAGGGGCAGAGACAGAGGGAGACACAGAACCCAAAGCAGGCTCTGGATCCAAACTGTCAGCACAGAGCCCAACATGGGGCTCGAACTCACAAACTGTGAGATCATGACCTGAGCTGAAGTCAGACGCTTAACCGACTGAGCCACCCAAGCGCCCCGTCAAGTAGTTTAGCTTATGGTCACAGAGAAAGTGCCAGAAGAGTATGATGGGAAAAGTTACTTCAGATGTTCAAAACGTATTTCTGGGTAATCATTATAGCTCACTGGCCCAATCTAAAATTTCAATTCCTCTCATGTTGTCTTTTTGTAAGACTGTGTAACAGGGCCCTGAAAAATCATACCTTCAGCTACTTAACGAAGAGAAGGAAGTTGTTTTTATAACTCTTCATCGAATTCTTTCCTTTAGTTTGTTTTACATGGCATTCCCCAGTTCATTGATGATCTCTTTACCTTTTTTTTCAGTTCTCAGTGTCAGGGGCTAAAAACGGGGCCTCATTTTTCTCAGTGCATGTGCCCAGCATGATTAAAAGAAAGACTTACTTCATGGGTGCAGTAGCCCCAAGAGAATATGTTTTAAATGCAGACATTGTAGGGGCGCCTGCGGGGCTCAGTCAGTTAAGCATCTGACTCTTGATTTTGACTCGGGTCGTGATCTCATGGTCTTGAGATTGAGCCCTGCATCCGGCCCAGTGTGGAGCCTGCTTAGGATTCTCTCCCTCTCCTTCTGCCCCTCCCCCACATATACTACCAGTCAATCAATCAATCAATCAATGCAAACATTGTTTTTTGCTGTCATTTGCTTTATGACTCGTTAAGAATAACCAGGTCTGTTATTTATCCATATTTCATTACCATGTTTTTCTTGCTGCTTTTTTCTGCTTTATATACATTTTTTAAATTGCTGTATTTTACTTTTCGTGTGTTCCCATGCCTCTTTAATTACTCTTGCCAAGGTTCTGCTGAGGGCATTGCGTTGTCTCTTTCTACGCTCTGTGGGAGGTATCTGGCCCCAACTGCTGATGCACACTTAACTGACATTTCCTTAGAAGGTGGGATATATAATACCTCTTCCCCCCCATCTTTGGGTCCTAGTAATCCATTGCAGGGCAACAAGGAACATCACTGAAAATTTTGTCGTAAATACATCACCCTGTTTGAGTACCCCCAAATCCGTTTTTTTCATTTGGGGAAAATGAAGCTCAGCAAATGTAAGCAGTTGATGTAAATGCACACAGACAATGGTGGTAGATTTGGGATACAAGTTCAGGCCTGGCTGGTTCTAGGCAACACAGCCAGAGGCATCAGGATTCCTGAGGCTGAGTCTTGGGAAACTTTTCTATGGATTGTAGTATAATCTCTTAGATGAGACACAGGAGCATAAAATATGCAAAGACATCCAGGGCTGCCCAGATATTTGGGGGGATAGAGCTAAGAGATCAAATGGGGGCCCCTGGCCCATGCCCTGCCCCCTTTCCTTTCCACCCCTGGCTCTGTCCCATACCATGAGGACTGTCCTGCCCTCTCTTGGATGTGGGAATGCTCTCAGAAGGATGAATCTGGGGAAGGGACCTATGCAAGTCCCAGAAGCCATCTCAGGGCCATTTTGACAGGGCAATTCAGGGTCCCGAGGACTCAGAGAAAGGTCCAGAAAGATGGGGAACCTGGGTAATAGATTTTTATGTACCATTTACCTTGGCCCCGTATATTCCTCCCTTACAGAGAGGAAGGCAGTTGGCGGAGGGCAGTGCAGGCCAGGCCATGGGCCCCAGTGCCAGGGACCAAGGACAGTACTGAACGTGGCTCTGGAGGACACCTGACTTCACAAAGTAGCACCGCTCGTGTCATTAGCACGCCATCAAAGGCGCAGTGTGTTAAACCTGAGCTGAGGCCAGTTTGCTATTACGAAGCACACCTCACTATATGAAACGTCCTTTCTCTGTTTGCTAATGCAAATATGTGGTGAGAGAAGGAAGGACACATACACGGACTGGCACGCTAAAGTGAGCCACTCATTGGTCTAAGAGAAAAAACAACAAAAGAAAAAGTGTCTAGGGCATTCTTTTCAGTTGCTAGTTATTAAATGTCTTTAACTAAATATTTACTCAGCTACTCACTTTGTGCCAGATACTGTAGTTACATAGGAAATAATAATAACAAAGACGATTTTAATAGCAATGTCAAGGAGATAACCTGCTACATACTAGGCACCAGGCAGTTTCGGGTGCTAAGGTTGTGCTTTCTTTTTAAATTTTTTAATGTTTATTTTTTGAGAAAGGAAGAGAAAGAGAGAGTGAGTGGGGGAAGGGGACAGAGGATCTGAAGCAGAGAGCAGCGAGCCCGACGTGGGGCTCAAACTCACAAACCGTGAAATCATGACCTGAGCCGAAGTCAGATGCTCAACCAACATGAGCCACGCAGGCACCCCCACTAAAGCTGTGTTTTCAACCAAACAGACCTGACTCCTGCCCTTATGGAAACTCTAGGTATGCGACAGGCATTTAAAAATGACTTACATGTGAAAATAATTACAGTTATGGTAAATGGTACTGAGAAAATCCGGGGGCTCTTTGCGGTTTATGTTGTGGGCTGAATTGTGTCCCTCCAAAGTTCATATTAAACTACCTTAGAATGTGACTTTATGGATATAAGGTGTTTAAAAAGGGAATGAAGTTAAAATAAGGTCATGAGGGTGGGTCCTAATTCAATAGACTGGTATTCTCATCAGGAGAGGAAATTTGGACACAGACTTGCACAGAGAAAAGACAATGTGAAGACACAGGGAGAAGAGGACCATCCGCACATCAAGGAGAGACGTCTCAGAAGACACAGCCCCCTCTGACACCTTGCTGTTGAACTTGTAGCCTCCAGAACTGTCAGAAAATAAGTCTGTTGTTTAGGCCACCTGATCTCTGGTAGTTTGTTTTGGCTGCCTTAGCAAAGTAATACAGCATGTAACATGGACTCTGTATCTAGTGAGGGATGGCTAAGAGAAAACATTTTTGAGGATGGTTTCTAAATGCCCCAGGAAGAAATCAATTGTTACCCAGATGTCCAGGGGATTAAAGGGAGTGGAGAAGGGTAGGTAGAATTCCTGGGAGAAGGTGTGGATGGGCAAAGCTCACGAAACAGAAGAAATGATCTGAATCATGGGCGAACCAAGAAAAGACTTAAGGAGGTGGAACAATGAGGAAGAGGGGGGACAGTGTTTAAACAATTATTTGGGCTGGTGCAAGTGGAAGGTGTTGTGCTATGGCAGAAAGTTCCCGTTCCCAGCTCAGCCTTTTGCCAGCTCTAGGAGCCTGAACTTCCTCGTTTATGTGTGTGCATGCCTTATAAAATATGATAACCAGAGTAAAGGCTTTGTTCTTTGTTCTCTGAGAAGAAAAGAAAGAAGGAAGGAAGGAAGGAAGGAAGGAAGGAAAGAAAGAAAGAAAGAAAGAAAGAAAGAAAGAAAGAAAGAAAGAAAGAAAGAAAGAAAGAAAAAGAAAGAAAGAAAGAAGAAAGAAAGAAAGAAAGAAAGAAAGAAAGAAAGAAAGAAAGAAAGAAAGAAAGAAGAAAAAGGGAGAGAGGGAGGGAGGGAAGGAAGGAAGTGAGGGAGGGAAGGAAGGAAGGGAGGAAGGAAAGAAGAAAGAGAGAAGAGAGAAAAAGGCAGAGAGAAGAAGAGAGGGATTAGAAGGAGAGAGGGAAAAGAGGAAGGGATGGGGGAGAAAATATGAATTTATTTGAGAGATACGGCTGTACAGTTGGGCACTTTTGAATTACTGACTGAGCATGCAACTTTGCGTGTAAATAGCCATGGTGCCTTATCATTACTTTTACAAGAAAATATTACATCAGAACCAGAAGCTAGACCTCGTTTTTTGCCATGTGTATTTATCGACACCTAGCGGCAGGATTCTGCATTGTTCTGGCATACTCTTGAAAAATACGTTGTTCACACAATAGAGATTTCAAGTCGTGCTAAAAACCGATGTTTTCACTTATTTGTTCTGCAACTACTTACTGAACCCATCTGAATGTATCCAACGCTGTTTTTGTGTGGGAACTCAACTAAATAGAGTTCTACATTCTTCTTTAACATATATGATATACAAATTCAACCATGTCAATAGCCACCGTTTATTGAAGACTTACGAAGCACTGGGCTAGGCAGTTTTTGAACATCATCTCTTTTGAACTTGGCAATCAAGTTCGGAGTTGTTATCCTTTTCCTCAAATGAGGAAACTGAGGCTTAGAAAGTTAAGCCAATTCACTCAAACTCACACAACAGTTAGTTGAAGAACTGTAGTTAGATCCTAATCTACGGGTTGTAGAGTTCGTGTTCATTCCACTCTACCACACGGCATCTTAAACAATTCCTTCATAACTTTACTTATTTATATATATGAAATTCTTTAGTTTATATGTATTTGTACTTGCATTTATATATTTATGTAGGTGTGTATGTGTATTTGTCACCTACTATACGCATGCCGGGGACAGTATTAGATAAGAGTGCCTATATTCATTCACAAAATATTTACTGAGTACCTAATACATGCCATGCGTTATGTTGAGTACTGACGGTACAATTATTGGCAAAAAAGATATGGTCCCTGTCTCCAGTGTTCTTAGGGCCTTGTATGGTAGAGGGACAATTACAATCTGGGATGTACTTCCTCAGGAATGACAAGTCAAGGGGCACCTGCGTGGCTCAATTGGTTGAGCGTCTGACTTCAGCTCAGGTCATGATCTCACGGTTCGTGAGTTGGAGGCCCACATCGGGCTCGTTGCTGTCAGTCTGTCAGTACAGAGCCTCCTCGGATCCTCTGTCCCCCTCTTTCTCTGCCCCTCCCGGGCTTATGCTCTCCCTTTCTCTCCAAAAGTAAAGAAAACATTAAAAAAAAAAAACTTTTTAAAAAAGGAATGACAATTCAAGTGTACATATACATAAGTATCTTAACTGTTCTTAAGATCTCAAAATGGGTTTCTCTAAGGATGTACTACTTCAGCTGAGTCCTGAAGGACAAATATAACTTAGACATATGTGTTTTTAGAGGACACGATGGAAGGGGCAAGCAGGCAGACGAGAGGAGTGTTTCAGACAGTGGAGACAGCATGTGCAAATGCCCTAAGGTAGAAGAGAGAAACCCACAGTCAGGGAAGAGAGAAAAGAGGGAGCATGCATTCAAATGTGACTGGGGAAACAGAGAAGTAGACAGATAAGAGGAAAGGCACTCGGCACACTTGCCTATCGTGCAGTGATGCGATGTATTTTCAGCAACGTCAGGGCACAGGAACTCTCCGTGTGCATCTAGCTACTGCAAAGGGATGCCCCAATGCTGGGGCAAAGGAAAGTTAACATAGACCCAGGGCAAATTCTGTGTGTGGTTCTTACTGGGGCTGAGGCTGGGCAGTTGGCCATATACTGATGCAATTCCCCTACAACATCTGGGAGTGCAAGCAGTGTCTTTCATGGGTGGCTCTATTCCGTGGCACTTTCCATTCTTATCTACGTGATCTCCTCATATCCACTTCCATAAACAGGCCCCCAACATCATCACCCCTTTGATCTTTGCCCTCCTTTTTTTACGTTTATTTATTTACAGAGAGAGAGAGAGAGAGAGAGGGAGAGAGAGAGCGCACAAGTGCATACGCAGGAGAGAGGCAGAGAGAGAGAATCCCCAGCAGCTCCAGCACAGAGCCCAATGAGGGACTCGAACCCATGAACTGTGAGATCGTGACCTGAGCTGAAATCAAGAGTCAGATGCTTAATCAGCTGAGCCACCCTACCCTCTTTGTCTTTCTTCCTCTTCTACTATGTGGGAGGATATTTTTTTCTAACCAAGTACTCCCCCAACGCTAGAAGAAAGAAAAGCCAGATGCCTTTTCTTAAGCCACAAAGACACCATTTTTTCCCCTCCACTTTCTGCCTGGTCAGACTGCCCTCCAGGTGCACTGGGCACGACTCCACATGGATGAGAGAGAGGGACATGAAAGCGAATTACTAGTAAAGAGAAAAATAAAGGTCATGAGGTATCTCAAAATATTATCCCGCCACGTGTCCTGGAAAAACTGCTCCCCTGCAAAATGCTATGAAGTTCTCTAGATGTCCAGCTTTCCTATAAAGTGGAAAAGGGTCTTCAGTTTCTTTCTCTAGGACAATAGCATCCCCTTTCAAAGCAACATTAAGATTGTATGAGTGGTGTTTTCCACAGGTTCTCCAAGAGTCAGGTGAATGAACCTAAATGCTATCTTTGTGGATGGGTATGTATTTCCCCAGGCCCATTCCTATGGCGGAGAACCTTCTCCCAATGTTGGTTTCCCTCTTAGTTACCTCTGCCTTGTCTGGCAAATCAGAGGCTCTACAGTGGGGTTTGAGATCTGGCCCACAGACAGGCACATGGCACCTCTGTCCAGATCACACCATTATCACCCCACTTGACTCAGTTTACCAATTACTTGGTGCATTAGAGCCAGACTCCTGTGTCCTCTGCAGAAAGCTGTTAATATCCTTGTTCACCTCTCTCGATGAGAATGGTCTTCCTTCTAAATCTTCCTCTACATGACAGTCCACTCCCACCCTAGTGAAGTGGCTCAGCTTGGTCAAATCTGTTTTCCTCCTGTGCTGTGACTCCCCCCATTACATTTTAGATAAGGGTGGGATTCCTGCCAGTAGCTCTTTCCCTCTCACCCAGTAGTCTTCAGCATAGAACAACCCTCTGTCCTCTTCTTGCAGGACCTGACACTTCACCCTGACATCATAGCATTGTGTGTTGTGGTCTGCATTGCACTAAGCTATGTCAGAACTTGGAAAGTTCAGGGGCATCTGGGTTGCGCAGTCGGTTAAATGTCCGACCCTTGATTTTGGCTCGGGTCAGGGGTGTGGAGCCTCCTTAAGATTCTCTTTCTCCCTCTCTCTATCTGCCCGTCCCCGTCAATTTTTTTTTTTTAGAAAGTTCAGTTTCTGTAGCATATTCTTAAAGCAAACTGAAAACTGAAAAAGATGCCCACGAATTATTTCTCTATCACCTACCATAAAGCAGAGATCAGGAGCAAACCAGGATCTTCCTGGATGGTAAAGAGAAGAAAATATAGTGGCATCATTTCTGGTGTCATTATGGGAGTATACTAGGAGAGCCAGGTACCAAGGGGGACAGGTCCACACGTCTAGTAGAAGTTGATTTTCACAAGTGACTTATTCCATCATTGTGACTTTCTAACTCTCTGGTTCCAAAGATTAGAGATGTGTGCCCAAGTTAACTCCAGGGTTTGCTGCAATGAATAGATGTCAGGCCAGGTAAAGACTGATTGTCCTGTCTATTTTTCCTTCTTTCCATAATGGAGTACACATGGGATGCCTGGACATCTAGTAGCTATTTTGGAACAGGAGGTGATGTTGAGGATAAAAGTCTCATGCAGGTGATGGTAAGGAGAAAGATGGGGAAAGGCCCCATAAGGATAATTTAGCAGAGAGGACTTTACATCTCCGGATTTATTTCACATGAGGAAGCATTAAATTTCTTTCTTGGTAGACAGCTATTATTTCTGGTCTCTGTTTCAAGCCACCAATACAATTCTCAACTTATACACCGTGAGGGTGGAAAGTGATCTAATGCTGTGTAGTCGGTATTTACCTACGTGGGTATGGGTGGGAGGTCCCTCGAACTTTTGCTGACAGAACTACGTAGAACCACTTTTCACTCTCAGAAATATATACCACCCCTTTGGAATCTTACCTTCTAGATTTCCTGACCTCTCTCAACCCCAGGAATCATTGCACTTTCCTTTTTTAAAATTTTTTTAATATTTATTTATTTTTGAGAGAGAAAGAGACAGACAGGCAGAACGTGAGCAGGGGAAGGGCAGAGAGAGAGAGGGAGACACAGAATCTGGAGCAGGCTCCAGACTCTGAGCTGTCAGCACAGAGCTCGATGTGGGGCTGGAACTCACAAACCATGAGATCATGATCTGAGTTGAAGTTGGAGGCTTAACCGACTGAGCCACCCAGGAGCCCCTGTACTTTCCTGAATATGGTGTTTGCAAGAAAGTGTCTGAATTTCTGCATTACGTACTAGAATTATAGGCTGTTACTTTGTCTATCATTGCCATTTGGAATCTAATTAAGCATTGGAATGTATGCATGTGAACTGTTGTCATGCAATAATTCAAAAGGTAGCCCACAGAATTTTCTGTGATTGAAAGTTTTTAGGCCAGAAATATTAACCTGAGGAAAGGATAATATGTCTGATACTCAGAAAAATCCCAGCTACCGAAAGCTATTGCTATGTCCCTGTTCCTCCTGTGGACTTGAAAGTTAGCATCTGAAGACCATCGTAGGATTAATACAGGGACTGCAGGGAAGGCGGCAGAGAAGTAGAAATGAGCTCCAGCTGGGCTTACCCTTCTTTCCTCTTTTAGACTGAATGCCCCACCTTTACTCTGGTAATTGAGAAGTCAATGAGATCTCCTACAGGAGCCACAAAATCCAAAGAAAGTTGTTTCATTCCCTCTGATTTATGGGCCCACGCACATTGGTGATCAGTGAGATTTTTGCAGATACAGTGATTTCTCCTGGTTGGGACAGAGCGTGCCCAGTGTTTTCCACGATTGCAGAATTGGCGATAATTCAATTTCAAGTCTTCAGTTCCAAGTCAGCTGGCACCTCGAAGTGTTGTTACTCGTGTCCTTTCAGAATTCTGTTGGGAATAATTATGTCACTTAAGAGACTAACACTCCGAAGTAATTCATATCCCCTAATAATCTTTTCTGTTAATTAATGAGCACTGACAGCGGTCAAAGAAATAATTAGAAGCATCCTTTTAGGACTGAGAGAATCCCACAAGGCATATGTAAACAGCTTGCCTTTGTTTTGCCCTCTTTGGCCATCCATATTTGGTTAATACCCACTTCTCAAAATTAGCCTTGATAACCACTTGTTCTCAAAGACACTGTCCAGGGTCACCTGGCCTAAGAGTCAAGTGTACTAGTCTAGGTCAATGAAATTCTTCAGCGTAAGAAGTTCTCAATATATCTGTATTTTGTCATCTTCCTTATGAACCACCGTGATGATAGATGCCTGTGAGCTATGGCTGTGGGAGCTAGTCAAACTATTCCCTCAGTCAAAGGAAATTTCTTTCTTCTTTGTTGGACTAAAAATCTGAAGTTTTTCTATCTCCTTGACATGCAGACGCATAGGAAAACAGTCTGGAAGAATGTAATTTTAGGCTTTCACTGTACATGGAAATGTCTTTTTGACAGAGTTATCCTTACTACTATATTTTGAAGGACTGACAAACACTTCGTATCCTGAGATAGCCCAGAAGGGAACAATTTGGAATGAACAATATGTGGATAGATGGTCTTCGATCAATGTGTCTAAAAAGCAATTCTCTGAATGTCAGAGGTTGGTGAAGAAGACTAGAAGGGATTTGAAAAGGGAAAAGTATGACTTCTAGGCCATTAAAATTGTTTTTTTTCAAATACTTTCTATGATGAAAGAGGAAAAAAAAACTTCAACAGTTGTTAACACATCGAACTGAAAGACAAATATGTAATATAGAAATCTACAGAATGATTGGTCTAGATGAGCTTTCATGAAACCATTCAATTCTCATCATTTTCCATCGACTCTTTGGGTTATATGCTATTCCACAATTTAAAATGATCTTAGCTTTTATAACTACAAACAAAATATCAAATTTTGGTATAAGTTATGAAATTTTGGATCCAAACCAGATTATTTTGTCATGTATTTGGAACGACAGCCATGAGTTCTGAAAACATGTACCAGAACTGGAATATTTTTATAACTATAGGATGATTCTGTTCTCTTGTGAGGTTGTATTTTTTGTTTGTTTGGGGTATTTTTAGTGTTTTATCCTTCCACATCTAGAATGTTCATCTTTGGTTTGTCCCATCTGTGTCTCTGACATTCCTCTAGTATTGCTCTGACCATGCTTCACGTTTATTTTTTCCTATGTGAAGCTTGTTCCATCTCAGCAACTTTCCCCCTTTCCCCCTGCAACTTGGCAGAACGGAACTCTTTTTGTGTGTAAGCACTAAAGTTGTTACCAGCATCCACGCTAATATCTGTTATCACAACACACTATATCTATTAATGTCTGTCTTCATTATTATTGGACTGCTTTCTTCAAGGGTAAAGTCTGTGTTTTCTTCATTTCCGTATCCTCTCTTCCCACGACAGTGATGTGGCCACCACTCCACACATTCTCCCGGAAGCGGGCAATGAATAGATGAATGGCTCTCAACTGTTAATGCAGCTTTAAATGAGATGCATCTGTCTCCTTACCAAAAATCTAGAAAAAAAAAATGTATTAACTTAGATTTCTTTTTCATAACTTATTGTTTACAAAGTCCTTAAAATACTCTGCTGTTCAGATGCTACAACAACAGCCGTATCACCCCGTTTTAAAAGTAAGACCACTCAGGTTCACAGGAGGTTGTGTAAGTACCTAGAAGACAACTCGAACTTTCAGCCACAACCACATGCTCCATAGTGCACACTATTGAGGGAAATAGCAACCAAGTGGGATAGTTCTGCAATTAACTCTTTGTAACGTAAAGTTTAGGTCATTTCCTTTTTTCTTTTTTGATTCATTTTTCTTATGTATAAATAAGGGAAGTAGATAAGGTGACTCCTGAGTTCTCTTTTGCTCACCTACTCATTAGAAACTCTGCATCTGGGCACCACATCATCTGACCACGAGATGGCGCTGCAGCTTAACTCAGTGCCCCAGGCAGTAACCCCAGCAAGTGAGGAAAACCGCCCAGGGCGAGTCCCGACAGACAGAAGTTTTCCAAAGACAGACATCCTAAGATAGCGGAGAATTCTCCATGCCTCCCGCTTCCAACGTGACTTCCTGAGTTTCCCGTATGGAGAAAGTGTTTTAGGATGCCAGCCATCCATAGGCGCAACCAAGAGGAACAGTCCCCTTGAGGCCAGTGCTAAGAACACACCTGAAGAAAGGAGCTCATTTAAATGACTAAAAACAGGGGCGCCTGCGTGGCTCCATGGGTTGGGCATGGGCTCTTCATTTCCACTCAGATCCTTACCCCAGGGTCCCCATGTCAGGCTCCCCGCTGAGCGTGGGCCTGCTTGGGACTCTCAATCAATCTCTCTCTCTCTCTCTCTCTAGTAAAAAAATTAAACAACTAAAAACAAAGTATAACATCCATGTCAGGGCAACCTTCCCAACTGTAAAAATGCCGAGGTAAAGACTGTGGGTCCTCATCAGACTCTGAGCTGGGTTTTTTTCCATTGTTGAAGTCCCAATAAATATGTACAGAGTGAATAAATGTACTAAGCATCTACTAGGAGGAAATGGAGTGATGCAGGTAGGGAAGAGGAAGTCACTTTCACAATCAGACTCATGTATGTAATGCACACTCACTGAGCACTTTTCATGTGCCAGGCTCTGTGCTTGTTCTCAGGGAAATAGCGCGATAATGCAATGGTTACCATTGCTTACTTACTGCTAAATGCCAGGGACTGTGCTCAGCCCTCTAATATTTCACTTGTTAAATCCTTAGGATAACACATACTAAGGGTTATTATCCCCTTATATCGATAATGAAAGGGAAGGGCAGAGAAATTAATCAAATTTGCTAAGCTCACTACCAAGGTCAATGACTTACAGGAAATTTTATTACCTCAATATTTCAATCGTTGCTACTGAACTTGTACCCTGGAAGATACTAGTTCATTGGCAAGACTTCTTCAACGTACGCAGAAGCTAGAGAAAAGGCAAAGAGAGAAGTTCTCAGGGTGATGTAAGATTCCTTCATCTAGGCTTGATTTGGATATGTGCTCATTTTTAAAAGTTTATATTCCTTCTACCAAATTATACAGGTTATTTGTAAGTCTGGCTTCAATTTGAGTACTTTATTTTGTTGAGATTACGTATGTTCCTATTTTCCTAAACTAGTGGGCACATTTCTGGAAACAAAGAAGGAAGAAAACAAGGAGCGATCTTTTATTCCCCTGGCTTATAATCTAAAACTGACCAAGAGTCCCATAACATGAAACATTAAAGAACTAAAAGCACAATACATTTTTTTTTTATGACAAGCTAAAAAAAATGGAGGAAAACTCTAATCCAATCAAAATCCAATCAAACAGCCTCCTCCCAACAAAGGCTGGCACTTTGTGTATACAGACCGGTAGCAGAGATGTCATTAAGAGTTAGGCCTTTCTCATCAAGGCTAATCCTTTCAAAATAACCTCAGAAGTACAGAGCACTGACTGAGAGACAGAAGTTGGGCAGCATACAGAGCCAGTGTCTAGGAGACCAGTTATCCTCCAAGATTGCAAATTTGCCATTGTGGTTTTTGCTTGCTGACTTGAAGCCTACTGTGGAAGAGACTGCCAATGATCTCTCCGTTTCTTCTGCCTTTATTCCTCTTCAGAACAAACGCCCTTAATTTCAAGTGAAGGCTTGTGACTGAATTCCCCAACCCCCAATGGAATATGAGTGCAAGTAATAACTTCCATATCACCCTCTCAGATGCAAGGCTCGAAGACAAGTGTTGATAGCAGCTGTCCCCAACCCTCGACAACTCATCTCAGGTTATGAAGGGGACCTATATACCCTTGCTTTATAGCACCTACTACATTTAAAAATTACTTTTGCTACAACAACTAGCTAAGACAAAAATGTGCGCCTGGACGTTAATCATTATTACGATAAAAAAAAGCTGAGGCAACTGGTTGGCAGTCAGGCGGTGAATGGCAAACGCATAGGTATTGCAGCCTGGAGTCCTGGGGACCGTGAATGTGCTGTGATAGGTCATTTGGTAAAAGTGCTGCCTGTGACGGAAGGCAGACCACAGCATGTAGCTAACTCTAGGGGGACAGTTAAAGGAAAAGTGACTTGTCCAAGTTCATATGATTAGACTAGAACTTAAGTCTCCGGCTCATTGTTCATTAATTATAATACAAAAAGAAGTGCCCTGATCCCCCACAGCAAAGGTCTCTAATGTATGCTCTTCTAAAGGGCGTTTAGCTCCACTTCTGCCAAACTAAAATGTATTTCCATAGGATATGCAAATATTATAGCGTTGTCTATGGGATGCATATTTTGTGCCTTCGTGTGCATCATAAATATAAAGATACATTTCTTTGGGGGTGTTAATAGATAAAATTGGGCTCAACACTTCTCACTCTTGACATTCTGTTACTTATTAACTAATAATGATTTAAAATAGAGCTGGACAATGATCCTTGTAAGGACCCTTGCTCCCCCAACCTCCACCAAGGTCACTCTATCCCTCTCCTCTTGCCCCTGCCATCAGTCAACAGTCAGGAATATTTAATCACGGTGCTGTTTCACACTAAGCCTCAACTTGTTCTCAAAATCTTCAACCCGTCCTCCAGACAGCTGTACTTCCTAACAGAATCATCATAGACAGGCTAGGAGATTTAACCTGCTTGGTTTATGGTGGGTCCAGGAATATTTACATTTAGTAGGTACACTTTTAAGATGCAGGTGACTCTGAAGTTAAAAATTTGCGGCATGCAAGAAGGCAGGTGTGAAGGGAACAACCTCATGATCTTTGCAAAGTGAGCCAGGGACTTCTCTACCTCTTCCTCCTGACAAGGACTGGTCTGTGTTTGATTTCCCACGAGTGCCATCTATTTGAGTTCCAAGAGTCTGAGACTGCACAGCACTTTTCTAGGACCAGAAAGCCCTTAAACACTTTCATTTCAGCCACCTACAGCAATATCCATGCTCCAATCTGGTAAGCCATGAGATTTGAGAGCAAGCATTCGAGGATGACTCCCATATACGATTTTGTAATTGTTGTTCTCAGCGAGCGTTAGTTGCCACAAAGTATGGCATTCCACGGCTACAACTCCCTCTTCCACTCTGGAAAACGCATCTTTGAAAAGCAAGGAGCCATCGTCATTCTTTGCATTTTACCTTGGCATTTTGGCCTTTACCTTGGAATTTCTTCCCACTCTCTTGTTATTCCAGCGTTTCACTGTGATTATGGGCTGTTAATGCCATTATTTTGTTATTTCAAAGGAAGGAATGTTCTATTGCTTTTGGGGGAATATTCAGCCACCTGTCTACAATTAGTGTTTTCAAGTGTATGCCAGGTTCTATTTTTCCTTTTCCTTTTAAATTGCATGGCTCCAAGTCAGTATTCCATAATCACTTTTTGTTTGTCTTAAGATTACTCTGACGGCAGCTTTGTCACAATTATTTAAGTAACTAATCGAGAATTGATCCCCCCCCAAATATATTAAAATATCATGAGATCAAATTTATACTAGGAAATATGTGAAACTGACACAAGCTAGAATCACACGGTCTTAAGAAATCTTTTTGAAAATGATTGGATTTTACATTCTGGGTAGATTTAAATGCTAAATAGAGTATTTAAAACACAATCCTAGATGCCTTTTACTGGAATACGATAGCTGGAAAAACAGGGAAGAAACACATTAGATTTGATTCAGTTTGGTTTTGTGATTTTGATTAATTCAAGAATTATGGATTGTTACCTATATTTTATGCCACGAAACGCAAAAAAGAAAATGTCAGATATACATATGGATTGAAACCTTTATAAAATGGATGGCCCAGACCCCAAGGTAGGCAGTTACCTAGACAAGGTACGCCAAGAGCCAAGAGCCTCTAGCCAAGTTCTCCAGAACTGGCTGCCACCAGAATTTTTATGAGAGGGGCAGCAATTAATCCTGACGATGCGGTATTAGATGCAAAGGCTCTGTCGGGGAAACTCATTTATCTTTTATTTATGCAACTCACAGTTCTATTGAGAATGCTAAAATCTGTATATACGGTATGCTTTTTAAATTAGGCTTCAACTAATAAATCAATGACTAGCTTTCATATAAATGTAAAGGGGACCAAAAAAATGATTTAAGGTACCTGGATCCATAACTATTTTATGATCTTCAGGCATCAGTTGAATTACTTCTCATTACTCACGTGCAAAATGGAGAAGTTGGGTTATTTCTATGGTCTGAGAGTGGTTTAGTAAAGACAGCAGAGAGCATTCTGTTCAGACAAGCTTAGGTTACAATCTCAGCTCTGCTGCCTTTTCTACCTGGTACTTCTGTCTTTTTTTTTTTTTTTTTTTTGATAAGTAAATTGAAAGTAGAAATATCTACCTCCTGGAATAGTGAGAATTAGATGAGCTGGTAGAGATAAAGTCACCAACAAACAGGAAATGGTGGCAGCTTTATTACTGCAGGTTGAATGTTGCTCGTCTCTCTCCAAATGCCCTCTCTCAACTCTGTTCCAACACCACAATCATATGACTTAATCCTCCACTCCAACTGGACCTTTCTTCGGTCTATAAAGGGCTAGGTGATACCTAGGAATCCAGCTCAAAAAACAGCTGGGAAATAGATAGTAGGATAGCACAGAATAAGATCTATGTTTGAGAAAAGTATCTCCTATTCTCCTTCCTCAATGGTGTCTATAGTAATGATTCCATCCACCCATCCATTCATACATTCAATAAGCATCGATTAGCTTTGACTATGTGCCTGGTCCTTGTCCATGTTCCTTGACCTACCTCTTTCCCAAGCCAGTGTAGACTAAAATTCTGTTTATGAGTGAAAGTGGTGAATGTTCTGGCACCAATTGTTATGTACTTGTGATTTTCTCATTTCTAAGGCAGCTTTTCTTTATTTACCTCCAGACTATTACATGGCATATGGTTTGGTTTGGGGATATTTTCTTCACACCTTCCTAATTAGATCAATTTTGTCTTCAAACTCTCTGCTTAGAATATATTCCAAGACTGTATTCTGGTCCCTTGCATTTGTAAAATTGAAAAGAAATCTATTCAAGTTTCTGTGATTTTTTTTTTTCTACCAGTCAGATCTTATACCCATTTACACTTGTTTTGAAATGTGCTGACACATAATGGGAATTCCAAAGTTCCCAATATGGGGGGAATTGCCATTTGAAAAAAAAAAAAAAAGATCTATGCAATACTTTCATAAGCCATGTAAAAAGTATTGTGTGTAAGACAGTGGGGTAGTGATGAGACATAGATCTAACCCCAGATACATCAGTGATGTGGTATGAAAGGAGACGTGACTGTTCTGGCCCTCAGTTTCTATGTCTTGAAAACTGGGAAATAATATCTTATTTCTTAAAGAGAGTACTATGGAAAATAACATTATATGTGTGATAGAACCTTGACAATTACAAAGTCCCTTATGAGGTATCAACAATTATTATCTCACCTGAATCAGGCTAGAGCATTAAAGTTGGTCTGAATTTGAGCACTGGAGAAAATGATGACTTGGAACAGATTGGGGTTATTAGTGAATCAAAATAGAACAGAAAAATCACATAGGAGAAATGCATGGTCAGTGATGCCAGGGGGCCTGATCCAGGGTCCCTCCATTTGCCCTCACAGAAAGGTACCCTGTGCTACAAAGCCAGAATCAGTAGCGCTCCTTGGGTGGGGAATCTACTAGAACAGAACACCCTAGAAACACAGGATTCTTGACTTTTATATACTTTTGCATGGAGGGATGGAGAAGGGGAGGTTGTACACATTAGGACTCGATGGTCAGCCTTATTTCCGTAAAAGGAAATTCTTGCTGTGCCATCAGTGTCTGCCTTCACAAACCATTTCTTTCTGTGCTTTTGGGTCTTCTCGAAGTTTATCATCTGGCCAACTTTATCGGATCAGCGTGTCCCCAAGGGTCTTCAGAAAAAACATAAAATAAAATTCAGGCATGCAGGCAACTGACCAGTAAACGTGAGGCATAGCAAATAGACCCAAACCCAGGTCTGACTCTGGGATAAAACAGGTTACGGTAGAGTTCTCATTCATTCATTCATTCATTCATTCATTCATTCATATGTTTACCTTAGATTCCTCCAACTCCTCAGTCATGCACAACTCTGAACAGACTCTCCTTGCCCCAATTCCTTACTCTGCCCCAGACTGAGTCCATCCCATCTGCTTCAGGGACCACGTAAATACCCACCGTTCACAGTGTGCGTGGCAGGAGTCTACCTTCCCTTTCCTCCCTCTCCTTGGAGTGTGGTTTGTCTTCCCATCTCACAGGCATCTGATCTTTGAGATCACTCGTTCATGGTATCTAATACATCGGTCTTTATGAAATGCAAAGCAGTAGGATTTAAGAGAAAGATGGCTGATTTCAGAATCACACAGACCTGAGAATGAATCGATCATGGTCCCATCGCTTGCCTGCTGGGAGACTTTGCGTAACTGATTTAAGGTAAATCATTGTCTCCTCACTCTTAGAACAGATATGGTGAATCCTAGCTTCAAGGCTGGGTGTGAGCACACAATGTAAATTTTATATGAAATGAGCACAATAGGTTTTCAACAAATGTGCATCTCTCCATTTGCCACAATCTGCGAAGTTGACAATTTCAGGAACAGGACTATGAGGAATAATTTAGATCTAAGAAACTTGTGCACCTAAGGGTTACCTGTGATTTTGGCAACTCCTTGTCCAACCAACTTCATTTCTCTGCAAACTCTGATCCAAACCCCTAGCAATCAAAATGGAGATACAATATTTCATATGCCATATTTTCCAAACATTGGTTTTAACAAATTTTTCAATTGATGTTTATTTCTTATAAAATATATCTCAAATATATTCACAGTTGGCCACCAGTTAGAAGGTAGAATATGCTTTTAGCTTAATTTTTAAATAGTTTTATATCTAGGAGTTTCAATTTATGTTAGAACTTTTAGTTTATATTAGATCTTTCTTAGATATTTTTCTTTTTCTTTGTTTTTTCTGAGTGTACCGTGTAGGTAAGATTATATTCACAGTAACGAAAAATATTCAGAGTGACATTTTTTTTTTCTTTTTAACATTTCTGTTTCATATGTTTACACTGCTTTGTCTGTTAGTCTTTGTCAGCACTGAGCATGATTTATAGTTGCAAGCACTTCCTTTTGGAAAACTGAAATTTTTCCTGTGCCTAGAAAATGTGTGCGTGTTCTTGAAGACAGTACAAAAGAGAAGCACCTTTAACGCATACTGAGATTCTTTTATAGAACCCTAGAAGTCAGAATCATTATATTGTTCTGCAGTTTATACCCCAGGGGAGGGGGATGTTTCCACTTCTGGGAAATGTGTAGTATTCTTAAGGATTCCATGGGACTTGTGGGGAGGGGAGGTGCAAATGGGTCTCCAAAAACCACTGAGGATCCGTCATGACTTACTTTCCCCCTAGGTTTATTACTATTCCCCCTTACTATTCTAGGCCTTTGCTGATTAAATGATTTATTACCGAATTGAGGGGTTTTTACAACATATTTATCAGTTAATAGTAAAACGCACCTCAGGCTTTGAATACAAGTAAGCCCTCAAGACTGTCTATAATTCAGTTATGTGACAATCTGAAGATTTGATAAGAACCTAATAAGACATGAGAGGTTGGTGCATTTTTGGGAAATGCCCAGAAATGGGTTAAAAAACACGTGAAACAGAGAGATGACGTATATATTTCAAACAAGCCTAATAGAGCAATAAGAAAAAAAAAATATTTGGAGAAACTGTAGACAAGAGAAAACAACCATCCCAACAAAAACAGCATAATAGAAAACTCGTTGCAACATTGTATCCCCCAATGTTAAGATAAAAACTTTGATCGCAATGTAATCTGCGTTTAATTCACTGTAAACAGAAAGAAAAAAAAAAAGGAAGACAAATACCTGTTTATACTCATCCCCACGAGGCACCATTAAAGTTCATTCTAATTCTGTGAAATATCAATATCTTTCAGGAAAGTTCAACCTTTTGTGCCTTGTGCCAACTAAACATCAGAAATCTTCCAAGAATCTAAGATGTTTCCAACTCCACTATTTATTGGGCTTTTTGTAATATAGATGGAAACTGCAGAAGTTGGCATCGAGTTATATTTAGTGATGGAAATATTCTATAATATGGGAAGAATGTATTATTTTTCTTGATCCATGAATTCCCCTGAAGACTTGAATTGTCTGTAATAAAAAAGCAGAGAAAATGCTTGGGCATGCAGAATCCAAAATAACTATTTTTCATAAAGAAATATATATCCTTGCAACTTGGTGGATGAGAAGAAAACACAATTCTAGATGCGATTTATTTCTTATATTCAGAATGCTGAATTCTACCTGAATTACATGTATTTACAGACCACTGAAATATTTTTATTTATAATTTTGTGGGTTAAGCCACATGATTCAGTATCCTAAGCTATACTTTGCAAGTGAAGCTAATATAAACACTCATCTTTGCCAATGTAGGATGGTAAGGGTCAAGCTGACCTGAAGGCCATGTATTAGTGGTGTCACTAATGTAACTATTTAGGGCCATTCCGTTTTATAAATATTCCATGGATGTTTGAAAACCAGCAGACCTGGGGGGGGGCCTGGGTAGCTCGGTCAGTTAAGCGTCTGACTTCGGCTCAGGTCACGATCTCACGGTTTGTGACTTCGAGCCCTGCATCCGGCTCTGTGCTGACAGCTCAGAGCCTGGAGCCTGCTTCAGATTCTGTGTCCCTCTCACTCTGCCCCTCCCCACTCATGCTCTGTCTCTCTGGCTCTTTCTCTCTCAAGAATAAATAAACATTACAAAAAAAAAATTGAAAACCAGTAGATCGGGGTCTCCTAAGATTTTGTATGCACTGTTTATCTCCTTATATCAAGTTTGTCTAAACAACGTTTGTACAGTGAAATTGTAAAGGTTCTGTAGACAATTTGCCCATTTCTAGAGAAGATGTAACTCCTCTACCATCTGGGTCAGGAATCCCCAGTGTTTTTTTTTATGAGTTTGCTACCAAAAGGTACTTTAAATCAGCTACTTGTTATTCTGAGTGTCTTAAATGGAAGGTTCCTTAGAAAAATCTGTTCTTCATAAAAGAAACCCAGACACATAATCCTATCCATTTTTTTTTTTTTTTAATTTTGTTGGCTTTATCTCTGACTGGAGATTTGCTTTGTTACACCTAACCTTTTCTTGATCTTCTCCTCTTCTCCTTAAACTCCTGACCATGGAGGAAGAAGAATTACATGCCTTGTCACAGAAAATAAGAAAGGTCCATCTACTAATTTTTAAATCAGTCTGAATTAAACTGCAAGGATGCTTTTACAACTGGAAATATACAACTGTCTTAGGTTAAGGCCCACACAGAACCAATGAACTATTTGACATGGCACAAAAACAGAGCAAAGGAAATTTAGGTCAGCATTTTGGTAAAAACCTAATATTACCAAAATAGTGTTTATAAATTGTTGCATTACCTTTGCAGGTGCGGGTTGCTTGTATAAGCATACTTCTCCCTTGCTTAACTAATGTAAATAACAGGCATGTGGTATTTCCTCTTTTCTCTGAAAAACACCAAGAACAAAATATTGCAAGAACTCTTACAAATAGAAAAAGGCTGAAAGTGTATTGCAGAGGACAACTTTATAAGGCAGGAATTCTTGACAATGTATTTTACCACTTAAGGTTTACAGTGAATTAACAGAAATAATTACATACAAATTTTATTTTTCAATTTGTTCTTGTAATGACAAGTATTGCTAACAATTCTAAATTGTCTCCGAGGAAAACTTTATAAACATACAGCTTTTATCTTTCTTATGTTCAAATTCAAAAGGTCTTTCCTTTTATCCTTCTCATATTTTTGAGTGGATGATGAGAAATTGAAATATAAGCCCTCTTGAAATGTTATGGATTGAACCTGAACAGATCAGAGCTCTACCTGTGACTGCCCAAAGATTAGAGACGTGTTGAAATTCATGAGGTGTATGTGAAAAGCCATTGATGATGGGTGATGGGGTTTTGGAGTGATGATGGGGTTTGGAATTGACGTCCCAGAAAGAATTCTTGAAGACGTCTTTGGTGCAAAAAGGTGATTTCATTAAAGTACAGGGACAGGAACCGTGGGCAGAAACAGCTGCCCTGGGGTTGTGATGAGTGACTGATTATATATCTACAGGTTGGGAATGGGGGGGTTGGTTAGGGACAGCGTACATTTCTAAGGAATTGTGGAAGCAAGGTTTCCAGACCTTGAGGCTAGCTGTTGTTAGAAAAATGTCATTTATTAGGTTTTTTTTTTTTAATGTTTCTTTTTATTTATGTTTGAAAGACAGAGAGAGAGAGAGAGAGAGAGCGCAAGCAAGGGAGAGACAGAGAGAGAGGGAGACACAGAATCTGAAGCAGGCTCCAGTCTCTGAGCTGTCAGCGCAGAGCCCCATGCAGGGCTTTAACTCGAAAACCACGAGATCATGACCTGAGCTGAGGAGGCTTAACTGACTGAGCCACCCAGGCACTCCCACTGTTAGTAAAACCTTAGTCATGAGCTCCTTCAGATGTATATCAGGGGCCATGTGCTTGGAGTATAATATAATGCCAACGTATACTTGAGGGGTAAAGATAAAGGAGGTTTGCAAAGGAATTTTTACGTGTTTAAAGAGATTTACAGGATCCTGGCGGGGCAGGATAATGTTAAGCCAAGATTCCCTTGTGCCCCTGGCATAGTGTCATCATCGAGGCAGCTGAGCGCTTAGAGAAAGGTCACTATGCTTGATTCAGGACTTGTCAATGGACTGTAGGCGGTAAGGGAATTTAATTTTTCATTTGCCTTTGTTTCCCGCATCACCATTGCAAGCACTTAAACACCCTTACATCTTGATGAGGGTGATATTAGAGCTCCAGGAAACAGAGTCTATAGGTTTCCGGAGATTAGGCTATGGATAAGATTTCCTTTTTCTTGCAGTTTACTGAGTTATTCGTAAACTGAAGGAGACTCTTGTCCTGCATGACTTTGATCTCTATCAGTCAACCATTTGTTTCTTTCCTTTCCTTTGTTCTTGGGCAGCCAAGAGTGTCCAAGGAATATCACATATATCCCACCTGGGGGAGGGGGAGGGGTGTTGTCAGCTTGTATTTTGCCTTCAGCTTGCCTTATGATCCCTCATCAATGTATACTTGAAAAAAATCAGAATTCTAAAAAGAATTTAATTTGCAAAGAGGCTGTTGAATTTAAAGACAAGTGAGGTACATTCGATAGAAAGTAGCCAGTGAGGTGCCCAAATTTTCTATCCTCGTATTTAAATAGCACATCGCCATCAACCTCTAATTTCCTTCTTTGTTTAATTCTTCTTCATAGCATTTATTACCACTTAATGTACGTTTTGTTCTCTGGTGTGTCCTCAATGCTTACAGCAGTTTCTGGAACGCTACTGTTGCTCAAGTTACACATGTTGAATGGACAAATAATTGAAATTATTATATCTATTATCCAGTGAATTTAGTGCATTTCAAATGTTATAATGATACCTGTTAAATATGTCATTAGAATAAATAGAATGTTTTTGAAGGATATTTGATCCAGGCTTTAAAAAGTCCCCCACATTTTTTTTTTTTGAAGCTTTCTTTCTCCAAAAAGACAATAGCTTCCTGTTAATTGTAGAGTTCATTCTTATTGTGTAGTCCAAAAAGTTACTGATTTAGAGAATTGTGATAAACTTTTCTATATTAATAGTGCATTTCACCAGAGGCTTATGATGTATTTTGATATTCTCATTACAATTTCCACTTCATTTCAGACCCTATTGTTGTTTGGGGGCGTACTGTGTTTCACATCCAGTGGGCCACTCAAAGCAGCCCTCCTGCCAAGAGCCGTTCGGTCTCATGGAGATTTTGACCGACTAACCTTGAGTTGGTCTTCTGATCTTCCCTACACATTTGATTGTTGCCATGCATCAATCAACACCAGTTGCCATGCATAGGGAACTCCTCAATACTTATGGCTTCCCTGGAATCAGACACATAGCATAACGAAGACGAACAGCGAGTACTCTAGTCACAGTCTAATTATTGACCTCTTGCTGTGTAGTCACATCAAGTAATATATTTTAGGCCCTGGAGTACAACTTATGGTACACACTTTTCACAAAATTTTAGATGAATTAACCTTCCTTCACTTTTCAGCACCTTGCATAAGCCCTCTTAATTCGCACCTATCCCAACACCAAAACAAAACAAAATAAAACAAAAGCATGGTCCATAAAAGAACAGATTGAGCAACTGCTTTTCATTAAAATTAAAAACATCTACTCTTCATAAGATGCTGTTGAGAAAATGAAAAGGCAAGTCACAGTCAGGGAGAGAATATTTGCAAAGCACTTATGTGCATATGATATGCTTCATGATACATGATAAAGGGTACGTCTTCAGAAGATACACAGCAATCCTCCAGTATCCACAGTTTCACTTTGTACCACAGTCAATGGTGATCCAGATGGCGATGATCCTTCTTCTCACCTGTTGTCAGAAGGTCAATAGTAGCCTGCACCATGTCATAGTGCCCGCGTCACTCACCTCACTTCATCGCATCACGTAGGTATTTTATTGTCTCACATCGTCACAAGAAGGGTGAATAAAGTACAATAAGATATTTTGAGGGAAAGAGACCACATTCACATAACTTTTATTGGAGTGTGTTGCTAAAATTGTCCTGTGTTATTATTGGTTATTGTTGTTAATCTCTTACTGCATATAATTTATAAATTTGTCATAGATACTACTGTAGAGGAAAAAAAAACAGTGTATATAGGGCTTGGGAGTATCCACAGTTTCAGGCATCCACAGAGGTCTTGGAACATATTCCCTGTGGATAAGGGGAATTGTAAAGAACTGAAATGAACTCTTACAACGATAATAAACAATCCAACTAAAAATGGACAAAATATTTGAATAAATCACTAAAACATGTACTGATGACAAAGGAACACGCTAAAAGATACTCACCATCACTAGTTAGTTTGGAGATAACAAATTAACGAGATACCACAATGAGCTAACAATATATCCCTAAAAAAAAAAAAAAAAAAAAGACCTGCTATACTAAGTGTTGGCAAAGTTCTTGGGGGATTCGAAATGTCATACACTCATGTTAGGAATGCAAAACTATTATAACCACTTTGGAAAATATTTTGAAGTTTCTTAAATAGTTAAACATAAACTCAGCTATTCTACTCCTAGTTATTTACTCAAGAGGAATGAAAGCTATGTCTTTAGAAACACTTTTACGTAAACATTACTATCAGCTCTATTTTTAATAGCTACAAACATTCCATATGTTCAGCAGATAAATGGATAAGCAAGTTGTGTGTTATAAAACAGAGGGTTAGTCTATAGTGAAAAGGAATTTGTACTACAACATGGAGAATGTAAATGTCAATAGAATTACTATGCTAAATTAAAGAAGCCGTGTAAAATAAGACAGTATGGTTCTATCTATTTTAGCAAATGGGATTTAACATATAGTGGAAGAAAGCAAATGAGTGGTTGCCTTGTGTGAAAGGAAGATGGGGAGGGGCAAGAGAGAGGGGTTACAAAGGGGCAGGAGGACACTTTTTTTTGGAGGTGATAGGATTGTTCAGTATCTCCATTGTGGTGATGGTGCCAGGGGGGTATATACATTCAAACACGGTGTGTATATATGTTAAAACATCAAATCCTACCCAATAAATATGTGCAATTATCTTATGTCAGTTATGTCTCAGTAACCCTATTCAATAAAATATAACCACAAAATAAAACCCCACTATAGCTGTCACACATACAACCTTGTGCTCCAGGCCCTTGCATAGGTGTTACTGGGGGTATGAATTGGGTGGCAGCGAGGGAAGGACCCAGCCTTGCATTCATCAGCTACTGATAGAGTGTGGAGATGTGATACCCTTTGAAGTCATCCTGAGAACTCTATTTAAGGAATTGCCTTAGGTTGAAGGCTTGCAGGCATTCTCAGACTTGGCGGTTTAGTTACCATCTAATATAAAGGAAAATGCAGATGTCATCAAGAATAGAGATTAAGTTTGCGAGGCAGATTCGGGACACCTCTTGCCACACCTTGCCCCTCAGGCTGGTTTGCACGTCCGCTTTAATTACCACTCACCCAGTGTTCTCTGGCACTTCCAATTATTCTAGTAATTTCAAATTTCACAACTCACATTCCAAAAAATTAGACGTTGCTGAGACCTTGGATTTGGGTTTGAAATAGGACACTGCTCTCTACCAGCCGCCTTGTTTTTACCACAACTCTCCCACAGCTGTTTAAGGCTATTAATATTAAATTAATGTTCAAGGAAATTTACAAGTGCTCAGTAGGGGAAAAGGAATGTGAGTTAACCACAGACCTTCCTCTTAGCATGGGCCAGCAAAGATATGCCTGGGCTTCGTTACTGAGTAATGTCAGAGTCCATGTTTCTCAATCTCACATAAGTTAGTTTTCCTCTCTTGAAAAGGTTGCTCGGATTGAATAATTCTATGCTTACAATCCCTGTATGTTTAGTGAACAGAATTTAGGAATGTGTCAGAACCATTGCAAAAGAGGAGAGTAAGAGTTGGACAAATCACAAATTAGAAATTGTACATTATTCCTTTAATACACATTTACCGAGCACATCCTAGGTGCCGGGCATTGTATCAGAGCTAGATGAAGACCAGTGAGCAAAAACCAACCTGTTTCTTCTCCTCGCAGAGCTTACAGTTCAGGAAATGCTTTCAATTAGATGTGCTGTTCATCCCAAACTCCAGCTCCTGGTTCTTTATTCTTCTTTCCCATCCACATTTTCCTCACTCAATAAATTGATGCTTCTATCGCTGAGGTTATAGAATAGTTAAGAATGAGAGGATTTTGCTCTAAGACCTTCTGAAAAGGGAAACCCTTCTCCTCATCCCCCTCACTACCCCCATTCTCCTCCCATGCCTCCTTCTTTTCCTCTTTGCCTTCTTTCTCTTTCTTTTACCATTTTCAGTTTTTAATTTTGAAATAATTTCAGATGTCCAAGAACTGCAGAATTAGTAAAGAGTTTCAATATATCCTAACCCAGATCTCCCAGCTTTTAACATCTTTGTTTGCTTTACCATTCTCTCTCTCTCTCTCTCTCTCCTCTCCCCGACCCCCTGGGCATGGCTATGGATATAAATATAAATATAGATAAAATATATTTAAATATTCTATTGATGAAATATTTGAAAGTAATTTTCAGGCATAATACCCTTTCCATCTAAATACATTAGTGTACATATTCTGTCTAACCACATTACAATGAATAAAATGAAGAAATTGATATTAATAGTACTAGCATCTAATCTAGAAGCCATATATTCCAATTCATCCATTTGTACCACTAATGTTCTTACCTGATCCAGGATCACACCTTGCATATTATTATCATGTTCCTTATCTTGCTTTAATCTGAAACAGGTCTTCAGTTTTTCTCTGTCTTTTAAGGATTTGGGGTTTGTTTGTTTGTTTTTGTTTTTGTTTTTGTTTTTGGAATATAGGCCAGTTATCTTGTAAAATGTTTCTCAGTTTGGGTTTTTCTGATATTTTCTTGTTATTAAATTCAAATAATGCATATGGGGCAGGAATGCCACAGGGATAATGTGTCTTTCTTGGTTCATGCCGATGTGCTATTAGTGGGATGGTAATTTTAACTTTGTCCACTTAGTAGAGGTATTATCTGCCAGTTTTCTCCAACTTAAAGTTACCATTTTCCATTTGCAATTAATAAATATGGTGGTGAGAGGTACTCTGAGATTATGTAATCATCCTACTTTTCAACTATACTTTTACCCACAAATCCATAGATAATTCTTACCTGAAAGTTTATTATGAGGGTGGTTTCCAAATAGTGATTTTCTATTTCTATCATTCCTTTTATCTTTATTAGTTGGAATTATAATGTAAGGAACAGCTTTCGTTTTCCCCCTGCTAATCTGAAGTCTCTCCATCTGTCCCTCCCTGTATCTATCCATCCATCTCCATATTTATATTTTCATCCATGCATTGTATAATTCTATGTAGTATCAAAAAGTTCCATGATACAGATCTATTTAATTTTTCTCATCTAATTGAATTTGTACAGAAGGCTCATAGTGATGACCTTATTCACAGTATTACTACCCTAAGGATAATAATGAAGTTTCAAAAAATTACTACTTTCTATGAGATTAGATCAGAAACAGGATAAAAATCCATTTTTTTTTAAATCTTTTGGAAGCTTGTCCATGAGGACAGATTCATGCTTTCCAAAGTGACCTTGCATCATAGGATGAATCCAAATATATCCATGAAACATGTGTTTGGACTGTCTACTTCCTTCAGAGTCTTCTTGTCAAAGATAATACCCAACTGGATTGTAGACTGAAATTGTAAGGCTTGTCTGCAGTAAATCTGATGTTTCAATCAGGTTGACTGTCTGACTCAAGTTCCACACTTCATGCTGATTTGAGAAACAAAACCTCTTACATCTTCTCATGATAACCCTCTCATCTGTCCATGGTCTGGTCTGATTTGAACTTCCCAAATTTGGGATTTGAGTGATACTGTTCTATTCTGTTGCCAAGGATGTATAGAGAACTCAAAAGATTACAAATGAAATCAACTAGTTAATTTAACTGAAGCACATCGCAACGCATTGCAGAAACGGACATGCTAATCAACTTTCATTCAAAAATGTAAAAGCCTAGGTTTTAAAATTTTTCTTATATATGTCAATTGTGGACAAAATAATATCATCAGAGATGCCATTTTTTAGTGCCTAACATGTGTCCCCAGTGCTTCACATAACACCCTAGGTCCATGTTGATATCCCAATTTGTCAAATCTGCAGTAGGGGGGTTAGAGAGGCTGCATAATTGGACTGAGCTTAAAGCTAACAGGTGGAAAGGCTGGAATTCAAATCCAAATTTGTCTTAATTTAAGAAGTCATGTTTTCCCTCTGTATTACATTGGTCGTATACCAGTTACCAGTAATAAATACACAGAGGAAAGACGTGGATAGTCTCTGAAATCACTAAGATGAAAAGCTTATGGGATTCCTTAGTAGGATAATTCAGTCTCTTATGTTTAGAGTACAATAGAGTGCTCAAGTTCAAGGTATTTATTTATCTGATTTGGCTTTCCTTGTTTTGTTCTGTTTATCTCTTCCCTTTGAAATATCGGTGTATTTTAAAATCTGTATCTGCTCAAGACATGTATTATTTAAAGACCTTAAAATCTGAGAGATAAGGAAGATAATGGCACTTTATCCCCATGATAATTTATAACTAGATCAAGCTAAAAGTGAGCTCACTAAGTTGAATTTTCTGTATCAAACAGCAGGTGGTGGTGCTGGGTTATTCTATCAAGTTTAAGTACTTCTAGAGAGCGCTGTGTTGTTGAACAACATATAACATATATTTTGGTTTCAGAACCATTCACATCATCTTGTTAAGATTTACTTTATAAAATAATACACATGGTGAGGTCTTAAATTATTTGAAAAATAATTACATAAATATAAATCTTTTAGAAGAAGGACGATGATTATATATATATGTTAAATACATATCATTTAAATCATTTAAACAGCTTAGTACTTCACACGATTATTTAAATGGTTGTATTTAAATATGTATTTTGAATAATAAATATGATTTAGCATTGGGGAATAAATATTTATATCAAATATACTCTAAATTTGTAATTATTATAAAATTAGAAGTACTATATGGTAAACACTAAAAAATCTTTGTCATTTAGCAACATAGGTGGAAAATAGATTTATTTTCACTCCTTTAATTCCTCATTGAGTAATGATTACCTTAAACACTTTCAACTAGCCTTATAGCATATACATTTCTATTACTTTTCAATCCACATTCCTATTCCATTATATTCAATATCTCTGCATTAATTTATTTTGAGTCCTGGCTGCATTTCCATTCTGAGTTGGTTAAAGCTTAAAGAGAGTGATATTTTCCAGAATCTTTGATCCAGGACTGGATTTGGTTGAATGGTGGGAAAGGGAGGAGGAAAAAGGAGTGTATTATACTCTTTCACCTTATTGGTGAAAAACTATTTGAATGTTGTGGCTCTGAGGGCCATGATGATGATGATGATGTTATATTATTTGAACCTGTGTCTTCGAGGTCCCAGGCCACACAATGTAAAGGCAACGCTTATAACCTTGGCTGATGATAGAGAATATTAGGCAGCAGATGGTTTCTCTAAAGATTTCTATTACTGTATTGCAGTGCTGACTTTATGGCAGATGGACTGGAGGAATGAAGGGGCAGGTGGCTGGTGTGAACCAGGGGTCCTGTAGAAGCAGCAGAGGTCAAAGCTGAGGCAGGAGTTGACGAGAAGTAAGGTGAGTTAGTAAAAGGTCTAAAAGTACTGCATATCAGAGTCTATAATGTGGAGATGTGGGGACCACTTACATTTTATTTTAGGACCAATCTATATGACTTCAACATTTTTATTGTGGCCACTGTGACACTGAAACTGAAGTTTGGTGGCAAAGTCATTACCAAACAGTTCTGAATGATCAGCTATACCTATGGCATGGCTGACCTGAGTATATATATGATGACATAATATTCATATATACGATTGTATATTTTTATATATCACATACATGATATATAAAAGCAATATGTATTATATAGTATATATGTGTATATTATTTATTCTTCCGTTGCAAATCCTACTGAAACAGAAGTTCTGGAGGGTAAGAACTTGGGAATCACCATTGTAAAAAGATTTTCAGTGTAACTAAAATGCACAGTATACTTCTGAACTACTGGTTTGGATATTTTCAAAACTATTGCTAAAAGCAATAGCTTCATAATATAATGAAAAAAAGAAAAGAAAGAAACTAAAAGCAGTACAGGTGTAGTAGAAGCATACCAGGCTCAAAATCCATATGTATTTGGAGCCCTCTTGTTGGAATAAAAATAACAATTACAAATACAAGTTTAAATGCAGTGCCTTCAGAGGAAAGCTACTTCTGAGGCATAAACATTGAAGCCAATGTCACTTCTTACCAGCCTGGACATGTTTCTGGGCCTTTCTGATTTGAGAATAATGGCCTCCTGGGGCTGTCACGATCCAATGAGCTAACGACAGCCGTGGAGAGTATCATCCTCTTCATTCATCTCCGATTGCCTACTTCACACGCAAGAGCGTGACGTGAATAGAGAAAACTGCTCAAGATTTTGAGACGTTCAGTAGGACAATTACGCACACTTGCATCGCCTGCTTTCTCCAGTTTTTCCAGAGAAATCCAAGACTCTTACACACTTAAACCTTAGCATTTGTTGGATAAATGGTTAAATGGTGACTGAATGAATGGATGAGTGAATGAATGAATAGAAGGAAGGCTTATGGCCCATCTGCTGCTATCACAAATATGGCTGCACAGCACTTTAGATGTGACTTGTTCATTTGTGGATTTTAAGCTGATTAAATGCATTCTGGGCTAAATGTGATTAGATGAGATGGGTGGAGTGTATCCGTGAGGGCCTCCTGGAGGAAGGTCGTTTTTGCAAAGCTTCAGAAGGAGCTTGTTTCAAAAAACAAACAAATGAACAAACAAACAACAAAACAAAACAACAACAAGAGAGGCATCCTAAAGGCCATTTTTTTCATTTCTGTTTCAACGTGAGGGTACCAATAGTGCGAATTCACCTTGTGCAACAGGGCGGTTTCAAGTGAAAAGTATTTAGGCTTTTAAAATAAGCAAAACAAATATTTACTAAGTGTCGTCTGTGGGAAAAAAAACACAGGAAAATTGCAAGGTCTCTAAAAGCTATGTCTTTGTAACCACACTAAATCCTCACCACAGCCCATAGACTCAAGTTTTTCTCTAGAAAAGTAGGGCTTCGGGAGCTTCGTGGCTTCTCAGGATCACAAGATCTTAGATATTAAAAAACAGTGGAAATAAGATTCAGACCCTAATCTCTGATTTAATACACATGGTCTCCTACTATATCATTTTATGTAACAAAATATTATTTTTTTGCATTTTGTGAAAGTATAAGTAGACAAAAAACTTTTCTGTATTTTAATACTTTCCCTGTTGAGAATATGAATGGCTTTTAATTATTTGCATTAATTTTATAACGTTTTCTAATGGGGTCAAAAAAGGCTACCCATTTCCTGGTAATGGTACCACACTGTGTCTAAATCCCACCCTTCTCACATATAGATCCCAAATTACACATACACACACCCCACACACATACACATGCATACACACCTGTGTAGACATAGGTACACATATCTAATACTTTTTATATTTTGAAAACAGAAAATTGAATTTTAAAAGGAAACTAAACACAACATTTGGATCCTGGTTTACTGAAATACCAGAACATACGTAGGCTAAAGCACATAGAACTAACTACAAAATAGACCGGTTTATAAAGTGAGCTGAAAACTACCAGGAACATTCTGGATATACAGGTGCGACGTGAAATTTATGCTTCTCGGTTTTTTCCTATACCCTTTGTGAATTTTAATTAAACATGTATCAGAAGAAATAAAGATTGGGTGGAAGCTATAGTTTAGAAACAATAAATTTATCAAACAGTCATAAGCAGCTTTTTCCGATTTTTTTTTTCTCATTTTATCAGTCTTGCTGTTCTGAAGGACCCTACTTAGACTTGTTCATATAAACAAATACACCTTGTGTTGTGTGTGTGTCTAAAAAGAGACTTTTAAGCTTGTCCCCTTTAGTTGATCTCTAAAACCAAGATAAAGCCATCCTGGTCTTACTCTATAAATATTTAAATGTTTTATTTTTCGCAGTCATTTCTGATGATGCCTCTGCTTTATACCAACAATGTGGCAGGATCTGAAGACACGTGATTTGGGACATATGTTTCTGGTTTGTGATTGGGGTGCAAATTAAATGCAAGAGGGCAATCCCAAACAGAGGGTGTGTGGCCAAATTAAACAAGTTTATGCATCCATAAGGAGAGCCCAGATATAGGAATTCTAATTAGGAAAACAATATGATATTCTCTCTGGGCTCCTGGATTTTCACTCAAAATGTTGAACTTCCTTGGAAGGTCTTCATATTCGCTTTTCATTTGAAGTCCCAGATTATTTTTGCGAAAATCAATCCTACGTGATACTTTTAAAGTATATGCCCTCACTTTCTTTTCAAGGTTCAAGGATTGTGGATGTGTGCTATTGGTTTGATTCCCAAATTCTGGCAGATGTCCCAAAAGAAAAAAAAATGCATAAAACTCTAGACCCAAAAGTGCCCATTAGTTACCTCTAAGCGTGCCAAGTTGTCGAACGATATTACAGTTATGATCTTTAAAGCATTTGTAAAAAAGCTGGATAACTTTGTGTAAAAAAGCTGAATTTTATAGCTTCGTCTATGCCAAAGAGATTTCCAACAGAAAGCACCCTGGTAAGCCTAATTATTACTCCACATATGGTACATGGCATCATAAGCTATTTTTGAGGCTTTGGGAAACAGAGAGCCAAGTGACGACCACAACAGGGCGTGCTGAACAATTTTAACTCTGAATCTAACATCCCTAGTTGGCAGAGCATAAGACACAAAATGCTGCTTCAGCGATCCGTCTCTCACATATTTAATTTGAGGGCAAATAATTTAGTTAAAATTTACGGGGTGGGGTGGAGAAGGGAGTGATATACAAGAAGTCAGGATAGTGCACCTAGAGTCAGGGAAGATTGTTCTTCAGAATATCACAGCCGTTATTAGCAAGGGCAGGTTTCATCTCATACTTTAAAATCATGTCAGCGTTTATGACTTTAGCCTTCATTGAGGGAAAGATGCATAATCTGAGTTAGAAGGCAGCTGAAGTTGAACATTAAAAAATTTTTGCTCTCGAATGTGTTAGGCTGTTGCATAAACAAAATAATTTGGGGAGAATGAACTCAGAGAAACATGGAAGCCCTCACCCATTTATCGGAGTTGCCTGTATGCCTTTAACTGATTATGTTTGAAAGGTTCTTCAGAGAAAGAATTAGACATTAAAGAAAGAGGGCTATTTTATACTTACGACTTCAGTGTGTCCGTCCAGTGAGAACTATTCCTAAATCAGTTATGTGGATATCTCAACGTGGCTTCAGATACATTCAGGCATCCTTCTACCTCCATCCCTGAAACATTTTAAGTCAATCTTGTCTATTGTTTAGTTGCAGAATCTTTTGCTCAGAGATCATTATGACACTGGAGGGGGCATGCCCATAATGCCTGGGACACTTACAAGGCATTCACACATATTGAATGATAATTATGCTTACATCTCCCACCATCTTTTGTTGGATCTCTAAAGCCTTTGATTCTACAAGTCTGAGAAACTTAGCAGATTCCTGGCACCATTTCCCTCTGGTTTTAGATAAAAGTAAGAATTTCCTTCTCTAGCAAAATTAAGGGATATGGCTTTCCAGTTTTCCATTCTAAATATTAAAAAAAAAAAAAAAAGGACACTGCTTAAAGTTAAGGATTGTCTTCACTAGGGCAGAGTCATTGGGAGCAAATAATCAATATTCCCAGTAGATCTATATTCACGAGCAAGGCCAAAAGAGAATCATGACATCAGCATTTTGGGTGGCTTTTTATTCTTTTGTGGTTATTTCATACTGTTTTAAAACAAAATCAGATATACTTTACTTACTTTATTTAAATATACCAGTTAACAAACGAGGAAAACCAAATCCAGGTTTTAATCCCGCCTTATTTGTATTTGTCAGATGAATGATTTATAAACCTCTGTGGCGTAAAACTTCTAAGCATTATAAGATTGGAACAGCTTCATTTTTTCTTTTGAGAATGAACTAGAATTACTGTTCTTTAAATCTGGCCTCTCTTGTTGCTTTTGCTGTTTCCTCCAAAAGGTGGCGCTTGTGTAACCTTTTTCTTCCTCAGGGTGCAGAGCGCCTGGGGAGCCAGAGGGACCAGAGTGCATTTTCAGAATTGTTTTCCTTTGACAAACTCCAAGTAGCCACTTCAAAAATCTGCATTTTTGTAACTGCAGGTCCTTTATGTGCAAAGAACCCTTCACATAAGAATTAGTCTGATTTTGTGAAAGAAAAACATGCTTCCTGTCTTGGTTTGGTTTAAACCTTAGAGTTCTTTAACCCAAGTTTATTTAATAACGTCCTTCTTTCCTTCTGATCTTTGACTAAAGTTCTAATTTTTTTTGATAACCTTGATCCATTGGAAGTTGTCTTCCTTCATTAGAATGCAGAAGCAACACACAAGTATGTCTGGACTATATCTAAACAAACCTTTCTGACAGCATAAATCAAGAAGGATCAATCATTCAGACAGGAGAAATCTTTTGAACTGTGGACGGACAAGGCGAGTGAGAGGCACAGAGGGAAAAGGAAAACATGTCGGAGAGATCCTGATGATGAGACAGGAATTCACAGATGAGACTTGAAATCAAACATGCAAGTGCTTCCCAGCAGTTCATGTAAATTTGCTTCCAGTCCCCGCAGCTGAAATGAAATTTAAACACAATCTAATGAAGTCCAACACTTCATTTTACAGATGAGAAAACCGAGTCCCAGAAAGGTAAAGGAGTGTGTTCCATGGAGCAAACCGAATTCTGTTTCTATTTCTGGTGACAGGATGCAATGCCATATTGAAGAGATGTGTTAAGTTGCAAGTCATAGAAAATCAAAATCTTAAGATAGTTTTGAAAATTGGAGTCCTTATAACAACTGTTCTTTGTGTCAGACACATATTATTTTGAGCCACTATGCTGTCTCAGAAGCTTTCCTCCGCTCCATGCAGGGATATGATCATTCGTTGGCCCCGTAAGTTACAGATCTGTGCCATCCCATACAGTAGCCATCAGCCACATATGACTATTTAATTGAATTTTAAGTTAATTAAAATTAAGTGAAAATAAAAATTTAGTTCTTCCGTTACTCTAGCCACATTTCAAGTACTCAACAGCTACATGTGGCAAGAGGCTGCTATATTGGAGGGGCACACATAGAAGTTTCCATCGTTGCTGAAAGTTCTCTTAGGCGGTACTGTTATGGATCACCATTCAGAGCATGAAGAGAGTAGAACAGTCAGGCACATAGTGTGATGGGCTAATCCAGGGTGTAGCATCTGAAAGTGTGTATCTTATGGGGCGCCTGGGTGGCTCAGTTGGTTAAGCATCTGACTTCAGCCTAGGTCATGATCTCGCCATTCCTCTGACAGCCCCTCCTGAGTTCAAGCCCCTCCTCTGACAGCTCAGACCCTGAAGCCTGTTTCAGATTCTGTGTCTCCCCCTCTTTCTCTGTCCCTTCCCCGCTCACACTCTGTGTCTCTCTCTCAGAAGTACATAAACATTAAAAAACATAAAATAAAAGTATGTGTTTCATAATCTATGGGTCCCTAAACAACTTCTCAGCCAGCTATGGAAAACCAGCAGGTCTATGGTTTTTTTGACTTCTCCAGCCCTCTTTCTCCTCCTACTTATGCCTTCTCTAATATTCTCCTTGTTTTTTGAGTGTTTTATAATCTTGTGGGTACCTTATTTATTCCTTCTTGTGTGCATGATTCGCTTCCATTCCACAATGTCCAGTGGATGCGTACCGTGTGACAGACGTTGCACTTACATAACAAAAAGGAAACATCAGATGCTCAGTCATCACTGAGTGGGTCGGGAGGAAAATACGTGTCCAGAGCCCAATCCGCACAGGGACTGAACTTCTCAGACCATTCGAACTGGCGAAAACGAGAATTATGAGCAAAACTATGTAGACCAATAGACGGAAGCTTATTTCGAGGGGTTTAGTGACTTGCCCAAAATAATACTGATGGTAAAAAAACAAAAAAACAAAGTGTCCTCAGACTGGAATCCATGTCTTTTTACATTGAGTCCAGTGTTTTTCTCTAATCCATTAACGTCCCAGCGTAGAGACTGATTTACGCCAAATTCATAGTTTCTTTTGATATCTGCCCATGAATCATCAAATAAGTTGTGTCTTGCATATATTGACATTCTTTCTTTTTAAGCCCAATTTTCTCAATCTCTTTGAACAAAGGCAGACTTATATTTGCATGGGCTTTTCTTTGGAGCCCTTAGCTAAGTGCTTCTAAAAGGTCCTCGTGTTGAATTGATCTGTGCTTGATGTTTTACCAATACTTTGAACTCTTAAGTGTTGACAGAGTTTAAATGTGAATTAAACAAGTGCTCTTTCTATTAATAGAAAGGATATGTATATTTTTTATCAACTGGCAGATGAATAAAATCACCTCGTTTGCAGGCAGTCAAGACGACGTGGGTAGTGTGCAGCTCTTCAGGTTTGGTACTTCCCACGACCGTCTGTATAACAGTGTGATTCATTCAGGGACACCTAAATCCAGATGCTATTCGAACTCTAGGTCTTGTATAGATTTTCTCATTCAGTGGCACTCGCGTGGAGATTTGACCACACCACCCCATCAGTCAAGTGGCTTTAACTGGGCCAATTCTTGTCTCTGTACCACATTCTTTGGAAGTGCTTCACCCATACCACGTGCTACTCAGTACGAAGGCTGGTATGCTAGATACTTTCCCCACACATACAAGTTATCGGTCAAATATTAATTTTTATGTTTTGGTGAAGTCTCCAATATCCTGTGTCGCTCGAACTTATTTTAATCGCAAATTGTATCATAGTGGGATGGTAGTGCGTGTATTTATAAAATGAACCTAGTTAGAGATTGTCCTTATCTTCATCCGTAGACACTTTCGATAACCTATGGTGTTTTCTGATCCTATCCATCAAATTTGCCATACAAGATTTCCCTGACTGAAATTTTCCTAATCTTTCATAGAGCATGACCTGATGATTCCATTATCTTTTTTCACTTTGTCATACTCTCCTGCCAAAACAAATAAAACAAAACAAACTAGCAAAAGTTCTCTCTAGGATGATTTTTCCACTTTTAAGTGCCTCACACCCCTTTCTGTCCAATCCATCAATCCAAAGAGTCTTTTCTTTCTTTCTTTCTTTCTTTCTTTCTTTCTTTCTTTCTTTCTTTCTTTCTTTCTTTCTTTCTTTCTTTCTTTCTTTCTTTCTTTCTTAATGTTTATTTATTTATTTTGAGAGAGAGAAGGAGAGAGAGTGTGTGTGTGCGTGAGCAGGACAGGTGCAGAGGGAGAGAATCCCAAGCAGGCTCCACACTGTCAGTGAAGAGCTTGTCACAGGGTTTGATCTCACAACTGTGAGATCATGACCTGAGGCGAAATCAAGAATGCAATGCTTAACCAACTGAGCCACCCAGGCATGCCAAGAGTCTTTTCTTTCTTACCTACAATTGATTTGTTTCCCTCTTTCAAGGCTTTCCTCTAGTATCTCAGAATTCAAAGATTCTCATAACCAACAATACTGTTCATGTGTTTTAAATACACTCTTCTTTGCATAAGAAAGTACATTTATACATTGAATCATATATACTGGTCAGTGTCAAGAAATAAATTAACGTTTTCATAACACAATACTCCCTAGCTTTGTGACTTTGGGCAAGTAACTAACATTCTGGTCTCTAATGTTCTCGTCTGAAAAATTACGTAAAAGTATATAATAAAAAGAATTTAATACAAATTATAATAAAAATATAACAAAAAAACACAACAAAAAGAATTATCTTTTTAAAATTGAATTCTTTTTAAAGAATTTTTCTTTTTAAAAAGAAATAAAAATATTGCTAGTATTCTGTTTCTCTCAGTCATTTGTCTTTGAAAAGGATCTGTTAAGGAAAACAGTACCTCGCAATTTTATTCCCTAATAGCTGTGTGACAGAGAATAACTCAATATATTCTTTTCTAGAATTTGTTATCACTAATGAAAGTAATTTGAGAAAAGTTTTTTGGCCGAAGATAAAATTTGTCATTTTCTTGAGGATTTTTATGACTCTCTGCTAGTAAGAATGGAGCTGGATATTTTGCAAGATAAATAAATCCTGAAACGAACTACAAATAAAGAAAAAAAAACCTTTTTTAAAAAAATTTTTTATTTAGAAAAAAAACTTTCATACGTTCAGCTTGAAAGTAGTTTTGTGTCATTAAAATGTATCCCAGTTAATATTACATAGCATTAGAAAACTCCACCATATTCTTGAATAATCCACATCTGGAAATTGGCTGCACACTGAAAATGACATTTGTACTGATTTTGGCTGGAATCGTTTGTATTTGTTCTGTGGCTTGGGAATCTCTCCATCCAGGGAAGGAGCACAGAGCTGACTTTCTCCTGGTCATTTCTGCAATACACACACCTCTCTCTCATAGCCACAGCACACTTTAACTAGATGACTTGGTTTTTGTTTTTTTGTTTTTTTTGTTTTTGTATCTTGATCTTACTATTTCAAGGACATTTTGTATACAACAGACAAATTCTAAATCAGAGTGATTCCTTGAAAAATATTTTAGAAACCAAAATAGACCATCACTTTCTAGACTTTTCTTTTAAATATTTTTTTAATGTTTATTTATTTTTGAGAGACAGAGTGTGAGCAGGGGAGGGGCAGAGTGAGAGACAGAGGGAGACACAGAATCTGAAACAGGTTCCAGGCTCTGAGCTGTCAGCACAGAGCCCACGTGGGGCTCAAACTCACAAACTGGGAGATCATGACCTGAGCCAAAGTCGGACGCTCAACCGACTGAACCCGCCAGGTGCCCCTACACTTTTCTTTTAAATAAAAGTTACTTACGTGGTCTATCTACTAACTACACACTAACTTAATCTTGCTGTGGCCCCAGCTCAAATCTCAGGTATTCCAATGAAACCTTGCTCTTGTTTGGGTTCATGTTATGAACACTTAAAGCACATGTCGTTCATTGCCATAAGTGCCCCTCAGTATGACTCTATTGTCCACAGAGAAAATGTTAGATCCTGAAGTACATGAACTATTTATGTGTCCTTGACATGAGCAAAGCACCAGCCAGACTGTAATACTTCTCCCCAATATATAAATTTAATAAAATTATATCACACAAAAATTACTTCTGACAAATTAGTCTTGAGCAACCCAAACCAATAAGTGGAGAAAAAGAACAATTAACATAAACAATTTGCTTTTATCAATTTGACCACATAACTTTGTATTCAGTTGGCATGTAATCACTACTTACTGATTTGCCGTGAAAGACCTTTGCTCCTTTCTGATTCTATGTTTGCCAACATGCAGTTTATATTTATCATGCATTTTGTGATATTACTAGTCATACAAAAGGACTGTATGAGAATTGAACTCATTTGAAAATGACAAATAGTTTATACTAGATCATCATGTGAAAGTAAATGGCTTCCATTATTTTATAAAATGACTTTAACGTTTTGCATCTATGGATTATGGTCTGATAATTACAAATCTGAGCCTGAGAGAGTTAGCAAACTGCTTTTCTGATATTATTTAAATAGCAAAGATTTTTATGCTATCCTGTCTCAAATTTAAGAATGTGGAGTCACTGTATTCTGAGGTTTCTTCTCAACAGAACTCACTGGAAATTCAAGGGATAGTGGAAACTATAATTTTGCTGTAGCTTGAATTTGCCCAGATTAAAGGCAGGACAAACTTCAGAACAAACTTTCCTCTGGCTAAATTTCAGTATGACTCTAGGCCAAATACTTTTTTTCCCTCTGTAAAATAATTTTTTTAAAAAAGGTTTTTTTTAAATAAAAAAGTTGTTGTTTTCATTGAAAATGATTTTCATTCATCTTCTCATAATTATGACAAATTTCTCTAATCTGACATTTTTAGACATTTTGAACTCTAAGCCTTTTCATGAAAATTTTGTTTCATTTTTATTTTTCAAAACCCTCTAAATCACCTAGAATTAGGACTGAGGATTAAAGAATTTCCCACCACAGCCATCAATAGATCTGTTTAACGTCAACAAACAAGCAATGGATGAATGGATAAAATGACTTTGACAAATTCTTTTATTTACAGGCAATAAAAAATAGAGACATTGTCTTTTATTTCGATGAATATTTATATCCTTAACATAAAGTGAAGTCATGGAAACATGCCCATCTGTTTATTTTTTAAAATCTGTGGTGTCAACAGTTTGGAAGTTTCCAGTAAAAAAAAAAAAAAGGAATGAAGGCATTCTTGTGGGATGTAGTCAAATCAAGGAATTCTATCCAAATGTTGGAAACAGACAAAAATTTTGGCATATTTGCCAGAAAAGTTTGTATCAAGCTTTTCATTTTTATAATTTAAAAACACCCTTTTAACTGATCTATACATATCGATATGTGTGTGTGTATGTGTGTGTGTGTATATATATATATATATAATTGGAAGCAAAGTACTAAGGAGATTCCATGTTGTTTAATAGTTGTGAAAGCCTAGATGACATGAAACACAATTTAGAAGCTGACAGTATGGATTAGCCACCAGCATGAGAGGAAGGTATTGAAATGGGGAAGAATCTCCCTTATCGGAGTATCACTTACTGGGACTTGGCTAGGAACGTAACACTAGAGAATAGCAAAAAAGCACGTTTGGTTGTTCTTTCTTTGTTCCTTTTTGCCTGTGTTCCATCCTGCTCTACCCCATCTGGGTCTTAGAAGGTTAATTTTTGAAAACTGCCTCTCTGTGGCTCCCTTGCCAGCCAGCCTCTGCTTAGAAGCAGCCAGTGGACTGAGAAATGAAGGCAAAAGGAGAGTTAGTGGCCACTTCTCCCTTCTCCCTCCCTCTATAGGCACTAGTCCTAGGTAGTAAGCACGTTCCTCTTCCCCACCAGGAAACCCCTCCTTTGCAATTCTAATTCTCAGTGAACTCTGATAACACCATTTCTTCCTCTTGTCTCTTTAGTCCTATGGGTGGAAACAACTTTCCACTGTTGCTAGTCTCTGGGTGCCCCAGTACCCCTGTTTGTTCCTTTTACATGTCCCCACATGTGATCAGGACCACAATCCATAAAAATAACTTTAGCGTTTATTTTTTAAATTTTATTTAAATCCGAGTTAGTTAACATAGAGTGTAATAATGGTTTCAAGAGCAGAATTTAGTGATTCATCACTTACATAGAACACCCAGGGCTCATCCCAACAAGTGCCCTACTTAATACCCATCACCCATTTAACCCATCCCCCCCCACCTCCTTCCAGCAACCCTCAGTTTATTCTATGTATTTAAGAGTCTCTTATGGTTTGCCTCCCTCCCTGTTTTTATCTTGTTTTTCTTTCCCTTCCCTTAGGTTCATCTGTTTTGTTTCTTAAGTTCCACATATGAGTGAAATTATATATTTATCTTTGACTGAGTTATTTTGCTTAGCATAACACAGTCTAGTTTAATCCATGTTGTTGCAAATCGCAAGATTTCATTCTTTTTGATTGCCAAGTAACATTCCATTGTGTATATATATCACATCTTCTTTATTCATTCGGCAGTTATTAACATTTGGGCTCTTTCCATAATTTGGCTATTATTGATAGTACTTCTTTTTTTTAAATTTTTTTTAACTTTATTTTTGAAAGAGAGACAGAGTGTGAGTGGGGGAGGAGCAGAGAGAGAGGGAGACACAGAATCTGAATCAGGCTCCAGGCTGTGAGTTGTCAGCACACAGCCCGATGGGGGGCTCGAACTCACGAACCGTGAGATCATGACCTGAGCTGAAGTCGGATGCTTACCGACTGAGCCACCCAGACACCCTGATAGTACTTCTATAAACATTGGGGTGCATGTGCCCCTTCAAATCAGCATTTTTAAATCTTTTGGATAAATACCTAGTAGTGCAATTGCTGTGTTATAGGGTGGTTCTATTTTTAACTTTTTGAGGAATTTCCATACTTTTTCCAGAGTGGCTGAACAGTTTGCATTCCCACCAGCAGTGCAAAAGGGTTCCTCTTTCTCCACATCCTCACCAACATCTGTTGTTCTCTGAGTTGTTAATGTTAGCCATTCTGACAGATGTGAGGTAGTTTCTCATTGTGGTTTTAATTTGTATTTCCTCTATGATCAGTGATGTTGAGCATCTCTTCATGTCTGTTAGACATCTGGATACCTTCTTTGGGAAAGTGTCTGTTCATGGGTGCTTGGCTGGCTCAGTCAGTTGAGCGTCCGACTTCAGCTCAGGTCATGATCTCACAGCTCCTGAGTTCAAGCCCTGTGTCAGGCTCTGTGCTGACAGCTCGAAGCCTGGAGCCTGCTTCGGATTCTGTGTCTCCCTCTCTCTCTGCCCCTAACCCACTTGCATTCTGTCTCTGTCTCTCTCAAAAATAAATAAACATTGAAAAAAAGAAGTGTCTGTTCATATCTTTTGCCCATTTCTTCACTAGATTATTTGTTTCTTGGGATTTAAAAGTAGATATGGTCACAATATGAGAAGCAAAGTTGTGCTTTGTTTATTGTCTCATGGACTGTGGGAATATGATGAATTATTAAGTCACTTAGATAAGTATTCACTATGAATATTAAAAACTAATTCATTTTCGGGGCGCCTGGGTGGCGCAGTCGGTTGAGCGTCCGACTTCAGCCAGGTCACGATCTCGCGGTCCGTGAGTTCGAGCCCCGCGTCGGGCTCTGGGCTGATGGCTCGGAGCCTGGAGCCTGTTTCCGATTCTGTGTCTCCCTCTCTCTCTGCCCCTCCCCCGTTCATGCTCTGTCTCTCTCTGTCCCAAAAATAAATAAAAAAATAAAAAACGTTGAAAAAAAAAATTAAAAAAAAAAAAAAAACTAATTCATTTTCATTACTGGATAAATAATACATAACATAGAAAAGTTAAATAGAAAAGGAAGTAATAATTAACCTTACTGATTAATTACAGTGTGTTAGCTGCATCCCCATGAGGTAGGCACTGTTATCGTCCCATTTTAAAATACAGGACTCAAACTATTGCCGGGTGAAATGACTCATATAAGGCTATGCAACAATGGAATGGCTGAAGGAGAAGTTGAACTGAGGCAGATTGACTCTCAAGCTTTCACTCTGAATCACTAAACACTAGTACCTCTTGGAATGGAATGAAGAAATGAGAGGAAATGGCATTTATTATCTACTATGTTCCAGGGAGTGCACGAGATGCTTCCATATGTACTACCTCAGAACCGCCCTTTCAGAAATAGGTGACACTGTCAATCATTCTGTTACGGGAAAGCCTGTCTTTCCTGAGTTTCTGTGACACCACACCCTACTCTGGCTTTCCTCCTTTCTGGCTATTCTTTCATTTTCCTTTGCTTGCTCTTTCTTCTCTAGTCAACCTTTAAATGTGCAAGCATTTTGAGTTTCCTTCTTGCTTTTGTTCTTCTTGGTTGAGTGCATCTAATGAAGTGGCTTTAAAATGCCAGTATATGCAGATGACTTTGGAGTGCGTGGGTGGCTCAGTCCGTTCAGCATCAGGCTCTTGATTTCCGCTGAGGTCATGATACCGCGGTTTGTGAGATCAAGCCCTAGGTCAGGCTCCACACTGCCCCTTCTCTGCCCCTCCCCCACTCATGCCTCTGTGTGTGTGTGCACACGCGCGTGCACATACTCTCTCTCTCTCTCTTTAAAAATACGTAAACTTTAAAAAAATAAAATGCCAGTGATATGCAGATGACTTTGATGTTTCTATTTCTAATTCGTATCCTCTCCTAAACGTTAACCTGTATGTCCAACTGCCTCCTGGTCATCTCCCTTTGGGTGTCCAGTAAGCATCACAGACTTAAGACAGCCAAGTGACAATGCTTGATTCATTTCTCCAGACTGCTTCTCTCTTTGTCATCTCCATTTCCTTAAATAGCACGATTATCTATTCCAACTAATCAAGTTAAACATTGAGGAATTATCCTGGAATATTCATGCTTTCCTTCCCCTAATATCAATGCCTTCAGTCAGCTCCCTATGCCGAGATCCAAGCCTCTCCCTGCCCACAACCATCATCTTTGGATCCATTCACTGTGATAGTTTCTTCACCGATCGTGCTGTTGCCAATCTTTCTCTCCTTCAAGGCTGTCTACTTATGGCTTCCAAAATGATGATTTTAGGCATGTCGTGCCACTTTACTGCTTAAAACTATTGGTTTCCAAACAAAATGCATTCTGACTTCTTGCATAGGATCAAAACCTTACTTAAGCTGGTTTCTGTTGAATGAATGGATCCTATTAGCTACTCTACCCCCTTGAAAAGATGGTACATTAATTTATTTATTCCTGCAAATTATATACACACCCATTTTTTTCTCTCAAGGAATATAAACTTCTTGGTCAGGACGATATTGTCATAAACTCTGTGTTGATAGATAGAAGACAAAGACAGCAGTTTTGTTCAAAACCTAGTAACAATTTTTCCTTGGCTTATCCCCAAACAGTTCCCAAAGAGCTCTTAAGTATAAAATGAAAGGAAGGCAGACATTTTATATCAATGTTTAAAATGAATTTGTTGAAGAAATACGCTTTTTATTGGCATCGTCTTAATTCGACATTGTTAAATAATGATGTTATTTAACAATAACAGTGTTGATAATTTTTAATCAGTTGGGGGATTTATAATTGAAAAAACCCATACCAAAGAATTGAATCATTTACACATATGGTTATGATCAATATTCTCCTTACAAAAAATAATTTCCTATCAAGTGGTTTTGATTCACACTGGGAGGAAAGAACACAAAGATTTGTGTTAATAATTCAATGATTGACATGCAACATGATACATGCATTCTACTAAGCCAGACATCCAAGTGATATGCCTCCATAGGAATTCCATCTTGTCCATGGTGGGAAAGAAATACATTACGGATAATGACTCTGAGGAGTGCCTGGGTAACTCAGTCGGTTAAGTGTCCGACTTCAGCTCAGGTCATGATCTTGCAGTTCCTGAATTTGAGCCCCGTGTGGGGGTCTGTGCTGACAGCTCAGAGCCTAGAGTCCGCTTTGGATTCTGAGTCTCCCTCTCTCTCTGCCCCTTCCCTGCTTGTACTCTCCCTTTCTCTCTCTCTGTCTCTCTCTCAAAAGTAAATAAACATTTAAAAAATTTTCAAAAAATAATGACTCTGAAATTGCCAGAAATTTAGTTTACTGCACAACTTGCTGCTTTGACAATGGTGAGTGTATTAATATGTTGTTCCAAGTTAATCTTTTGTACAACTATTTCCTTTTTGTGCCCAAAGAAATCACAAAGGGAATATCTGATCCTGTTTATTCCAAATAAGTAATGAATCAAGCTTTATTTTCTTTCTTGCCTTGTAAAACTATTGCCAAAAGAAATTACTACCAGTAAGAAGAAAAGAAATTTGGTCCTTAAAACAATTCAAATTGAAGACTATGTTAGATTTTACTTAGGTTTTTATTCCAACGTGCCAAGTTGATATCTTCATCTACATTCACTCAGGGACACTTTCAATAATAAGTATTTTTATGTTTATTTTTAAAAATAAAGATACAGATGCGATGGTAAAAATGTGCAAATATATAGACAGTGACCATAATTTTATGGGAGTGACTCTCTTATATGACTTATAAAGTGATCCTGATGAAAATTCCCAGGAAGTGTTTCAAAAATGTCTTGAGCAATAGAAACATCATTGTATGACATCTCCCCCACTGACTGTTATGGAAGACAGCAGCTATTTCTATGTGTATATTCTGCTAAAATTATAATTTTTTAAATTATATCTAATGCTTGATCATTTTTCCCTTTGTCCTTAACATGACAGCCATTTGGCTCTGCCCTACTTTTCTGTACTTCTCAAATGTTTTTTTAATGAGATACATCACAATCAGTAATGATTCATGTGGTTGTTTGCTTTTGGATAATTTCCTCTCCTTCCTCTGATAAACTCTGAAATAGATTTGAGAACATTGAGTAATGGCAGAATTGGATATGAACCAAGACCAATTAGATGTTTAAAAATTATAGTGCTGCCAATCACATAGGATTGATCTTTCCCGGGAGTATATGCAGCTTAAAATATCCCCGAAATGAAGTTATCTCCTTTTAGTCCCTGTAATTCCTATGCAAACATTACTGAAGTCTTAACAACGTATATGTAAGGAATGAGATAGTAACTACTATTAAGCATGACTTTCATAACCCAAATTCATTTATGAGATGTTCAAGGCTGTCCTCTACTATGACCTGAAGGGAAAAGGGAAAGGCCTTAGTTTTTTGTGGGTGGTGATTAAAAAACAAAACACAAAAAACACAGGTCTGAGGGAAATGGTGAGGCCCAACACTGAGAAGGCCAGCAGAGTCATGGCAGAGTGTTTCCGTTTTCAGTTGAGGAGAGTTGATCCTCTGACTGACAAAGACACTCTCCTTGATCAAACTTCAGTCAGGTTCCTTTAAGCCCTCTTCTCAACTAGGCCTCATCCTTGGACCTTGTCCTTGGGCCTGTCTAGCCCAGTTTTTGCAAGAATCCTGCTAGGTCAATTTAGGGAGAGTCCCCAGCCCTGGGATCTGACCACGCTTGATATCTAATCATATTCTTCATCCCTTTCCATCCCTCAGATGACAGCTGATTATCCTGGCCTGTCTTCAGCAAGAATCCCCCCTACCTTGATGTCTTCTCTTAGTGATTTTTCATCCACCAATCCCCCTCATCTACTCATTGGCTATAAATCCCCAGTGTTCTAGCTGTACGTGGAATTGAGTCCAGTCCTAGACTGAAGGCTCTTTTCTACTGTTGCAGCAGTCCCTGAATAAAATCTGTTTTTATCACTTTCAACTTCTATCTGGCTCTGTATTTTCTGAAGATCTCATGTATCTTTGAAAAGAAGGTGGGACAATACGTTGCTAGTAATGAGTATGAGTGAGAGAGTGGCAGAAGAACCAAAAGAGAGAGGAAGGTCTGTTGCTGTTCACCAAGCCAAAGGTCAAATATACTCCAAGTGTCTGTGCCACAAATGAATGGAACCTCTCTGAGTTCCTCCACAGGGATGGAGTTCTTAGTTTCACCTTTGCAGACTCCTTTCCTCCACACTTTACAACCAGTTGGCCACTGGTCTTTACTCTTTACCCTGCGGCTTTATTTTACCATGTTTTTTCACTTACGTTAGTCTTTCCACCTCTTAAAAATAATTGCTACCCTTGTGATGCAATCCCTTTCCATCAGCATTTAATACAGTTAGTTAGAATTTGTCAAAGCTTGAACTGATGTCATCTTTTTCCTTTTTAACAGGGAATCATAAAAATAATAAACTTTTGTGATTTTAATTATTTAATGTTTATTTTGAGAGAGAGAGAGAGAAAATGAGTGGGAGAGGGGCAGAGAGAGAGGGAGACACAGAATCCAAAGCAGGCTCCAGGTTCTGAGCTGTCAGCACAGAGCCCAACGCAGGGCTCGAACTCATGAACCGTGAGATCCTGACCTGAGCCATGGTTGGATGCTTAACGAACTGAGCCACCCAGGAACCCCTGTGATTTTAATTTGCAAATGTAATTTGCAATTTGTAATTTTTTATTTACATTCAATTTGAATGTAATTTTTTGTTTCCCTCATGACTTCTCTTGCCATATTTCTCCTTGGCTTCAGGATCTATTCCTTCTCGGCTTCTGCATGGACTTTCCTGGTTACTTTAGTTCAAAACACAACAGGATTTATCTCATTTTCTATTGCCTCTCTAATTGCTTCTCTAGATGACTTCTAATTATTTCTCTAGATAACTTCTCCCATTTCTTCTTTCCTGCCCAGTAGACTCAGATGGATTTCCTTCTGCCTGTTCTCGGCAGCAAGGGTTCCATTCCCCAAAGAGATGACCTGTAACTTTCATAAAGTCTTTTCTTTGCCTTTTTGTTTTGCCACCGCCTGAAAAACATCTTAATTTTCCTTTTCTCTTCAAAAGCCTTTTCATCCTGTGTTCCTTTGTCTTAATGGCTTTTGGGTATCCCCTGCATTATGCAGATGTTAACGCTCAAGTTTTTAAGCTCCCCGTTCATTCTAAGTCATTGAAGCTGAAGCAGCTGCATCTGTCTCCATTCATTTTGATCTATTACTGAAAAGTTCACTCAAACATGTTCTTCTCTACACAAATTTTGTGCACCACACTCTTTGCCTTACTTTTTAAAGCAAGTTGCTTCCCAATACAGATTACCCGAAGTTTTTTTTCCAATCTGGGGGGGCCTTCCCTGTCTTATTTATCACTACCCCAAATTCATATCCCTTATCCAAATTCCAAATTAGAGTCTTATTGTAATGTCTAGTATGTCAGAAAGACTCTTAACCATATATCACAGGGCCACTTCTTTTCATTATCTCTCTAATTACTATGGAAGCCATAACCTTCTACTTTGCTACTCAAAGTGTGGTACCTTGACCAGCGCTATCACCTGGGAGCTTGTTAGAAATGTAAGTGTTCAAACTTAACCACAGACTTTTTTGAATTATAACCTGCATTCTAACAAATGTCTAGGTAATATGTATTCACAGTAAAGTATAAGAAACACCAGTGTGCTACGGTTCATAAACTTGAGGGTACATGAGAATCATTTGAGTGAACTCAAATATTTTGTGATTGGAACCCAAATAATATTGTCTCAAAACATCCTAGCTTCTCTTGGAGTTCACAAATAGCGACTGCAGTTACTATGCTCTTTTTCCTTATTCAGATTTACCACTTTCCTTCCCAGCATGCATCGTGGTCACACAGATAAACTTCTTCCCACGACCGTGGTCAAGGTAAGACAATTATTAATGAACATTTTACTAATGGACCTTTTACTAATTTTACTAATGGACAATTGAAAAAAGAGAAATTATATTATTAAATTATATTCTTACGGTTACCCAACTAATCACAAGTAGATTGAACATACGCACTCAAAATCCTTAACCCTAATTTTTTGTTTCCCTCATAACTTGGTCTAAAATTTGGGCTATCACCATGTTGTTGTTTGCTGAATAAATATACAATGCTATAAAGGTTATTTTTGTTCCATTTCTCTAAATATTTTTTTTAATATTAAGACACTTAGGTTCTAAATTATTGTTAAAGATACATTTGGAAATATAATTATATCTGTAACATTCCACTAAGTATACCTTGGGGGAGAATAATCAAAAGAAATTAGTTTTAGAAATCGTATGTAAAGAGCATTCAGTATTTCTTTTAGAGATGCACAGAGGTTGGTGATAAAATTTCACGAGACAAAATATAGTAAGTTTACACATCTTGTGGAAAAGATTGCCACAACCGTCCAGTGGTACGTGCCGTCCTCTTTAAACTTTTACTGTCCCTCGCCCCGGCCATTTGTCTTGACACTCTTCTTCCTAACCCACCCATTAGCTGGTTATTTTTCTCTTTATATCCAGGCAAACGTTATCATTTCTCCTCTTCCTCTATTATAAATCTCTCTAAAATGGATTTTGGAGGGGTATGGAAGAAATGGAAAGCACATTGAGGTACCTTAAAAGCTTTTTGAACGTTCATAAAAAATTAAGCACTACTCATTTTCACAGTGAAAGTGGAGTGACAGCCTAATTTGAGAGTCTCAACGAGTGTCCCTAAACAATTAGCTAAATTTTATAATATACTCGAATGCACAATAAATCTGTTAGCTAGTGGTTTGGGCATGTAATTAAGAGATGAACATTATAGCTGAAATCAAACTATGTGACTGTTACATAATTTAAAATCCAGTTAAAATACCTCATTATATATATATTTTTTGTTTCTCTGTTGCTCTTGAAACTTAATTATTGACACAGTATGACTTAAAATGTGGAAATAAATGTTATGGATGAAATCCGAATCAGAGAGGCAATATGCAGAATGAATGTAAAATTTTGGGAGCTTATGAACTTTGAATCTTGCACTTACTTGTGAACTTGGATACATGATAGAGTGATGCCAATAAATGACCTAGGCTTTCTAAGTATCAGATTCCTTACCTGAAATGTATACGTATGAGGTGATTTTTAAATCTTTCTTTCTCTCTTCATATATACATATATTCTACCATACTACCTATAAAAGTTTATTCTTTAGCAGGCTATAGACCATGATTATAATAGATAAATCCTAGTTACAATGTAGGAGGAAGACTGTCACAAATTGGGCAGCAGAATTTGCACTTTGAACAGAAATTCACTAACATAAGAGGTTTCTCTAAGAACTCCTGGAGTAAAACCAACTTTTGAGTGGAAAACAAAATTCCACCTTGATTTAGCAGCAGTGAAAGGAGTCAAAGGCTTGAGACATTTTGCAGTCTGGAAACCCAATTTTCAATTTTTAAGAGTAGAATGTTTGGTAATACTATTTAGTCCACAATTGAAATGAGGGAAATAGATGTCATTTTCCACTGAATCTTAACAGAGGTTTATGGGAGGATGTCTTTTGAATAAAATAACAGAGACATCTCTCTGATTCATTTCCTGATCTGACTTCATCAAGTTTTAACAAGGGTCTTTATGGAATATTACAACACCTGATTATTGTGGAGGAGCTGGGTTTATTCTGTCATCCCCAAGGCCCCTCAAATAAGTACACCTGTCAGAGCCTGAATCCAATATTTGGTATCAGGTGATTATCCCTGACCTTGAAGAACTCATGATTTAAGGTGGGTGCCATGTATATATAGTCAGATGGTTAAAATACAATCTGATACATACTAAAGTAGAACTCCAAACAGTACAATGGAAGGTGCCTGGATGGCTCAGTTGGTTAAGCGTCCAACTCCTGGTTTCAGCTCAGCTAATGATCTCACGGTTTATGGGTTCAAGCCCCACATTGGGCTCTGCACTGACAGTACACACTCCCTCTTTTTCTGCCCCTCCCTCGCCCCCATGCTCTCTCTCTCAAAATAAATAAATAAACTTAAAAAACATTTTTTTAAAGAAGACAAAAATGAAAAACAGCTATACGCCCAAAGGATTTAGGAAAGCTTCAGAGCTTTTGCCACTTGAGTAGAGTCTAAAGGGATGCATGGGAATCCACCACCCAGAACAGGGTCAGAAGGATCTTCCTGCAAAGGAAATGGTATCTCCAAATGCAAGAAGCTATGGCAAAGTCTGTGGCTTTGGTGGTGGGCAGTGCTGGCAGAATAGTGGTGTCAAGGTCAGAATGATGTGCAGAAATTAATGGAGAGCTGTATGTAACACATTAAGACCTTCAGCTCTTTTCTTGTAGGTATTGAAGAAAAAACATCAAAATTCTTTTTGGAGGAAATTGAGAAGCTTGGATTTTTTGGTTTTCAAAAAATAACTTTGGCAAAAGTGTGATAGAGGTTGAGAAAGACTAGAGGTACAATGGTCAAAGGGAAGGCCACTATATTAATCAGAAGAGATGTGAAAATAACCAAAGAAAGATGGTGGTCGTTGGGAAGGAGGAAGAGAGCAGGGTTTAAACAGGACTCTTCAACACTGAATGCTGAAGAGGGAGTGGTGTAAGGAAAATTTTTAGATGGAATTTTACTAGCTTAAACTATCTGGGTAGCATCTGGAGAGCCATAAAAAGAGTTTGTGCCTAACCATTAGGGCATTTGGGCCACCGTGACATGGAAAGCCTGGAATTCTAAATAAGAATAATGCTCTCCAGGAGAGCAAAATGAGTGATCTTAGAGTCTGTGTTCTACATGAATTCCCAGAGGAAAGAAACTGATATAGTAAGAAGAGGATTTGGGTTGTCAAGGTGAGCCCAGGGTAAAAAATCTTGTGGTGACAGAGGACACTGAAGAGGAATGTGGATTTGGAACTTCAAACAGGCTGCTTTTAACTTCGAGCTTGAGCCACTTTTTCACAGAGCATCTAATGCTTTCCAGGACCCGAAGCAATATTCAACATTTATCTTGGGTTAAATCTAGAGTCTTTGTGATTCAATAAACGGATCGTCTCTTAGAGAATCAAGCCAGCAAATAGTACTATGGAAACTGGAATGCATCAAGAGAAAAGTGTGCCTTTGGGTGCTGGCAAAGCATAAAGAACCTAGATGAAATCTTTAAGTAAACAGAAGGAGAGCAATGAACTACAGCACAGTGATAGATAAAAGCATTGTGAGTGGAAGGGATTTACCAGAATTCTCTTTTAAACTTGGCCACAGAGCCATCTTAACACGCTGTAAATACTTGTTGCATGTAAATAACCATTATAATAAAAGAAAAGCTGGCACAGCTAGACCAGTCTCAAGGGAAGTTAATGAAAGTGGACAAGAAACAACTGGCATTGGGAACTCGGAATGAGTGAAGCCGAAAGTATGAGGTTTTACAAAAAAGAAGGAAATGTGCCATATATTTGATTTGTGAAGGAAACTTTTCTCTTTATAAATACCCTTAGATTATTAAACTATATATACGTGTCTGTATATATCCATACATGCTCATCGCAGCAAACTAATTAATAAAAGAAGAAGAAAAACAAATTAAAAATATCTTCACCTGGCCCCTAGCCTCATCCACTCCCATACTTCTGAGAGTAGTAGATTAAGAATGTCTTTCCCAAGCCGTTATACCAATAAAGAGTTTTTATGACAATGGTTTTACAGAATCAAGATATGACCACATTTTTCTTCAACTTTTTTTTTTTTTTTTGCAATCGATTATGGACAGCTCTTCAGATGTAGTAAACACGGATTTATTCCCTCAATGAATGGGTATTCAAATTGTTCCCAATGTTGTCATTGTAAGTGATGATGCAAATAAACAGAAATATTGTGCATATAGTTTAATATGTGGCACTATCATTTTGGTAGAGCCAGACAAAGGGTTTATGCAATTTTAAATATAATAGATACTCTCAGACTATTTTCAAGAAGAGTTCAGTTAACACTCTCCCACTAATCACGTGGCAAAGAAAGTTTCTATTTCCTCACATTAGACCTTTCTCTTATAGGTACTTCATAAAATTTTGCAAAAACAATTAGTAAACTATTTTATTGTTTTAACTTGCATTTTCCTGAGTTTTCTTTTGAAGTGTAGTTGGCACCTTTGAAATGGGTTCAACATTTGCATTGTCTCTCCTATGAATTGCCTGTCCATCTCTCTTATTAATTACTATTGGCTTTTGCTTTTGCGTAGTTTCTCATCAATTTGCAGAATGTCTTTAGTTATTCTAGCACCTAGGTCATCTCCCTATGTGTTCAGGTTTTGTTTTATAGTTTATTTCATATAGGCAACTTACTTGTGTTACTAATTTTGTTTCTAGGTATTTATAGTTTTGTGACAATTAGGATGTTTTCTTTTCTTTTTTCTTTTTTCTTTAACCTCTATTTAGCCTTGTAAAAGTTTAATGGCCCTTTATACTGGGCTTGCAACATCCCAACCGCTACTTCTGTGATGCTCATGTGGTTGGTAAAGTAGGATGTTTTCTTTTTAATTAAGAGGTAGAGTATAGCCCAAAAAAGTGCAAGAAAATATCAATTTACACTTCGATGAATTAACTCCAAGAATACATCTAAGCAACCACTTGTAAATCAGCAAATGTCACCAGCATTCAAAATACCCCCTGCCATGCCACCTCTGCATTGATACCCCACCCCCTCCCAAAAGGTCACTCCTTTCTTAACTTTGAACACTATATTTATGCTTTTTGTGTGTTTTTCTTTTCTTTTTTATTGAACAATACAGAAAAGTAATAATGCAATGTCTATGCTTTTGTGTCTGTTTAGGGGCAAAATTATGTAATTCAGATTTATATTACATATATCTGGTTACTCCATTTTCACTGTTTTATTTATCCATTCGATTGTTAATGGGCAGAAAGATTGCTTTTAGTTTGGGATTATTACATATGTAGTTATTGTAATTTTGATTTGCATTTATCTAATAATTAGTGATTGAGCATTTTTTATGCGCTTACTGGCTGTTAATATATGTTCTTTGAAGAAATGACTATGCAAGTCTTTTGCCCACTTTTGAATCAGAGTTTTTGTTGTTGTGGTTGTTTTAAGAGTTCTTTCTATATTCTAGATACTAATATCTTGTCAGATATATGATTTGAAAATGCTTTCTCCCATTTTGTAGGTTGCCTTTTTATTCCATGGATAGCATTGTTTGATGTGCAAAGTTTGTAACTTTCATAAAGTTTAGCTTGCCTATTTTTGTTTTTATTGCCTTGCCTTTGATGTCATATCAAGAAAAATTACCAAATCCAGTGTCATGAGGATTTTGCTCTAGGTTATCTTCTAAGAGTTTCCTTGTTTTGTTTCTTGCATTTAGGTATTTGATCCATGTTGAGTTGACTTTTATGTATGGTATTAGGTAATGGTCCAACTTCATCATTTTGCGTGTGGATATCCAGTTTCCCCAGCACTGGTTGTTAAAAAGACTGCACTCCCCTCACTTAATGATCTTGGACTTCTCTTTGAAAATAATTTAAACATGTATTCAAGGGTTCATATCTTGGCTGAATATTCCATTCTATTCTATTCTATTCTATTCTATTCTATTCTATTCTATTCGTCTGTATATCTGTCTTTATATCAGTACCACACTCTTTTCATTACTGTGTATTTGTAATAAGTTTTGAAATCCAAAAGTATGAATCCTCCAACTTTATTCTTTTTGAAGATTATTTTAATTATTTGTGGTCCCTTCAGATTTTGTATAAATTTTATATAGATTTTTTATATTTCTGCCAAAACGAGTCATTGGACTTTTTCCTGAGATTGCATTGAACCTGTAGATCACTTTGGTAAGTATTAACATCTTAACAATTTTACGTCTTCCAATTTATGAACTTTGGTTGTCTTTCCATTTATTTTTGTCTTTAATTCTTTGAGTAATGTTTCGTAGTGTTCATTATATAAGGTTTTATCTCCTTGATTAAGTTAGTTACTAAGTATTTTTCAATGCTATTATTAATGGAACAAATTCCATTTGGTCATGGTGTATAATCATTTAAATATGCGGTTGAATGTGGTTTGTTACTGTTTTGTTGAGGATTTTTACCATGCTTCTGGTAGCTTCAGTATTCTCAGGGAAAATGTCTGGCACCCTGGCTTCCCAATTTCTTTAAAAATTAGTTTCTAAAGACTTTCTCTTTCACTCACTGATGTCTTCAATTACACATATCCACCTAGCCATCAACCTCATCCTCCTCTATTCTTCCCTGTCTGTGAATGTGCAGTGAAGTTGAGTTTAGGTGTCAGTGAAGAATTAAATGGGATCTAATTATGCAATTAGATTTGAGTCTGCAATTCAGGAAAGTTGTAGGGAAAGGAGGTATAAGTTTAAGAGGCATGAGCTTGGATAAGATAACATGGGGACAGTCTACAGAGTGAGAATAAAAGAGGCCTGAAGATTGAACCATGACTGGCTTCACTATTTAGAGGCCAGACAGAAAAATGAGCCAAACTAGAAAAAGAGACAAGGGCAAAGGGGTCACCAAGGTGAAAGGAGATTCTACTGTCATTAAAGTCAACAGAATAGAGAGCTCTGGAAAAGAGGCAATTTAACGATGCTTGAGGAGTCCAGACTGGGAAATGTCCAATAGTTTGAATGCTATTGAGGTTATTTGAGTCTGTATCAAAACCACATCAGTGGCATTGAGCAATAGAAACCACATTGAAGAGGGTAAATAAGATAAGAAGATACACACACACACACACACACACACACATATAGCTGGTATATATATATATATATATATATATATATATATATACCCACTACTTTCTGGAAGCTGGAGGAGGAAGTGCTTGTCAATTTAATTAGTTTTTTAATGAGGAAAGTTAGACCACAATTTCTGATGAGTTTACCTCTTCAATGTCTAAATGACTAAACAGAATAGTCTGCATTTCCTCTTCTAATCCACCTCTCCCACCACCTGTAACATTGTTCTCTTCCATCACCATCACTGCCTTCTTGTTCTGAGGGAGCATATTTTTGGCAGGGAATGTAGCATTAGCTTACTTACAGATGTCTCCTTATCTGTTCCTCCCCTTTATTAACTGATTATTCATACAAAACCAGTGTGATCTTTTATAAACCCAAATCATATTGTCTCCATGCTTTAAGTACTTTGAAGGTTTTCTATTGCTCTTGGCATAAGGACTAAAATTTCTTATCTAATTTAACACACCCTCTCTGATGTGTTGCTGCTTTCTTCTCTGACCTCATCTCATGACATTTCCCTACTTTGAAGTTTAAGTGACACTTGGTTTATTTTAGTTCCCTGAACATGTCAAACTTGTCCACCAGGCTCCAAGTTTCACGAGGGACAAAATAGGTCTGTCTTGCTGAGTAACTGTTCTCAGGGTCCAGCAGAGTGTCTTATATTTGGTGGTGTTCAACAAAGATTTTTTGAATGAATCAATGACATTTCTTGTGTTGAAATGAAAAATAAGGGAGAAAAGGAGACCTGAGGAGAAGGAAAAGAGGGGGAAACTACAGAAGAGGAACACAAACATGGAAAAAAATACGCAAAAACAAGCCAGCAATAATTACCTTTTCTTTTTCCGGTTAAAATCTAAACTCTTTAATATACAATGGCTTACACATCCCTTAATGATTTAGTTCTCAACTAAGCTTGAAATTCTCTTCTGGCCATTTGTCTACACTGACGCCAATACCCTCTTGCTCATATAGCCTCAAAAACTGCTTGCATTAGTTCCATATGGAACGATCTGCCTTATTTGCTATATTTTCTCTGACTAGTGCTTTGAATTGTGATTCCTTCTGCTTGGATCATTTTTTCCTATCCAAAGTCCAAATCATCCTTTCTTTTTTCCTTTTTAAATGTGTATTTATTTTCAAGAGAAAGAGGAAGAGGAAGAGACAGAGAGCAAGCAGGGGAGGGGCAGAAAGAGAGAAGGAGATACAGAATCTGAAGCTGGCTCCAGGCTCTGAGCTGTCAGCACAGAGCCTGACACAGGGCTGGAACTCATGAACTGCAAGTGTCAGATAATGACTTGAGCTGAAGTCAGATGCATAACCAACTGAGCCACCCAGGTGCTCCCCCGATCATCTTTTTTAATGTTTATCTATTTATTTTGAAAGTGAGAGAGTTCAAGCAGGAGAGGGACAGAGAGAGAGGAGGAGAGAAACCCAAGAAACGTGGGACTTGATACCACAAACTGTGAGATCATGACCTGAACTGAAACCAAGAGGAAGATGCTTAACCTGCCAAGCCACCCAGGTGCCCCCAAATCATTTTTATAAGCATTTCCTACTAAATCATGTATCTCAGCTTAGATCTTTCTTCCTTCTGAAAGTGATTCTTTACAGTATTCCAGTGAAGATCATCTTTATAGCAATAAGTAAATAAAAAACGAACACTGCTCTGGAGGCCCAGTGTCAGTTCTTTAAATAATGAATACTATTATTGTTGTGGTGACTGTTTTTGTTTTTATATAATATTCAGCGAGATTGAAGGAACTTTGTCTTGTTTCTTCCTAGAATTTATTACTGATCTGTGATTTTACAGTTGAATTTTACTAGCAACTGTGGGACAAAAAATGATGACATACATTACATTAACCAAATCCCTACTAGTGTTAAGCCATACCCAACTCATAATTAAGAGTATACAAGGGGCGCCTGGGTGGCTCAGTCAGTTGAGCGGCTGACTTCGGCTCGGGTCATGATCTCGCGGTCCGTGAGTTCGAGCCCCGCGTCGGGCTCTGCGCTGACAGCTCAGAGCCTGGAGCCTGTTTCAGATTCTGTGTCTCCCTCTCTCTGACCCTCCCCCATTCATGCTCTGTCTCTCTCTGTCTCAAAAATAAATAAACGTTAAAAAAATTTTTAAAAAAAAGTATACAAGCAGTATTTCTGCTTAATTGAATTAAGAAATTCAATGTTAAAGCATTCACTTATTTGTTTAATGGCAGTTAACAGTTGTTACACCAGGGATTTATTGTTTGTTGGGAGTTTGCAATGATCAGTAAGACCCATAGTGATGCACACGTCCTAGTATTCAGAAAGAGAGAAAGACACTAGTGTGTTCCTTTGAGATCACACAGATGCAGGAGGGAGTAATTTACACATAGAGCGATGGCTTGATTATAGAGTATCTTCATCCCAAAGTCTATGCTTTTCTGCACTTGAGGGAAAGACTTCAAAACAAAATCCTGTTTTATTGACCTTGACAAGAGATATACTTAGGAACAATGGATGTGCTTGGTTTTCTTCTGAGACAGTCAATTTAATTTTCTTTAATAAGACAAAGTCCTGAAAGAAACAAACCAAAAACTATTAGAATTGTAGTTATTTTTTAAACAGGATAAATCGGCAAAAAATGCTGAAGTCGTTATTTTACCTATCTGATATCAGTAAAGTAGCACTTCACTTAAAATCTGGAATCAAAAAGGGTTAGTATCCAAAAACTATAAAGAACTTGCCAAACTCAACATCCAAGGAACAAATAATCCAGGGAAGAAATGGACAGAAGACATGAATAGACACTTTTCCAAAGAAGACATCCAGACACATGAAATGGCAAACAGACACATGAAAAGATGATCAACATTACTCTTAATCAGGGAAATACGAATCAAAACCATGATGAGATAACCACCTCACACTGGTCAGAGTGGCTAAAATTAACAACTCACAAAATAACAGATGTGGATGAGGATGTGAAGAAAGGGGAACCCTCTTGCACTGTTGGTGGGAATGCAAACTGGTGCAGCCACTCTGGAAAACAGTGTGGAGGTTCCTCAAAAAATTAAAAATAGAACTACTTTATGATCCAGAAATTGAATTACTAAGAATTTATCCAAAGGATACAAAAGTGCTGATTTGAAGAGTCACATGTACCCTAATATTTATAGCAGTGCTCTCAACAATAGCCAAATTATGGAAAGAGCCCAAATGTCCATTAACTGATGAATGGGAAAAGAAGATGCAGTATATATATATCTATAGTGGAATACTACTCAGTGATGAAAAAGAATGAAATCTTGCCATTTGCGATAACATAGATGGAACTGGAGGGTGTTACGTTAAGCAAAATAAGTTAGTCAGAGAAAGACAGATAATACATGATTTCACTCACATGTGGAATTTGAGAAACTTAACAGATGATCATAGGACAAGGGAAGGAAAAATAAGATAAAACCAGAGAGGTAGGCAAACCATAAGAGACTCGTAAATACAGGGAACAAATTGATGGCTAATGGGGGTGGGGGAAGTGGGTGATGGGCAATAAGGAAGGCACTTCTCAGGATGAGCACTGGGTGTTATATGTAAGTGATGGACAAATAAAGCAAATCTGGAATCGATATTTATATGAAGGACAGAGACATATCCAGTTCAATCTGAGTGAACAATACCTTAGATAGTCCCTTACAAGTCCAAGTTGGGATGACTTCTATAATTATCATAACTTTAGATCAGTTTCAAAATACTGAATTGATCTGATCATAAATACATATTACACCTTAGTTTTCAAAATAGAGGAAATCAATAATGTATTTATCAAATATATACTGCCTGTCTACTATGTGGCACGCGTATGTTACATACACATAGTATATATGTTGTATATTTCGGTAGCTGAGGAAATAGCCATGAACAAAACAGACAAACATCTCTGCCTTTCTGTAGTTCCAGTCTAATATGGGTGGAAGAGTTAATAAATTATTAATCAAGTAAAAGACAAAGATATCATATAATATTTCAGAGTTTTGAATGGTATGAAAAAAAAAGTAACTAAATAGGAATGGAGGGGTCAAGAAGTAAGAAGAGTAGGAAAGAATTGTCTGAGAAAGAATGTGAAGGCAGCTTCTGATAAGATGGATAAGACCTGAAGGTGGTGAGAACATTGCTCTCAGACCTCTGAAGGAAGAGAATTTCCAAGAACAGAGAAGAGCAAGTCAAAGACCCAGAGATGAGATTGTGCCTAATGTGTTTGCTGAATGGTAAGGAAACTAGTGTGGCTAGAGGAGGTTAGGCATATGCTAGGAGATGTGGTCAGAGAGGTAGAGTGGAGCGAGATGTTTGTAAGGCCTGTAAGTGACTAGCATTTACTCTACTGAAACTGTATGTCGTTTGCGGGTTTTGAAGGAAAAAGACATGATCTGTATTCATTAAAGTTAGTGACAATGGATGTTTTTGTATTTTCCACTAGCATATTTAGCCATGTGGATCCAGGTAGAAAAGCATATTTAACCAAGGTTCTAAGTATTGGCAGTCAGGTGAGATGAAGGGAGAGAAGGCAAAGGAATCAGAAATATATGCCGAGTAATAATTATAATGTGGATAATGGGATCTAAACTACATGAGGAGAGAAGTATGGACACAGCAGGAGCAGTGCAACGCTCACAGGGCTGATAATTGTGGGGTTGCTAGAGGCGGGATATTAAGGAAGTGGAGGTCACAAGTGGGCTAGTTGAAATTAAGACAGAGTGACATTTATTGGCATGACAAACTCTCACGTATGACCATGAGAGTAGTTGATGGAGATAGGATGCAGAACAAAGCCAACGGGGGAGAGGGTTTCAGGGAACAGAGACCAAAAAATTGGAAGCTTTGTTTATGTGGCTGTTGAAATCCTCATGCGAGATCACACAAGCAATTCTGGGAAGAATGACTGAGCCAGGAAACTCTTTAAGAAATAAATGAAGTGACCCAGGGCTTGGTAGATGAGAACAACAACAAAAATGGTGCATCCCGATAACACAACCTTCCAAGGAGGATGTTTTCATGGAGAGGGAGAGAGAGTCTTACCTGGAGCAAGTAGCTATGAAAAAGCAGAGGGGACACCTGGTTGGAGAGCTTGGGAGACATCTGGTTGGAGGAGTTAGTCTGGGGCTCGGAGGGATGTGGGAGAAGCAACAGTCACCACTTGAGATGGCTGCCAAGTAAGCAGTGACCTCAGGGGTGAGACAATTCAACTCAGTAACAAACTGAAGGCAGATGGTGGAAGTTAAAGGCAGTGGGGGTGGGGTAGATTTGGTTGATGACTGACAGCGAATCAGTGACAAAACACGCCATGATTTGTCAGCTTCAAAAAGGATGTTTTGTGGCTTGGCCCCCAAGGTTTTATTTTTAAAACCATACACACTAAGCATTTATTGTATTTGCTCAAAAATACGAGAGAGGTAGGGACACAAATGATGCCAAGTTTTTATAACTATGCTGAATATAAAATACTGGAGAGCCCTGGCTTTGTTCCCATTCTAGAAATCATTATTGCGAATTTCCTTTTGAGTTGAATTTCGTTTTTCAGAAGAGGGGCCATGAGCAGGCATAAACACTACAATTTATCAAACTGCCTGAAGGGAAAGATGTGAAAAGTACTGATGAAAAACAACCCCTTGGACAGGACAAGATATGATAAGAGGACTTTGAAAAGTTTTTGTTTTGTTTTGTTTTGTTTTGTTTTTTTTACCCAATTTCCCTAAGTTCCAGGAAGTTTTCTTAGGAGAGATGGTGGTGCCTGAAAACCACATCATTCCTGGGATAGTAGAGACTTCTGGTCAGCATATGTGACTGTAGGAAGAAATAAATAATTTATATTTTAGAAAAAACCCTTATTATCTAAAGATGGCTCTTTAATAAAGTCATAAAGCAAGTAGGAAATGGACAGATGTCTTGTTTTCCCAAACTCTTTCAGGGCTCAGTGAATAAAAAATGGTGGTAACAACATGATTTTAGGAAGGCTTGTGTTTTAGTTTCCTGCTCTGTTCAGAATAGATTAGTGTGTGTATGTAGGGGGCACATACCTTACTTGATCTTATACGTTATGTGCCAATATCTTTGCACAATACTCTCTTGTTAAAGGCAGAGAATGTTTCAATGTTCATCTTTTAGCCTCCATATTCTGGAAGCAAGGTGGATATTCAACCACTGAATCAACTTGCGAAACGTGAACAGTTCTTATTTTCCAGATTTTACCTGTTTCCATATATGAGTGGGTACCAGTAGCAAGAAACTTTCAGAGGGTAAAAAGAAAAGAAAATAAGTAAGGAAACTGAAGTAAAAAGTATTCAAAGGGAGTTAAGTAAAAATAAACAGAAATCAATATAGCATTTGTACCTTACTCTCTCTTCTTTTTCTGCTTGCCGTTGCTTCATAGTAACGATGTAAAAAAAAACTTCAACTCTGGGGGTTAGGCAGTTAACATTTCTGAGTATATGATGAAGACCCGGATGAGTCATCCCTGAAAGAACTTTCAACCTTTCAGTGTAATACACATAAAACCTGGTTTTCTTGTGTTCTAGTGCCCACATCACTTTCACACAAACAGCCTGTCAACCAAGTAGTTAAAAGCATGTGGCATTTTTACTGAGGAATCTCTTAAAATTACCCAATTGGGGTAAATGGAGAATATATTCTTAACACTTGGGTAAACTTCTAATAGGTGTCCTATCTCTTATTTGAAAGCATCTCCCACAGAGAAGTAACTCTCCCAAATGTTTCTTCTTTGTGAACTACCCCAAATTCTACCTTGACCTTTGCTTATGTTAATCTTCTATTCTCCCTGCATTGCCTTTATTCTGACCCCTGTACTGAGGCAACCTTGATTTACATAAAAATGTCAAGAAGTCTCTTGGCAAGACTGAGTATTCTTTAGCAGAGAAGAAACTGGGCTGTGAAACTCAAGCTTTAATATCTTACTCTGGGCCAAATAAATTGTAGTGGGGGCTGAGTGGAAGTGGTTGAGAATGAGAAAAAATTTTTTCTTGATCTTAAAGATTTTCCTCTAAAAAAACTAGTAAGATGTATTTACATTAAGCCTCTAAAGTCAAAGGATTTTGCTGGATCTTTGTTTTAGTTTAAAGTGGAGTAGAAATGAAAACTCTCCATCGTTCTCATTCTATATATGGATTCATTCCTCATCCAGATATTCTTTTGCCCCTGCTCCCTATGATCCTTGGGTCTTAGGGATGGCATCCCCATGGAAGAGGGGAGGGCACTGAAGGAGAAGTTTCTAACACAGAACTGTGTAGAAACTAGAGGGGGAAAAGAGAGCTACTATTTTCCAGAAGGTCCTTAAAGTGAAACAGACCACAAATTCTCTAATTAGCAAAAGCAGACTTGAGGCATGCAGCCTTCTGTTTACTTCAGGACTAGGAAGGAGACCAGCTGGCTTTCCCTCAAAGATAACAAATGCTATTGCTGCTTTGAAGAACCTTGCCAGATTAAGTGTATTTGCAAAAAGAAAAAAAAAAAGAGAGAGAGAAAGAGAGAGAGAGAGAGAGAGAGAGAGAGAGAAGAAGAAGAAGAAGAAGAAGAAGAAGAAGAAGAAGAAGAAGAAGAAGAAGAAGAAGAAGAAGAAGAAGAAAGAAGAAGAAGAAAATAAAGTTCATACTGGTGTTTTTAATTTTTTTTTAAATATTTATTTATCTTTGAGAGAGAGGCACAGAGAGCGACTGGGGGAAAGGCAGAGAGAGAGAAGGAGACACAGAATCCGAAGCAGGCTCCAGGCTCCCAGCTGTCAGCACAGAGCCCAACGCAGGGCTTGAACCACAAACTATGAGATCATGACCTGAGCCGAAGTCGGGTGCCCAACCAACTGAGCCCATATTGGTGTTTTAAAAACCCTTGAAGACAATGAGTTTGTTATAAGAGGATGCTTTGGACATCAAGTTACTGTACTGTGTACCTTTCCTTTCTTAATTTCAAAATAAAAATAATAGCATTTGGCCTATCCAACTTTCCAAATTTTTGTATCTCCCTAAGGTGATTTTTGTGAAAGCATTAGAAGAAATAAGCTCTAGGTTTCCATTTACTTTATACAGATGTAGAGTACTATCTGATACCTCCTGATTTCTATCATTATTGTTATTAGGTCAGCTTCTTAAAATAAAATTAATAGGAGAAGGGTTTGACTACTGGGCCCCTGTGGAGCATGTGGAGAACTTTAGAAAGTCATTGAATATTAAACAATCATTTAGAAATCACTTGGGTGCAGCATCAGCTTTGAGGCTTGTAGGCTGTGGTGTAGATTTTTGTGTATTGTAGTGTTTTCTTTGGGATTTGCCTGTGTGACAAAAGAGGCAAACTTCTATAAAAATGAAAAACTAATGAGATTTACATAATACCACCAGAAAAAAAAGAATAATGAAAACAATTGGTTTCCTAGCAGATCACCTTAATAACTTAAATAAAAGCAAAATGCAAGCTGAGAGATCACCAAAATAATAGACTATTTCTAGACTGAAAATCCACCTTTTCTGTTGAATTATAACACAAAGAAAACTATTTTAATGTAAATACAACACTTATGGGATGTCAAAAATTTTGTTGCTAAGAAGGAGACTCACTTGGTAAGCCAACAAGTGTTGTTGTTGGTAGACATCACCAATAACTATTCTGCACGAGGCCTTCTTGTCAGTTGGATGAGATCTCAGTAATGCTCCTACTTTTCCTAGAGTAGAAGGTACTACTGGGAGTTAGATTGGGAAAATTCTTTACCATACTTTGGAAATGCCTAGCATCCTTGTTCTCAGGGACACAAATATCAGGTCGCTCTCCTAGTTATTATGACAAACAAAATTGCCAAAAACATCCCTACCGATTTCCAGTAGCCTGTGGCTGGTGGCTGGTGGTAAATCTCACCCCACCTTTCCCTGGAACTACTTCATTTTACACATCAGGAGTCAGAGTCCCAAGGAGGTAAATTGATTCTCCAAAAGCCACAGAGTGGCAGACCTTGGGGAGTAACCTTTCCATCTTGCTGCTTTTCCACTACCTCATGCTGCCTCCTCTCCAAGTCTCCCTAAAGTGCAATATGAATAACTCTGGAAAACTACGCAACAAACTTACAACAGAGATTCCTTCTACAGCGGGGATGAGGAGACGACAATATAGGGATTTCCACTGTTGCTCCATATTCTTGTGAATTTTTATTTTTTTGGGTTTTTTAATTTTAATTTTTTATTTGAGAGTGAGGGGAGAGGAGTAGAGGGAGAGAGAGAGAATCTTAAGCAGGCTCCTTGTTCAGCACTGAGCCTGATGTGGGGCTTGATCTCATGACTGTGGGATCATTACCTGAGCAGAAACCAAGTTGGACATTGGACGCTCAACCTACTGAGCCACCCAGGCGCCCTCTTGTGAATTTTTTGAAGAATTCACAATAAGTACACATTAGATTTATGATTCTAAAAGTAAAAATAAATTCTATTTGGTGTCTTGGGGGGGGGGGTTATTTCTAAGATATTTTAGAGGAAGACATTTTGTAACACTCTGTGAAATGTTTCCTCCCATTTGTATACTTTGAAAGAAATGACACAAAATATTGTTCTGATGGTGTTATTTTTCTACACAATCTTTTACACTCTCTCTGTTCCTTGTAGCTATTAAGAGTTCTGAATAGGATTTTCCTTATACTGATTTTCCTTTGTATTTGATTCTTACTGTTTCTGTTTCCCTCCTCCTTCCATCTTCATATGTAATGTTTATGAAGTATTTCCACATTTCATGTATTAGTACCCATGTACTGAAAACTAGTAAAAATCATGGCAGAATAAAATAGGTTGGACCACTGAAAATAAAAATGGCAAGATAATTTTTAATAACTTATTTGTTACATGTGGCCTTTCAATAAGTGCAAAAGGCAGAATAGATTAAGTCACTTCTAATACTAACAAGTAAAATACCTATTTTGAAAATCAGTAGCATCATTTGCTGACAAAATACTACTAGTCTGTTGTACCTCAAATAAACACCTCCCTCTTAGGTGATGTACCGATTATATTCCTTGGGGCATTATTATTTTTTTTTTCCACACATTTCCTTCACCAAAGCCTTTAATCCTGTGTGAATTCAGGTGGGGATTAAATTGAAATGAAGAGAAACTCAATGTACTACCAAGACCTATCTTCTCCACATGAGCCAACTTACCTCTTCTTCTTTCCCCTGTGTCCACATTTGCTGGGATTGAGCATCTCCTTTGAATTCACCGTTGCCATAGAAACATGTGTTCCCAGTTGACCTTTTGTTTTTCAAGGGGAAAGATAAACATGCCACCCACTTTGGGGGCCCTATTAGAGCCTATTCCCAGAGAACTGTACCTTCCCAGCTGCAGCATCTGACATGCTTAGGAAAGCAGTCATCTCCCAGCCTTGTTGGCAGCCGCAGGCAGAGAATGGACGCCAGCTGTACTGGGGCTGGGGCTTCATGAACCCTTTCCTATTAGGCCACATCCTGTCTGTCTTTTAGGAGTGAAGGAATGTTTCAGGTCAAATAAAGAACAGGCTTATGCAATATAACCCCCAGGATTAATCTTTTGAAAATAACAGCAGGCAGGCCACCTGAGGTGAAGAGTAAGTAACAAAATATGTCCAAGGGGACAGAATGGAAATATGCTCCATGTTATAGATTAGAATGCGTAAGGGGAAGAAAATTAGCTTATGCTAATGTTTGTAAGTCCTGCACACTCTCAATGGAGTTTAGACTTGGAAGATACTTTGGGCATTGAGGCTTAAAGTCTGGATGCAATTCACAGCAGTATTGCATCTAGCATTTATCCTAAGCCATTGTGTAGATTTTTAAAGAAGGGTCACCTCTGGGGAGATGCTCCTGGGTGCCTTTGTGTAAAACAGTAGCTGAACAAGTGTATGAGGGAGCCCTGCTCGTATATCTGTATACTTGCCCTCTTGACTTAGATGTTCCAGAAACATCTCAAGCTTAACAGGGAGCTCTTGATTCCTTCCACAACCCATTTTTCCTCTGTACCTTTCTCCATTTCAGTAAATGGAAGGCAAAAACACACAGCCGTTTAAACCGACATTGTCATTCTAGAGCCTTCTGGAGCCTTCTCCATCTCCTTGTGGACCCTCATCCCATTTGTCACATATAAACTGCCAGAAAGGCCATTAATATCACCTCCAAAGCCCTTCTGGAATACGCTTTCTTGTCAGTCTCCACTGCCATTCCCAGTGTAAGCCACCATCATCTCCCAGTGGGCCTGCAAAGTAGCCTCCAGTTAGTCCCCCCAGCTCATATCAGTGCTGCTAGCATACACCATTCTCCACACAGAAAACCCAAGTGTTCTTTTACAAAGCCAACAGGCTAGGTCATTTTCCCCACTCAAACCCTTGTGTGTCTTTCGAATGTTCTTGGAGTTGACTTCAACCTCTCTATCATGTAGCCTAACTGAACTGCCATCTGCCCAGCTCTCTACCCTCTGACATCACTATCTACCTTTCTCGCTGCTTGCCATACCCCTCTTTCCAACGTACCAAACTGTTTCCTGCCCAGAGTTTTACAAACGCTCTGCCCGAATGATTCTTTCCTTAGAACTTTTACATGACCTGCAACTTAACTCTAGTCAGCACCGTGATCTAATGTGGAAAGGCCTTCCTTGGTAACCTTCATAATGCACACGAAACGAAGTAAATTACATTAAAACGCAAAGAAAGAAAACTTGCTCCTAGTTACTACCATGTCACCCAATTTCTGTCCTCTGTGACAGGTATTGAAGTCTAAGGTTGCTTGTTTTCCTGTCTAATCACCTTCCTAGAAGGTAGGGACTTTGTGCCTAAAACAATGCTTGGCAACATGGTAGGTGCTTTATATAAATATACATACATGTGCATACCTATTTTTTTAGTAGAAATTCTCCTAATACAATGAGAAAACTAAATTCTTCTGTTCCTATATACCATTGATGATGCCCAGGTACATTTTCTTTTTTATTCTTACGTTTTTGTCTCCTTTTAGAATTGAAGAGAAACACAGCTGAGACAATGCAAAAGGGGAAAAAAATGGGTTGATACATACATAGCTAGTGTTTTGTAGTTCCTGGGAGGCAACCTAGGTAGGACCCTGCATTACTACCCCCCAAGGGGTCCTTCCCAAGAGAACACTTTGATTTGTGGCTTTAAAGGAGATTGAGAAACATCTTGCCCTGCCTGGTTTGGCATAGACGACCAAATAAACATGCTTGAACTCACTGCATGCTGTAGGGCATATGTGTACAGATTAGTATACCACATTCTTAAAACTTTTTTTCTTCCAGAACACACACACACATCATCATCATCATCATCATCATCTAAACAGAACACACCCTTTGCTGAGTCCAATTAGCTCTTGGGTGGTCTGGTACTAGAATCTTGACATTGATAGCTCAGTGTATTCTTCATAGTCTCTTGACCACATCCCACTGCACACAAAAAAAAATCAAAGATTCACTTGTTATATTATTACATTGTTAGCATTGAAAAGTATAACTTCAGTTATAGTTATCACAGATTTATTATAAAAGCAATAGACACATATTTATGCCTATGCTTTTACCTCTTCTATAATCAGTGACAACAAAATTTTTACAGTTGCATCTTGGTTTTTAACAAGAAACTAAGTAACACAATAGATTTTTCCCTTTACCTTCAGAGCAGTCCTTACCCCAATATTCAATATTATTATTGTTATTATTAATTTATATCTAAAAGGTCTTTATTCCCCAAATTATAACATATATTTTATTTCTTTCCTTCCTACTTTTAATGAGTCTCCATAAAATCCTTACATGTGTAGCTTATTTGTTCCTCTTCTTCCTCTTTATACCACAATACAGATTAGGTGACTCCGAGAGGCTTTGATACAGCCCATTTAAAAATCAAACGTGTGTAAGTGTGATTCCCTCATCATGACTCCTCTAAAGCAATTTCTTGCTCTTGCTATGGAATTTCACTTTTGTATAATACAGTGGTTTAGAAACCTTCATTCTTTATATTCTTAGAAGTCCAAGGTCAAGTGTCAAAATATATGACGGGGTCAAGAGGGAGCCCAGAGAAAAAGGCGGTGGGATCTTCCATGTCTCCATCCACAGAGAGAATCTTCTTTATCTATTTTAAATATTGGATTTATGATCGATTAGTTTGAAGAAATTACTTCACTCTAAAAAAAGCTGAAAGTCATCATTTGACCCATGATTTGTGCAACTCTGGACCACACGAGACAAGAGCCAGGCTGAGGTGAGCTTAGCACATCAGCTACTACCCAAGGCACTTGAGTCGACATGAGCCAAGGGTCTATTGAACTATTTGCACTTCTACAGGCCTGGAATGTGGCCTTTGGAACTCAGACCTGTGGGAGAAGCTGGAGCCCTCTCATATGTGTGCCTGTGAACTCTCCTGTTTCTTTTTTTTTTTTTTTTTTAATTTTTTTTCAACGTTTTTTATTTATTTTTGGGACAGAGAGAGACAGAGCATGAACGGGGGAGGGGCAGAGAGAGAGGGAGATACAGAATCGGAAACAGGCTCCAGGCTCCGAGCCATCAGCCCAGAGCCTGACGCGGGGCTCGAACTCACGGACCGCGAGATCGTGACCTGGCTGAAGTCGGAGGCTTAACCGACTGCGCCACCCAGGCGCCCCAAACTCTCCTGTTTCTAAAAACAACTAGACCATCATCTTTAAAGTGGACCATGTTCCTCAGTACTTGATTATAGTTGAAACAGCAGCCTACATTATTTTTTTTTCCATTATCTACTTTCTCTTATTTGCTTTTGATTATATTGTTCCTTAAACCTAGCATCCCTTAGAATGCCTGGGGGGGCTCAGTTGGGTAAGCATCTGACTTTTGATTTCAGCTCAGGTTATGATCTCATGGTCATGAGATTGAGCCCCGAGTTGGGCTCTGTGTCGGACATGAAAACTACTTAAGATTCTCTCTGTCTCTCTCTCTCTCTCTCTCTCTCTCTCTCTCTCCCTCTCCCTCTCTCTTTCTCTCTCCCCCTCAGCCCCTCCTCTGCTCGCTCTCTCTCTCAAAATACAAAAACAAAAAACAAAAAATCTAGCATACCTTAATAACAATCCCTACTTCCTTCACTCCAGACATTGCCCTACCAAAAATCCTACTCACTCTTCCAGAATTAATTAAAAATATATCTCTTTATGAATCCTCCTGTGTTTTCATCACCAGAAATCATTGTTACTTTTGTATGCACAGCTTACAAGCTGTACTTTAACTTCATGTTTCTATCATTTTACCTCAGTTTATGTTTCTTTCAGGCTACTTGCCCTTGACAGCAAGCATGGGCCTTCTATTTTGTTATTCACCTCTATCTTTACCTGTTTAGAGACCACACCATCGGGAATAATCTCTAAAGTGATGTCAGGGAATTGGTCCCTTAAATACCTCCATGCGACTACCACTAGCTACGAGCATAGCTGTTGTACCATGGAAACTGTGGGGACTAGAACTTGGAAAAGCTGTCAGAATCCCAACTATTGCTTCTCTGAAAGTTGATGCAGCTTAAATTGCTGCCCTATTCTTGCCAAGATGGATTTCCTATCAGTCCTGCTTCTATGCAGTAAGTGCCTTTGAGTCAAAGAGCTAAAAACTGGTGAGGTTGCATCTAGGAAAATGAGGTTTCACTTTTATACGAGGGAGGGAGTCTCTACCCCCCACCAAGATTCACCAGATAAGGAAGTGACCTAAAGGAGGAAGAGGCTGGGTGTAGAAAATAAATGTTAGCATAGACATCATTTTTTAAAAATGTTTATTTATTATTTTTGAGAAAGAGAGAGAGAGCACACTCAAGTGAGCACTGGAGGGGCAGAGAGAAGGGGAGACAGAAGATCAGAAGCAGGCTCTGTGCTGACAGCAGAGAGCCCAATGAAGGACTCAGACTCACAAACTGAGATCATGACCTGAGCTGAAACCAAGAGTGACTGAGCCACCCAGGCGCACCAGTACGGGTGTCATTTTTAATTCCACATTTCACAATTTAACTTAATTCAAATATCCAAATCCTGGTTTTTTTCAACTCTAAGAGAAAGTCATTAATTCCTATTTGTCTTTATGTATATTATTTGGTTACTTTCAGTACTATTAAAATTCTGCCAAGATTCAGTTGTGGATGACGTTTATCTGGGTTTTGAGAGATGCATAGGACTTTTCTAAAGTTGAAAAGATAAAGAAAAGGCCAGTTTAGTCAGAGGGAATAGCATGCACAAAAGCTAAAGACCTGAAAGCACCATTAGGTGTTTGGAGAATTTTAAACAGTTTGCTTAATAAGCTAGATGTGGCCGGACAAGAACATAAGCAGCAAAGCACGCAGGCTCTTGTACGTCTGCCAAAGGTGTTGAGCAATAACTTAGCTTTAATCCTGCAGGTGATGGGATGTTGTTAGAGAACTCTGAACAAGAAAATAACATGATCAGACTTACATTTCACTTGGATTAGAGAGATCCCTCTTGGCAGCATGTGGAGGAAGAGATGGGGGAGGGTGGAATTGGACGTAAGAAGCACAGTTGAATAGGAAGCTACTGCAGTAGGATATACAAGAGATGGTAAAAGCTTAGTGACTAATTGTAAGAAGGTAATAACAGGTGAGTGTTGATTTGATTCCGTTTCTTGTTTTGGAAAATGTGTGTCCCTAATCAAGATAGGAAATAAGAGACAGAAGCTCAGCAATGAGTGGAGAAAACAGAACTTCCTGAGAGATATTTTAGTGCAAGTATCTAGTAGGCAATAAGTTCAGTGGGTCAGGTACCTGCAGAAAAGTCTAAAGTAGAGATATAAAGGTATCAGCACATAGGTTATGGGAATTCAGTTTTCCTAGGGGAGAGGTGTAGACTGAGAAGAGATCTGAAGTCAGAAACGTAGAAATTTAAATAGCAAGCAGAAGAATTCCAGAAAATGGGTGCTATGTAAGAAGAGATCCAAAAGAAAATGTCAGAGAAACCAAGGGCATAGAGTTCCTACAAAGAAGGAAGAATTAAAAAAATAAAATGTCAACACCTGAGTGGCTCAGTCCATTGAGCTTCTGACTCTCAGAGTTGTGAGATGGAGACCTGCATGAGACTCTGTGCTAAGTAAGGGTGGAGTTTTCTTGGAGTTCTCTCTCCCCCTCTCCTCTGTCCCTCCTGCACTTGTTCTCTCTCTCTCTCTCTCTCTCTCTCTCTCTCTCTCTCTCTCTCAAAATAAATTAATAATATTAAAAGAAAACAAAATGGGGCGCCTGGGTGGCTCAGTCGGTTAGGCGGCCGACTTCGGCTCAGGTCCTGATCTCAAGGTCCGTGAGTTCGAGCCCCGCGTCGGGCTCTGTGCTGACTGCTCAGAGCCTGGAGCCTGTTTCGGATTCTGTGTCTCCCTCTCTCTGACCCTCCCCCGTTCATGCTCTGTCTCTCTCTGTCTAAAAATAAATAAACGTTAAAAAAATTTAAAAAAAAAAAGAAAACAAAATAATAAAATGTCAAAGGCTAAGTCCTTTGGATTTGGTATTCAGATCATTTAGTACGTGCCAATGCTGTTTCAGTAGCATAGCATGAGTGGAAGAAACAAGTGTAGATTTTTTTTCCCCCCAAAATGCTAGCTAGAAAACAATACACTGTATTGGAGAAATTTCTCAAAGACATAGACATTAAGCATATACCTAAGCTGAGAGGAAGGAGTCTGTAGAAAATAAAAGTTTGACGGGAAAACAGATAAACCAGATCTAGAGAGAAGATGAGGAGTAAAGGTGTGGGGTTTAGCCTCAACAGAGATGTGGGAAACCTCTTCTTTGGAGACATTCAGAGAAGGGAAAAACAATTCTGTGGATGGAGGAGTTAGTTTAAGTAGAATGGTAGAATGCTGAGTCATTTGGCCCTCGATGATCTCACTTCTCTGTAGTAAGATAAATAATCAATTTAGAGTGGGCCACTCATGGTTTGGATGGGCTTTGTGGAAGTGGCACAGATTTGGAATATCTAATGGAGGGATATCGTTATTTCCGATGCCATTTTCCAGCTCTGTGCATTACAGAAATATAATTAAATAACTCAGTAAACCTTTGTGTGCCGTTTTCTTTCTTAATTTTATTCTTTCTTTTTTTTCCTCCTCCTCTTTTCGACTGCCCCCATTTCTTAGGATTCCCTCTTCTTCCTCTTCAGAATTCCTACTTGCAGCTGACAGTTGACACACCAAGCCCCTTGAAGGGCCAAAGGGGAACATTCAGAATTGAAAACAGCCAGATTACAGTTTTACACTTCCTGGTTTTGAAACCCCTGAGAAGCACAAAATTGAAAAAAATCAAAATGGCTGCACTGATGCTTCAGCGAAGCTCCATTTTAAAGTAACCATTTTCCTCTTTTCCGCAAACATCCTCCCCGCCCCTTTTTTTTCCAGGAACTAGGTACCACCCTGAAAACAACCAAGGGGGCTGGCAGCACTTACGCAATTCCTGTTGAAACCGACTAGATCCCGTATTTCCCTATAAAATGCAGCAGTCCCTTCCTCTGGATAGCCTGCGGTTTTTTGAAGGCAATAGCGAGCTGCAGTCTCCTTTGCCTGGCAAAGCAATAAAACTATTGTTCCTCTTTATCCCAAACTTTATCTTTGTGTTATATTTTGGCTCTGAAGCATGGAGTTCAGTTTTTGACAACATTTTGTTCTTGCAGCATTTTTCATCTACTACTGTATCTGCATGGCTTGTGCCAACATTGATCATCTAGTAAGTTTCCTTTTTAATTTTTTTTTATTTATTTAAGTGATCCCTACATCCAATGTAGGACTTGAACTCATGACCCCAAGATCAAGAGTCACATGCTTCTCTGACTGAGCCAGCCAGCCACCCCTCCTTTTAAAAAAAGTAATAATGTTTATTTTTGAGAAAGAGAGAGGGGAGGGGGTCATGAGCGGGGTAGGGGCAGGAAGAGAGACACAGAATTTGAAGCAGGCTCCAGGCTCCGGAGCTGTCAGCAAAGAGCCCGACACGGGGATCAAACCCAGGAACTGTGAGATCAGGACCTGAGCCGAAGGTCGATGCCACCCAGGCGACCCACACCCCACCTTTTTATTTCTTTTATCTGGAATTTTGAAATGCTGCTTTAAGGACTTTAGTAGTGCAATCTACACTTCAACATCTTTCCCCATGCCTAGCTGCCATGAGGGATTTTTTACTGGCTTAAATCAAAGACTTGAAGGTATTAGTCATGTAGCTATCTGAGAGCCATCTTTTCAAGCTGGCTTTTTTCATGGTAGAAAAATGGCATACAGAAGTTCCTCATCTCTGAATATCATAGCACCTAGAGAAAGACCTTCTTTCCCAAACAGCCAAAATTGTCTGGACAATCTGATTGGACCCGTCTGAACAGATCACTTCCATCTAGAAACAGCACTAGCCTCTTTGGCATAGGCCTACGTTATTTCAAGTCTCACTGAGGTGAAGGGGATAAGATTACACAAATTGGTTTATATCAGTTAGGATCTACTTGGATCTGAGGATGGGGTTAATTCCACCTTAATCAAATGGATCTTACAAAGGAAAGGGCATGGGATGGAATGGATGCTAGGGAGTCAATAAATGCTTACTACCATAGCTTCCTCCCTCTGTCTCCAGAAAAGAATCCCCTATGCAAGGCCTGTTTCATGGGCATGTGACCTAAGTAGTTATATACAATTACTAGTATATTGCACAGAGTACATAACACATGGTGTATTATGTATAGGGTATACAGAAATAATTATAATTAATTACCACATTTTTGGTCTTCCTTTACAGATCTAAATAGCATGAGAAAGGAGATACCACATCCGTCCTGTATCCCTAGGACTTAACACAATGAATGTTTATGAAACAGAAGTATCTTCCCAAGGGTACGAAGGGTTAGTGCCCGCCTTGCCAGGATAGAAAATTTTCTTCTTTTCTTTCCTCATCTCCCCTCAGAGATGGAGCTCAACTTCCAACTAACATTAAAGAAGTTGTGTTTGTGATCTAGCATCTGGGCTTGTGTAATTGACGTGCTTTCTTAATGATAGGCGGAAATGATAATAGTAATAATTGTTCCACCACACTAGCATGCACTGAAACCTGGACCCCTTTGGTTTTGTTTGTTTATTGTTGTCTATTTAATTGTCTTTTAATGCTCTAGTTGTTAAAGAATGAAATAACAATGTTTTCAAAACTCATTTTGCATTTTAAATATTTACATTTACCAAACGAAAACTTTGTAGTGCATAAACATTATAAAATGGGTTATATAACCTCATTTGAACTTAGCAAAATTTTAAATTCAAGGCTTTCAAACATGAGAATGAGGCAAAAACGTTCCTCTTAATCCTGCACAGTAGGCTCGGACTACAGCACGATTTCAGGTAATAGGATTGTAGGGTTTTTATACACAATTGTGTAGGCAGTGAGCTGTACACAATGGGTGCCTCCAGTCACATTGAGTCCCTGTGATTGGTGCCTCCTGTAGGTGTGCAGTGACATATGTGACAGCTATAAGTCAATATCAACATCCTTTTAATACATTTACTTAAATGTCTTTTGCCTCAACTTTTTTTGAAGGGTCTAGAAATAATACTTTTTTTCAGAGAGAGAGAGAGACAGAGACATAGAGAGAGAGACAGAGAGAGAGAGAGAGAGAAGCAGTGGGGGAGGGGCAAAGAGAAAGGGAGAGACACAGAATCCCAAGAGGGCTCAGCTCAGAGCCCGATGTGAGGTTCCATCTCATCAACTATGAGATCCTAACCTGAGCCTAAATTAAGACTCAGATGCTTAACCAACTGAGCCCCACAGGTGCCCCTAGAACCAATACATTTTTTAAAACTAAATTTATTTAAATTCAAGTTAGTTAACATACAGTGTAGTATTGGTTTCAGGAGTAGGACTCAGTGATTCATCACTTACATACAACACCCAGTGCTCATCCCAACAAGTGCCCTCCGTAATGCCCATCACCCATTTAGCCCATCCCCCTGCCTCTTCCCCTTCAGCAACCCTCAGTTTGTTCTCTGTATTTACGAGTCTCTTATGGTTTGTCACCCTCTCTGTTTTTATCTTATTTTTCCTTCCCTTTCCCTATGTTCATCTGCTGTGTTTCTTAAATTCTACATATGAGTAAAATTGTATGATATTTGTCTTTCTCTGACTGACTTAAGTTTGCTTAGCATAATACCCTCTGGTTCCATTCACATTGTTGCAAATGGCAAGATTTCATTCTTTTTCATCACTAAGTAGTATTCCATTATATATGTGTGTGTATATATATATACACACATATGTATGTATATGTATATGTGTGTGTGTGTGTGTATATATATATATGTATATATATACATATATATGTATATGTATATACATATATGTATATACGTATATATATATATGTATATATATACATATATATATGTATATATGTATATATATATACACACACACACACACATATACATGTCACATCTTTTTTATCCATTCATCACTCAATGGACATTTGGGCTCTTTCCATAATTTGACCATTGTTGACAGTGCTGCTATGAACATTGAGGTGCATGTACCCCTTTGAATCAGCATTTTTTTTTATCCTTTGGATTAATACCTAGTTGTGCAATTGCTAGGTCACAGAGTAGTTCTATTTTTAATTTTTTGAGGAACCTCCATACTGTTTTCCAAAGTGACTGCACCAGTTTGCATTCCCACCAACAGTGCAAAAAGTTTCCTCTGTCTCCACATTCTTGCCAACCAGAACCAATACATTTTTAAAAAAATTTTTTTTAACGTTTATTTATTTTTGAGACAGAGAGAGACACAGCATGAACAGGGGAGGGGCAGAGAGAGCGGGAGACACAGAATCTGAAACAGGCTCCAGGCTCTGAGCATTCAGCACAGAGCCCGACGCGGGGCTCGAACTCACAGACCGCGAGATCATGACCTGAGCCGAAGTCGGACGCTTAACCGACTGAGCCACCCAGGCGCCGCAATACATTTTTAAAGAAAAAGAATAATAATTACATGAGTATAACTCCTTAAAATAATATAACTGATATCATATTTGGTTATATCCTTTTAAACTACCAAGAATCATTTTTAAATATCATTTCTAAATTTATATGGTCAAATGAGAAATTTGACAAAATTCCTAGCTCTGCGTCTGAATGCTTTTTATGTAAGTTCAAGCATCTAGCACAATCTGCCCCCAAAATAAGGCCTTAATGTTTTTTGCATGCATGCATGAATTGCTCAGGTAAATAGCATAAGTAACATGAGTTATGATTCCATTTATGTCAGGATAGTTCTCTTTTTTTAAAGTGTATTTATTTTTATTTATTTTTGAGAGGGAGGAGGGGCAAAGAGAGGAGGGGAGAGAGAATTTCAACAGTCTCCACATTGTCATCATAGAGCCCAATGTGGGGCTCAAACTCATAAACCATGAGATCATGACCTGAGCTGAAATCAGATACTTAACTGACTGAGCCACCCCAGGTGCCCTGTTCACACCTTTTTTAAATGTATGCTTCCCATTTCTTATTTGTTTAAAAGGGAAACTATAAACATTGACTTAGGTATCTGTACATTGAATTAAAGATACTATCCAGACACTTAATTGACTGTTAGACATTGGGTATGAATGGATGTGATACCTGGAAACCCAAAACATTATTGCAGGCCACCCATCAGAGGGGTGATCTATAGGTGACAGATAATAAATGGTGGAGTCATGCTAAAATCTAGTTTTCAATAGGATCACTGGTTCATTTTCATGGTCACTGAATGTATAGTTGGGATTATCGTTCCTGGCAATTGGGGTAACCCTACATTGGATCTCAGACCTGTAGAATGAGAGCTATGACAGCAAGGAAAGCCTTGTGAACATCAATGACATCTCCCCAACCTCTCCCCACATCACATCAAGATATTAAATTTAAAAAAAATACCACATCTTAGGGTGAGATGAGAAGATTATGCCATCTGATGCAATGGTGAGGGTTCTTATCATGTATTCATTTAATATGCTACTCTGCTTCCTATGCAAAATGGACAGATTTTAGAGAGAACATAGTCTACTCAAAGCCCAACATGGTAGCTGGCCCGATCAAAACTGCTCTGCTGGGGGCGCCTGCATAGCTATGTGGTTGAGTACCTGACTTCTACTTAGGTCACAATCCCGCAGTTGGTGAGTTCAAGCCCCACATTGGGCTTGCAGTTGTTAACCTGTCAGCTCAGAGCCTGCTTCGGATCTTCTGCCCTCCTCTCTCTGCCCCTCCCCTACTTGCACTTTCTCAAAAAGAAATAAGCATTTTTTAAAAATGCTGTGCTGGACTTGCTATCTTTTCAAGAGCCAACTAATAAGTCTCAGGGATATGGTATGTAGCTGTTTACCTGGCAAATGCTTCTTTCCTATCCAATGAATGAAAAACCACAGAGACTGTGCATTTTCATTGAGATGAATGACAATATTCATGTATGGTTTTGCTCTGGGAATAGAACTCCCCCAACCTCTGTCATAATGTAGTCCAAAGAGATACAAATCATGTTGAGAGAAATATTCTACAGGATATTACATTGATCCATTATATTGATGACATTTTGCAGTTCAATCAGAATGAGCAAGAGTTTATTAAGATTATAAAAGCTTAGGGAAGATACATTTACTCCACAGGAGTGAGAAAAACTTATGAGGATTCAAGAACATGACAATTCAGTACAATTTTATAGGGACCTATGGGGAGGGGTGTGCTGATACAATGCTTGCAAAGTAAAAGATACATTTCTGTATTTTAATCCCTTACTACTGAGAAGGAAGCACAGTGCTTGGAGGGGCTTTTGGGTTCTGAGGCAACAGATTTTCCATCTAGATCTGCTTCTCTGGCTAATATACTAAGTGACACAGAAGGCCACCAGCTCTGAGTAAAGCCAAAGGCAATAAAGGGATCTGCAGAAAATTTAGGCTACAATGCAAACAGCCCTGCCAGTGGGGCCAGTTGTGTTTGAAGAATAAGTGGTTAAAAGAGATGCAGTGTGGTGTTAGGGCAAGCCCCAGAGAGAGAATTATAACACAAGCTCCTGTGGTTCTGGCCTATGGCCATAGCATCACCAGAGGGCAATTTTATTCCTTTTGAGAAACAGCTCCTGGTAAGACGTCGGACCCTGGAAGATGTAAAACAATTTACCACGTGGCACCAAGTGGCCACGTCTCTGAAACTGTGTATTATAAATGGGGGTCCTGTCAGACCTGCCAAACGTAATATCAAAAAGACCCAGGACAGTGCATCATAAGAGGCAAAGGGAATTGAGTTTTGAGCAGGATCAGAGGACCTAAGTAATCTTCATGGTCCAGATTTCCAAAGCACCCACCGGAGTTGTTCGTTCCAGTGACCTTCTTCCAGTTTTCATTTCCCCTATCCATATAAGGATCTTGTACATCCAGATAAAAGAGGAAGAAAAAACTTAAGTTTGGTTTATGGAAGGCTCAGCATAATATGAAGGTTCAAACCAAAAATGAACAAGGGATACATTATAACCATACCGGAAGGAAAAGGACCGAAAGATCAGAAACAAGGATGTTTGGAGGAGAGACATGTGATTGAACACAAGGAAATGGGCATGAAGTGTGAAAACTTGTGTTATTGCATATTAATACCCACCAGAAAACATCTACTGTGGAGAAATACACTGAACAACCAAGAAGACAAAACGATTCAGCTAGTCTTTGCCTAGAGCTATCCCAGAACTGACATAATGGGCGCCTGAACAGGGTAATCATGGTGGCAGATATGAAAATAGGCACCAGCTTAATGGGCTCCATTTACGAAGACTCTGGTCAATTCAGAATGACCAAACTGCCAGCCACAAAGCCCAACGCTGAGATCTTGGTATGGCACCGTTCCTCAAGAGAACTAACTAGGCACTGGTGGTAAGTCATCTACCCCCTTCATTCCAGAAGGGCTAGTGTTGGTCTTCACAAGAATACACGCATAATCCAGGTATGGCTTTGCTTTTTCTCTCCACAGAGCTTCACCCAGCATGGCTATTCAGGGGCTTGCATGGAGCAAGATATACACACGGGGAGTCTCATGCAGAATACTGTTTGACCTCAGGGCCCCCATTTCATAGCAAAGTATGCACAGGAGTGACCATGGGATGCACGTTGTAGGAGTTGTATCACATGACCACACCATGTGAAAGCAGATGGCCTGATAGAACATTGGAATGGAAGACGAATGGCAGTCTGACCTTAGAGCAAGTGAAAATTGGACTGGGTTTGCTGATTTTTCAGAAGAGTTGAAAATAATCCATGAATTTAAGGAACGTCAGAGATGCTTATTCCAGCCTCATGATTTCCCCTGACTTCTTCATCTCTCTGAAAAGACTCAATAGCATGTCAAGGTACCACCCCATAGGCATGAATTTAAAAGACCAGTAAACAAATATGCTTTTAGCTACACAACAAATCCTTCAGTTTCTAGTTTTACTGTAGAAAAATAATGCCAGATGAGTATAATTCTGAAATTTTGTGCTGATCTGCTAGGGGTGGGGTGGGGAGAGAAAAAAAAAAAGAAAGTCAGATTTAGGAAATTAAATTCTTGAGCAAAATCCTCTTTTAATTTCCCCTCAAACAAAACCCTTCATGTAGTTTTGGCCAAAGCATAAACTTGAAGAATATATCCACTAACAGCTGCCTCGGAACCTAAAAATCAACCCCTTAAAATAATATATTTAGATCCCTAAACTCAGTATTAATTAAATTTCTTTCATCTTTTGAGGTAACTTGTTTAAATGAATATCAGGAGCCAGAAGACATGAATGCAATTTCTATCTATTTTGAGTTATTAATAAAGAGATTTTAGACCTGGCATAGGAAATTAATGTTTCTTTTCAAAGGACTGATTATTCCAACTCATTGCAGTGCTGGAGTATTCAGAGCATATTTCTGAGGCAACATTAAAGATTCAATCCTGATATTTAAGATACGATTGGTTATGCATTTAGTTGTTTTTTTCTTTACACTCATGGTCTTTTGAGATCATGAATTTCAGCTTGTTATTCTGAATTTATTATCAGGGAGCCCTTCTAGTTAAGAAAAAGAGATAACCAATTACTTTCCTAACCATATGTTGTTACTTCATTGTTACTCTCGTAATGCTAGTTATGGTGCTTTTTCCCTCTCAGATGGATTTGACAACATCCTAGCTGTCAGGTGGCCTTCTCCTCTCTGTCCACGGAACATATGCTTAAGCGATCAATTGTGTCATAGCTCACAGCTCACCCTCATGCCTAGCCAGTGCACTCTGCCCTTTAGCCAGAATGAATTACTTGTTGTACCTTCACCTGAGTCCCTGCTCATTAAGCATGAAAAGCCCTTTCTCTTAGCTTCAGTCTTTAGAAATCTTTCCATTCTTTCCACATATGAAGTAAGAAAAGGAAAACTCAGCTGTACCCAGGGGACTTGGATCTTAATCCCAGCTTTACCACTAATGACCTATGCATATTTTGACAAGTTTTTACTTCTCCAGACTCAGTTTTCTCATCTGTTAATTGAGAACCCATGAACTAGATCAGTAGTCCTCTCTTGACATAAAGTACATGTATGCCTACATATCTGTGAAAAAAGAATATAGGGAGGGCAATGGTGTTTAAGCTTCTCAAGACAGGATTCTAAGGAAAAGGATCTTATTAAAAAACATTAGAATCAGAACACATCAACCGTTAGAAACACTGCTGTAGGGGCTCCTGGGTGGCTCAGTCGGTTAAGCCGCCGACTTCAGCTCAGGTCATGATCTCACAGTCCATGAGTTTGAGCCCCGCGTCGGGCTCTGTGCTGACAGCTCAGAGCCTGGAGCCTGCTTCAGATTCTGTGTCTCCCTCTCTCTCTGTCCCTCCCCTGTTCCTACTCTCTCTTTCCCTCTCTCTCTCTCTCTCAAAAATATATGTTAAAAATTTTTTTAAAAAAGAAACACTGCTTTATTTAGATGAATCAAAAGATAGAAATAATGAGTGAGGAAAGCAGGCAGTTCAGGATGACCCTGTAATGACCATGATGTGGCTGGAGAAGGCTATTTTCTTCATGAGGTTGTGGTCAGTGCAGCATTATGCAGATAACCAATTGGGCTCAGACCATGTGAAAATATGACAGGCAGTGTTCTTAACATGACATTTCTTCATTCCCTTAATGATGTCAACCAGGATATATCTTCTTTCTTAATGATTAATGATTGTAAGGAAGCAGGGGGGATATATGTTCAGTGCTATTATGAGTATAAAATGTAAGAATATACATATGGAGAGGAATATATATATATACACACACACATATATATGTATATATGTATATATACATACATATATGTATATATGTGTATATATATATATACATACATATATATACATATATACATACATATATGTGTGTGTGTGTGTGTGTGTGTGTGTGTGTGTATATAATCTTTCTGTCCAGTATGGTGTGTCCTCCTGTTCTTTCAATTTAGAGGACTGTAAGAAGTGTTAAAGTGTTTTATTGACAGCATTCCCTTCTCTTCACCTGCTTGATGTGGTTTTAGCCTCTGCTTATGGCATCCTCTGGAGTATTTTGTACTCTCTTTTTCGCCCCTTATTTTAGATAAAAGCTCTTAGGAATTACTATTCCGGCCATGACACTTCACCTCCAGAGGAACATAGTCTTCCCCTCCACTTGTGTTCCACCCTATTACAGATGAAATGTTGTCCTATGAACCTGAAGTCCTAAAAGAGCTTTTGACAATTTAGGTCACTTATCTATACTCCTCTTGCTCTAGGGCATAAAATTCTCCAGAAAATGGAGGGACCTATTAGCAGAGTAGATGTTAATGAAGCCTCCTTAATCAAGTTGGTGGTTGATATAGGACTTAAATTTCCCCACCTTTTATCTTAAATAAATTTCTCTCCTGGCAAAGTGTGGCCTTAGAAATGTTTTTAATTCAGATGTAGTAGAGTAGGGTGGTGGGAGGGATTACTTTTTTTTTTTTTTAATGATCTTGTTTCTTCCTCCTTGTACATTTACTTCCACTAGGTAACCTTATTTATTACTTCTTTGATTAAAGGGGACTTATATTAGAAGTAAGATTTATAAGTCCTTGTTTTTAACTTTTATAAAAAAATAAGGTTATGTTGTAAATCCGTACTATTCTTTTCAATTTTTAGAAACTGATTTGTAAAAACAAATCAAAAGAAAACAAAAAGAAAAAAAAAAGCAAGAAAAAAATGATGTCTAATTTATAAATAAAAAAATTCACCAGTTTTAAGTATACAATGCAATGAGTTTTGGCAGCTATACACATTCATAAAATGATTTCCACAGTCATGATGTTGAATATTTGCATCCTCTCAAAAATTCCCTTTTGCCTTTTTGTATGCGGTTGCCCTACCTCTCCCCACCCCCGACCTCCCCCAGTCTCTAGGAACTGGAATCTGCTTTCCATTGAGTAGTTTCCTCTTTTGTAGGATTGCATCTAAATGAAATCACATAACATATCATCTTTTATGTTGGGCATTTTCATTTAGCATTTCAAATCCATTTGAGATTCATTTATGTTATTATGTGTGTCAGTAGTTCATTTACTTTTACTGCTTGGTAGTATTCCATTGTATGGACAGACAACATTCTGTTTATCCAATCACTGGTTGATAGATATATGGGTTGTTTCCAAGCTCGTGCTATTATGAATAAAACTGTTATAAACATTTAAGTACAAGTCTTGTCTAGGGCATATCATCTCACAACTCTTGGATAAACATCTAGGAGTGAACTGCTAAAAATTTGAAAAATATGACTTCTTAACAATTAAGAATCTTTTGCTCTTCAAAAGATACACTTATGAAAATGAAAAGGCATACCACTAACTGGGAAAACATGTTAGAAAAACATATTTCTGATTAAAACAAAAATGATAACAAAAACTTCTGTCCAAAATATATGAACTCTTATGACTCAAGAGAAACAATCTGATTTTTTTTTAAGGCAAAAGAATTAAACAGATCTTTGGCCAACGAAAACATATGAATGGCAAATAAACCTACAAAGTATCCTCAACATCACAAGTTATCAGGAAACTACAAATTAAAACATAATCGTATAAAACACTACACACCTATTGGAGTGGCTAATTTAAAACATGAGTGCTACCAAGTGTTGGCAAAGATTTGGAATAACTAGCATTCTCAGGCACCTTTAGTGGAAATGCAAAATGGTACAATTCCTTGAAAAAACAAGTATGGTGGTTTCTTAGAAAGTTAAGCACACACTTAGTATACCCATTTTTTCAAATGTAGGCAATTTTCCATATTTACAAAATTCCTTGCAATCATATATATATTTGTTCATTATTCATTCCTACTAATTTTTTATAGAATATGGTGGATTCTACAAATATATTTCAATAATTAATAATACAAATGACAAGTTTATTAATATACCTTTGGCAAGCTGCACAATTACTTGAGGCCCAGTCTTTCGATCTCTCTCTCTCTCTCTTTTTTTTCTTGATGTTAATCTCCACATAGAGGATTAGGACAAAAGTTTTTCCATGTATAAATATGTCCTGAGCCTTAAAAATCAGTTTAATTTAGAGGAGCCTGGGTGGCTCAGTTGGCTGAGTTCGGCTCAGGTCATGATCTTTTGGCTCATGATTTCAACCCCTGCATCAGGCTCTGTGCTGACAACTCAGAGCCTGGAGGCTCCTTTGGATTCTCTGCCTCCCTCTCTCTCTGCCCCTCCTCTGGTCATGCTCTGACTGTCTCTCTCACTCAAAAATAAGTATTAAAAAAATTTTCAGTTTAATTTAGTTAAAATTTTTATCCTCCCCCTCAGTTGATATAAAAAATACAAATTCTGTCAGAGACATAATTACAAACATTGTTGTTAACCATAAAGAGAAATCACTAATATAATTATTAAGAATCTGTTTTTCTGTCTACTTCTCATACCTTTTAAGATATTCTGACCCAATCAACATTACAATTACAGAAGGAAAATATGCTACAATGTAAAATTTCTAATTTTATGAAATTTTATCCTCAGTTTTGACCAATTTTGACTTCATAAATGTGCCTCTAATGGAAAGAGTAACAAGCAAAATTAAAAATAATTTGACCAGATTTGATTAAGCTTTATAGGAATACCTTTCAGAAATTAATAAAGTGAGTAACTCTTCATAACAAATCCATTTGATGTCAGATAGTTTTCAATTGTTTGCTTTCAACAAAATTAAAAGAAGTTCTATTGGAGCTTTTGGTTTACTAAAATTATTTGGTGGTGGATTATTATGTGATTTTTGGCATATAAATGGAAAGAAATTTTTTAAATTGTTACTTTTTCTCTAAAAAATTTCTTATATTCACACATATATATTTATGTAAAAGGGTTTATTAGTGTTAGCCTCTATAAAAATGAATTTTTTATATCAGGAATAAAATTAATGTTGTAACCTGCTTTAGTCAAGCAATAATTAATATTCACAGATAAATACATGAAATAATTGAAAATTATTCTTATCCATGTCATTAAATTAGTAATATGTTTTTGTTGCTTTATTAGTTGGTAGGGATAAACACTGCAATGATAACTCTGGACAGACTGTTCTTAGCAGCCAGAAAATGCCTATATTGAAAAATATATATATAAATTAAATTTATATAACAATTTATATTGTTAACATGAATTATTTTATTGAAATAAATTAAATTATATTCTATAATCTATAGTGAATTATGTCTTATGTGTAAAACTATACACTGAAAATTATATTTTAGATTTACATAATCTATGTAAATATTTTTGTTGTAGAGATAATATTAAGACAATCAGGAAAATGTTTTCATGTGTTAGTCTATTAAAAGACTCTAAGAGAAGAGTTAAAACATAAATAGGAGTTCAAGGATCACAAGGAATGATGGAAGATTTCTGACTGTCAAAATAGAGCTTGCTCATGTATATTTCAGTGAGTAACAGTGACATACTGCTTTGCAGTTTAAATTTTATTAGATATATTTGAAAGAGAGATATAGCTTTATTTTTTACAGATCAATATTTATAATATGCTAGAAATTAAATTTTTTGGAACCATATGCATTGCTGATGAAAAAGTTTAGATATCAACTTAAAATAGGCAAGACAGTAGATGGTTTAAAAACATATATGACTTTTTAGAAGGTAAATGAGATAATAAATTGGAGATCAGTGTTTTAACCTCCTCAATCCGGACAAGATGTGCCACTTTTGGAGTATCTTGTGCTTCCTTTCATTATAGGATTTACTAAGATTTTTCGTGACAGCTTTTTTACTTATCTGCTTCCTCCACTAAACAAGAAGTTTTTTGTTGTCAGGAACCATGCCTTACCTAAGCAGTCCTGAGACAGAGGCTGTCAATGAATGTTTTTTGACTGAATGCACACATAAACTGATTTGTTGAGGACACAGATTTCTCAGGGGTTTTTTTTGTTTGTTTGTTTGTTTGTTTGTTTGTTTTTGTTTTTTAATGATTATGTGTACCTCTGTATGCTTACAGTCTTTCTTCTGAACTTTTAAGTTCTTCAGGGAAGGAATCAATATCACACTCTAGTAGAAAGAAAAATATACTAAAATTTTGGATGTAGTCCAATCTCTGACAACAAAATGATTATGTAACTTGGGCAAGTCATAAATTCTTTAGGCCAAAACTTTCCTTACTCGTAAAATCTGGGCCTTTAATTGGGTGCATTCTTAGGTCCCTTCCTGCCTTAAATCTATTTTATTTTCTTGTATTTCCTATGTAGTTGAAAGCGACTTAATTCATAAGTCACTGATTTCCTATATATTCATGTGTAAGAGTGCTCGCGTATGGCTGCTGCCTCCTTGCCTTCCTCACGACTCTGCATTTGGTGGAAAAGAAATAACAGTGACTGGAATTAACTAACAGCCATCTATGATTACTGAATCTTTACACTTAAAACTGAAAGGGACTTGATACATTAACTAATTCCACTTTTATTTTCAAAATGAGAAAATGTCAAAGACTTTTCCATCATTTGCCCCAAGTGACACGGAGCTATTATCAGAGCTTGGTATCACATTTTATCTTTCTCAGTGGAGGGCCGGTTGCAACAATAATGGCTCAGACTCCAGGTTTTGGCGTCGATATCTGAAGTCAAATCTCAGCCACAGAATTTTGGGAAAGTTATTTAGATTTTCCATTTTGGGGTTCCTTTCTTACATTATGCGATAATAATGCCTTAACTCATAGCTTGATTTGAGAATATTAAATAGTGGTTATAAAGTCTTAGGCACATACAACAAAGTTAATAAGCGATAGTTGTGAGTCAGTACAAGGCTGCAACATCTTAAGCTCACAACTGTAATTTTACCTTAATATCACATATAGCAGACAAAAACCGATGCTCAAAAATTATACCTATCTACTTAACTTTCGGGTCTGTATGTTTTACTAACCCGGGGGAGGTCATTGCTTGTACCATGTGGGCACCTGACAATACGGGCTGCCCAGTGAACTCCAGAGGGAAGCTGGCAGTTCATGAGCCAATTTGATGGGATCCTTCTACAGGGTCTGCTCCTCTAGAGCCAGAGAAGGAATAGCCCTGAGGCAGTAAGACCCAGGAAATTTTGGCAAGGACTTGGGATTTTCGTCCTTCTGGGAAGTTGGGGGGCATCTCGGGTCTTGCACACAGCTCTCCAGGCCGTCCTTGGTCTCAGTGGCCCACGCAGTCACAGCCAGGCCTCGTCACCATCCCGCTCCGAGAGAACGCAGACTGGCTTCCTGGCAGAGAGAGAAAACAGAAAGCAGGATAGGGCAGCCCCACCAAGTATCAGCAAGGCTTTTGTTGGCCAGAAACAGGAAATCGATCTCAAACTGCCTTAGAAAATAAAGATCATTTTTAAAAAATTGAGATATAAATCACATACCATAGAATTCACCATTTTAAAAGAGTACACAATTCAGTTTTTCTTTAGTACATGCACCGAAGTGTGCAATCATCATCACTAACAAAAAAAAAAAAATACTAAATATCGAAAAATGGGAGTAGGATGCACAAACTAAAAAAAAAATATTTAGGGGCACCTGGGTGACTCCGTCGTTGAACATCTGACTGTTGATCTCGGCCCAGGTCACGATCTCACTCTTTGCGGTATCAGGCGCCTTGTCCCACTATGCACTATCAGCATGGAGCTGGCTTGGGATTCTCTCTCTCCCTCGCTCTTTGCCCCTCCCCCACGCACATTCTCTCCCTGTCTCTCTCTCTCTCAAAATAATTAAATAAAAGCTTGAAAAATATATCTTAAAAAATAAAAATTATGTCTCAATTAACCTATCTCCTTACCTATTTATCTATCAATTGCGTTTAAGTTCAATTCATGAAACAATGATTACGTGTTGGGTGCCAGTGTCGGCATCGGGCACTGGGGACACACACAGGAATAAAGCATGATACGGTCTGTAACTTCAATGAATTCCAAGTTGACACTTTGAGGAAAAATTCCTAATAAGTGCATGGACCAGTTCGTGCAGGAACTATATACCTGCTGCTACAACACTGAAATTAAGGAATTGGCTTTGCAACCCAAGATCCCTGTAGAACATCCCTTGTCTCTCTTTATATTAGATTGCCTCACCCTATATGATATCAATTGAGACGTAATGAAAACTGTTACATCAGATTTCCCTTAAGTGGTGAGAAAAACTAACTCCCTGGAACTCAAGTTTACTTAGCCCATTTAAAAGAGATCTTGGAACATGGCATCTGTCTGAAAGGAGTGAAGAAGGGATGAGAACACGACAAGATTCAGCACGAAGGGAAATCAGAATTACAAACTGCTCTGTGCTCTGAACAGTTTGGATTTTGTAATCAGAGCTCTCCCAGATGTTCTCAGAGTCCCAGGGCAATCAGGAGAGAACTAAGGAGTTGAAGCAGCGAGAGAACTATATATCCTGGGGATTTGTTTCCTTATAACAAAACTCCTTTAAAGTAATTTATCAAAGTCACCAGAGAACTGAAGACATTTAGCATGGCTTATAAAACCTCAAACGTCGTGCTCTCTTTTTGAAAACTGAAAAAGCTGCAGGCGTTTTTGGTTAGCCTTTTCTTTATAATGTCAGATCACCACTTGCCATAAATAGGAGTAAAGGAGGATAAGAAAGAAAATGTCATAAGACAACAGTGAGATGGAGGTTGGAAGCTACTGACAGAGTTTGTACTTGAGGACATATTTTAAAAACATGGCACATGCGTACATGTAAATAAGGCATTGACTACAAGAGCAAGCTCATTTCTGTTTTTGAACAAACAGCACATTCTGTGGATTTCAAGTGCATAAACATCAGGAACTAATCTCTTACATAAGCCATTTCTATTATCTTCTCCAACATTGAGGTCATACACTAGGGAGATAGGGGTGGACTTTTTATTCCACACACACACACCCATTGTTGGCTGACTATAACATATAAGTAAATTTGCTGCCCTATTAATTATACGTGCTGAAAATGATTCTTATTCATATCAGTCAGGAGAATACAACTGCCTTTATAATAATCGGAGGTAGAGATTACTATAAAATATTTTGGATAATTTTATGAAAACGGAGTTGGGACAGATTCTGCTGCCAGCTGTAGAACTGCTTTTAATTAAAACCTTGTTCAACATGCTTACTGCAGAGTTTTCTTATTTTCCTGTTATATAAAGATATACTGATTCAGCAATTATTGAACCCTGGACACATTATAAAACTTTCTTCTGAGACTACTTAGCCAAGAAAATCAGCTGTGATTCATTAGATAATAACACTACCAGAAAGAATGTTCTGAAGTTCTCCCTTAGTTATAGGTCTTTGGTGGCTGCGGAATACAAAGGCCCAAACTAAGAAAAGAGACTTCTCATTTTAAATTTAATAAAAGTCTCTGTAATGAGATGGTAAAGGTAGACTTATGTGTATATATATATGGCTAGTGGGTCTATTAAGCAGGGTGTAAACGTTAGATAAACTGTGTTCTATTCACAACTTTGTTAATAATTGCTTCACTATATGCCCTGCTATGACTACTGCTAGTCAGTACTTACTAGCACAAAAAGTCAAGTCAATGTTGTCTGCTACGGAATGAAGGCCGCACAACCTTTGCATAGCATGTGTGTGTTATATGGGACCAGAATTGCATAGAATTTAATTCTTCAGCATCCACTTGGACTCTTGGAGACTGCCAAATATTTTGCTCCCTTCCAAATTTGCTACTTTTTCCAACTCCTAATTTATGAGTTTTGTCAGCCGCTTTTATCACTAGTGAAATAGGCCAAATTCCTGTTATTTTGCCGCTTTTTACTTTGTGAGGAAGATACTCACGACGGTGAAAGAAAAACTCTCAAGATCACATTCTTTCTGAGATCTTATGCACAGCATAGTGATTATAGTCAACAATGCTATATTATATACTTCAAAGTTGCCAAGAGACTAGATCTTTAATGGTCTTGCCACAAAATGAAATGATAATTATGTGATGTAATGTGGTAACGGTGTTAATTAACTCTATTGTGGTAACAATGCTATCATATATAAATGTACCAAATCAACACATTGTACACCTTACACTTACACAATATTATATGTCAATTGTATCTCAATTAAAAATCACACCAAATGGTCTAAGAATTATGAAGTGATTAAAGTAGTATCTAAACAATCTTCAAAAAATGACAAAATGACAATTATAGTTGAGGAATTCAACAGTCCCCCTCACAGAATGAACAGAGAGATATACTATGTCCATGGACTGAATGACTGAAAATGCCATTTATGTTCAAATCAATGTATGTGTTTAGTGCAATTCCCAGCAAGATTTTTGGTCAAGCTGATTCTAAAAAGGGTGTAAAAACACAATCACAAGAATAGTTAAAATAATCTTGACAAATAATACAATGGAAAGAATTACTTTACCCAATATTAAGGCTTACTGTTTAGCCATAGTAAACAAAGAAAAACAATGTTATAGAGATAGAAACACAGATAAATGGAAACATAGAGAAAATTCAGAAAGAGATGCACACAAATATGGCCAACTGATTTTTTTACAAAGATTTAGAGATAATTTGACGGAATAAAGATCACCTCTGACAAATGGTATTGGAGCAACTGGATATCTATGGCATAAAATGAACCTTGACCTAAGCCTCACACATTGTACAAAAATATGAACTCAAAATGAATTGCAGACTTAAATGTAAAATATGAAACACTGATAACCTGCACCTCATCAAATTAAAATCTTTTGCTCTATAAAGACCCTGTTTAAATGATGAAAAGAAAAGAGATAGCCATGGAGAAAATATTTGCAAGCCTTGTATCTGACAAAGGTCTATTATCTATAACTTACAATGAACTTTTAAAACTCAACATTAAAAGGGGAAAGTGGGCAAAAGCCATGAATATCTGTATTAAAAAAAGAGAAAATAAAAGTAAAAAGGCAATCGTCAAAAAGTTGAAAAATATCAAATCAAACAGGATATTCTTTAAAACATCAATAGGACTTTGAGTTCAAGTAAAAACTGCGAATACAAATACAATATAAACAGCAAAATGGATACTTAACAATATGTAAGACACCTTACTCTTTGAAAGAAAAAGGAATAGATGTGATACTTATATTTTCAGAAAATACCAACCAGCAATTCTGGGAATGTTTTGTGCAGTTTTGCAAAAACTCTGAATACATGACTACATACTTGGTCATAAAATTCTGTCCACTCTTGCCATCACATTTTTAGAGGATTATGAAACATTTCAGAGAGTTTAAAAGAATTTCGGGATATGATTAAAGAGTTAGAAAAAAAAAACCCTCTAAGTTAAAGCTGTGGAGGAATCAGCATAGTGTGAATAGTGGCTGACTATTGTTTATACAGAAGATTAAACAAAATGACATAGATTTACCTCTCTACCTGAATGTTAGAGCTCCAAATGACCCTGCTCACGTGAGTACATGATAAGAGTTCAAATTTATGTAATCCTTACATTATTAAACACACATTGTTGCACCTATAAAAAAAAAAAGAGACACTGAGGGGTTTGTATTTTGTGTAAGGTTGCTCAGGAAGTGGTAGCATTCTAGTTCTGGTCAAGAATGGCTAATTTCAACATTCAGGTTCCCAACCAATGCGCCAGAGAGGTCAGCAAAGTACAGCCCAAGGGCAAATCCAGCCTCAGCCTGTTTTTGTATGGCCCGTGAGCTAAGAATGATTTTAATATATTTAACCATTTGAAGTTTTAAAAATCCCCCAAAGAGTGTAGTTCGTGGCATGTGAACGTTGTATGAAATGCAAATAATTAATTGAAACAGAGACTGTATGGACCACAAGACATAAAATATTTTTTATAGGAAAAGTTTATTGGCTCCCACACTAGCGTATCCATGCAGTATGAATCTGCACACAGTATATTTCTACATCATAACGTTGTATTCCAGGAAGTGGAGGAATTTTCTCTGATAGATTGTAATTCAGGTTATGTGCTCCTGTGTGAAGCACAGATGAATTCAGAGATTTCTTGAAGATAGGAAAGCAAACTAAACAGCTTTTCAAAGAATTTTTAAGACAATTGTTCTTTGCACTTGTAAGCACTGGAAAGCATATAAGGAAATTGAAATGGGAACCTGATGTTTCCCAGGCCACCGCACAGTGGAAAACAGTCAGCGATGCATATTCTTTTAAGCTGGTAGAACATGTAGTCTGGATGAGTGTGTGCCCAAATCCTGCAGTTCACCTTCGTGTTTCGTAATGTGAAGCTCTAAATTCGCTTTTTACAAAATTGAAGCAAAATGTAAATCTCAAGGTGATATTTCTGCAAAAAATTCAAATAAATAAATACATTACCAGTAATGCTAACAGTTTCCTGTTTTCTTAAAACAAAATAATTGGAAGGTTTCTACAAAAGAACTGAGTAGGAAGGAAATAAAAGTTCTTATACTTAAGACCCTCTTTTGTAACCCATAATAATATCTTCAGTTGAGTAGCCATAACAGCAAGAGAGAATTCCTGAAAGCTGTTCAACATCCCTTCAAGCAATAAAGCAGAGGGTTTGGGGACAGATGGATGGTAGGGTAATTCCTCCTTGTTTCCCTTGCTCTTTTCTTCATTTCTTCTCATCAGCATATGCCCCTCTTCCTAGAGAGATCTTACTGTTTAGTTTATATGTAGGTAAGATCTTTTACAATCAGACATTGTGGAGATTCCTATTTTTATTAACCAAATAAGACTTTGAGAACAATTGCATCAGAAGAAGCATTTAATCTTTGAAAAACTCTTGGGATCTAGCAAACATAATGTAATGCTTATTCAAACAAATAATGCCTCTTATCTTCATTGACGTTTTTTTCCATTCATAAAATAAACAATCTCTAAACAATCTCCTTTGCGTGACTACTCTCAAATGACCAAATAACTCTGGAGGCTAATAAAGTTGACCATGATAATAGACTTTGACCTTTTAAAAGAGAATTTGTCCTACTCCATTAATCATCATTATATTTCAATGGTACTTTTCGCTTAAGAAATTTGGGAGGCAGAAAAGGGACAATTTTAGTTAGGAGTATTGGCCATTTCACTCCGGCCACAAAACTGATTTCATGTCTTTGAGCATTCTATAAATCCAGACCTTGGACTAATATTACTTCTAATGTGAGAAGTAAAGAAAGGAAAATGAATTCTAATTGAATGGAGAATGGGAGAAGCGATTGCATGATTCATTCGTTACTTCAATAATTGAAGTTAAGAAAGAACCAAAAAGTTCTGTTTTTCTATGACTAAAAGTGGATAACTTGAGAGGTTCAGGAAAAGTTCATGTTGCCCTTGAACAAATATGTTTTCCACATTTCATGGCCAGAATGTGGAGAAACAGAAGGGCCAGAAATTAGTGAAAAATTCTGATCTCACTTTGTGTTGCTGGACTTCCCTAGAGTAGGAAGTACCAAAAATCATCCTGGAGAGACTAATGCTTTTTCCCATTGTTTTTGCCAAAAGTGAAAACTATTTTGCCTAGCTCTATGCCTAAGCTAACAAGAAACTAAAATTTTAGATTCTTTTAAGCTCCCAACTGCTGATCTATTTTCATATACCCAATTAAAGGCTCAAATGTTAGAAAAAGTAATAAGTGGAAATGACAGGCTATGAGAGATTTTATTCATATAGAAATTAATATGGCTTCTTTCCCCCCAAGGGAAATGATGACAGAAAAGTATATTTTTATTTAGATTTGAAAATGTATCTCTTTCTTTGGTCATTAAGCAGTATCGAATTTGTCCTGAGGTAAATTGCGGTAATTTCAAACATCTTTGCCTTACTATAACATAAAACTGTGAAAACTAGACAGTCCATAAAAAAAAGTAAGCTAGATGTTTACACATTTTAAAATTGCCTAATTTCTGTACACATGTATATGCATATTCATTTATTCATTCATAGCAGGTCCTGAATTTCCCAGATATTTGAAATTGAATATCTATAGGAAATTTTCATTGATGAATTTCACACTGTACCTAGGTGGTTACTCCATTATAGTAGGCATTTAAAAAAATTTCAAGATATAGAAAATGGTTCCACTGCTATTATTTAGTGTGTGGGTGGGGGGGGCACCTGGGTGGCTTAGTTGGTTGTGTCTGACTCTTGATTTGAGCTCAGGTCATGATCTCACAGTTCATGCATTTGAATCCATGGTTCATGGGTTTGAGCTGTCAGCTCAGAGCCTGCTTGGGATTCTGTCTCTCCGTCTATCTCTGCCCCTCCCCCACTCACTTTCCCTCTCTTTCTCTCAAAAATAAATAAATGTTAACAAAAAATTAAACTAATAAAGTATGTGTGTATATATGTATATAATTTCTAACTTAAAAATATGCATTCATTGGTCTTTTACATAGTTATGACAAGACTGGAAAATGAGATGTTATGATAGGCTACCCTGGAAGAATTTAACCAACAGGCCAAGTTTATAATTACTAATAGAGTTAAAACCTATCCTCTGAAATGAGGCAAAATTGTCTCCCCTTTGGCTATTTCTTCCTTGCTCCTTTCATCCCCACAAACTTATTTTTCAATAGCTTAAGTTTTCTAAAAAATAAAGAAGACAAAAAGGAAAATTTGAGGCAGAATATACTACACAGACATTTCTAAGGTAAAGGAATACCAAGTGTCTGCCTTCTTTCTTCAGATGAACAGACTACAGAACACAAACAACATATAAATTGCTACGACTCTATCATGATCCTCATTAGTAAGTCAGACCTGAGCAAAGTGTCTTTCCAAAGACCATACCTCTCCCTTGATCTCCCAAACAAACAGACAAAAAAACAAAAAGAAACAAACAAAAAGGCAAAACAAAACAAAAAAACATGTAGTAACTCAATCTAAAATGGCTGAATGTTGGGGCCTTTTGACTCTTCTTTTACATGGGGACAAAGAAAGGGAGAAATGGATAGAGAAAGGGCTTTTGAGGTGCAAAATAAAAAAGGAAATGTAGTAGTGGCATCTCTGACCTAATTCCTTTGATGTGGAAGACATTGGCAGTGGAGAGGCAAATTGGTCTGTTTTCTCCCACGTGTCTACGACCAAAGTAGCTTTTCAACCTCATTTTCAAGTTTAAACCTCTACTTAGCGTAGTTTACCGTATGCAGTTTTGGATAAACCAACCCCCAATAATGTGTACTTATCCCAGAGCCAATGACAGCCTCATATGCCAAAAAGCAACATAGAAAAAATGGATTAAATCTGTAGTCAGGGTACTTACTAACATGCCAAGAGTTTCGCCAACCTCTACTAGTGAAAATGTCTTTTTAAAAAATATTTATGTATTTTGAGAGAGACAGAGTGTGTGCACGAGCAGAGGAGGGGCATATAGTGAGGGAGAGAGAGAACCCTAAGCAGGCTCTGTATTGTCAGCACAGAGCCCATCGCAGGGCTAGACCTCAAGCCCATGAGATCATGACCTGAGTGGAAATCGAGTCATACACTTAGCCAACTGAGCCATGCAGCCACCCCAAAAATGTCTGTGTTTGATACAAAATTTTAATATCTCCTGTCCTGAAGATACATATATACCAACCCGAAACACCTATTGGACCAGAATGACAGCAAAATAAAATAGTGTTCCTTGAGATGAATGTTATAATTAAAACTCTGTATACCTCTAGTGCTATTTGTTTTTAAATGTAAATTGTCTCCCTTTTGACTATCCAAATATTCGTTTACAATTACATTAGTCTAATTAAGAAAAAATGGTGTAAGCTGTGTGAGGATGATATTTTTGCATATTTATAATTATTTGTTTGAGTGTATATTTCCCTTGTAAAATATAATCTCATCCATTCATGTTTACACAAGAAATTTGACAAAACCTTAGCTAGTTTGATAACTGATAATGGGAGACAAATCCCGTAACAATGTATGGCATCATCAGTGCCCCATACTTAATTTACATCTACCAAAAATATGGATCTATATTATTAGTGCTATGTTATTTTAATAGAGTTAGATTGGATGTGATCTCTATCCTCAAGCATTTAATATTGCAATAAGTAAACTAGACCAATGAGAGCTAATACGTCAGGTGTGTGTGTGTGTGTGTGTGTTTGCGTGCATGCAGCTTGGATTATATGATTAATTGAATAATACATTTAGTGTAACTGGCTAACTCATTCTAGTTAAACGAATTTAGATGAAATGTTTTGATAAGTAGTCCTGCTTGTTCAGACAGAAATTAGGGACCACCTACTTAACAGGATAAAATTTCACTAAGACTTAAAGGACATGAAAGGAATGATTTGAGGTCCAAGACAAAGGATATTAAAAGTTACTCGAAGAGTTTGTCAGGGTGAAGGGCAGTCAGTTTGGAACAACAAAACAAAGCAAAAGAAACAGCAAGAAGGTGGTCAACACTAAACGTTAGGAATCTAATGATAAATAGACTGGTTATATTGAGTAAAGTCAAGGGTGATAATAATTCAAAAGAGATGTAGAAAGCATTTGGGATTGTTAAATTTCTCAAATTAAATGGTTATGACATTATCATAAGACATTTAGGAAATATGAAAGCTAAGAGACACGGAGATAAGTTTTCAGATGAAGAAAGGGGTCACCGAGTTCGAGATGCCAGTGTTTCCAGAGCAAGTCACTGGAAGAGGGACTTCAAGAACACAGACTTTCCACCTCTCAGTTACCTCTGAACACTTTTAACAATTGAGAAAAGTAAGGCAGAACTTTCCGGAACGTGGAACAGAACTTCCTGCTATGAAAGTATGAACCATTAAATATAAAACTTTACTTTTTAGCTACAATAACAGGTAAATTTCCCAAAAGAGAATTGTTACTTAACTCTGACTAAATGGTTCTCTGGCCCATTTATATTTGCCTCAGGCCAACCAATTTCCTCTTTGACCAGATGGACACAGATTTGTAGACAGCAGTGGCCCATGTGGTATGGCCCAGAGCCTTTCCTGCCTCCTGTGTCACTGCTCATGTCCAGTGGAATTTGGACCAAGACACAAAAGTGCAATCTTTAACAGAAGTTTCGTGCTTTTCTCCTCTCAGGCAAGAAATCAGGAAAGAATGATTGAATCATTTATCAGCAAGTTTTTATTGACTCCTTTGCTTATTCTGATGCTCATCGTACCCTCCATTACATTTCAGTCTCAGTTTAAGCCAACTTTTTGAATCCAGGACTCTTAACCATCCCGTCCTATATTTTTATTGCTTTAAGGAATAAACTGACCATTGAAGTTGGCCAATCTGATCATGTCTCTGACCAACTTAAAATCCCACTGGGTATAACCTATCAGATTCCCTAGTATATCATACAAAGCTTCGCTGACCTGGACCCCACATTTTCCTATAATCCGGTCTCCAGTCACACTCTCATGCATCTTTGGTTTTTCCAACGTATTTCCAAATTCCCCAAAGCACAAAGCCCCCAGTGCTTATTCTTAGTCTCAAAACTTATTATATCAATTATACTACTTATCTTATTGATATATAAATATACTACTTATCTTATTACCTACTGATACTTATATCAATTATACAATTATACAACTATGAGTTGGAGCTGTCTCTTACTGTTTGGTATCTCTTAGTTCTGAGAGCTAAATTCCAGCTTACGTACCTCTGTTACACCAATTATCACATTTTTTTCTGACAATCGTTTACCACATTTTGAATTTTTGGAAGAGGACGGTGTTGTCCTGTGTCACTCCCGAATTCCCAGAGCTGAACACAATACCAAGTACACAGAAATAGTGTAACTGTTTGTTGAATGTATTGATGGGTAAATGAACACTAGTTTGATTCCATTACTATTGTTGAAGCATTCTTGTAACTATTCATCCACTCACAGACTTTTCATCATTGAAAAGTCAACTTTCAATTACTAGTCTTCACCTAGTCTTCACCTAGTAGAATTCTAGTCTTCACCTAGTAGCGTGAGTCTAGGTGAGTCTAGGTGAGTCTAGAGTAGTCTTCACCTACTAGTCTTCACCTAGTAGAATTCTATCAGCCCAGTGATTATCACAGTGCTTGGTGGATATGTTAAATGAATAAATTAAAAATTTGTCATGTCACATTGTACTTTCTTCATAGGCTGTGTCTTGATCCCCACCTAGAAGTAATTTATTCTTATCCAGAGTCCTTCAAAAATTATTTTTGGGGAAACATGTTTGCCAACGTGGTGTACATCCTCTATATTTGTCAGAAATTGTTTGAATATTTTTTCGTTGTTTAAAAATAAATATTATAACTTGTTTCCCCAATTAGTCCTGAAGATTTTGAGTTCTTGATGATTACAACCAATGTTATCTTCTTTCCTTTGACTTGCCCACACGTTGTCAGTGTTTAACTGAGATTTGAAACGCAAGACACAGAAGAAAAAGACGTGGCATTGGTCTCAGGTTGATGGTAATGGTGAGGGTTTGAGTTGTGAATCAAACATGCTTTCATTATGCCTCAGAGCAGGAATTAGGGATAAGAAGAAGAAATAGCAGATGTTAGGGTGAAACCTGTACATAGTAAGTGCTAGGAAAGTGTAAAAAAGAACGGATTAGAGATGTGAGAGAGAATCAGGGGCATTTCCAACAAGGAAGTGAGTGTGGAACATTCTCTTCAATCGGGATTACTGAAAAAGAAATATGAAGAGAGAATTCCTTGAGGGTTAATAGCCCAAAGGTAAGAAGTATCATGAGAATTAAAGGGAAAAACCTGCAACACTGGTGTAATCAGAGAAGCCCTATTACAAGTTAACAAATATGGGGTCAGATAGACAAGAATGAGTGTTCAATAGAAGGATTTTGTGAAGAAGTACTAGGAGTTGGGAGAGTCCTTTATGTTTTTTAATAACTAATTCATCAGTTTCAATGGCTAATATATTGCCAGGATCCTGGAAGGGTCTGCCTTCTTTGTCAACATTGTCACAAGCTTAACTTCAGAACTTGGGTGAGGCATGGACAGTATGACTCAGGGGGGCAAGGTGAAAAACCATGCAAGCAAATAAACCTGATACTTTTAAACATCACCTTTAGTTTTTGGTAAAGAAGTATGCAGAGTGATCAGTCTGAAGTCAACATCTGGACATTGGAAGATATAAAAGAAGATGAGATGTTTTCACCCCTCTTAGTTGCATTCTTATAGATCTGCTTCATTAAATGAAGGTACTCTAGGTATATTCTTATTAGCCCTGAAATCCTGTGGGATACACCAAAGATCTCACAAGCAATGTGTCCCCAAAGAAAACAGAAAAATACGTTCCATTGTTTCCTGATAAGAAGCCATGACGGAAAAGCATTGCAATAAAACTAACAATGCATTTTTAATTTCATTAAACCTTTAAACATTCACGAGGACAGCTACTCCTATTTTAAGCATGTTCTGGTTTTCATGCAGTTAGTACAGTGAATGGAGATGTTAGCCACCAAAACCCTTTCCCCTGCTTGTGTAAGGAAAGGCACATCTTTGCCAAATAGCTTTGGTTTGGGGGACAACCCTCTGAGTCCACATTTGCTTGAGTAGCAATTCATGTGAGATGGAAAATGGAAACTTAACAACCTCACTTAGTGACTATGTGCATGGATTGTAAGAACTCAGTAAAAGTTAAAAACCATCAGAGCCGGAAAGAATTTCGGCTGGCAGCGGTAGATGAATGTGTATATTTAGTAATATAAAGAGCCCATGAAGAATGGCCACTTGGAGTCTGTAAAAGTCAATCAAGTCTTTGGGATATGTAGGGCAGGGAGAAATCACGTGTCAACTATTCTGTGACAACGCATTGGAACACCCTGACTTTTTGATTGAAGTTCAAGAATAGCAGTCAGGAATTTTGTGCTGTGCCCCAGATGTGATGAAGTCGCTGGCTGAAAACAATGTATAAACAAAACATTAAGTAAAAGAAGAAGACAGAGAGAGGGAGAGAGAGAAAAAATCTACTTGATTATCCTAAGTAGATATATTTGACCTCAAAAACAGGAGCTAACTGAAAACCAATAGCACATTATCCTAAGTAGATATATTTGACCTCAAAAACAGGAGCTAACTGAAAACCAATAGCACAGTCGTTCTGCCAAACTTGGCTAAGCAAGGGAAAATGAACTGTCAAAGTTCCTGACATGTAAAAACGCTGGCCACAAATATACAAAGAACTTTCCTTTCAAGTGACCATTTTTTCATATAGTATCTCAATTGTCCATACAATGGATATTATCTTCCCTAGCACTTTCCCTCTTACTGTTTGTAATTCAATTTATCACGTGCTTTATTTTTAAATAAAATAAATATACAGAAAGGTGCATGATTATTTTTGAATTCTCCTATCAAATGCTTATTTAAATTGTCCTTTCCTTCCCACAAGGTACATTCATCAACATGAATTTGATGTGTTTTCTCTGTTCTTTTAAAAATATTCCTGCCCACGTGCATGTATGTTCATGAATGTTGTATTGTTAATAACATCATACCATATGTTTTCTTTTTTTTTAATTTTTTAAAGTTTATTTATTTTGAGAGAGAGAGAGGCAGAGACAAGATACCAAGCAGGCTCCGTGCTGTCAGCACAGAGCCCAACGTGGGGCTCGAACTCACACACCGTGAGATCATGACCTGAGCCGAAATCAAGAGTGGAACGCTTATCTGATTGAGCCACCCAGGCGCCCTACCATATATTTTCTGCCACCTATTTTTTACTCAAATTATATTTTAAGGTCTATTTTTTAAAAGCCTGGTATTTTAATAGCTGGACAACATTATACCATACAAATATAATATATATTATTTATCCATTCCATTTTCCTCTGAGGAAATTTGGTTTATTTCCATTTTTTTCTACCTTACAAATAGGACTGAGACATCCTAGCATACTTTCTATGCAAATAAGGCACATACTATTTTCTAAGTTCTTCACTGTATAATCTAATTTAATCTTCACAAACAGTCCAGGAAAACTGTTGTTTGATTACCATCTTAGAAATTAATACATCGTAACAGTTAGGAAACATTATCAACTTTACACAACTAATAAGAAGAGAGCTAGGATCAAATTTTCATCTAATGTTACTGAAATCATCGTGTCTATTTATTTGTTTACCTACTTATTCTCTGTCATACTCACCAGAATATAAGTCTCAGGGGGACAGGGGCCTAGATTTTTACCAGTAAGTACTTGATAAATGAATGAGTGAGCCAATGAATGAATGAGTGAATGACTACAACAGTTCTCCTCAATGTTACAGAGCTCAAAGAGCAAAAGAACCGTTATCTGGTCTGGGGTTCTTGAATACATTCATTTTAATTTGAGGCAATTCCGCATTCAAAAAAGCCCAGGCATGCTGCTCTGGGTTTGGCTCCTCATCAAATGTCTGTGTTTGCTCAAACCGGGAACTCAGGGATGTGTACTGGGTGAACAAGCTTTGGATCATTTCAGATGTCATACAGAGGGCTGGCAGTTTGTGGTTCTGAAGAAGTCTGGAAAGTCCAAGTCAGTAAAAGTTCTGTGGCTTACTATAATATTTTTTTCCTCATTTTGTAAACTCTGGAAAAAATAAATCTTCCAAGTTACAGCCACAAGTTTTGTGACACGCCATGCGCTTAAAAATGAGTAATTAAAATAATATGAATTGCAGTGCTTGAAATCACAAGAACAGTCCTGATTCTGGGAAAAAGACAGATTAGCAATCCACTGTTTTCAGAGTTGCTGGCGAAAATTTTCCATTCCTTTATTTTATGCCATAAACACCAGATAAGATATGAGGAAAATTCTGTGACTATTATCAGCACTCAGCGCTGCATTTTGGTTTTTTTTCGAGTCATATATTTTATTCTACGGTATTACTATACTGAAGCTCATTAATAACCCTAACTGGAAGAGAATGATCAGTTCTGTTTACTGAACTTTCCAGTTAGTTAAAATGTACAAAATAAGCCTTTATTTTATTTTTATCCTTGTTCTAGCAACTTTCGAAAATGTGGTAACGTATCTTGTAGACTGAGTGCATTTAGTATAATGGTCCAATCTTCCTTTAGAGATATAGTATCTTTATGTATCTTAGAACATCTAACTTGCAGTAAGTTCTTGTAAGTTTTTCTAAGAGGTTGTTTGGAATCTGTAGAAATCACAAGACATAGTCTAGAATTTAGTTTTTCAATCACTACATCTTCTCTATTACTTTGTGCTTTTTCTATTCTTGCCCAGATAATTGGACAAGATGTTACTGTTGGCCTCCATCTAATTGAGTTCTGTTGGGTGAAGTTTTACCAGGGTGGGTATAAGATGAACCAATACGATACATGTGATGTCACAAATGTTCACATTTTGGACTTCATAAAAATGGTACTTTACTAACAGTACTGAAATCCAGTCAGTATAAAACAAACAAACAAACAAACAAAAACTAACAACTTTCTACCACAGCAGAAATGGTAGTTCTATAGTATGCTTTTTTTTCCTAGAGTAGCTTCTAGCTTCCGCTTGTTAGAATGATTATGGGTGGGTATTTTAACCTGGCAAATATTTTGTGGTCTGTACTTACTGTCCTCAAAAATTATGCAATACTTGGTTAGTATAAATTATATTATATATGTTATAGGTTATATGTATGTAATATATTATAAATTATAATAACAAACTAAAGGACAAATGAACTCTTTCTACTTGTTTTTAAAATTTTGTATAGAAATTTTCAAAGACAAAAGTTAAGAATAGCACAATGCACTCCTTGAAGCTATGACCCAGCTCACAGCCAGTCTTGTGTCATCTGTATCTGCCCCAATATAAGCTTTCCTAGTATAAGCATTACGTGTGGTGAGGTAGAAACATCACTGAATGGACGGCAGAAAATCTGGGTCTAAGTCTAAGTACAACCCTGGGGGAGCTTCTGAGTTTCTCTATAACTCACAACTTGAGGCATATATAACCAAATTTCTTTTAATTTCCGACCAATCTCATTTTACTCACTAGGCTGTAGTAGCATATGTTAGGTCAGTGTAGTTCACTGAATGCACCCTGTATCTTCCATGACCTTTCTCTTTCTAAATAGACACTTGGGTGTAATCTACTTTCACCACAAAGGCAAAATTATAACCAACTTGAAAAGAAAAATAGCACTAGGAATAGACTAGTTCTAACCATAGGTATTCAACCATTATCATGATGTCAACTCTAAAAAACACTGGTGTACCAAAAAAAAAAAAAAAAGATAGACAAGATTTATCACAATAGTCTAAAGTAGAGCTCCTGTGAATTAGTTCTTTATTGCTGTATAACAAATTATTCAAAACATAGTGGCTTCACCTTACAAATATTTACATATTTCATGTATCTAGTCCCTGACGCTAACCAGGTGTTCAATTATTATTTTAAAAAATCTTGAATAAATAAAAGATTAAATGTATGTATACATATGTGTGTGTACAAATATGAATAAAATATCATGGAACTGGATAATATTTTTATATTATATGGTTATTATGTATACAATTACTGTTAAATGCATTTTCTTCTCCAAATCTCCAAATATATAATAGGACAATTGGGGATGGTGATATTGATGAGTTTTAACTTTTTACAAGTCAAACCTATCTGAAAAAAAAAAACCTTGCATTTTGGTTATTTATTGTCACATAGCAATCTATCCCAATACTTAGTGACTTAAAATATCAATTGTTATATTAACTTGATCACAATTCTACAATTTGGGCCAGGGCCAGTGAGGCTTGTCTCTGCTCAAGCTGAGACCAGCTAGGGTGGCTCATTTGGGTGACACCAATTAAATATCCATTTCCAAGATGGCCTCACTCACATGGACTCTGTGTAGCTAGGTTGTCTCTCTCACAGCATGATGGATTCATGGTAGTCAGAGCCTTACATTGCAGGGAGCTTTCCCCAGAGTGCAGTGGCAGAATCTCCCAACCTTCTTAAAACCATCAGACCAACATTTGCATACCATGACTTCCTTTGCATTTTATTGGTTAACACAAGTCACAGAAAAAGCCGATTTTAGGAGAAGGACTACACACGAATGTAGAATGTATGGGGAGTGAAGAATGTATGGGGAATGAAGAATGTATGGGGAGGCATTGTTTATTGGAGAAAGAGGCCACATCTAGTAAATTCCGTAACAGCAGAGAATTTGTCTACGTTGTTTAGCAGGGTATTTCCTTTCTCTAGAACAGTGCCCGGTTTATTCTAGGGGCTAAGACCATGTGTTGAAATGACTGAGTAAAGGAATGGATAAATAATATAAGGAATAAGAAAATTTTTGATTGATTAAAGAGGGGAAGTATTAAATAGAGGCCTGTCATAGAACAATGAATATATTTTAATTTTGCAGAGCAGAGGTTGGATGAATTCAGGTGAGAGATTTCTGAGAGATGAGGATATCATAGGGAACATAGAGGGCTGTCAGAGAGCCTGATGGAAGGAAAATACATGGCCCAGTCTAAAGATAATCAAGTTATGTAAGCAGCTTAAAGTTACAACACTTGAGATTCAGCCATTATTCTTTCTCCTCAGATGGTAAACAGATACAAATTAAGGAAGAATTCTTAAAAAGAAAGACAAAACAAAATAAAATTAACATCTTCATGGAATTAAACTCTGCAAAACAAAACAGTGCCAAAAAATCACTGCATTAAATTTTGCTATCAACTTAATTTTTTAAAGTGCCAAATAATCACCACTATAGATTGGATGTTTTTGTCCCCTCATCCCCTAAAAATGCATATTTTGACATCCTAACTCCCACAGTGATGTACTTGAAGGTAAGTCCTTTGGGGGTAATTAGTTCATGAGGGTGGAGCCCTCATGAATAGGATTAGAGCCCTCATAAAAAAAGCCCCAGAGAGATCCTTCATCCCTTCTTTCATGTGAGGTAACAGTGGGAAGGTGGCCATCAATGAGGAAGATGGCTCTCACAGACACCAAACACAAGGATGTCATGATCTTGGACTTCCCAGCCTCCAAAACTATGAGACATAAATGTGTTTATAAGCCACCCAGTTTATGGTATTTTTGTTATAGCAACCTGAACAGACTGGGACAGTCACCATCCATCAGAACAGGGGACTATTTTCCAAGTAAGAGGATATTACTGGTAACAGATATCAATTAATGACATTTAGAGAGAAAGACTTCAACTGGGGGGAAAACAATACCAAGGAGAACTTATCTTTCATATAGAGATTATTTATTGGCTAGCATTTAAAAAAAAGAGTTTAAATGTAGGATCATGATATTTAGAAATTTCTGTTCTTCATGTAAAGATATGCGCCATTCTATGGTCAAAGACAAAATTCTCACATGGAGAAGTGTTCTGCTGGAAAAACTCAAGTTTCAATCATGACGGGTCACACAATAACACAATGAAGCATATATTTGAGTTTCTGCTCAAAAGTTTTTAATGCACTTGGACCTGGGGCAAATGTTCAGAAACCCCAAACTGGCTATGAACTAGCCACTGTTATGCCTATTATAACATTGTTTAGTTTCATTTAACAGTTGGGTTTCATTAAAATGCAGAAAAAAATCACAGTACTAAATATCCTCTAAATACATTTTGTTTGGCAGGAACGTTTTCTAATATAGAAAAGGCTTAGATAAATAATAGTGTGCTGGAAAATAAAGACAGACACTCTATTAGCCCTTCTGGGTTATTTTTCTTGAGTAAATGTTTAATACAGCTTAAGGTCATTCAATCATTTATTTGGTCAGGAAGTATTAGGACTATGCCTTGGAATAAATCAGTGAACAAAGTCATAATCACTCCCCTCATGGCGTTTACATTCTGATGAGGTGACAAAAAATGAATAATAATGATAAAATACATTAAGTGGCATGTAAGAAGGTAATAAATGCTCTGGAAATAATAAAGGTAGAGCATGGGAAAGGAGATTTAGTGTCAGTGGAAGGAAGGAATGGGATACAGTGTTAAATAGGGTGGCTGTGTTAGTCCTGATGGAGATGTAACTGAACAGAATTGTACAATCCAAGGGAAGAGTTTTTCAGGCAAAGAGAAATACTAGTGCAAAGGCTTTTAAGGCAAGAGAGTGCCTGGTTTATTTCAGCCACAACAAGGAAGTAACGGTGGTGGGTGGGGAGTGAGTAAGGGAGAAAATATCACAAGATAAGTCAGAGAAGTTATTGGTGGTTGGGTGTGGAGGGAGGCTTTGTTTCTGAAAGTCACATAAGCCTTTTTAAAGTTGAGCATATATATATATATATATATATATATATATATATATATATATGTAAAATGGAAAGGCTGGGCATCATTGCAGAGTTTTGAGGGGAGAAGTTCTGTGGTGTGAATTTGATTTTCATGCCTCATTCAGAAGGAGAGCATAGCCTAGAAGGAGTTAACCCTGCTCTCCCCCACCCTACATGGCTAAGGTCCTCCCCTCACTGCTTCTAATTTTTTCATCAATCACCCCATGATACAGCTGCTCACATGATTTGAACAAGTTCTTTGAAACACATGGTCTTAATTTCATCCCTTTTTTCTAATGCCATGTGAATTAGTCTCTAGCAAAGAACTTTTGGTCAACTTAATCTAGAAATAATAATAATCTAGAAAGAAATCATGCGATTTTTCTTTTTTTACCTCAATGTCTATGTTTCTGGTTTTTCCACTGCCAGACTTCAAACATTGGAAATATCAATTCGTTGGATTAATCAATTAAATCAATATTTATTGTTGTCTACTATGTGTCAGGCTCTGTTCTATGACTTGGGGATTTAGCAATACACAAAATAAACCAGGATCCGGTGCTTATGAAACTTGTATTAAAATTCAAACAGCCCCTACAACCTATAATCTACATATCAAAGGCTAGCTCCCATACACATAATTTGGATTTTACTTCAAAGAGGTAAACATGGGGGTAAAAACTTGGGCGTACCACCCCCTTTCATAGATACTGTAGCATCGAAGGTCACAATGTTTTTGGATCCAGTGTTGCATCTTTGAAAATGGTGGATGTAATTCCTGCATTTAGCACATTCATTCCTCCTTTTTCTTGGTAACAATATGCTAGCTTTATTCTAGTTTTCTCCTTCTCTGTACAGCCCACATGAAAGGGGAAAGATAACAGCACACTCAGCTGTAGGTTTGACCCCAATTACCATAGGCAAATCCATGCTCTTAGCCTTCGAGGATGTATATATGATCTAATTCAGGTCAATGTGGTGGGAGGAGATGTTTTTGAGGACTTCTGGAAATGAAACTTTCTTATTCTCCCAAGAAGTTCCTCAGACCAATGTTATCGCTTCTGCTCAGTGTGCTTGTAAAGATAGGAGCCAGTGGCAGACCCTGGCAGCCATCTTGTAACCCCAAGAGAAAGCAGCCATGAGGTAGAAACAGCACTAAGAAAAGTAACAAGGAGGCATGGAAAGGAACAGTCTTTCATGATGTCATCGAGAACATTGGATCAAATTTCACTTAAGGCCAGGACAAATTTCTGGTGTGCAGTTACTTGAGTTGAGATTTCTGTTCTTTCAACTAAAAAATTCCTAAGTGGGGCACCTGGGAGGCTCAGTTGGTTAAGCATCCAACTCTTGATTTAGACTCAGGTCATGATCTCACGGTTCATGAGACAGAGCCCCATGCATTGGGCTCTGGGCTGACAGCACAGAGCCTTCTTGAAATTCCCTCTCTCCCTCTCTCTCTGCGCCTTCCCCACTCACGCTATCTCACACACTCTCTCTCAAAATTAAATAAATAAACTTAAAATAAAAATTTCCTAAGTGATGCAACTACTACACGCCCAGCTCTGGCAATAACAAAGAAGCAACACAGTCTGTAGCATCGAGAGATTTTCATGTTAGTGACAGAAACAGAAAAGTAACTAATTATATAGAGTGATGAGTTTTAGTATAGGCGAGAGAAGGTTCCATCCAGCAAGGAGAACGCACTCAGCTTGCTCGTGAGGGACAGTGGAAGGTTGCCAAGAAATATTCCTTGGAGATGATCCCTGAAGTACCTTTTATAAATTAAGTGAGACAGAGAACAAGAACAGTCAGTTAAAAAACAAAACAAAACAAAACAAAACAAACAAAAACCCCAAAATAAAAAAACAAGCCCACTGCCATTAATGATAAGAGTCACTAAAATTTCTTGTTTGCCATCTCTCTGATACTAAAATATTTTCAGATATTGTCTTATTTAACTCCTGTAACAACTGTATGAAGTAAATACTTTTTTTTTAATAAAGGAGGAAATTGAGACTAATAAAAGTTAAAGGAATTGCTCATTTCCAAATAACAATGAAGTTGCAGGTCTGGAAACTCAACCAAGCACTTTGACTCTAAGATCCACGTCTCAATTCACTATATACTGCTGGTTTCTGGACTTTGGAGACTAAAAGAAACATTTTTAAAAATGTCATTTATTTATTTTGGAGAGAGAGTGACAGAGCACAAATGGGGCAGGGGCAGAGAGAGACAGAGACACAGAACTGGAAGCAGGCTCCAGGCTCTGAGCTGTCAGCATAGAGCCTGACCCGGGGCTTGAACTCATGAGCTGTGAGATCATGACCTGAGCCAAAGTCAGACACTCAACTGACTGAGCCACCCGGGCACCCCCTTAACACAAACATTCTTATGCCAAGTATTTCTTTGTATCTTGCATACGAGCAGGAGGGTAAATAATGAAAGTAGAGAGGAAATCGGGGGCTGTATTATAAAAGGAGAGCATGCTCCAAAGTTTAGATTTGAGAACTGAAAGCTAATTTCATATCCAATGGAATATGACATGTGGTATACCTGCATCTCACTAAGACATGTGTGATCACCAGAAAGGGTCTGCCTCAAGTGTAGACCAAGTACTGAGACTCCATAATATCAATGTGACTTGTGATTATCTCAGAAGTGGGGACTCATCAATTGTATACATGGTGTGCAGTAATGTAAATATACGTGAAATGTAATAAACATCATCATATGCAGCAAAAAAAGTGTTCTTAAAGTATTTTATGCAAAAACAATGTTTGAAGTATATAGAATATCTTATGTATTTTAACAGATGATTAATTCTGTAAAACAACACTATTGGACACACCAAATGTTTTTTATCTTGTATAAACAAGATTTCCTATGATATAAAGTATAAGCTAATTGATGTTTGTTTTTTTTTTGTTAAACTATTCATACGGAGTAGCTATTTTGAGTGACTTTATTTAGATATTTCTTAAAATAAAAACATTTGTTTACAGAAACTCATTCTTTACCGGTGGGAATACAAAATGATACAGCCACTTTCTGAGACGGTTTGGCAGTCTCTTACAAAGTTAAACATAGTCTTAACAATACAATCCAGCAATCATGCTCTTAGGCATTTCCCCAAATGAGTTAAAATTTTATGGCCACCCAAAAACCTGCCCACGAATGCTTATAGCCGCTTTATTCATCATTGCTAAAAATTGGAGTCAACCAAATATCTTTCAATAGGATAATGGATAAACAGTAGTATATTTACACAATGGGATATTGTACAGTGATAAAATAAATAAACTATCAAGCCACAAAAAGACGCAGAAGAATCTTAAACACATGTTGCTACGAGAAAATAGTCAATCTGAAAAGGCTATATTCTCTATGGTTCTAACCATAGGATATTCTGGGAAAGGTGAAACTATAGAGATAATAAAAAGGTCAGTGGTTTCCCAATGTTCAGGAGGAGGAAACAAGGATGGGTAGGTGGAGCACAGGGCACTTTTAGGGTTGTTGAAACTATTCTGTGTGATACTGCACTGATGGATACATAATGTAACACATTTATCAAAACTCTGCAACATGAAGGGTGCACCCTAATGCAAAATACGGGGTTAGCTAGTGTGTCCACGTTGGTTCATCAGTTGAAGCAAATGCACACACTAATGTAAGATATTAATAACAGGGGAAACAGAGAAGGGAGTCCCTGTACTTCCCATACAAAATTTCCGTAAACCTAAAACTGCTCTAAAAAGTAACATTTACTAGGGGCTCTTGGGTGGCTCAGTTGGCTAAACATCCAACTTCAGCTCAGGTCATGATCTCATGGTTTGTAAGTTCAAGCCCTGCGTCAGGTTCTGTGCTGACAGCTCAGAACCTAGAGCCTGTTTTGGATTCTGTGTCTCCCATTCTCTGCACCCCCCTCCCCACTCATTTTCTCTCTCTCTCTCTCTCTCTCTCTCTCTCAAAATAAATAAACATTAAACATTTTTAAAAAATAAACAGTAACATTTACTGTTATTTATTTATTTATTTGAAATGTTTATTTATTTATTGAGAAATAGAGAGAGAGAGAGAGAGAGAGAGAGAGCACAAGCAGGGGAGGGGCAGAGCCTGACACACAAACTGTGAGATCATGACCTGAGGCAAAACCAAGAGTGGGACGCCTAACCAACTGAGCCACCCAGGCACCCCACTAATATATATTTTTTAAATACTTATTTAGAAGCTATTTTTTGGGCAACGTAAGTCACAGATGATTGGATTCTAAAAATAATAAGTTCCAATACATTTCAGAATTCAGAGGTGCTTTGAGAGTCTCTCATCTACGTATGTCTTCATTTTAGAACAAGGCCAGAATGTTTGACTGTCATGATGCCCACAAAGCATGCAACTGAGGGAGTCTGAACTTGAACTCAGTTCACTTCACTCATAAGTTTATGACATTCTTCACTAGATCAATTGACTGACTCAGTAGTATGAAGGAGTCAATGACACAACCCACCCAGCATGAGGTCTTTTGAACAGGGTAAAAATGTAAATTCTACATTTCTCAAGTGGTTTTGGTTTTCCCAATAGTGGTCCATATTTTGAAAACACACACACATAAACACATGCCTACATGCATGGATATACACATGCACACACACACACTCATATATGCAGATACCCTCTATCAGGAGCATTTGAAATGTTTCATATAAAGAAATAAAAATAGGGGCGCCTGGGTGGCGCAGTGGGTTAAGCGTCCGACTTCAGCCAGGTCATGATCTCGCGGTCCGTGAGTTCGAGCCCCTCGTCAGGCTCTGGGCTGATGGCTCGGAGCCTGGAGCCTGTTTCCGATTCTGTGTCTCCCTCTCTCTCTGCCCCTCCCCCGTTCATGCTCTGTCTCTCTCTGTCCAAAAATAAATAAAAAACGTTGAAAAAAAAAATAAAAAAAATAAAAAAAAAGAAATAAAAATAAACTCTTAAAGCAGGGTAGATCTGCTTATTTTATAGACTCAGTGAATAATATTTCTTCCAGTTTTTGGATTGCATTTGGGAGGGGAGGGCAGTAGTTACTGAACAATTCCTAACTTGTATAAATGCTTTTTTTTTTTTTTTTAATCTAGCATCTGTCAAATTTTTGTAATTTGGCAGATCCTGTATCTGGACATGACAAATTTCAGCTGGAAAAATATGTTGTGAAAAATCTTTCAGATGCCACATCACAACTGGGGCCTCTGTTAAAGCCAAAAGTGCAGCTGGACCATATTATTACATAGCTATTTTATTTGCATTCCTGACCCGTAAGGAGTAAGTGGATTTCCATCTGGTATATTATATCATTCTTCTTCTATGATGAGAGTGAGCAGTTTTTTTTTTTAAAGTTATACTAACAGCATAGCTGAATTAACTATATCGGTCAAATTATTTTAAACACTATTATTCTTTATTAAGCTAGCAAAGAACTATAAAACCAACTAGGTCTCAGTGAAAATTAATATGCAAATATGATCATAGTTAAAAAAACTTGCAGTAAAAGTGAGACCGAAAAAATATTAAATATATTTCATTTAACATGCTTTTAAAAGAATGCATCTTTTTAAATGTTTATTTATTTATTTTGAAAGAGCGAGAGCAAGCACGAGAAAGGCGGAAAGAGAGAGGAAGAATCCCAAGCAGACTCCGTACTGTCAGTGCAGAGCCTGACACAGGGCTCGATCCCACCAATCGTGAGATCATGACCTTAGCTGAAATTAAGAGTTGGACACTTAACTGACGGAGCCACCCAAGTGCCCCAGGACACTTGATTTTAAAGAATGCCACATGACTGAGAGAGAGAACTGGTGTCAGGGCAATGGGGCTGGCTGGACAGATGCCACAGCAGTATCCTGGGCAGGACAGAGCAGGCACTTGGCAAGCAGACCCAGATTGTCACAATTCATGCAGGAGGAGGTATGGGACCTCCAGGGGAAGTCGTTAACTTTCATGCCATGCTGGCTATACTCTATATCCCATCTCTGTCCTGACCTGTGCCCCAGGGGACTGACCTCCCTGGACTTCATGACAGTGCTTCTTTGGTCCCTGGCTTCCACTGGGTCTGACAAACGAGTCATTTGCAAGGCAGGGGGGCAGAATTGATTCTCCTCACCCACTTCCTCATCACCTGTAATTGCGTCAGTGACTGTGTTTCTCTTTCTTGCAGCCTTGTCCAGAGACTTCAGCCCCTCAAGGCTACAGATTTCCCTGCATTTTGGTAATACCAGTCCCTTCCTCCTTCTCTCAAGGGATGGTCATTGTTTATAATTGTTGCCTCCTGGATGATCAGCCATTCTGTCTAGTTTCTTTACAGCCTGACCACACATCTTCATTAAAATGTTTTCAATTCAATACTTTGAATGTGCTGTTTCTGCTCGAACCCTAACTAATGTAAAGTAATAATAATAGCTACTAAGTATTATGATACGCTAAATATTGTGTGAGGAAGTGAAAATGACTTATAAAAGCTCCTAGTAATCATCTGAGGCTGACATGTATTATCTAAAGATAAATATTATTTGCAGATAAGTATTAGAGAAATTGAATGACTTCCCCAAGGTCATGCATCTTAAGTGAGTGAATGATTCAAGCTCTGATTTTCTGACTCTGGAGCTTAGTTTCTTAATTATTACGCGATCCTATATTGCAAATCATCACACCTTAGAGTAAATAAAAAGTCTGCGCATGAAAAGGCTTAAAAAAATTACAGTTGAAAAAAATCCAACTAGCACTGGCTTTCCCAATCGTTTTTCCAAAGGGGTAAAATTTCCACATTCTACTTTACTATTACAGCATAAGATGATACAGCGGGTATTCAAACTTCTTAAACCAACAGTGTATATTTTTACGTGTGGCAATTCTGGTTTTAACATTAGCTACGTGGTAGTGCAACGCCTATATAAATCTGCCCAACAACAAAAGTGAATGCTACAACATCTGTCACTGTTTTTCCTCAAAAACACTAAGAGCTGTGCAGACCGATCTCATAGGAGCAGACTGATCTCATCCTGTATTTGATGTCCTGAGAAATATCTACTGATCTGTAAAACTTATCACCAGTTACGACAGAGAAAATCTGTCATTAGTTGGTTAGTAAGTGTTAGTAGTTAGCTTTTACAGTAAAGCCTAATAGCATTGGAGAGTACATTGTCCACAATTTTTTTAATCAAATAAAATTTTGTCTTAACTTGGCTTACTTACTACTGGAGGAGATCTGATATTCAGACACTCTCTGTAAAAATTATGCCTACGTTTGTTGATGTCAGAAGCTATATGGATGAATTCATGTTGGTGCAATGAAAGCAAAAATTATGGCTATAAATTGAATTGGTACTATTTATTTTAAGTTCAATGTGGTTCATCTTCTTTGGTTATGTTATTCTATATCAGAAAAAAAGGAAATGTTAGGTCTGAGAGTTACAGGGACACAGTTGGATTCTATTGTTCTATATCATTCACTTAAAAACATGAATGCTGTGAAAAAAAAAATTGGCCTTCCTCATATACTTTATATTTTCTCTGAGAAGTAAAAACTAATCGAATGTGTGAATGAAGGACCTGTAAGTGAATGAACAAACCAACCACTCAGGTAAAAATTACTTTCCTTACACATTAAGAGTTGATTAATGTAAGGGCATCTGGGTGGCCCAGTAGGTTAAGCGGCCGACTTCGGCTCAGGTCATGATCTTGTGGTTCATGGGTTCGAGCCCTGTGTTGGGCTCTGTGCTGACAGCTCAGAGCCTGAAGCTTGCTTTGGACTCTGTGTCTCCCTCTGTCTCTGCCCCTTCCCCTCTCACATTCTCCCTCTCTCCCCCCCCCCCCGCCGGCCTCAAAAATAAATAAACATTAAAGAAGTTTTTAAAAAGAGTTGATTAATGTAACAATTACCTTTTGCAATATTTAAAATGTTCTAGTTTACTTAAAAATCTCTGGTTTACTTGATTCTCCTACTTATTGGGCACTGAGAGGGGTTTCACAGTTATTGAAAGTCTATTATGCATGAGATATTGGCTCATAAAATTATTTAAACATTAAAATAATTGTAGCATGTTAGGCAAAGATGATTAATAGTTAGGAAAAAGGCTTTTGGTGTCAGATCTGTGTTTGAGTGTCAGATGGAGGTGTGAGTGGATCCAGAATCTCTGTATAGAAGGGATATTGAATTTTTAGGGGGTCACAAATAAAACTCATCTTGTACATGGGAGATAAAGTGATAGAATAAATATGTCAACTTTATTGTCAATAAAACCTACATTAGAAGATGTGGCCTAGGTCGATGGCCAGATGGTCTGGGAAGCACTCCGTTCTTTATTTCCACTCCCATCCCCACTTTAGACATCGGGATAGCCCAGTCAAGGAGAATTTGAAGTCTACTGAGGGCAATCCCACTTACCATGATGACTACCACCCATCTCTGGGATAATAATGGAAGGAAATAGAATGGATAGCGAAGCACTCCCCAGTGCTTTTAAACTTCAAATCACTTAATTCCATCTAGATGAGCACAATGCCAGACGCATAATCTTTAAGAAATAATAGTTATCACTACCATAAGGCACAAATATTCTAATTTTGCTATGTAAGAAACTAAGTCTCCAGTAAATGATGTGACATGTTCAAGTATCAGAGAAGCAAGGATTCAGATCTGAGTCAGACCCTGCAGTAGGTGGAAGAATGCCCCCTGCCCCAAAGATGCCCACATCCTAATGCCTGCAACCTGTGAATATGTTCTGGTACACGATAAAGGGAAATTAAGATAGCAGATGGAATTAAGCTTGCTCATTAACTGACCTTAAAATAGAGTATCCTGAATTATCTAGGTGGTCCAACGTAACCACAACGGTCTTGAATATGGAGGAGGGAGACAAGAGTCAGAGTGATGCACTGTGAGAAAGACTGTATCAGCCATTATTGGCTTTGAGGATGGAAAGGGGCCATGAGCCAAGGAGTGAGGGTAGCCTGTAGAAGCTGGAAACAGCAAGAACACAGGTTCTACTCTCAGGACTCAAGAAAGGAATGTAGCCCTGCCGACATCCTCATTGTAGACATGAGACTATTTCAGAGTTCTGACCTCCCAAATTGTGACCTAATAAATTTGTGTTTCGAATTACTCAATTTCTGGTAATTTGTTACAGCAGCCATAGGAACAAATACAAACTGCAAAGACAAGCGTGTCTACCCCATACCACACCTGTTCCCAGATGGACTCTGACTCCATCGAAGGCTGAGTTCTAAGGGCTGGGTTAGAAGGTGAGGTGGCGTGGATTCCAGATGTCGTGCAGGACTGGCAAGAAAGATGATTTGATGAAGAGGGGTTATTTGCCACTAATAGACTTTGAGGAACATAATAGAAGAGACTTTGGTGAAAGGAGTATGAAAGAGTGAACCCTCTTACCTCCGCGCCATGTCCACAGAAGCTGAATAAAATGGCAAAGAAAGAGCATTTCTATGGCATTCTTTTTCATGAGACATTGTGCTTCATAGGCAGTTTTAAGCCACACTGTCATTCTGTGGCTCTGTCAGTAAAAGCTGGTTACAAAAATACAGATTACTCCAAAGCATAAAGCTCCAAAACAATGCATCGTGTCTATTTAACTCTGCCTTTTAATCTAGCCCTAAACCAAAACATTTTGTGAAAAAATTCAATGGTAAGACTAGCTTGTTCTATTTTAGAAACTAGTAAAAAATGGCTATTAATAGTTTAGGTTAGTTGTGGCCTTTAGAGCGTGTTACCCTCCTGAAATGGAGCTGCCTTATGTTCATTACATTGAGTAGAAATTGGATATTTTATTTGGGTTCCATCTGGAAAGGGAACCAACGCCACCCAGGAGACTTGACACAACATGGGCTTCAAGTAGAATAGCATTAGGAAATTGGAAAATAATGTTTTCACCTCTTGGTCCCTTCATAGTGGCTTATAGCAATATATGCTTAAGATGTTCATCTGGACTATATTTTTTCATTGCTTCTTAAGAACGAGTTTGTGGCAATGTCTAGCTATGCTTTGACCCAGAATTCTGGATCCTCGGGACACATTTTATTTGCTCACTGACCCATCCCTGACCACCTTTGCCTCTCCTTGGTGTCTGGAGGCTAAAAATTAGGAAAAGAATTTCAAAGGGCTTCTGCTCCCTAAGACCACTACCTCTGCTCTCAGACAAACGTGGAGTTTTGAAATGATGACTTCGGGATCTGAGTTCACTTTCTCTACCAACGTTTCCAGGAGAAGCGACTTACGAAACACATCTGGAACAGCTCCGATGAAGTGGAAATTCCCTGAAGTGAGTGCATGTGATTAGTGATAAATATTTTCTTATGTATTCATTCAGAATGGCTTGAAAATTTTTGAGTCATCATCCAGGAAAAACACATACAGTGTAAATAAAGGTGGTATTAATAAATAGATGTTGTTTTCACAATTTCACAGTTATTTCTGAAGAAGTGAAATTTGAACATAGATGTTCTCCTGACTCCAGGAAAGCCTCACTTCAGATCAGACGCATGCTATTTCTAGGTCTTTTAACATGAATTTTATGTTTTCAAAATCCTCAAATTAGGAGCGTCTTGGTGGCTCAGTCAGTTAAGCAACTGACTCTTGAAATCAAGAGCCTGCTTGAGATTCTGTCTCTCCCTCTCTCTCTGCCCTTCCCCTGCTTGCATTCTCTCTCTCTCTCTCAAATAAAAAAAACCCAGTTTTTTAATAAAAAAATAAAATCCTCAATTTACAGATTTCCCTCTATTTGTTCATACAGGTAAAGTTTGTTTTCTCTTAAACTAATCAGTGAGCCTATTGGCAACAGACCCTCTATACCTTTTATTGTCCTCTATCAGAGAACACCCTTCTCCCCTGCATCATTCTGAAAGCTTTTACAGATTAACAATTCAAACAAATGAAGAATGCCAAGGGTTACTTGTCCCAGAATAAGATTTTCTTTCATTTTAATAATGAAGGCATATCCTCAATTTTATCTCGGCGTACCTGAAAACCCCAGCCTTTTATGTTTTGATGGGGCAATGAGTTGCCTTTATGGGGACGAGAAAAGTGTATCTTTCAGCACTAGCACAAGGCTTGGTGAAGGACAAGTTGATGGGCAATCAGAAGGTGTTCATTTTAGGCAAGTGAGTTAGAAGAAGGGCCACCTTTAGACAAACCCTCGTAGATCAAAGGCTGGATTTAAGCCCTCACTCATACCCAGGGGTATGTACTCGGAGATAGCACCTGCACTGCCCATAGGTGCCCAGGAGCCTCGTACAAAGTAGACCCTCAGGAAGTCATCTCTTTGCTTTGACTTCTGAAAGGACTTTTAAAAAAGTACTCTCCTCTTCCTTGGCAAAGAGCAGTTGCTATGGGCTCCTCAGTCGATAGCCCATTGAAAGGATGGGTAGACGGCAGGTGATGACGCAAATGAGAAACAACACAAACACCACAGTAATTGTTCAGATAAGTGTCAGGATCTTTGATGAAACTTTATGTACCTTAAGGGCTGTGGACTAATACAAATAATCAGTTACTCTTGTGGAGCTCTTTATCATTTAGAAAAATCTTTTCCCTCTGGGGACTCACTATTTCACCAGATGATCATAACGACCGTAGGAGTTTCCTGATTTTTACAGAGTCAGACTATAAGTCACTTGCAGTATGCTGACCATGTTGAAGGTATGATGATGATTGTAATACAAAGCAGTAGTCAAAGGAAAGTTTAAAGGTTGAAAATGGGTAGATTGTGGAGTGTTATGTTCCTACCATTAGTGTTTCATTTTGTCTGGAAAGTATTCCCAAAGAAATGTAGGCAAACATTCAAACGTGGTAAATTCCACATAAAAGTTCTGATTTTTCCACCAGACTGTTGGAGGTGAGCAGTAGCAACCCTTGTAGAAAAGGTGTGTGCCCTTTCAGTGGACACAACCTCTGCCACTAACTCCAAATATAGGTACGTGCATTTACAACCGGCAGGTTTCAAACAAAAAGAGGGTCTTGCCAGTGCCTTCTCTCTCTCATCTGGAAGTTGGGATTTTCCCTGATCATTTACCTAGTGTACATATATTTATTGAATGTCTGCTATGTACATTGTTTTAAGGCTGGGACAGAGCAATACACAAGACACACAAAGTTCCTGCCCGCACGGAGCTTTCATTCTACTAGATAGAGATCGTGATGGGGTTTAATAAGCTCGTCTATTTTGTTTCGGTGTAAAGACCATCTGTGATCATTTTGAAAGCCAGTCATTCATTTAATACATTATGGTGTTTGGGGCTCTGTTGATGAGTTAGGTGTTCCAGGCACTTTGACAAGCACGCTGCATATCTTAATGACAGGAGAAAGCCCACAGTAACTCTCTTGAGGTCGGGGTGATTATGATCCTTATCTTAAGCACGATTTTACAAACAAAATCTCAGAAAGGGAATCTTGCCCATAGTTTGCAAGCTATGAAGCAGTGAAGCCATGATTCATAAACAAGTCTGACGAACACAAAAGACATTCTTTCTTGTAGTAACTTGTGCTGCTAAAAGCAATTAGCTCAAGTGTCAACATTTTGCCTAGAAGCCGTCTTGCCTCAAAGTACAAGTTAATTGGGTGAATTCACTATCTTTTTAGTTGGAGCCGTACATTTTTACTGTGGGTAGGTAGCACGGGGTCCATTTTGCCAATATCCTCTTTTCCTTTCCATTTTTGAATTTTTTTGCAACCTGTTTTCTTGCCTTTCACTATCCAGTGCCAAGTCCAAGGGTTTTGTTATAGCAGCAGCACACTGCTAGGAACTGCCTCTCTTGGTTAAGAGTTTACCTAGAGAATATATGCTTAAACACAGAAATGTTCTCCTTTTAACCATGTAAAACCAATGGACGTATATTTGTGGTGCCGAGAAGAGTGTAGGAAAACAGATATGAGACCAGATGAAATAATTTGAGTGGTTAAGGAACATTACACTCGGTAATATTAACCATATCACATTGAACATGTAGCTGTCAACAGATTCTGCTTTATTTGCATGAATGTGAGAATAATGAGGCCTTCAAGAAATTAATTGCTAAAACAGTATCTGGCTGAGCTGCTTTATAGCTACAGCAATTTCTTTTGTTCACGGACGGAAATTCTCATAAAGCAAATGAAATACTTTCTGATGCTCTTTTTTCTTAAGAGCTAATGCTCTTTTTCTTAAGAATAAAAATAACTTTTGAATTCTCATCTTCTTCATCCACAGTATATAGATCAAGGAAATTTGTGTTTGTATGTTATAAAACAAAAAGCTGCTGGAGTAATATTTACTGTTATCTTCAGGGTATAATGTAATTGCAAGTGAAAACATGAATGCATCCCTCCATATACATAAACTATGTGTCTCTCTGATTCATAGCCCCATATCCATACAAGCATTCTGAGGAAATGTATTTCTTTTAGAGAACAACTAGGCGTGGTCCATAATTACTTACAAAATGAAGCAGTAAGAAACGAAGGCAATCAATTGATAAGAAATTTGGAAATGTTGAATTCACAGTTTCAAGAACATCTGTATAATGTTCAAAACAGTATTATAAAATATCTTAACACAACAATTCTTACGTTTTCTCACTGAAAACTTGTAAAGTTTCAAACTGTAAATGTGCATGAATATATATTCATATATTCATATGTATATGTGCATATATATATATATATATATACACATTGATTCATATATGCTTTCATATATGAACATTAAAGCCCATCATCGGGACGAGCTATATGGTAGGACCACTTAGCACTCCATTTGACATTCACAGCTTTTCAAATTTTGACTTCACCACTACCTCCAAATAATCTTGTACATATAATTTCAGAGATACATTGATGGAATTTAAATGAAATTATGATCATACTTCTTTAAAGACACAACTGATTTTGGGGTACCTGGGTGGCTTGGTCAGTTGAACATTCGACTTTAGCTCAAGTCATGCTCTCGAGCTTCCTGAGTTCAAGCTTCACATTGGGCTCAGTGCTATCAGTACAAAGCCCGATTTGGATCCTGTCGCCCTCTCTCTGACCCTCCCCAAATTGTGCTCTCAAAAATAAATAAATATTTAAAAAAATTTTTTAAAGATAAAAAAGAGACACAGCTGATTTCAAATCTTATTTTTATATATCTTAATACTAAAAGTGAAAATGAAAGAGATACTGGTTTCTACCAAACTTTTAAGAGACTGATAATATGGTCTTCTTTAGTGGAGGATTATTTTTTGAGAATACATATATATAAGATCATTTATCCAGTTTTTAAATTGATTTGTATCACAGTCCCAAATTTCTATTCATTCATTCATTCATTCATTCAACATTTATTTACCATCTATAGGGGTACCCACTCTGCTGATACTAAAGATAATAGGGCAGGGATGCCTGGGTGGCTCAGTCAGTTAAGCTGTTGACTCTTAATTTCGGCTCAGGTCATGATCTTGCAGTTCATGAGTTTGGGCCTGACATCAGGCTCTGTGCTCATAGCACGGAGCCTGCTTTGGATCCTCTGTCTCCCTCTCGATGCCCCTTCCCCACTATCTCTCTCTCTCTCTCTCAAAAATAAATAAATGTTTAAAAAAATTTTTTTAAAAGATAATAGTGCAACATTTTTATCCTCAAGAAATATACAAAATGCACTGTATTATAAGGGGAGAAAGACATATAAACAAACACAAATGTTATAGTTGATTTGAGAAAAGTCTGTCCTACATACATGACGTTGTGAATGGCAAAAATGAGTTAATAACTACTTCTAAGAATCAAGACAATGGCACAGATCAAGTTACACTTGAAACAGAATTTATATTTTATGTATTTTTTTTTTTTTTGGTGGTGGTGGTGTTTATTTTTTTGTTTGTGTATTTTTTTTTTTTTTTTTTTAGAGTGGGAGAGAGAGAGTGTGTCCAGCATGGAGACTGACTTAGGGCTCAATCTCATAACAGTAAAATCATGACCTGAACTGAAATCAAGAGTTAAAACACTTAAGCCACTGAGCCACACAGGTACCCTGAGCAGTTATATTTTAAATGAATATTGAAACTTAAGTAAATTTCACTAATTCACAGAAGAGAAAACAAAGCATGAGCAATGAGCCAGGGGGTATGAAACAATATGATGCATTTGGGGTCCTCTAGGCTATTCACTATGGTTGATTTTCAGATAGGTCATGGAAAGACACATTAAAAGATGAGGCTGGAGACCTAGCAAGAACCTGCCATTGATCTTGTATTTGAAGTAGTGAGATTTGTTTCTGTATTGTTCAAGAAGATAGCCACAGCCATATGTGGTTGTTTATTTTTATTTTTTTTAACATTTATTTATTTTTGAGACAGAGAGAGACAGAGCATGAATGGGGGAGGGCCAGAGAGAGAGGGAGACACAGAATCCGAAACAGGCTCCAGGCTCTGAGCCGTCAGCACAGAGCCTGACGCTGGGCTCGAACTCACGGACCGTGAGATCGTGACCTGAGCCGAAGTCGGACGCTTAACCGACTGAGCCACCCAGGTGCCTCCATATGTGGTTGTTTAAATTTAACTTCAATAAATTAAAATTAAATATAATTAGAATTAAATTGCACCGTCACCTCAGCCACATTTCAAGTGCTTAATTGCCTCTATGTCTAGTGGCTGCTATTTGGGACAGTACAGATATCGATCATTTTTATCATTGTGGAAAATTCTACTGGACAGCACTATATTATTTACACTGGGAATCCCAAATTTTAATGCCTACAAAGGCCAGACATATAAAAAAATAAATGAAAATCTGGCTATATATATATATATATATATATATCATGTAAAATGCCTATGGGACATCCCAGAGGGAATGTTCAGTAAAAAGAGGAATAGAAAATTATAGAGAGCAGAGCAAATGTCCGACAGTAGTGCAGTGTTTTGTAAATAAAGGCTATTGACACACCAGCATGCACATTTATTTACTTAATGTCTATAGCTGCCTTTGCTCTACAATGACCGAGCTAAATAGTTACAAAAGAGACTTATGGCCCAGACATCAAAAAAAATTAATACCTGGACTTTTTCTTAGAAAAAGTTTTCCAACTTCTGCTCTAGCGCAAGAGATTAGTTTACTCCATAGTAAACACACATCGTTCTACCAAACGTATGGGTTAAGCCCATTCATTCATTTATTTAATCAATTTGAAAATATTATTTATTAAGAAGTATTTGTGTGCCAGGATTAGATTAACAAATGATACACGGCAATTCTTCAGGAAAAGGATGCATCTTTTAAAAGGATGCAGATATAATCATGATACGGGAAAGGACTTAATAATAAAGACTTTTTTTTTTCCTCAAGACATCACAAGGAAAATCATACCAAGGCAAATATGTGAGTCCTTCCAGTTTTAACAGTCTTCAGTTTTGTTTAGGTTCATGCAAATTTTTACTGGAATGTTAGGTGATATTGGCTTCTCTGTCATTTCTTCCAGAGTAATTCAACTTAAATAATCAACAATCTAGAAATGTGAAAAGGCTTCCAGACTGACATCTGAAAACTCCAAAAGAACTTCTAGCACAAGTAGGCCATTGATGCTGTGGTTTGAAGAGAGGACTGTTCCTGGCATAACTACAACTCCAGTAAACTAGGTGACCATTCACCTATGCAATCACTCATTCATCCATCCATTTATTTAGCAAACATTCTTGAAGTGCCTACTGTTTACCAAGAACTGTTTTGACCTTGCAGATAAAAAAGAAAAATGAACAAAGAAAAACGATTCCAGGAACCAACATAGATATTAACCTAGCTGAGGAAATTATGTCTTATGGAGTTCTAAGGGAATATAATGGTAAAGTTTAAATAGCTGGTGGAAAATTGAACAATTTCATCAACTTCTATTTCTTTACCAAATCCCATTAAGATATCAATAAAAAGAGACTTTTAAAAAAATGTTTATTTTTGAGAAACAGAGCACGCATGTGTGCGTGCTTGTGCAAGTGGGGGAGGGGGAGAGAGAAAGGAGGACAGAGGATCTGAAGCAGGCTTTGTGCTGACAGCAGCGAGCCCAATGTAAGGCTTGAACTGCGAGATCATGACCTGAGCCAAAGTCAGACGCTCAACTGACTGAACCACCCAGGCACCTCAAAAAGTCTTAAAAAATATATCAAAAAGGATGGTAAAAAGAGAAAATAAGACTGTGGCAATAGAACTTTGGAAGCCAGAAAGAAGGATAAAGCTCACTGGCTTAAAAGAACTAAGACATTTCCAGTTTCAGCAACAATGTATAAGAATCTTGGAAGTAACTCCTGTTACAGTAAGAAAAAGCTGAACAAACTGAGCATCAGTGACCTTCTTGGACTCATAAGAAAATGGAGGTTTCAGGGCAAAATACTATACTGAAATCTGGCTAAACAGGTGAATTCAGAGTCACAGCTGGAATGTGCTTGAGTGGAGCAGAAGCCACTGTAGCCATAAACTGACACAAACACATAAGTGGCACTTTTGAGCAGTCACTGAAGGCTGAATGTGTACTACCATGACAATGAGAAACTTCTTGGTCTTCAATGTTAAGGTGACCTTACATTTTCAGGATTTTTGCCTCTGGAAACTCCACCAGGTTCTCAAGCTGAAGATCTGAGGAAGATCTTGTGGTTTTGGAATGGGAGAAGATGAGTAAATACTATGGAATGTACCTGGAATGTTCCCTGTAACAAAGATCTATTTCAGGGAAAAGGCTTGACCGGAGCCTTATCCCAGTTGGGGGAAGGGGGTTCCTACTGCTCCAGCTTGTCCAGCCTTCATGTTGTACCAAAGCAAGTTTGGGGTTGGCAGGGGATGAGGCTATACCAGGGGACAGATAGTTGTGAAGGTCACAGCCCAGACATATAGGCACACTAAAAACTAAGATTTCATTGTGAGACTATTGAATGCCTCCCCCTTCCTTTTCATAACACAATAAGCTCCATTATTGGGATGCCTGGGTAGCTCAATTCGTTAAGCAACCAATTCTTGATTTCAGCTCAGGTCATGATCTCGTAGTTCCTGAGATCAAGCCCACGTAGGGCTCTGTGCTAACAATGCAGATCCTGCTTGGGATTCTCTTTCTCCCTCTCTCTTTGCCCATCTCTCTCTCTCTCTCTGTCTCTCTCTCAAAAACAAATAAATAAACTTAAACAAATAATAAGCTCCATTATAATAACAGTAGATTATTGTAAAAAGAGCTTCATGGCACTCCCTCTGAGGAAGGGTACTTAGGAAAATTCAAAGGCAAGTGAGGAGACAAGGGCATTAGAAGATTTTGAAACTTTTGTCACTTAAAGCCACAAAAAATATACAGTCCAATTCCTAAACATATTAATGCACATCCTCATGCTACAGGCCTATTGACCTCAGTTCTCACCTAATACAACATGCTTGGCTCTCAACAAAAAATTATAAGGCAAGCTAAAGAGCAAGGAAAAATAAGAAACAAAGTAATCCTAACGTATATGTTAACTTAACGTTAACGTATAACGTAGATGCTGGCATATTCACAGGGGATTTTTAAAAACTTTGATAATGTGTGGCAGTTCTAATGGAAAAAATAGACAGCATGAAAGAACAGTTGGGTAACAGTAGAGAGATGGAAACCCAGAGGAAAATTACAAAAGAAATGTTAGAAATCCCAAATTCATAACAGATACAAAGAATGCCCGTGACACGTGCATTAGTAAATTAGATATAAGACATGTCTGAAGAAAGAATCAGTGAGCTTGAAGATAGATCAATAGAAACTTCACAAACTGGCATTTGAAGAGAAAGAGACAATGAGAAAAAACAAAACAACAAAACGAAACGAAACAAAACCCAGAATATCCCCAAACTGTAGAATAATGTCAAAGGATATAACATACTCATAATTGTAATAGCAGAAAAAGAAAGAAAATGTTGATGTTATAATGGCTGAAAGTCTTCCAAAATTTATAATAGATACCAAACCACAGATCCAGGAAGGTTGGAAAACACTAAGCAGGATACACACCGGAACACAACATCAAGGCAATTTGTATTTAGAACCTCTCTCCCACCTCCCCAAAAGAGAAAGACAAAAAAAGTTCCCCAGAGGGGAACAAATGTACTTACCTATAGAGGAACAAGTATATAGTGGACTTCTTTTTTTAAGAAATCATGTAAGGAAGAACAAGGTGGGATGAATTGAAAATGTTGAAAGGAAAGAAACAAGTACCAGCCAGGAATTCTATATCTGGAAAACTTACCCTTCAAATTGAAAGATAAATAAAAACTTCCTTAGACAAAAACTGAAGAAATTTATTGCCAGCATACCTGTATGCACACACAAAAATATGTCAAAAGATTTCTTTAGGCAGAAGGAAAATGATATAAGCCACAAACTTGGATCTACCTAAAGAAAGCTGTCAGAGGAAAAAATAAAGACAGACAAAATAAAAATATTTTATTTTTTATTCTTATTTGATATAAAATATAACTTTTATAAAGTCATAACAGCTGGGTGCCCGAGTGGCTCAGTCAGTTAAACATCTGACGCTGGTGATTTCAGCTCAGGTCATGATCTGACAGTTTGTGAGTTTGAGCCCCACGTAGGGCTCTGCACTATAAGTGCATGGCCTGCTTGGGAATCTCTCTCTCCCTCTCTTTGTCCTTCCCCCACTTACTAAATAAATAAATAAATAGATAAATAAATAAATAAATAAATAAAGTAAATAAATGTATTTTAAAAAAAACAGACAAAGCAGAAAAAGGGAAAAAAGAAAGAAGGAACAAGTTCGGCAAATAGAACAAAGTTACAAACATGTTAGATATTAACCAAACTATGTCAAGAATAGTTCTCCAGGGGCGCCTGGGTGGCGCAGTCGGTTAAGCGTCCGACTTCAGCCAGGTCACGATCTCGCGGCCTGTGAGTTCCAGCCCCGCGTCAGGCTCTGGGCTGATGGCTCAGAGCCTGGAGCCTGTTTCCGATTCTGTGTCTCCCTCTCTCTCTGCCCCTCCCCCGTTCATGCTCTGTCTCTCTCTGTCCCAAAAAAAAAAAAAAAAAAAAAAAAAAAAAGTTGAAAAAAAGAAAAAAAAAATTTTAAAAGAATAGTTCTCCATGTGAATGGTCAAAATACCAATTAAAATTCAGAAACTGTCAGAATGGATAAAAAAGCAAGGCCCAACTTCAAATTGTCTCACAGAAACCAACTTTAAAAACAAAGTCTCAGATTGGTTAAAAGGGATAGAGCAAAATACGCTAACAATAAGCAAAATAAAACGAAAGAAGTTGTATTAATTGCAAACAAAACATACTTCAGAGCAAGGAAAATTATCATGGATAAATGAGCATCACATTATGATAAAGAAGTAAATTTTAATTTCTCTTAAATGTGTACGTACTTAACAACAAAGTGCCAAGTCAAGTTAGATAAAAGCTGGTAACATTGAAGGCAGGTATGAACAAATTCACCACTAAAGTTGATGCCTTCAACACTACTCTTTCAGTAAGTAATAGATCAAGCAGAAAATTGGAATATATATAACCTGGATATCACTATCAATCAACTTGATCTAACTGATATTTATGGAATGCTCCAACCAATGACAGCAGAGGACACATCCTTCTCCAGCTTGCACAGAACAGTCATCAGGATTGAACACATGCTGGGACATAAAATATGCCTTAACCAAGTTAATAGATTAGAAAACATGCAAGGTATGTTCTCAAACTCCGTGGAAATAAGAGATAGTGGTCAAAACCCCAAATGTTTGAAATTAGACAACATACTTTTAAATAACTTTTGGGTTAAAGAAGACGAGTGTTTGGGTCAAAGAAGAGAAAGTTTCATTTGAAGCAAATGAAAATGAGAATCCAAATTATCAAAATTTGTGGAATACCATAAAAACAGTGGTAAGAACTCAACAATATATAAACAGTTACGTATGAGTCTATTAGCCCATTTCATGACTTTTATATACTATTAATCCATTGTATTTTGTTTAGGGACTTGTGCCAAATGTCTAGTGGTTTAGTTTCGATGATTTAACAATTATGGAGCAACCATATGACCGATACATCAGGAATGATGAAGTTGAAAAGACATGGCCCCTACATTTAACCAACTCATAGTGTAGCGAGATAAACAATTACAAAGACCTTTTCAAAGTAATGGAAAATACTATGAACTCTCTCTCTCTCTTTTTTTTTTTTTTTTGAATTTAGTTATTTACTTTGGGAGAGAGAATGCAGAAGGGGCAGAGAGATAAGGAGAGAGAAAGAATTCCAAGCAGGCTCCACACTGTTGGCACAAGGCCTGACGTCGGGCTCGAACCCATGAGCCTTGAGATCATGACCTGAGCCAAAGTTGGACACTTAACTGACTGAGCCACAAAGGTGCCCCATGTGAGCTTGATTCATGTGAAAACATAGCTTGTTTTTCCCTACATGATAGGGCTGGAAGCCCTTGTGCCTGCTGTCGTGGGCCACAGACCATCGCCCAGATCTCCTCAGCAGAGATTGAGACACTCACCTTCTAGCTGCCAGAATTTTTGAAGACTGACAGTTCACAGCAGGGTCCCATTGGTGAAGGGAGCTACCTTGCCTAAAGTTTAGCCCCTTCCCAGGGATGATTCCTCTGGCCGATGTTGGGGAACGGAAGTTCAGCTGCCTTGCCAATGGAATTCAAGTTAAGTCTCAAGTCCTTTCAGCTCCAGAGCTTCCTGCCTGACCAGCTGAGGCTGAGGTTGTCACTGCAACGCAGCACCAATGCTCCATATGTCCATCCTGCTTCCTCTCTGCCTTACAAGGGTTGTTTCCGAGAGCTTTCTCCAGTCAACCTCCCGAAAGAAAGCTTTGGCTCAGAATCTGCTTCCTGGTGAAGCTGACCTGAGATATCTCTGACTATAGGCACACATAAGCGTCCCAAGTGTCAAGGAAAATCCTGAGGGGCCAGACTGGACACAGGATTAGGCATTAATTAAGGGAATCGGTTAGGAAAGATCTAATGTGGGATTTATAGGGCATTAGAAGATCCTTGAGACTTAGACTACTGACACCTGCTCCAGTAACTTCACCCAGTAAGAGCAGAGTGGCTGATCAGCCCGGGACCCATTTAGAGTAGTTTTAACACATAGAAAATAAGATTATCGTAGCCCTTACACTGCTGCTATTGGGAGTCTCTGTGCCATTTCAGAAACATGAAGAACTAAGGATATATTTCCCACCTGATTCCAACAAACTAAAGCAGCCTTAGGTGGGAAGCCCCCAAATATGTATATGCCTGACATCTATTATGGACTAATCATTACTAACATTAAATTAAATATAAAATATTGGAATTTGGTTTTTAAAGTCTTGGATTAGGGGTTATTAAATATTTCCCAAGGAGTAAAACCTCTGCCATTGATAACAGGCGATGCGATTTTAGATGATCCATCGATGAACAGTTTTATTAGAATAATTTCATATTTCCTTAAGCATGTAACAGAAAATACAACTACCATACCATGATGTGGTTTTTCAGATTTTGTTATTGTTTAGAACAATAGCCATTAAGTAAATAAGGAATGATCAATACGTAACATACATAATCATGGAGGAAAACAGGAGATGATAAAAACTTACGCCATTGGTCATCAGCTGACTGAATTTTGAGGGTCACTAACTTATGGGGGAAATGGCAGTGGTAACGGAAAGTTGCAATGTGGAAAAGCTTGGGCTTGTAAATGGAAGTGGAGAGGCACATAAGAAAAATTTAGACAGATGTGATTTTGCTATTCTATGTGTGAGTGCCTGAGTGTCATCTGTGGGGCTTTGAAGAACAAACAAGGATGGTGATGTCTCAACTCTGCAGTAAGACAGGGAAGCTGGAAGGGCTGAGCTCCTCAAAATTACCCCTCCAAAATGGTACTCGGCTTAGGTGGCACTTTGACTTGATCCTCTGCCAATCTAAGGGGACTTTGTCAGCAAAGACAGGTTCTTCTAGTTGTTTAAGGGAAGGTAACACGGAAGAAATGAATGTGGGTGCCTTGGGGTTTGTGGAACCTTAGGTCCTAAGGGCTAATTTTCAACAACTATTTACCTTGTCCCACGATGTGCCGTACCTGTTTGAAGCATAAGAGACAGAGCAGTAAACAAAAGAAGCACATATCCCTGCCCCAATGGAGCTTTCATTCCGGTACCCACATCCTGGATGTGGGTACACGTTAAGTATGTATACATTAAGTTATACATAAGTTATACATTAGTATACAGTAAGTTTGTGGTGAACTACATTATGGCTCTTAAATGATCAATGAAAGAAACTTCACATCTCCCGAGGTACCTTTGGTCTAATACTGATTTTTTTTTCCCTCAAAATCTTTATATGATGCTTAAATTATTTCTCTTGCTTGGAATTAAACATTTAAGTGGTTAGTTGTTAATTTCAACATACTCAATATTTTAAAAGCGCTTTACAGAAACAGGTGCTATTCTTTCAGAAAGAACGTGTTTTTAGTACTGTCCTCAAAACAGCCAGCTTGTGTAGAAAATATTTCTAGCAAGACCAAGGTTTATTTGACTATGCTAAGTTAGTCTAACTGTATTTTATAATCACAAAACATAGCCTTATATTCCTGGTTTCACAGAACTGCTGTGACAAGACACAGATACTTTACTGAAGCTCGGTTATCAAGACTGAGCAGAGAACTGAAAATAAATGCCTGGTGATAAGGAGTTAGTACCATCATTCCAAATGCATTAGCTGGTCTTCAGATTATGTCCTCAACGCTTGTAAACAAACACTTGGTGACATTAAAACTTTCTGGGTGAATTGCTTTCTATAGAAAATCTGTGTATTTTAATTGTTATGCTCAGTTTGGTAATGATTTTAATTAAAAACGTGAGGTGTCTTTCAATTTCCTCTGTGACATAAACATAGCAAGCCCCCAGGCCCAATGACTAGGATTTATTGGTTGAGACCAGGGATGTTCTCCAAGAAGAAACCCTTTCTTTTGAAGAAGCCCTTGTGATAATTTCCTTACATTTTACTATCTTCTCACTTAAATATATACATAGTTTTAAACTAGCAAACAAAAAAAAGAAAGCTTTTTTTTCTAAATTAAAAATTTATTGTATGATTTTACTTAAATGAGGTATCTAGAATAGGCAAATCTATGGGGATTGTAGAATAGGGTTTACTGAGGACAAAGGGGAGAAAGAAATGAGTTATGGTTTAGTGGGTACAGAGTTTCTGTGTGGGATGATAAAAAGTTCTGGAAATGGAGAATAGTGGTGGATGCATTGTAAATGTACTTAATGCCCCCAAATTGAACATTTAAAATATAAAGTGATAACATGTTATGTATATTTTTACCACACATGTGCGCACGCACACACACACACACACACACACACACACACAAATACACACACAGCCTTTGAAACCACCAGATTTGCAAAGGCATCAGTAAATACTTCCTAGTGTAATGTGGGTGTCACCATGTATGAAAACATTCCAGCTAGCCACCATCAAGATCTGCAACTTACGAGGTTTTTTTGGGGGGGCGGGTGACAGTGGGGTTTGTGGGTCCAGAGTCGACAACCAAGAAAGAATTCTTGAAGCTGTCTTTGGTGCAAAAAGGTGATTTGATTGAAACACAGGGACAGGACCCACAGGCAGGAAGAGCTGCCTAGGGACAATGAGGAAAGACTGGTTATATACTATGGGGTTGGGGGAGGTAAAGTCCAGGGGAAGTTTCCAGTGAGATTTTCGTATGCTAAAGAAGACTTCAGCCATAGTGGAAGCCTAGCTATTGTCAAGCTAAAGTTGCTTTTCCCTCTAGCCAAGCATTAACATTAAGACAGTAAAGGAGTTCCTGGAGAAACATTTTACTCTGCCTGCCTCAAGTATTTGTCAATGGGCTTCAGGTTATAAGGAAATTTAGTTCTATCTGCCGTCTCCTTCTTTGTTTCCCACATTACTACGGAGGGGTGATGGAGACTTAGGTCCTGCAGGACGAGGATTTCTATCAGTTAGCCATTTGTTTTTCCCCTTTCCTTTGTTCTTGGGCAGCCAGGAGTGCCTGAGGAATATCACACATATCCCGCCTGGGTGGGGGGTTGAGGGTGGTGTTTGCGGCCTGTCAGCTTGCCTTATGCTCCCTCATCACAACTACATGAAAAAAAAAAAAGCTCAATATTTCCTATAATCTGTCAGCAGCTTTTGCTATATGGTTTTACTCTCATCAGAGAGGCACATAATGTTCTTATCATTCAGAAGTTTACCAAATCACCTATTTAAAGTGCTGCTTTGATAACACAAACTTCTATGGTTGTTGGCCTATGGGAAGAATTAAATGCTCTGTTTCTGGTTAGATTTCGTATTGTTTCAGACCATGAGTAATGCTAGGGAAGTTACTGAAAATGGCCTCCAGGAATGAAGATGTTTCATGAGAAGCCAACCTTTTGATGAAGAAAGCTCCAAAGAGATTTAAACCCGATACACCAAATGTGATCATGCCTCAATTTTCTTTTTTATCCCCATAGACTCATAATTATAAAGTAAGTGCTCATATTGGTGATTTAATCCTTTTATAAATGATATGCTTAGACATCATTCTATTAAAAATGAGCATATAAATCATTCGTGAAGAGTAATATTTCCTCAAGTATTTGAAGTGGATTTATTCAAAATACAGGATTGTTTCCAAATATAAAAGCTCTCATATGATTTAAATGGGAAAGCATGTTTCACTTTGTTTGTCATGTTAATGTATATCTGCATCAAAAAATTCATCTCATGAATTATTAAAGAAATAACCTCAACAAGGCAAATTACAAGGAATGAATTATTGCTATTACAGGGACAACTTGAATCAAATCAAATAGTTCTCAAGGGACTATAACCATCTCAGAAACAAGTTCTTAAACTAAGTCATTATTGTACAGTACAGACATTAGAACAACACTTTTCATGCGTTTGCCTACTTAAATTCTGGAAGGCTCTATTCTGTGGCAGAGCATTTACTTTTCCTAGGATACAGGGTAAATAGAAAGGAGAATATTTACAGACCAAATAGGTGCCACACAGCCAATACACATTGCACAGACATGACCTGCATTTGAGTGCTCCAAACTAAACAGGACAGAACTTTCAGGCTGGAGTACGAATGAAAAACAAGACGAAGAAGAAAACGATCTCTTAAAGTCCTCGGCCCTTTCTAACATTTTCATTACTTGACATAAACTCACAGAGCTTCTCCTCCATGGTTCTGTTCTACCCTCTTTACAAATATAGACTCATTGCATCGTCCTGTGAAATAAGGTGTGATCAGGAATGGGGAAACCGCCTAAGGTCACACAGATACTCAGTGGCAGAGCCGAGAATCAAACCTGAGTCGTCTGTCTGGCCCCAGGGTCTGTGTACTCAATGATTACACGATGTATGCTACCTCCCTGAAAAATGAAGTGATCTCCGTTGAAAGTAATTACAAATACAGGGTCTTCTTTGTTTCTGCAATTCAGGCATTGCACATTATTTGATTCAATCTTATCTTGGGCTTGAACTCAACTTTCATCCTCATCTAGTATATTTTCCTTTGTTTGGAAAGGAAGCATAGCATTGCCAAAGGAGTGCTTCAGTGGGTTTATGGTAGCAAGCCTTGTTTCCAGCAGCACCAGTCAATTAGTAAGTAAACAGGCAGGAGCTCGGCCAGGAGGTGGTCTTCCAGGAAACTGGAAGGTCTGGCTTTTATCTCTCTCTTTTGTAGTTTCCACTCACTCCCAAGATGCACATCTCCTGAGCTGGTGTCCTCTGTAAAATGTCAACAATTCTGCCTTCGCTCAGTATGGGAAGCCTTCATTCAACATGAAGTCTTACCCTGTGTGAGACTTCGCAGGGAAAGATTCTACATCAATCTTTCCTTTTTTTAAGCCCATAATTCAGATTGCATGATTTCTCCTTAATTTCTCGCACCGGAGTCACCATCAAGGCTACAAATCATTTTCGTACCCTAAAAGTTGAATTCATGTAAGATGGTCAATTCCTTATGAGTTTTGCACACATCCAGAGCTTTACGTAGCTTTATTTTGATGGTGACTCTTCTCCATTTAAAGAATGTTCTCCCAGGAGAGAAAGATGCCTGTAAAGAAGTTGACTCCGTCTTTGCTTACATGACAAAAGCATCTGGTTAGGATGGCAGAGAACAGCGAGGGGAGTAAAAGGAACAGCTTTGAATCCAAATGACAGCCCCGCCTTAGTTTAAAGCTAAGTTCTCTTTTCTGCTTATTATGGATCTTTGATAAGAAATACAATTGCTGAGAAGTCTGTTTTGCTTGCTGTTTGCTACGAGCATTGTGAGACCTTTCCTGATTGGAACCCGCTGTGTAGTAGAATGGGCTGTAAAACTTCCTAAATGTAGTCTGATATGTAATGGAATGAGTGATTGTATACAAACTAACCGGCATTTCTCGCTTCTGTAAACCTGCTTGCTTAGCACATTCCTCACCTACCCCCTTCCCCCTTTCTTCCTCCCGCCACAAGTAAAAACCTCCCCTGTGTTATTTGTCCCTGTCTATAAAAACGCTATACCAACCCTAATCGTGGCCTCTTGCGTCACCGGCGACGAGTGCGCAGAGGACCAGGTTCGAACCTGCAATAAACGACCCTTGCCGCTTGGCTTTGACTTACGACTCTGGAGGTCTTTTGTGGGAGGTTTAGGGACTTCAGGCATTCCAGGGAGGGCATGGCTTCTTCCAGCCTCAGCTCTGTGCTTTTAGAGTTGATTATGCGAGGGGCATCTAGGTGGTTCAGTCAGTAGAACATGTGACTTTTGATCTTGGGGTTGTGAGTTCCAGCCCCACATTGGGTGTAGGGATCACTTAAAAATACAATCTTACAGAAATTGATAACAAGAATGGATTATGCTAGTGCCTCGATGATAGGGTTATCATGAGTCTTACCTGAGATAATGCATTGAAAGAACACAACCAAGAACCGGTGCTCCAAACATTCGTCCTTAATATATCACAGCAGCTTCCTGGGCAGTGGGCCTATTTTCACCATGTCCATCTGCTCGTTACTAAGGTATTAATACAGCAAGACTAAAGCAAGAACTTCCTTGCTAGTTTCCTTGATTCTAGTTTCAACACCCTGCAGACACTTGTTAGCGTTGATCTGCTAAAATAGAACTTTCATCACGGTATTACCTCATCCAAATACCTTTGATAACATCCAGCCGACAACACATTAATTGGTAGATATTAATCACCAAGTGGGTTTGGTGAGCAAATGAATGAGTAAACGAGTGCCCTATGGGAGAATTTCAAGTCTTTTCACAAACCCTACCTTCATGTCTTACCTCAGCTCCTGTTAGTTACGACCATACACAGGGACATTTTCATTTACTGCGTGACTTCAACATGTCAGACACCATGGCAGTTGTTGAATATTCAAGGATGACAAAAGGGCCCATGGCTTCTTTGAAAGAAAACATCCACTTAAGCCCCATTGATTTATTTATTGTCTCTCGCCTTCCCATTGCCAAGATTTTGATAGCGTTGTTCTGTCAGGCTAAAAAGCTCTCTCTCTTCTTTCACATTCTTTTTGGCCTTCAGGATTCAGCTCAAATTGTACCTTGTTCTCCATAAACACTTACCTAACTATCCATGTGTAAAATGATCTCTCCCCCACCCCTCCTCTGCCTTCCTAAGACCATTATTTTTAATTATATCATACTTTACTTTGCCTAGGAATTATAATTATATAATGCATTATCAGTTTCATGGTGTGATAACTCTAAAATGCTATTAAATATATATATTTAAATAAATATATATTCAATATATATAGGTAGATTATGTCCTATCTCCTTACCGATGTGAGTTCTTTAAGGTCATGCCTTTCACATTGTCCTTTTTATTTCCTGGTATCTTCCATAGCACCTAGTATTAATATTTTCTCACATGGTGATCCCTCAGTCAGTATTTGCTGGTTGATTGATCAATTATTTGCTAAGTTATGGGAAATTTCCTATGTAACAGAAAGGTATGTCCTTTGTTCACACTACCAGATATTTAATCAATGTTGACTTGTTGTTTCAGTACAAACTACTTAATTTATGAAAACAATAAAAATCCCTTGACTGCCATTGATAAACGAGATGCTCCTGAGTGTTCAAGAAAAGAGGCAGAGAATTCAGGAATTGAATACATCCCTGTGGTAAAAGAGAGCTACATATCTCCATAATTTTTCCTTATCATCATTCATAACTTTCCATGTCCCATGTTTATTCCTATTACCGTTTCATTGCTCAAGTAGAGAGTCTTCACCTAGAGTCTCTGGATCCTTATGAAGTCCATGAATGCCTTTCAGCAGGACATAGAACCCAGAAAGATGTTATGCCTAAGACAAGGCAGACAGTTATTTAGCTATATGTACTAACCTACTTTAAACCTCCCTGCAAACCTATGAAGTAGGTAATACTATGCTTATCCACATTTTATAGATTAAAAACCTGAGTGTCAGAGAGGTTCGGTTATTTATACAGGCACAAGTACACTGAACATGATGGTGAGGGGTCTGGGGAGTGGAGGCTTGTGGGAAAGAAAGATGGCCAAGGTCATAGTTTTCTACTACCAGATTGTGTTTCAAGCCACCCGGCATTCAAGGCTGTCCTGAACTTCACCTGAGGCTTCTTTCTTCGCTAAAGAAAAAATACCTGTCCTGGGTGACAAAATAAAGCACCAGATAGTCCATTCCAGCCCCTGACCTGACTTTGAAGAGTCAGTCTAAGAATAAACCAGGCACATCAGGTTTGTGAAGGTAACCACTTGTTTCCAGACCTCTTAGAAAATAAAAGGGTGTCCAAAGGAGACCTTTCTAAATTCTGGCATGTTTCACATCTTTAATATACAGGTACAATTTAAATCACTTGTATTTGATGTTGGTGAAGAAGAGTGACTAGCCTTGAAATGAACTTTGACAACATGTAGAATATAGGTACCCTGTTAACTAGTGGGTTGTCAGTAGAAATCATAGTTTAAGTGTCTTTAACAGCAGATGTGGTATGTGCTCTGAATTTGAATATTTCGAATAATTATAAGGCAGCCAAGGTTTCAGTAAACCCTACCCCCAAGCATTCCAAGCCAGGGTAAGTTTCGGCTGCCTGCACAAGCACTACTTCTAGCCTCAAAAGTGTTCCATTTCCCACTAGATTGCAAGATACCTGGATTCTGATGATAGCCCCGTGGCATCTTTGTGACTTAACTGCATATGACTTTATTGTGTCTTAGGGTCTCCTACCTAAAAGTGGGTGTGACAGTATGCAACTTAACATCTAATTAAACAACAAATTTTATATTTTAAAATGTTTATTTATATATTTCTGACATAGAGAGAGAAAGAGAGAGAGAGAGATTGTGTGAATGTACAAAGGACAGAGAGGGAGAGGGAGAATCCAAAGCAGGCTCCATGCTGTCAGCATAGAGCCTGACGTGGGGCTCAATCTCACCATGGTGAAATCATGACCTGAGTCAAAACCAAGAGTCAGATGCTTAACCGACTGAGCCCCCCAGGCACCCTAGAACAGATTTTAAATCAGATGATGTTGGTAAAATCCTTGGGGTTTTAGAAGTGGGGTTCTTACTGAAATTTAAAAAAAAAAAGAGGAAAGATTTGTTCTTGCACAAATACAAAGTGTAGAAAGAATTGTAACTTGGTCACAGATCTTAAACTAGTCTGCAAAGACATGTTGCCCAAGAATTTTGCTAATTAGTTTTTTATATCTTAAGAGTTTGATCTTTCTTAAAATCTAGTCCAGTAATGGAAAGCTAGATTAGGTTCAAGAAGAACTGGGTATTAGTTTCTGTTGTGCTTCTTACCAGCTCTGTGAACTTGGGCAGATCATTGGACTTCTGTTTTTTAATCTGTAAAATGGAAAGAATAAAGACGATTTCCCTTGCTCATCACAAAGGATTGCTGTGATGTACATCAGAACAAAAAAAGCTAACATTTATGGAGAGTTTAATTAACTGGGACATGTTCTGAGTTGTATGCTTTATGTACATTGCTTTATTTAGTTTTCTCTCCAATGTTTCTCTCCAATTTGAGTTAGGTAATAATTTTTACCTATCATACAGATATGGGAACTGAGACTCAGATGTTAAATATTGTCTGAATTCATACACTTACCATCAGAAGAAAGAACTCAGATGTGAACCATAACCAAAATGTCTCTGCTTTATGAAATTATCTACATATCGAGATAATGTGTCGTCTTTTCCATTGCCTTTCCTACTTCTTCTTAATATCCTTATCCTCCCACCCCTTTCTCTCTCTTCAGCAACAATTATTGCCATTATTCATTATATACTCTGTGGTAGGGTTGAGTTTTGATAAGGATCAAACCAGGACTGGGCAAAACAATAATCATGGTGGAATCCATAGCCAAAGATCTGGCTGACTTTATGTGGTCATTCACCAAGTGTTTCTTGAGAATTTACTGTATACCATATGACTGTGCTTGGGTGCAAGCACTCTACAAAAGAAAACGATGTGCTCCCTCCCTTGGGGTAAGACACATACATAAAAAGCTACAATATGAAGAAGAAGGGATTACCTGTATATGAAAGAAATAGATACAAGAGGAGTTCAAGAGGAAAATGTAATTGATTCCACATAAGGGGATCATGGACTTTGCACCAATGTCCAGGGAAAATAATTCTTGGCTTTTTTCTAAGTGATCCAAATAACTGGGTATGTGGTTATTAGATGTCAAAGAGAGGAGGTGTTGGGCAGGGAGTTGTAAAATTAAGGGAGGCTGGTCTTGGGAAACAAGGAGAAATATGTGACAGCACCCCTCCCCTCCTTTAGATATCCACTCAGGAATTTAATTCCTTCAAGTTTCATTAAGGCAGAAGTATTTACTGTAGAATTGTGTAGTTGGATGGCTAGAGGAGGGGAGGGGAAGGTGGAGGAGGGGAAGGTTAACCTCTCATGTTTCACAGATGTGGATTTCAAGTTTCCACCTGGTAACAGCCTTGGGGCCATGGCATAAAGATACAAGTCAAAACATAGAGACACAGAGGAAAAGAATTAAAGAGCATCCAGCAAGGGAATTAAGAAAAACTCAAAAAAGCTTTCCAGTGGCTAAATAAATATCTTTCCTTGTGTTTACATTTCCTTTTTGCTATTTACTGAAATTTGAAAAGAGCCATAGACTTTGTTGCCTTTTCAAAATTCTGGATTATATAAAAGTGTGGTCCATGAAAATCAAAATTTTCATATACAGGCTAAATTAAAATGAAACCCATTTCTGGTATCTATGTGTTTTATTTAGAAAAATAGAAAGAAACCTAAAGGCTGGTAAACAACAAGAAAGATTATAAACTATGAGTAAGGAAATAATAACTACGTGATATTCTTCACATAAAAAATCATGACTTTTTTCCAGGACACTAGAAATATGTTCAAAATACACAGGAAAACTCCACAGCTGAGTCCTTGAATTTGTGCAAACAGCCCAAGGCAAGTAAGAATCTGAATGAAAATTTTCACCTAAATCTACTCATTTATTTCTGCAGACCACATTTAAAATAACTACAAGATTAATTTCGTTCCATTTGCTGGATTTACACATCCTGATAGCAAGAAAAACTGTCATTTTGGAAGTATAAATGCTTCTTATAAACAAGACTAGAAAGGGTGGCTAGTGCAGTGAGGTTGGGGGTGGGGAAGCAAACCCTTTAGCTACAATGTTTTAGGGAAATGAATCCACACAATAAAACAAATTTCAAATCAAGTTGCCCCTCTCTACCACATAAGCAGTTTAGAATCTTAAGCAGATGCAAAAGGAATAAAGCAAATGGGGAGAAAAAAGGTCGATAAACTTTCTGGCTGCAATACAAGAGACATATCATTACCATATGATCTAATGTGGGTGTCAGCCGGATTGTGTTCATTGAGGGAAACCTTATTTTTTAACCGTGCTATGGAGTAGAAGCAGGAGGTTTTCAACCTAGTGACAGTCACAGAGCAGCACCTACCCCCTCCTCCTTTCCACACCTGCAAACTCTTTTGCTGGGGCTGAATATTTAGTGTAATTACATCTCAGCTTTGAGGGCTCCTGTGGCAAATCCCCGGATTAAAAGGTATGGTTTTCAATAATTGTCCTGAACTCTGCTACAGACTAATAAAACTTCGATCAAGTTGAGAGCAAAAAGGAATTGTTTGGTGAGAAAAAGGAAAGAAAAAAAATCGTGCTAAACTTTTGATAATCTTTATGCAGCATTTTAAACAAGTATTGCTTGAAGACAGAAGTTAAATATTTGGTAAAATGGTTGAATGCATTGTTTTAGTTCTTTCTGTTCTTGCAAAGATGTTTATTAAAAAAACTGTAACCTAACACCATGAGTATCTATATTGATGTATTTTGTATTTGTACTAATGAAATGTTTTACCTCTTTAGAAAGTATTTATAAAAAAGTATTCTAGATCAGCATCGAATTTGTAGTTGGGTTATATGTATGTATTTAAGGATTTAGTCCCCTCCTGAATTCTTGCATATGTTCAGAACTTTTAAAACCTCAGTGATGTGAACTCTGGTGGTGAGCTGCAGAAGTTAAATGTATATTTCTACAACCTAGAAAAGAACAGAAATTATCATCACAGAGGTGAAAATAAATATTGCAAATATTATGCTGTTTATTAAAGAAAATCTCACAGTTAGCTACATAATTCCTTACAGGGAAAGATAAGACCCAGTCAGTTTTCTCAATGCAAATGAAATTGTATTGTAAGATACATCACTAGGGTGTAGGTTATTTTTCTTGCTAATTTCAAAAGAGGGTACCACCGATGACCACTGGTTAAGTGGGCTCCCAGTGACATAAATTCCTGTGGCTTTTGCTTTTCCTATTGCTATTTTGACCAGAAAAAGAACCAAATGCCTCCTATAGCAGCCCTTATTTGTGGATAAATGCCTTTTTTATTGTCTATTTTTAAATCATTTCTGTTATTATTGGGGTTTTCCATTCACCTAGTGCTGGGGGATTTTTATTTTTGTCTGTAGTTATAGTTTTACTAATCTCCTGAGGGTTAAATTTGGATTTTGAAAGTCACACCAAAGGCATAAATGACATCCTACAAATGGTGATCTGAATTACATAGTGAATTTAATGGGCTGAAGTAGTTTAAGGAGACAGAAATTATTATTTTTGATGAAACACTTAGAAAGTGGGGCAAGTAGCTTTAGTGCAGTAGTGACATTATACCTAACAATTAGCAGGTAAGAAGGAGTCATACATTTTGAGAATGCTTAAAACAATTTCAAAGAAACTTGGGAAATATAATATGTCAGTAAATAATCTTCTGGGTTCCACAGGGCAACTGCTATTTTGTGCTTACTTTTCTTATATACTAAGGAAGGAAAAATGATTAAAAATTATTCATATCAATAGCCTCCACTAATTGTTTTAAGATGCTGCATCTTCAAGTATGATGACAGTAATTTAAAGAAATAATCTCCTGGGGGAATTTGTATAAAGTGACTTGACATATTCTTCTCCAGGACATTCAGGGTTAAAATGCACACACATACACACACACACACACACACACACACACGCACATGCACACACATCAAAGCGATATAATATAAGTAATGAAAGCTATAAACTTCCTGTTTGTGTTCAGCTTTAACCAAGAAAAATATTGTGCAGAGAATTTGCACCATTTTAACAAGAGGAAACACATATAAATGATAATATTCCTCTGAGCTCATGTTCAACATTTCTTTTTTTGAGTTAGTGAAACAACCAGGCATTCTCTGCTCTGGAGAAAAGATCAAAAGGCAACATCTGCGTTAATTCGCATTGCTATTTATTAAATCTGCAATTACTTTGCTTCATTTTTCTCCTAAAATTGTAAGATATTAAATATGCAAGGCTAGCAAACTGTGGTAAACCGTAAACATTGCATTTTAATGTGAAACAGACCAAAAACCACTCCCTGAGATCCAGTCCAAGGAAACACTGCCAAAACAATAGGGTCTCCGTAAAAAGGCTATGCAGTAAATGAGTGGGAATATACTCCTAGAGAAAACCTGATACCAAATTTAAAGGGGCAGCGTGAATAATAAACTTTGTGGTATTTTTTAAATGAAAAGCCACGACCCGTTCTGTATATGTGCTGCCTTATACACACCTCAGTAATAAGTAGAAACTAAGAACAAAAGTGTAAGAAATCCAAAAACTGTTTTTTCCCTCTCTAGTGGACCTAGCCAAGAATTTCCAGAAGATACTTAGATACCTTAAGGTCAGGGCATATAAAGTTGCTTGTTTTGTTGTTGTTGTTTGTTTTTTGGGTTTCTTTCTTCCTTCTTTCTTTCTTTTTTCTTTTTCTTTTTCTTTTTCTTTTTTTTTTTTTTTTGCATATGCTACCATTGGCTGCTGATGAAAAAATCATTCTTTAAGTCTAGTTATGCATTTGCAGCTTTAATATGTTCCTTGTAAGTGTACAATTCAACGTAGATGTGGCAAAACTAAAGATAGTATCTACAATGTGTTTTTGGAATCCTTAGAACATTTCCAGTGGTGTTTTAAAATATATCAGCTCAAAAATAGACTGCTTATTCTCCATATGATCAACTACTTTTTGTCAATTAAGATTTATTTAGTTCACTTCAGCTAACAAAACAACAAATTCAACAACAGATATATAAATCTAAAGGGCTCATTGAATGAATGGAGAAGTACATGGATTTGCCAAAACTGTACTTTTGTTTCTTTACAAAAAACCAGATAACATGGGAGTCATATAAAAATCAGTAGGATTTTCCATAGATGTTTATTTGTTTTTTTTAAAAAATGATCAGTTTGAGAAACTGGTCAATAGATTTATTTTGAAAAGTAAACTGTGCTTATACCAAATTTAAGTTTTGGATTTGTTACCTTCCTCATGCTAGAAATTTGCTATTGAAAAAATATAACTTTGTGTTTTAAAAAATCAGACTGGTTGCTTGGAACAAACCGAATAACGTGTATTATTAATAAATTGATGGTCAATTGAGTCATTTTTGTGCAAAATATTGTGCAAGGCCTGGGTACAGAACAAAGAATAATAAGACACGCCCTGAAGGAGTGCATCTTCTAGCTGGGGGGGACAGACCAAGCACGCCAAACAAATTACAGTATAATGTGATAAGTTCTTTAAAAGAGGTAAGAGCAACGTGCTTTGGGACACAGAAGAGGGAGGAAGCAGCATCCTGTGTGGATGAGCCAGGGAATACACAAGGGAAGGCCATTATCTCATTCAATCTTTACAACTCTCTCCCAAGGTAGGTATTTTAAAGGGCAATTAGCTTTGAGTGTCAGGGCTGTGGTGGGGGTCGGAGTGGAGAGGAAATGGAGAGAAACAGGGCTTGAAACATCGGCACCAGATTGTGAATGGTCTCACTTGCAGCAAAGGGGATGTGGACCTGATGGGCAAGCCTTGAGAAGTCAACAAGGAGTTTTCAGTAGAATAGAAATACAATGAAATCTGATTTTCTGAACATGACTTGGGCAGCAGAGTTGAAGATGTCCTGGAGTAGAGAGAATCTTCAAGGCCAAGGCCGAGACCAGTTGGAAGCTCTTGTGAAAGTTCAGGGAGTGATGAGAAAGGTCTGGACCAAGATAAATACAGTGGGATGGAGAGAGGAGATTGGCTTCCAGAGATATTTCTGACACAGGAATTGGAGATCTCTCATGTGTATAGATGAAATTTTATTTGACCGTAGCATGGCTTATGTTGAATGAGCATTGAAAATTCCAACGTGATCTATCATCTTAACGATTTTGCAAATGATGTGAATATATATTGCCTTAAGTCAGACTCCAAATTCAAGCAAGCAGATTTCAAGAACATTCACATTTCTTTACAGAAGTAAATAGCTGTGCCAGGTAGTCTATTATGTACCTTTCAAATACATTTCAATATTTGGCTTCCTAACAATAAATGAAATATGGGTTTTTTTTATGCTTTACACTCACTCTACTCTATCTCATATCAGAGATAACAAGGTAACCAGGCAGTGCTACTCCTCTAAACCTTTCGTTTGTTTCCCAGGTTCCTTGGCAGTGAAAATACATGAGATAAATCATGAAGGCAACTATCATCTTCCTCCTGCTTGCACAAGTTTCCTGGGCTGGGCCGTTCCAACAGAGAGGCTTATTTGACTTTATGCTAGAAGATGAGGCTTCTGGGATAGGCCCAGAAGAGCACCCTCCTGTTGATTCTGAATTAGAGCCTCTGGGACCAGTGTGTCCTTTCCGCTGTCAGTGCCACCTTCGAGTTGTGCAGTGTTCTGATTTGGGTGAGTAGGTGCAGGAAGCCCTCTTTCCTTACCTTGTTTTATGTTCTATTTTTTTGTTACTGTTTGTTTCAAATAGTTAGTTAACATATCCCCTACCCTGTTGTGTTCACAGGAATGGGCTTCCTTGAGAGTTAAAACATTTTCATTTTGAATCCCCACAGTTCCAAATGTGAGAGACAGTGCCACCTATGGAGAAGCAAAGGAAGCCGAATAGCATAGAAAGAAGTAGCCTTGAAGTTAGGAGACTGTTTTCTTCCCTTTTTTAAAGTAGGGGTTCCATCACTTGCACAATCTTGGACAAATCACGTTTTGAAAAATCTTTCTGAGCTTCATGGTCCCCTTTCTTTGAAATAAAATTTTGAACAAATCACTGTCCTATGATTCCAAAGTGAAGGCTCATTTTAATTCAGTGATTTGCTTTCAAGAAATGCTAGATATTAAGACGTGGGTGATGTCTCTACTCTTGGCTTAGCCCAGATAACGGTGTTTGAACATTACTAAATTGTAAAGTATGTAGAGTTATCAGAAGTAAAACAAGTAAAGTTTTAGAACAAAAAATTATCTTTCAAGTACCAAACTACTCCCTTAATCTCTGGGTCTTAGTTTTGGCTTTACATTTGGCATTCTGTAATCTAGCTATTTATATTCTTTAGAAAGTTTCAAGAGCAATCTTTACAGCCAAGATATGGTGTAAATATCCAATATAATCACGAGACATATAACTTTAGCCCAGCCCTGTATACACTTTGATTTATCATGTTTCAGGAAAAATTTGGCCTGGGAATTCCAAGAGCAATACACTCAAAAGATAAATCTCCAGAAAGTTTGAGGCCCCAGCAGATGGGCCAAAGGGGAATGAATGTAGTTGACATGACAGTTGATTTGTATCTCTCTCTCTCTCTCGGTTCATTTATTATAAGGAAAAATAAAGAAAAAAAAATCCCCACAGAATGACTTTACCATGGGGTATGGAGTATTTCCTTACAGGAGAAACTCCATAGTGTAGTAGGGTACTTCTTTTTGACACTCTATATTTATTCAGAACATGCTTTCTAGCAATATTTTGCAGGGAAATTTGCCACTAACTTCTATAGTTGGAATAAACTACAAACTAGAACCCAGGAAAACATAAAACATGTTCAATACTAACAACTGAAAATCAAACACTTCAAGATAGCTTTTTCGGTGCTGACGTATTGTATAGCCATTTAACCCCCTCCCCACAAAAGTGTGTAGAAGGCTTTAAAAAGGCTACAGGATAATTCCACTGGATTCATGTATTCATTCAGCAAATACATCGAGACCCCACAATGTTGTAAGCCCTGGGAAGAAAGGAATGAGGAAGACAAATATGGTCCTTATTCATGTGGGTCTGATATTATATTAGTGGTGGTTATTTCTTTTTTGAATTGTATATTCACTACAAGGGGGATTAGATTGCTATCAAATTCTACAGAAACTATTATAAGCATCTAGAGATTACCTGCATTACTCATATAGGCAGAAAAATAATGGAGATGAAAATATCTGAACAGAGGAATCATCATATGATGGATATACTAGTGGTAAAGTTTTGTTTTTTGAATGTTTATTTATTTATTTTTGAGAGAGAGAGAGAGAGAGAGGCAGAGAGAGGCAGAGAGAGAGGGTGACAGAGAATCCCAAGCAGGCTCCGTGCTGCCATCACAGAGACTGATGTGGGGCTCAAACTCAAGAACCATGAGATCATGACCTGAGCTAAAATTAAGGGTCAGATGCTTAATCAACTGAGCCACCAGGTGCCCCAAGTGGTAGACTTTTAAAAAATTTATTAAATGGCCAAGTTCCTAAGACATGTGATACACGTTAAATCTCACTTGGCCTCTCGTAACAACGTTAAAAAGATTCATGATTATTCCCACTACATATAATACCAACAATGAACAGTTGATAATTTTAAGGAGCAAAGACTTGTTTGGTCACTTCACTGGTTTTATTTTTCCATAGATGTGGCTTTATTTTGCTCACATGATAAATAGTTTATAAAGCTTGACTCTGATGAAAGCATTGGAGACAGTTTTCTACTGGTCTTTCATAAAAAAGCCCTAAAGCTATTTCTCAAAACTAAACAGAAAAATCAGTCTCAGGAAACATCAAGTTCATTGACTTGGGCGTCTCATGATACAGCTTTGTTGTTGTCCTTGTTATTATTTTTTATTGTTTATTTTGAGTTGTTTTTTGATGAGGAAATTTTTTACGTGTTACCTTTATCTAAGAGCCCAGAGTGCACGTCTTTCCTGTAAAAGGTTTACTGACATTATATACCAAAGAAGTAGCCAACATTGTAATAATGATTTGTTTGAGGAAACCCTATATAGTTAAGAGAACTGAGTTCCCATGAGCAATGGTCTCATCTAAGTTACTTTTAGTTTCTGTTAAATTCATATTTAAATATATTGTAAATAATTTTGGTCAGATATTTCTAAAACAGAAAATACATTTTTAAGTGTTTATTTATTTATTTTGAGAGAGAGAGAGAGAGAGAGGTGGGGGAGGGGCAGAGAGAGGGGGAGAGAGAATCCCAAGCAGGCTCTGCACCGTCAGCATGGAGCCCAACCTGAGGCTCGAACTCACGAACTGTGTGATCATGCCCTGAGCTGAAATCAAGACTTCGGCGCTCAACTGATTGAGCCACCCAGGTGCCCCAATACATATTTTCTATATGAGGATTCTATGGAATAAAGGCTGAAAGATATGTAAAAAAGAAAAAAAGAGGAAGGAGAAATAGGCAACCTTGTTCATAATAAAGGCAATGCAGTTTATTTTTTTGGTTTAAATTTTCTAGTGATCTGAACATGAAGCTTGAATTATTATAACAGAGAAAACAAATGTAATGCACTTTGGAACGAGAAATGTGAATGCTTATCTGCATCAAAGTCTAATGTTTTCTTAAGGATTATCCTTGCCAGAGCTTCTAATGAGGGGAGAGGACCTACAGTGTTGAAGGACAGTAGGCCTTTGTCATCTAAACAATGTTTAACAGAAGCAAACATTTCTTATTAAAACATTTGACTATTTTTGCCACTAAGAAGTATTTTTAACAAAGTTAAATGGCATCAAATTTGTAAACAGTTCTTTCAAAGCTGAGATGTTAAAACTGTGAAGTTACAATTGAATAATTAGTCCATGGGAAAATTCGAGGTGGTTCAAGAAGACACATTGACTGCTTTCATCCTTCATTCTAATGTATCTGAATAGCATTATGATATATTTTCTATAGCATGTTTATTATTTCTATAGCATCCAGGATTGAGAAAGTAAGCATATTTCAACCCGTCCAAGAAATAATGAATGCTCCATAGATATTGGCCAAGTTGTTTGGCTGAATTTCTTGTACTTTCTTGTAATTGCAGTTTGGATCAGAATTTTATGAAATCTTCCTTCTTTCTTTTTTCTCTTAAGACATAAAGCAATTTACTCTTAAATGTAACATTTATTACAAAAATAAAATAAACATAAGCTTAGCAAATTTGAAATCTGTGAGTTCCCTTAAAATCAAAAAGGCACCAATGTAACTCATTTTAGTGCAATCTTTTCAAAATGTTCTAATATTGATCCTGTGATTGGAAGTTCTGTTTTACGTACCTAATATCTTGCAGGAAAACAGTCCCCTTACTTATACGTATCCTCTTTGGCCCAAGTGTTATCAGGTAACCATTCGTCTTTGGCTCACATGTTACCAGGCAGCATTATTTGGTACTTTCATCTGGCTGCTAAAAGGCAGATCGACCCTGGCAGGTAAAATAAGGACCAGCATTGTTTTTTGACTATTCTTCCAAACTTAAATAATACTTGTCGATACATTTCCTATAAGCGAACTTGAAAGGAATTTAAATACCTTTTAAAATTATTTAATAGTTGAAAGAACTTGGGTTATGCCATTCAATACCTCTGAACTGAAGTTCTGCTTTACCATTTACTACCTGTAACTTTGCAACTTTCATTGGGTAAGTGGGAATAGATCCCATTTCGTTAGGTAAGAATAGAAATGTTTGTAATAGTGTCTACCTTTCTGTTGTATTTAGCTTACCATTTCAGACAAAGTTGGCTAGTCACATGAGGCTATTCCTCATAATGTTCTTGTATTTTTCTTTGAAATTGAGAATCTCTAAGAAGTACATGGCTTGTCAAGATTGATATAAAATAACACCTTCTCTCCCCTGCCTCCCAAAGGGACTGTATCACCTCCAGCTATAAGCAGACATGAATTAGAAAATGCTGCAATTATCAAGCAGTTCACTCTTCTCCAAACACTATTCCTTTGAATAAAAGGAGTTTGGTTAAGTGGAGAACAATGAAACATTTGGCTATTTTATAATCATAAATGATTCACAACCCACATAGTTAGCTCTCTAGAGATGATGTCAGAAGATGTAACATTTTATTTTGCCCTGTAAAAGCAGTACAAATAGCTACTGGTTCCTAAAATGTACTTCATATGGCAAAGGATATTTTAGTTTAAAACAAATCTTAGCAAAAAAAAATACAAGCCTTCAAGTTGCATAGAGTTACTTTTCTTCTTTTTAATCATTTTGCTTCAACTGGTGAAAATTTTGTTAGTGGTCACCACTTGAGACATATATGCCATAGCTTGTTTCTTGTCTGGGGAAACTGGTTTTCCAGAAGCAAATTTTATCCATGAGGTAAATGAACCATTACACTTACTCTGTGAAATCAACTCGGAAGAATAAATTAGGGCTGTTTTGTAGAGGGGCAGAGAGAATGCTGGAAGTTCAGTTGCTTTTATAGTTTCTGTTGCAGCCGCAGGGACATGGGTGACCCTCACTGGGAGTTTCAGATGCAGCCAAAGCGTATGTCTAAGACATGGTGCGGGAAGGAGGCTGTGCACCGAGCATGCCCAATGGGTTGCCTAAATTATTATTGGGTAGGGTGGAGTATGGCAGATCTTTAGATGCAGCAAGAGGAATTCTCATGCGACTCGGATGGCCGAGGCTCCTGACATCAGGGGTCAAAGATGGGGAGGAGGAAGAAAGGAGTCAGAGAAAGCCACAGGAAGCATCTGTCTTCTTGAGCTTGACTGAGAACTGACACATCCCTGGTTTCATTCTCAGTCCCAGGAGGGAGAGAGAGGCAGCTGTGTGAGATCAAGGCATTTGGTCAGACTACAGCTGCGATGTGTTCTCCCCTGCAAGATCATCTTGGCTCCAGAGGACAGGCTGAGAATAGGTTACCGGAATATCAACTCCCTGAGCAAAAGAAATGCAGGGGACCCTCTAATCTTAATTTTTCTCCTTCAGAGAATAAAAAGATTATATATTTCCTTGAAAATAAGGATAAAGGAGAATTAATTCACTTTTCATTCCAGTCTCAATAAAAGGAGAAAGCCCTGAAGCAACTACACTATAACAGTCAAGGTTCAATTAATCCTTGACTTAGTTGGCAGATTGCTTTCCTGTAGCTTGTCTACTTCTGTGCTTTCACTATAATCTATATTTTCCTTGATTATTCTTATATATTTATATGTATATTATATATTACATATATATAGTAGTTATTCAGTATATTTTATTTATTTACTGAAACATTTCCTTCCAATACCCTAAGGAAAGTATAGTGATAACTTACTTTGTATACCCTGTACTTAACAAAATGCCTTATACTTGTTAGGCTCTCAAACATCAATAATTGCCTGACGAATGAATAAGTGAATATATGCATGACCTAGTGCTTGGATGAGTGCATAATTCTACAATATTCTTGATTCTATCAAGCTGGAAAAAGGAGAAAACATGGCTGACTAGGAGTCCTGGAGCTGTGGTGCACAGCATTTTTGTTTTTTGGTTGTTGTTTTGTTTGTTTGTTTGTTTGTTTGTTTGAGGATGGCCATAGAATCAGGAAGCTTAAACCTTCCTTGAGTTTATCTGAAAAGAGAATCAAATTAAAGGGGGAATCTCCTATTTCTGAAACCCAATGCAACGGCCATCACAATCAAATTGCTGTTTTTAAGAGGGGAATCAGGAAACATGTATGCCTTGAACAGAAAGGTTTTTGGTGGAACTGAGACTCCAACCTGTTGTATCTGTCATGTGCCAAAACTGAAGTGTATCACTATTGTCTTCATTATTAAATTGAAGACAGCATTATTAAAAAATATTGTTGGCAGTCAACAAGAATAAATTGTGGAGTTTGGACCCCTGCCACAGAACGGGGGGGGGGGGGGGGAAGCATGATGTCTTAGGGCAACCTGGCCTTTGTCCAACATGCAGTTTACCAGATTGCTGACATTTGCTAAAGAACCATGCTATTCATCACTGGGGCAACTAGAAAAAAAAAAGTACAATTTGTCATTAGCCTTCATTTCAGAAATGATTTTCTGGTAATATCTTAAGTAGAATCTTATTTACTTTAACAAATAGCCCTATTTTAACGAAGATAAAGTTCCTTTTACAGAATTTGGGAGAACAAATAAATAATTCAGACTAGCCTTAGAAACAATTGCATTTCAATGGAAAATTTAGAATCACATTAAAGGAACCTCATTGAAAAATAATTGAATGGAGAGAACCACTCTGTTCATGTTACTATTATTGAATAAATACTATCTCAAAACTTGACCACGTAAAAAGATAATTTTGCTTCGCTCATTATTTAAGGACAGGAGATTTGACTTGGGGTCTCTCTTGCATTTCAGACAGGTGTTGGCTGGGGCCGGGGCCATGGGGAGTCTAGCACACCCAAAACAGCTCACTCATAACTGGCAATTGTTGCTGCTATTGCCTATGAGCCCAGCTGTTCTGTCATCTGGAGTGCTTCAGATGGCCCCTGTAGCAGTGTGGTCTCAGCTTAGACAGGCTTTTTACATGGCCCCTGGCTGCTCCCAGAGCAAGCTTCCCAGAAGAACTGGGTAGCAGCTGTACAACCTTTTTTGACCTGGCCTCAAAAGTCACACCGTGTCTCCTCCGGCCCATTCCATTAGGTCATAGAGACATTGTAAGGCCAGCCCAGGTTTGAAAGGAGGGGGATTTGACTTCATCTTTTTATTGTTATTGAATAAGAGCATATGAGATGGGAGATATAATTAATGTCATCTTTGGAAACTGTGACCTTCTACACGCTCACTTGGATTTATATATGTTTCTAATGAGAAACATAGGCATAAGTTATGTATTCTATGTGGAAACTCCACAGATATTACATGTCCCTGTGAAGGTCATTATTTAACTACGTAAGAGGTCAAGTCAATGATAATGAAAATTAATTGACAAGTTTACTTCATAGTTACTGAAACTTTCTACTTGAGTTTAAGAAAGGCATTGAATCATATCTTCATAGCTTTTTTTTTCCATTGTAGAAGTATCTTTTTTAATAAAATGCTTATTTATTCATTTTTTAGAGAGACAGAGAAAGTGGGGGGGGCAGAGAGAGAGAGAGAGAGAGAGAAAGAGAATCCCAAGCAGACTCCATGCTGTCAAAACAGTGCCCAACATGGGGCTTGATCCCTTGAACTATGAGATCATGACCTGAGCCAAAACAGGAGTCGGGCGCTTAACTGACTGAACCCCTCAGCACCCCTGTAGAATATCTTTTTTGAAGCAAGTTTTACCTTGAAAATTGGTATTTCATTTAAAATGCCTAAAAAGTTAGAGAGGGAGGGAGCCAAAACGTAAGAGACTCTTAAAAACTGAGAACAAACTGAGAGTTGACAGGGGGTGGGGGGGAGTGGGTGATGGGCATTGAGGAGGGCACCTGTTGGGATGAGCCCTGGGTGTTGTATGGAAACCAATTTGACAATAAATTTTATATGAGAATAAAATAAAATAAAATAAAATAAAAATAAAATGCTTAACATTTTACTTTCCATATAGTTTTAGGAATTAATATAAAATTCATCAGTATCAGTAGGAATGGTTTAGTTAAAATCATAGATGGTTAATAAAATCATATATAAAGACAGAATTTGAGGGTTTTTTTTTATTTAAAAGCTTGAGATAAAAATATACTTAAGATTGAACAACTGTCTGCTTGTATGCTATCTGAAGATTAGTTTTAGTTCAAGTAAACAATTTTTAACTAAAATAAAGTTTTTCAATCACCTCAAAATAATCTTTAGCTTTAGGATTTCCACCCTAGTCTACTTCATGCTCAGCGTTTTAAGATCAAGAAGCGTTATATACGTGAATATAATGAGTTAAAGGTCCCAGTTATCTCTGGTTGGCATCCGAGTTGATGTTAAGACGAAGTCACTCTGACTCTAAAGATGATAATGTTGACCAAAACAAATAGCCCAATGCAAAAATGACTGAAATTTTCCGAATTTGCCAAAGGAGTGTAGCATTTGCCACTATTAAAATCTAGTTAAATGGACCAGCAACAGCTTTGGGGAGGCCGAGTTAGTTGTTGGGGAACGTGTGCTTCCTGAAATGAGGAGATACCAGCAAAAGGCAGGGCTTTGTAGACAAGCTCTCTAGAGACCTTGAGCATCAAAGACCGTGAACGTCTTTAGAGACTTTGAACGTCATGGGAGCAAGGATGAATGCAACAAGACCACACGGGGTTTGGTGAGAAGAGCCAACCCAGGAGTAAGAACTATAAATGAAAAATGTGTGTGTGACACATAGGCAGAGCAGATGTCAGCTTCCAGGGTAATACGTGTTATCATTGTATTGATTACAGGGAAAAACCCCTGAAAAACAGTCACTTTGCCACAGATTTACAGACTAATAATCAGCAAGATAATTGGAGCGGCACCCTTTTGTCTCCTTATTGAAAATACTTGTAGGTACCAGTAATTGAGGCCCTGCTCTGCAAGATGGTAAGAAATTATGTTGTAGGACAATTTAGTGAATCCTCACAAAACTTCTTTGAAAGCTGCAAGAAAACTGAGGCATAGACAGCTTAAGCAACTTACCCAAGGATAAGGATCAAAAAAGAGGAACCAGGATTAAAATTCAAATAACAGTCTTATTTAAAAGGTTATAGGAGGGGCACCTGGGTGGCTCAGTCGGTTAAGCGTCCGACTTCAGCTCAGGTCACGATCTCGCGGTCCGTGAGTTTGAGCCCCGCGTCGGGCTGATGGCTCAGAGCCTGGAGCCTGCTTCCGATTCTGTGTCTCCCTCTGTCTGACCCTCCCCCGTTCATGCTCTGTCTCTCTCTGTCTCAAAAAATAAATAAATAAAATAAAAAATGTTTAAAAAAATAAAAGGTTATAGGAAGATTTTTAAATATACAAAATCTGCAAAATAAGAGAGACTTGTATATTCATCACCAAGCTTCAACAACTGTCAACTAATGCCTGTATTTTTCTACATATCTCCACCCACCTTCCCCCTTCCATATTATTTCTTAAATTTTTAAATTTTTAATTTTTTAAAATTTATTCATTTTTGAGACAGAGAGAGACAGAGTGCGAGCCGGGGAGGAACAGAGAGAGAGGGAGACACAGAATCTGAAGCAGGCTGCAGGCTCTGAGCGGTCAGCATGGAGCCCAATGCGGGGCTCGAACCCACTGACTGGGAGATCATGACCTGAGCTGAAGTTGGATGCTTAACTGACTGAGCCACCCAGGTGCCTCTGCCTTCCATGTTATTTTAAAGCAAATTTCAGTTGTCCTGTCATTTTTTCCAACAATGTATCGGTATGTTTCTCTGAAAGATTAAAGCTCTTAATTCATACAATCACGACAACCAGATCACATCTAAAATTTAAGATCATTTCTTAATATCATCTGAGATTCATTCAGTGTACACATTTTCAACCATCTCGTAAATATTACGAATGTTTAATTTTACAGTTTGTGTGAATTAGGATCCAAATGAAGTACATACACTGCAATTATTTAAATAGCTTTAAAGTCTTGTAAACTATAAATGATTGAAAAACAAGCCTTTCTTTACTTTCCCCTGCGGTTTATCTGTTGAGGAAATAGGGATTTTGTTGAATCCATTTCTTTATTTTTGTTTACGTTTTTACTTTGATTCTAGTGAGTTAACATACAATGTTATATTAATTTCAGGTGTACAATATAGGAATTCAACAGTTCCACACATCACCCTGTGCTCATCAAGACAACTGCACTTCTTAATCTCCATCTCATTTAACCCATCCCCCCACTCCCTTCCCCTCTGGTAACCATCAGTATGTTTTCTGTAATTAAGAATTTGTTTATTTCTCTCTCACTTGCTCTCTCTCTCTCTCTCTCTCATTTTTGTTCCCTTTTGCTTATTTGTTTCTTAAATTCCACATATGAGTAAAATCATATAGTATTTGTTTTTCTCCGACTAAATTATTTTATTTAGCAATATACTCTCTAGATCCATCCATGCCATGTCAAATGACAAGATTTAATTCCTTCTTATGGCTGGATAATATTCCTTTGTGTGTGTGTGTGCATGTGTGTGTGTGTGTGTGTATACACCACATCTTTTTTATTCATTAATCACTGGGCACTTGGGCTCCTTCCATATCTTGGCCATTGTAAATAATGTTGCTATAAACCCAGGAGTGCATGCTTCCCTTGAATTAGTGTTCTTGTATTCTTTGGGTAATTACCCAGTAGTGTGACTGCTGGATCCTAAGGTAGTTCCATTTTTAACGTTTTAAGGAACCTCCATACTGTCTTCCACACTGGCTGTACCAGTTTGCATTCCCACGAACAGTCCTTGAGGGTTCCTTTTTCTTCACATTCTCACCAATGCTGGTTGTTTCTTGTGTTATGGATGTTAGCCATTGTAACAGGTGTGAGGTGATACCTCATTGGAGTTTTGATCTGTATTTATTTGATAATGGGGGATGTTGAGCTTCTTTTCATGTATCTGCTGGCCATCTGTATGCTTCCTTTGGAGAAATGTCTGTTCATGTCTTCTGCCCATTTTTTAATTGACATTGTTGAATCCATTTCTTTAATAGACTTAAGCATATACCTTTGACTTCTGTATCTCTTCTAAATTGGGAGTTACATCTACAGGCTTAATCAGATTCAGTGTTCATTATTTGCTTGATTGTTTTTGATAATACTTATCTATAAGTGAGGGTCTGTTCCTCCATCCAAGGGTTTACAATTGATCTCTTCCCATGAGAAATATATGTCATACAAAGAAACTGTTACCATTGTATCAGTTACCACGTGGGACAGAAAAGGTGGTATACTTCAGACATATGTGAACAAAGGTTCCTCACAAATATGTCGTAGACACAGAAGAAATTGAGAGCAGTTTTCAGGTGCAGATAATGGGGACAGCATATTTGATGGTAGTGTTCATTACTAAAATGTTTCTAGCTAAATCAAGAATCAGAAAGAAAATTCTGATTATTATAGCCAGTTGTATTCTAGTACTTCTGAGGAAAAGTAAGAACCGTTATGAAAGCAAGATGCGAAGAGATGATTGTAACAAAACATAGCAGAAAAGATCTTGAAGTCATGACCATGAACATTTCACCAAGGACAGCAGGACAGATAATGATTTTCCAACTAATCAATCAACAAGTCACCTTTATGTGTAAAGCAGTAAGACCACAGCTCTCATGAAATATAGTCATTTGTTTCTGCTTGCCCAGAATTTACAGAAAAGAAAGAAAACTGAAGTGCAGGACAATATCTCATGAGATTATATATAAGGAGTTGGTGGCAGAGGGGTCACTGTTATCTGGTGTGGTTAGGATGAATATTATAGAGGAGGGGGTGAAGGGCGCACTTTAAGGGGTTATTAGAATGAAGCTAGAAGGACTTGAGTGGGTGGAATATTCCATAAAACATAAATTATAAATAAAAACAAGTATTTAAGAATCAGCACAGTACGTTTAAGGAACAGTGTAGATCAGCATCTTTTAAAAAAAATATGTGCCGTGTTTACATACATCTATGGCACATCGGGTAGATATAGAGTGAGGACTCATGTCACCTTGTTCTTGGTTTAGGTTAAACATGAGATGCCTTAGAGAAGCCATATAACTGCATTAAATTTAAATTACCTATAAAAGAGAGCCTCGGTCTATATTAGAAGTCTCCTAATTTCTGGGACAAGTGAAGTTTTGAATGTTGAACAAGTTGATTTCCTATAAGATCAAAACCAAGTGCAACGAAGTAACAACAACCTGCCATCTGCTATCAGAATTATTTTTTTAAGAAGGTATATTTGAAATGGAGGCAGATGCTCGTCTCAGAAATGTGTGTGTGTGTTTGTGTATATGTGGGTGTGGGTGTGTAATTTACATTAAAAACACACTCAGTTGCACTTATTTTTGTCAAATTTTGTTTGATGTAGACTGGTAGGAATCTCATTGTAGTGCCTCCCTGATCAGCATTTGGGAATCATAGACAAGCTGTTACTTAATGGTCCTTTCCTTTGTGACATTTTAAGAAATCATAACTGGGATAATGTCCCCATTGTACTCTGCCTTTAGTTGTTGAGCAAGTTCAATGCCCTGTCTAGACCTTAAATGTACAACATGTGATTGCATCTGACATCAGAATGGTTCTGGGGTGCCTGAGTGGCTCAGTCTGTTGAGCATCAGACTTCAGCTCAGGTCATGATCCCCGGTTCATGGGTTTGAGCCCCATGTCAGGCTCTGGGCTGACAGCTCCCTCTCTCTCTGCCCCTCCCCTGCTCATGCTCTGTCTCTCTCTCTTCCTTTCAAAACTAAATAAACATTAAAAATTTTTTCTAAAAAAAATAGCTCTTTTTGGGGATACAGGAAAATTGTGTTCTAGTCTGCACTTTGACCCTCTTATGTGAGTTGCTCACGGCATGAAGCCTTTTCTAAAAATCATCTGGAAAAGTAAAATCACCCTACAGCCTTACCTATCTTGCCAGATTGATGTAAGTTAAATAAGATAACATATTTTCAGTTTTTATAAACTATAAAGCGAGATCAGTAGAAAGCTTTAATAAAAATACTGCTCTATAAATCCTCCAAATAGATATAAATTTACTAGTAGCTCAGAGTAGATGGTAGGGTTATGATTTTAATCGAGAAAATGACTTTCTAAGCACTAAAATGCAAAAATCACAAGCCTGAAGATTTTTTTTTTTAATTTTTTTTTTCAACGTTTTTTATTTATTTTTGGGACAGAGAGAGACAGAGCATGAACGGGGGAGGGGCAGAGAGAGAGGGAGACACAGAATCGGAAACAGGCTCCAGGCTCCGAGCCATCAGCCCAGAGCCTGACGCGGGGCTCGAACTCACGGACCACGAGATCGTGACCTGGCTGAAGTCGGACGCTTAACCGACTGCGCCATCCAGGCGCCCGAGCCTGAAGATTTTTTGACATTAAATCTTCAGAAAAATGACGTATATAATTCACCTCAAGCAGTTCCTAAAATTCCGGGACAAAATAATCAAAATTGTTAGCCAAATGATATATCAAAAATGATATATCATTTTTTCCCTCTCCACATCTGACATTTATCTGCACTTTGGCATTAAACAAATGTTAAGAGAGTCACTAGGATTTAAGTTCAATAATATGTAAAAGTAAGCATAAGTGGAGATTAAAACTTTGACAGAGAAGCCCACAGACTAATAATGAAATGTAGATGGGAACTTTTTTCCAAAGGAAAGGAAATGTGTCTTTTCTTGGTTGGAGAACACTAATTATCAATGATTTGGCAGAAGCCTGCCACTCCTAATTGCATGAAATTATCAATGTGACATTTCTGAAAATGGCAGCAATCATGACTGCATAGAGCAGTTAAATATCCTCCTACAAGATAGCTGTTCATCGCTGAAAACACTTCACTCTTGTTACTTCTCTGTGAACTGTTTCTGTAGTGAGTTCTTGGAATATATTTGTACATGTTTAGCATCGCCTGCATTTCGCTATTTAAATTTATAACGATAGTTGATCTCTGATAATGTGACAATGTGAGTAAAAAATTATTTGCAGAGAACTTAGAAGGTAGGTGATTTCAGGAATATTCTCTGCAATTTTCATGGAAGACACGAATATAGCACTATGACTGCAATGGTAATTCCACAGTCTGTACTTCCGTAAAATTCAAAATTGGAAAGATACCTTTGCAACATAGCAGTTGTAGTCCCTGTAGAAATTTTCTTTGTAATTGAAAACATTGAATTATATGTTCTGTGGGGATGTGGACAATTTCTGTCTTGTTCCTGCTGTGTCCCCCGGGCTTAATAAATTGATGGTGTCTAGGAAGTATTCCGTAAAGCTTTGTTGAATGAATGAAAGAATTCAAGTTTCAGATATGATGGAGAGGTTAAACAACTTTTCTGATTTATGTGATACAACCTAAAATACAGAAATGATCACATGAATTTGAGTCAATAGAATATCAAATTTTTGCTTAATGACCTACACCAATGTGAAACAAAGCCAATGGAAGAGAGAGAGGCATTTTAATTGTTTTAATCTTAATTATTTTTGAGACGCACAGAGAGAGACAGAGTGTGAGCGGGGGAGGAGCAGAGAGAGAGGGAGACACAGAATTCAAAACAGGCTCTAGGCTCTGAGCTGTCAGCACAGAGCCTGATACGGGGCTCAAACTCCCGAACTGCACGAGATTGACGCTTAACCAACTGAGCCACCAGACGCCCCAAGAGAGGCATTTTAAATGTAGATCTGTGGGAATGTCATGTTAGGTCTAAAGGGTCTTTGATGATTTGGCTGAAGCTCTTCTCTACTCATGGTATATTTATGCAGAAAGTATAGATTTAGAGGTCGCTTGCACTTAACATTTATCAAAGGAATTGATTGTTAAAACAAGAACAGTGAGGTAAAACAATGTGCACTGAGAAATTTGAGCCACTCTCTTACAAAATATAAATTTTACTTTTATTCAGAAAAGTAATTACATGGGGAAGGTGATGTGTTTATTTATACTTGAATATACATATATGTAACCTTTATATATATGTATCCTTTGTATACATCCTTTGACTTCTTTGGGAAAAATAAAGCAGATATTTTAAACTACAATCGGTATAATTCCTAGAAGAAGAAAATTATGGTACAGGTAAAATTTTCATTGTAACACTGATTTCTTTGCAAACACATCCCTTGTGATTGTGTAGTCATGTGCCCCTTTTACTGACTATACATCACTTTTACTCTCATGCAAGGTTTGGAAAAAGTGCCAAAAGAGCTCCCTCCTGACACTACGCTGCTGGACTTGCAAAACAACAAAATAACCGAAATCAAAGATGGAGACTTCAAGAACCTGAAGAACCTTCATGTAAGGATTCTTTGTTTATTTGTTTGTTGGTTGGTTTGTGAGTTGTAACAAGATCTGACTCAGAGGATTTTTCAAAACAAAACTTAGGTAAGGCCTGGGGTACTATATGGTAATAAATCAACACATAAGTGTTGATTAAATTCTCTGTTTAGGGAGCGATAGGGGTGCAAAGCATCGTATTCATTAACCCCTAAAAGTCAGCCAGTTTTCTTGCATATACCCCATATATCTTTAGTATTTGCTTCCTAAAAATATATATCTTAATCTTCTCTTATGTTTCATGAATAAAAGTCTTTATCTCCCCAGTTAGATAGTACTTCATTAGGCGAACAAAATGGACTACTGATCTTAGCATTCATTTATTTCTTTTTGTTTTCTTTCATTCATTTTCTAAGAGGTGCAAGTGTTTTAAAGGCTCAAAGATTGGCACCAATAGAAAAAGGGATAAACATCCATGTTTTACTTAGTAAATATAATTCTATCTCCAAACATCTATATCTATATATCTAGATCTTGCTTTGTATGCAGGAGTATGCATGCTTCATTCTTGTCTGTATCTGTGCTTTTATTGTCATTATTATAGTGTCACACATCCAGTGTACCGGATAGGATTCCAGCAGAAAATTAATGGCACTCTCAAAAGGGTTCACAGAGAAGGCTTTACTGAAGGGACTATTTACAAAGGGATATAGGAGCCAACAAAGCGTTATGAAGTATGCAAGCCCACCTTGAGAGAAGTAGGGAACTGTATTCCCACCTCCTGATTTCCTGTCAGTGTCTCCTATGGATGAACCTAATGAGAGGTCAGAGGTTAGGGTCATCTGGGTTAGGCAGTTTCCAAGTTCACTTCCCAGGACATAGAGGAAGGTCACATAGAACAAAGAATGAGTATAACTGTAGTTGGGAGAAAGTACGTTATAAATGGAGAATGACCAACCCAATCAAATAGGGTTAAGTATTGCTAAGGCAGCCTTCTGTAAGAGAAAGTGCATTGCCTTTTCAGGTAGGTCATCAGAATCCCTATGAACTGTATTTTTAGTCCAGCTCTCTACCTGTGGGATGAGTAGAATGTAGTCTCCCCTCAGAATATCATTGCACGTTTATTATAAAGAAGCTGGGTTTCAATGTCCATAATAAATGCCAAACACCTCACTGTAGGCCCCTCTTGAAGTATTGAGTCTGGTCCTGGGCAAGACATTTTTAGAAGGGCATTAACCTTTAAGTATCTTCAGAATGATCATCATGGAGATAAAGAATCTGGAAATCATCTCTTATAGGCACAGTTGACAGAGATGTGGACATCTAAATTGAATGAAAAAAGGTCACGAGTGACATATATGAAGGGCCATATTGGAGAAGAGAAATTGAATTTACTTACTTCAACTACAAAGTGACAGAATTGTCCTATTGGCAACTGAGTGGAAATTTCAGGGGAGCAGAGTTTTGCTTAACATTAAAAATACAATGTAAACCATTAGAATTTTCAGAAAAAAAAGGGAGAGAATTGCATAGTTATGAGATGTAGAGATAATGTTATGGGTACTAAGAAAGAGTCAAATCAGACATGTCCTACATCAGGTTACCAGTTAGTATTTGAGAGAATATTGGACAAAGGATCTAGAGGGTTAGCAGAATTTTGAAAGGAAGAGAAGAAAAGAGGGTTTTCTGTGTGAAAGGACAGGCAAGGCAAAGAAAATAAGCAGATACAGGAGTTGGCTGGAGGGAAAGATACAGGCTGCAAAGAGTGAAGATGAGGCGTGAGCTAGAGATCTCAAATCTTGAAGCAATGGGATCCATTTCTACTGATAAGATACGGACCTGAGCCCCAACTCACATTTTCTCTGCCTTCATGGTATGTTTTCACTCGGAGTGAGCTGATGGTGAAACCAACACAGTCTGTCAATGACTCTTCAAACTGTCATTGAATATGTTAGAAGATTAAGAAAAATTTAATGTTATTTCCAATGAGCTAAAATTTAAAGGCTTCATTTTATTTTTATAACTTCACCCTAAAGGTACTTTTTTAAGGAAGGAGAATTCTCTTACTCTAATCTCAATTACTGTATGTTTAAGTATAATCTGAATAATTTGTTTGACCTCCTTATAGCCTTAAATAAGAGATATCTAGTTTCTGTGACACTCTCATTAAATCTGGCATTTGTAATAAGATGTTCTTTCTTTTCCACGTCTCCCTCTCAGTATGTTTTAGGCAACTACTATCTTGGAATCTCTTTCCTTCTACTTCAAAGTATACATTGAAGAGAGGAAGAGTTTATTAGAGCTTCCAACTGTTCAGGGAATGTTAACCAGCTATTTTTCTCTTACTCTTTCATTCATGATCATTTCTAAACTTGTTATTTTGCAAATAAACGTTATAATTTCAGCCAGGAAAGGCACGCTTGAATGAGAAGGAAGAAGAGAAATGAAAATTTAGCAAAGATTAAAATAGAAAGGATTTAACAGAAAGCTTCCTTTTTTCTCAATAATTTGATCAATTTAAACTCTGTGTCTCATAATGAGTACTATATGCTGTGCAAGAGTAGTTTTATACTTATAGAAATGTAATATAATACTTTTCTATGTAATAGAAAAACCATAATTATTCTGTGAAATAATGGAAAATTAAGTATTACAATGACAACTTTTCATATATTTCCTTTGAATAAATGCTTAATAAATCTAGTAAGGATGTTCTTTTTAATTAAAAATAAAAAATTGTCAAAAGTTTCATAATAACAAACATTTGTGTAGCAATTACTACATACTAGGCTTAATACCTATATACAGTCACTTATGTAATTCTTACAACTCTTCTTATGAGGTAGACACTCTTGATAACTCCCTTATACAGATGAGGACACTCAGGCACAGAGAGGTTACTTATTCAGTTACTTGTTCCTAGTCACACAGCAAATAAGAGCCAAATCTTGGGATGCAAACTTGAGAGCATTCTGAATTGACTCTGTACGTTTATTGCCTATAAATATGATAGTAACCATACAGTCCCTTAAAACGATACCTGGTACAGTATAAACCTGCATTAGTGGTTTTGGGGAAATAATACTAAGTCAGGCTTTAACATTTTTTTGTTTCAATTGTGTTGAAATATAATTGACACACAACACTGTATAAGTTTAAGGTATACAGCATAATGACTTCATATATTGCAAAGTGATCACCACAATAAGTTTAGTTAATATCCTTCATCTTGAACAATGTGTGTGTGTGTGTGTGTGTGTGTGTATGTGAAAAGAAAAAACAGATGTATTTTTCCTTGTGACCTTGCGAGGAGACCTTGTAAGACTTACTCTCTTAGCACCCTTCAAATATACCATACCCCAATGTTGGCTGCAGTCGTAATGTTGTACCTTACATCCCAGCCCTCATTTAACTGGAAGTTTGTAACTTTCGATCACCTTCTTGGATGAAGGTGGTGAAAATGCTTTTATTCTTTCTTCCACTCCATTTCCATTGCCTGTTTTCTTTTCATCACCTCTCCCATACCTCCCAGGCTAGATCCCTTTTTATTTAGTTACCAAGGAAAGGAAGTAGGTTGTGATGATTTTTGAGGCTATGCTTCAATTTTAGTTTATGTGATGCTCAAGTCATTTCCTGCCCGCAAGCAGCAAGTTCTCTTCTCCTCTGACTTCTCTCACCTCTTAGCAAAGTCTTGATGAGTCGATTCTACTTGTCTTTCTTGTCTCTTTTCTCTTCTTTCTTTTTCTTTCTTTCTTTCTTTCTTTTCTTTTTCTTTTCTTTCTGTTTTCACTCTTGTTTGCATTTATCTTTTGTAGAATTGACTCTGGGCCATAAGTTTTTGTTTCTTCAGTTTCTTCTGTGATATCTTTTTGTTGTGTGCATCCTCCTCTTCTGATTTAAGAGGAATCTGCTCTTTTACAGTAAGGATTATCTCAGGTAGGGGTTAATCCAACCATAAGCCCTATAAGTTTAACTCCTGCATCTTGGCTTTGTTCACTTGGATGTGCTCAATGACCAGAGAATCTACATCTAAACCCTTAAGTTCAGCTCTACTCTCTGCACTTTTTAAGCATATTCAATAAAAACTCGGCACTCTTTCTGAGCCACCTGTGTCCAGCTTCACTCTCTGGCCTGGGCACAGCTACCAACTCCACGATCATAGTGACAGGGTGGCACATGTGGCTTCTGCAAAGTGACATCCTTCAGATAATCGGTGGCTTTTCCTTGATGTCCTGGGAAATCTCACGTGCGTTTTTAAAGTGAACACAAAGATTTTATTGTCTCGACTTGCATGATTTTGTAGGATTTTCTGGATCAAGTGGGAGGTGAACCATTTTCAGAGGTCATCTCAGGCTGTTTATGGGAAGAGGTTCCTTCTTTTCATTAGCTGATCTCCTGATGACTACCTGAGGTTCACCTTTGACTCTTTCTCTGTTTTTGCTGGCCTTTGGCGTTAGCCAATGTAATTAGTTTATTCCTATCTTACAATCTTGTCATTGCCTGTTATTTTATGAGTGTGCTTTCTTAAATAGGTATCAGCATGCATGGAACTAACATCAACCATCTTTACAAATACTGTATATACACAAATAACTTTGTTTTCGCTTGTGGATCTGTTTTATGTGAAGTTCTAGCTCATATAGCTCTTAAAAGTTTACCTCATTATGACCGAAATTTTCATAGCTTATATTTATTTTTCAAATGTATTTTAATTTGAAAGCAGGTGTGATTTCTACTGGATTAAGACATTCAACCAGCAATGCCATTTGAAAAGTGCTTTGCAAAGAAGTCCATATGCATCACTGTGCTTTGACTCTCACAATAACCCCCTGTAGGTGCTATTATTATTCCCAGTGTACTGAAGAAATAATTGGGGCAAGTGTCCTACTGCCACTAAAACTTAAGGGCGGATAGTACTATGGCGTGCTCACAGGTAGAGGTGTTATTTAATTATTACCTAGTGAACAAAGTAATATTTTATTGGCTGAAATCATCATCAGGGTGATTCTGCATAATAGGTTTTGACATTTAACGTAAAATAAGCAGATTTTCAGACCACGTTTAATACATTTACTGATGCCAAGCTTTCAGAGTTTTCTTCCATAGATGGCAATAGATGCTCTCCTCTTTCTTCATAATTAATTAAGCATCTGCCATGTTGGGTGTCTTTCAACGATGCAGCTCCTCTTAGATCGCTCTTCTAGCTCTGCTGTTACTAATTTCCTGGACATTTTGCTTGTAAATATTAATATCCTATGACTTGAACCATGGCGGGTGTTTGAATTTTTTGTAATATGCTTTGGGATTTCCTGGGATTTTGTTTTAACCAACCCATGCATCTTTTAGGATCAGTTAAAAGATTGTTACTTGTGATAAGGTTTAATTAGTCAAATAATGGGAACAACATGAGGATGTACATGGGTTAACCTACCGGCTGTTACCTTCAGAAAGTATTTCTGCATTTCTGATAGTGTAAGTTCTCATTGTTTTATTTTTTGTCCCCGTGCATTTTCATATATGCACAAAGTGAACTACAACTGAAAAGCAAGTTTCTCAGACCTGGATAAAATTATCCCGAATCCCATAGGATTAGTTGACAAGAAGACTTGGAATAATAAGAAGTATGGTTCTATAGACATACATATCATTGGAAAAGAAAGAAGTAGCCCAAAACTAAGTTTAGCAATAGCTATATGTGTAACAATAAGGAATGAGAAGTAATTTTCTTTTCTTTTTTTTTTTTTTTAATTTAAAAAAAAATTTTTTTTTAACGTTTATTTATTTTTGGGACAGAGAGAGACAGAGCATGAACGGGGGAGGGGCAGAGAGAGAGGGAGACACAGAATCGGAAGCAGGCTCCAGGCTCTGAGCCATCAGCCCAGAGCCCGACGCGGGGCTCGAACTCACGGACCGTGAGATCGTGACCTGAGCCTAAGTCGGACGCTCAACCGACTGAGCCACCCAGGCGCCCCAGAAGTAATTTTCTATATTAGGAGAAGGCAGGAACAAAAATTTAAGAATTACCAAAAATATTAACATACTTGACTATATAAAACCTTATATGTAAAAAGGACAAAACAGAATAAAAAATATTAAGGCTCTGCATTTCATGTTAACTATATCTTTATTTTCTATAAACCAGTTATTAAATATATTAAAATGTAATAAAAATGAGAAGTATTGTGATCACGCAAATCTTTCTTTCCATAAAATACCGAACAAAAGGAAATTGATTTTACCTTTCAAGTGACCAAGAAATCCAAAGAAATTACAGTGAGCTACAACATAATATACCAATTTGGCAAACTTTTGGGGAAAAGTTTTACCTAAATTTGTAAGGCTGCAAGAAAATTTTATGTCTTGTATTGCTGATGACAGGACAAATCAATGCCATCCTATTGCAGTGGAATCCGTGACAGCAGTCAATGAATATGGATTTTTAGGTTAAAAAGTTGACTGGGGGATGGATGCCTGTGGCATTGGCTTGTTTTCAGGCATTTTGGGTTACTCTCATAATTTCAATCTTTAGGAGTATTTAGTGTTGAAAAATTAAGTGTCTCTGTATCTATATTATAATCTATATTTCACCACCTTAATTTCTGATGTTCAGATCCTCATTACACTTCTGAAATGAAAGAATCACATTTGGTTAATTCTTTTCTGATCTCTTGCAGTTTTGTAGATTTCTCTGTTAGTCTCATGAATGAAATAAATAAACTACACACCTATTATATATATGTTGTTTTTGTTCACTATCTACAGACGTTGATCCTTGTCAACAACAAAATTAGCAAAATCAGCCCTGGAGCATTTACACCTTTGTTGAAATTGGAACGACTTTATCTGTCCAAGAATCATCTGAAGGAATTGCCAGAAAAAATGCCCAAAACTCTTCAGGAGCTGCGTGCTCACGAGAATGAGATCACCAAAGTGCGAAAAGCTGTGTTCAATGGCCTGAACCAGATGATCGTCGTAGGTACAGATATTCTTATAAGTCTAAGGCCAGGATTGAAGGTTCACCTTAAAAGATTCCAAGTAAGCTTTAGCTGCAGGAAGGGAAATTAGCTAGAATTGGCATGTCTTTAGCCTATACCAGGAACAGTAGCAAGACCAGCAGAAATGAGATTTTGAATCTGTGCCTTACAATGTTTTTGTTCCTCAATCTTAAGGATCTGGGAGTGTGGAGAAAACTGTAGGCCCAAAATCACCCTCATGTATGGCCAAGATGCAATGGAATGGATGGAATTAAGTAGTAATTAACTAGAGATGTGTGGGGGATACCTTTCCACTGTGGGGATTGTTTCTATTGTGAACATTCATAAATCATTTGTTTTAACAAATATGTCCTAATCGTGATAACAAATGGTGATTTTATAATTGGCTTACAAAATGCTAGTTTCAGATTATTTAGCATTGTAACTCATCTCAGGAAAGTAATAGCCCCACCATAAGTGTGACTTATAAACACTTGTGTTTGCTGATTTCCGGGCAAACCTATTGCTTTTACCACAAATCTTTGTGTTTTATTGTTATTGTTTGGTTTTTGTTTGTTTTAATGAGAGAAAATTTTACCTTAGTTTGCCATCCCTATGAAGAGCGCGTTCATTAATTTCTGTTTTGTTTTTCAGTCAAGCTGTTATTGACCCAAATTTCTCTTAAACTCCTTGTTGAAACAGACACGACTCTGATTTGCAATATCCTAATATTGTTCTCTAAGAACTTTGCACTTTTTGCATTTGTAGAACTGGGCACCAACCCACTGAAGAGCTCGGGAATTGAAAATGGAGCCTTCCAGGGAATGAAGAAGCTGTCCTACATCCGCATTGCTGACACCAATATAACCACCATCCCGCAAGGTGATAGAAAATTCTCCAAAGCAGTTTGAACATCCAAATATAACAACTTTAACATTCAAAAACATTGTTTTGGAAATTTAAACGGTGACTGAAGCAGCCAACGTTATTTCCAGTAAATTGTCTACCCTTGTTTCTATTGAGCCTGGATGACCCCTGGGCCATTTAGGCTCATTGTAGAGATGGCGAGACCTATAAAGTCTCTTCTAAGATATAACTTACACATAATGATTTCATGTTAAAGAATTGTGAGAGCACAGGGGGAAAAGTACAGTTATTTAAATAATAGAATCCCTTGCTGGTGTTAAAGGAAAAAAGATACATGGGAACACCTCAGAAATTGAGCCAATTTTTACATTGAGTCTCCAATCTTTAAGTGAATTCCTTTCCATCTTACTCTCTGAATAAGAGGATCCATAGTGGCCACTTATATAATAAGTCTTATATAATAGTGTTGTAGAGACTATGGATTTTGGTCTATTTGCTTGAGTTCAGTGTGTCCCTAACTGGCTCTAAGACCTTGGACAAGTTATTCAATATTTATGCCTTAACTTCTTTATTGGTAAAGTGGTAATAACACCAACATACAACTCATTAGATTGTCTAATGATTACATAACTAATTAGAAAAATATCAGGCATGTAAATAGTGGATTAATATTACCTTTTATTATTTGTAAAAATGTTTTAACACTCATTTTGCTTAGGCAAAGTACCAAACACTGGAGACAGGACAGTGAATAGGGTATACTGCCTGCCTTCATGGACCTTATTACCTAGAGCAAAGCCGGAAAATAAATAGCAATCACTACACAGCCATGGGGGTTAAGGTCATTGTGCTAAGGGCTACCTGGGAGAGACACATAAGCCATAAAGAAAAGAAATCTAATCACCATTAGAAATTAGAAAATTCCTCTAATTTTCACATTTTACCTGGCCCAGGGTTTTAGTCTTTCAAAAGCCCAGCTGTATTCTCCAAGTTTCCCCTCCATCTGGCCCTTTCTCAGCTTAGATATCTTGTTCTTGGACTGGGCACAAAATGTAGGTTCTTGCCCACAGAAAACAATTACCTTTTATTGTGCTTCCACAGAAACGTCAGCTCCTGTGAGTACATATTCCATAGAATGGTTTCTTACTACCCCTTGCTCTCTCCATAGTCTTTTTGCTACAGAAGATGTGTTTATGCCCATAACAGCAACTATTGGTATAGATAGATAATAGATAGATAGATAGATAGATAGATAGATGATAGATATTCATTTATAGTTTATAAAGCACTTTCATATTGAGCCTCCAACTTGTTGCATGTAACGAGTGTCATTCTTTAAAAAAATATTTATTTGTTTTGAGAAAGAGAGTGTGAGAGTGTAAGACAGAGAGGGAGAGGGGCAGAGAGGATCCCAAGCAGGCTTCACGCTCAATGTGGGGCTCGATGCAGCGTTCATTCCCACGACTGTGAGATCATGACCTGAGTGGAAGTCAGATGCTCAACCGACTGAACCACCCAGGCACATCAGTTTTAGTAATATTTTAATTATTTAATTATATTTTTGTATAGAATATATACACATACATTTTGCCTAAGGCCATAGAGCTATAGAAGGCCAAATAAAAAAACTGGAACCAGTCTTTGATTTTGCTGTCCTTTTTAATGCATCCTCCAAAATATCTTTCAGTGACACATTTCATCACTTAGGGATCTATATTCCTCACATCTTCTCCCTATTCTATGTACTCTCTTCTCACCATTTCAAGCTTACTTTTATTTATTAAATACTTACTATAAAAATTACAGTAACTAAATTTTGTTCAGCCCTTATTTAGTAGCAGGTATTGTGCCAAATGCTTTTTGTGGATTTTTCTATATGAATCTCAAACCATTCCTCTCTAGGAATATTATCATGCCTGCTTAATAAATATGGAAAACCAAAGCTTAACGACATGAAGTAAATTGTGACCAAGGTCTTGGAGTTTGGAGGTGGCCAAGCTGGGACTGTGCTGTGCTGATGTCAGAGCCCATGTGCGTGACCACTGTATTCTGCTGCTTACCTAAGTCCTCTCTCTTGTGCATTATTTATGCTGATGAAATACATGAGTCTGCCTCTCTTAGGCTGGATTCTTACACCAGAACATCAGCTGCCTCTGGGAGGCTTAATGCCCACATTAATGGTCTACCATCACTGATGGAAACACAAGGCTGTGGAATGAAGTGATGAGTTATGGTTTCTCCACTTAGAAAACAGGAGTGAGAGGTCTGGCTCAGCCACTTAGTCTTTCTGTGATTTTAGGCTAGTTATTGCACATCTCTAAAACCTCAGTTTTACTATCTACGGAGGTATTAGTGACACCTATCTTCTAGTATATTTGTGAGGATAGACACAAATAAGACTTGAATGTGCATGCATAGTACCTGGCCCAAAGTAAGCTCTCATATTTACCTTAAAAATGAAAAGGGAAAGGAACAAAAAAAGTAACTAGAGTATAGGTTCCTTAGCTAAATGCTACGGTGGCAAAGATTAATGGTATTCTTTGCAAATTTGCCTCTCTCTATCTTATTGCAAAGTTTTCTTCCACAAACTTTCTCCTGGCTATACCTTAACTTTGGGGAAACTGACATTGCAAAAGGGAAGACACTTAGAACCTTGGTAAGAGTTATGGATGTGATGATAATTGTTGTTCTAGAGACACTACATTTTAATACTATCTTTTCATGGTGATAGGGAAGAAATGATGTGTATTCAATATGGTTTGTTATAAAGTCCCTCATTAATTACATATGGGAGTATTTTAAAAATCCACACTTGTGTATTCTAAAGAGACTTGAGTGGTTAGAATCCCTTCTTCCAAGAGTGACTGTGTTTTCATGATATTTAGTCATAAGAACTGTGCAATTGTGATTTTGTTACTGGACCCCGGAGACTAGGTTCTTGAGTCTCAGTGTCATGGAAATGAACACTGAAGTGAAGGGAAAGAGTGTGGGTGGAGTTTATTGGAGATAACTTGTGTACAAGGGAGCCGACAAGAAAGAGAACTGTTGCTCTCTGAAAGGGTATTGTGCAAGACTTGTAAAGGCATTTTTCCTAGGGGAGAGGGGCTAGGATTTGGGAAGCATTCTTCAATCCCACGGTCGTTATCTGCGGTCGTTAGTTTTCAGTGGACAAGAGACAATCCCAGAATGCCTTTATGGTTGACATTCTTTTAGGGCTCCTGGAAAATAGAAATACTTGTGCAAGCAGGCTTTAAATTGTTACTTCTAATTTTGCCCAGACAACCATTACTCGTAATGACTATTATCTCATTTGTTCGCTTTCCCAGAAGGAGGTATTTGTCTCTAAGTATATGGAAACTTTTAACCTTTGCCTCAGACCAGTGGCTTTATGGGAGTTAAGTCCCTCTTGCTTCTCTCATGCTGTCTTAACTTCATTTCATTCAGTTAAGAGCAACTATAGTTCAATTTAACTCCCTTTGACTGTCTGGGAACATTTTACCCTCCCTACTTAGCAGCTAGATAGTCTCCAAATTTGTAACTTTGAGTCTCTGTTTCTTCGTCTATGAACAGGGATTAACAAAAAATAGTTTGTAAACTGAAACAAGTAAATGAGCTAAGTTAGGGAAAGTGCCACAGAGTTGACCACATTTCAGACTTGCAGGGAGTAGAAATTCCTTCCTGAGCAGCTCCCACACAAAACATAGCACCATAGAGAAACTAATCCTAAGGTCAAATCAAATATGGACTAAACTTTTACATTAAATAGACAGTACTGATAGAATTCAGTGACGCGCAATGACAATTTCATGCCGAACATAACCTGCAGTTTTCCAATTTTGTTCTTTATGGACGAATAACCGACACTCTCTGCTAAGCAGATGTTAGTTCTACATGTAACCAATTTGCTCTTTTCTTTGTGGTTGGTGCTATTCTTGTAAGTGGAACAATATGCCCTTTAAAAAGCTGTATAAAAGCATAATGCATCCTCAGATGGCAGGAGGAAATGAAAATAAAATATTTAAACTTTTATATTAATATTACTAAATTTTTAGAAGTCATAGCCTTTCAAGAAGCACTATCCAGAGGTTTTGTAGATACTTTGGATCTGAAATTATTTCCCCAGGTGTTCTACATATGGCAGGTTGCTTGATTATAGGCCTCCACATTCCTCTTGTGTAGGGGAACAGTCTTGATTTGAAAGGTCCAAGTAATCTTTAGCTCTTTGGACACATCCGTGTTGCAGAGGAATTTGATGTTGGGTTTGTTTTTGCATTTGATTTATGTAAAAGTTTTTCTTGTTTCTTTTTTTTTATTTTTGAGAGACAGAGAGAGAGCTTGAGTGGGGGAGGGACAGAGGGAAACACAGAATCCGAAGCAGGCTCCAGGCCCCGAGCTGTCAGCACAGAGCCCAACGTGGGGCTCGAACCCATGAAACCGTGAGATCATGACCTGAGCTGAAGTCAGACGTTTAAACCTCCTGAGCCACCCAGGCGTCCCATGTGTTTGATTTTTAATGCAGAAAAGCTGATTAAGACTGAAGCCAGCACAGTATATCAGCGTCAATTATTAATAATGCCCATGAATGAGATACTTAGTTAAATTTGCCTATAGGTTTAACTTATACATGATCTCTTTATTATAGCTCAAGTGCTATAATAAAGCATATAATAAAGAGTTGTCATCTTTTATCCACGGTAGTGTTAACTTATTAACAGAAGTGTAAGAAACTAATGAGATTCAGGGTTTGACCTCAGTTCTACAATTGTATCCTAAGAATTCCTGAGACAAAAATCTACTATGTGAGAAACCACAGTCCATGTTTTTGTTTAAAATCGAACTACGAGAAAAGGAAAAGCCCCTGTACTACTTCTAGAAGTGTATATTGTTATGAAAGGGATGAAGAAAAAAGATAAAAATCAAAACCAATGAAAATGATGTAAAGCAAATCCTTTGACACTCTGTCTTTTAGAAAATTGGTGGCCTTTGTCTTCATTAAGTCTTTACATCCCATCATTACATTTATCTGCTAATGTAACATTTTGTATTTCTGTATTCCAGGTCTTCCTCCTTCCCTTACTGAATTACATCTTGAAGGCAACAAAATCTCCAAAGTTGATGCAGCTAGCCTGAAAGGACTGAATAATTTGGCTAAGTAATAATATTCTTTCATAACCTTATGTCTGTAAAATGGCTAGATGCATAGGTGCCCACATGCTCAGAACTAGAAATGCCACGGGCAATTTCTGACCATACCATGTTTTTTTCTGTTGGTCCCAACAATCTCAGACCTCAGCATGCTCAATTATTTCTTTAAAAAGCCATGAAATGGCATACTTAGCATAACCATGACATATCTCATGTACAATGTACCTGATTAAATCAACATGCTTATTCAGTAGGTTCTAACTTAGTTGAATTCAACAGAAGGTTGATTACATTATAACCCAGTGTTCAGAATTTGAAAATGCCTTAAAATGAAAGCTACCAGGACATGGAAGTACTGGGCATCCCACACCATTGTATCCGGATGATTATGATGAGATTCTCATATCTCTATTCTCTGAAGAGTTTAAAATGTCTCTGGACATTTAATGTAGTCTTACAAAAGTCATTGGGTTGTGTGTGTGTGTGTGTGTGTGTGTGTGTTTCTGGGCCTTGTTAACCTTTTTTTTTCCTGATAGATAATCATTAGTTCCTTTCCTGACTTCTACCCTAACTTTAACCTTTTTATGTTTGCAATCTGGTTAAGTAATAAAAAGAGGAGAAGGCTTGCAAACTATTTGCTTTATCTTCAAAAAACACTGTGCTCTTGAACTGTATTGCTGAATGTTCTTACAAAGGAGCGTAGTGTTATGCCAAATTGACTCACTTCTCTTTTTTTCTTTATAAATTTTATGGGAGACAAATAAAGTATATCATTTATCCTTGAGAAATAGCTAAGACAAGATGATATATAACACAGCTTTTCTCATTTCTGGGGATATTCCCCAGTGAGCTGGTGGGTGGTGAGAGCTGAAGGTGAGCATTTGGATGTGACTATAACACAGTGTATTACCCTAAGTCTCAGACGAGAAGAAATCTAAAGTCATTTTCATTACAGCCTCTAATATAGAAAATATATTTTGAAATAGCATTGTGCATCACTGACCTTTTTTTGTTGATTTGGTCCCTCTAGCTGCAGAAAAATGTAGGAAGATCAGTTGCATTGCCTATTGTATAGAACTGTCTTTAGGACAGCTGTTAGTGGTAGCAGTGGTTGAGATGTACAATAGTCTAATTCCAAATATGGTAAGCCCCTAATAATATCTGTGCCTTTTTAGAATAAAAGTTTATTTTATACTGAAAGTGGTATGGAATTTTTTTTTTAACTCCATTCATTAAATTGGAGCAGATTGACCCACTGGCCAAGCAAATTTTTCCAATTCTTGAATTTATCAGACAAATTTCTTTTTGGAATCAAGTCCAGAAAAATATGTCTATGAAACCATCAAAGCCTCATGTTGTTTACTCTTCGCTGGTGTTGGGACATGAGAAGTATTTTGGTATTGAAAATCAAAACTGGGAAAAGAAGAAAAAAAGCAGCCACTGATCTCAGAACGTTGTGGGGCAAATATTCCAATTAGTTATGAGGAACATGTGGGGAGAAATAGTATATGCCTCTCTCCAAAAATATAAGATGGTTTTGGGGCACACTTTCCTTTTTGTTATATATGTATACATATATCATCATCTCCCTTATTTGATGAAATACTCTTCAATGGAAGGAATCATTGTTTTTGAGCCATGTGCCCTCTGCCTTCATAAGGCTAGAATAATATCTTGAACATAGCAGGTCCTCAAAAATATTTATTGATTGAACATATAAATAAATCACCATAAAATTGAAGTTTCCTTGAATCAGTTATTAAGAATATTACATTCTAAGAATGTAGTAGCCCAAAATTGGATATGGGATTTGGAGTGTTGTAAGAAATAGGAGACATGACTCTGTGATAGAAGAGACAAGATCAGAAACAAGAAATAAATGTCTAAGACTGGGGAGGGTGGGGTGGTGGGGAAACAACGTGTTCTCTGCCAAGATGCCAGGTTAATAATCAATAGCTAAGATAAATCCACTGTTTTATTAATAGCTTAAAATTAACATAGTATAATCTCAGTTATTTCAAATACCAAGTCATGATTAAAACTGAGAGACTTGGGTTACATAAACCGGAATCTAAATCTCAGAAGGGCTCAAAAATCAGAACTAGCTGAAGGCAAGCTAAAACGATCCTACAGAAAGTTTCCAAGCCTATTTCACATCATGTGAAGGAGCCCAATAGACTCCTCCTCTTTCTCTCCCTTTGAGTTTTCTGGTTCTCTTTCATTACCTTGTTGCCTCATCCCAGGTATCTCCTCTCTGCCCTTTAGGATTGACAACACCCTAGTTTGACAGAGGCATTCATCTTTGGAATGCCAAATACATCAACCTTGTCTCCATGTTAACCTCTTCTGACTTTTGAATCCCATTTACTAGGAAGGGACCGCAAGGCTGCAGAACTTTCACTTGTTACGCACTTAATTTAAAAAATGCAGCCCAAAACTTTGAGTGGTATTGTAGAAGAAATGTTAAAGGGCCAAGAAACAGACATGTAAGTCAGAGGTCAGGGTCAGAAGCCAGGAATGCTGGCACCAGGCAAATTCTGATAGTAGCAGATGATCACTGATAAACTCAAACGAAAGCAAAATGCTAATTCTGTTAACCTTCCTGGCAGATATGTTTACTGATTCATTGGAACCTTCTACCTTTTATTTCCAATGAAGAAATGTATATAATAAATATACAATTGTTTGATTTCTAAAGTGACCCAAAAGATAATAGTACTCCTTTGAGTATTCTATGGCGTGAATTCATTATATGTATTATACATAGAAATCAATTCAGCAGCGACTCATTGATCATAAGAAGCTTTCTGTTAGGACTGGATATGCTGCAAAACAGTCACTTTTCTCTAGGAGAGACCACGAGTACACAGTCCCTTGAATTTTTTAAGAGGGTGCTAACAGGATGCTATAGGAGCATTTACTAGGTGTACCTATCTAGTTTGGTAGGATCAGACGAGTTTCAAAGAGAGTAAGTTGGGGTGCCTGGGTGGTTTAGTCAGTTAAACCCAAGACTCTTGATTTCAGCTCAAGTCATGGTCTTTGGTTCGGAGCCTAAGGTTGGGCTCTGCACGGACAGTGCAGAGCCTGTTTGGGATTATCTCTTTCTCTCTCTCTCTCTCTCTGCCCCTCCCCTGCTTGCACACATGTGCTTTTGCTCTCTTTCTCTCAAAATAAATAAACATTTAAAAAAAAAAGAGAAAGTGACTCTATGGTGGGAACTTTGGAACAAATGGGCTTTATGTAGGCTCAGCAAGGTTGGAAAAAAGTACTCTAAGCAAAGGGAACAGTAAATGCAAAAACAAAGAAAGTCCTTGCTGTTGACTTGATAAATCACACAGCACCTGTGAAGAAAGCATCCATGTGCCCCGAGCAGAGGACATGCATTCATTTCTGCTTCCTTTTGCAGGTTGGGACTGAGTTTTAACAGCATCTCTGCTATTGACAATGGCACTCTGGCCAACACTCCTCATTTGAGGGAGCTTCACTTGGACAACAATAAGCTTATCAGAGTACCTGGTGGGCTGGCGGAGCACAAATACATCCAGGTAATGCAGCACCACTAAACCTGTAAGGGGTCTCTAGGGAGCAAACCCTCCCTACTGGGATGCTAGGAGGCAGGTAGCTCTGCCTGGCAATATTTTTGCAGAAAGATATTTTTCATGTTTCCACATCAGTATTCATTCTGGTTTCCTGAAAAATACAGGCTTGAATTATTATTTTTTTAATAGGACTATTACCTTAACCTTATTATAATGCTATCTTCTAGAATAGAGTATGTTTTAGGAAGCAGGCAAAGTAGTTTCAAGCCATAGATCAGTGTAACAAAAACATATTGGTTGAAGGAGATGAGATCATTTGTGATGAATAGATATGGAATAAAAGAGAAGTTTTAAATTTTAGCTTTAGCAGATGCAATATAGGTCAAAAGGAATGTTCTGTGACTGAGTTAACTTCATGTCAGTTATCAAGCTATAGTACATGCATAACGATAAGAAGATATGGTCCAATGGCCCATGGTGATAATAGAGCTTTGTAGTCTGTAAACCTATAAATGTAAGGCATGCTCATCAGTTTAAATAGTGATAATATTTTTTTCGCATATAACAAAATAATATTTCCACTGTTACGCAAGAAATTGCACAAATATATTATTCAAAATTTTTTTTATTTTTTATTTATTTTTTTTTAATTTTTTTTTTAACGTTTATTTATTTTTGAGACAGAGAGAGACAGAGCATGAACAGGGGAGGGTCAGAGAGAGGGAGACACAGAATCTGAAATAGGTTCCAGGCTCTGAGCTGTCAGCACAGAGCCCGACGTGGGGCTCGAACTCACGGACCGGGAGATCATGACCTGAGCCGAAGTCGGCCGCTTAACCGACTGAGCCACCCAGGCGCCCCTATATTATTCAAATTTTATATTCAGAAGTTAATGTGGTTATTCATAGATTTTATGTATTGGCTTATTTTATCTAATTTTTCAGCTTCTATAAAGTTCAGATTTAAATTGCTTCTGTCAGATATTTACCTAGGTACTTAGTTGAACCATGATGATTCAGAAATTATATCTTGACATTGATGCTCTATTATAGATAAAACCTTTTTATTAAGTTGCCATTTTAGTAATCTAGGACCTCAACTTTTTTGCTTGTGGTTCAAGATAGGTTTATCCCTTACTCTGCCATCAGTTCTGCCAAAATGTGATGGACGTCTTTTTTTTTTTTTTTATTGGTTTGTGACAAAAACTCCAAGCGAAATAGCTATAAGGATTCACGTTAGCTAGATTTCAATAAAGTATCTGAATTATAAGCATAAAGATGACACTTGAAAACATTGTATTTCACGCTGATTCTTTTTTAGTGGGTCTTTGATGGTGGTAGGATAATGTGTAAGCAGATCTGAAGGCACAAGCAAAAGCAAGACACTTAGAAGACCAAGTAATAGCTACCATTGTTACTATTCAGATTTCTGTTGGTGGTGGGCATTTTTGGGGGGCTGCGGGGATTGGTTTGTTTTCATTTTTATATCCCAGAATAATCCGTGTTATCTTCTTGATTGCCATTTTTCAAATTTCAGTCTGGACACGTTATTGAGTTCATAAAATAAGTTTGATGAGTTAATTAACATGTATGGGATAAGAAAGGATAGGATAGGATGCATGGAAAGAAAATATCACTGTAATGGTAAGGATTTCGTAAAAATGTTTAAATGCGTAGTTTCATATATACCAAACCTTAGTGTATAATGTGTTCTTATTGTGAGTCACAGAGAAAAATTTATAAAACATGCTATTTTGAAATCTTTGTTGAATGTCAGCAAATCTCATGGGCATTCACACAGGGTCTCACGTTCAGAAGGGTCTCATTCTTGGTTTTTCATCTCTAATTGGCTATCCGTGCACTCATTTCACATCCCTTCTTATAGGCTCTTAGAGATTTCACCCATATCACTGCTTTTTTCGTAAGCATATAACTCAGTTGTTTTTAGCAAAATTTTATAGTTGTTCAACCGTCACCACAATTCAGTTCTAGTACTTATGTTACCCCCAAATATTCCTCATATCCATTTCTGGTCAATTTTCAATCTCATCCCCTTTCACAGGAAATCATTAATCTATTTTATACCTCCGTGGATTTGCCTTTCCTGGACATTTCATATAAATAGAATGACTTATTGTAATGATGTTAGGTCACCCATAACAACATGTATCAGTAGTTCTTCCATTTTTATCAGTGAATAACATTCCATTGTATGGATATACCACATTTTGCTTGCTAGCACTAAGCTTTTTGATACTATAGCCTTTGGCTGTGTTTTGAAGTTGGGAGTGAAGGTCTTTTAACATTGTTCTTATTTTTCAAAAATAAGAACTATTCTTGTTTCTTTGCGTTTTCATATAAATTTTAGAATCAGCTTTTAATTTTTGCAAAAATAGCCTGCAAAATAGGGATTGTGTTGAATCTATAAATCAATTAGGGGTGAATTGTCATCTGAACAATATTGAGTCCTCTAATTCATAAACATGGAATATCTCTCTATTTCATATTATTTAACTTCTCACAGCAATGTTTTGTCATTTTTAGTATACATGTCTCACAATTGTTTTACTAAGTTTATTGTCATTTTCTTTATTATTTTTGATGCTGTTGTGAATGGTTACCTTAATTTCATTTTTGCATTTTTTTTGCTAGTACAGTAAAACCTTGGTTTGTGAGTATAATTCATTCCAGAAACATGCTTGTAATCCAAATTAATCAAAGTTAATTTCAAGAACAATTGGCTCAGTTGTGACCATGTGACATTTGTCATCACATACTACTCCTATTGCAAGACATCATTGCTCATTTATCAAGTTAAAATTTATTAGAAGCATTTGCTAATCTTGCAGAACACTCACAGAGCAAGTTACTTGCAATCCAAGGTTTTACTGTATATGTAAATATAATTCATTCTTGTTTATTGATCTTCTATCCTGGTACTGTGCTGAAATTTTTTAGTTGCAGAAGTTTTTGTGCACGTCTTTGGATATTCTGTATTTGGGATCATGTCACTTGTAAATAAATACAGTTTTAGTTATTCTTTTCTTATCTGAATTATTTTCATTTATTTTTCTTGCTTCATTGCACTGGCTAGAATATCCAGTACAATATTGAATAGAAGTGATGAAATTAGACATCTTTGACTTGTTTTCCTTTTAAGAGAGGGGTGGACATTCAATTTTTTACCATTCAGTGTGATGTTAGCTACAGGTCTTTTGTAGATGCTCTTTGTCAAGTTAAGAAGATTCTTTTATTAGTTTATTGAAAGTTTTTGTAGTGAATTTTTCAGATGCTTTTTCTGTGTCTGTTGAGATGATCATGTGGTTTTGGTTGTTTATTCTTTTAATAGAGTAAATTAAATTAATTAATTTCCAGTTAAAGCAATTTTACATGCCTGAGATAAATTATGCTTCATCTTGGTCATGGTGTATAATCTTTTTATATTTTGTGAGATACAGTTTCTTAATATTTTGTTAAAGTTCTTTATGCTAATATGAAATATTTACAGGTAGGTTGTGTGTGTGTGTGTGTGTGTGATGATGAACATGATTTTTGCCTGGTTTTAATAATAGAAAATAATGACCTTATAAAATGAGTTGAGAATCTAATTTTCTTTTTTACACAGACTAACACTTGCTTTATGTCTTGACATTTTCTTCTCTCACCTTCAGTATTAGCCCTAAATTCTAACCAAACATGAGCCCCCTTTCTTGCTAGTCACTGCCAGGAAATAGAGAATGGCAAATGAGAAGAAATTTTCAAAGTTTGAAAATTATAAAAAATACTTATAGCTATTGTTTGGCTTTAATATCACTTGTTTCTGTTTTTATTGTCTTCCTTCTAAAACCTTTCTTAAACAAGGCCTTTTTCACCTGCATATAAGTAGGAGTGTTCTGGGTTAAGTTAATTATTTTAAGGAAGCATCTCATAGGCTTTATAACACACTTTAGAAACTGTCACGTTACTATTATATTTTAAGTTAGGTTGTATGATAAGTCACTTCTCACTCTTCAGAAATCACATCTACATGAAAACCCATTTCTATAGCCCTTTCATAAGTGTAATATTTAATATCCCTGAGAAAAACCTATGAACAAGTTACCATTATCTTAAACATAATCATAAAATACATTTCAGAAAAAATTCTAATGAACTATAGAATTCTATTCATAAGATAGAATTTGTAACATGGAATAAATTTTTATTAAAAATTTCTGGGTCTGGGGTGTCTGGGTGGCTCAGTCATTTGAGTGTCTGACTCTTGATTTGGGCTTAGATCATGATCTTGCAGTTCATGAATTTGAGCCCCACATCAGGCTCGGTGCTGACAGTGTGGAGCCTGCTTGGGATTCTCTTTCTCCCTGTCTCTCCGCCCCTTCCCTGCATGCTCTCTGTACCTCTCTCAAAATAAATAACTTAAAAAAAACTTTCTAGGTCTATTCATTCCAAATGCTATGACACTCAAGTGTTTCTTAGACTTTGTGATTATTTTGATTCAAATACTATGCACACTCCTCTTGTTCATTATATATTACTTCCTCATTCTGCATAATCTTGTTCAAAGGTCCCTCATTTTATCTTTGCCTTGAAAACAGCCCATATAGACACAATTTATGAAATAACATCAATTTATTCATGTATTCATTTAATGTATATTTATTGGACACCTACTGTGTTTAATAGACACTGAAGATACAGTCATGAACAAAACAAAACAAGTTTCCTTCCTCATGGAGCTTTTATTCTAGAGAAGGAAAACAGGTGAAACAAACAAACAAATATATAATATGCTCTATAGTGATAATTACTGTGAAGATTTAAAGTAGTGTGACTGGGATGGAGAATGAATGGCAGCATTGGATAGTCAGGGAAGACATCTCTGGTAAGGAGAAGTTACATAAACTACGTGAAAGAGTAAGCCTTGTAGATATCGTGGAGAAGATAAGGCCAGGTAGAGGAAACAATGTGTGGCAACCTAAGGAAGGACCTTGATCTTTGTAATAGAGGAAAAGCAGGTAGGCCAGTTAGATTGAACAGTGAGGGGAGATGAGGTCAGAGCAGAAGGATGGCAGACCATGTTGGATTTGTGGGTCATTGTGAGAACTTTGGACTTTATTCTGCATGAGATGGGAAACCATTGGAGTGTTGAGGCAAAGAATATATAACTTGGCTCAATTTTTTAAATAATTGTTCTATGAGCTAACTTACAGGGTTACAGAAAATAAAAAAGAAAAAGGAAGGAAGGAGCGAGGGAGGGGAAGAAGGAAGGAAGGAAGGAGAGAAGGAAGGAAGGAAGGAAGGAAGGAAGGAAGGAAGGAAGGGAAACTGACTTCAGAGCAAAAGAGGAAGCAGGAAAGACAACAATAAAGGCAGCTTGAATCATCCAAGAGGAGATAATGGCAGTTTTGGACAATGTTGTAGAAGTCGATGTGGGGATAAGGACTGGGTTCTGGGTACATTTTGAAGATCAAGCTAGCAGCATTTGTTGATGGTTGGGCAGAAAGTGTAAGAGAAAGGATGGGTCTAGGATAAAGAGTAAATAATAAAAGAAAAAGAATAAGGTATTTGCATGAATGGCTTAGTATATTTAGAGGAAAATAATCATTCTCCATTATTTCATTTTGCAGGTTGTCTACCTTCATAACAACAATATCTCTGCAGTCGGGTCTAACGACTTCTGCCCACCTGGATACAACACCAAAAAGGCTTCTTATTCAGGTGTGAGCCTTTTCAGCAACCCAGTCCAGTACTGGGAGATCCAACCATCCACCTTCCGATGTGTCTATGTGCGTTCCGCCATCCAGCTTGGAAATTATAAATAACTCCCAAGAAAGCCCTCGTTTTTATAACCTGGCAAAATCCCATTAATATCGTTGCTCAAAAAAAAAAAAAAAAAAAAAAAAAAGAAAGCTAGATACTGAAAACCTAACTGCAATGTGGATCTTCTCCCCACATGATTTATAATGCATATAAAGCCAAATATGCAGTTTAAATAATTGCCTACAATAAAAAAAATAATTTGCCTGCCATTTTCAGAATTCTTTTTTGAAGCTTTCTGTTGATGTTAACTGAGTTATTGCAAATATTCTTATTTCCCTAAACGTAAAATTTGGAGTAAATGTGTATATACATATATATATATATATATATATATATATATATATGTATATACATGTCAACAATTTAGTAAATCTTTTCTTGTCTAATTTTCAGAAGGAATCAAATAAAAAAATATTGATCTTCTGTAACTCATAGGGTCTTAGATTCTTTGACATAACGTTGAACTTCAAATTCTATCTAGCTCTGTATTAAACCCCATTATTACTGGTAAAGCCTCATTTGAATATGTGAATTCAATACAGGCTATGTAAAATTTTTGCTAATGTCATCATTTTGAAACAAATAAATTTACAAATACATTCAAACTTACTATTGTATAAAAGTGTAATTGTAATCTTCCCTAAACTCAATTTTCTGAAGACAGCAGACATTGTGTTCTTGGCAAAAATAGTACATCTTTTCAAGTTCTCAGATATTTCATCTCCTCCTATTTTTTGACCTTTGTGTATTACAACTTACATTACCTATATTCAGTGCTGAGCTGATAACGCGCAAAGCTGATTTTTCCTGATTGGTCTAGAAAGCTGGTATTTTCAGTTACTAAGATACTAAACAGGTTTAAAACATCATGTGTATAACCAGGGCGCTAGCTTGAATATTTCTATAATTACTCGATTAATATTCTAATATTGTAAATATTAGAAACATTTCTTGCATTTAGTTAAATCTTCAAATTTAGATTTGTTTATTTTCTGCAGGGTTTATAAAGACCTATCAAAGCAGACCACTCAGCAAGCCTGGGGTAATAGGCTGATTTACAAAAAGTAGAGATTTATCATAAACTACATTTATGCTCTCCACATTCAATAAGCAAATATGTGAGAAGAGTTGTTTTTTTCTACAACATTGGATCTTTTGTGTTTGCAAATCCTGACAACCAAATCCAAACTGGTTTAAACCGCAAAGGAAAACTCAAACCGTCCTGCCATTGGAGGAGCCCGTAGGTACAATTTGATCAGAGTTCCAGCCAAGTTTCTCTGCATCTCGTTCAACTTTGTCTTCCTTCATTACATTTTCAGGCTGGCTTCCTTATGGTCAAAAAAATGAGTCTCCCTCATTATTTACCACTCAGAACACAAAAGCTTATCAACACAAAATTTCCAGGAGAAGTCATGAGATTCCCTCTCATTATTACATAGCAACTTCACAGCCTTGCAGAGTATACATGAGTCAATACTAATGTTATTCCCATTTTGTAGAAAAGTCAAATGCTGGTAAATACGTGGCAACTGAGTGTTCTCTTTTGATCTTTGTGTAAATCAGCGCCTGATAGAAAAGAATTTACCTCTGAGAGTTCAAATGAAGGGACTATTATACAGTGTGCACAGAGTTTACTGCACCAAGCAAGGGACGACAAGGCACCAAAAGATGGCAGTGGTGAAAAGCCATTGTTACCCCAATGGCTACATGGACAGGGGAAGAACTGAGTTTCTGGATCCAAGTAAGAGAACAGCTTTGGAGGATTTCTGTGCCCAGGGAGCTATGTTTCTGGAAGGTTGCCACATCTGCCAGAGGTGAGGTCCTGAAACAGGGTCTCTGTCCTCACCTTTTATGTCAGATCCTCCCACTGATTAAGCCTAAACGAAAGACAACCGTCAAGAAAGCTAGAAAGATGAGAGCTCTTCTTGGGGCAAGACGGAGATGGGAGAAAAATAGATCTGGTCAGGGCACTTGGAGAACAACTAATTAGCCCAGGCACTATAATTTTATCTGTAGGATTATTACACAAAATTCACTAGCCACAGATAAACATTATATTCCCCTCCTATGTCATCCCAGATGCCTTTTCTGAAACCCAATTATTTTTAGACTTTTCTGCATTGATCGGAGTTGCTAACAAAACAATATTCGATGAAACTTTGTCAAGTGATTAACTGAATCTGGTTTTCCATTAGGAAACACGGGCTATTTTTATAATGGCTTTGACTAAAGCAGTGTTTACTTCTTTAAAGAAATACGGTCAGTGTTAAAAATCAAAGTGTAAACACAAAATTTACACCGTCAATATTAATGGACGGTCAATTATATAGTATGCATAAATTTGGCAGGAAATAAAAATAATATTTGGATAATCCTGAGAAACAGAGCTTACAGATCTAAGCTCTAGCAAAGTCCTATTCTCCATTACAGCAGTCACCACCTGAAAAGCACAGTGCTTTGTGTGAGCTATTTAATCACACACTCGTCTTTCATGAAGTAATCATGTTAGTGATATTTATTTACAGTGTGGCATCAGGCAATAGCTAGGAGAGGCTATTTATTGATTTGGCTTACTCCATTCATTCATACATTCATCCATTCAATAAACTTTTTTTTTTTTTTGTAAATATAAGTCCTGGTAGAAAGATAACAACCACAACATACGTTTATTTCTGGAGTTTATTCCGTGCATACAAAGCTTCTGTGCTAGGCTCTTTCTGGTCCACATCTGCTTATCACAAAACTCCCATAAGAATGTACTGTACCTATTTCACAGATGATGAAATTTAGAAAGAGTAAGTGCAGAGTCAGAATTATAACCGCAATGTGTGCTGAGCCAGTTAGGATCGGCCTCCGCTTTTGCAATAGTTTCTACAACTCAAAGCATGTCAAGGCCAAAGGTGGTAGTCGTGAAAACTGAGAAGATAATCTATTCATGGCTCTTAGCAGTCCCTCTGCATTGTGGCAACAGGTGAGTGTCCTGAGGCTCAGGTGCCATAGAGATAAAAACTATCCTTTATTCAACTCTATGTCTTAATTGGACATACAGTATCTCATTTAATACTTACATTAGCCCTGGGGACTACGTGTGGTTATTTAATACCTTTTTAAATCAGCAAATGAAGCCCCAGAGAAGTCAAATAATTTCCGCATGGATACACAGCTTGTAAGTAAGAAAAGGCAAACATTTCATTCCTTCAATGTGTTGCCTCCTGCTACTTTAGAAAAGAATGAGTTTGTGTCCAACAATGAACAGTCACTGCACACCCACAGCATCTTTTATCTTTGCCCTCTTATGCAGGGCTATAAGATAATGGGTCATCCCACCAATGCGATTTGTTACATTTCAAAAAGGATACATTTGTTTGCAAAAAAAAAAAAAATGAAACTACAACACTGTTCAACCTTAAAAATGTTCTGTATCAGCACTGTCCAATATGGTACCTATTACCATAGGTAATAGAAAGGTGGCAAAGAACTGATTTTTAAATTTTGTGTAATTGTAATTAATTTAAAGTTAATAGCCATATGTCGCTTAGTGACATCATATTGGATGTCACGTTTGAAATACTCCTAATGAGTTTAATTGTGATTTTCATGGTATGATGTGTATTTCTGGTCATGCAAAAATATTTACTAGGCCTGTGTCTAACTGGAGATGTAAGGGTGAAGAAGATGTCATCCTTGACTTTAAGGTGATCATAGTTTAACAAAGACACAATCATGTAACCAAATAATAGAAATACAGAGGAATAAATTTTATCATTGGAAATAGTGGTATACCTCATTTTACTGTGCTTTACTGTCTTGCACTTTGCAGATATTGTGGTTTTTGAAAATGGCAGGTTTGGGGCACCTGGTTGGCTCAGTCGCTTCAGGGTCCGATTTTGGCCCAGGTCATGATCTTGCGGTTTGTGAGTTCCAACCCCCCGTTGGGCTCTGTGCTGACAGCTCAGAGCCTGGAGCCCGCTTCGGATTCTGTGTCTCCTTCTCTCTCTGCCCCTCCCCTGCTCATGCTCTGTCTTTCTCTCTCTCTCAAAAATAAATAAGCATTTAAAAACATTTAGAAATTAAAGTAAAATAAATAAATAAATAAATAAATAAGGCAGGTTTGTGGCAGTCTTCCGTAATCCTCCATGGAGCCAGTTTACAGACATGTGCTCATTTTGTGTCTCTGTCACATTTTAGTAATTCCTGCAATATTTCAAGCTTTTTCTTTATTATTGTATTTGTCATGGTGATCGTTTACCAGTGATTATGACTCACTGAAAGCTCAGATGATGGTTAGTATTTTTTAGCTATAAAATTAAGGTATGTACATTTTTTAGACATAATGCTATTGCACACTTAATAGACTACAGTATATTGTACATATAACTGTTATATGCACTGGAAACTAAAAAATACTTTTGATTCAATTTATAGGGATATTCACTCTACTGCAGTGGTCTTTACCTTCTTCTGAAACCAATGTAGTAGTTTATATTTACCTTCAATGTATACAGGGGTCAAGGTGGTATCAGAGGAAGCCACTCTTTTCCTTTTTTCCAGTCTTGCTGGCCCACAAAACATGGATCTCCCAGAATGTTCAACAGGAGGGAGGAAAGGCTTTATCTTCCTTCTCTCTTACACCTCCCGAGAGATCTCATTCTCATGACAGTGAAAAGGGAGTTTCTGTTGGAAGGCATTCAGGTGTTCAAGGTCCATGGCTTCATTAGATTATTTTCTTCAGAGCTGGACCTTGAGTGCCACGCTCTCTTCTCTAGTCCTGCCTCCTGCATGTGGCAGCCTTCCTGTCGGAGGAGAAAGTCTGCTGTTACCTGCTGCTTAACCTACAACTGGGTGAAGAATGCGTCAAGACAGAGGAACAGAGATCACCATTTTGGACTTTGATCTGCAAAGCGCATCTTCAAACACATCTTTTCCAGCAGCTTCCAATTTTGTTCAGGACACAGAGAGTGGAGAGGCCTGGCCCTTCAGGACCCCTCTCTCAAGTAACGATACAACTTCTTTCTTATATATTTTTCCTTTGAAATAAAGATAAATATGGCTCATTTCCCTGACTTCAACAGTTGTTATTTGCCCAACTTAGCAAAATTACTCAACCTTTCTGTGAGTCATTTCCTTATCTGCAAAATGGGAATGATAATAGTACCTACCTCGCAGGCTGGTGTGTGGATTAAGCGGGTTAACCTAGTGTGTAACTTTTAAATTTTTTTTTTTTCAACATTTTTTATTTTTGGGACAGAGAGAGACAGAGCATGAACGGGGGAGGGGCAGAGAGAGAGGGAGACACAGAATCGGAAACAGGCTCCAGGCTCCGAGCCATCAGCCCAGAGCCTGACGCGGGGCTCGAACTCACGGACCGCGAGATCGTGACCTGGCTGAAGTCGGACGCTTAACCGACTGCGCCACCCAGGCGCCCCTAGTGTGTAACTTTTAGACTGGAGCCCAGCACATGGAAAGGGCTCACACAGGTTGACTGCCAGGTCACAGAGTTTGGGCTGCAATCACCTCAAGGGCAATTAGGTCTTGGGTCCGGGATGGGGTCTGAAATTGTGCATCTCGAACAGGTTCCCAGAAAGGCTGCTGCTTCTTGGTCCGTACTTTGAGGAACAAAACAACAGAGTCCTCTATTTCATGCTGGATTGGGTCTGTCTCCTGTCCCCCCTACTGGTTGGCTCCTGTGAGAAAACCCCATTGTGTTAGTTTCCTAGAGCTGCTCTAACAAAATACCTCAAACCTAGGAGCTTGAAATGGCAGAAATTTACCCTCTCACAATTCTGGAGTCTAGAAGTTCAAAATCAAGGCGTTGGCAGGGCCCTGCTCCCTCTGAACCTCTAGGGAAGAACGCCTCCTTGCTTCTCTGCAAGGCTCAGTCCCTGCCACCATCTCCACAGGACCGTCTTCTCCTGTGTGTCTGTGTCTCTTCTCTTCCTGTAAGGACATTGGTTATATCAGATTAGGCCCCACCCCAATTGAGCAGGAATTCATTTAACTTGGTCCCAAACAAAGACCTTATTTCCAAATAAGCTCACCCACACTTGCGGGTCCTAGAGATTAGACTTTGAACATATCTTTGTGTTGGTGTGAAGGGGGCACAATTCAACCATTAGCATCCACTTTCTTTTTATCTTTATGAAATACCTAGTGTTTGTTCTTACTTTTGCTAACAATTGTGTTGGATTACGTAAGAGGCTGGGAAGTGTCTTTTCGCCTCTGACCCTTTGTGGTTGGGCAAGCACCCTTCACACGTTCATGCTAGTTTTAAGCCATCTTTCCATATTCAAGCGACCCAAGTTTTCCAGAACACAGCATTTATGTTCTTTTGAATGCATTCTTCTTCAATGACCTTGATCTGGCAAATAAAATTACTATGTCATTCTCATCACATAAATCAGGCGTAAACTGGGTCTCTGTTTTCCTTCTGGTTCACTCATTTTACTGAATCATCATCATTGTCTTTCTTTCCTTATTTTCCCTTCCTCCTTCTCCATAATGCCATTCCAAGGCACTCCATCCCCCGGTTTATGGCAGCTGCAGATGAATGCCCTCACTGCCTTATTGTCCACGCGAACAAAGAAATGCCTAATCCCTCAAGTAAGCTAAAACGTTACATACAGCAGTTTCCCATTCATCCAGAGTTCCTTCTGGAAGGCTGCCCCCAACGCACACACAGCTCTTTGCCAGTCTCCATTGCCCGTCAGACTCTGATCTCCCACAGCAGAGGTATTACAGGTTGTTGACTTGATATCACAGCCATTTCATTCTTCACTCTGCTGCTCATGTTTTGTTTCATTCCCACATTTACCGCTGAGGAATTTTTTTAGGGGCTCGGCTTCTGTATCCCAGCACACCATCTGTCAGAGTTACTTGGAATCTCAGGTCTGCGACAGACTGCCGATTTCACACTACAAAGCAGAACAGTGGGAAACAAAAGAAAAAGCAAGAGAGGGAAAACACCCAACTCAATGAAGTCAAAGACGAACTTAAACATCCTGGAATGTAAAACAACCTTCACATGGATTGAAATAATTTTGAAGTAAGAGACGGTCCACGTGTTCCCCTCAGTGTGAGAGAAGCAGGAAAGGACTGACTCGGGGAGTGGTGCCTCGTGTGTATATGGCTCAGCAGAGCGTGAGCCATTGGTGATCCTGAGACTTTCTCCCCAGGCCACTGATGGACCGTGAGGGCTAAGTGAATGCTTCCAGGTCGTCATGAACAAGCACAGGAACACAAATCAACTTTAAAGTCTACATAAAAAATCAAAATAGTCCAACTCTCCTGCCTAGGTCTGATATGTCACCGGGCACATAGGTTTATTCAACAGAAGTTTATGAAAGCCCAGCTAGGTGCCTGACAGTGTCCTAGGGGCTGAGTAGAGCACAGAAGGGTGTCTCACCACCAAGCAGCAGACGTCACAGTGGGAGGGGACACCACAGGGAACGACAAATGAAACAGGGAACCAGGCATGTGGGGTGGGGCGGGGGGGCAGGACTTGCTATTTGCTATTTGCTATAAGATAGTCAGAAAAAGACCTTCAGATAAAGTGACATGTGAGCAGGAATATGAAAGACAGAAGGAAGCAAGCCCCACCTCATCCCCCACCCCCACTCCCACCCCCCCAAAAAAACAAGAGCAAGGGTGCATGGCAGGCTCTAGTGACTTCAGAGGGGTCAAATGTGAACAGAGTAAAGGGAATAAGGAGAGGCCAAGTCAGGGAGGGAACGGGAACCTCTACCAAGTAAGACTTTTTAGGCAATTTTAAAGACTACCTTTCCTCTGAGCAAGACAGGAAACTATTGAAGACTTCTCAGCAGAAAAATGACTTGATTCAACCGTCTCTGAAGGGACGTCTCCGACTGCAAAAATCGTAAGGCAACAAGGACGGACGCAGGAAGGATAGTTAGGATGCTACCTCAACAACCAAGCACGATATGATGCTGGTTAGTGGCAGCACATGACCGGGATGGTAGCAGAGAATTTGCTGAGAAGGGTCACACCGTGGACGTGTTTTAAAGATACAGAGGACAAGGATGGCTGAGAAACCAAATAGGGAGAGAGAGAGAATAGAGACAGGAATGACTCCAAGAATTTTGGCCTGAGCCACTGAGAGGATGAAATCACCATTGCCCAAGATGGGAAAGACTGAGGAGGCGGAGGGGGAGAAAGAGGGGCAGAAAAGCAAAGTTTGCTTTTGGATCGGTTCATTTTTGAGATTCCGATTCAATTTCCACATAGAGGTATCGAGGAGGCTTTGGATTTAGGAGTCTGGTTCCGGGGAGAGGGTTGAGCTACAGACACAAATTTGGGAGGTGCCAGAATATAGACTGTCCTTCTTTATCAGTGCAGAAATGACTTGACTTTATCCAAACTAAGCAATCCCACCATACATGCTAGCAGCACATTTTACAGGGCCAATTCTGGCCTTTTGCAATGTTCTCGTGGTTTCTAAGATAAATAAACATATTATATGTTTCCCTCTGGATGCCTTTGCTAAGATCATGTCAATATTTCCAAAACAGTCCTTGCCTAAACAACACTGAGAAAGTAAAACCTCTTGAGGAGAAAGGATTTTATTGTTTTTGAAAAGGTCCCTGTATTTTCTCTTATGAGTTTAGAATTGTATAAAAACGGTTTAGTTTCTGTTTCCCTCAAGAACTCCTATTACCAAAAGTGCAGCTTGGTGCCTGTCTTGAATGTGGGCTGATAACTTGCTGATGATTTGACAGTTATGAATAAACAGTTCTGTACCATAAGGCAAACATATTCCTGAAACTGCAGAAGGTCTCAGCGGGCCTCAGACACTGTACCAGAACATTTAACTAGAGAACCTTGTGCAAATTCCACAGCCAAAGTGATTTTATTATGGAATCCTAGCATAGACAATCCTGTAATAACTTATATTGATCACTAGTTTATCAAAATTCCACACGGTCATTTGATCTGGAACTGATATATGATAAATAGAAGATAATTCTCTGGAAATAATTGAGCTTTTCCCCTCTTTTCACAAAACCAGTTATCTGCATGTGTGGGGGGGATGCGGGCAAGCCCCCTTGCAATGCTATTATGATCCTAAGGAAAAAAACATTTTAATTAAATTGATCATTCATTTAGTCCTTTAATTCACACATTTACCAAGGACTTAGAATATGACAGGAACTATGATAGGTCCAGAGATAATAAAAACAAAAAATATATATATTTTCCCCTGTAATAAATAACTGAGGCATGTGAAAGTGAGAAATTCTTTCAATAAACTTTAAAAATGAATTCAAAGGTAAGGTCTGAGAAGTTTCTGAGAGGAAATGAAAACCAAGAGTATTGTGTATTCCTTCATGATTAAAAATTATAATGTTAAACAAATTTCCTGTGGCTGTCGTTGACTTCAGAAAAAAACATCTGGAACACTGTAAGAAATACCAGGCCACCTACAAATCACAAAGCTGTTACTGAGGTCTAGGCAATGATAAACAAAGCTTATGAGACCAGATGTTTCTGGATGCTGTATTTTGATTAAGATCCTTCTCATACCATCTGGATTGATGGATGGATTTTTTTGGGGGGGGGGTATTTCTTTCTAGCTTCAGCAACTCTCATTGATAGATATATTTGAGATCTATTTACCTAAGACAAGTGGCAATAGACCTAGATTTCTGGAGGCCATGTCAGTGCAAAAAACTCCAAAGACTCATGAATGGGAGGTCCAGTTTATTCCCAGTTTGAAAGTTGCTGTCACATTCACAAAGCCTACATTTTCTCCAGATAACCAGTATCCACTTTTAAGCTTCTTTCTCAGAAAGAACGCTCCAGGCCCTAGCTGGCAAAAGTTGGAAATCAGGTAATAATGTAAACAGTCCTTTTCTCTAGAACTTCTTGATATTGGTTCTCTCTGACTCTTGCAAATTGCACACTGATTCAGAGTGTTTTCGGTTTGGGTTTTTGGTTTTGGTTTTCTTGTGGGCACGTGTTACTTTTACTTTTTTCTAATTTTAATCAGATATAATTGACATATAACCTTATATACATTGAAGGTGTACAACATAATGATTTGTTGTTGACAAAATATATATATGTCCCAAACAGATTACCTCCATGAGTTTGGTTAATCTCCAACAGTTTAGAGACATTCTCTGGGTTTTGCTTTGTAGTAATAATAATAATAATAACAATAATAATAACAATGCTACTTTGTAACGATCTGGCAGCTTTTGGTTGACAAGGACATTCACTGGTATAATCTCGTTGTTTCCCAACCAAAGGTTGCAACTGATTTATCTTATAAGAAAAAGAGACAAGGGATAAGTAACTTGAAAGGGCTTTGATAGATGACATAAACATAGGCCTGATCTACTAGCTAGGGGATAAGAAGCTGAGCTAACAGAGTTGGGGAAGAAAGTTTTCTTTTGCAGCTCCATAGTCTTACTGGTATTGCCTCTACTTTTCTCCTTTACTTCCTCATTCTCCTGTTTCTCCATTCGATCCCTGTTAAGGACTGAAAGTTTGTGATCCTTAGAATTCGTAGGTTGAAAGCTGCCCCCACCTCGACAGGGTGATGGTTTTAGGAGGTGGGGCTTTGGGAAGGTAATTAGCATTAGTGAAGTGCATGAGGGTGGGGCCCTTGTGAAAGGTGTTAGTGCCCTGAGAAGAGTCTCTGAAGACTTTACTTCCCTCTGCTCTCTGCCCAGTGAGAATACAACTAGAAGTTGGCCATCAGCCTCCCGGAAGAGTGCCCGCAGTAGAACCTGACTGTACTGGCACCCTGATCAGGTACTTCCTGCCTCCAGAACGGTGAGAAATAAACATCTGTTTTTTATAAGCCAGTCCATGCGGTTCTGTTACAGCAGCCTGAGCTGACTACGATTATTCCCGCCATACATGGAGGTTCTCCGCTGTGCTACACCAATGGCTCAGAACAGGGCAATTCTAGCTCATCCTTGGGAGATGCCCAAGGAGTTGTGAAGCTAGTGAGATTTAGGTTTCAGAGCTTAAGGGGATGTGGCTGGTGGTACAAGCAGCCAGTGCAGACTGGATATATATATACATATAGATAGATAGATAGATATAGATATAGATATATAGATATATATGCAGATATATATCTCCATATATATCTATATATATATAGATATATACATATATATATAGATATATATATAGATTAGAGATATATATATAGATATGGAGATATATATATATATATATATATGGAGGTATATATATACATATATGTATATATATACATATATAGACAATGGAATATTACTCAGCCATAGAAGAGAATGAGATCTTACCATCTGCAATGAGGTGGATGGAGCTAGAGTACATTATGCTAAGTGAAATAAGTCAGAGACAAATACCATTATTATGTCACTCACATGCAGAATTTAAGAAACAAAACGAACAAGCAAAAGGGAAACAAAGAGAGAAGCAAACCAAGAAACAGACTCTTAACCGTAGAACACCAACTGATGGTCACCAGGAGGGAGGTGGGCCGGGGATGGGTTAAATAGATGATGAGGCTTAAGGAGGGCACTTGTGATGAGCCCTGGATGTTGTATAGAAGTGTTGAATCACTATATTGTACACCTGAAACTAATATCACACTGTATGTTAGCTAACTGGAATTTAAAATAAAATTTAAAAAGAGTAAATACTTGTGGGCAAATTGACTGGGACAATCTTTGTTTTGGTGTTTACAAGCTGTTTGACACTCAGCATATCAGATTATTGCTTTATGCTTAAAATGGGGATGACTAATAAAGGTGCCTACCACATAAGTTACTTAGGACAAGTAATTGAGATTCTGTATGTAAATAATAAGAGAGCACGCTTTCCCCCCAAGATCAGGAAAAAAAGCAAGAATGACTATTCTTTCCACTCCTATGAAACACCATACAGAAAGTCCTAGATAGTGCAGTAGATAAGAAAAATAAATGAAAAGCAGGAAGATTACAAAGAAGACATAAAACTATCTTCATTTGAAAATGATGTGACCATGTCCTTAGGAAGTCCTAAGACACCAATAAAAAGGTACCTACAAGAATTAAGAAGTGAATTTAGCAAGATCACAGAATGAAAGGTTAATATACAGGAATTAGGTTTGTTTTTATTTACTAGCAGAACAAATACGTGTAAAATAAATTTTTAAAAAATTTTGTTTATCTTAGAATCACATAATATGTTTGAAAACTTGTGAATCAATTTATCAGGAGACATATAAGACATATACATTAAAATAATATATTTTTAATAGAAATTAAAAACCTTAACAGTGGAGGCACAAAAGTAAGTTCATCACTTGAAGATTCAATATTGTGAAGATAATTGCCTACAGATTCATCACAATCCCAACTGTAATTTTAAAAAGGCTTTATCTAGACATTGATGAGCTGATTCTAAAGTTCACATAGAAATGCAAACCTAATAGATCCAAAGCTTTTTTTTTTTCACAGAAAATAAAAATTGAGGATTTCTGTTTTTAAAATTGTCCATGAAACTACAGTGTGGTAAAAAGATAGACAAAAAGACAGACATAAGAATCAACTGAACAAGAGAGAGTTCAGAAATGAGTCCACGCATATACATATTTTCAGCAAAAGTAAAAAAAAAAAGCAACTTAATTGGGAAAGAAAATCACTTTAACAAATGGTGCTGGCACGACTGGGTATTGGTAATGTTCTACATGAAAACTAATCAAAAGGGATCATAAGCATAGCATAAAAGTTAAAACTATAAAATTCCTAGAAGGTAACATAGGAGTATGCTTCCTTGAGCTTGAGGTAAGCAAAGATTCCTTACATGCAAAAACTGTGAACCATACTAGAAAAAAAATTGATCAACTGGGCTTTGTCAAAATTAAAATATTTACTCCTCAAAAGACATTTTAAGGAAAATAGAAGCTACAGACCAAAAGAAAATGTTTACAATATATATATTTAACAATGTGCTTTTCTACGATAGATAGATAGATAGATAGATAGATAGATATAGAGACAAACCTTAGAAATGCAGTAAGACCATACAGCCTTAAAAAACTAAAAACTTTTGACAAGTACTTCAAAAGAGAAAAAAATGGATATAACAAACAAAAAAGTGTGATAAGATCTACCCCTACAGTCATAAAGGAAATGCCAGTGAAAACCACCTGATGACTACAGTTAATAATATTGTACCAAATACTAGACATTTGCTAAGAGAGTAGATTCCAGGCATTCTTATCACAAAGAAAAAAGAAAATAGTAACTATGTGAACAGATATGCTAATTAACTTGACTGTAGTAATCATTTCACTATGTAAGTGTATAGTAAGTCATCACATTATACATCTTTAATATATACAAATTTTATTTTAAAAACAGAAAACCAGGGGCCCCTGGGTGGCTCAGTGGGTTAAGTGGCTGACTTCTGCTCGGGTCATGATCTTGCCGCCCGGGAGTTCTGGCCCCGTGTGGGTGTCTGCTGACAGCTCAGAGCCAGGAGACTGCTTCGGATTCTGTGTCTCCCTCTCTCTCTGCTCCTCCCCCGCTCATGCTCTGTCTCTCTCTGTCTCTCTGAAATGAATAAATGTTAAAAAAAAAAAATTAAAAAAAAATAAAAACAGACAACTTAAAAAACAAACACAAACAAAACACAAGATACTCCTACTATGTACCTATGGCAATGGCTAACATTGGAAAGACTCTTGATATCCGCCCATGACAATGATGTGGAACAACTACAGCTCTCTCAAATTGTTGGTGATAAGGTGTGAAGACCTTACCACCAACGTATAGGTTCTTTGTTGGTCACAGTGAGGAAATCAGCACTATTTATCTAGAGTCAATTTCTGGGAAACCATAAACTTTTTAAATTTCTATCCTTATGCCCTAATTAGGCATAAGGCATGCATTAATAGTATATTGGCATGTATTAATTAATACATTTTTTGCACTAATTTTGGATTGGAGTTTGAAGAAGTTACATGTAACACTGGATAGAAAATACGATTTTGTATCCAACCATGGAAATTTGGAAATGCAGAGGCAATTCATTTGTATACCATTGTATACAGACATTTAAAAGTTTTTCTTTAATATTTATTATTAAGAGAGAGAGAGAGACCAAGCACAAGCCAGGGAGGGGCAGAGAGAGAGAGAGAGAGAGAGACAGAATCTGAAGAAGGCTCCAGACTCTGAGCTGTCAGCACAGATCCTGACACGGGGCTTGAACTCATGAACTGTGAAGTCGTGACTTGAGCACAAGTCGGCCGCTTAACTGACTGAGCTATCCAGCTGCCCCTAGGCATTTTGTTTTTATGCTTCCTGAAGAGCCAAGGATGTTGGCTCTTAAGTTGTTTTTTAAATTTACCTCTTTTTGTTGAATCTAAAAAAGGTGATTGAAGCAGGTATTTCCTCCTTAGGTCTGCAAATTCACATTCGAGAAAACATTTAAAAGACCAGAATGCTACATGCCACTTAACTTTCCTGCTTCGTATATGAAAGGATTATTCTTTAAAAGCCAAAGGGGAAAAAAAAATGACAAGAAGAATCTACAAAGTTTGTCGATTGGCTAAATGACAGCCTGGATAGAAATCATTCAAGGATGAGAAAACATTGTAAAAATAGCTAGAGCCCCATGAAAAGATCCCGTAGTATAAAATAAAAGGAGTTGGGGTGAGGGGCAAAGCACTGCTTTAAAGACCATTTATGTCAAAAACAGACATTTTGGAACCCTCTACCTTCTATTCCTAGTAAATATTAAAAAGTAGTAGGCTCGAAACAAGAGATGCCGAGACACAGGGAAATAAAGAGCAGGGTGGTAGAGAGAGTGAGGAAATAAAAATAAGTCATGACAAAAATAGTAGTTTCAGAAACAGTAAAGAGGTAAATTAACACTGCAGGAAGAAGGCAAAAGAAAAAGACAGAGGGATGAATGATCCAATTGATGACACATAAGAGCAGAAAGAATAAATCATCCTGTGGATAATTGCTGGTCTTTAAAAAGAAGCAAGTTCAAAAAGCGCAGAAGGAAAATCAAAGGCGAACTAGGAGAAACATTCTCTGAGTGGAAGATTTGAATCCTCAGCCTAAAAGGAGGTCCGTGGAAAAATTAAAAAAAAAAAAAAAAGAAAAAAACCCAATCATAACAAAACCTGGCAAGATACTTGGATTTCTTTTCTCTTTTTTTTAATATGAAATTTATTGTCAAATTGGTTTCCATACAACACCCAGTGTTCCTCCCAACAAGTGCCTTCCTCAATGCCCATCACCCATCTTCCCCTCCTTTCCGCCCCCCATCAACCCTCAGTTTATTCTCAGTTTTTAGGAGTCTCTTATGGTTTGTTGGCTCCCTCCCTCTCTAACTTTTTTTTCCCTTCCCCTCCCCCATGGTCTTAAGTTTCTCAGGATCCACATAAGAGTGAAAACATATGGTATCTGTCTTTCTCTGTATGACCTATTTCACTTAGCATAACACTCTCCAGTTCCATTCACGTTGCTACAAAAGGCCATATTTCATTCTTTCTCATTGCCAAGTAGTATTTCATTGTGTATATAAACCACAATTTCTTTATCCATTCATCAGTTGATGGACATTTAGGCTCTTTCCATAATTTGGCTATTGTTGGAAGTGCTGTTATAAACATTGGGGTACAAGTGCCCCTATGCATCAGTACTCCTGTATCCCTTGGGTAAATTCCTAGCAGTGCTACTGCTGGGTCATAGGGTAGGTCTATTTTTAATTTTTTGAGGAACCTCCACACTGTTTTTCCAGAGCACCTACATACCAGTTTGCATTCCCACCAACAGTGCAAGGGGGTTCTCGTTTCTCCACAGCCTCGCCAGCATCTATGGTCTTCTGATTTGTTCATTTTAGCCACTCTGACTGGCATGAGGTGATATTTCAGTGTGGTTTTGATTTGTATTTCCCTGATGAGGAGTAACGTTGAGCATCTTCTCATGTGCCTGTTGGCCATCTGGATATCTTCTTTAGAGAAGTGTCTATTCATGTTTTCTGCCCATTTCTTCACTGGATTATTTGTTTTTTGGGTGTGGAGTTTGGTGAGTTCTTTATAGATTTTGGATACTAGCCCTTTGTCCGATGTGTCATTTGCAAATATCTTTTCCCATTCCGTTGGTTGCCTTTTAGTTTTGTTGGTTGTTTCCTTTGCAGTGCAGAAGCTTTTTATCTTCATGAGGTCCCAATAGTTCATTTTTGCTTTTAATTCCCTTGCCTTTGGAAATGTGTCAAGTAAGAAATTGCTGCGGCTGAGGTCAGAGAGGTTTTTTTCCTGCTTTCTCCTCTAAGGTTTTGATAGTTTCTTGTCTCACATTCAGGTTCTTTATCCATTTTGAGTTTATTTTTGTGAATGGTGTAAGGAAGTGGTCTAGTTTCATTCTTCTACATGTTGCTCTCCAGTTCTCTCAGCACCATTTGTTAAAGAGACTGTCTTTTTTCCATTGGATATTCTTTCCTGCTTTGTCAGAGATTAGTTGGCCATACTTTTGTGGGTCCAATTCTGGAGTCTCTGTTCTATTCCATTGGTCTATGTGTCTGTTTTTGTGCCAATACCATGCTGTCTTGATGATTACAGCTTTGTAGTAGAGGCTAAAGTCTGGGATTGTGATGCCCCCCACTTTGGTCTTCTTCAAAATTACTTTGGCTAAACTAATCTTTGACAAAGCAAGAAAGAACATCCAATGGAAAAAAGACAGTCTCTTTAATAAATGGTGCTGGGAGAACTGGACAGCAACATGCAGAAGGTTGAAACTAGACCACTTTCTCACACCATTCACAAAAATAAACTCAAAATGGATACAGGACCTGAATGTGAGACAGGAAACCATCAAAACCCTAGAGGAGAAAGCAGGAAAAGACCTCTCTGACCTCAGCCGTAGCAATCTCTTACTCGACACATCCCCAAAGGCAAGGGAATTAAAAGCAAAAATGAATTACTGGGACCTTATGAAGATAAAAAGCTTCTGCACAGCAAAGGAAACAACCAACAAAACTAAAAGGCAACCAACGGAATGGGAAAAGATATTTGCAAATGACACATCGGACAAAGGGCTAGTATCCAAAATCTATAAAGAGCTCACCAAACTCCACACCCGAAAAACAAATAATCCAGTGAAGAAATGGGCAGAAAACATGAATAGACACTTCTCTAAACAAGACATCCGGATGGCCAACAGGCACATGAAAAGATGCTCAACGTCGCTCCTCATCAGGGAAATACAAATCAAAACCACACTCAGATATCACCTCATGCCAGAGTGGCCAAAATGAACAAATCAGGAGACTATAGATGCTGGCGAGGATGTGGAGAAACGGGAACCCTCTTGCACTGTTGGTGGGAATGCAAATTGGTGCAGCCACTCTGGAAAGCAGTGTGGAGGTTCTTCAGAAAATTAAAAATAGACCTACCCTATGACCCAGCAGTAGCACTGCTAGGAATTTACCCAAGGGATACAGGAGTACTGATGCATAGGGGCACTTGTACCCCAATGTTTATAACAGCACTTCCAACAATAGCCAAATTATGGAAAGAGCCTAAATGTCCATCAACTGATGAAGGGATAAAGAAATTGTGGTTTATATACACAATGGAGTACTACATGGCAACGAGAAAGAACGAAATATGGCCCTTTGTAGCAACGTGGATGGAACTGGAGAGTGTGATGCTGAGTGAAATAAGCCATACAGAGAAAGACAGATACCATATGTTTTCACTCTTGTGTGGATCCTGAGAAACTTAACAGAAACCCATGGAGGAGGGGAAGGAAAAAAAAAAGAGGTTAGAGTGGGAGAGAGCCAAAGCATAAGAGACTCTTAAAAAGTGAGAACAAACTGAGGGTTGATGGGGGATAGGAGGGAGGGAAGGGTGGGTGATGGGTATTGAGGAGGGCACCTTTTGGGATGAGCACTGGGTGTTGTATGGAAACCAATTTGACAATAAATTTCATATATTGAAAAAAAAAACAAAATTACTTTGGCTATTTGGGGTCTTTTGTGGTTCCATACAAAAGGTACTTGGATTTCAGAAAAAGTCACGCAGGCATAAGGTGAGGCAAGCAACAAGAAATAAGAGTCTATCTACAGAGATAAAACATTTATACCTGCCTTGGATTTCTCGGCAATACTAAACCAGAAGAAAATGGAGCAAATTTGTCAGAATTTTTATACAAAATTTTGTGACTATGTCTATGTGTCCTTTTTACAGGTTTCCCTAAGACCTGAGTTATAGTAGGCACTTAAGTATTTGTTCATTGAATTAAGAAAGAATAGATACCAACGTGGGCAAGCGTTTAAAAATCACTAGGGAACCAAATAATGTACTGGCAATAAACTCACTGAATTTTAAATGAGTGTGCGTATTACTCATTAAATTATGATTAGCGTACCTATTTTTCAACTCTGTTGCTAATCGCTATTAATATTCTTATCCTTTTGTTATCCAAGAAAATATAATTTCATTGCCTTCATGTTATTGAAATGAACAAAAATCATTTATTGTTAATACACTATAGCGTCATTGACTTGCTCATCCAGAATCTGGGAAGCTTTTTTCATAATCTATCAGTAGGTACTACTAAGATAACATTGGAGGCATAGCCTCAGTCTGTCCCCTTTTCACCAACTCCATTGCTACCAACAAATGTCTCCCATGGGATGTGACATATCGTGATTTTCCTGCTTCCACTCCCCACTTTTCTACTCTACTTTTATAAAACCCCATTTCTATAGCAACACAATCTATATGGCTGTATATGAACACTTCCCTGTCCAACCCTTTGCATTTAACTCTCATACTAACATGCCAAGCTTGGCCTACCTCAGGACATTTATACTTGTTCATCCCTCTGTCTGAGACACTTTGAAATGTACTCAAATGCCATTTCCATGATCACCTGTTATAAAACAACATATATCCTAATTTTCTATCCTTTAATCTTGTTTTAGTTTTCATAGTATTTAGACTATTTTTTGAGAATATCTTGTTTACTTACTGTCTTTTCCCCCAATAGATAAGCTCCTTAAGAACAGGGACCTTGTCTGTCTTGTTTATTTCCAATATGCCAAGAACATAAAATAATTGTAGACACATAGCTGGGTCTTCCATATATCTTGAGTGAATGAATGAATGAATGAATGATTAGATAAATGAATGAATGAATGCCCGAACAAAGGAGACTAGTTAGTCTCCATACTCACTCTCACAGCTAACTACTGAGTAGTTTTGAAGTTACTGTTCAAAACTGCAAACTAGCCGCTTTTATTTATCTCCTTTTCTTCAATTTGGAGTGCTCGGGGGAAAGGCCAGTTAATAGAGATGTTTTGTGAGAGGGGTTCTGCCAGAGGAATCTGAGGGAGTAACCTGGACAGTGGAAGGGAAAAAAAAATAAGTTCAAGGTGACAGAGCACACTCTGTAAATACATGCAGATACGTGCATTATGAAATAGGTGCGTGCTACTGGCAAGTTTGAGATGGAAAATTCACTTTTCAACAAGATTAATTCCATTCTGTCATGAGTATCCAGAAAATGACTGAGTGGAGAAAGAGAGAGGGAAAGGGGGGGAGGGAGGGGAGGAAAGAAAGAAGGAAGGAAGGAAGGAAGGAAGGAAGGCAGGCAAACCGATTTCATTTCAACAGCTGGATCAAATTAAGAAGGCCAAATGAAATTCTCTGAGTTGAGTCCTGAACCCAGAAAGCTGCAGTCGTGGCAAAGCACCACTTATTTTCAGCAAGGAAAATGTAAGAAAATCACATCTGTAGTAGTGGCTTCTGTAAATGTTGGTGAGTTAGATATCTCAGGGGGTAATCCCCAGAACCTGTAAAGTATCGTTACTGGTGAAATGGAAAATTAGAGTTAATGAAGTTTAAAACAGTCACCAAAAATGTGCCTTTTTGCAAACTGAGTCAGAATTTGAGGTTTGCTTCTGTTTACATTAGGCATAATGTATGAAAAGTGTTCTTTTGTCATCAGAATGTACATCTATTTAAAGCAAACATTTTTTTTTTTGGAGGTGAGGCAAAGATTTCTGAGTACCCAGAGTATTTTGTTTTCAAAATAAATATAAGCATAAAAGTGAAGAGAGATATATTTGATGAAATACATCACAATATTTTTCACCTTGTTTGAAAACATAATGAAATTTGTAAAATATGTAATTTTAATTTTTTTATTTCATCTTTTCCCAAATTTAAATCAGAAAAATACACTGTCCTTGTTGCAAGTTCATTTTATAAAATTGCTATGATTGCCAAAATGTAAAAATTAAATTAAAAGTTTTCGAGGTTTGGGGCACCTGGGTGGCTCAGTCCGTTGAGCATCTGACTCTTGATTTCAACTCAGGTCATGATCCCCAGGTTGTGCGATTGAACCCTGTGCTGGGCTTTGCACTGAGCTTGGGGCCTGCATAAGATTCTGCCCCTCTCCACTCCTCCGCCCCTCTCCCCCCTCCCCTCTCTCTCTCTCAAATTAAAAAAAAAAATGTTTTCAAGATTTTATCCAAAATATCCACATGAGTTTAACAGGCAAGTTCCCCACTTTATTTCCTGTTGGGAAAAGAATACAAAAATAAAATGGAGAATTAGATTACAGTTACAAAATAATCAACAAAATAATGAATCCCGCATCTGCATTTAGGAGTTATTCAGTTATTATGATACTAAAGCTAGAAGGAATCTTAGGTCAAGGAGATAATTGTTTTGAAGATGTCACTTTAATTTGCTTTATTGTTGGTATGTATGGGGATACTGTTCTAGCACTGCGAATAGAAATGATGAAGTTATGTAGTGCACTTTTGCTGCTTTTACTGATATTTAAATAGAAATGTTTCAACTTCTTTACATAGTGTGGGCATATTTCACTAATACTTCATAATATTGCATTATGTGAATTTACCATAGAGTCACTTATCCATGTTTTACTTCTCTAATTTGGAATTTCTTCCAACTTTCTATTATTATGTAGTGCTGATAACATATTGTCCTGATTATAAATCACTTAATGTAGGGATTACTAGATCAAAAACTATGAGCATTTCAGTACATTTTGCCAATTAAAAATGTTTCTTAAATTAGTATCACGTCAGAATCTCAAAGTGACAACTTATTTTCTCTGGTTACTATTACTTTTGTTGTTGTTTACCTAATTCTACTTCACTAACTCATTAGAATGATAAAGATTAGAACGCCCAAAGAAATTTAAATGACTCCCAGGAAAAATAAAAACAAAAACAAAAGAACCATAAATCAGCAATTTAGTGAAAGAGCTAACACAACACTGTCCTCAAGTTCTAAATGCTTTCTATCATTTACATGCAACATTAGTGTTAACAGTATGTGTTAAATTGGCAACGAGAGCCTGCTAAATTTGTGAGTTTCAGAGTATTAATATTTTTAAAACGCAAATTGTTTGAAAAGCAGAAGTTTTAAGAGACTACTACAATGCAAAAGAACCAGACCTAAATGTTTTCATGACACGACCTGGGAAGTGTGGGCAAATTCTGGTATCTCCCAGCCATTTGGAAGACCTCACAAAATCCTTGGACTATCTACATTATAGTTTAATTCTTGAAACGTATGGTTTAGTGGGAATAGAGACAAAGCTGTTGGTTAGTGGGAATATAGACTGGAAACACTATCCGGGTTGAGAAGTAGAAAGATCGCCTTCAGAGAGATGGAACATTTTCTACATGTGATTAGCAAATTTAGATCATATACACAAGGAGCAGAAAGTGTTTTGGATTACTTAATAGTTACTGATGTATTAAAATAGAGGATGTGGGGCACCTGGGTGGGTCAGTTGGTTAAGCATCTGACTTTGGCTCAGGTCATGATCTCACGGTTTGTGAGTTCAAGCCCCACATCGGGCTGTGTGGTGACAGTTCAGAGCCTGGAGCCTGCTTTGGATTCTGTGTCTCCCTCTCTCTCTCTGCCCCTTCCCTGCTCATTCTCTCTCTCTCTCTCTCTGTCTCTCTGCCTATCTCTCTCTCTCAAAAATAAACAAACATTAAAAAAAAAACACAGTCAACAGACTTGTAATAGAGTTCAGAATCCTTTGATATATATTACAATATTTTTACTATGAGTAGATTAATCCATGATTTTCATGTGTGTGTTCACTCATTCGACTATTATTTGAGGGGCTCCCGGGTGGCTTAGTTGGTTAAGAGGCAGATTCTTGATTTCAGCTCAGGTCATGATCTCCCAGATAGTGGGATGGAGCCCGGTATCTGGCTGTGTGCTGACAGCACAGACTTCTAGGCACGCCTCTTATGCTATCTCTCAAAACAAACAAACAAACAAACAAACAAACAAACAAACAGACATTTTTTTTTTAAAACACAATTATTTAAACTCTATGTGCAGAACATTGCCATAGATGCTGGCGATGCTATAGTGAAAACAACAACATAAAAAGCAAGTATGATCTCATTTTGTTGAGCAATGCGCTTGCCCACGCATGCGCGCGCACACGCGGACACAGACACACACACACGCAATAGAAAAATAAACAAAAGGAACTTGTAGTAGGGGTTTGATAGCAGTGAAAGAGCAACAGGAGGCTGACAGACAGCATGCTGAGAACAAGGCCAGAGAGTTCATATGTACCACGTGTGGGAAAGATTGAGCTGAGTTCCGTGTGGTGGAGAGGGTTTGTGAGAAAACTAGTACCCAAAGGAATATGGAAACATGAGACTCAATATTACCTATTCCAGGGAAATTTGGAGGCAGGCATTTTGTTTCTGGGGCCTGATTTTTTTTTTTTATCTTTAATACAGGTTTAATCATTTGTATTTTACTGGGTTTTAATAAGCATCAGTTCAAATAACATACACAAATGAATTCTCTACAAGGTAAATCACTAAAATGTTAATTTAATGATCCTTACTGTCTTTGTCAAGAATGGTAAACTGGTATTCTTTTCTGGCTATCACTACCGTGAAGAAAACCGTCAATTTAATATATAAAAAACCCAAACAATCCAATTAAAAAATGGGCAGGGGACCTGAATAGACATTTCACCAAAGAAGGCCTAGGAATGGTCAACAGACACATGAAAAAATGCCCAACATCTCTTATCCTTAGGGAAATGCAAATTAAAACCACAATGAGCTATCACCTCTCACTCATCAGTATGGCTATTATCAAAAAGACAAGAAACAGCAAGTGTTGACGAGGATGTGGAGAAAAGGGAACCCATGTGCACTGTTAGCAGTTATGCAACATGGTGCAACCAGTATGGACAAAGTATGGAGATTTCTCCAAAAATTGAAAATACAATCCAGATATTCCACTTCTGGCTATTTATCTAAAGAAAACAAACACGCTAATTCGGAAAGATGAATGCACCCTATATTTATTCCAGCATTATTTACAATAGTTAAGATATGGAAGCACTCAGAGTGTCCATCAGTAGATGAATGGATAAACAAGAGGTGGTATATACACACAATGAAATATTAATCAGCCACAAGAAGGAAAGAAACATTGCCATTTGTGGCAATGTGAACGAAACTCGAGGGTATGACGCTAAGTGAGATAAGGCAGACAGAGAAAGACAAATACCATATGATTTCGCTTATATGCGAAATCTAAAAAACAGAACAAATGAACAAACAAACAAAAACGTGAAACAGATACAGAGAGTGATCTGCTGGTTGTCAGAGGGGAGAGGGTTGGGGGGAAGGATGAAACAGAATAGGATTAAGAGGTACAAGCTTCCAGTTATAAAATAAATAAGACATGGGAGACAATGTACAACATGTGTAGAGAGACTCGACTAGACCTGGTGGTTTAGAGTCCCAGTCTTCACATAAGGACGTCTTGGACATTTTTCACCACTTCAGTGGGGAGATTTGTGTATTGGTGGGAGAGGGACACCATGGAAGCTCATTTGTGTTCAAACTCTTACTAGTTTCCTAATGTTACTTTTTCCTTTCCATCTTTTGAAATATTTTTAGGAAGAAAATAATATTTGGAATTGAGGAAGGGAGTCATAGGGCTCAAATTAAACCACATGTTAACTGCATTTAAGGAATGCTTACTTTGTCTCTTTTTTTCTTTTTTCTAAAAATTGTCACCCATATATATATATATATATATATATATATATATATACACCATAACAGTGTTCTATAGGCCATAGTGGATTGAAGTAAGAACCTTATATAAATGTTAATAAAATCAAAGTCACGAATCTAAATGTAATGGTACACTCCTGTTCTCTCTTTACTTCCTTGTTCTTTTTAGTCTCTGTGTAGACAGATTCATAGAACAAAGGCAATGATTTGCATTTATTGCAAAGTGGAGAAACAGTAGAGGGAAATATAATTGGGAAATTAGGCAGGAAAGGGAGGTGAAGAGGGGAGTTGGCATTAATAAGAATCCTGATAAAGTTCATGGACAAAAAATGGTATTAGAAATCTGAGGAAATGTTCAATGGTTGGGATCCATGATCAAACACAACTGTACAACTGTTTTTCTGTTTAGATGTTCATCTTCTTCTTTTTCTCCAAAGTGGCAAATGAGATCATGATTCATTTAGGGCTTCCACTGTGAGTCATGACCATGACGATCACCAAAATAAACGCAGACTTGCGAGCCCTGCCTCCCTCCCTCCCTCTTCTGGTTGCCCAGGCCAGTGTGCAGCATCACTTCTGGGAAGACAACCCGCAGACCCACAAGCAAATTTCTCAGTGCACTTTTTAAGTTCTCCAAAGTCTATTCCCAGAAAGGACATTAACCAGACCCAGAATAAATTCGTTATTATTTTGGTTTTCCTGGCTTCCAGAGGAAAATTAAATTCACAATTTGGCAACACCACAGCTAAATTACTCTACTAAAGATCACATCTTGACTCATCTTCCTGACTGGATAATAAAAGCTTAAAAATAAAAATTTTAATCCTTTAATGTTAGAGTATAAATTAGGAGATACTATGTGGAGTGGCTCTAATTGATTTTGGAAAAATTAACACCAAACATTTTAGAAGTCACAGATCTAAAGAGCAGAGTTTCTTCCAATCAAACATCTTTGGGGATTTTATTTAAATGAACCTATAGTTCCACATGATGTTTGGGAAACTGCTATAGGCTGGCTAATGGCTTCTCAAAGGTATCTGCATTCTAATCCCAGAAGTTGTGAATATGTTACATTATGTGGCAATGAAGAGTTAAGGTAGCTGGTGGACTTAGGGACGCTACTCAGCTGACTTTAAAACAGGGAGATTATCCTGGATTATCTTGGTGAGCCTTATGTGATCACAGGGTCCTAAGAGTGGAAGAAGCAGGCAGAAGAGTCAGTGATATGGTGATGTGATTTGAGAAAGACCCAAGTGGTCATTGTTGGCTTTGAAGATGGATAGATTAAGAGACAAGGGATGTGGGAGTCTCCAGAAGCCGGAAAAGGCAAGGAAATGAATTCTCCCTGAGAGCCTCCTAAAGGGATTCAACACTGCTGACACCACGACTTTAACCCAGTGAAACTCACTTTGGGTTTCTGAACTCGAGAGCAGAAAGATAATGAACTCGTGCTGTGTTAAGCTACTAAATCTGTGGTAATTTTTTATAGCTGCAATAGGAAACTGATAATGGAATTTATCTAGATCCCTTCTCCCCCTCTCTCACTGTATTCCAGTCATTCTGACCTTGATTCTGTTACTACAGAGTCAAACATCCAAGCAGGGATTTGTTCGAGAGTGAGAGCCAAACTCCAGGGATGCCAGTCAGAGGTGGTGTGAGATCAATTATCATGGAGGATTGATGGGTACATGACTGACCTCAGAGATAAGAGGCCACAGACTCAGGAGCCATGATGTCCAGGTGCAAAGGTAAATCAACGAAGATTCCAACAAGAGCAAAAGAACCATAATATACATCCCAGCAGCCACTCCTTCTTTATCTCCATCCCCTGACCCCAGGGAGATATATTAACTGCCCCCCACGCATACCCTGATTCCATCCTGTGGAAGATAACGGTGAAGGAGTTCATCTCTGGAAGGCTAAAGGGAAAATCTAAATTGAGAGAGACCATTTAAATAGATAGAAAGATAGAAATGAATAAAATGCCAATTAGTAAATTCAAATTTCCTGTCACCCAGTGTTGATTAAAGGGAGATTAAATAACAAATGAAAAAATAAATATCCCAATTTTCTTTGTACAACTGAATAAAGTCTGTTAATTTTTAACCAACATAAAATGAACAAATGGTCTGAGACTAGGTTGCTTCCACACTTGCCTGATCCATGCCTGACCGAAAAGAATATTCCTGAACACTCTGAGTTTTAAATATCTTCTTTCCTCAAATCAGCATTATCTGTGGACTAAATACAAAGGCACAAGGCAGCTTATGCTTAACTCATCTCTGCTTTCCCTGTGGGTCCTTCTGTTTAACCCTGAATTTTCTCCACTGGAGTTACACATGTTTCCTTTAAAAAAAAAAAAGGCAGAGACACCATCTTCATATAAGAATTGAAAAAGCACATAAGTTATAAAGGGACTCTTTGATTAGTTCAGAAAACCATAAGAAGTCAGACATTTGGTAACCCAAGTGTTCATCAATAGATGGATGACAAAGATGTGGTATATATACAATGGAATATTACTCGATCATAAGAAAGAATGAGATCTTGACATTTGCAACAATATGAATGGATCCACAGGGTATTATTTCAAGTAAAATAAGTCAGACAGGGAAAGACAAATACCATACAATTTCACTTATATGTGGAATATAAACAAAACAAAACAAATGAACAAATGAAAAACAAAAAACACAAATAGATTCTTAAGTGTGGAGAACAAATTGGTGGTTGCCAGAGGGCAGGTTGGTAGGAGGTGGGTGAAATAAATTAAAGAGATTAAGAGGTACAATTTTCCAGTTGTCAAATAAATCAGCCATGGGGATGAAAAGTTGAGCATAGGGAATATTGTCAATAGTATTGTGATAACGTTGTATGGTGACTCCACTTACTGTAGTGAGCACTGAGTAATGTATAGTACTGTGAGATAAGTATGTTGTGCACCTGAATCGAATATAACATTGCATGTCAACTCTACTGCAATAAAAAAAACAATATTAAAAGAAATCAGGCATTTGGAATCTGAGGTCTTTAGGAGAAGATAATTTTAATAGTACAAAGATAACTTTCATAGTACAAAGTAGTTCATCATGTCTGATATTAGCCCAAGGCCTCCAAACTTCGGGTAATGGAATTTTCTATTACCTAGAGAAACAAAAATAGAGGAAAGATTGGAATATAATTTACTTACTTCCATCTGTTTATCCTAATCTCTTTTGGTTTAAGAATGCAGGTTTCTCAGTTACACACACTCAATCAGAATCTCCAAGGGACATTTTTTAGGAATTTATATTTTTTAAAGTTCCTTGAATGATTTCAATCAACAACCAACTTTAATTATCACTGATATTTCAAAATTTGAGTTATGGCCAACTCTAACTAAAGGAACCAAAAAATATGGCTTTAAAAAAATACAGAAATATTTAAACCAAAAAAATCACTGCCAAGATTACTATAATGTATCTTGATGTATTTTCTCTTTGGAAACTTTAGAAGGACTTTTATTGACATCTTGGTACTTTCATTGTTATGCAAAGGAAGAACTGGGTATGGGTTGGAATATAATAGGTTTGTGGAATATCCACAATATTTTTGGATACTCACCCAAACCTATTACGTGTGTGTGTGTGTGTGTGTGTGTGTGTATGCATATATATATATATATATATATATATATATATATGTATATATATATACACACACATAATAGGTTTGTGTGTGTGTGTGTGTGTATACAAACCTATTATGTGTGTGTGTATATATATACACCTATTATGTGTGTGTATATATATATACATATATATATGTGTGTGTGTGTATATATACATATATATATGTATATATACACACACACACACACACACACACAATCGCACATACATTCATACACACTACAGAAGGGTAGCTTAGATCACACTGGAATTTTCAGTATTGAAATAATTACCATAAAAAATGCTGTGGTTTATGAATAAGTCAACTTCAACTTGTAGTTTAAAACCCCAAAGCTATTTTCTGAAATTTCCTTCTGAAGCTTAGGGGAAACCATATAACCCTGGAAAATGTGTATCACTGAAAGTATGTTAACTACTTAATCTTATAGGTCAATCATTTCCTTGCAAATATAATGGAGGAAGGATATTTGTAATGAAAGGTATATATTAAATTTCAAAACTAAGGCTTTCAACATGAAAGCAATGAGTACTCATACCACTTGCTGTTCAAAGTCAATTTGTTTTTAGTGAAACCTATTTTATAATGAGTCAATGTTATGTCATTTTCAAAACATGCCACATGACTTTGGTACTAAAAAACACACTAGGATTAGTTGAGTCTTCAAAGCTTTGTAGTTTAATGAGGATATTCCTACTGGGCTCCTAGGAAGTGTTTATTTATAAATTAGGGTAAGCCTAAAATATTTTTAATCTTATATGTTATTTACACATTGTTAAACTTTCAATTAATTTAGCTTCTTGGAAAATGATGTGTTCTGAATCACCATAGATTTAATGAGAAGAAAAAAGGGTTTATTTTTTATTTTTTGTATATTTGCTGATATTCTAGTCATGAATTCCATCATCCGAAGTCAGTTGATTTCCAAAAGTTTAGTTTCTTCTGTGCCTTTGTACCTTTTAAAAGCTTTCCCTATGCCTGGAATTATAGTCTCCCCTTGGGTCAACCCAGCTCATTCTTCACTTTTTCTAAAGCTTCATCTTGATTTTAACTTCCTAATGTAAAACCTTCTTCAATAAATCATGGCCAGTTTTGATGCTGATGATGTTGGTTGGTATTGATTTTAATTTGAATTGCATGTTGGGAAATAGCTCTGTAAGATTTTTTTTCAGCGCTTACAATCTTTAAAGTTCTTAATTAGGTCCCAGCTACAGAAGTTAGAAGGGAATGTTGTCATGTAGTTAACTCATTCCCTGATTGCATTGCAATTGCATGTACCAATTTCTATCTGTCTCCATTGACACCTCTAGTCTAAGCCACCATATTTGCTTCTTTCCTAGGCTAAAGCTGTTGTGTCCCATTTGGCCTTATTGCTTCCTCTTATGATTCTATTACTCACAATCACTGGCATCCCAAACCACTAGAATGAAAACCCACAGGGCATAGTATGGACTATGATACCCTACGTGAACTGACCATCATTACATCTTCAATCACAATTTGTATGCCACTTAACCATCAACCTTTTACCATCAGCCCTTGTTCAAAAATTCTAAAACTCTATGCTGAGCACTCCTTCCTTTACTTCTTTACATTTTCCTACCCAGGTTAAGTAGGATTTAATCCAAGAGGAGGCTTTCTCTGCTCTCCCATGCTGTGTTCTCTCTCACTGCGTCCTATCATTTTATTTTATAACACTCATGATAAGTTGTAATTATTATTTGCTTTTGCATGCTGTTTAATGTAAATATTACTATAAATATTAAGCATTTATGAATATTAAGCCTAGTTGTATACTTTTACTTTACAAAGATAAATCACTTCATGCTTAGAATGTTCTAAGTACTTTAATGTATCGACTTATTTAATCCTCTTACAATCCCAATGATGAAGACAATTAATCCTATTTTACAAATGTGGAAAATGAGGTTTAAAGAGTTAATAGACACAGAGTTAGTTCCAGAGCAGACAATAGAAGAGACAGAAGCAAAGATTCCCATCTCGGAGAATTTGCTGCTTTTATTCAACACGTCACCTTCCATGCCACTTGTTTTCATACATACTGAAAGCACTGGACCCCTGTAACGGTAGTAATAACTAACAACTATTGAGTGCTTACTGTATGTAAGGAACTGTCCTGAGAGTTTTATATACATTAATTCATTTAAGCTCGTGAACAAGCTTTAGGAGATAGATGCAGTGACTGTTCACATTTTAATGATGAGCAAACTGACGCAAAGTGAATTGCCCAAGATCTCGCAGCAAATATGTTACATAGCATTATTAACCACTGGAATATATTTCAGTAAAACCAAATGCACACACACGGATTCCTGGGGATAAAAGAAGACAGCATGCTTGATGTCATCATTTTCTCTTTTTATTCGTTATAAAACAATGTTGATGAACTTTTTATTTTCATATTTGAAATGATTCTTATACTTCCTGTTTCACTCCATTTAAATCCAATTAAATATGTTTAATTATAATATACATGATACTGGACATATATAAAATCATAACACGTCAGACATGTGTCACATGCAGCGGCTTGCATATATCATTTTGGAGGACATGTCAGAGAAAATTCTAGGTTTGGACTTAGTTTTTTTTTTTTTTTAATTAATTTATTTTTTGAGAGAGAGACAGAGGGAGTGATTAGGAGAGAGGCAGAGAGAAGGAGTGAGAGAATCCCAAGTAGGCTCCACACTGTCAGCACGGAGCCTGATAGGGACTGGAACTCATGAAACCATGAGATCATGACTTGAGCCGAAACCGAGTCGGAGTCTTAACTGACTGAGCCACTCAGGTGCTCCTAGGTTTGGACTTTGAACTTTGAGAAAAAAAAAAACAAAACAAAAAAAACTATAATGTTATGGGCATATTTCTTATGCTTTACCTGCTTTCATACAAAATACAGGGAAGTTTGGGGCGCCTGGGTGGCTCAGTCGGTTGAGCGTCTGACCTTGGCTCGGTCATGATCTCACAGTCTGTGAGTTCGAGCCCCGCGTCGGGCTCTGGGCTGATGGCTCAGAGCCTGGAGCCTGCTTCCGATTCTGTGTCTCCCTCTCTCTCTGCCCCTCCCCTGCTCATGCTCTGTCTCTCTCTGTCTCAAAAATTAATAAGAACATTAAAATTTTTTAAAAAAGTACAGGGAAGTTTAATTCTTTCTTGCTTATCCTGTAGAACACAATTGAAATCCGCATCAGCATTGCACATTATAAAATTTTATGTTAGGTTTGATTTCATTGATTAAGACAAGATAATCTGGAGGAAACTATACCTGAAGAAAATATTTAAAGGAAACTATTCTAGGGTTCCTGGGTGTCTCCACTGGTTAAGCGTCCAACTCTTGATTTCGGCTCAGGTCATGATCTCAGGGTTCCTGGGTTTGAGCCCCGTGTAGGGATTCACACTGACAATGCGGAGCTTACTTGGGATTCTCTTTTCCTCTTTCTCTCTCTCTGTCCCTCCCCCTCGCATGTGCTCGCTCTCTCTCTCTCTCTCTCAAAATGAATAAACTTTTAAAAAAGTAAAAATAAGGGAAATTATTCTAAATTCTCTAATAGACAAGGATCATAGTCTACCATGATTCTCTCATGGCATAGGGTTTTCAAAAATTAATTAATTTACCATACGGATTCAGTTACAAGTTAGATATCTGCACACGAAATAAACCTCTTAGATAAATGCTAAAAGTCGATCCTTCCATGTCAAAACACAATACTTCAAAGACATCAATTTCACCTTAGCTGATCTCATTCAAATACAATAGCATTGGCTTTAAGATAACAAAATATATATATGAAAATCCATCCAAAAAGTAAACAGATTGAGAACAAGAAATATCCTGGAAAAATATTTTGTTCATTCAGTATATATGTGTGAAGAACTTCCTATGCCAAGCCTAAGGGACAGATAAAGTCTTACTCTTATGGAAGTGACAGTCTAGAAGGCCAAAGTTATAAAATACATTTCTAAAAAATGAACAGATAATTTAAAAATAATTCCACAAATTGGTAAACCACAAGAAATTATAATATTCTAAAATGATAGAGAATAACAGAATGAGGCTCAAAGATTGCTTCCATTTTGGTGGTTCAAAGCCTGTCTGAAGAGTTTGAGGCTTAAGTGACTAGAAGCCAACAATTAAGGGGTCGAGGGCAGCACTGCTCAAAGTGTTGTTCGTTCAGATAGTCCACAATATAAAAATTATTCTTTTTTAGACTAATTAATTAATTATTATTTTAGAGAAAGAGTGTGCACCTGCAGGAGAGAAAACAGGGAGGGGCAGAGGAAGAGAGGGGATCCCAAGCAGGCTCCAGGGTCAGCACAGAGTCTAGCACAGGGCTCGATCTCACAACTCAGGCATCATGATCTGAGCCGAAATCAAGAGTCAGACGCTCACCCGACTGAGCCACCCAGGTGCCCCAAATAATTCCTTTTTTAAAAAAATTATGTTTATAATAATATTAAGATGTTATTTGTATTTTTCACTTTGATTCTCTCAGAAGTGAAAAGCAGAGCTTTCAGGAGGCTACAGGACATGTGATGATACCATTCTGATGGCTAATGGATTTCTGCTTGTGTATTTTTGTACTTTCTAGAATTTCCTATGGTAGTAGTTTAGACTATAAATGTATTTTGAGAGATTAGTTCAGTTTGTTCTCAAAAACAATACTATGTGTCTGTTGTTTTTGTTTATAGGTGTTATTATAATAAACAGTACCTTAGATATAGTCCAATAAATTATTTTAAATCCTCAAATCCCCCTTGTGCCTACACAAATCAACACAAAGAAGTTATTATACTTTGTGGTCTTGTTTTGCAAAAATGTTCTGTGCACTGTTTTGACTAGTGCACAAAATTTGCTAAATATATTACCAATGATTGCCATAGCAATTAAATAATCAAAATAACAAACAAAGATACATAGAAAGCACTAAATCACTCACCATTGGGCAGAAACACAAGTTTGGTACACCCTTACAATGCCATGCCCTGTGACTGTAACAAACATTATTAAGACAAAATAAGGTAAGTATTTTAGGTGAAAAATGCAGGACATCAAGGATAAGAGAGAGAGGTGGAAAGAAAGAGAGGGAGGGAAATGAAATTCTCTTGTGTATATAGGACACATCTGAAATATTTGAAGTAATAAACAAAGATCACTTTTAGTGACTGTGATTGGAGAGTCGGTTGGCTGAGGGATTTGTTTGCACTGAACCCCACATCCTGGTATGCTGTGAAATGTTTCAGCATGTTATACCTCTCGTGTCTATTAATTTTATAATGCAAGTGAATTAATGCAAAAATATAATAAACCTTTTTATGGATCATTAAAAAATATTTTCACCTAAGATGCCAAGAGAAGTGGAAACGAGCGTAGAATGTAATATATATTATGAGATCAGGTCATGATCTCATGGTTTGTGTGTTCAAGTCCTGCCCTCCCCTGTTCATTCTTTCTCTCTCCCTCTCTCTCAAAATAAATAAACTTTAAAAGATAGGTATTTCCAAAAACTATATACACATCCATATAAGCATAAAGATGATGATGAAGGATAGTTCCATGGCTTGTAAGAAATGCTAAAATTGATAATGGTAGTAAGATTGATGTGAAGGGAGAAAAACATGCAACTGCATTCATTTATTGTTCTGACTTAAAACACTTACCAAAAAAAGAATCTTCATTTAAAGTGACCTATTGAGATAAGCAAAGTAGACAGATTAGGTTATGACCAATGTGAAGAATAAAATTCCATTACATGTGACAGTAGTTTGCAAATTATAAGAGAAAGCAAGTGGTCATTTTAATATTAAAAAGTAATTACACTCTAGTACATCTATAGGATAGAATTTCATGCAGTGAATAAAAATGGCATTAGAGAATAATACTTAATGATATGGAAAGGTATCCATCACTTACTGCTTTGTGGAAAAGGATACCCAACTGCAAGGAAAATGGTGTGATATTTTTGTGAAAATCAAAATGTCTATGAGTTTGTGTGTGTACAAAATCACACCCTATGGCAAAACAGTAAAGTTTTGTCATCTCTGGGCTAGAATATTTATTTTCATCTTTTTCCATGTAGACGTTCTCCAAGTGTGCTAAAACAAACTACTTTTCTGACATTTATAATCAGAAAAAAGTGAAGTTTTAAACCCTAATGCATAAAATGATAAAAATAGAACTTTCTCCTCTACTAACAGGGAATTGTTATTGTGTTTCATCATATTCTATGCTTTTGGATGACTTCACTTATGTAGATGCACAGTCACATATCACTAGATACAGAGTGAAGGGGAACATGGACGACCATCCATCTAATCCAAAGGGAAAGCGATGTCATAGTTTGGGTAGAGTACCGGTAGCACATTAGTTTTAACTCTTCACATGAAAAAAAAAAAAGTCCTGCTATAGAATTTGGGAAATTTGTTTAACACTACCCATCTATTTGATGATCTCCGAAATTCTTTCCAAATCTGTGTTTCTATGCCTCTATGAATAATAACTAATAACAGCTATACAGTATTAAGCATTTCAATGCATCAATCACTTATACAGTAGCCCCCCACCCCTTATCCATGGTTTTGCTTTCCACGGTTTCAGTTACTCACAGTCGACTGGAGTCCGGAAGCAGATGACCCTCCTTCTGACAATCTATCAGAAGGTCAGCAGTAGCCTAACACTACCTCACAAGCCCACATCATTCACTTTACTTCATTTCATCACGTAGGCATTTTATCATCTCATATCATTACAAAAAGAAGGCGAGTGAGGACAGTGCAATAAAGTATTTTGAGAGAGAGAGAGAGAGACCACATCATATAACTTGTATTGCAGTACAGTGTTATAATTATCCTATTACTGGTCATTGTTGTTATTCTATTTCTGTACCTAATTTATAAATTAAACTTTATCATAAGGATGGATGTATGTATAGGAAAAACATAGTATCTATAGGGTTATGTCTTATCCAAGGCTTCAGGCATCGAGTAAGGGGCTTGGAACGTATATCCACTCCCCCTTCCCTTTACTGTACTATGCCAAGTCTTGCTCCAATGGCATTATACACACGGTGTTCTTTGATACTCACAAGTTCACCTACAGACATCATCATACCCATTTTAAACATGAAGACACTAAAGCTACCAAGATGACTTAAAAAAATATATACATATATATAAAATTTCTGATAGTTTGCTTAAGTTTCTAAATCTGTTTCTATCTTTCCACCAAATCTGGGCTCTTTACTACTATCTTACTCCAGGACGGACTTTTCAGAGATCACCAGCTAGCTTGGACAAACAGAATCCGCCATCAGAACGGTTTTGGGAGAGAAACAAGAAAGTTGTGGTGAGCCCGGGGTGGGGCGGGGCAGGGGGTGGGGGGCGGGTTGTGAGAAATGCAGGGCTGGATTCAGGATGAGGTAGATGAAAGGTTCAGAATGTTCCCCATCTTTCTTGCTGGCCTCAGTCACCGAGGGAATCTGTGGATGGGCTGAGGGGGCAGCCCAATCATTTGAACATGGATATTGATAAAACCTCCAACATCTATTACCACAAATGACCTCACTCCATTTGCCAGGGTGGAAAGCTCCTACCTCACCCAGTGTGAATGTGAGGGCGTGTGCACGTAAGCGTGTTACGTACAAGGAAAGAAAATACTGTTTACTGGGGTTTTTTTTTTTTTTTGCCTTTTTAAAAACCATCATATAGTTAATATTTCAGGTCTCAACTAATATTGTCTGTAAAATACTTTAAGCTGATTAAATTAACTGCTCTGTTTTAGCTCTATCCTGTCCACAGTCTTCTCAGTGGATGAATATTTCAAGATTTTGCTCTTTCATTTATTTGTGAGGTGACTTTTGGCAAATTATTTAGACTTTCTGAGTCTCTGTTTCTACTTCTGAAAGTGTGGTAACAGTACTTACATGGATTTTAAAGCATAAAAGTTAAAGTAAAAAATATTTGAAAATTCTGATAATAAAGCATTGGATAAAGTACACCATGAGTAGTAATTTCATTTCTTCCTAATAGACTCAAGAAACATGCTTTAAGGTTTGCAGCATCCAATTGGTGTCAAAGAACTGATTTTATTAAAAAAAAAAAAAAGAAAGTATATGTTGATATATCAACTTCACAATGAGGTAAATAAAATCTAATGCATTTAAACTCTATTACAGATGTCCCAACACATTTATTGCTTAATAAAGAAAAATCCTAAGACTAGAGAGCTGAAATGTTTCAAACTAAATCTCAGATTGTAGAATTTGACACACTCTAATGCTTACAATTGTTTAACTACCTACTTATAATGAACCACTTAATTATATGTGATTGGTCTAGTTCTCTTTTTTTTTCTGATTTGTTGAAGTTTATTCACTTTCTCTGTTATAAAATAAGGTCTTTCTATAATTTTCTAAAAACAATAATAATGAAATGTTATGCTGAGTTGCTTTAACATTCTTTGAGTTACTTTCAAGAATATTATCTTTTGGGGGCGCCTGGGTGGCGCCGTCGGTGAAGCGTCCGACTTCAGCCAGGTCACGATCTCGCGGTCCGTGAGTTCGAGCCCCGCGTCGGGCTCTGGGCCGACGGCTCGGAGCCTGGAGCCTGCTTCCGATTCTGTGTCTCCCTCTCTCTCTGCCCCTCCCCCGTTCATGCTCTGTCTCTCTCTGTCCCAAAAGTAAATTTAAAAAAAAGTTGAAAAAAAAAAATTAAAAAAAAAAAAAAGAATATTATCTTTTGTTTTTTTTTTAACAGTCCCATGACAAAAGATAAGGCACTACTCCAATATCAGTTTCTCAGGCAAATGTATTCATAATGACCAGGGAGACTGAATAACTCCACAGGTCTCATAGCTAAAAGTAACATATTTCAGTTATTTTAAAGTGGAAAAATCTTACATGTGGCAACTTATGGTAAAATATCTTATTCTAAAAGTTCCTGTAGCCACAAGGAACTGAAAAATTTGGAGACAAAATAAACCCTCTAAATACAGCTGATACAATCACAAGATGAAATTGACAAGAACTGAGTATATCACTCATTTGCTAAAAGCATGCATCAGGAACTAACAGTTAAAGATGTATCAAACCAGGCCCTCGGGAGATTACAGCTTTGCATAACTTCTAGTTTTGGGGGAAAAAAAATATACTGCTAGCATGCAACGAGAGAATGAAAGATTACTGCCTTGTGATATTTTTAGTGTACATTTTTTCATGTTCTTTTATGTTTTTTGGCATTAAGCTATAGAATACCATCCCCGAGTAAGGTTTTGGATGAAGTCCTAAATTAAATCCACAAAATAAGAAACAGGCAGGACATTGCTGATCAGTTCCAGATCTGAATAACATAAAATGAATCCTCTTAACATAAAAAATAAACTGGAAATGTTGATTTTACCTTTTATGTCAGTGAGTAAATGAAGCATTTTTCGTATTTTAGAAATGAATGTGAGTTACCTCCTTAGCCCCCAATTAAGGTAGTCCAAATGAGTAAATATCAATTTCAAGTATATGGGCAAAAAGAAAAAAAAAAAAGATTTGATTCTTCTGAAGACTCATTTGCATTTTCTTGGAATTATTTGTTGTGTTTATGATTTATGAGACCTTTAGATGAACCTGAGAGTTGGTTGAGAGAACAGCACCTAATTGTTCCCACAGCTCCAGAGAGAAAGAGCTTTGCAAGAGAAGTGCTCCTACAGGAGATGTCTCCTTTGCAGCAGGACTCAATTCTTGGTTCAAAGCTATGGTATTTGGGCTAGTTAAGCACGAATCTCTCTCCCATTCCATAGGGAATGAGCTGGGCAGTCCCTGCTCCCCACGTCCACCTGCACTTCGTTAGAGAGCGGAATGCTCACATGCCACCACCCCACAAGATCCCCACAATGACATAACTCCATGCAGAGACTGGCGTGACTGGGCTGGGTTTCCCCCCCTTCAGCTCTTGTATCACTAAGAATCTGGCAGCCAGTTCCGTCCTGACAGAGTTCACAGCATATATTGGTGGATTCTTGTCCATAGTGCATCTGCTTTAAGAATTAACGAAAGCAGTATCAAGACAGTAAGGTAAGTGCTGTTTTAACTATAGCACTGGGGATGCTGTTTGGGACAGTGTTTATTGTAACAGGAACAGAAGAAATTCCAGAGCAACATTGCCAATTGCTACTCAACAGCAAATCCACAGTTTTGAGCATTTACTTTCACATTTTGCTTAATATGCTTTCCATGATTTAGGGATTTGAGATAAATTTTATATAGTATATGTTGTACTGCTTGGCAATGGAAGTTATACAAAGTTTCAAAATTGGAATGAGACACTACTTAAAACTGAACATAGTAAAAAAGTTTGGCATTTAAAATGTTTGTTATTTTATGCTAATTAGTTATATACGTTAGTGTCGTTAAGACCCAATTTTGAAGTGAAGAAAGGCCATTTCAATTAGCATTCAAAATACTTTATATTGTTATAATTTGTTACAATTTACAATGAACATGTTATAAAAATGTGAGCTAAAAGACTTAGACATGAATCACATTTCTATTTTGTTAATTTCAAAGATTTGATTTTTGGATGTACGTCTTAAAAAACATGTTTTAAAGAAATTCTGGGAAAGATGATTTACTTTTTGAGAAAAGCATTTCCTCCATAGCCACAGGTATTTGGAAAAAAACGGGGAAAAAGCACAGAGCGCTTTTGCCTCATAGTGGAGTCATTATATGGTTACAAACTCTCTTTGAATTCAGAGCCCTTGTTTTTACTCTGCCAAAAAGTATGGAAGCATTTTTTTATTATTATTCAATACTCATATTATAGTAAGTATTAGTTTTAGTGTATACTCAGTTTAAACAAGGTGGAGGTTTTTTAATGGAGCAAGACAAATCTTTTCAACATTAACGTATTACAACTTAAACGAATCCTGTAATTACATTAACACTATGTAATTGTTCTCATGGCCAAGTCCTGTCAGCTAAATTAAATGATGCCGTCGTAATCTTAGGGAATAATTTCTCGAGAATCTGGCTACGTGTTACATTATGTCAGCTATCAGAGTGATTCCAACAACTTTTCTAGGGTTTCATCTGCTAAAATAAAGTGCCTTATAATTTCAAATTGAAGCAAAGAAAAGATGTCTCAATTTCTCGTGCTAAACATTCCTACTCATCCCAACCAATCTAGGCACATAAGTTTGTACCATATTTCTCGCAAGAAGATATATTATTTTATGGTATATAGTGGAATGTGGATCCTGCTTCACATTATGATTTCCCTTCCAGAGTTATCCTTCAGACATAACTCTCCACTCTACAAAAGCCCAACTCTTTACCTAAACTGCTAACCCTTTATTTCCCCAAGCAATTGAAATATACTTTATTGAGCCTCACCGTAGAAACATGTTCATATGAGAGGATCACTGTTACAGCTTATTTTTAATTTATATTCTCAAGGTTGTCCTTTCCTACATGGTTCATAATGCCACTGTTCACAGCAGACTCTCCTCAGTTCTACCTCTTTTCCACTTCCATGCTGTGAGAGCACTAAAATCCAGAGAAGTGAGCCATGCCTTCCTAAATTTTGGCATGAAGCAGGTAGAGAACTGGTGAGTTACTGAGAAAGGACAATTTTAATTCAAAACTTGAAAATAATAGATGTTTTCTGCCAGTTGGATCTCTTTATGGGTTTAATTATTTTTTAGAATTTGTGACATTTCCCTGACTAATTAAAAGCACGTTCTAAAACTAATATGCCAAATATTAATTTCGGAAGACAGTTGTGTAATGCACCTAAAGGTATGGAATAGTAAAGACAAGTCAAGATAATACACACACACACTCACGCCCACCACGAATTCTGTTCTTCCTCCTCAGCACCGACAATACCCAGACATTTTTAAAGGAATGTACCCGCCCACCCCTCCGCACACACACACATAGATAAGAATGGCTTTCCTTCAGGCAAAACCACAGATTGCCCCTATTCCCAGGGAGGGTCTTCTTAATGAGATATTTTAATGATGGTGAATGGTAGGGTACAGGGTACAGCTTACAATTGTCTTTTCATTTTCATTTTTTCTGGTTTTGAAGGATGTTCTGAAGCAGTGTACTAACATGGTGGCTAGTGGGCACCACCCAGAAACCTATTGCAGGAAGGCATTTAATTAAGGAAGGACCTAGAGAGATTGACTGTCGGGCCTGGCTCGTCCAGAAGGGGGCGCATGTGTATGCAATCTGACCTGAAACCTGTTCACCACCCCAGAAGTTGCACAAGTACATCCTTTTCCTGACGCTTAAATACAGATTAAAAAGACATCATTAGATGCTCTAAAAAAACCAAACAAACTATAAAATAATAAAATACACATTTGCTAATGCATTTAACATCGCAAATCCAACATCCTTTTCCTGAAAGTGTGCTATTTTATAATAATATGCTTTCACTTTATTTAGGAGTCAAAGCATTTGCCAAACATGAATCTAGGTGTGTTTATTCTCCTCTTGGCATTAACTGGTGGTGCCAGCGGTTATTACTATGACGATTATGATTTCCCTCTATCGATTTATGGGCGATCATCACCAAACTGTGCACCAGAATGTAACTGCCCTGAAAGCTATCCAACAGCCATGTACTGCGATGAGCTGAAATTGAAAAGTGTGCCGATGGTGCCTCCTGGAATCAAGTATCTCTACCTTAGGAATAACCAGATCGACCATATTGATGAAAAGGCCTTTGAAAACGTCACTGATCTGCAGTGGCTCATTCTAGATCATAACCTTCTAGAAAATTCCAAGATAAAAGGAAAAATTTTCTCTAAACTGAAACAACTTAAGAAGCTGCATATAAATTACAACAACCTTACGGAGTCTGTGGGCCCACTCCCCAAGTCCCTGGTGGATCTCCAGCTTACGCACAACAAGATAACGAAGCTTGGCTCCTTCGATGGACTGGTAAACCTGACCTTCGTCCACCTCCAACACAATCAACTGAAAGAGGATGCTGTTTCAGCTGCTTTTAAAGGTCTTAAGTCCCTCGAGTACCTTGACTTGAGCTTCAATCAGATGGCCAAACTGCCTTCTGGTCTCCCAGCATCTCTTCTAACTCTCTACTTGGACAACAATAAGATCAGCAACATCCCTGATGAGTATTTCAAGCGTTTTAGTGGGCTGCAGTATCTACGTTTATCGCACAATGAACTGGCTGATAGTGGAGTACCTGGAAATTCTTTTAATGTATCATCCCTGCTTGAGCTGGATCTCTCCTATAATAAGCTTAAAAACATACCGACTGTCAATGAGAACCTTGAAAACTATTACCTGGAGGTCAATGAACTCGAAAGTAAGTAGAAAGCTGTGCCTGTACGTGACTGAGGTTTCCTCAAGTTTTTACATGCCTGAACTGTGCAAGTAAATATGGTCTCTGGCTCCATTAACAGAAATGAATAAACATGCCAGTAAAATATCTATCCCTCTAATTCAAATATAGAAGAATTCTAGCTCAGTTACTTGTTCAATGTTTGGCCTTTCTTTGGAGTGCCCAGATCAGAAACCATTAAGCTCATAGGACTTGAATACAAAGTTCTTCAAATTTAATATTTTGGGCTAATTCATCCTGCTGTGTTAGCTCTTGATATCTGTTATCACTTGCCTCTGTCATGATTTAGATTTCTGTCCTACATTTATTTCTTGGCAAGGTCTAGCTGGAGGAGGAACATACAAGTCCAAAAGAGGGATGGCTAGCAGAAGATTTCAAATGTCCCTCCTGCTTATCTCCAGAGCAGTTCACATATATTCGTGGTCTCCTCTGACATCTTTACTTGAGACTCCACGTATTACGCTGCTCTTATGGACCATCATCTGTCTCTGTCATCCGTGTCATGGTGTGTGTGGTCTTCACAGTGTTATTTGAAGATGGTGAGGAAGATTAAGGAGGGAAGGAATAGGAGCATCTGGGTGGCTCATTTGGTTAAGTGTCTGACTTTGGCTCAGGTATGATTCGTGGTTCATGAGTTCAAGCCCTGCATCACTCTCTGTACTCACAGCTCCGAGCCTGGAGCTTGCTTCGGATTCTGTGTTTCTGTCTCTCTGCCTCTCCTCTGCTTGCATTTTCTCTCTCTCACTCTCTCTCTCTCTCTCTCTCTCTCTCTCTCAAAGATAAATAAACATTAAAAATTTTCTTTGAAGAGTTAAGGAAATCGATGAGGGTTCAGAATCTTTTTTAATAGTATGAAAGAGCTCCTTCTTTTATACACAACACTTAACCTCGTTAGATTTTTCCAATTTCTCCTTCATTTCTCCTGCTGCCATTGTATACTTTTTATTTATCTTCTGGGTAGGAGTTTGACCTGATCCACTTGGGCTGTTCATGTATTCTTTAGGTCTTTTGGGACATTTATCAATTAAAGCCATACAGATTCAGGTGGGAAATTGAAATTCACCACACTCCATCTTATTCTTTAACAAAGGTGGCAGGAGAGAAAACCTACGGTTCACGGACAAAGTTGTTTAAATCAAAAGGCAGGTGGGAACCGTTGATTTACTTATAAAGCAATCATATCTGCAAAGTAATCTATTAAAACTGAACATCTTTATACCATGAAAGTTGGTTCTTTTGTCATATTGGATAAGGATATTGACATTTCCATCCAAAAAATTACAGTATGACTTATTAATATGATACTTTGTGATTCAGCAACAATTTTGTGTAACCCCTAGTAGGGTTGGGGTGTTTTCAAGAGGGAGACCATGACTGCCAGATCTGAAATGCCACATATCCTTTCTTGTGTCTGGAAATCTTGCTTGTCATACCATATAGAGTAAAATGATCATAGCTGAACCCTTACAGTCATTTCTAGTGGAAAATTCACTCTGTAGCAATATATGGTCCCATATTATAAACATTTGTGGTCAGGAGGAAGGATATTCAGAGATCCCAAAACGCTAATGGGATTTAAGATACTTAAGGGTTGAAGAAACCCATTAGATTTGGTTGGTGGAGGTCTATCCATGTGAATGGGGCTACCTCATACTCTGAGACAAGAAAGGGAAGACACACAGATGCAGGAAAATCTGGAAGTATAAAGACCAGGATGATTACAAGAAGGAAGAGGTGATATAGGAGATGAGAAATGTGGTCCGTGGAAGAAATGCTAGTGGTCACTCAGTGTCAAGCTGAGCTTGAAACCACACACAACTGCCATCTGAATGTGAGTGTTTAGTTACTCTTATTCCTTTCTCATCCTTGACATTTAGGTATATCCATTTCAAGTATTCTTGTTGTTTGACTTTGCATGTTTGCAATTCAACTTATTTTGCTACATAATAATTATGGATAGCAATTGTCCACATTCTCTTAAGATACAAAGAGCCCCTTCATGTTTTTCTAATATTAGGAAATATATGGTCAAAGAGTATTGTCCTATTTCAAGCTTGCAACTTTAAGCTCAACCCAGTCACAGATTTTCCTAATTTGGAAAAGAGGGCAAACTTAAAAGGACATCAATAGTTATTCGGCACATATAGTGTGCAGTACTGTGGGCGAAGTGGCTTCCATACCAAAATCACTTCAGTCTTCATGTAACACAGTGTGAAAGATACGTTATAGCTAATAAGAAGATCAGATAAATGTTCCAAAGTCATCCAGATGATCAATGGCAGAGATAGAAAACTAGTATCGGCCTAAACCCATGTTTTTTTCCATTCCTCCATGCTTTCTCAGAGATAGGTGCCATAAGATCCCTGAAATTTGACTGATGAGTTAAAGACAACATATTAATGGAGAGAACAGTGTGTTGAGCCCCACTGAAGTCATTGTTAACTAGAATTTAAGAATGAAAGAAAATAACAACACAGGGGACCAGATAAGTCAATCTGAAGTGGACTTGAGCAAACATAGACAGTTTCTATGTACACACCTAGATCATGCAGTCTAAAAGCAGCCTCAGTTTCTACTCAAAACTAAATCAGTTTTTCATTTGTGGCAGCTTTTCTTCCACAGGAGAAAAGGACACGAGCTCTGATCATGGACATTCTATGATTTGCTTTTGGCTTTGGGGTTTTGAATTATCGTCATGAAGCGTGGTTGTTGGAAAACTCTTCAGAGGTCATCTAGTCTCTTATTTTAAGATGCAAAACCCCAAGATGTTTATATTGGCGAGATTGCTCACACAACAGCACCAATCTTAGATTTCTTCAGCTAGACTAAACATTTCAAAAGAGTGCTCAGATAATATGACAGATTAATTGAATGGCTTTTAAAATCCAGTGTTTTTAAATGCAGATAGGATAATAAGTTCTATTCTCTCAAACATTCAACTGAATGTCCTGATCTGCCATAAGTATTCTTAATATTTTTTAATTTTTTATTTTATTGTTTATTTACTTTTAATTCTTTAAAATATTTATTCATTTTTGAGAGACAGAGAGAGAGTGTACGAACAGGGGAGAGGAAGACAGAGGAGACACAGAATGGGAAGCAGGCTCCAGGCTCTGAGCTGTCAGCACAGAGCCCAATGTGGGACTCAAACCCATGAACAATGAGACCCTGACCTGAACCAAAGTCAGACCCTTAACTGACTGGGCCACCCAGGCGCCCCAATTTTGTTATTTATTGTAGGAGAGACAGAGACAGCATGAGCAGGGGTGGTGCAGAGAGAGAGGTAGAGAGAGAATCCCAAGTAGGCTCCACGCTGTCAGCACAGAGCCAGATGCAGGGCTGAAACTCAAAATGAGATCACAACCTGAGCCGAGACCTTAAGAGTCAAAAGCTTAGCCAGCTGAGCCACTCAGGTAACCCTCTACTATAAGCATTCATTGCTAAGTATTGTTGTGTCATTTGGTAGCCTGAAACACTCCTGTAGCAGTCCCAAATTCAAAGATCTATCAAGTAAGTGGGAAGGACTTTTAATAGACATTATTATGGATAGGAGCATTTTTTAAGTGATCAATTCAAGTCCATGTACTAAAAAAGTAATGGACATTTTCTATTCTTCAATTTCCAGAGTTCGAAGTAAAGAGCTTCTGTAAGATCCTGGGACCATTATCCTACTCCAAGATCAAGCATTTGCGTTTGGATGGCAACCGTCTCACGCACACCAGTCTGCCCCCCGATATGTATGAATGTCTACGTGTAGCAAATGAAATCACCGTTAATTAATATCTACGAATTCCAATTCTATTGAGGTGGATCCCGGAGCAACATTTTATGGTTACGTTTGTGTGTGTCAGTTTTGATAGTATTCATTTTTGTCGCTGTTTTTACTTCCATGAATTTTAAATTCTGAAGGAAATGTTTTGTAAACATTTTACTCCTTTTTTTTTTTTTTACAAGAAAAGATGAAAGGCAGGCCTATTTCATCACGAGCACAGACACAGACACACACATAGACAACAAACTTATGCTTTATTTGTAAATTTAGTATTTTCTACATCTCTACTGTCAAATGATGTGCAGAATCTTCTACTGGTTACATGGAAGTCAGCCCAGCATTATAATTCCTAAATCAACTCAATGTGCCAAAAAGCATGGGCTACCCACATATGGATGTTTGGTGTCTTGAACCAAATTTCAACGTTCAGATTTGTTTAGCTGAAAAATAGGTGGTAAATTTTGAGGCCGATGATTTTGCAAAATACTAGACCAAATCCTTGAAGCCCCATACACATAAAGTGATATTTTTGGTATTAAGGATTTATATGGTTACCTAATGAAACTTTTCTTTTCTAGAATTATTTTTTACTCTAAGTCATGTGTATGTTTCTTTTTAATCATTTGCATGTTATGTTTAACAAGCTAATAGCAAAATAAAACACGGCAAATGGCATCACTGTGCTTTCTTTTGGAATTCATACCTCTCATATATAAAACAATAGATAAAAATTTTAAAACCATCTTTAACCTGCAATATTTTACTTATGTTGAATAGAGTTTTTGACTAAATAAATTGTCTGCTTCTAGCATCCAGTTGCAAACATCTTTGAAACACATCTTACAGTATGTACTTAAAAGTGTGCAGATCTGAATTTCAGTTCACGTTGCAGGAGGGGATCCCCTTTACTAAGTGATTCTCTGGACACCAACTGAGTGTCCTACAATCCAACTCCATTTTGGTGCTGCCTGCCTAGAGACAGTATCAGATTTCACAGATTAAGGGTTCAGTCTTACAAGACCCCCGCACCCCGGTGCTTCAGATGCCAGGCATAAGCCTAGGTCATCACCTGTACTTCTGATCAATTGGCTACAAATCAGAGGTTCCTAAGACCCCCTCCTTGGGTACAATTAATTTGCTAGAGAGACTTATAGAAATCAGGAACCCTGTTTACTCACTAGATTACCAGTTTATTACACCAGGATATAACTCAGGAATAGCCTGATAGAAGAGATGCACAGGGCAAGGTGTATGGGAAGGGCAGAGGGCCACCATATCCTCTCCAGGGGCACCAATCTCCCCAAATCTCCACAAATTCACCAGTCCAGAAGCTCTCTGAACCCCACTGTTTTGCGATTTTATGGAGGCTTTCTACACACACAGGACTGATTAAATCACTGACCGTTGGCAATTGAACTCTATTTCCAGCCCCTCTTAACTCCCTGGAGGTAGGAAGGGGGCATTGAATACTCCAACCCTTTAATCACATGGTTGGTTCTCCTGGCAATCAGTCCCCATCCTTGGGCTATCAAAGTGCTTTCCAAAAGTCATTCTGTTATCATAATAAGGGACAACTTTATTGTTCTTATGAAAGGAATACTAAATATTTTAGGAGCTGTGAGCCAACAAACATGGGCAAAGATAAAATATATATGAGCAATATATTTTGGTCATCTGAATGACCAAATATACATTTTATGTAAGTCACAATATCAGAATTCTTAAATCTCACAACTTCCTTGGATATTTAACATTATTTCCGTTTCTGTTGGTTTTACTGATTTATATGTAATGATATTCTGTTAAATAAGAAACTTCTATAAGATCTCAACAATCACTGCTTGGTTGTTAAGCAAAAATGGTGGACAACTCCCAGGATTGAAAATGTGAATGTATATAAATTTTTTGAATATGAGACTTTAGAAAATCAATGTATCTTGAAGCCAATATGTTTGCAATAACGGAATCCAGGTTTTCTGTTTCATGGATATCCATGATTCTTTACAATGGGAAATAATAGAGAAAATTATTTATAAGAAGTAACCTCTTTATCCAGTTAACAATAAAGCGTAAGTCTGGGAGCAAACATGAAAAACATACTTAAAACCCATAGGAGCGCGTATATAGCCTCAGTTGTGTCTAAAACAAAGGAAACATCTCTCTAAATCATACTATGTTTTAACATAACATTTTTAGTGAACTCTACCTTATGGTAAAATAGCTTATCATCAAAAGAGCATTATCAGTAAAGATTGAATTGACTGGCAGAGGAGTGAGATATATTTTAGATTAGATACACTGTATAGTTTTGATTATCATGTCTTTTCTACATTAAGTTCCTTAAGCTGTGACTGTACTCTCAGTCCATTTCTTGGAATGAACTTAAAAAATCTATTTTTCTTCAATAAAACTAGAATATAGAAGAAATAAAACCAAATTTTTCCTGGCCCTATCTGTAAAGTCGCCATTGATCTTTTGAAACCTACTCTCAAGTAGGTAGTAGAGAATGTGCCATAAATTCTCTTTTAGAAAGAACATTATAGACTTACATCAATTTTGTCTCCATATCACTTAGGGAAAACATCTTGTCAGCTGGCAGTCTATATCTTTAAAAGCCTTTGATTTATCTCTGTCCAAAGTCATATGCTCTTAAGCCATAAAAAGCAAAGCTATAACTTTTAAACAGTAATTTCCTTTGTAGTTGTGGTTGGTTGACAAAGACCGAATTAGGCACCATGACACTTTCATGTAGAAGCATTTGGGGAAGGCACTAGTTAGATACGATTTTAAAACAGCTCCCTTTCTAGAAGGCAGACCCCATCCATTCAGGGCAAAGTTGGAGAAGAGAAGCTTCCTGCTTGCTTCTTCACCCATTGTGATGGCCCTACAGAGAAGGGATATTGGAGACTCTCTTTATCTGCTTTTTCCTCACTCCCTCGCTGCCACCCCAGCTGGGGTGGTGTTTTTCAACATTGCCTGTGTATAATCAGCATGATGAAATGCTTTCTAAATACAGATTACCAGACACAATGTCTCAGATACAGACCCAGTAAATTAAACAATGTAGGATTTCACATTTGTAGAGAACACACATGATGATTCTTACACTGATGGTCAGCGATACAGGTCTTTAAAAACAACGGCAAAAGTGTGATCAAGGCATTGAAATCCCAAACAGCTAAGAAGCAGCAGAGTCTTTTTCTCTACAGAGGTGGGACAGAAAGAAGCCTGTTGTTAGCAATGCACATACACAGAATAAATATTATTTTTCTTGTATTCTGATTTATTAAAGTTCTCTAACCAACGGTTTCTTCAAGTGTAAGCAAGGGATTAAGAACACTAACTCATAAAGATGTAGTGAGACGCTTCTGCTACCCAATTTGAGAGTTAATTTGTATATCCTTCTTGCCTGCCTATGGTCCTTTCTCTCCAGAGTGGCTGGGACTCGCTTAAGAGAGATGGCTCAGAATTTAATTGATTACATTTTCAAGAAGCATACCAGGGGAAATGCTCAAAAACAGGGTGAATTTAAAATAGGAAGGTCTCTCAACTGTCTCACTAAAAACAAAGATTCTGATTTTGTATCTTCCTTGATAAACAACACCATGAATGGCTTAAAGCAATAATGCACATGGGTTCTTTCTTTCCTAAGAGTGATTCACTGGAGACTTAACTGTAGACCCTGATTTTGGACGAAAATGGAAAAGTGAGGACTATTCCCCTTTATTCTCAACATCTCCCTTTGAAGATCAGGACTAGGTCATGCCTGTATGATGAAGGAGAACTATGTTGTACTCAGGCTTTGAGGTTTGTAAGGAATTATCATGCCCTAATAAGTACAAAAAATACAGATGGATGCTAGACCACTAAATGAGCCAGAGGAATGGTGATTTCTTAGTTAAAAGTTCTCCAACTGGTAATAACTGTTTTCTGAAACACTGAGGAGTTTAAAAGGTTGGTTTTACAAAGGGCTATGGATTTATTTCCTTGGGATCTTTTATGTTTTGGGTTCCGGTTTTTTCTATAGCTGTAATTTTATCATAATGATGGCCTTAGATTTTTCTTTGGTTGGATTTTGCAACCATCATAAATACTTGCTTCCCATTTTGCTCACAAGTAACAGAAAATACTCATTTGATTTAAAGTGAAATTTAAAGTCACTTTACAAATGTAACTAAAAATGTATATAAAATAACAATGTTATAAAAGTTAAAGAAGTCATGCCAAAAGTATATGAAATAAATAGAAATACATTTTTTTTAAACTATGGAGCTAGTTATATTTGCTTATTCACTCATTCACTCAGCAGATTTTGCCTCCTAATAAAATAGAAGAACATCATCAACACGTGTGTCTTGTCCCTTTAAAACGTGACTTTTGTTCTACAAAAGAGAATACATTCTATGTTTTAAAAATATACATTGTATCTCAGATAAAATACTTTCTAGTCCCACTGCTACCGCTTTATTTTAAGATTTGCTCAATTTTCAAGTTTCTTATGTTTTGCCTAACTTCATCAACCACAATGTGACCAGTGTGAATTTTCTAACATCTAAACCTGGTTTTTTATTATTTACCCGCTTAAAATTACATAATGATGCACCCTTATTTTCTTTTCTTTTCTTGTTTATTTTTAAGTTTATTTATCTGAGAAAGAGAGCACAAGCAGGGGAAGAACGGAGAGAGAGGAGAGAGAGAGAATCCCAATCAGGGGCACACTGCCAGCAAGGAGCCCGATGTGGGGCTCCAACTCATGAACCGCGAGATCTTGACCTGAGCTGAAGTCAGTCGCTTAACCAAGTGTGCCACCCAGGTGCCCCTCTGTGCCATCATTTTCAAGATGTGATCTAGGCTCCTCAGTACAGCATACCAGGATATCAAAGATTCTTTGTGGTCTGGTCCTTGGTTACCTCTAGAACCTTATCTCTTACCAGGCTTCACCAGGTACCATATGAAATCACTTGATAATGCAACCATACTTAAGAGTTTGTAGTTGGTTTTGCTCTGATGTGTATGGAAACGTATCCTTTCTTCCTAGAATCTCTTTATAGCCCTCGCACTTAAAAACACCTACACAACTTTCAAGACTCCTCTTAAGCTACACTGTTCCTTTCCCCATAAAGCTCTCTGAACTTTCTCAGAGAGAATTAATATCTTTTATCATAAAAAGAAAATCCTTTAGCGTACAAATGAAAATTCTTTTTTATTTATTTTTTATTTTTTATTTTCATTTACTTTTTACTTATTTTGAGAGAGGTGGGGATGGACAGAGAGAGAGAGAATTCCAAGCAGGCACCACACTGTAGGTGCAGTGCCCAACGTCAGGCTCGAACCCATGAACTGTGAGATCATGACCTGAGCTGAGACCAAGAGTCAGAAACTTAACCGACTGAGCCACCCAGGAGCCCCAACAAATGAAAATTCTTTATCAAAATTCTGAGCTAGAATTAATGATTTTTCTTGCTGTGTCTCCATCTGTACCTTTTTCATTAGCTCACTCAACAAATATTTATTGAGATTCTACTCTACTCCAGAAATAGCTTAAGTGTTAGGGATTCAGCAAAACAAGACCAACAAGTTCCTCCCCTAACAAAATTGGCATTCATAAAGAATTCAAACAATAGTGGAATAACATGTACTTCATGACCTAACGTCAGGTAGTGATAAGTGCTACGAAAAAAAAAAAAAAAACTACCTTAAGGGATAAGAGGATGGAGAAGGAGTGGTGATTTTTTTTTTTTTTTATTGGTTAAGGAAAGACTTTCTAGGGAAAAGACTTAATTGTAATAATAACATTTACTTAAATTTTATTATGTATTAGATACTTCAGGGAATGCTCTTTATATATTTAGCTCAAAAAATATATGTATACAATACATTCATCCTTAACAGGGGAGAAAAAACAGAATGCAAGGTTAGACATATTTTAAGTGTTACATTCCTCTTGTGAGACCAGATCCCTAGTGCCAGAGGGCATGTTCTAGCTCAGTAAGCTCCCACGGCATTAAGAGGGGCTTAGATGTGTGTCTGTAAATTCCCTCTTCCCAGCCCTGACAAAACCCGGGGCCTGATGGCAAGTTCTGAAGATGTGGTCTCTGAATAGTTACTGAAATCAAACTGCGGTGAGGAAGAACAAGTCATGAAAGTCAATCTTGAGTCAGGCCTTTCCTGGCAAGCTCCAGTACAATTGCTTCCGTTTTGGTCTCTTGACTTTGCATAAAATATTTCAGTTTACTTTCTTTTTTTTTTTTCAACGTTTTTTTTTTTGTTTTTTTTTTTTTTTTTATTTTTGGGACAGAGAGAGACAGAGCATGAACGGGGGAGGGGCAGAGAGAGAGGGAGACACAGAATCGGAAACAGGCTCCGGGCTCCGAGCCATCGGCCCAGAGCCTGACGCGGGGCTCGAACTCACGGACCGCGAGATCGTGACCTGGCTGAAGTCGGACGCTTAACCGACTGCGCCACCCAGGCGCCCCCAGTTTACTTTCTTTCATGGGGATCATCCACTTCTCTCTATTAAATCTATTTTGAATAGAATATTTTCTACTTTAACACCTGAATATTAGATATCTAATCTGTCAATAAAATTTCTATTTTTTTTTAATTTAAAAATTTTTTCATCTCATTTGTCTACAAATGTTCTGGCTAGATTTTCAAAGTACATCACGAATCTGGCTGTTTACCTCGACCAGTCCAATCCATTGCCATCTCTATTCTGAATTAATGCTACAGCTGCCTAGTGGATTTCAAAGTGGATTCGAGAGCTGAATCACACAGTTTATTTTCAAGCAACAGCCAGGATGACCCTTGAAAAATATGTCATGTCATCCCAACTTAAATAACTAAAGTATCTTCTCATCGCACTTAAAATTTGAAGCTGTTACCAGAATCTTCAAGACCTTTTTCCCTCATTACTCTTGCCGACCACTTCTCTCCAGCCACACTGGTATCCTTATTCCTTGAACACACAAAATATATTCTTAGTTCAGGTTTCGTGGATTTGTCTCAACTGTGTCTGGACTCTTGATACAGTGTATTTTCTTAATTCTGATCTGTTTAAAATCATCTGCTTAGAATGGACTTCACTAATCACTTCATATAAAAAAAAAAAAAGGACACCCTGCTGCTCTCTATCCTTTCCCCTACTTTATTTATTTATTTATGTATTTATTTACTTAGTTAGCTAGTTAGTTAGTTCTTTATAGCACACACAATTAAGGTAGGAACAGAGAGGGAGAGAGAGTATCTTAAGCAGGCTCCACACCCAGAACAAAGCCATACACAGGGCTTGAGCTCATGACCCTGGGATCATGACCTGAGCCAAAAGCAAGAGTCAAATGTTTAACTGACTGAGCCACCTAGGCACCCCTGTTTTTTTAGGACACATTATTGGCATTGTATCACGCACAATATATGTATGGATGTGTTTATATCCCTACAATTAAAAGTAGATACCACAAAGGCAAAAAACTTGCTCTCTTCTCCCCAAACTCTAGCCTAGTGCTCAGAAGAATGGCTATATGTGGATTTCAATAAATTTATGTTGAAAAAACAAAACACCTCCTACATACGTGACACTGTCACCCAGATGTATTCTTTCTCACAACCGAGCATGGGTTATCATAACTGTAAAACTGAAAGTGAGGAAATAAAACTCCCTGTTAAAATTGCATTGCTATTAAAATGAAGAGATAAGGCTCACACATAAGAGTTTTGTTATTGTTGTTTTTATTGTTAAAGTTTTTCCAAAGATCAGTATTCTTGCTCATGGTACTTTGTGATATAAAATCACAATATTGGTTGAATGATGTTAGAGTCAACTGTTGAAATGCCTTTATACAAAAGGTTGAACAGTAAATTAAACCATAAAAAGTCCCTTAAAGCATTCCAAAGGCCCATGTTCTTGATCTTGTCAATTTATTTCTATTTGGTTGTTCTTTGTTTTTAGATATATGACAATGAGTAATTTTTGTTTTAGTATTCAATACCCTAGGTAGTGCAGATATTTTAAGAATCATTGATTTCTTAAAGGTGACAACAAAGCAGGCACCAAAATAAAAAAATAGACCAATGTAACTACATCAAATTTAAAAAATGTCTGCATGTCAAAAGAAACAATCAACGGAGTGGAAAGACAACCTATGGATTAAGAGAAAATAACTGCACGTTATATATCTGATAAGGGGTTAATATCCAGCATACATAAAGAACTTCTGCAACTCAACAAAAACAAAAATAATAAAACCCCAAATAACCCAATTAAAAAATGGGCAAAGGAATACATATTTCTCCAAAGAAGACGTACAAATAACCAATAAGCACATGAAAAGATGCTCCACATCACTAATCATTAGGGAAATACAAATCAAAACCACAATGAGATACCACCTCACTTCCATCAGGATGGTCACTGTTAAAATAACAGAAAATAGTAAGTGTTGTCAAAGATGCAGAGAAGTTGGAATCCTTGTGCACTACTGATAGAAACGTAAAACGGTGCAGCCATTATTGAAAATAGTATGGAGGTTCCTTGTGCAATTAAAAATAAAATGACTGTATATCCAGTAATCCTACTTCTGGGTGTATATCCAGAAGAATTCAAAGCAGGATCTTGAGGTGATACTTATACACTTACCTTCACTCTAGCATTATTCACAATAACAAAGAAGTGGAAACAACCCAATGAATACACACAAAAGATATTACACAGCCTTACAAAGGAAGGACATCCTATCACATGCCACAACATGGAGGAACCTACAGGAAATTATGTGAAATGACTAAGCCAGTCACAAAAGGGCATATGAAATATGAATACATTGATAAGAAATATCAGGGGCACCTAGCTGCCTCAGCCAGTTAAGCACTTGACTTTTGATCTCAGCTCAGGTCACAGTCTCGCTATTGGTAGGATGGATCCCACATCAGGCTTTGTGCTGACTGACAGTGCGGAGCCTGCTTGGGGTCCTTTCTCTCCTTCTTTCTCTGTCCCCCGCCTTGCCCTGTCCCCCTCAAAATAAATAAATAAACATCAAAAAAGAAATATCCCAAATAGTCAAAATGATAGAAACGGGAAGCAGAAACCTGATTAGCAAGTATGGAGAGAAGTGAAGGGTGATCAGTGTCTAATGGGTATAGAGTTTCAATGTTGCAAGATAAAAATATTCTAGGGATCTGTCTCACAACAATGTGATTATATTTAACACTCCTGAATTGTACACTTAAAAATGGTTAAGATGGTAAACGTAATGTTATGTGTTTTTGTCATAACAAAAAAAAATTCTAAAATTAGATATGGGTGATTGCTGCACAACTCTGAACGTAATTTTAAAAACCTACTGAATTATACACCTTGAAGGGGCAATTTTTGTGGTTCTAAAAGGTACAACTGCGGTTGTAAAAATGAATAAACATGAAAGATTTGGAAAAAAAAGAAACATGGTAATTTTAGAACTGTAATATGTAACTGTTGAAATAAAAAATGGAGTTTTAACAATAAAAAAATACCCTTGATAAAAAACAACTTAATGAGTAAATGAAGAACAGACTAAGTGCAGTTCAAAAGAGAGTTAATGATCTGTAAGATATGTGGAAGGAGTGTTTGGGTGGCTCAGTCGGTTAAGACTCTGACTTTTGATTTCAGCTCAGGTCATGATCTCAAGGTTTGTAAGTTTGAGCCCAGAGACAGGCTCTGTGCTGATGGTCGGGGGCCTGCTTGGGATTCTCTTTTCCTCTTTCTCTGCCCCTCCCCTGCTTGCACACTCACTCTTTCTCAAAATAAATAAACTTAAAAAAAAAAGATATATAAGTGGATACATTTTGGAGAATGCTGTAAAAAAAGAGGAGATAGAAAACAAAAAATGAGATTCAGAGTTAAGGAAGCTAGAATAAGCGTTTTTAATTAGGTCTAATTGGGGACCGATAAGAAAGAATTGAGAATGCAGGAGAGGAAATAATGAAAAAAATAATAGCTGGAAATTTTCCTTAACTGATAAAAAAATCTGAATTCATTAATCCAGGAAAAAAAAATGACTTACAAAGGAACATCATTAAGAATGATTTCCAAACACACACACACACACACACACACACATGCTAAAAGAAGTCAGGAGATAATGGTATAACGTCTTTAAGAACTTTGAGTAAACAACTGATAATATACAGTTGACTCTTGAACAAAATGGATTTGAACTGGGTGGGTCCACTTACACATGGGTTGTTTTTGTTTGTTTTGATAAGACAGTAGGGTACCACAAATGTATTTTCTCTTCCTTATGATTTTCTTTATAATATTTTGTTTCTCTGGCTTCCTTTATTGTAAGAACACAGTGATAGTACATATAACCTACAAAGTATATGTTAACTGACTATTGTGGCTACTGATGCTTCAGCTATTAGTATTTAAGTTTTGGGGCAGTCAAAATTATACGTGGATTTTCCACTGTGCAGAGTGTTGGGGCCCCAACCCCAATATCGTTCAAGGATCAACTGTATATTTGCAAAAATTATTTTCAAACAATTTCAGAATAAAGACACATTATGGTTTACCAACTAGGAAATTATAAAGAGTGATCTTTTTTTTTTTTTTTTTTAATTTTTTTCAACGTTTTTTATTTATTTTTGGGACAGAGAGAGACAGAGCATGAATGGGGGAGGGGCAGAGAGAGAGGGAGACACAGAATCGGAAACAGGCTCCAGGCTCCGAGCCATCAGCCCAGAGCCTGACGCGGGGCTCGAACTCACAGACCGCGAGATCGTGACCTGGCTGAAGTCGGATGCTTAACCGACTGCGCCACCCAGGCGCCCCTAAAGAGTGATCTTCATGGAGAAAATTAAACAAAGGAAATGAAAAATATTTGATAAATGAAACATTGTAAGGATCCAGTTATAATTATTATATCTAACTTGTGTATTTTTTAAAAGGATAATAGAAATCTTACATATAATTGAAAAATAAAAATCTATAAATTAGGACAAGTAAAATAAGTGAAGGTGTTTTAAGCTCTTTTATCATTGGTGGGGGGGAGGGTTAACATATTATTTCATTTCATTTTACCTGAGGTAATTCTGTATAGTAAGATTTTAAGAGTAAGAAAAATGATTATAGTGTATTAATTAAAAGCCAGTATAGATTTTCAAAGTTGGCTAAGAAAAAAAAAAAAAGATTCAATTTATCAAAATGAAAGGTGACAAGGAAAAATAGAAACTTTTTTTTAAATGGACAGGCAGAAATCAAAAGGTAGGATGGATGAATTGAATGGCAGTATATCAGCACTCACAATTACAGCAAATTTATCAGCTAAAAAAATACAGTTTTTCATAATAATAGGAAAAAGTACAACATAAAAGGTAAAGATAAAATTCATCATTAGCAATGAAAAATTTCACACTATCATAATAAAAAATTTAACATAACAGAAAAAATATAATAGTTTAAATATATTTTCCAACTATTGATGATATTAAAATATCCATATAAAATTAATATAACTATAAGAGGATACTGAAAAAATCTAAAAACATTGTGGTAGATTTCAAAACACTTTATAAAATTTTTAATATTCAAGCAGATTAAAAAACCAGCAAAGACATAGAAGATTGGAAATACAAAATCTCCAATGTTGATTCATGGATAGTTATATTCTACATTCAAAAGTTAGAAAATTAACATTCTTCTCAAGTTCAAATAGAGCATTTATGAAAATTGATTTCATACTTAGCCACAAAGCCAAAACTGTCTCAACAAATTTCAAAGAATAGGTAACATGTAGGTCCCATTCTCAATTCACAAAATATATCCGATGTTGACGAAAAAGAAATATATGCATTTAAAAATTTTTTTTTAATGTTTATTTATTTTTTGAGAGAGAGAGAGAGAGAATGAGCTGGGCAGGGGCAGGGAGAGAGGAAGACACAGAATTTGAAGCAGGCTCCAGGCTCCAGCTGACAGCACAGAGCCCGATACGGGGCTTGAACTTGCAAACTGTGAGATCATGACCTATGCAGTTATGAATTATGAAAATAAAATCAAAATACAGTCAACACAAAATTCAGGACAATGGTTTTCATAGTGGGAGTGGTCCACAGAAGGATAACATAGGGACCAGAAAATGGGTAGATGGAAGTCACTGGAAACATTCTACTTCTTAGATTGGATATTATACCTATGGGTATCATTATGTTACAAAAAATTAATTTCAAAAATTAATCAAAATCAATATATAACTGATCTAACACTATATATTATATATACATAAACATATATGTTAATACCTAACAGCATATAGTTCAGTACTCTGTCTTTTTACAGATTTTATCCTCTCAACTCCCCTATCCATTAGATATGTTATAAAATTACAAATAAAAAAGCTGAGAAACAGAGAGATAAGGTAACTTGCCTAGATTTGTACAACTAATAAATGGCATCCAGAGATTTCTCAAGACAACAGCCTAGAGGGCATCCTTGCTTTTTTTTTACTCACATATCTCACATCCAGTTCTTCAGCAATTTCTAATGAATATGCCACCAAAATTTATCCCACATGGGTCCATTTCTCTCCATTTCCACCTCTACCTCTAGGCCCAGTGCAAGCTTCAGTTAATCTGGTTAGAGCATCGTCAACATTTCTAACTAGTCTTTCTGCTCCCTCTCTTACTCTGTCTTATGGCTTGAATCATGCCCTCCCAAAACTCATGTGTTGAAGTACCAATCCTTACTACCTCAGAATCACTGTATTTGGAGGTGTCTATAAAGATAGGGTCCAAAGCCAGCTTCTCAACCACTTGCAACGCTGTTACCTGTCAGGCTTCCAGAGCTAGTTCCTGGGTGAGTTATTTTGCTTTGTGGGCCAATACATCATCGAAAGATTTGGGCTGGGTAACACCCCAAGAAGCTTTCAGGTGAAAGTTCCTCAGACTAGTAGAGCCCTTGGTTTGAAATAACCAAATTCAGAGACTGTCTAGTATTCCATTCTCCTTTGGGGGTCAGGTGGATTCCCACTCCACATCAATTCATTTGTAAATATTGCTGAAGAAAGATGAGGGGGAGGATGGGAGAGATCACTGCTCTGCTAATTACACTTGGCCATTGTCAAATCTTTTAAGTAGTTCTAGTCCCCAGACAAACATATGGACTTAAAATCTGGGCCATTCTTATGGGACTTGAGCATTTTGTTGATAGGAACATGGCTTTTCTTCTCTTTGGTTAGTTAGACTACAGTTTCCAAGATTTTGCAGTCACTTTTTAGAATTTGTCAACTTGCTGGAAAAAAGAAAAATCCATCTGGCTTCCCATTTCTAGTCCTTGGCATTTCCCCAGAAAAATTCTGGGATAAAGGTTTCATTTCAAAATTTTTAAATGGCCTTTAGCCCAGAGTACAACCCTCTTGATTCTACATTTATTATTAAACTTTTATTGGGCTAAGAAAACAATGACCTTTATTTGTCTAAGATGAAAATTACAAGTATGACTTCATGTCTATTAGGATGTATAAGGAGGTGTTCAAATGCCTTAGCCTTGAAAATGTCAAGAAGTTGTTCAAATTCTGAACAAAGACTTGCTCTAAGCAGGATTTTTTTTTTAATTAAAAGAATAGGAAATCAAATGCCGTTTGCTAAACTTTTTGGTCATGGCTTAGATATTAAAATTTAGATCATTTCGATGAGAGGCAGTGCCTGGTAAATAGACATCTACCTCTTTCTCAGAAAAGGCTACCATCAATACAAATCAATGACCACACTCTCAGAAGCTGACATACCCACTTAAATTATTTTCCAGGTATGGATTTTAAATGGCCTTCGGGAAAAGTTGCTTGATGACTATTTCAAACTTTAAGTTAATGACCACTTTCATTGCTGTTCCAGTTCTTGGTCTGGTTGGACTTTCCTTATTACTAGTGCTGTCTCAGGTATTTCTAGGGTTGTACTTCCTCTCCCTCACCCCCTCCCCAATTTTTTTTTACTGTACTCTATTTGTCTCAATCCACTCTTTGAGTTATTAAGTTAAAAAGGTAATAGCGTAAAAAAAATAACACCTAAGGGTAAGCTAACATGCCAGAAAGTAATTCTAGCGCAGTTTTAGCTTATCTTTTTGCAATAGCTGTATTTTTAAATATTCTCCATTTCAAACAGGACACCCATTATGAGTTTGCCTTAATCTCTAGCCTTTCTTTATCCTTCCCCAGGCATAAGAAACAAGTGGTCTTAGATTTCACTTAGACTTTGAAAAAGCAATTGGAGATACACTTCAGTGCTATTTGTAACCGTGATAGACGTCTCCACTCTCAGTACCAGAGTAGACTTTCATTTTTGCACTTTTTTTCTAAACTGTATCTAATTCTTTCTTTGGAGATGGAGTATCAGGCAGCAGTCTGCCAGGTTCCAAATAATTCTTTTACTGTAGAAGTAAAATGCTTTCTTTGTTTCTCAGGTAAACCCATCCAGCACCTGCTGAGCTGAAGCATTCGATACACAAATTCCAATAGCATGGGTCCAAGATCTCCCGCCCAGAGAGGATGAGAATGTTTACCTTAAGATAGAAGAATCCTCTCTCACTTGTACCTTTTCCATCTCAGTTTAGAGTGAGGCTAAAGCTGGAAGGTTTGACTATTCATCTGGAGTGTAAGCTTCAGTGATGGCTTCCCTTCCCTCCACCTCCTTCTGTTTCTTCTCCTTTTCCTTCTCTTTCTTCCTCACCAAGGACCATACGTAACCTAAGCTGTGGCAACAGACAAAAACAACATTGATAAAATAAATACTTGAATTTATACAAACCACCAACATGTTTTTTTTTTTAAAGTAGACAATTTTACTCAAAATCCTCATGTAATTATCTCCTTTAATAATCACAAGAATTCCATAAAATAAATCCTATTTATATTTTACAAACCAGGAATGTGAGGCTCTGGAAATTTATATTAACCGACCATGTTTCTCACAGACCGTAAGTTGTGCAGTTGAGACTTAAATTCAGATCTATCTTATCCAAAAGGACCATGAACTATGCTGTAGACATCATTACCCATTTTTGAAAAGAAAATGAAGCAGGGTTTTCTGACCAGGTGGTTTTATAGAGCAGAAATAGTGCCCAGCGGGGAATAAAGAAGTCTGGGTTAGAGTCATGTTACTTATGCCACTAAGTATCTGTGAGTGATTACTTCTTTGGTCATTGATAACACTACAGATGACTCAAGAAAACTGGAATAAGGAAATCCCCAGTCTCTAAAACTTTTTTAATGCTCATTTATTTTTGAAAGAGAGAGAGAAAGAGAGAGAGAGACACAAAGGCAGAGCGTGAGCAAGGGAGGGACAGAGAGAGATGGAGACACAGAATACGAAGCAGGCTCCAGGCTCTGAGTTATCAGCACAGAGCCTGATGTAAGGTTGGAACCCAGGAGCCATGAGATCATAACCTGGGCCAAAGTAGAACACTTAACTGACTGAGCCACCCAGGAGCCCCTGTAAGTCCCTAGTCTTTTGGGTGCCGAGATTCTGTGTTTTTTGATTGATTCAAGGCCCCAGAGTTAGACTTTGGGATCACCAGGTATGTTAATTGTCTATCTCAGTCTTCTCCCTATTAGGCCTCTATGATGAGCAGAAGATAGGGACACGGGTGCCCCAGGAAATTGCACACATGACACCTGCAAAGGAAGCAAAATTGGCCTTTGTCTCCTCCTGGGTTTTGTCCCTTTCAGCATCTCTCTCTAGTCAATGGGTTTCTAGACCACCCACTTAATCTCCAATAGCTTTATCATACCTGAAGGCCACTCACACTCAGAGGGATACCCCAGGCAGAAAGTAATCCCTTAAATTCTATTCCATTCTTGTACTCTTAAGAAAAAAATACATTACTGTGTTTTGTAGATACAAATTGGCTCCTCTCTTTGCTTCATTCAAAGGCCTAGTGCATAACACTTACTCATTTTCAGTGACCTCACCCCTACGGAACCTTCTCACCCTCAGGATATACTCCCTCTGCCTCATCTGGTCACAGTTGATTCTATTGTGACCGGAGATGAGTCAATAATATTCTCTCCCCCAGGAACTTAAACCTTCAAAAGATACACAGAGATGAATGTGGTCATCTCAAGGCAGTGAACTCAAGACAGAGTCCATCAACTCCTGAGGTGGAAGCCCGTGGGTGTCTCTTTAGCAATTTCCTTCTCAAAGCCGTAAAATGTTTGTTTGTTACATATTTTGCTTGTTGGTTTTCTCTTCCTTACTTATTCAAATAACCCTGGTGTCTTTCTAATGAATCTATTTCTATGTTTTCTTTTTTAATTTTTCAATGTTTATTACTGAGAGAGAGAGAGAGAGAGAGAGAGAGAGGGAGAGAGGGAGAGAGCCAGCAGGGAGGGGGCAGACAGAGAGGGAGACAGAATCTGAAGCAGACTCTGTGCTATCATTGCAAAGCCCCACATGGGGCTCAAACTCAGGAACTGTGAGATCATGACCTGATCATGACCTGTGGATGCTCAACAGACTTAGCTACTCAGGCACCCTCTTCTATGTTTAAATTCTATGTAACTCAAGGAACCATGAATTGATTTAGAGTGGTTTTCCTCCTTCAGATACTTATAAAATGTCACCTTGGTCAGATTCCTTTAACTAAATTCTGAAACCTTTTCACAGATCTTTTCCCCTGTCCACCCCCCCCCCCCCACCCCCGCCACTTGTCTCTATGGAACATATATTTTATTTATTTCCATTCTCTTATTGTTTTGCCCCTAATCGAATAGAAGTTCCAAGGAGGCACATACTTGAGTCTCTTATGCCCAATGCTCTATCTCCAGGGCCTAGAGTAGCTCCTGGCACATACAAATTGCTTAATAAATATTTCCTAGATATGTGGGCATTTATGGGACTGAATTTTTGGACACGGTTTTTCTGTCACTCAGGACTTTGAGTATCCTAATAAACTCTGCTATTTTTCCTTCTTTCTCTTTTTCTGCTTCTCTCTGTCTCTATCTCTCTCTTTCCTCCACAAGGCCATTTTTGCTTGTTAGTTTGCCTTTTTGCTAGTGAATGGATTTGTAGGATGACACAGATTCTCTGCCAAACACATGCTTAGGGTTCACTGTTTTCACTCTTTTAATAACAAAATAGTAAAAAAATAAGATTTGGATGTGGGCTTCGGGAAATCTCAGGCTGCCTTCAGTGTCATTGGCTTTTGATATCTGACTCTAATGTAGGAGAAGGGTGTCTTCCTTGTGGACTGGTATTGATATAGGGAGAAAAATGTCTCAGAAAAATTAATGTTTGTATGGCCTTTACTTCTGTGCATTTATTCTCCAGATGCTGGGGGTGGAGAAGAGGAGTGGAATGCAGGACAGTATAGAGACATGGTGAGCTCTTGGCCATAACTCAAGATCTTTTTCTCCTTGGGTAAGGGAAATTGAAAAGCTAAGAGAAAAAACAGATGTCTAAAAATTATAATAAACAGAAATAACCTGATGGAGGCCAGATTCCTTACTTCACGTGCAATCCGTCAGGTTTTCCCACATTATTAAAATAAACAAATAAATAAAACTTAAAAAGCGTGCTCTGCAATAAAAGCCCGAGAAATAAAATGAGCTCGTTATTAGTATAAATTAAATATGCATGAATTCTAAAGGATGGCATGGAAGCTTGTTTCTTTTGTTTTGAGCGATCCTCTGTAATGTCTTTTTCCTTTCTTACAGAAATGACAATATGATCAGTTCATTGTGACATTTATGCCATTTTACCAGCATATGTATCCCTTTCCCAAATGCTAAGTAACTGTAGAGGAGAAACATGCAACTTCTTTAAATGCTCTTCTAAAAGCCTTCCCTTGGCCAGCCTGGGCTTGCTTTTTATGATTTTGACTAGAGAGTAAAGAAAACTTTGTGACTTAGTGCCAGAAATGATTAGGTAGGCAAAATATGAGAAATACGTTTAGATGTTACCAGGGGCCCATCGTTTCTTACATGTTCTTTCTGATCTGAGGGGCATTCCCTATTCGTTTAATTCTTCTGAACTGAAATCTATGATTTCTTACCATCCTTAACCCCAGATGTCCCCCTTCTCCCCATGGAACGCATCCTTGTAGAATCTTCCTAGAAGAGAGACAATATCACTTAAAGAAATTTGATAGAAATATTAAAAGTATATGAAATCACCCACTTAAGTTGTAAAACATGATGTAGCTCTAATCGTCACACATTGTAAAGTTTGCACATTTTAAGTCAAGATTGACATAACTGATGAGGACAAACTTTGGGCAGCATGTTCTAGAAGACACACACACACACACACACACACACACACAAACCCAAAAAACTTAATACAGCTAGGAAACTTGAGTTTTTATCATCATCTACTCCAAATGTTAAAGAAGAAATACTGATCAAAGGCTAAATACTGATTAACAAATTACAGTATCTGGTAAGGTGTTCATCAGCAATAATTCTAACAGCACCCCTTTAAAGATCTAGTCTGAGCACTCACTACTCAATATATCCTGCTTTCACACACTCATGTCAGAAGGCTTTAGGGTGATTGTAAATGCTCCTTTTTCTGTAAAATCATTATTGTCCTCCGACGAAATCAAACCACACTTTCTCTGAACTTCCTTCCTTCCCTCCCTCTCTCCTTCTCTATTTCTTTTTTCCTTCCTTTCTTTCCCTCATCTGAGCTCTGTGACATTTACCACTGCCTCATGCCAGTACCCCATTGTATCTTGTGTTAAACTTACTTGCACAACCTCTTAACCAGCCATTTAGAACGAATCTTTGGAAGAGATGTTGATCTCTATCTATTCACGCGATGACTGAGAATAACGCTTTTGCCAAAAAGGATGCTAGGTTTGGGGGGCACAAAGTAGCTTCCCACCTGCAGTTGAAGTCTGCGAAGTGTGCCAAAGCATCTGCTGTACTAGACCAGTTGGAAAAAGAGTAAAGTTTCCTTTCTCTATGCCCAGGGAATAAGCTCATGATAACAAAGAAATGAGCAAAATGAATTAACAGTAAAGACTAATTATTGCCTTCTGCAGTGATGTGTATAAGTTTCCCGAGAGACAGATGCGATACTACAAATAGGAATCCTGTCAACACTAGGAGCTGAGCTGCTTCACAGCACACTCCACCCAGCCCGAGGGGCTTTTAAACTGGATTGTTATGATCGATTCCATCTGGTGAAAATGGAAAGAAAATGATGCAGGTTTTTCATTACAGTCCCCACATTAGCATAGCAGCCAATTGGCAGGGTGTAAATTCAAGGTTTCTCTATTTTTCTCTCCCCTCTCATAGGCTATGGAAAGTTCTAAATTTTAAAGGACAACAAGGCTATATTTCAGAGGTGACATACTGAAATTCTATGCTGTTCTCTCCATTTCAAGCTTAAATAACTCCTTAACAACAGATTAGGATACAGCTTTAAAAAAATTTTTTTTTTTGAATACGTCCTCTGGAGACCCTGTTCTCCCAGGAAGCACAAGGGGAAAGAAAATGGTTGAGATCAGGAATCACAATTTAATTAAACATATAGTGCATAGTTGCTCAGTGTATTTTGGAGTGAGCATGACCCTGGAGCCATGATGAAAGTGAGATCTCTGGACTCCGTTTCAAAATTACCAAGTCAGAATCTCTAAAATTAGGGTTTAGGAACATGAAATTGTGACAAGCGTCCTGGATGATTCTAAATGTTAAGAATCCCTTAGGTAAGGGTATTGAAAAGCTGCTGAAGGATTCTGAAGAAAACTTCATGTCAAAATGTGCTTCTTTTGATCTTTTTGGATTATTTATAGAAGACATTATTTTTGAAGTCTGAATTTACATCATTGTCCTAATAAGAACTTAGTAAAGGGTAAGGTGTACCTTTAAAATTATTTGCAGACACTTTCCCTAATATGCATAGAGTTAATATATTAAAAATGGTGCAATTAACGGGCCATTAAAAAACTTAAAAAGCCAAGAACTTCACATAGTTTTGCATAAAATTTATGGCTTTGAGCTAAAATCCTAGAAATGAGTGCAGGGAGTGAGTTGCAAACTTATGAAGCCAATAGGTTTAACAGTTGAAAATGAATTTAGCAGTGAAAATATTTATTGTCCTTTGGATGAAAATATCATTTGGAATTAATTTGTTTGGCTTGGGAGAAATTTGTGAAACGTATAGTGGATTATGTGGCCAGTTCTTTTCAGATTTCTAATATTTCAAATAAAATCTGCAATTCTTTATTTGAGAGGGGAAAAATGCTTAGTGGCAAATACTCTGGCCAAGTCAGTTTAGATTCCAATACCTTTCTTTTCAAGATTTTTTTTTCTATACAGTGTGAGTGCTTGTTTGGTTTTCCCTTGGATTTTTTTTTCTCTTAATAAGTCTCTTAATAAGTCTCTGGAAAATATACAAAGGTGAATATAATAACAATCGCATCATTTTGGATACAGATCTCTTCATAAACAAAATGCTTGATCTCGCTACAACACTTAGCTAAATGTGAAGAAACTATTTTGTAGTTTGGAGATTCAAGGAAAAAGATATTTTGGAAACAGAATGTCTATGAGCCCTTTTGTTAAGGTGTTAAGTTTGATTTCAATGTGCAGGGACTATTGCAAAGGGCTCAGACTGACCTTCACTGGATACCTTGTTATCTCACGTGGCCCAGCTGATCATGTTTCCCCAGGCAGAGGTGGAAAATGTAAGCTTTTATAGAATTTTAATTTGATATTAGTCTTTCCCTTCTGGCTCTGTAAGGTAGATCCATCTTTAGTTACAGTAATTACACACACACAAATACACACACACACACAGACATGTTAAGGATTCTAGAAATAAGATCTTCAGAATCAATAGACACAGTTAAAATAATGTGGTAGCTATCATTCCATGGGATCTTTATAAGAGTTAAATGTATTATAAAAATGACACAAAATACAAAAAAAAAAACCCCACAATCAACCAACCAAACTAAAAACAAATATAAGAAAACATAACTTTTTGAATTAGATTTGGGGAAAAGTTTTGATTGTGTGCCATTTCAGTCACAAAATGTAAGAATTCTCTCCAAAGGATTTATTCCAAGTTCCTCTAATAACTTAGCACATATTTTGTACTTTATGCATATAATTACTTCATAATAGCCTTAAAAACACATGATGGCACAGAGACTTTGAGCGGGCTCATTACAACGAATTGGTCTGGGAGACCGAATAACTGGTAAATGGACGGGGCAAGAGCTTGACACCCGAGGTCTAATGAACTCCAAGGCAGACTATCTCTTCTATATCATTTGTGTCTTGTACAGAGCCTAGCAAGCTAAATCACGGCGATTTCTAAATGACTGTAAATTTGAGTTTACATTGATCTAGATCTGAAATATTGTGACATTTCTCTGCTTGAAAATAGGCTCCTGTGGCCGCATAATCAAAGACTTTCCACAATATTACTTTCATTCGAATCTTTCACATTATTTTTCTGCACCAGGTAATAGCTTATATTAAGACCACCAGTTATCGCCAAATTCTAACATTAACTACAAGCAAAGTAAGTGATCAAAGACAGTGACCATTTCAAGATCTTCGTTCTCCTTGAACTTTCTTAAACATTGAATATCGATAGGTAATTGGGATTAAAATATAAATAAATTAATTTCTTTTCTAGTCTTCCTTAAATTCTAAATCAGTTTCTGTTTTTACTTTTTCCCCCCCTTTGTTTATTTAAATACAGTTTTATTCATGTATTCACCAGAAAGAAAAACTCATTTATGCTATACACAAAATCGTAAAAACCAGGGTGATCCTGAGAAGGAAAAATTAGTGATGAGGTCTTCTTCCATGCAAAAAAACATAGTTGATAAGTTCTCCTTCATACTGCTAGCAAATGTCTTTTTAAACAAACTGGCTAAAGAACAATAGGTATCAGATTGAGGCCTTCATAGCACAATTGCTTTTTTTTCTGCTTCCCTGATTTAGCAGATAGAGAGTGGAGAAAGTTGGGCTGTCTTCCACCTTTGCAATTTATTTGTTCAAATTCAATAAATGAAATTCACAGTAGTTTCTGGAATCTCCATTACTACACACTGGCACCAAGCATAGAATAACAAACACGTGGTTTTTTTGGTTTTATTCAGGAGCTATCTACAAGAAAAATAGGTTTGTGTTACACTACCTCAGGATTTTAGCTATTGTGGCCATACGTAGCACCAAATATTTTTTCTTTATGGTTTCTTAGGTAACTTATTTCCTGAGGTTTAATTGGGAATGACAGCCTTTTAACAGAAGAATAAATAGCATGTTATCCAAAATTATGAATACGGAAACTATGGATATCACCTTTAGCCAGGAATATGAATGACTGTTCCAACAAGAAAACGAAAAGAACATTGTTATACAACATCTTAGTTGTTTCTCAAAGAATAGCTCCTAAAGAAAAAGTCAGGGTCTCAGTTAGAATTAGTGACAAGATGTACATATTACAAAATTAAATTAAAAAACTAAATTGGTGGTTGAGAAAAAAGAAACAGTGTTACAAAGGCAGTAACACTTACATAAATTAAAAATGCTTTCATGCAAAGCAATGCATTATTTACAGAAACAAATACAAATGAAACAAGCTACTGTGCATGAGGAGAGACAAAGGGGAATGGGGAAAATGCAAAATATCAATAAAATATGAGAGAGGCCTTTATGGACAATTAACACAACTATTCACGAAGTCTGGCTAAAGAAACAAAAAGAAGACCAGTTTTCTGATTTCATTAAGATGTGTGTGAGAGAGAGGACGCGTGAGTGGCTCAGTTGGTTAAGCTTCCAACTCTTGATTTTTGGTTCTGGTCACCATCTCATGGTTTATGAGATCGAGCCATGCATTAGTTTCACACTGACAGTGCAGAGCCTGCTTGGGATTCTCCCTCTCCCTCTCTCTCTCTCTGCCCCATCCCATTCTCTCTCTCTCTCAAAAATAAATAAACTTTAAGAAAATGTGAGGGACACTTCATGAACCAGCTTTTGCAACTCCAATTAAACTGTTTCCTTCTGACATCATGACGCTCTTATTCTTTCAGATAGCAGTGATGTTAAAAGCTTATCTTTGATGATTGCCTATGTTCTAAATATTTTACATACAAATCATACCCCATCTTCCGAACAACCAGTGGGGTGAGTGTCATTGCCCTCATGTTGCTGAAGATTAGACAAATCACCCAAAGTCATATCTGGTTAGGCACCTGACCCTGAAGTCTGCCTAACCCTTATATCCCAGCTTCCACTGAAATCCTTTGTATAGGGTCAGTGTCAGGCATCTCATTACAGATTATCTTTAGCTGTTTAGCTGTCCTGTAAAAAAATTATTAATTTACCACCCCCCCCCCCCCCGGGGAAGATATTACTACAGCAATGTTTGTGCTAAAAACTAATTTGCTCTAATATATTTTAAATTTTAAGGGAAATGTAAAAAGTCCCTATTCAGGGGTGATTTTTATTTTTATAAGTTTTAAGAAGCAGAAGTAGTTAGCAAAAAAAAAAAAAAGGAAGAAAAGAAAAGAACAAAAAGAAAAACATATCCATAAGAGAGTAATTAATTGGAATATCCAACCCCAGAGAGAAGTTCTAGTCACCAGAACTGAAATTTCTATTGAAATAAAGGATAAGCATGTTAATTATTATTAATATTATTTTTTTTCATAACCAATTCTCACAATGGAGAAAAGAGTGAAGAATTGGAATGTCAAAGGGGCTCCTGGGTGGCTCAGTTGTTAAATGACTGATTCTTAATTTCAGTTCAGTTCAGTAACCTCATAGTTCATGGGTTCATGCCCCTCAAGTGGCACTGTTAGTGTAGAGCCTGCTTGGGATTTTCTCTCCCCCTCTCTCTCTGTCCCTCCTCTTTTCTCTCTCTCTCTCTTTCCCTCTCTCTCTCAAAATAAATAAATCAATTTAAAAAAAGAATTAGATACTTAAAATTCAAGGAGGAAGGTAAATTACAATTAATGTGTAAGGAGTTAAAGGTTGACTAAAAAGGGTATGAAAATTCAATCAAATTTAATCCCTACTTTGCATCACATAAACATCTACTGAGCACCTATGAGTTGCTAGAACAATGCTACTCAGTGAAAAAAAATGAAAAAAAAATTGCCTGGCATTAAAGAGTTTATATCCTAGAAGACAGGTGTAGAAATAATCACAAAAAGTTTCAGTTGGAATTGAGTCTACATTGAGTACAGTAGTTTCTAAAAGGAGCATGTACTTATTTCTATAGGTGAAGGATCAAAGTATTAAAATATTGAAAGCCCTTTGGAGGAAGTAATACTACACTTGAGTGTGTGTTCCATGGACAGATGGGTGGTAGGAGGATTTCTGGAAGAAGAAGCATCACCAGCAAGGCTTCGAGTGAAGATATAACAGTGTATTCAGAAAACTGCGTCTGGGTAATGCTACAGCATAGGGCCTGTTGATGTAGGGTGGGGGTCCCATCAAGATAGGGAATCCTGAGGAAAGCAAGGGACAAATCATGGAAATATCTCCTATGCTAAAAAAGGTGTAATATATGCTTTAATTCGGGCAATTTTATATCCCTGGGTAAAAGACAATCAGTCACTTCTCCATCTGTTTCAGCCCCAAACTCCTTCTCCACATGTAAGGAACTGCTCTTGATTGTAATCTGGGTGGGGTTCAGTAGCTCCTACGTATCTATTATCTTCCTACTTTCATACAACCAGGGTAAAATTTGTGTCAGGCATAGCCAAGTAGACTAGCCAAGTTCTTAGCTTAGAATTAACCTGCCATGGCCTCCAGTGAAGTCTAAGGTTGTCTGTGGCACCCTTTGGTTCTAGTGGTGGTCAACAATAATGGCAATGACTTCTTGTCTGGACTTCTATCTATTTCCTGAGAACGTCCTTATCTTCTGCCTGTTTTCCAAGTTCAGTCTTCTAGCCTCCTCTCGTTTACGTGATTCCACTTATCACTTTCAAAGAAACCTTTTTGTTTGTTTTTGTTTTGTTTTGTTTTGTTTTTGTTGCATCACCTAGAATGGCTATCTGGTACTTATAGCCTAGAGTCTGGTAGACAAAGATATCAATACCGGATATCCATCATTGATATCTGATTGTTGGGAAATGTGGGGAACTCACAATTGGTTATCTGCATAGCTTATGTAAAAGGCAGTCAAAACTTTGAAATTATTAAGGGATGAGAGTCAGGAAGACAGTGACCCACGAAAATAGGACATATCACCTGTAGTTATCTGAAATGACACATCTCCTGAGAGCAAGACTCCAATAACTCTTGTCACAGGAAAAGTATGAAGGGCAGAGCGGCTGCTTCTAAAAGCCCATGGAGAGGTGCCTGGATGTCTGTTGGTTAAGCGACTGACTTGGACTCAGGTCATGATCTCATGGTTCATAGGTTGGAGCCCCACATCCGGCTCTGTGCTGGCAGCTCAGAGCCTGGAGCCTGATTCCAATTCTGTGTCTCTGTCTCTTTCTTCCCCTCTCCTGCTTGGGCACGCGCTCTCTCTCTCTAAAATAAATAAAAACATTAAAAGATAAATAATAATTAAAAATAAAAAAGCCCATGGAACAGCTGGAAAAGAGAAAATGGCAAACTCAACTCCAAATATTCTCCGCTCAAGTTTAGGGCTTAAAGTATAAGGGCTTCTTAAAATTATTTTTTAAAAAAGTAAAGGTCTTGTTTCTTTCCATTGCAAGATGAGAGCTAAAATTAAAAAACAAAACAAAAGCCAAACACACACACACACACACACACACACACACACACACATTCAGAATTAGAATCAATGCACTATTCATCCTGTCTCTTTATAAAAACTGAGAGCACTGATCTGGACACAGAGGGCTCCTGAGAGTTGGAATAGGGGTTATACAGTAAGACGCAGATGAATATGAGCGCCTACAATCCCTGAACCCACTAAACCTCCCTAGCTTGCTGAAAAAGCCCCATTTTCCTTGACTTATAGAGCAATGCTTACTTATTTGAAGGTGTTGGTACTCCCTCAAATCAGGGCATTAACTTTAAAAGGGCCTTCAATCTTTTCATACCTCATTCCCCTGAATTTTCAGTGATTCCCAACTTATAATAAAAAATAGCAATAGGGTATCAATTAGAAAGTGAATTCTAGGGGTGCCTGGGTGGCTCAGTTGGTTACGCATCTGACTCTTGGTTTTGGCTCAGGTAATGACCTCACAGTTTGTGAGATCAAGCCCCAAGTCAGGCTTCAGGCTGACAGCACAGATCCTACTTGGGATTCTGTCTCTGCCTCTCTCTCTTTTTGTCCCCTTCCCCCCCCCTCCCCCCGTCAATACAAATAAATTAAAAACTTAAAAAAAAAAGAAAGTGAAGTCTAAGGATGAAAATACTGCTTAATGAACCAAAGAAATTCCTTACTTATACTGGCTAAATATTAGGAAAGATAGACAGATCCTGAAGTTACTCAACCAAGGAAGAAAAATGGTAATATTACATCAGGCTGAATTTAGTTATATGAATGTATTTCCAGAGAGTCTAGATTTACTAAATTAGTGTAAGCAGCTGGGAGTCTATCTCTTAGTTTGTTGAAATCCATATCACAAAATGGAAGTCAATGAAAGGATGCATTAAATGAAGTTGATCCCTTAGTATATTATAAAGGCACAAAATCAAAACTTTTACAGAATGGAATTCTGTATTCTTTCACAAAATGGAAGTCTTATATTCTATGATAAAATGCATTTGTCATGTATAACACATCCATTTGTTTTCACCAAAAATTGAAGCTTACACTGGGGATGAGTGTACCAGTATCTTTAAGAAGACTTTAGTGATGCCTATGGATTGTGGATGGGAGGCATAGTAATGAAAACTGATTCCCTGGTTTCAATAAAGAAGAACAATCTGGAGTAGAAAGATCAAATAGTGTCATTTAAATACCAATGAGTAAAATAGATATCCATTCATAGATACCAGGATCAATACAAAGTCAGGAAGGTTTGATCCTCCAAAAACCCCAAAACCAAAGAAACAAAACCTTAATAATGACCAATTCAGATTTAGAGATCTGGGAAAGAAAGAGATGTGAAGACCTCTATGGAGCTATTTGATTTTTAAGATTAAAAAAAAACCCTCCAGAACTGCTCATCAGAGACTTGGATGAGCCATTATGACATATGATGGAGAATTTCTGCCTTTCACTGAATTTTTACACCTCAGTTAAATCATGGATCTAGAGCTTCCAGAAGCAAAGGGAGGGTATCTTGACTTAAATAAGTACTTTCTAATGATATCACAAATGTGTGCTTATGTATGTATGTATGTATGTATGTATTTAACCTAGTCTTCTCCTAAAATAACCAGAGGTCTTTGCCAGAATAAACGTGTTGGGGAAAAATGTGATTTTGATACAAAACTAATTCCTAGGGACACGGGGCACTTCTGCAGTCCACGAGTGAGGGTTTGGGCATAAGATGACAGAGTGAAGACTTTACCTTTGTCCAACCCAAACCCTTCCTGTATTTATTTCCTAGATTCTCTTACTTATAGTTGGAATAGATGACCTCAGAAAGTGACTGATTTCTCATACCAGCTCTGTAACCTGTGTAAAATGGACCATTCTGATTGGAAAGACCAAGTGAAAATTACAGAGCTTTCCACCACTATAAAAAATTTAAAATTAATAGTAGTGCCACTTCAGTAGAAGAATCAGAAATATTAGTGCCACCTTCAGAGATTTAAATGTGCAGAGTTAATGACTCCAGGCAGATTCGCATTTGTGTTTGGTGGCGGAAGGATAGTTTTAGAGGATAAAAATGGATTTTCCAAAGTTTAATTAGATGGCAACTCCTGTCGCAACTGCTGTTCCATCTGTGGTCCAAATCATTATAGCTCTTAGTACCTTCTATGAAGCAACTGATCCAAATAATGTCGTTTTCCCCTATTTCAATAAACAAAATTACTAGAAGCAGTCTGTTTTCTTTCACCAGACAGGAATAGCAATATAATTTTGCCATACTGTTTCTGGATTGTGTTAACTCCTTGGCTTTGTACCGCATTTGAGTCTGCAGAAATACCATCTCAAAAAACATTATGTGATACAATCTAGAGGGTAGACTTTATTAGCTAGATACAGTGGTTAGAAACCTGAATGCCAGCACCCAGGAGACAAGTATAGTTAAACTTTGAACAACATGAGTATGAACTACACGGGCCCACTTATTTGTGGATTTTCTTCAATAAATACAGTGCAGTACATAAATATATTTTCTCTTCCTTATGATTTTTTCTTAACATGTTCTTTTCTCTAGCTTGCTTTATTATAAGAATACAGTATATACTACATACAACATACAAAATATATGTTTATCAACTGTTTATAGTGTAGGTAAAGCTTCCAGTCAATAGTAGGCTACAAGCTGTTAAGTTCTTGGGGACTCAGAACTTTTGATACACAGATTTTTGACTGCACGGGGGGTCAGTACCCCTAATCTCTGCATTGTTCAAAGGTCAACTGTATAATGGAAGACCATAGGGCTGCACTGATTATTATTATAAAGGCTTAAGGGTATAGTTTGGGGGTATTTCTGTAAAGTGAAGACAATTTTCTGAACTATGTATCCATTATTACAAGGAATTTTGAATTTTGAAGGCCACATATTCTGCAAATATCTCAGTGCTGAGAAGCTGTAAGATGTGAGTTTGTCCCATGTCAAGAGAAGGCTCTCCCGACAGATAAGGTCACAGTGATCCTGCTACTTGTCCTTCATCAGATAGAATAATGTTTAAAGAACGTAAGGCAGATCGGTTTGCTATGTGCAGTGTGTGGTAAGTCTTAATAAAAGAATTAAACTCCTAGCTTTCCAAACAAGGGCATATTGTGTTTAATAAATGATTGTTATTTTTTTGAGAAACTAGACCCAAGGGGAGACCGAACAAATTGATGTTAGCTGTCCGGAAACTTAGTATTATCTATCTAGTCTAACCCGAATTGCCCAGCAGTGCTGATTTAGCAAGTATATGATATAAATGGGAATAGGACCAAATAAGTTGTCCTCCTTTGGCCCTGCTGTCTCTCCCTTCGGTCATACCTATGACCTCACCGAGACTTTATGACCAACTGACAGGGAAAAGTATAAATACAATCAGACTGTCATTTACATCATGTGACCAGCAGGAGCCAATTGAGAATGGATACTGCAACAGCACAGCTCTGATGGGCATGACCTGGAAGGCAGCTTGGTAAGAAGTTAGGAATACACATATGTGCTCGTGAATCTGCTCAAGGTTCCTGGAGACATCATGAGTCTAGCAGTGTTTTCTCAGCATTCTGAATGAATGTTGCATAAGAAACTTTTTCTAAAATGTTTTGGAGATGATTTAAACTGATGGGCTTTCAAGCTGCTTACCTCCTGTTACCTTAGTCTCATCTTAAGACCAGTGATATGAAGGCTAACTTGCCAGAAATGGAGAGAGCTTGAGAAGCTAGGAGAAAGTAACCCTAAAACCACGTGCTTCTGGATACCAAGTAATAGCTCATCTGAGAATCACAGAGGTGGCTTTATTTTTATTTTCTGATTAGATAACGAAAGTCTTCTTGTAAAGTCTTAGAGCAACTAGAGAGTCACAAATCTCAAACTTGAATCAAAACATAAATAGCTTATAAGTGGCAGGCTTTATTAATAATTTCAGAGCAATTTTGGTAGCACAGCCTCAGGTGCTTCAGACACAAAGGCTAACCTATGAATAGAAGGTTACTTGCTTTTTATTAACAACAGAAACAATCAGTGTTACTAGTATTAATAAAAGTCATACTTACAAAAAGTACACTGAGAAGACTAAGCATTGACTTTTCGATTCACATCCTGTGTGCGGGTATATGTACACACACGTGTGAGTTTCATATAAATATGCACATGGGGCAGGGGCACTGGGGACAATACCTACCCGGTCATTAGCCAACACATGCCATCAATTCTCATGGATCTTCCAGTAAGATTACTTATGCTTTTCTCTTCAGCATCGAGGTCCAGCATAGCACCATCATATATGTGAAGAAAGGCTCCAATATGAAATACCTCTATAGGCCAAACCAAACCAAGAAAACAAAAAGAGAGGGGCACCTGGGTGGCTCAGTTGGTTAAGCGTCTGACTTTGGCTCAGGTCATGATCTCACTGTCTGTGGGTTCGAGCCCTGGATCGGGCTCTGTGCTGACAGCTCAGAGCCTGGAGCCTGCTTCTGATCTGTGTCTCCCTTTCTCTCTGCCCCTCCCCTGCTTGTGCTCTCTCTCTCTTTCTGTCAAAAATAAACATAAAAAAAGAGAAATCAAAGGGAATAAAATTATTGCTGCATGCAGAAAAAACTCACCCTATTAGGAACACCTTATTGTTTTTAATCCTGTGTTGAATGAGATGAAAGAAGATAGTAATGCCATAAAACAAAACAATATTTTAGGAAAGGAACAACCAAAGAACAAGTTTGCAAAGTATACACATGATACATGATAGAGAAATTTTAAAAGTCACATGATAAAAGGAAATCTGTCAGAAAGCATAACAAATTTTTGAAAAGAAAATAGAAGCGGTAAGTGACTTAGACAATTCAACACGCACTAAGACTTACCAAAAAAATTAGAAAAAAATGGATGGACTATATGCACATGAACTTCCAGATTGAAAGGGCTCCTTGAGTACCCACTGGGTGTTGAATACATCCCCTCAAGGCATATTGTTGCAGAAGTTCAGACTGAAGATGAAGGAAATACTCAAAAGTTTTCAGAGAGCAAAGAAATGTCGCATTCTGAAAACTGAAAATTACAGGGGTGCCTGGGTGTCTCAGTTGGTTAAAAGCGTCTGACTTTGGCTCAGGTCATGATTTTGCTGTTCACGGGCTCAAGCCCTGCATGGGGTTCAGTGCTGACAGCTCAGAGCCTGGAACCTGCTTCAGATTCTGTGTCTCCCTCTCTGTGTGCCCCTCCTCCTCTCACATTCTGTCTCTCTTCCTCTCAAGAGAGTGCTGTGGTCCTGGGCTTCCTTCACTCATGTTAGACCCCACAGGCCCATAAAGCAAGGATTGTGTTATTTCCTAAATGTGCTTTAAAGGCAGTACCTTAGTAGCGACAGGGTGATTTTTGTGTTAGTTTTAATCTACACCTTAAGGCAAACTTAGTTAACTTTTGAAGAAACCTTATACTGAAGACTCACTTAGAAATGTTTTAATGTTTGTTGCACATAAATACCCGTTATATAAGATACAATTGAGCTGATCTTATTTTCATTGAACATAACACCTCTGTTTAGGTTGTAAAGGAGGATTACTATAGTCCCATTAACTGTGTGACAACTGAAATATGCTATTTAAAAAAAAACCTAGGGGCGCCTGGGTGGCGCAGTCGGTTGGGCGTCCGACTTCAGCCAGGTCACGATCTCGCGGTCCGTGAGTTCGAGCCCCGCGTCAGGCTCTGGGCTGATAGCTCGGAGCCTGGAGCCTGTTTCCGATTCTGTGTCTCCCTCTCTCTCTGCCCCTCCCCCGTTCATGCTCTGTCTCTCTCTGTCCCAGAAATAAATAAAAAACGTTGAAAAAAAAAAAAATTAAAAAAAAAAAAAACCTAAAAATTCTCATCTGCCAAATTTGCTCGGGTTGTTTTGTAACCATGAGCAAAGAAGGTTGAAGGGAGAGCATATGGAGTTCCAAGGGAGGTATCTCCCAGGAGAAAGTGAACCTGGAATCTCTGATTTTCTTTATCAATTCTTTTACAATGCTTCATGTGCTTTAAAGATATTAACTCACTTAATTTTCACAACAATCCTCTGAGAGGGTATTATCACTATTATTACTAATACATCATCACCATCGTCCTTATTTAACTGATGAGAAGACAAAGGTAAAAATAAATAATTGTTCAAAGTCTCACAGCTTGTAAGTGGCAGAGATTTATTTAAACCCAAGCAGGTCTGGCTTTTAACTGGCACTCTGTGTTGCCCCTACTCAATGAGTGGAAAAAACTCTTCAAAATGGTTTCATAATTCTGTCTGAGACTTTAGAAAAACATTAGTGAAATAGTTGTATATGTATGTAGAATATGCTATATATAATTTTTATATATAGCAAATAAATGTAGTACGATGAAGGAATTAAAATAATTTTTCATGTTTTTACATAAAAGAATATTTATATTGTCCAATAATGTATGCAGTAAATATTTATTTAATCAAAGTTGGTGAGATGCATGCATTAGGGTTTATTGAAAGGAATCATGGCTACAGGTGGGGTTAAGAGGGGGGCAAAGCAAATGTGCTAAATCTTTAATAATTGCTGTTTGAAATTGGCAGGTCAAACAAAAATCATCCAGTCAAGAAAAGTAAGGTTACAGCTAAAAGAAATCCATAATAGAGTTGAACATATGGCCTCTTGGGATGGGGCTTACACTGGAGTAGTTAGGATGGGGATTTCTATCTTATCAGTTTTGTAGTGGTTTTGACCATTTAAGAGTGTCATTACTATATGTTAAGCATATTATTTTGAAAACATTTTTATATTATAGGTGTATATGTGTGTGTTAGCTATATATTTTAGTTGGATACCTTTCATATTTTTAAATTATTTCACAGAGTTTAGTGAAATAAGGCTAAAACTGATCTATTCAGAGAAAATTATTTCTCTTAGCAGAAGTCCAATCCATTGTACATAAGCATAGCATCTGGGAGCACCTGATAGTCCAATCATTGCTGAAATTGATGTGTCAGACACACATACCAATAAATTTGAAATCCCACTAGAGTTTCATGTCTTTTATAGCCTTACGTATTGCTTTCTCTTTTAAAATGTCCATGGGGAAAAATTCAAATAAAAAAATAAAATGCCCATGGGGTACACCTGGATGGCTCAGTCATTTAAGCGCCCAGCTCTTGATTTGGGCTCAATTGTCTAAGACAATTTCGCAAAACACCCTTCCTTTTCATAGGAAGCAGTAGAAGTAAGCAAATAGGAGACATTGAAATGTGCTAAAAGGATGAAAAGAGGTTAAAAGAACAAGGGCAATAACAACACTTTAACCCCACCTCAAGTTTCTAGAAGGACATTCCTCAGGTAGGCTAGGCCAAGATGCCAGTATCATACTGTCTGCTGAAATTTCTGGGCCTCATTTTCCTCATATGTAAAAGGAGCAAGTCTGGTGAGATGATTTGTAAGTTCTCCTTGAGCTGTAACTTTTTTCACTCTGAAATTTTCCCACATTTATCTGACATCATCACCTCCATTATCTTATTTGATTTTCAAACAACCCTTCGTAACAGGGCTGGTGCATTATGGGTAGACAGGCTCATGATGGTTAAACAGCCTGTGCAAGCTCAAACAGCTAGTAAGTTGCAAAAGAAAAGGTCCACCTCACATTTTTTTTTTTTACCTAAGATTGTCCACTATGTTTCTATTTACATAGCTACTCTAATCAAAAAACTCATAGCTATCAAAGTGATGCATGTGCCTTTTGTGTTTACCTGTTCATTTACTCATTCAGCAAATATATATATTAAACACGTACTATATCCAAAGCCCCATGGACTTTGAAAATATCAATCTGTCATTAGAGAGGAGACACCAAAGCTACATCATGACACCTAGGCTTCCTTTCTCCCTCTTGGCAGAATCAGATAAGACTGAGCAAAGTCTTTCATTAATTCTTATACCAGCTAGCATGACTCAGACATTGTCACCATTGCCTTAATTTAATTTATTGAACTTCCACTTAAGCAGTTCCAAAGAAGACTTTAAGTCCCCATCCTCCAGGAATCAGTAATCAAATGAGGGTAGATTGGATTGCTATAGGAAAAATCAAGATAGCACATCCTGTGCTTTTAGTCTGGAAGCAATGATACCAAAATTTGGTGAGCATTGTAGATGGTCATTTTTATTTATATCATGTCTCCCAGGGTCCTTAAAATGTGATTGTTCTCATATGCTCACAAAATGAGAAGGAAGAGTTAAGAATCATTTCCAGATTTCTGGTTTGGGACACTGAACAAGATGATAGAAGCACTCAAAAGTACAAAATGATAAGAGCAGTTAGAAGTAAAGGGAGACAGCGAATTTCACCTTAGATATAGGCCTTTGAGGTATGCAATAGGAGAGTTCTAGAAAGCAGGTAAACACACACATAAAAGTGCACGTCTCTTCCAGAGGCTGGGTTGGAGATAAAGACTCAGGAGTCACCATAATAGAGGGCATGGTTAAAACTTCCCAATCCTACAGGAAATGGGTAGAGAGCAAGAAGGGCACAGAGCAGAGGACAGAATCTCAAGCAGCTCTAAATGCTAGAAACACTTTTAAAAAAATGTTACAGGAAACAGAGAGCTTCAGGATATAAATGGAAAAAAAATCACAAAGAAAGGGAAAGGAAAACGGGGAGAGAATATCACAGAAACTAAGAGAAACATTTAATGAAAGTGGTGGGTCAACTTTGTTAAAAGTCACAAGCCCAGTAAGCCAGACACTAAAAAACTTCAATATATCAGTACAGTGAAGATCACTGCTGATTTTTGTCAGAGCAAGTTTAGGGAAGCGGAAGGATTAGAAGCCATATTTTGGAGGGTGGATCATGGGTCCACTGGTAAACAGGAAATGAAGAGTGGAGGCAGCCAGGATGCTCCTGTAACTTTCCTACAATGAACTTGCAGCCATATTCGTGTAATAAAATTAAGAAATGACTCAAGTAATTTTGGCTAAAAGAGAAAATTAAGAAAGAAGAAAGAGTTGGAGGGGACTGTGCAGATTTGAAGATCATCTGTTGTGTATATCCTGAGGGTTTAGGAAAAGAAGAGAGAGGAAAGTCGAACCGCAATAGGCAGAAGAGATCATTGTTTTGAGAAAGCAAATAACGCTTGATTTTTTTGTCTCATGTGAAGGATGAGTGTACCTGGAAAGCTACAAGAGATCACGTCTGAATCAGATCTTAGTCTGTAAAAGCCCATAAACTTAAATGAATTTCCCAGTTGAGAGTATAGGGCTAATACTAAAGAAAGGTTCACATTTCCGTAAGCATTTATGAAAAGTAGGGCCAACACTGAGAGGTGGTCCAGTACTGGGAGAGACGGCAGACCTCTAACTGACCTGCCGATGGTGAGGAGGGAGAAGGCGGGAGGTTCAGGAAAGGTCTTTTGGGTCCAGGGCCCTCTCCTCTTCACTGTGCTCTTATCAAGTGCTGACCGAATCACATGAATTAAACTTCCTGACCCCAGAATAAGATAAATTTTGAAAAAACAGCGTGTTTACAATCCCTCACCAGAATAGTGTCTGAAAATTATTTTTATTTGTGCCTTTCTTCCAATGGCACAACAATCCTTTCTCTCAAATATAAGAGCTGGAAGACATTATCTTAGATCTATGCGTTAAAGGGGGAAAAAAGCAGCGCAACAGAATGTCTTGTAATGGACTAAATACAAAACATCTGTTGTAATGAGAAAAAAAAATCTCATTTTAATAATTACTTGGAATAAAGCTCCCAATGGGAAACAGAGACACAGAAATTATTTCTATAAAACAGAGCATAACACCACGTGTAGTGCCAACATAGGTAGAGCCTCTCAGATTTCATTTTTACATTTTTCAAATATATTTTCCTATCTTACCCTCAAACGCAATATATCTAACTAGAATTCCAACATCTGTTTCATATGAGAAATGCATAAAATATTTCCATAGAAACAGAGGACATCAGCATTTATTTCTTCATATTCTTTTTTTTTTTTTTTTTTTTTGAAAGATTTTCTAGAGACGAGCTGCTTTAAAATCTCTTTTGGTTATGTTTGGAATCAAAACTGCCTTCAGTCGCCTGCTAGCTAAACAGGTCTAGAGACCAGCACATTGTAACATCTCTGGTAGGGTGAGTTCAGAGTGACAGTTGCCCTGAATTTTTGTTATAGGCTCCTGAGATTAAAGCCTGAATTTCCTGCGCTGAGCTGCCTAGGTACTGAGGTGCTGTTGTTGTTGGAGGGGTTAACTTTGGAGCCACTGGTGCATATATTTGAGGGAGGATTCATAAAAACACGAGAGTGGAGCCTGGGTAAATCCATTACTGTGAATGAGCGGTGGCCAATAGAAAGGGAAGAAGAAGATCCAAGAAGGCTGAGGTAAGCAATCTGAAGCCCTGTCAAAGTAGAAACAATAGATCAAAAGGTGTTCACAGTGACCGGTCAGAGTAGCTTTTATTTTTTCTCATAGGAGTCTTGATAGCATACACTAAAAATAAATTGTTTTAGTCATAGATTTTTTTCCCCCCTTAATTAAGTTTTAGCAAACTTCAGACCCAGACACAGGACTCCACGGTATATTCCTGGAAGGCAAGGTAAACTATTTTTGCACTTTTTAAAAACTTAAAGCTACGAATTCAAAGTTCTGGTTCATCAGAGGCAGGGTTATGGCTTAATAACTAAAGAAAATCCCTATTCTGAAGAAAAGAATGTTTTAATGTGTCTCTATTGGAAGATGACTAGAGCAGAATTCTGCAATCGTAAAAAAATGTGACAGCTTGTGGAATCAGCTCTGCACTTGCTACTTTCCTCAATTTAGTGGCACAATTGAAAGATCAGCATTTCATAAGTGATGCTTATTTCATTTTTTCCTAAGAAATTAGCAAAATGTATGCTATTCTTATTACCAAGCGATTGAATTAAATGTACATTGGTCGGAATGCTACTGATAGATATATATAAATATATATTGCTTTTCCTGTTAGAACAGTTTGTTGTACCCATAACCTTATTGATATCCAATGGGGAGGGTTTATATCTTTTGGATGGTCATATACCAATTAGTGTTAACCTTTTCTTTGATAGCAACCATTCTGAAAATATGGGCTCTACCTGAACCTAGACATATTGTTTGTTTTTTCTTATCAACCACAGTAATGCCATAGTTGAATATATGCCTCATTGTGGTACAGAGTTTATAATCCAAACTCCCTGGCTGAACAACTTGAGTTTGTACTTCTAATATTAGAAGTCTTACCCCCGACCCCAATATACAACTTACCGGAGAAGTTGAGCAACAGAGCAAGAGATTAATCACACATTTTTCTTCATATCTTAGGACCTTCCTTGACAACAAACTGCTAAAATGTTCTTTGATCTCTCTATTTCTTTGGTTCAAGGGCCAAAGAGCCTGGGAAATCTCATCCAGATGTTCTGCTCATTTAGGAGTAAAAGTAAAAGCATATGCTTACTTCTTAGAAACAACGCAGACTCTCAATCTGAGTTATTAAAAGATCATTTTTTGTACTCTTGTATTCAACTGCGGGTTTCAGTTAACTTTCTTGTATTAAATAGCTTGGAATGGAAAAGCACTTAGAGCTCCTGAAATTTGCTTTCCATTTCTCGGTTTTCATTGTGATTGGGTTAAAACTGGGAAGCTAAAAGTTACTGAGTTTCAGTGTTTGCAAAATGCTTTGCATATAGTGCCTACTCAATATATGTGTATTAATTGATATCTAGTGTATAAATTGTTCAAATGTGTTTACCCTTCCCCTAAAGAAGCAATATTTGCTGGGGTTTTTTGGAGCACACAGTTTTCTACAGGTTGAAAATATTCAAGTATCTAACAGTTGTGTCCCCCATCCTAGGTACTATAATGGCAACCACAATCTGTTTCGTCATCTGGGTATTATTCATAACAGATACTGTGTGGACTCGAAGTGTGAGACAGGTCTATGACGTAGGTGATCCAGAGGACTGGGCTATGCATGACTTTGACTGTCCCAGGGAATGTTTCTGTCCCCCTAGTTTCCCTACTGCTTTATACTGTGAAAATCGAGGTCTCAAAGAAATCCCTCCTATTCCTTCAAGGATCTGGTATCTTTATCTTGAGAACAACCTGATAGAAACCATTCCTGAGAAGCCATTCGAGAATGCCACCCAGCTGAGATGGATAAATCTAAACAAGAACAAAATAACCAACTATGGGATTGAAAAAGGAGCCCTGAGCCAACTAAAGAAGCTGCTTTTCTTATTTCTGGAAGATAATGAGCTAGAGGAGGTACCTTCCCCATTGCCAAGAAGTTTAGAACAATTACAGTTGGCTAGAAACAAGGTGTCCAGAATCCCTCAAGGGACCTTCAGCAATCTGGAGAACCTGACCCTTCTTGACTTGCAGCACAATAAACTACTAGACAATGCCTTTCAAAGAGACACCTTCAAGGGACTCAAGAACCTAATGCAGCTAAACATGGCCAAGAATGCTCTAAGGAATATGCCACCGAGATTACCAGCCAATACAATGCAACTGTTTTTGGACAACAATTCTATCGAAGGAATACCAGAAAATTATTTTAATGTGATTCCTAAAGTGGCCTTCCTACGACTAAACCACAACAAATTGTCAGACGCAGGTCTCCCTTCTAGTGGTTTTGATGTATCCTCAATACTAGACCTTCAGCTATCTCACAATCAACTCACCAAAGTCCCTCGAATCAGTGCTCACCTGCAGCACCTTCACCTTGACCATAACAAAATTAAAAGTAAGTAATCGTCAGGGTATGTCTTTGATTAAAATGCTCATGGTCATTAAACTTATTCTATATTTTCTTTCAGAATAGTAACTGTGTTGGGCTTCCCCCCCACCCATCTGCCACCAACCAATATGCCCTCAGATTTTTTTTCAATTTTCAGTATTTTCGTTTTGTCCGTTCACACACGATCTTAATGGACAAGGAAGTTCTAATCTTCAATTTGTAAATTGAAAAGTGGACCTTAGTATTCTACAAAGGGTGATTACCCATTGGAGAAATTGAATGTATCTTCTTTTACTCCTGGGATAGTCCAATATTCATGCTTCACTGGGTAGATTTATTTAGGAAAATGTACCAAGTACAAATGACCTCATGAATAGTAATAGGAGGAATATGATTTAGGAGGTATCAGAAAGGCACCTCGGTCCTAAAAACTACAGGTGCCTGAAACCACCTTAATTAAAGACTCTGCTTTAGATGACAGGGTTTCTCGAACTTTAGAGTGTACAGGTTTGTGGCTCCATGCCATGGTTCCTGATTGAGTAATTCGGGATGAGACTTGAGTGAGATTTCATTTCTAACAAGTTCCCAAATGGGGCTGAGCCTGCTGCTCTGCGGACCAAGCATTAGGAATTAGTGCTGCCGTTTAACACCTTGTTCAGTAGAAACAGAAGCAAATGCTCCTGGAAGTTGGTGACTTCTCAGGACTCATGGCAATCGGCAAGGTAGAATAATTGCTCCTTTCCTGAAAATAGCTTCTGATAAGGGAGAGAGGGATGAGTGAGAGTGTCTTGGAGGCAGAGGTGTCACCCAGGAAACACATGGTTATAGAAAGAAGCTGGAGACACTAAATGCAAACCTGGCACCTGCACAATCACACTGAGACCAGTTTGACCCTGGTGCAGAAGTGTACAACATCATGGGCATTGGAACCAGCCTGGCACCTGCCCATGCATCCTCAATCCTGGCACAAGCCCATTAGGAAGAGAATGTGAGGAGACTTTTCCTGAACAACCTTAGAAAATACGTTCCTAAAGTGTGAATCAGTCCGTTTGTAGGAAAATAGAACAGATAATTGTCAGAAGGTTGTACCACTTGGTTATTATTCACTTGTTTCCTTTAAGCAAATAATCACACAAACATCCTATTTATAAGAATAGGCTATTTTTTCCACTGGGAACTGCTCGGTTATTCAAGTTTTTCTCTTCTTTTCTTTCTTTTTTTTTTTCTTTTTGGGGTTTTTCTAACAGCATACTTGAGCATATAATCTAGGATTTAACAAAGGCTGCTGCCACATTTTTCCATGGCGATGCGACACATTGTTTAATCCTGTAGTCAAGAGCAAAAGATGCAACATAAGAAAAGGTTCATTGCTGAATCTTTTTCACTGAACCGGATCGCACAACAGCCATATTGACCTAATATATACATTTTTTTTTTCTAATGAAAGTTCTGTGCTTCTACAGGTGCATCCCTTAACTGGCAACAAAAGCCCTGTGGACATTGGATGTGGGAAGTGAATTTAAAGGGATTCCAGGGGCGCCTGGGTGGCTCAGTCGGTTAAACGTCCGACTTCGGCTCAGGTCACGATCTCGCGGTCCGTGAGTTCGAGCCCCGCGTCGGGCTCTGGGCTGATGGCTCAGAGCCTGGAGCCTGCTTCAGATTCTGTGTCTCCCTCTCTCTCTGCCCCTCCCCCGTTCATGCTCTGTCTCTCTCTGTCTCAAAAATAAATAAAACGTTAAAAAAAATTTTTTTTTAAAAAATAAAGGGATTCCACATAGATCCCTGTTTGTGAATTTGGGATTCCCCTGAGAATTTGAAGACAAGGGTCTTTAGGAGTAAAATAGCAAAATACAACACACAGTTGTGCACACACTCCAGGAACTTTCATATTTACACAAAGTTATACCAAGAAGGGTAGGATTTTGTTCTCCATCCCCTGACATTTTTTTAAGTTTTACAATGTTTTCTCATATATTTTTATTCTTCAACTGTTCTCATACCTTAGCATGTATCAGGATCATCTGGGAGGCTTGTAAAATACAGCTTGATGGCCCCACCTTCACATTTTCTGACTTATTAGCTCTAAGATGGGGCCTAATAATTTAGTTCTCAAGAAATACTGATGCTGCTGGCCCGAGGGCCACACTTTGAGAATAATAAATTAATCTTCACAAAAGTCTTGTGTGGTAGCATTAAGACTTTCTAAAGAAGAAACTGAGGATCAACTAAGTGAGAATATTTGCTCAAGGACAAAGAATAAATATAATAGCCAGAACCTGAGCTCAGGACTCGTCAGTATACTATATACTACACAGTATAGTCCCAGCTCATTTGTCTTCAATTTCCAGATTAGAGGACTTTAGAAAAATTTCCACCAACGCAAATAAGAGTAATTTTAACAGCAACAACGTCAACAAAGAGAAATTGATTTATTTGTTTCTTAATGTAGATATCAGGTATGGTATTTCTATATTCCCAGAAAATAAGTGCAAAATAAGAATTTCCTTGGCTAGAATTATTGGCTCATGATTATATCCATTATATCACACTGTGCTGTAATAACTGCTCAAGTACTTATTTCTTTTGGCTGCATAATCTACTCTAGTTGTTAATAAAGTGGTTTCCAAGAAACCTACCTTTTATATGAAGAGTTCTTAGAATTTATGGTACAGTGACCTTTCCTTATGAGAAAGATGGAAATATTTATTTCTTCTGAACAATTTAAAGGACTTTAAATTTGGCAACAAGTATTCAAATAAGTTACTTCTTCGTGTTCTCTGAGAAACACCATAATTAATTTATGAAAATATAACTACCTTTAGAACTCTTGTTTCTCACATTGTATTTATTCAGGCCTGCGTTGATTATGGAGCATAAGGGTAATAAGAATGATAAGACATTAAAAGAGAAACAGGCAAGGGACCCTATGTAGTAGGAAAAGGACAAGGTGAGGAGTCAGCTCTGGCATTTGCTTGCTAAAATACCTTGTGGGCAATACCTTAACTGTCTGAACCACTTATTCCCGCTATGCCCAGGTAGGGAGAATAATCATATTGCCTGATAAAGCCTCTGTGATGTTAAGGTGATAATGCATGTGAAAAACTAACTTTATATACACAAATGGCTATACAAATATGAGTCATTATTTTTTAGCAAGTTGAATTCACAAAATGACCTAAGATCGGAGTAAAGCAATCTCACATGTGGCATAAGCTCAAAGGAAGGCCATTGCCAAAGTTAGGTGGGTCTCATCTTCTAAGGGAAAACCCTTTCCTCAAAATAGTTTCATATGAGACTTAAAAGCAGTATGCAGATTCATGGTTGAAATCAGCTAATGCGCACACTTGCCTGAATTTTGCTAATTTAACAGGACTTCTTTCCTGAATACTCTTAAATTTCAGTATGGTCATTGATGCCAAAGGCTCTGGTCCAAGGCAGGTGCATGATTTCTCACATCCTAACCATCTGAAAAGGCTCATGGGATGTTTGCTGGCTTGAATTCTTTGCAATTCAATTCTTGGCAATGTATCCTTTCTCATTAAATACACGAATATAAAGATCCAAAATTCTTTTCTATAAGTATTACATATGTAAACTTAGGTTAAATGTACTTTTTAAAACTCATCATACACTATTAATTAGAAATTTTGCATTTTAAGATAGTTTTTGAGCACTTTCCCTAATAATAGACTGATTTTTCCACCTACACATGCATCTGTCCATCCATCTACCTATGCACCTATGTGTTCTTTCTATGAACTTTGTCTCCACTTCTAATGCTCTAAATACTACCTGTCTTATTTTATAGTAGTCTAAGCATGCCTTATCTCACCTGGAAGCCTCAAAAACAAATGGTATATCTTATATGCTTTTATTTCCATCACATTTTAACAGTATGTCTTTTCTAGTGCTCTGCACAAAGTATAACTGAATATGGAATTATTTTGTGTGTGTGTGTATATATATATATATGTGCACTATATGTATATATATATATATATATATATATATACTGCACATTTTTATGGGTCACTTTTATAAAACAGATGTGCACAATCTCCAACCTACACAGAAATCGTTTGTATCTGGCACTTTGACAGATCAGGCCGCTAGGCCCTCTACAGGATTGTTGCATATGGCCTCTTGGTCTTCCCACCCCGGTCACTTCTGTTCAAGTTCATTCACACATGCCATCTTTGTCTCCACAGATGTGAACGTCTCTGTAATATGTCCTACCATACTGCCTGGAGAACAAGATTCCTTCGGTTATGGACCTCACCTTCGCTACCTCCGTCTTGATGGAAATGAAATCAAACCACCAATCCCAATGGATTTAATGACCTGCTTCAGGCTCCTTCAGGCTGTCATTATTTAAACACATCTTTAACAATCTAAAATTGGTTTCGTGGGCTAATATTTCTGAAATGAAATTTGGTCACTATTCATAACTTTAAGACAAAGGTCACATTCCAGTGGTGCTCTCTTGCCACCATTTTTGTTTGTGAAGCTTATGTTTTCTATTCAAAGACGCTTTCACCAACGATATATAGCATGGTTAGCTTTTCTTTAATTAATATAACAGACACAGAGTTAAGATAGTTTGTCAACTTATCAACTCAAAGATAGTTCTTTCTTGTCTCTTTCACAGCTTACTCATATCAAATAATGCAATTGTACTGTTATGCAATATAAAAGCCATATTTGTGTGCATGTTCAAAATTGCATATGCAGATACTATATTGATCGTAGAAGCACAGTAATCTAACAGGAGGTAAGGAGATCTGTAAGAAACTAAAACAATGAGATATTTTTTCATCATAATTAATTGCAGATTGCTACATAGTATTTGTAGGTATAAGTTTGGTATTTAGCTCAAGAATGGATATAAAATGTATTAAATACTTATTGTAGTCATTTAATACCAAATAACAGAACAACATCAATTTTCAGTTCACTACTATTTTTTATAGCTGCTGTTCTTAGATATAGTACAGTGTACTCTCTCTATTAAACCAAGTACTAAGTTTTACATTTCTTATAACACATTTCTGAAAGAATCTTAGTGTCTTAACATTTGAAATCCACTTGAATTGCAAATTGTTTAGCTCTTATATTCGCTAGTGGTTTTGGATTTTTTAAATAAAAAGAGTGAATGCTTTCTAACAAAATGGTACCAAAATATTTATTTCAAGGGCATTAGTTACAAGTTTTATTAAGAACATATTTTAATAAAAAGTGTTTAAGTAACAATAATTTCCATTTTTCTACCATGAATATATGCAAATATATTTCCCCCTACTTTTGTTTTTCCTTTTCTTCTTGAAAACATAAGAAAAAAATTACACTCAAATCACTTAACATAATACACCTACTTCTCATGAGTTAAAAAGGAATAACCCAGGATATCATTAAGTAATAAAGTATCGTTTACATTAGACTACTAGTTTCATAAAGCATATCTTTAAATAATAAATATTCCATAGAGATTCATACATGACTTTAGATATTTTCCAAACAGTATTCTGAAATATTCTATATAATTTTATGTATTTCCTTAGAAAAGTGATCATATACATTTGTGAAACATCAGATTAAGGAAAATCTAACATGCTATTTCAAGGTTTCTCAGAAACTTAAAATGTCATTCTATAAGGTGAATTCTCAAGAAAAGAGCATAACACACACAAAACTTATATGGGGTTGGGAGGGAAGAACCAATTAACTTACTTTGAACAGAGTTTTTAAAATGCTGGCTAAAGGAGAGAAATGAAATTAATTGACATTGGGAATAATTTTTTAAAACTTCAAAGCACATAAAGAAAATTATTAAATTTATGTCATGAAAATACAAGTAATGAGATATTATTAGGCTGGTGAAAAAGAATATATTGAAAGAAATATAAGAACTTTAAATATTTGAAAACTTGCCATAGAAAAAGGGGCTAAAATTCCAGGAGCTCCAAAATGAAGAGTAGAACATATGGGTGAAATGTATATGGAGCTATATTTTAGCTCTAGCTAAGGAAGAATTTTCAAACAGTTGTTCAGAGTAATCCAACAATAAAAGCAACTTTTCTTGAGATGGAGTTACCCACCACTGGAACTGTTCAAACTGAGAATGAGTAATGGTTCAAGACAAAGGCTATAAAAGGAATTCCTGATCTGGAAGCAAGGTTGTAATATGTTCCTCTATGACCTTTTCAACTCTAAGAATTCCCTTTTTCCTCCCTTCCTTCTTGCCTCCCTTTCCCCCCTTCTTCCCTCCCTCCCTCTCTCCCTCTCTCCCTCCCTCTTTTCTTCTTCCTTCCTTCTTCCCTATCTTTTTTATTCTTTATTTATCTCAGAAAATATGTATTGAGTACTATACACACACACACACACACACATACACACACACACACCCGACTATCCTACACACTGGGAATGTAATAGTTTATACTATAGTGGATAGTTCATCAATTAAGTGAATAAGTCACAAAAATATATAAAATGTTATCTGTGATAAATGCTATTAACAGAAAGCCACATGGTATAAAGGAATTATTAATACTGATTTGATGTAAAGATTCTTTAAACAAGCAATGATTAAGGAAACATATAAAGAAAGAATGAGAAGAATTCAATGCTGATGGGAAAAAAGAATATTTCAGGCAGAACATAGACACTGTAGTTTCCAGGAATAATTTAGAAGTTACCTGAAGTGTTTTAAGTCAGAAGGAATTATGTTCATTGAAGATTAGTATCATGTAGTGGTAAAGAATATTAACATCGAAGCTAAAATTACTGAATTCAAACCCCAGCTTTCCAGTTAAGTGGTCCTAGTCAGACTCTAAATTCTCTGTACCTCAAGCTCTCCTCCTTTATGAAATGGGGACAAATAATAGTACCTCCTTTATTCAATTAGAATTAAATGAGTTAGAACATGTAAAGTGTCTCTTCTGAACACATGGTAAGTGCTAAATGAATGTTTATTATTATTGTATGCAATATATATCTACATAGACATATACATACATATATACGCAAGCTTTTTTCTGTAGTGCGTAAAACCATTTGGAGGGGATTAAGACCAGATAGGAGTAGATCAGTTAGGATTTCAGTCTTACAGCACAAATTTGAAAAGTGGAGGTAGCTTAGAGTATAAAGACATTGATGGTGTTGGTAGAAAAGGACAGACATGCACAAATGTGAGAGAATTAGGAGGTAAAACTGTCAGGATTTGGCGGTTGATTGGATAGATAAGAGAGAGAGCGAGGAAGTGCTAAGGTTTCTGCTTGCAAAACTGAATACATGGCAGTGCATTTTCTAAGAGGAACATGCTTAGAAGATCATGAGTTTGATTTTAAATGCAGTTAGTTTGGGGGCACCTGGGTAGCTCAGTCAGTTAAGCGTCTGACTTCGGCTCAGGTCATGATTTCACAGTTAGTGAGTTTGAGCCACATGTCGGGCTCTGTGCTGACAGCTCAGAGCCTGGAGCCTGCTTCAGATTCTGTGTTTTCCTCTCTCTCTGCCCACCCCCTCCCCCCGCACTCTGTCTCTCCCTCTCAAAAGTAAATAAACTGTTAAATTAAATAAATAAATGCAATTTGTTTGAAATTATTTTGATTCATCCAAGAGATGTCATGTAAGCTGTCGAATGAGAACTAAGGTTAAAACAAGGGGTCTGGACAGATGCATAAATATCTAGGTGAAATTTTCTAGATTTTGTTTACCGTTCCAAAAATTTTAGAATTCTGCATTAAATATTCATATGCTCATGAACAAAGACTGAGAGAATGAAGGCATAATTCCAAATATTTACCGCTGAAGCTATGAGGAATAAGATGAGCTTTCTACCAGAAATACTTAAAAAATATATATGTATAAAGTTACTATGAAGTCTCAGAAATTTACAAATGGTCTGCTGCTCTCTTCATGTATACACTGTGACCACTACCAAAAATTTTTAAAAACCAAGAAGAGACTAGGAGATGAGCTCAAGCCATTTTTGAAGTCATGGGATCTTAATAAATGCTCCATTTCTCATTTTATTGCCCTAAATTAAACAAAAGCGAATGGAACAAAACAATTTTATCTATGACCTCACCATGCAAATATGATGAACTTCTTTCATAAGCAAGTAAAAAAGAGAAAAAAAAAAAGTATCCAAGGATTGGGAGCAGTATATTTGCAAATTAAATGTTAAAAAAATGGGTTGTTGGTGGTAAGAACCCTGTAATAGATCAGGTTTTTTTGCTTTCTTTAAATTCTCTTTAAAAACCAAAAGCAAAACCAAAAACAAAACAAAAGAGAACTGCATGGTGGAAGACAATTCCCAGGCGACCTCTTTGATAAAGCTGGGGTCAAAGAATACGATGAATCCCCACTTCCCAAAATGATTGAATGTAGATGTATGTGTGTGCTGATAAATAGACAGCTGGATAGAGAGATAGAGATATTTAAAATTTAAAGTGTTCCAGAAACCATGCATTGGCCAGGAGGAGTGTAAATTTTATTGGTTAAAGTTAGCATTATAGGTCATACATGAAGAATGAATTTTTTCAAAGTTAACCACAATAGACTGGTAGGGAATATTTACCTGTCAGAGAGTGACAAAGAGTATTCATTAAGTCCAAAAGAAGGCAAAACATTAAAAAAAAGACAAGTGGAAAGTATATAATAAAATAGTGCATTTGAATCACATTGGTAATTACATGGTACAGTGGTTAAGGACTCGTGCTTTAGAGAGAAAAGATCAAGTATAAAATCCAGCTTGTGGCATTGACTTTGCCAATTCCTTGATCTTTGGCAAGTGTTTGAACATTTCTAAGGATTGGATCCTCACTTTCAAAATAGGGAACAATATCAACTATCTTACCCAGTTGCTGTGAGAGTAAGAGAAAGAACAGATGTGTAGTTCTTATCATCTGACATGTGGAAAGTAGCCAATAACCGGTAGGTTGGAATGTTATGATTAGCGGGGAGTCTGGTGCACACAATTGCACATGTTTTCTCCAGACGGTTTTGCAAATAAGGAACTGCGAAAAATGGATGGCAAAATTGATCCAAGTTAGTGTAAGTTTTAGAGCCATGGAAGTCTAAGTAGTCAAGTGGTAGTGATGGACAGGCTCTATGAACCAGACTAACATTGGACAGCAAAAGAAATGAAATCAGGAGGGGGTGGATCAATTGAGGAAAAAAGACTGAAGCCTCCATGGAAGGAAGTATAAGCTTGAGAGGAGTCACAGTGTACACAATCTGGAAGGAAAAGAATGATCTGAGCCTAGGGGGCTACAGGTTAAAAATGCCCAAAATTCCAAAAGAGCCCAATGCTGAGAAATGAGAAGATTCTCTGGGTGTGGGAAGGGATTGCCAGAACATAGAGGTGAATGTCAGCAGGGTCAAAGAGGAAAAGGATCTATGGCATTGTAAGAATTTCAGATGCAAGGGCTTATAGTTTATTTTAGCACCCTGGAGAGAATTCACATCAAATTACAAAATAATTAAACAATACATATCCTTTAAGTGTCTTGTTAGTATCACGTCACTGTTGAATGGCAGACTCAGGATTCAAACCCAGGTAGTCTATTTTCAGAGCTCCTGCTTGAAAATATGTCATACCACCTCTCATGATGAAATGTGCCTTTATAGTTAAAAACAATTAACAAAATTATTCTAGAATAATACATATATACCCATAGCAATTGTTAAAATACTACTTTAAAAACTACTGTGCCTTATGGAATGATATTTTTCACAATATCTGAAGTATTGCATATATTAAAGATAATTTAAGATTTAGAAAAACAGGGAAATGTTTTATTTACCAAAAACTGTAGAAAATTTCTGTCCTTATGCATCTGAGACGTATCTCTGAAACTCCTTGCTCAGAATATTTCTGTACAAGGAAAAGAAGGAAAATGATATATATAAGCATAGTATAGAATTTAAAACTGTTGGGAAAATATAGCACATCATTTGCAAAATCACACGATTATTATCTTGAAGTTTGAATTTGTTCTACCTTTGGAAAAATGTCGCTTTCTTTGTGACATTCAGCTGAATAAACAAAATTCAAGTGTAGAAAGAGACTCATTGTCTGAGTTCTTAAAGGTTTCTGAAAACAAGTTAAAATTGTCCTGGAAAAAGATCAGAACAGTCAAATGACTAGCAGGAATGGCTTTTACAAAACCCATCTGAAAAACTATCCATAGTGTACGTTATGGTGCCAGGGTTGAATTCCAACAGGGCAAGAGCCCTGCCACATATTCCATTTGCTGGCTTCCTGCTTGTGTTAAAAGTGACAAAACAAAGCTGTTGGTTAGTGGGAATAGAGACAAAGCTGTTGGTTAGTGGGAGTATAGACTGGGAACACTATCCAGGTTGAGAAGTAGAAAGATCGCCTTCAGAGAGATGGAATATTTCCCACCTATGATTAGCAAATTTGGATCATATACACAGGGGCAGAAAGTGTTTTGTATGACTTAATAGTTACTGATGTATTAAAATCGAGGATGGGGGGTCGCCTGGGTGGCTCAGTCGGTTAAGCGTCCGACTTCGGCTCAGGTCATGATCTCACAGTTTGTTAGTTCGGGTCCCGCGTCGGGCTCTGTGCTGACAGCTCAGAGCCTACAGCCTGCTTCAGATTCTCTCTCCTTCTCTCTCTGCCCCTCTCTCACTCTCTCTCTCACAAAAATGAATTTAAAAAAATGTTTAAAAAGTTAAAAATTAAAATCGAGGATGGTAATATATAGTTGTAAGAGCACTGAGGATGTAAAATAAAGATACACATAAATGTGAATCCTAGATCTGCTAAGGGAAACTGAGAAAACTACTCAAATTCTTTGATCCTTGATTTTTTTATTATATTAGGCAGAGAATAGTATGTACTTTACATGTTAGTCCTCTGAAGATAGGAAATAGTGTATGTAGGATGCCTGGAATACACTTGGTGCTCAGTAAGTAAAATCTTATGATTATTGTTGGTATTATTACTATTTGAGGTTCTTGAACAAAGATGTGTTAAAGAAGTTTTAGGCAGCAATTTATTTAGAAGGAATATGTGATAAAGTAAAAATAGTAAAATGTCAATGATGGAGTTTTGGGGCTTGGCCTATAGGTATTCTTTCCATTTGATTTTATTTAATTTTTAAAACTCTAGAGGCAGAAAAGGGAGTTGATAACTAATTCTTTTTCAAAAATGATTTCGGGCGCCTGGGTGGCTCAGTCGGTGAAGCGTCCGACTTCAGCTCAGGTCACGATCTCGTGGTCCGCGAGTTCGAGCCCCGCGTCGGACTCTGGGCTGATGGCTCAGAGCCTGGAGCTTGCTTCTGATTCTGTGTCTCCCTCTCTCTCTCTGCCCCTCCCCCGTTAATGCTGTGTCTCTCTCTGTCTCAAAAATAAATAAACGTTAAAAAAATTTAAAAATGATTTCTTTTACTTATTTTGAGAGAGAGAGAGAACATATGTATGTGGGAGAAGCAGAGAGAGAAGAGAGAGAGAGAATTCCAAGCCGCTCAGTACTGTCAACATGGGGCCTGATGCGGGGCTGGATTCCACAGACCATGAGACCATGACCTGAACCAAAATCAAGAGTAGGATGCTTAACCAACTGAGCCACCTGGACACCCCAATAATTCATTCTTTTTTACTCATAATATCCTAATGACTTATAATGGCTCTGAAATACTAGTGATAATAATAAACCTATTTAAAATCTCTGAATGCAAATTTCCCTATTTTGATGGAGAGGTCCAGGATTCACCAATAACATTTTACTCTCTTTTTGGGCACCCCGAAGGATAAAACTTCCCCATCCCCCTGAAAGAAAGCAGAGAATTCATGAGATAATTTCTGGCCCCAGTGCAATGAGTGGAAACGATATGTATCACTTCCAGGCCAAAGGATTTCACTGGTGAGGTACAACTTTCTTTTTCTATCCCACTAATGTGAGAAGGAAAAAAGCCCCTGTGTTCCAGGTTCTAGATGGTAGTGGGTTTGCACTCTGTCAGCAGTATGTGTAGCTGTCTGGGGCGGGTAAGATGGGGCAGAGATGACCTCTTAACTGGTACAAGGACTGGTACAGGGAGAGAAAGTAACTTCTCTGTTGGTATTAAGCCAATGAAATCTGTGCTATTTGCTATGACAACATAACAGTCTAACCTTAATTCATTCACATTTGCATGTCTTTTCAGTGATATACACTGATGAAGTCCAAGAAAACAGTGTTACACAATCGGTATAATATTTGCGATTTAATTTGTAATTTCTATCTAAATGATACATAAGCTTGTTAAAAGTCAAACAGCTAAGAAAAACTTCCAATGAAAACAATGATTTCCTGCCTCACCCTTCCCACCCTGGTCCAATTCTTTAGACACAACACTTTTTATATTTACTGGTTTTATTTTTCTTAAAGTTATCATAGTATTGTTAATGACATGATTTTATCCTTCTTGCTTTAGTAAATTTAAGCAACCTATACTAACCCTGTTATAGATGATCATTCGGCATACTCGTATCTACTTACCCCCTTCTTCCTATATTTTGGTAGCTATCTTATTAGTTAGATTTCTTAACTTAGGTAATAAACTTGAATAAAAAACTTACACTTCTATTTTCCAGTTCCAACAACTCTAGGAGACTATTTCAACTTTTCTCCATGTGAGATGAAACCATTAACATCCTAACCCTTCCTTTTACTTTACCATCATCTCCTGTCAGCTACACCTTTATTTTCATGTTAAAGTTGTACACTTGTAAATAATAACTATGTTTTCTGTGCATGCTTATAAACCGACTCTAGAAAAGTTTTTTAAAAAGACAATTTAGAGTATAATGAGTATATATACAATTTGTCTTTTTCTGAGTTGCAGTAAGAGACAGGCTTCTCCTTTTCTGTATCTATCTCTTAGCAAATATTGAACTTACTGCATCACTAGTCTATTTCTGAATCACTAGTCTATACACGTTCATCTTGTTTCTGCTATCATCCAAAGAGATGGTGAAATGTGCCATGAGAAGTTGACTTCCTCTTCAATTTCTTTGCTGTAATGGATTTAGCCCTTTTTAGAACTCTGCATAACAATTTTCTTTTTTTTTTAATGTTTATGTATTTTTGAGGGGGGGCGGGGAGACAGAGTGTGACAGGGGAAAGACAGAGAGAAAGAGAGAGAAACAGAATCCGGAGCAGGCTCCAGGCTCTGAGTTGTCAGCACAGAGCCAGACACGGGGCTCAAACTCACAGACCATGAGATCATGACCTGAGCCGAAGTTGGTCACTTAACCAACGGAGCCACTAGGTGCCCCGGCATAATGATTTCAATGAGATTTTGAGAAGAATGTGAGACAGATATGCTTCAGTGGCGTCTTCTCTGTCCACTGCTACCCATTAAAGATTCAGTGTCATGTGGTGGTTTGAAACTTTCCCTTTGAAATAGGTGTGTGAGTCCAGGGATGAGGTAAATGATGGATGCAGGATGGAGAACTGTGTGGGAAAGTATCAAGAAGTGGGGAGCTACAAACCAAAACCACAGTGAGATATCACTTCACACCGATCAGAATGGCTAAAATCAAAAACGCAAGACACAATAAGTGTTGTCAAGAATGTGGAGAAAAAGGAACCCTCATGCATTATTGGTGGGAATGCAAACCAGTGTAGCCACTGTGGAAAACAGTATGGAGGTTTCTCAAAAATTAAAAATAGAATTACCATATGACCCAGTAATTCCACTGTTGGATATTCCCCTAAAGCATATAAAAACACTAACTTGAAAATATATATGCACCCCTATGTTTATTACAGCACCATTTACAGTAGCCAAATTATGGAAGTGGCCTAAGGATCGTTCAGTAGAGGAATGGATAATGAAGATGTGGAGTCCAAATGCAATGGAATATTATTCAGCCATAAAAAGAATGAAACCTTGCCATTTGTAACAACATGGATGGATCTAGAGAGTATCGTGCAAAGTGCAAGAAGTCAGTCAGAGAAAGACAAATACCGGATGATTGCACTCGTATGCAGAATTTAAGAAACAAAACAAAGGAAAATTGAGACAAACCAAAACACCGACTCTTAACTGTAGAGAACAAACTCAAGTTCACCAGAGGGGAGGTGGGTGGGGGGATGGGGGAAACAGGCAAAGGGGATGAAGAGTGCACTTATTTTAACGAGCACTAAGTTATCTACAGCATTGTTGAATCACTGTATCGTATACCTGAAACTAACATAACACTGTACGTTAACTCTACTGAAATTGAAAGAAGGAGAAGAAGTGCAGAACTAATGGTAAAGATGCATGGAGTAGGGTGTCGTAAAGAAGCTACAAGTAGGAAGGAAAGGGAATTACACACGGACTCCAGGGGTTCTTGACTCAGGTGGCTAAATCGAAATGACCGTTGGCTCCATTTTGGCCTGCAGATGGAGAGGTGGGTACACATTTTACTATAGGAGGTCAGAGCCCGGAAGTGAATATTGTTTATGCTTTTAGTGAAATCACATCGCTCCTTTTGGTCTATAGAAGACCAACAAGCTTTGTTTTCTCACGGTTCTCGAGGCTAGACATCCAAGATCAAGGTATTGGCAGGTTTGGTTTCTCCTGAGGTCTCTGTCTTTGGCTTGCAGAGGGCGGCTTTCTCTCTCTCTTCACATGGTTCTTCTCTGTGCACACAAAACCCTGGTGTTAGTGTATTCAAAATTCCTCTTCTTATAAGCCAGATTGGGTAAGGACTCACTCTAAGAAACTTATCCTGACTTAATTGCCTCTTTAAAGACCTTATCTCCAAATGCAGTCCACTCTGAGCTTCAACATATAAAGTTTGGGGGACACAATTCTGTCTGTAACAATAATCATCTGAAAATGTAATCTTTTCCTTTTCCTTAACTGTTTTAAGTATTTTATTTAGTAACTGGGAAAGGTACACAATAATAGATTGTGTGAGCGTTTTTCCCGCATTTTGTCAGACTAGCCATTACTATCCACCTTTACGCACTACATTTGCCTGGGTGTTTTAGTGCTTAGAGGAAAGTCTGATTGCATTAGTCACTGTAGCTAGAAGACTGATCTAATTGGTTGTTTTAAAATGTTTAAATGCAAGGTAGCCCAGAAAAAGGAAAACACACAAATCAGTATTAGATTCAATCCTAGTTATCAGCCCTACAAAATACATAAAACTTTAAATGTAGACCTAAATAATTTGTGATAGAAATAAGACTAATTAGTGAGGTGTTGTCTAAAGCCAGTTCATTTCATTTGTTCGACATGAAAGTTTCTACTCTTAAAATCTAAGCAAATAAACTTTACAAAGAATGAATGCTCAGTATAAATTCTCAGCAGTTCTAAATGGCCAAGATAGTTCAACAATCTCTAAGTTAGCTGACAGAATCTTTTGGTCCTAAGTCATAATTCCAAATGTTTGGGGAAAGATGTCAACAGAATAAAATGAGAATTGCCACATCAAATCTTCTGTGTTTATAAAAGAAACAGCTGTGACTAAGGAGCCTGAGGGCAATGAATTAATATTCAAAGTTATCCTTCTAAAATGGAGTTATGAATTTGAACATGTTCACAAGAAAACAAAATAAGCTGACATCCATTTGAATGATCTTTACAGATGTGAAATAAATATATACCAATCTGCTTTGCAATTAAATCCACATAATTAGTTCAGGGATTTCATGCCAAAAGTATGTTGTAATTCTACTAAATTTAAATTGTGCACAGTGGTAAATGAGAATAAATATTCCAAAATGATAGCTAATTTAGCATGTCCACACACACACATGCATTGCACACACACACACACACACACACACACACACAGAATCAAACTCATGCAAATCTGGAAATAATTATATCATCTCTTTACTGGCAAACCTAAAGGAAAAGTTCACAAGGAAACCAGTTTTACATTTAATATCTCATATTTCATGCACATAAGGAAAAATAAATGATGGCCAAAAAAAAAAAAGGTTTATATGTATCTCTTGTCGCAGTCAAAAGATAACTTGTTCTATGAACATATTGTAAAGACATCCAAATGTTCTTTCTTTATCTTCTTTCCTAAATGATAAGTATTTTAATTCCAGATGGTACATATTACACAATGTCATCCATCAAAAGTTGTGTGATTCCAGGCACATAAAACTCTTGCACAAAAGCACTGCTCTGTAGTTCCCTTCTTTTTTGGTTGTTGCTTTTTCTTTCTCTGCTCATTGTCTTTTTTTTTTTTTTCTTTTTGCAAGGGGCAATGGTATTAATTTCTGGTAATGTGATATCTAGCAGTATCTTTGTAAAGTAACAAAGATTCGGACATCACTAATATTATTTTCTAAGTAGAATGTTAGCCCTCACTCACCATTCTTTTAACGTTTATCAGACTATGCACTTCTTCCAGGAAAGTGTGAAATGCAACACAGCATCATAACTAAAAGGTTTTTTTAAAAGTCAGCATGCCAAGGATAGCAAAGTGCCAAATCAGTCTAATTTGAGTAGAAGACAATGTGTCAAAATTGTTATGCTATTTCTATGGGAGATTTTTTTTTTAATCAGGAACTAGAGGTTCAAATCCTGCCCAAGCCTTAGGTCCTAGTAGGATCAGCCTGTAAACAATCAGCCCACTATCTAAGAAAGAATAATCTAGTTGCTGAAGTTATGGCTGAGATGAAGAAGAAAAATACCCTTAAAGAAAAAAAAATGACTTTTGAATCATCAAAAGTAAGTTGCTAGATATTTATTGATAACATTATAAACATACAGTATTTAATATATATTGAACAGTAAATATCAGGATTTTCAATTATATAAACAGATGAGTAAACTTAATGGTTTATGAAAAATCAAAGATGTTATTTCTCAGTCTGGGAAGCAGAGAAAAGAGTTTGCAGAATCAACGAAGGCAAAAGAAGTTCATTCTGCTTCCACTTCTGATGTATGTGCTTCATTCAGCCACAGAGAACATGCTTTCACATCCTGTATGGCTGGTGTCACGTAAATAACAGACTGTATTTGTCAGTCACACCACTGAGTTCTTGCAGGGGTTCAAGCAACTGCAAAATACCTAGACTTTCATTTTCTCGTCCATTAAATGAGAGTGGTAAGAGTTGCTATAGCAGTCGGTTCTGCCACTGCCGAATCCTATTTTCTATTTCCCAATTTTCCGTAGAAACAGGAAGGGCTAAACCCTTCCTAGGTTCCCCGCTGTCCTCATTTCCGTTTTTCCTAAAGCAGTTTCTGAGACAAGGATTTGGGTATAAATAGCAGGTGGAAGTCAACCCAGGAAAAAATTGAAAGGGGAGTGAAGTAAGAGAGCCCATAAAGGATGTGTTCATGAACAATGACCATGGTGGGCAACTGGGGATCAAACACTATGGGGGCTCTGGGAGACTTGCAGAAGACCTCTTGGAATGATCCAAGTGAGGGGTGAAAGGGTTGGGGCTTTTATAGAACTACTCCTGTTCTTATCAATTCATTGTTTGATCTCCGTAACATAGGTACCTGAACATGACTGCATCATTAAGAATTGTGGAGATGCATGTATAGTTTGAAAAATGTCATGTTAAAAATATGTGTTTGTGCAGTATTACTAATTTGTCTTGGTGGTAGAAACTGTACAATTTGGTAAAAAAATAAATAAATAACCTGAGTTCTATCCCATCCTGCCTTTTCATTCGCTGATAACAAAACAGAATAATCTTTCTGACTGGGCCTTAGAGTTTTGTGATTTGAGAAATGATGAGCTTGAAATATTGATGAAACCAACAGATTTTCAGTTCCAGGTCCCAAGAGTCTGTGATTAAATACATTTTATGATATTTATAATAACTTTACTCATTTTTGGTCAGGACTTTAAAACTTTAAATACCACATTTATTGTTTTTCATTAACTAGAATACAGAATGCCTTTCCAATGTCAGAAAGCCATCTGTAAAGTGAATAAATTAACATGGCTACAACAAAATCCTTCCACAGGAGAAATCGAATTATCTGTTAAAGCAATTGGACATAGCTTGCACAAACTTTCATGATGGTCCATTTAGTACGAGGACTATTACTTCAAGATTTGGAAAGAAATTAGTCAATGTTTAATTTTGAATTTTAAAGAGAATGACACATGTGCAAGCAATAAACTTAGGATCCCAAACAAACCAAATCCTCAACAAAAAAAACCCTCTCATGATTAAAATTGTTTCCTAAACTGCCATGTTATTGATGCCAGATGTTAATCATAAAAACAGAAGATAAAGAACTTATGCAGAGAGAAAGTTCCATTTTAAACAGTAGGATGTGAACTGATGAAAATAAGGAGTCAGTGTATGTCTGGTTAGCCAATAAGCCTTCTGTAACATATAACATTTTCCATTAACTATGGTTTATATAGTCAAATCTTTTTTATGGGATAAAAAACATAATTTTTTGATAAGTCTTAGATTGTTAAAGGTTAGTAGTCATGTGATAAGTGCACAAAAAGTTACATCTTGAGAGATTTCTGGGAGATTTTCTTCTTTTGATTTTATTTTTCCACAATGAGATAAGAGTTTCATCTATGATTTGTAACCCTATCTCAAACCCTGCCTTTACCTTACATGGTCCAAATCCACTTTTCACAGCTTCTGTAATATCTTTACTTGATTGCTTCTTGAGCACCACAAACTTAGTATGCTCAAACCTTTTCTCCCTAGAAATTCTTTTCTTCTGCCGTCTCCCCTTTATTCAACAATGTATTCTTTCATTCAGTCATAGCTTCATTCATTTATAATTTCTTCATTCAAATGTCTACCAGGAGGAGATATATTGGTAGGAGCTAAGGCAGGTACAAAAAACACTAAAATACAGCGGCTGCTATTGAGGGGCTTAGCAGGGGATGATCACAGAAGACAGTTGTCATAAAATGGAGAAATGCTATAATTGCTATCCATGAAGCCCAGAGCACTTTTTTACTCTGCAAATTTTCAAGATGCCTCGGATAGAACCCCTTGAAGTTGAATCTTGACTGGTGGGTGAAATTTTCCAGGATAGAAACAAAGGCAGTGGGATAGCATAAGCAGAGTCAAAGCAATGGAGAAAATGAAAGGGTAGCCTGTCTAAACTCTAGATTCATATTCCAAAGAGTATAGTTCCATTTGACCCTCACCATTGTGCTGTTAGTATCATATATATTGCATCTATCTATGTTACAGTTCCCATAAAAGTTTATCCGTTCCACTGGATTCAAATACTCTTATTTTTCGTTATTGACAGTATCTTCACCTAACTTTTATTTCCTAAGAATTTTGTTTTTCTGAATATAAACTTCACGGTAGACATACTTTTAGCGCTTTAAAAATGTGACTCCAACGTCATATGACCTCCATTGTTTTTGATGCCAGGTATGTTTTTGAGTTGTTCTCCAGGTCATGCATCATTTCTCCCTGCTTCCTTTTTTTTTTTTTTATAAAGTTTTTTTTTTTAATGTTTATTTATTTTTTCAGACAGAGAGAAACAGAGCATGAACGGGGGTAGGGTCAGAGAGAGGGTCTGAATCAGGCTAGGGGGTAGGGTCAGGCTGAACGGGGGGTAGGGTCAGGTCAGAATCTGAAACAGGCTCCAGGCTCTGAGCCGCCAGCACAGAGCCTGACGCGGAGCTCGAACTCGCGACAAGATCATGACCTGAGCCGAAGCCGGATGCCTAACCGACTGATCCACCCAGGCACCCCTCTCCCTGTTTCCTTTTAAGATGTTCTCTTTATTTCTGATTTTTTTGAGTTTATTCATGATGAAACGAGTTTTTTTTTTCCTTTATATTTATCTTGCTTGGAGTTCTCTGAGAATCTTGAATGTGTCAGTAAATGTTTGTTACCACATTTGGGAAATTCGGGGTCATCATTCTTCTATTATAAACTGAATTTTAGCCCCTCAAAGTTTGTATGTCCAAGTTCTTACCCCCAATGGAACTGTATTCGGAGAGAGGGCCTATAAGGAGGGAATAGGTTAAATAAGGTTATATAAGGTTAAATAAGATCATATGAGATGAGGCCTTACTAGTCCTTATGAGAAGAGGAAGAGACACCAGATTTCTCCCTCCCTCTTCTTCTCCCTCATCCTCTCTCTCTCTCTCCTTGCCCCTCTCCCTCTCTCTCCACATGCCCACAAACAAGAGGTCATGTGGGGACACAGAGAGATATCAGCCATCTACAAGCTAGGAAGAGAGGGCTTAAAAGGAACCAACCCAGATGGTACCTTGAGAGCAGGCGGGCTTGCCTCCAGAACCATAAGAAAATAAATTTTTATTGTTTAAGCCACTCCATCTGTGCTGTTGTGTTTTGGTGTCCTGAGAAAACCAATATATCTTCCAAATATTAAAAAAAATTTTTTTTAATGTTTATTTATTTTTGAGAGAGAGAGAGAGACAGAGACAGAGCATGAGTGGGAAAGGGCAGAGAAAGAGGAGACACAGAATCTGAAGCAGGCTCCACACAGCCCGACGTGGGGCTCGAACTCATGGACCATGAGATCATGACCTGAGCCAAAGTTGGACACTCAACCAACTGAGCCACCCAGGCACCCCTCCAAATATTTTTTATTCCCCATTATTTTTCTCATCTCCTTCATGGAATCTAATTACATGCATCTTAGACCTCTTAATATAATCTCACAGTTCACTGAGAATATACTGACTTATTTTCAAACTCTCTTCTCTCTGTTCTCTATTAAAACTGTATGCTTCCTATTGATCTAGCCTCAAACTTAATAACCACTTAGTTTACCATATATGAGGACGTTTAAAAAATATGGTATGTAGTCTAGCTCACAGAATTTACATTGGGCTATTTTCTGAAGTTTCCATTTCTCTGCTGAGATCCCCTATCTGCCTATCCATTTTGACCGTATTTTACTGGGAGTTCCCAACTTTATCCATAATTTTTTTACTTAAAATCTTTGTATTCTCCTTTTAATAATCAGAGTATTTTATGATTGTTTTCTGTTGATTGGTTTTCTCTTGACTGTGGGCCACAATGTCTTGTTTCCTCTCATTGTCTAACAGTTTCTTTTTATTGTACAGTGGGTAGCATGGATGATACATTGTAGAGACTGAATTCTGCTTTTTCTGAAGATCAGTGATTTTTGTTCTGGTAGGCGCTTAAACTGACTTGACTCAGACTCAAAATTATGGGTTCCTGGAAGTAGGCATTGGCTGAAACTACTCATTTATCTCATTCTTCTGTCTGTCGCTCTTCATGGAGAACTCTGAAGTCTCCACTGAGCGCATGCAGTTCAGTGGTTAGAAAAGGATTTAGGTTGGGGCGCCTGGGTGGCTCAGTTGGCTGCGTGTCCAGACTCTTGATTTCAGCTCAAGTCATGATCCCAGGGTCATGGGATCAAGCTCTGTGTCGAGCCCCAAGTTGGGCTCCGCACTGCGTGTGCAGCCTGCTTAAGATCCTCTCTCTCTCTCTATCTCCCTCTGCCCTACCTCACTTCCTCAAAAAAAAAAAAAAAAAAAAAAAAAGAACAGGACTTAGGTAAAATTTTTATACAAATTTGGGGTTCTCCCCTGTGTCATTCCTCCTTTACGGGACCTCTCTCCTTTCTCTCCTCCACCCAGGAAAATTCCACTTTGTGTACAACCTTGAGCATGCCCTCACCTGAGCTAGTGTAGTTCCCTGCTTTCATGTGTCAACTCCATCCAGTTTCTGTCTGCTTTGGCCACTCTCTATTTCTTCAAATATTGTGTGTATCATTTGCAATTTTTATCTGCATGAAGGTTTGTCATATATAAGCTACTCTACCATTACAGGAATAAGAGTTTGTGAGGAAATTTTAATAACGGTTACATTTTTTAAACTAGATATTTGTCATATTAGGTTTTCTTTTTATTTTTTATTCATCTTTTATACATTGTATTTTGCAAGTGCTTGCTTATTTCATATACTTCGTGAAATTTATTGGCACACATCCTGAAATTTTTATTATATTATTGAGTCATATACCACAAATAGTCTGGTGCGTGCCCTGCGTTTGGATGCTGAGTTGTGAATTATTTAATATTACCTTATCATATTATGGATTTAATTCAGATACTTTTCATTTTTTATCTGCAAACATCCAAACTAAAGAGTGTATATAAACAAATGTTGATAAGAATTAAATTGCTAAGATCCAGAATTTTTACATTAAAAATTCACTTTGTTTATACACTGCCATTAAATAAAATCTTTCAAATGAAAGTAGCAATTTCCCAATTTCAACTATTTCCATAACTGTCACCAATCTGTGATGGTGAAAGAGAAATATAGAAAATGTGACTATTTCATTAAAGAGCTTAAAATAATTTGTTGGGGCACCTGGGTGGCTCAGTCTGTCAAGCACCTGACTCTTGATTTCAGCTCAGGTCATGATCTCACGGTTTGTGGGTTCAAGCCCCACATTGGGCTCTGTGAGGACAGCACAGAGCCTGCTTAGGATTCCGTCTGTCCTTCTCTACTTGCCCCTACCCTGTGCTCAATCTCTCTCTCTCAAAATAAATAAACATTTTTGAAAAGCTTAAAATGATTTGTTTTAATCAGTCCCTTGTGGATCCAAGTAAAATAGTATTTTCAAGTTATCACCAAATAATGAGGGACTTATTGTAAGGATACGGATACAAGTGCACATAAGAAAGTATGACACTTAGGTATGCAACAAGGCCTGGGGAATAATGGAAACCATATCAGTACCTAGTATTACAAAGGCTGGAGCTGGATTCTCAGTAGCTCAAGGTGATTCAGTAGTGACTAGGCTTTAATGCATTTTTACAAACTTCCAAACATCTGCTTTTCATTCTTTTCCCCAAACCAATCTATTTCCTCATAGCTTTTGCTCCTTCATAATTTTGATTTCCTTATGATTTCTCATGCTTCTGTCTTTTAAGCTGGAGACTTTTTCCCCTGTGCATAAATTTCTCATCAATTGAGCTATTTTTTAATTATAATTAATAGAAATCCAAAGGAAATTGCCATTAACATAAAATATAATTTATTGTTGTATAGAACCGATAAATAAAGGTTTCCCATTGAATTGAGGAATGGTTAATTCAGGGGCTCAAACAATATTACTCTGCCCCTTTTGCTACCTCTCTTTATCTCTGTGGCTCTGTCTCAGACCAGATTGTTCCATGTGCTAGCCATGTTGACACCACTAGTCCTAGAGTTATGTCCTATAATCTTAGTGATCCAGTTGGAAATGAGTTTATATCCAACGGCTCTAACATAACATCCACAAGGAGTACTCTGATTGTCTCTAATTAACATAACTTACATTATGTGCCCATCTCTGAACCAATCTTTGTGTCAGTGGCCGTGGAGACAGGAACGGTGTCAGCCCCTCCTGAATCGTATCCCATAGGTTTCCAATAAGTAAGATAATTCTATTCCCGGAAGAATTGTGGAAAGAACTACTGGGTATAGACACAAAGAAAGCCAGCACACTCTACGGTTCTTAATTCAGATTTCTGACAACAGCTGTGCTGTCATTCAGGGCAGTTTCCACTGAGCAGTCTCTCAGTCTGGCAAGGATGCACTTTTCTTGGATGCGACATTGGGGTCAAAGTGCAGTCATAGGCCCTTGTAGAGTGGTATCACGCTGACGTCAGGTGTATAGAGTAATCCTGTAATAAAAGCTCTGAGTGAAATTGTTTTTCTTAGAATTGTGGGTTTGTGGGTTTGGAAGATATCATAATTGTCATATTTAATAATAGTTAAATAACTATTATTTCAGATGAAGAAAGTCAGTTGCTTACCTTACTTTTATAGACACCAAAATAATCCTTATTCTCTTATTTTTCACCTCATATGTCTATAAATCTATCCCTTAGCTCTTATCACAGTGACAAATATTATAAAATTTGGCATATTTGTAAATATGCTGGCATATACTGTATTTCATTAAGTTTATTATTTAGGTGGGCTAAAGACACTATGAGAATTTTAACCGCAAATTAGCTCTTATAAAGGAACTAGTGGGACCCCTCGATTGACTATGATTCATTCCATAAAATTAAACCATTCCAGAGGCTATGAATCTTTATTGAAATCAGGGATAACGTTTATGCAAAAATGACCATTTAGACACAGAAAGGGATGAAACAAATTTCATCCAGAATAGTCTCTATATTATTATTTGGACTAAGCCTCAGTGAATGCTTTAATTCTGAATGTCCTTATAACTTAGTATTTTAATGTTCAAAGTAAGTCCAGAAATATTGCGTATAAAAATTAAGTAAGGAGAAAAATGCCATAGATAATTGTCTGGTTTTACCATAAAATAAGATAACAACTGGGCACAATCGTGCTTCATGTCTTTAAGTGTTTTCAGTAAAAAAATGGGACGTGCATGATTTGAATACCAAAAAAGTATGAAAAGTTATATTCATTCAGAAAACTAAACATAAAACAGAATGAATGTTCCCTTCCTTTCTATCTCTCACGCTAGGAAAAGGCTTAACTTTGAAATGTAAATTCTAAATTCAATGTTCAATAATACTGAAGTTTTCCCAGTCAAATTAAAAGGAAATTCTCTTTCTTCAACCAAAAATTCCTCTGCATTCCTCATAATAAGAGATATGGCTGGACTCCTCTACTTATCACAAACACTTGTGTAAACACAATTTTTCCGTAAAGTTCACAAAAAGTTCATCCTACTTTCCAACCCAGCTTCACATGTCTGGAAAACTCCACAACCCTTCCTTTCATTGAGAAAGAGCCGTGGAAAGATCAAACTGTCACTAGAAACTTTTGCCATGGTAGTTTCAACTTTGCTTCATTCAGTGCAAGTCTTTTACAACAACAGTAGTGCCAAATTCATCATTTGGGCTCTTGAATTTAGTATTTGCAAAGGACTCATCTAAGCCTCCACAAATGAGGCACTGAAAGTGATTCCAGAATAGACCACCTTCTTTGGAGTCCACAGGTAGGCCAGTGGCCACTGCGGGGTTTGGCGTCTTCCAATGTAACATTTGTGGTAAATTGGTTTTCAGCTAAACCATGATCTTCTGCTTTACACCATCTTATGAGACTTTCCTCTCATTTCACAGGTTAAGGAATATGAGAACTTGAAAGTCATTGCCATATGAGAACATCTGAGTCATGAATGCCGATACATACAAATATTCATATTCATGTCCGTATTTGGGAATATGCGTATGTAAATGTACATATTTGAGAATCTTAAATAAATGAATATTAATTCAAAATGTTGTAAACCTAATTAAAATTAATAAAAATAAACTATTGCAAGTCTGTATAATTGTGTAGTGTATCCTGTATTTAGACTCTTTAGCTACTCTTTCTTTTAGAATCAAATTTCATGAAGTTTTTCCTCACACCCTTTTTCCACTTTTTCATTCACCTTTAATTTACTTCCAGTTACTGACATTTGCCTTCTGATCTCCTGTATCACTGAAATGGTTTCTGTTTTTGTTTTTGTTTTTGGGTTTTTTTTTTTGCCATTGTCACCAGGGACATCCTTGTTACTAAATTCAGTTATTAATATAACCCCCGTGGCAATGTCTGTTCCCTACTTAATATCCATTCTTTCCTTCTGTGCTCATCGAATAGCAATTTTCTTTGCTGTAGCAATGTCCTGTCTCCCTTTCTCTCTCTTCCTTCCTTTCTCTCTCATTCTCTCTCTCTCTCTCTCTCTCTGTGTCACAGACACACATGCACACACACACACACACACACACACACACAGAAACACACACACACAAAACCTACATTTTCTAGGTTTCCACACCACAGTATTTACCCATTTGACAAGTCTGCCCAATGAACTGCCTACAATGAAGCCTACAGGAGATTTTGGAGCATGTGTGGATTTCCTGATACAAGCACCATATCCAATGTTTGGTTGCCTCTACCTTCTTTATGCTTGTATTTAATGGACAGAAAGTTCGAGGTGGAGAGCTGTTTTATGACTATCGCTTGGAGGAAAGGAAATGACTTATCTGGAGTATAATGTAATCCTTAACTGATACAACCTCGTTGCTGCCTTTATCATTCATAAAGCCCTTTGTATGGAATCAATAATTTTCCTTGGTTTTGTGACACTTTCATATTCACATTTTTCTTATTCCTCTCTGTCCATTCTCATTAGAGTTTCTATTTTGCTCTGCCTTGTGTTGCTTTCACTGTGTCTTCATTTATGTACTAAGTTTATTTTATTTTTACATTTTTTCTGAGCTCTGAGGCATTCAAGCTACTTAATATCTCGGTTTTTCTCATGTTAAAATAATAAGAAAAGTACCCACTTGGCATATTTGCCATGAGAATTAAATGAGATAATAATGTATGCCAAACACTTAGAACTATTGTTGGCACAAAATCAGCATCCAGTAAATGTTGGTTATTAGTACTTTATTAAGCTGATGACTTTGTTGTTTTTTAAAACATTTTTCTAAAAGTATAGTCCAATTCAGAAAATTATTAAGCTCAATGACAACAGATATGAATAAAATTTATTGACAGAAGTTTTCTCAAAATATCCTTATTTATAGTTTTTTCAATGTCTATGGGATTGTAATTTTTTTCTTTTTTATTCCTTATATTATACCTCTCTTTTTTTCCTAGATTAGATCCAGAAGAGATTTACCAATTTTATGAGCTTTTTCAAATACTAAATTTTGGCTTTCTCAATCCTGTCTATTAATTTTATTTTCTATTTTATTATTTTAAATTCAGTATTCCAGTATTTTCTTTCTTTTACGTTTCTGTCTTGTTATCTAAATTCTTTAAATGAATATTTAAATCATTCAAATTCTGTCTTTTCTTCAGGCCTAATATGTCCACTTTAGGCTACAAATTTTCTCCTATGAATTACTATAGATGCATCCCACATGTTGTGAGAAGCAGTATTTTGTCATTGAGTTGAAAATATTTCCTAATTTTCACTGTGATTTCTTTTTTGATCTATGGATTATTTAGAAGCATATTTCTTTTTTTTCCCCCTTCACGTTTTAATTTAAAGCCCAGTTCGTTAACATATAGCACAATATCAGTTTCAGGTGTAGAATTCACTGATTCATCATAGAAGTGTATTCTTTCATGCGTGACTGCCTTAGTAATTGTTTTGTTACCAATTTGTAGCTTCTTCCTTTGGTCAGAGATTATATCCCACTGACTTTAGTCCTTGGAAACGTGTTGAGTCATGCCTGATAGCTCGGCATCCGATCCAGTTTTATAAACACAATGAAGGAAACTAAACATAGAGTGCATTCTGCAGTTCGAGGGGGCCGAGTGGCACATTTGCTGTGTTTGTAGCATATTCTACAAGTAGGCCCAATTCTCTGCCCTTCTTTTCCTCTCCTCACACTTTGCCACTAACGCCAAACTGAGGCAGAACTGCCTTGGCAAGCTCAGATCCAGGAGAATAAATAACCGGTATTTTAAGTTGCCAAATTGGTGAGAGGTTTGCTTTTGTTTTTAATTGAAAACCATAAACATTTTTCAAAGAAATGTATTGCAAAACGGTGAATTTTATTAAAGAGGTGCATTTGTTTTTATTAATAATAATAAAAAAACCCTCTATGAAACAGCAAAGACTCATTTTGCAAATAACTTACACTGAGTGAATGGTTAGTTTCATTACCAAACTACCAAACAAGGGACATAGATTATATTTTAATAAAGACTGAAAGATCAATATAAATACTGACGGTGGGTAGGTGGGGGAATGTTCTATATCCCAAACTGCACTATTCCAGCTCTGTGTCCTGTTCTGTGATTATTATTTGTAAAAATCTTAACTACCCAGTGGTTTAAGTTTTGTGACTTCAGTGATGTGTTAGAGGACAATGAGTCTTGGTTTGAAGTATCTGTTGCAACTAAAAGCCAGAACAGTACTTGCCCATGATGATTAAATACATAAAATTATGGATGATTTCCTAATACGTCCCGTATCTTATTTTTTAGTTCCGAAGTGGTATCTGTGCCTTTAAAGTCCCCCACGATATGAACTGTACTGGAACAGTAACTGCAAAGGCCAGAAAAGCATCTAAAGAGCTACATGTGTTGGCAAAGACTGATCTCTTTTAAATCATTTGTCTACTTATTTTCATAGTGCAGAGCATGTTTATTTGCGTGTACAACAAAGAGGATTATGATACTAGGTAAAAAGGGAAGCAATCTTCAGGAAAATGGAAATTAAGACTTTGAAGTGTCTGATTCTGGAACCTACTACAGCCAGTGGGAAGACACGCTGTGCTGCCTTCAGGAGTGAAGTCACTTCACCTGATGCCTCAGCAGGCTTTTCAATAGGCCTCTTTCTGCTGCGGTAATCTAGATAGTCTATGTTTTGCATCTTTTATCCAGGAACTCCCAGGAAACCTGAGACCAGCTTCAGATCTCAGAAGCCAAGATCTCCGGGCCCTACCGAACGGCGCTTAACATGTTCTCCAACGGCAGAGCAGATTTTAGGACTCGCGTGCCCATTGCTTCGTTCTTCTCTATCCAGCCCCTTAATAAGTGGAAGGCAGACAGTACATTCGTGTTTTCTTTGATATCTAGTATTGTACACATTGCTCTGCATCTCACCTCTTCACAACGTAAAGGAGGTGCTTTACATTGTAGTAAAGGAGGTGCTTCTCTCTGTGCACTGTCAACAACACGCCATGGATAAATAAGCATCACTGCCATGCGGCTCATAAGGTCGACTTCTAGCAGCCTCCCGCTCTGCAGGGACAGGGTTCTGGACCAGGGATTCAGGTACTTGGTAATTGTACAAATACCTTAGCTCTTGCAATTACGTATGTTGGTCACATCTTTGATATCCTTACTAATATTTGTCTTTTTCCCTCTATTGATCTAATTCACAGAAATGCATTTGGTCATTGCATTTATCAACAAGTCCAAATGTTCTCTTCCTATAGATTCCAGGTTGGTTCAACTGTGTTTTAACATTTTATTACTAAATTTTTAGGCATATTGGAAAGTTGAAAGCATTTTACCTTGGATACTCATACATTCACCACCATGATTCCACAATTAACCCTCTAATCTACTGTATTTATGGAATACTTATCATATATAAACACTTCTAGCCACCCATCATCCATTTATTATTTGACACTTCTCAAAATAAATCGTGGATATCAGTATATTTCTTCCTAGATACTTCATTATGTAGAATTCAATATTTGCTTTGTTATTTTCTTTTTATTAAAAATTTAGATAAAATGGAATATGTAAAAATCCTTGAAGAGGGCACAGGTAGTAATCTTTCTGACATCAGCCATAGCAATGTTTTCCCAGAAATGTCTCCTGAGGCAAAGGAAATAAAGCAAAAAATAAACTATTGGGACTGTATCAAAATAATTTCTGCACAGCGAAGGAAACAATTAACAAAACCAAAAGGCAGCCCATAGAATGGGAGAAAATATTTGCAAATGAAATATCCAATAAAGGGTTAAGATCCCAAATACATGAAGAACTGATATAAATCAATACCCAAAAAACAAATAATCCCATTAAAAGATGGGAAGAAGGCATGAACAGACATTTCTCCAAAAAAGACATCCAGATGGCCAACAGACACATGAAAAGATGCTCAACATCATTCATCATCAGGGAAATGCAAATCAAAGCCACACAGAGATGCTACCTCACACCTATCAGAATGGCTAAAATCAAAAACATAAGAAACAACAAGTGTTGGTGAGGACGTGGAGAAAAAAGAACACTAGTGCTCTGTTAGTGACAATGCAAACTGGTGAAGCCACTGTGGAAAACAGTAGAGCTTCTTCAAAAAGTTAAAAATAGAACTATCCTATGATCCAGGGGTTGCCCTACCGAGTATTTACTTAAAAATACAAAAACATTAGTTAAAAGGGACGCATGCACCTCTGTGTTTATTGCAGCATTATTTGCAATAGCCAAATTATGGAAGCAGCCCAAGTGTCCATCAACTGATGAAAGGATAGAGAAGATGTATCCGGATATATATATATATATATAGGAATATATATATATATATTCCTATATATATATATATATATATATATATATATTCCTATATATATATATATATATATAGGAATATTATTCAGCCACAAAAATGAGTGAAATCTTGCCATTTACAATAACATGAATGGAGCTAGAGAATATAATGCTAAGCAAAATAAGTAAATCAGAGGAAGACAAATATGATATAATCTTACTCATATGTGGAATTTAAGAAACAAAACAAATGAGCAAAGGAAGAAAAAAAGGAGAGAAAAAAAATCAAGAAATAGACTCTTAGCCAAAGAGAACAAACTGATGGTTACTAGAGCAGATGGGGAGGGCATGGGGAAAATAGGGGATAGGGTTTAAAGAGTATACTTGACATGATGAAAAAAAATGAAAAGAAATATGTAAATGTTTAGTATTCATTTGCTGAGTTTCAACAAAGACAGTTATATCAAATTCTTACAAGGTATAGAACATCAATATCAGTCTGGAAAGTCAACTCTTAACCTCATCCTCCTGCAAACATCCACTGTTCTAATTTTTTCCATTATACTCATCTTCCCATTCTAGAATTTGATATAAAAGGAATCATAGAGTATGTATCCTTTGTATAAAGCTTCTTTCACTCAGAAAAGTTTTTAAATCCATCTATATCATACGTCTATCAATTGCCCATTTCTTTTAATTACTATGTAGTACTCTTTTCCTTTTTTACTATTTTGGTAACTTTTGCCTTTTTTTGTTTAGTTTATTAACATATAATGGAATTATTAATATTCATTGTCTAAGGCCTATCATTTTTGTATTTGTTTTCTGTTTATACTGTGTTTTCATCTTCTATTCCTTTTTTCCCCTTTTTTAAGAAAGTATTGTTATTGAAATATAATTCACATGTAACCTTCTGTAAGTTTAAGGTGTACAACATGTTTATTTGATATGTTTATATATTACAAAATGATTACCACCATAGCATTAGCTAACACTTCTATCATATCATATTATTAACATTTTTTAGTTGCTGTTGTTTCATTTTTTAAATATTTTTAATATTTATTTATTTTTGAGAGAGAGGGACAGAGCATGAGTGGGAAGGTGCAGAGAGAGAGAGAGACACAGAATCCGAAGCAGTCTCTAGGCTCCGAGCTGTCAACACAGAGCCGACATGGGGCTCGAACTCAGGAATTATGAGTTCATGACCTGAGCTAAAGTCGGACGCTTAACCAACTAAGCCACCCAGGTGTCCCGCTGTTGTTGTTTTAATTTAAGTATACTCTATGTACAATATTATATTAGTTTCAGGCATACAACACAATGAGTCAAAATTAATATGCCTTATGAAATGCTCGCCACAGTAAACATAGTAATCCTCTTTTCTGTTTTTTGTTTTTATCATTTGTCTTTTACAATTCTATTTTAACGTATATTTACTTGTTAGTTGTCTCTTATATGTCTCTTTTCGTTATATTTTTAGGGATCAGTCTAGGGATTAGATTAGAATAACTCCTGCTGGAGTTCTCTTTGTCTGTTTAGATTTTACACTGTAGCTCGTTTCATTTTGACAATTCGTGTTTGAATAAGATGATTTTTTCTGGCCTAATTATTTGGATGAGGTTTTCCTGACGGATGGGCCAGTGGTATACTTGAGGATGGTGAGAAATATTTTTATTCCCATCCCTGTGTTGATGTGTGTGAGAAGTTTATTAGCTCTTACTTATCCCCAAAATATTGAGGTTAGCAACTGGCAGGCAGCTCCCAATGGCATGAAGGACTTCTCTCCTCTCCTTGGACTGAACTACAGGTAGGTTGTCTGTGTAATTTTTCCTTCAAAACAGAGCCAGGCCCAAGGAAGCTCCCCCATCAGCCCAGACACCCTGTTGCCATTTTTGCAAACAAGAAACTTGCCTTTGAATCTCTAGACTGCAAAGAAGTGCTTATGGCCTTTGAATTGAGTTCTGCAGCCACAAAGATCCTCTCTCTATATCCCGTTGGTCTTCACTATTTGAACAGTCCTCTCTCTTATTTAATAATTCAGCGTTACTTACTATAACCTCCAGGATTTTATTCATTTATTTTTATTTATTATACAATGAACTTTATGTATCTGTTTTCTATCCTCTTTGTTGCCGCTGGATGATTGCCAAGAAAAAGGGCACCCTGATTATATTCAGCCACACACACACACACACACACACACACACACTTCACCCTCTGGGGGTGCCTGGGTAGTTCAGTCAATTAAGCGTCCAACTTTGGCTCAGGTCACAATCTCACAGTTTAGGAGTTCAAGCCTTGTGTCAGGCTCTGTGCTGACAGCTCAGAGCCTGGAGCCTGCTTCAGATTCCGTGTCTCCTTTCTCTCTGCCCATTCTCTGCTCACCCTCTGTCTCTGTCTGTCTCAAAAGTAAATAAACATCAAAAAAATAAATAAAACAAAAATAAATAAAAATAAGAATTCACCCTCTGAATAATTTTCTTTCCTCTTAACCTATTTTGTTGTCTTTGTAACATGTGTATTTATTTGTTTGTTTGTTTATTTATTCTTTTAGAGAGAGAGAAAGAGAGAGTGCATGAGAGGGGGAGAGAGAGAGAGAGATAGAGAGAGAGAGAGAGAGAGAATCTTAGGCAGGTTTTATGCTCAGCATGGAGCCCGACATGGGGCTTGATCCCACAGCCCTGGGATCATGACCTGAGCCAAAATCAAGAGCCAGAGGCTCGACCAACAGCCACACAGGAGTCCAAATACGTGTCATTATTTCAAATGTATCTTTTTCCTTTTTATTTGTCTGACACCCCCACTTGGAAGTAAATTCATTGAAAGCAGCAGTTTTGACAGCCTCAATTATTTCTGCATCTACAGTGCATAGAATAGCTCCTGACATTATAATTGATAAATATTTGTTGAAACAATAGGAGTTCAGGAAATATTTGTTGAAAACCTATATTTTCACCTGAATAAAACTAATTATTTTTGAAAGCATGATACACTTCCAAGTAAGTGGTTGTACGAGACACAGATTTCAGCAGTTTTACTTAGGTAATTTTAAATTTTATTTTTAATGTGATACACATGATAAAACAAAAACACTCATGATTTCTGTAAAATTTCTGTGACATTCTGAAGTTTCACAGAAATCATGAGATAATATGTTTAAACGAATCAAGTTGCATTTGATTTAATAAAAATATTAAGTAATGGAATGAGTTTATAAGGATATGACAAACCTCATCAAAGCAGCCTGGTAATAATGGAAGTTTGGAAAATACTGTATTGCTTCATATGTTTGAACAAGACAGTAATTACTAGGCTGTGCCAGCCTGGGGCTAGAAATCAGGTGACTTTTTCTTAACCATTCAAACTGCAATGACTTCAATCTCCTACCTGTCCAGACAGCCTCCTCCCAGGGCTTCTCTCTCCAAAGATCCCTGATAAGTGCCTGTCCTGCTTGTTGCTTACCCACTGCCCCCAGCATGGAGGATGGGAACTCACCTGGGCTCCTGAGGCATCTCCACACTGGTGACCTAAAAGGGATATGCCGGAGGAAGCTGGTCCCTATTGTGTTTGCTTGTATTGAGTTTAGTTTCTTCTTAAAGGAGTGGCAGATTTGAGAAAGGTCAGCAGAGTTGAGTTGGATTTTGCACGTTTCTAATTTTTTTCCACACTTTTCCTTCAGGCACAGATTCTTTCTCCTGATGAGACCCGCATTCAGATATCTCTGCTAAGGATGTGCATCTGACATTTTTCACACACTTTATTCCACACCTCCCTTTCCCCACAGGCGATCAGTTATCTAAATAGTCACATTTCAGGATGATGACTGAGATTACCTAAAAGGCTTACCAAAGAACTCTGCCTTAATACGTCAGGAAGAAGACTGGCTGAAAATAGAATTGGAGGTGCCTGGGTGGCTTAGTGGGTTAAGCATCAGACTTTGGCTCGGGTCATGATCTCACTGTTTGTGAGTTCAAGCCCCACATTGGGCTCTCTGCTGACAGCATGGAGCCTGCTTGGGATTTTCTCTCTTTTTCTCTCTCTCTGCGCCTCCCTGCTTGTGCGCAAGTGCTCTCTCTCTCTCTCTCTCTCTCTCAAAAACAAAATAAACATTATTTTTTTAAAGTGAAATTGTACTTAATTTTTTTTATGTCTTGAAATACTTTGTATGTGGAGGTCCCTTAAAAAATACTAGGAAGGGGCACCTGGGTGGCTCAGTCAGTTAAGAGTTTGACTTCAGCCAGGTCATGATCTCACAGTCTGTGAGTTCAAGCCCTGCATCTGGCTCTGTGCTGACAGCTCACTCACTCTCTGTCTGTCTGTCTCTCTCTCAAAAATAAATAAACATTAAAAAATAAAAAAAAAAGAAAATCTACTAGGAAGAGGAATAGTGGTCAAGGCAGAATGTCAGCATTCCTTGGTATCTAGCTAAGGAATCCAGAGAACAGCATTATTTCTAATAAAACCCATGGTGAATTATGAAATAATTACAATAGCTATCAAAGTAAACAAAAATTACTATATATGCCGAATGCTTCCTGTACATTGGAAATTTGCTATATGCATTTACATTCAATAGATCATTTAAATATACGATCCTCAAGTTAATCCTATAAGGGTTTTGCTTTTCTTGTTCTACAGAACAATAATCTGCAGTAAAGAAGGATTAAATGAGCTTTTCAAGGGTACATAGCCAGTAAACGCTGACTTTAGGAGCCATCTAACCCCAAAGCCAAGATTCTTCACACTGTGTGAGGAATGAAATGTTTTGAAACCTTCAAATGCATATCAGTTAAAAGGGGATGTGATAGTTCATTTTATGTGTCAACTTGATTAGGCTCTGGCACCCAGTTGTTTGGTCAAATACTAGTCTAGGTGTTGCTGTAAAGATATTTTGTAGATGTGATTAATATCTACAATTGGCTGACCTTAAGTAAAAGAGATTTACCATTGATAATGTGAGTGGGGCTCATCCAATCAGTTGAAGGTCTTTAGAGGAAAAACTGAGATTTCCAAGGGAGGAAGAAATTCAGTCTGAAGACTGAAATAGAGAAATCTAGCATGGGCTTTGTTTACCATCCTGCCCTACAACATTAACCACCACCTGAATTTCCAGCTTGATGGCTAGCCCTAGGAATGTTGTCCTTGCCACCACCCACCCCCCCAACAAACACACACGCAATGTGTGAGCTAAATTTCTATGGAATATGTGCACATAGTCTACTGGTTCTGTCTCTCTGGAGAACCCTAATACTCGGGTTACTGACACCAGCCCTAACTTACAGTGTGTGCACAGCTAACACTTCAGGTGAGGTGTGGGTCAACAACTTGCTTAAAATAGACTGCCATAGCAACACCTATACATGACATCTTATGTGATGACCATTGTAAACCAAAGAAAATTCTTCATGCATACTTTCAAAAATCCTAGCTCCACTTTGAAACTACATATGCCTTTAAGATTTCAGGGAGCTTCAAGATTATCACCTTAGATTTCAAAGGATAAATAAACCTACCCTGGTGCATTCACATTGGCCCAAGGCCCCACACACGCACTCCCAAGTTCTTCTTGAGTGAGGTAGATTCAGATGCCTTCAATGAAACCTCATCTGAATACCCCATGAGAGGTATTTAAGTATTGCACATTTTACTTTCCTTCATGACCTTTGAGTTACCTGCCATTCTACAGATTCTGAAGTTCGATGAGGAATCTTGGCAATGACTTGTAGGAATTTGAAGAGATCCATTCTTCCTTTTCACTGCTCAAATTCTAAACTAATTAGAGTTGACTATGAGATATGGAACACTCAGTTAATTCAAACCTTAGGCAAACAATGAGCAAGTTTTTAGTATAAAAACGTCCCAAGTATTACATGAGGCATACTTATATTTTAAAAATTGCCATTCATTTGAAATTCAAATTTCACTGTGTTGCTATATTTTTAGTTCCTAAATCTGACAACACTTGCTAGTAATCGAGAGATACAATTACAGAGTAAATCAAACAAAAGGGTAAAACATCACATTTGCTAATATAATGATAAATAATATTGATAAAATACTTCATAATTGCCAGCATTTTTACTTTAATGTTGATAAGAACACTCTAATAAATTATAATCATAAAAGCTGACTTAAAGGGCTTTGGTGTTTCCAGATAGCATAGTTCAAAAGACATTTTACTCAGGGATGGTGAGGATTGATGAGCGATAACACTTTTAACTTAAGAGATAATAATTCTGAAAAATAAAAAAAAAATTGTATACAAAATAAAGAAAAAAGATACAAACTTCCAGTTACAAAATAAATAAGTCACAAGGATGAAATGTACAGTATAGGGAATACAGTTAATAATAATGCACCAAACACCTTTGTATGGTGACAGATGATAGATTTATCAGGGTGATCATTTTGTAATGTATAGAATTGGAGAATCACTACATTGGATACCCGACACAAATATAATATTGTATGTCAACTACAATAAAAAATATGAACAAAAATAAAACAAACTTGCATACCTGAAAAAAAGAAAGAAAATATTGTATTATCTGTAATTTTAACACACAGAGATAAACATGAATAATATCTTGATGTATTTCCCTCCAGTCTTGGATGTGCATGTGCATGCACATGTATATGGTGTATAAATATGCACAAGCAGAGTGAGGAATTGGTATTCTCAAGAGGTCCATTCTGTCGACCTCTTCAGCTCTGAAGTTTGTCAGGTTTATTAATTTGTATTCCCTAATACTTACAGGTGACTGGCGTATCAGGACCGCATAAAGACTTCTTGAATGAAGGGAGAGCAGGCTTTTATAAAATGTGGAGTAAGAGGGAAGTCAGGAAAAATCAACAGCAATCACCCACTGAGTGGCTAGAACAGTATATCATACAACCAAGTGGTCACCAAGAGGCACCAGCTCAAAAGCTGACACAAGACATACTGAATAATGGCCAGTACCAACTACTGTTTCCACCAATAGACATTTTGACCTCATGAGGAAATAGTCTTCCAGATGGTCTTCTTGTATTTTACTTGGGTCTGACCTAGTTCTATACTAATTTGACTCAATGAAATCAAATGGCCACACGATACAAATTTTGAAGCTGTATTTTCTTTAGCCCTACATTTATTGGAGTCCTCCTTTGTTCCAGAGACAGAGCTAGACAGTGGATATCCAAAGACAGGAAAACAAAACGTGATTTTTGCCCCTATGGAAGCTTGCTTTGTGGGAATTAAAGAGGACAATAAATAAACACAAAATATTCAATAAGAAAAAATATGGAAAATGAAAGCAAGATTCTATAATAATAACAAGAATTTTGGTTTGGAGACATCATGAAGGCCTGTCTGAGACACAAATGATTGACAGGGGTGTTTTGAGAGAGGGAGGAAAGTACTTATGAGACAAAAGGAAATGATAGCGGTGAAGAAGTCGAAATAGAAAGAACTTGGTATTTTGGAGGCAGTGAAAGATTAATGTGACCGAATCTTTGGTGAGCAAGGAACATGACAGGATGAGGTTGGAAAGGTACCAAGCCTCTACAGAAAGCATATTTCAGCTACATCAATGATGTTTTATTTATTTCCAAGCACAAGAAAGTGTCATTGCTTTGTTGTAGATATAAACAATGTTGTCAGCGGATTTTTAAAAAGAACAACAGTATGAAAAGATGCATTATAGACAGTTTTAAAGAAACTGATTGTCTGTGTTTTCTCTTATAAAAGAGAAGCATTTCTGATTCCTAGAGGCATTTACTTAGTATTTTAAGTAATAATAAAAAGACTAGGAATACAAACCAAAACTGCAATGTGATATCACCTCACAACTGTCAAAACGGCTAAAAAAAAAAAAAAAAAACTCAAGAAACAACAGATGTTGGCGAGGATGTGGAGAAAAAGGAACACTTGTGCACTGTTGGTGGGAATGCAAACTGTGGAAACAATATGGACATTCCTCAAAAAGTTGAAAATAGAACTATCCTATGATCCAGCAATCACACTACTGAGTATTTACCCAAAATATACAAAAACACTAATGCAAAGGGATACACACACCCCCATTTTTATGGCAGCATTATTTACAATAGCCAAGATATGGAAGCATCCCAAGTGCCCATCAGCTGATGAATAGATAAAGAAGATGTGGTACATATATACAATGGACTATTATTCAGCCATAGAAAGAATGAAGTCTTGCCATTTGCAATGACATGGATAGAGCTAGAGAGTATAATGCTGAGCTAGGTAGACCAGTCTGAGAAAGACAAATACCGTATGATCTCACTCATATGTGGAACTTCAGAAACAAAGCAGAGGCACCTGGGTGGCTTAGTGGGTTGAACATCTGACTTGTGATTTCAGCTCAGGTTGTGACCCCGGGGTTGGGAACCCCTGCATTGGGATTCACGCTGAGCGTGGAGCCTGCCTAAGATTCTCTCTCTCTCTCTCTCTCTCTCTCTCTCTCTCTCTCTCTCTCTCCCTCTGCCCCTCTTCCTTGCTCACACTCTCTCTCTCTAAAATAAAAATTAAAAAAAAGAAAACAAACAAGCAAAGGGAAAAAGAGAGAGAGAAACTAAGAAACAGACTCTTAAGTATAGACAACAGACTGATGATTGTTAGAGGGGAAGTGTGTAGGAGGATATGTTAAATAGGAGATGGGGATTAAGAAGTACACTTGTGATGAGCCCTGGGCGATGCATGGAAGTGCTGAATCTCTATATTGTGCACCTGAAACTAATATCACACTGTATGTTAACTAACTGGAACTAAAATAAAATCTTTAAAAAATAATAAAAAAGACTAAATAGAATTAAATCTTTAGGTTTGGGATTCATATTACCAAATATACTGTATAGTTGCTTTTACAAATTGTTCACCAATTATTAATAAACTTATGAAAATTCCATTTTATCTTCTTTTTTAGATGTTTATTTACTTATCTTTGAGAGATAGAGAGAGCATCAGTGGGAGACAGGCAGAGACAGAGAGGGAGACACAGAATCCGAAGCAGGTCCCAGGTTCTGAGCTGTCAGCACAGAGCCTGATGTGGGGCTCACACTGACGAACCACAAGATCATGACCTGAGCTGAAGTCAAACACTCAACAGACTAAGCCACCCAGATGCCCCTAAAAATTCCATTTTAACTCTCTTTCTTAGGTATATATATTTCTCCTTTTATCATTTATCATTTTGTTAATGGCTTTGGCAATTATATATTAAAAAACTGAAGTCTAAAATATGATTATAACCGAAGGAAACTATAAGGAGAGAAAAATAGCAGCAACTTATAAAAGCTGTATCAAATGCTATCTCAAGCTGCAAACATCAGAGTGAAATTGTTTAAAGCACAGAAAGAGCAAAAGTTGCTTGATATTCTGGGATGAGAATCAAGTTTGGAGCAAAAAGCCATCTACACGAGCTGTGAAGGCCAAGACGAAAAACGTATCGTCGTGTAAACAAGTACATGAATTAACTTATTCATTTCGGAACGACTGATTTAACCAAGTTAGACAACATAAAGTCATTTCAGCCAAGCGAAGACTGGATGTTAACTGTAACAGAGCCAACAAACAGAAGAGTCAGAAAACTAGAGAGCAAAGTGTTAAGACTGCTGGCATTTATATCCGTGTGTAGACATAAACTTAGAAGCGAGGCTATATTCTGTAGTAAGAACACCATCAATGCACTGTGTGCAACAGTTCTCTGCTCTGAGAAAAGCCTCTTTTTATTTCAACGGTTTTCCTTTAGAGGAAAATATTTGCTAAAGGAGAAAAAATTTCTCATATATATGATATATGATATATATATACATACATATATATAATGTACACACTGTGTGGGTTATCCCTGCAGATTAATGCAGGAACCCATCCATAACCAGAGGTAGTAACGGTGGGAGTTGTAGTAGCACAGTAATAGTTACCACATTTTAAAATATGGTCTATCCTTAATCCAGTATAATACTGTATGTTTACTTTAGGTGCTCACTACATCAGGAGAATTCCATAAAGTTGTATGCCCAAGTACAGTACCTGGGTACACAGGCACACCTCATGTTCTTGCCCTTCACTTCATTGAACTTCGCAGCTATTGCATTTTCCTTTTCTTTCTTTCTTTCTTTCTTTCTTTCTTTCTTTCTTTCTTTACTGGGTAGTGTAAACATAATTTTGCATGCACTGGGAAGTAAAAAAAAAATCATTTAACTTGCCTTATTTGCAGTATACCTGCAAATACCTGCAGATACCTGCAGTATCTCTGAGGTATGTCTGTAGTAGGTACACCAAAAATAAGGCAAATTAGTGAGCCAATTAATATATTAATCGTGTGTGTGTGTGTGTGTGTGTGGTGAAATGAAAAGACTGAATTTTTTTTAAAGATTGAATTTTTGATTAATAGTTTTAGATTTGCAGGCAAATTGAGCAGCTGGTACAGAACTTCCCAGGTTCCCACCTCCCGTGCCCCATATACTATTCCTTTATAATTAATATCTTGCATTAGTATGGGACATTTCTTATAATTAATGAACCAATATTAATACACTGTTATTAACTAAAGTCCATAGTTGACATGAAGGGTTGCTACTTGTGTTGTACTGTTCTATGGGCTTTGACAGATGCATAATGTCATGTATCAATCATTACAGTATCATACAGAACAGTTTTCCTGCCCCCCAAATCCCCTGTGCTTCACCTGCTAACCCTTATCCACGCCCTCTAAATACTTGGCAAACACTGATCTTTTTACTGTTTCTATAGTTATGCCTTTTTCAGAATGCCACATGGTTGGAATCATACAATATGTTGACATTGAAGATTGGCTTCTTTCATTTAACAATATATATTCAATTTTAATCCAAGTCTTTTTATGGCTTGATAATTCATTTTTCAAAAATAATTTGAGGGGTGCCTGGGTGGCTCAGTCGGTTAAGTGGCCGACTTTGGCTCTGGTCATCATCTCGCGGTCCGTGAGTTCGAGCCCCGCATCGGGCTCTGTGCTGACAGCTCAGAGCCTGGAGCCTGTTTCAGATTCTGTGTCTTCCTCTCTCTGACCCTCCCCTGTTCATGCTCTGTCTCTCCCTGTCTCAAAAATAAATAAAACGTTAAAAAAAATTAAAAAAATAATTTGAATTATTTTCCATTGTATGGGTATACTGCAATTTCATTCACCTTTGAAGTATATCTTGAGTGCTTCCAGGTTTTATGAATAAAACTGCTATAAACAGAATGCTCTCAGTTCCTTCCTCCCATTCTTTATAGCGCTGCTGCCATTCATTTTACTTGTCCATTTACTACATTATCTGTTTGTCTTTGCACGTTGTCCACTTTTTCCAGTAGAGTCCTTCACATAGTAATCATATTTATTTTAGATTCTCTGTCTGGTCATTTCAAAATCTGTGTCATCTCTGGAAAACAGTGTGGAGGTTCCTCAAAAAGTTAAAAATAGATCTACCCTATGACCCAGCAATAGCACTGCTAGGAATTTACCCAAGGGATACAGGAGTACTGATGCATAGGGGCACTTGTACCCCAATGTTTATAGCAGCACTCTCAACAATAGCCAAATTATGGAAAGAGCCTAAATGGCCATCAACTGATGAATGGATAAAAAAATTGTGGTTTATATACACAATGGAATACTACTTGGCAATGAGAAAGAATGAAATATGGCCCTTTGTAGCAACATGGATGGAACTGGAGAGTGTGATGCTAAGTGAAATAAGCCATACAGAGAAAGACAGATACCATATGGTTTCACTGTTATGTGGATCCTGAGAAACGTAACAGAAACCCATGGGGGAGGGGAAGGAAAAAAAAAAAAGGTTAGAGTGGGAGAGAGCCAAAGCATAAGAGACTGTTAAAAACTGAGAACAAACTGAGGGTTGATGGGGGGTGGGAGGGAGGGGAGGGTGGGTGATGGGTATTGAGGAGGGCACCTTTTGGGATGAGAACTGGGTGTTGTATGGAAACCAATTTGACAATAAACTTCATAAAAAAAAAAACAAAAAACAAAATCTGTGTCATATATGAGTTGTGTTCTGATACCTGCTTTGTCTTGCCAGACTGTGTTTTTCTTGTCTTTTAGCATACCTTGTAATTTTTGGTTGAAAGCTGGGCATGATGCATTGGGTATTAGGCACTGGGGTAATTAGGCTTTTAGTGTGAGGTTTTATGTTAATCCGGCCAAGAGTTGGGTTGTGTTTAATGTTCACCATGGCTGTAGATGCTAGAAGCTTTAGTTTTCTCTAGTTTCCTTGTTGGACATTTACTCCCTCCCCTCATTGCCTATGGGTTTCCCCTAAGAACCCCTTCTTAAACAGATTCCACATCTTGAATATTTCTCAGTTCCAATCTGTTGTTTTTAAGTTGAAGCCCTGTTGATGTGCTGGTAAGATGTTGGGGAGGGTAAGCATTATATATTTTTATAGTTACAGCTCAGGTTTTGAGTAGAACTTAGTCCCTGGGAAGTATGCCTTAGTGCTTTTTTTTTCTCTCTCTCTCTCTCTTTATGTGGGACAAAGAGGCTAACAGGAGCTGGAGTTGGCTGGTTGCCCTTCCATCAAGTCAGAGAAGCCTCTGGTAAAGTAGCTTCCCATGGACAACAGGCCTTTGTTAATTTTCCTTTGGGCATAATTCAAAATATTTACTAAAGACAGTAAAAGAGTGGCCAGTTTAAGGACATATACAGGAAAAATAATAACTTTGACTAGAGTGAAAAGAGATGATGACAGAAAAAAACAAAATGTCTCAATATGATGTATTTGTTATTTGAGAAAAATGATTCCAATGAATTAAACAGAAATCAAAATTCAAAGGTAAGCTAGAAGAGATTTGTGCTAAAATTAAGAACAGTAACTAATCTGCAAGTAAAAAATGCACTTTCTTCTCTTGGAAAGATTACTACAGAACATAAATGTCAAGCCATCATTTGGTGATGTTACCAAGGCTCAAGGTGTAGAAAACATCTTATGAGCCTCCAGAGGAGAAAAGAAAATGACCTAAACAGTGGAAAATGATTAGGCTGGCTTCAGACTTTTCCACTGCAACCTTTAGAGCCAGAAGACAATGAAGCAATGTCTCAATGTCCCAAGAAAAATGTGACCTAAGAATATCCTACCAAACAATTTGTCCTCAGAGTAAAAAGTTCACAGACATTTTCAAACATGCAAGGCCTCAGGGAATTTGGCACATACGAGATGTTTTTTTGGGAAAAAAAATCTGGAAACAAATGTAGCTAAAAGCATTGTTATCTGTAGATACACAGAGATAACATTTTGGGCCCTGAGCATTTGGATGGTTATCTTCCCTTTTTCTCAAAATGTCCTTGAATTTTTATAATGACAAAAATATATAATTTATACCAAAATAATAAGCTTTTTATTTGCATTAAAAAAGCAAATAAAATGTAATACTTTAGAGTCCAAATTATGATAAAAAAGCCTCAACTGTGTCTATAATTGTTATTATAAGTATTACCGATTAGGCCTGAGCAATGTGAAAATGATACAGAAAACATGATCTACCATAAACTTTCCATGAAGCAGAGATTTAATGGTACTACTATCACATGTTGTTTGTCAATGATTTGTTGATACCTTACATCAATTTACTGGGAAGACATATAAAAATAATAAATTTAGCAGAAAACTCTCAGATCACACAAAATAGTTTTCAGAAAGTCCATGCATTAATGTTCAAAGACTGGCTCCACTCATGATTTATTCTCTCGTCTTTTACTAGTCCCTGCTGGGAACCCCTCCTTTCTCAGTTCATTGCAGGCTCAAGGGTAAAGCATTTGGCCAGAGGTCTAGGTTGGTTCATTAATTTATTCCACAAATATTTGTTGAACGCCTATTGTGTGATTATGGGCTAGAAATGCAGCGATAAAACGAATATATCGTGGTTTTGTGAAGATAACATTCTGGCAAAGAAAATAAAGAAAGTAATCATTTATGCAGTGATGTCAAATAGTTAGAAGCGTTCTGAAGAAGGTTGGCTCTCTTTTAGACAGAGTGGTCAGAAAAGGAGTGACCATAAAGGTAACATTTGAGCTGAGCCTCAAATGAGGCAAGGACTCAGCTGAATAGACACTAAATTCTCTCAACTCCATTTTTTTAAGTAATGTGCATTGATTTTATCAGAATTAATAGCGCAAAAAGTAATATTTTCTTAGGTTACTAGAGTAAAGAATCCCCCTTTCCCCCTGGATTTTCACCCGAAAAGATGTAAGATATGGAGCAGACGTAGTCGCCTCCTTTGCTAGGTGGCCCACTGAGAATGACGTCAACCAAAAGCAAATTCTCTGAAAAGAGAGAAATGTACTTTTCAGTTACTTGGGTCAATGAATTCCCTGTTTCCTAAGTCAGTTCGAGTTTTGGATTTCTATACCTCTATTCAGAAGGATTCCTAACCGGTATGGAAACTCTCTCAAATTCTCATCACAAGTCTGTACCATATGTCTTTGTATGTGACACAAGGAAGCATTAGCAGCAAATAAACATGAAACCTTGCTGCATGAGGCCCATGGGCAGTGGCTTGAAAAGTGTTAAGAGATAGCTAACAGTTAGCTAAGAGACAGTTAGCAGTTAGAAAGAGAGAGAGAGAGAGAGAGAAGAAAGGCCAAAACCCACTTATCATAAATGCGAGTAATCCTATGATATATATTTTAGAATAGCCCAAGCAAATCATAGTTTATTAAGTAATTATGTCTTACTTTGAATTACTGTGCATTTGATTCAGGCAGTCAATCATTAATTGGCTGATTCATTCAAATAACACTGAGCATGGATTTGGGCCAAGCAGTATTTTAGACACTAAGGATACAATTGTGAATGTGACCAATAAATTTTAGGCATCGTGGTGTTTATATTCACCCAGGGGAGATATATGTAAAAACAGAAAAATATAATAACAGATTGTGGCAAGTGCTATGAAAAAAATTGTAGTGAGGCATTAGAGTATGATGCAAAGGAAGAGGGTCTACTAGGATGGGGAGGAGGCCAGGCAGGAAAATAAAACCATAGTAAGATGAAAGTGTACTTTATTAAGTTAAGGCATAATTTCAGAAGTCAAAATCGAAAGATTTGTAGGGTGAATCAAGTCTGCAGATACAATTTTGGACTCTGCAGTGCTTTAAAATAAGTTGATTTTAAATTTCTTTAGCTTTACACATGTGTTCTCAAAGATGCTACTATACAGCCATCATTTTTTGACATTTATTCAGTTCGTTTGTGTTATAGGGAACCCCTGCCTAAACTTTGTTCAGAGCATGTGTGTCTGTATGCAGAACTGACCTAGTGGAAAGGGAGATACTGGGAGGGAGGAGAGAATTCAAGAAACACAGACCTTGAAAGGAGGAAAGGGTATAAGATTCTGGGCATCATTTGGGGGGTTTACTTTTTTTAGAAAAAAAAATTTTTTTAACGTTTATTTATTTTTGAGACAGAGAGACAAAGCATGAATGGGGGAGGGTCAGAGAGAGGGAGACACAGAATCTGAAACAGGCTCCAGGCTCTGAGCTGTCAGCACAGAGCCTGACACAGGGCTCGAACTCACAGACCGCGAGATGATGACCTGAGCTGAAGTCGGCCACCCAACCGACTGAGTCACCCAGGTGCCCCATGGGGGGTTTACTTTTAATGCCTTGGTCTGTCACAGAAGGGAAAACAGAGGGTGCCTATACGCACAAGAGGATTTGATGGCCGAAGTTAATTGAGCATTATTCTGATGACTTTTAAAACATCACTCTGTTTTAAAAAGAATATGGGATGTTTGACAACAGAGGAAATGTTATAAAGTAGTCATCTTAGAATGTCAGAAAGGGCATCATCATCATCATCATCAGAAACATAGTATGTTTGAAGATTAGTTTAAAGAATTTAAAGTGATGCCCATCATTGTGTGTGATATTCATTGGTAATAGACAGCTGCTCCAATACAAGAGAGAAGAAAGCTGGGAGTTGTGTTCAACTAAAGTTGAGGTTTTCCCAGGTGAGTATGATGGAAAGAAGAAGAAAAAAAAAAGATAGCAGAAAGTACTTGAAAAGGTATGCATATGATAATGGTGCATCCAACCTAAAGGTAAGGAGAGAAGTAAAACAGGAGATTTAATGAATTGTGGGAAAGTGATGGAAGCTATGGAAGAAGGCCTCATTAGGCAAAAAGAAAAATAATAATAGGGCCCCATTAGTAGGGTTAAGTAAAACCTGGTGATGATGAGCTAAAAGGCATGACAGTGGTGGCAAGTGGCTGGGTAGGAATGTGGTAACTTTCCTGTATCTGAGGAGATAAAGCAGCTGTCACACCACCATGATAGATGGATCGTGTACATGGAGGTTGGCATCACTGGAGATGATGACCGGGTATGAATAGAGGGTATGAGCGAGCCAGGAGCTGAAGTCATCAACAGCAAGGGGTTTGGCTAGGAGATCAAGCAGTTGATGACAAGGGAGACGTTACAGATAGTTAAACCAAATGCCATGAATTCCAGAATGGGCAAAATTTTTGCAAGAGTAAAGAGGACAAGTCATTTGAAAGAGAAAATCTAAAACAAGTAAAATCCCCCCATCTTTGAGTTATGTGAGTGAAGAATTAAAAAAATGAAAACATCAGTTTAAAGGACAGCAGCAGAAAACTTTGCCAGGAGGCAGCCAGATTCTATTATTATTATTATTATTATTATTATTATTATTTAATTTACTTATTTAAATTCAAGTTAGTTAACATACAGTATAGTATTGGTTTCAGGAGTAGAACTCGGTGATTCTTCACTTAAGTATAACACCCATTGCTCATCCCAACAAGTGCCCTCCTTAATGCCCATCACTATTTATCCCATCCTCCCATGTTCCTCCCCTCCAGCAACCCTCAGTTTATTCTTATAGTTAAGAATCTTTTACAGTTTGCCTTCTTCTCTGTTTTTGTCTGATTTTTCCTTCCCTTCCCTTCCCCTATGTTTATCTGTTTTATTTCTTAAATTCCACATATGAGTGGAATCACATGATATTTGTCTTTCTCTGACTGACTTCTTTTGCTTAGTTTAATACACTCTGGTTTAATCCATGTTGTAGCAAATGGCAAGATTTCATTCTTTTTGATCTTTGAGTATTGTTCCATTGTATATGTAGACCATTTCTTCTTTATCTATTCGTCAGTTGATGGACATTTGACTTCTTTCTGTTATTTGGCTATGGTTGATAGTGCTGCTATAAACTTTGGGATGCAGGTGCCCCTTAGAATCAGCATTTTTGTATCCTTTGGATAAATACCCAGCAGTGTAATTGCTGGATCATAAGGTAGAGGGTAGTTCTATTTTTAATTTTTTGAGGAACTTCCATACTATTTTCCAGAGTGGTTGCCACAGATTGCATTCCCACCAACAGTGCAAAAGAGATCCTCTTTCTCCGCATCCTCACAAACATCTGCTGCTTCCTGAGTTGTTCATTTTAGCTATTCTGACAGGTGTGAGGAGGTATCTCATTGTGATTTTGGTTTTTATTTCTCTGATGATGAGTAATGTTGAACATCTTTTCATGTGTCTATTAGCCACCTGGATGTCTTCTTTGGAAAAGTGTCTATTCATGTCTTCTGCCCATTTCTGTACTGGGTTATTTGTTTTTTGAGGTTGAGTTTATTAAGTTCTTCATAGATTTTGGATAATAACGCTTTATCCAATATGTCATTTGCAAATATCTTCCTTTCTGTTGATTGCCTTTTAATTTTGTTGATTGTTTCCTTCGCTGTGCAGAAGATTTTTATCTTGATGAGGTCCAAAAGTTCATTTTTGCTTTTGTTTCCCTTGCCTCTGGAGATATTTCTAATAAGAAGTTGTTGTGGCTGAGGTCAAAAAGGTTGCTTTTTATTTTCTCCTGTAGGATTTTGTTAGTTTCCTGCCTTACATTTAGGTCTTTCATCTATTTTGAATTTATTTTTGTGTATGGTGTAAGAAAGTGGTCCAGGTTCATTCCTGTGCATATCACTGTCCAATTTTCCCAGCACTATTTGCTGAAGATACTGTGTTTTTTTTCCATTGGATACTCTTTTCCTGCTTTGTCAAAGATTAGTTAGCGATACCTTTGTGGATCTCTGTCTGGGCTCTCTGTTCTGTTCCATTGACATCTGTGTCTGTTTTTGTGCCAGTACCACATCGTCTTGATGAGTACAGCTTTGTAACACCGCTTGAAGTCCAGCATTGTGATGCCTCCAGCTTTGGTTTTCTTTTTCGACATTACTTTGGCTATTCGAGGTCTTTTGTGATTCCATATAAATTTTAGGATTATTTGTTTCAGCTTTGTGAAGAATGTTGGTGTTATTTTGATAGGGATTGCATTGAACGTATAGATTGCTTTGAGTAGTATAGATATTTTAACAATGTTTGTTCTTCCAACCTGTGAGCATGGAATGTTTTTCCATTTCTTTGTGTCTTCCTCCATTTCTTTCATAAACTTTCCATGGTTTTCAGCGTACAGATCTTCTAACTCTTTGATTAGGTTTATTCCTAGGTATCTTATATTTTTGGTACAGTTGTGAATGGGATCCATTCCTTGATTTCTCTTTCTGCTGCTTCATTATTGGTGTATAGAAATGCCAATGGCTTTTGTACATTGATTTTATAACCTGCAACTGCTGAATCCATGTATCAGTTCTTGCAGTTTTTTGGTGGAGTCTTTCAGGGGGTGGATCCAACATGTTGGTGGAATCTTTTTTTTTTTCCTCATACAGTGTCTTGTATGTCATCTGTGAAGAGTGAAAGTTTGACTTCCTCTTTGCCAATTGGTTTGCCTTTTATTTCTTTGTGTTGTCTGATTGCTGAGGCCAGGACTTCCACCACTATATTAAACAATAGTGGTTAGAGTGGACATCTCTGTCGTGTTCCAGACTTTAGGGTGAAGGGGAATGCTCTCAGTTTTTCCCCATATTGGCTGTAGGCTTTTCATATATGGCTTTTACGATGTTTAGATTTCTTTAAGATAAAATAAGCAAAGGGAAAGTTTCCAAAAGAAACAGAAGGCAAAGGAGAGTTTTCAGATTTCAGGTCAGCCTTGACAGATTCTGGAGGAGGTGATCAGATCAGATTAGGGGATACATCAGCACAGTGTATGTGGGTTCATGGTCTAAAACTCCAGGACCTCTATTACTGAGTTCAAAGTCTTTATGGCAACATGCAGATTCTTAGGAAGGTAGCTAATCACTTCAGGTATTGTTTTTATTCTTGATAATCGGTGGAGCGGGATATCTACACCCTCACATAGCTCTTACTGATGTGGTCCTCTGGCACTGAGGACAAGGACAGGCAGCACTATGCTGTCCTCAGAGTGCTCTTTTCTGTTCGTTACTGCTGCAGAACAAAGAGAATTATTAAGAGAAGACCATTCTGTTTAAAATTAATTCCATTTAAGCAAGCAGGATGATGTTTAATTAATTTTGTAAAGAGTTGTAACCAAAAGGATTTGCAAAATGTTTGGGGGCTTAAAGAGATAAAGCCAGAAAGCCTTAGTTACTAGATAATGCAACTAGTCTTAATAACTGACCCCCTGAGGGTTTCTGATAACCAAGCTCAGGCTCTATTAAGAAAATCATCATGAAACTAAAAGATATTTACCAAGGATAAGAAAGACTGGAACTGGTAATTAATCCTTCTCACTATTAAACAGAGATTAGGTCCTCATGGGATTGTTACAAATTTGAGCTCCCATAGTTCAAAATAGATTTTAAAATATTGGAGACAGCCCAAATAAGACCAAGATGAATAACTTAAAAACTGCCCATTTTTTACAAGGAAAAATGAAACACTTACTTATTTGGAAAAAGAGAAGACTCAGGAATGATCATTTGTGTTTTCAATCCTATATTAGGACAAGTAATTTAGTTATTGCCTTCTCACAAAACAACTGCATTAGTAGACAGTGTTATGAAGCCCAAAGACAGCATCACTTAAACCAACGGGTGACCAAAGGACAGTGTGAAAATATTAGTTCTGAAAATAGAGTCTTATAGGTTCGGTCAGAGTCTTCCAGAAAACAAGGGACTCCATAGATGCCACCTTTGTTACCTGACAATGCGTGCAGAGTATTAGACTAAATAATGCAGGAAGAAGAAAAAAAATTAGGTATTTTCATGGATAGTCTATTCATCTGTTTTTATCCCAAAGCACCTAGAAGAGGCTAAAAACTGGTGACAGGTAAACAGCCTAGAATCTAAGAAATTGAGAGATGCCACTGTCTTTTTACCTTCACTCATATCCCTCAGATGAGCTCAGTAACATCAGGGAACTTGACCCAATTTGGTTTTCTCTTTGTGTCACATGCGACCTTAGAGAATTTAATGATTGAGTGCCACCCACCTGGGAATGGAGAACTACTCTGATCGAGAACGTGTTGGGAGAGTTAACAATAGGTAAACTCATCTAGCACGCACTGTGGGACAGCGCTGTAACACAGCCAGTGTAGGAACCCAGCTTCATGCCTTTTTGTAGAAATGCTTCTGAAAGTAGCCTCCACATGATGTGAAACTGCAGGATGCAGGGAAGGAGTCCCTACCCCCCAGGATGGCCTCTCTGCTATTGGAGAGGTCTTGATAGATTCCGCACTTTATCCAGTATCACTGCTTCCATTACAAATAAAACTGGTCCCAAGAAAAATAACTCACACTGAGACCAGATCATGTGGAAGCAGGTGTGCGTGATGAGGATGACTGACTGTGCCCTGAATGCCCAAAAATTGGGGGTAGGAGGGAGAACAGGAGGGAAGGCAGAAAGAGGAAAGTCTTGAAGACAGACTTTCCTCCCTCAGTTTGCCCTCACCTGCTTTCAAAATTCAATACAGCTATTCACTTCTGGTCAATGAAAAAGAATTCCTGATGCACAGGTTAGAACCAGACACCTGGATTTATGAAAGCATGCCAGAGTACAGGACATAAGTTTCATCTTCCTCTAGAACTTTTGCAGTGTGAATGGAAGTGGAGAAAGGAGATTTGACACAAATGTACTTTGTCTCCATACCTGTAGTAAGGCTCAGTTTCACAAACCATGTCAGGTACCAGGAGCCTACAACAAACCTTGTATTCTGTGGGAAAAATGTTTTTATGTAATTTGATTTGTTTGGTTCTGATAGATAAGAGAGGAAAAGGAGACTTTTTTTTCCAAAACACTCAGATCATATTTATGCATTGTTTCAGGGCATATTTTTCTTTGTAAATGGGAATGCAAAGGGTTTATTGTTTCTTTGCTCTCAGAATGTTCCAAGCAATAAAAAAATGGATTTTTTTTTTTTACTTTCCCGGCATTAAACAGGTAAGGCTTTTGCCACATTTACTGAATTTCATTTAACATTAATGAAAAGTGAAGAAAGCAACGCTAGACACTCAAGGAAAATTATTTCTTATTAGAACATTTCTAAAATATCCATTTCTAGTATCACTGTATACATTAACTTTTTTCTTAATTGGTGAGCTTGTTATAGATTAAATATATTAAAACCAACTTTTTGCATTTAAAATGTTTAAGGCGACATGTTGGCAATTAGAACTCTTTTAACATATTTCAAGAACTCTATACACTATGGCATTTGGACTCGACTGCTTATTTTGAGTGACTATAAAGTAATTTGGGGTTTTTAAAGACTGAGAAGCATTTCTCAAGGTTAGCTTTTCCAAACAGAAAATTGAGTGTTATAAATTCCACCTCCCACAGACCAGAATTCACAACCATTGGTCAGGGGCACATACTACTGGCTCGGCGTCCTCAGTCACTTCGTGCCATTTCACCAAGTAGGAGCCAAAGGTAAGTTTTTACAATTGCTTTCTTCTTTGGTGAGATACTTTTTTTTTCTCTTCTAACAACTTTTTGAAAAATAATTCAACTTGCTTTCATATTTCATGGTGAACTTTGATTCAATGGTTTAGGTTTAAGTTCGTTATTTTACGTTTATATTACTCTTGGAAAATTCAAATTTTTAATTAGCTCAGGAATTAATAACACACAGTAAAATGGTTGATCTTAATAGCCAGGATAGATGCCAGTAAAATTGTAGTAGTTTCCAATATATTCCTTAAATCAAGTGCCCTGACATTGACCTTGTTTCTTGCCATTATAGGCATGCACTATTGATTAGCATTGATTGAAATATTATGCAAAAGAAGAAAAAGGGAGATTTCAGGTGTTTAAAAATATATTGATGATTATATGGCAATTATGCATTTAAATGTCTTTATAAGCTATATATTTTAAAGTTTTATTATAAGCATAATTTTCAAAATATCATGAAATGGTATAAAGTGGGCAACAAGTTCAAAGATACAACATTAAATGCTGGTATAGTTACTTGGAGGAAGAAATGTACTTTTTAAACTAAGCATAGATAGGTGTTCTTCATATTTCTGGGGTTTGCACAGACTGTCTCATTGTTGATAACTTTGAGGGATATGCCCAAAGCAAATAAACTCTAAGAGTGTAGACACATACTCACATTTATAGTTTGAAGTGAGAAAAAAATCATCAGCAAGTACATAATTACTTTGAACAATGAAAGTGGCCAGAAATGTAGAAGGAAATGTAAAAAGAAAAGATTTTCTCTAGGTTAGTGGGGTCCACAGTTAATGTTTTCCACTCGACTATGGAAGAATGGTTTGTGGAAGATTTGTAAATCACACTGTTTGATTAAGTAGGACTTTGTTGGTGATTGTGTACAACAGTTCGAAGTCTGCAATCCTGCAAAGACCCATGCAAAGGCAAGTGACATAGAGGCTTGGCTTATCCAGGATGGATAAAAAAATTACTTGAAGAAATCATAGGAGGGAATAAAAAGGAGCTCCTTGTACTGCTTCTTATTCTCAGAGGAATTTCATATGCCTCTGCCTAAACCTGCTTCATAAAGACTTTCTTTCAAGTAACTGAAGGTCAGTTTGTCTGCCAGTGCATTCAAGTTTAAAAGTAATATTTATCATGAATTCCCTTTTATACGTGTGTATAGGTACAAAACACCATAGGTACTGTTCTTCAAGTAAACCTGAGAAGTGTATCCAAAATACAACACCTCTAAAATTAGACATGCTTGATAAGAAAAGTTTTCCATATTCTTTGCCTCCTCGAAAAATGATTACCAGGTAACATTTTTGATAGGCCCAATTTAGATGTTTAAAATTAAACGTGAGAGGTTTTTTTTTTTCCCCTAAAACTAGAACGTATTCAAAGGAGTACATACAGAACTAAAATAATTAAAATGGTAAGATCTTGATCGAATCCCCCCGCCACGATGTTACCATGGAAAATAAGAATTGTGCTTAACAAAGAATTACGAAACAAAAACTTTTTAATCTTATGTGTGTGGAAATCCTCCTCCAAGAAAATCTTGCCTTATAGTGTCTTTTAGGCATATATTCTGACTGATTCTGAGTTTAAAGCTTAGATAGCTATGAAGAACTGAAATAAAACACGAAGGACTAAAGAAAAAATCATTTTCTGCCTTACTCGGTTAAGAATAAGTTTTGAAAAATATTGCATGAAATAGTAAATTATACACATATTAAATTATGCATACATCAATGATACCCAGAGGCAACAAGGAAGTAAACAAGAAAAAAAGAAAAAGAAAACCTTCATTATTTTGTCTGGAAAAAGCCATAGGCTTAAATGTGCAAGAAACACTTATGAATCCTAGTTAGATCGCTAGTCAACTCTGCCTCGGTTTCCTCATCTGTAAAATGGAGTTACGGTTATAGTCCTCCGCCACCTCCTTCTCCTTCCTACATCCCAGAGTTGATGAAAGAAACTTAATGTTTAGTAAAAGGTAAAACTCTAAGGCAAAGGCTTTCATGAACAAGTGTATCACAATATTTCTGTGTCCCCTTTTTCCCTGTGTTTCTCTATGAAAGAAACTTAATTTCACTGTAATGCCTATAGCTACTGTAAAATGTGGACAGGTTTGTGAATTAATTTGAATATCTGCTATGAATAGCCTTCAAAATCTGTATAATTTCATGTGTTATGTTTATAAATGATCCATATAAAGAAAGCTACCAGCTTGAGTTTCACAGTGTCGAACTGTGAATTTATCATTCCTAGTTAGTGGAAACTATTCCTAAGTTATTATCAATTAGATATTTATACATTTAAGTATTTTTTGTTAGGAAAGCTTGAAAAATGAAAATGTTAGCAAGACTCATTCTGGGACTTGTCATCTTTGATGCTGCTGTGACTGCTCCCACTCTGGACCCCATCAACTATGACTCAGAAACTTACGATGCCACTTTGGACGACCTGGATAATTTATACAACTATGAAAACATACCTATTGGTCAAGCTGAGGTAATTGATTCCTGCCTCTCTTGAGACTTTTAAAAGCATGAGTATGGGGAGTTACTGAGATTTGCTCTCTTCAAATAGATTTTTGTTTATTTATAAATAGAGATGTTCTATCTTAATGGTTTCGTATGAACCCTTTCTCCACAATCTGTTCAATCTGTTGAAAGTTAACATTGGGACACTTTTTTGCTTTCGCCTGGTTCACTTCATTTTCTTTATATCTTCTCACAAATTAAAACAACAATAACAAAAAAGAGTTTCTTTCAAGTTAGAACAGAGAGCATTAGAGGAGAAGAGTGGAAATAGTACACGTGTGATAAGGAAGTTGGGGAAGTTTGGGGCAAAGGACAAAGAGGAAAATAAATTTGAATAAAATAAGAATGCAAAGAAAGGGCAGTGATTTGGAACTCCACTGTGTTCCAAGAGTGAGTGTGCTTTTCTAAATGACGGATTATCTCTCACCTAATGTAGGCATTGGCAAGGTTACAGCCCATTACATAAATCTGATATGACATGTTTCCAATTAAATGTTAGACTTTTTACATAACTAAAGGATACAGACTAATTTTTTAAATCAAAACACAAATAGACCTTGAAATGTTGGAGGGTAATTAATGTACAACATTGACAAAAACTAATTAAGCATAAATCATCCAAAAGGGAAGTTACATCACCTTTACAGGATCATAACATATTTTGGGCAGTCACTCAAGTGTAAGTCTTGTTAGAATAATTACTTTTGGCAACTAGGGAAATAAAATATTTTGACAAAAGCATTTATTTAAATTGTATGGAACGTAGCTATATCTTTATTAAGAGGATATGCATTCTCGTTATTGTTTATGTTGCCTTATGAAATTTAAGAATCAAATTTTTGCAATGCGATGACTCTCACATCTTCTTCCCCACCCCATTTTCCTTTGCATCTTCCTCTCTTCTGTTTTTAAGCTCTTCCCACCCCATTCCTTCTCTGTCTCCCTCTTTCCTTATTTTTAGTAAAGTTTTAGGCTTGACAGAAGACCACTTTTCTTCTGCACATTTGGTTGTGATTGTTTTCCAAGTCTTTATACATTGTTTGATTCATTTTGCTGTATGACTTCTACTATGTTAAGGGAATTTTCTGTAGAGTTTATAGTCATTAACACTAGTCTTGCTATACATGTTCTCTAGATCTCCAATCTAATGCATCAGTTTAGAATATAAGGAGAAACTTTGTCAGTGCTTAACTCCTCTGCTCTGCTCCTTTTCCCATTTTGCATAAATATTAAAAAAAAAAAGACTCAGTATGTATCTGCAGTTATCTACCAAGCTAAATATTTTAGTTTTAAATGTACTGTCATTCCTCCAAAAGATATTTCATAGGATCAAAGAGGTTTGATGAGTATCATCAGTGAATCCTCTGTTTTGATTAGCCTGTGGAGTTGGTTCTAGAGACTGCTCAAGGCTGCCCTAGATAAAATTTTGAAGGAGATGAGCTTTATCTGTAGACTTCTTTAAAGCCATTCCTTGATGTCAGAATCCCCTTTTGCTGCACAGACATTCTCAAGAGATTCTGAAGTTCTTTGTGCCATCAGGAAGCTTAAGGTGATAAATGTATCTCTATAAAGATGGTTTCGTATCCAACCCTTCCTCAGTATTTGCTTATTCTGGAAGAGCAACCTTCTTGCAAGGTACCAAATATGTGGCATTGTATCCTGTTACCTCATTCAAATATGCTTAATTTTCACACTGACGTAGCCAAACTCAGCATCCTTAACAACTCTCTCCAGAGAGCCACAAAATAATCTCTTGTTGATGACTGAAATACATAAGTCATCCTGATTTAATAATCTTTTGTGATGAAGAAAACCAGTTTATAGATAGATGATATACATATACACATATACCTGTGCTATAATGAAAATGTAACACATTTGAAAACAAACTATGCATAATTTTTTAATTTTACCAAGTTGGTCCAGTAGCAAAAATCAATTCACCAATTCACCTACCCACCACCTATGAAAAAACAAAATACAAAAACAATGTAATATAATAAATAAAATGACCTGAGGAATAAAATTCAGAACTTAAGCTCAGATCTTAACAAGTTGTTAATGTAAATTGCTTTACAAACAAAGAACTAATATTCAATTCTTTATGAGAAGATGTAAAATGAAGCCAATAGATCCAGCCATGCTGCATGGATTCTAGAATATAGTTACTCATTATATGAATTTCTTGACTTTAGTCATGGAAATTCAGATTCTGACAACTCCTGATAAGCTTATTTATCTCATATTTATCAACTAAGAACAGTTGTTCTACATTTTCTTATTCCTGTATGACACTTTTTGAGTGAACACACTGGTAACTTACCCATATAAGGAACAGTTGATAAAAAAAATTCATGGTAAATGAAGCACATGGAGAATGGTAAGATAAGGTTCTTTTCTTTTATGTATTCAATCTCAAGAGTGTGGTTCTGACTATGTTAGTCTAGAATTTATTTAATTTCCAGAAAAAGCAAGTTTATATTTTAAAATTATAAATTTATAGAATAACCAAGCAATGTTTCTAAAATATATGCCAGTTTCTTTCTTATAAATTTTAAGACTTGCATCTTGGGCCAATATAATAGACCCTCTAGACTTTGAATGATTTATCCTTAAGGCCTTAGACATATGAGGTAGGCAGAAATCTAAGATGTCCTCTAAGTGACTCCTTCCCTCGTGTGTCCATGCCCTCTATAATTCTCAACATCATAACTATATTGGGACTATATTGGGATATCAGGCTTATAATTAGGTTATTTTATATGGCACAACTGAAATTTAAAAAGGGAGATTCTACTGGTTGGCTTGATCTATACTAATGAGTCCTTTAAAACAGTGTCTTGAGGTCAGGGACAAATTTTAAAGCATGAAATGAATTCAAGGAAATGGAAAACTATTTGTTGCTGGCTTTAAAGATGGATGGGTCCACATAGCAAGGAATGCAGGAAGTCTCTAAATTTTGAGAGTGGCTGACAGCCAGAGAGCATATGGAAACCACAGTCCTATAGATATAAGGAACCCAGAGGTATACCTGAGATCACAGCCCTGGCCAATAGCTTGATTTTAGCCTTGTGAGACCCTGGGCAGATGTTTGGCCATTCCTGGACTTCTGACCATTCCTGGCCATTCCTGGACTTCCGACCCACAGAAACTGTTAGTTAAAAATGGGTAAAGATTTAAGCTGCTAAATGTATAGCAATTTGCTTTGCAGCCATAGAAAACTAATACAATATGTAATAATGTAAGTTTTTTTCTGAAAACCAAATTTGAATTGTACTGCTGCAAGGCTTGCATTTGTGAATCCAGTGATTTATCTAGCAATGAGCCAAATCATCCCTCCAACCCCAGAGTTAGAATCTCAATAGAGCTTTGTCGATTTCTACTGGTGGTAGTATATTCATTACCTCCCTAGTGAGTCAAAGGGTCATGAAAGAATTTCTAGTTTTGAAAATGACATGCAGGAATAGTATTCCAGACTGCTGACTTAAGTGATTTCTGATGATTTAGAATATTCAGAATCTGCTGGATTCTATGTTAGAAGCAGATCTTAGGCTCAGCAATTCCATCATAATGCTCTATGTTACCCAGTGGATAATGGATAAACTTGCTGGTATAACATAAATTATTTGCAGTCTTTTATTTAGCCTTTCTTTTAATTTAATGGTACAAGTGAGAATTGGTTACAAGCCATAAGACAAAAATATGAACTTTTTGCTTTCTGATGAATATTAGCTAACCTTGATTGAGCACTTCTTATGTGCTGAGTACTATTCTAGGCCTGTCACATGCATGATCTCATTACTCACAACAAAACTAGGAAGTGATATTGTTCTTTTCATTGAATACATGAGACTATTGACATAAAGAGCGGTTAAGTAACTTGATTAAGATCATAGTTGTTAATGACATATAATTATAATGATATTATCTTCTCGTATCAGAAAATAATTTCCAGCAGGTTAATAAAAAAATATATTATCCTCCCTCCATTTTCTACCATTTTCCAAATTGTCCTTTTAACTTGATACTTGTTTTAGTAGAACTGAACGCTGGTGCTCCAACACTGCTAAAAGCAGTGTTTTATGGGTGAATAATGTAATCTAGAAGTAAATTTTAGAGACAGTTGACTTACCCAACTTGTAAGAAAGAATGGCTTAAGACTAACTACTTCAGGAGCTCCTGTGTGGCTCAGTAGGTTGAGCGTCCGACTTCGGCTCAAGTCATGATCTCGTGGTTTGTGAGTTCGAGCCCCACGTCGGATGCTAGCTCGGACTCTGGAGCCTGCTTCGGATTCTGTGTCTCCCTCTCTCTCTCTGTCCCTCCTCCACTTGTGCTCTGTCTCTCTCTGTCTCTCAAAAATGAATAAATGTAAAAAAAAATTAAATTAAAATAAAAAAGACTGCTTCAAAGATTAATTGTAGATAGTCATCCTCCAACATAGTATATCTATGCTATGGGGAATAGCCTATAGCTATCTCTCTATGTCTCTATTTCTATCCATCTATCTATCCATCTATCTATCTAACATCTATCCATCCATCCAATGTAGGTATAGATATAGATACAGATATAAATATAGATAGATATATAAAATCATAAATATTTGGTGGTTTAGACTCCACGGAAACATTTTGTTATTTGCCTTAAAGTTTTCATCAGAACACAGTTAAAAATTTGATATTCTTTGAGTGATTTAAACTGAGACCGTATTTTTGATTAAGTTAGGTATTTGATGCTTCTGTTTCCATGGTATAGTTTTGGGGTTATTGATTACTCATTTCTCTTAGGTCTCAGAAAAACATTGGCCTGCCCATGAGTTATTTCCTTTGCCCAGAAAAGTACTCAGTGGCAGTATTAGTATTTATGGAGCATATGAACTTCCATTCCTGCAGTAACCTTTCCTTGGCTCCATCCAATCAGATTTACCCTCCCCTATCCTGCCTCACTCTAGTCTTATATAATTACTTGTACTTAATAGCATCTGCAGTGTCTCTGCATCTTTAATAAACACCATAAATGTTGTATCACAGAGCCCTGTGGAGCACTTGGTTGTACTTAATGTGGGACAGCATGAGGGGCACTTACAGTGATGCCATACAATGCTCTTCAGGAGGACATGGGGTAGACATTTCTCTCAGGCCTCAGTACCCAAATGGGTTGCAAATTTTCAGGAATGTGCTTATTTTCTGGGCTCTACATCTTGTAAATAATTGTGTTTGTCATTTTGCTCAGAAATTTGGGCCCTGAATTTTTGCTGCATTCTTTCCTCATTTTATATTACTTCCCCCACCTTTACTTTCCCATCATCCTAATCTCCTCATGTAGATTGTTTGAAGAATTACCATACGTGCTTTTAAAACTGCCTCATATACTTTCTGGAATAGGATGGAGTAAGCATTCATAGCTAAATGGCAATAACTAATAAAGGGATATCAGTAATAATTGACCCATAGGGATTTTTTTGAATGAGAGGTGCCTTCCTTGCTATTACTCTCCATTGATCTTAAAATTAGGCCATTGTTTTCTTTTTCATAAGGAGAATAAGTAGTGAACTTATTTAAAATCATCCCAAAGAAAATCACCATTGAAAGAAATGAATTAAGCTTAAAAAATAGCTTTCAGGGATGAAGAAGCGATAAGATTCATCAAAGGAATGAAAGTTAAATTTAGTGGAGTTGTAGAAATGGGCAAGTATTCAGTGAAGGCAGTTGTATCCAGGAACAGTTGAACAATGGTTTCTTTTCAGTTGCCATAATGGTAATACGATGCCATTCAGAATAATTTTAGAACAAATGTTGGTGCCCTGTAACACTAGAAATTGCTTAAGAAAATGACATTAACTTTGAGCTACTCATAGAATCAATGTCCACTTCAGATAATGATATATAAAATGTATTTTAATTAGGTTATCTAAATATGATAAATTGGTATACAGCTTTGGTAATGCTAACAGATAACATCTTTGTATTTTCTGAACAGAAAGCAATTAATTAGTAATATTTCTACTATTTATTTCCTCTGGTAATAAAGATATGGAATACTTTTATCTTTTTTTTTACCTTTATATTTGGAATGATGTCTCACTTTGGCCAGTTTATGAAATATATTTAAAAGTTTCAAAGGTGGTTTGCATATAAAATACTTTTTATTGGAAGAAATAACTTACACTCAGCCTGAATTAAATGTTCTTTTCAGAATTTGGCAAAAAATAAAAGCTAATATTTCTCCTCACCCTCCCTCCTCACCAAAGATACTCTAGAGAAAGTGGGGGGGGGGGGGTAGAATTTTGCTGATGAGCTTTTAACATGGTTGTCTGATTGACTTTCCATATGCTTCTTTTAAAAAACAGTGTTAAACTATTTGAATCTCATTTTAAAACTATTTGAAAACTTTAAGAAAATGCAACAAACATACAATCATATAGGCTCATCAGGAAACAAAAGAACACTGATAGTCTTTGCCAGTGACTTATTTGTGTTTGTATTATACATTATTTATGAGACCACAAGCCTAGGTTAATTCTCATAAGTATCCTTTGAAATGATAAATTATTCTATTATTATTATTATTATTATTAACAATTGAAGATCAGAATTTTGCCCAAGGTTATTCAGCTAGTACGTTTCAGAGTAAAATTTAAACCAGACTGTTTTAATGCCAAACCAGAGAGACTTTGGCATTAAAAGCTTCCATTATTTTCCTTCTTCTTCTCTTTAATCTTTACTTCTTTTAGCTGTGTCCAATATTGAGGTTTCTTTCCTCTGAGATTAAGTAATTTGATTATTAGGAATCAGAAAAGCAAGAATTTTCAAGTGATTATAATTAACACAATATCTAAGCATCTGTCTTAGCTGTCAAAGTATTTAAGGGAGCAAGAGGTAAGACAATCCCTCTGAACTGAAAGCTGCTTTGTGAGAAATGTGAGGATTGAGCAATCTTCGCCAAACACATTTCTTCCTCATCCATTTTCAAGATAAAATAGAAAATAAGATACAGCTTTCATTGCCAGTGTCCATGGTCACATTCTTTTAGATAATTAATATGGATCAGTTAAATCAATTTGTACACCAGGCTGATGTTTAGAGAAGAATTCCACCACACTTACGATATCTACATGCCAGTCTATGAAATCCTTACGAATGCTTCGTTAGTAACCCAGGCTGAATATACGAGAACGTTTTAACACCTTTGGAAGCCAATTGTTGACATAATGGTAACAACAAGGAATAGCTTCAAGATTTCTTATCAACTCTGTGGGACAATTTTGAGAAAAGAGAAATTTAAAATTCCATTCTGTTTAACAAAAACCTTATTCTGTGCAAATATGAAAATCTAAATAACATTCTGAATTTCTATTTTTTTTAATGAGAAGCAGATCTGTAATTTAAATATTATCTGCTGAAGGCCTGGACTTACTGGTTAGGAATTGACTGGCAGAGTGGGGATCTTAATCAAAATGAATACATAGGTGAGGACATTTGTTTCCCATTCTGACTTTGGTTGGCCACTTAAGGTATTAAACCGCACACTACAAAGAATAATGTAACAAACCACTAACTTTGGGTATTAACCCAAAACTGTGGTTAACCACAGTCGTCAGATTAGTGCCTGATTCAGTAAATCGTAGTGCATGGAGGGACAAAGCAATGTATGTTCTTGACAGGCAGACAATTCTCCCCAAAAGGGAGGGTGAACCACTCAGTCCTAGTATCTTCTGCCATCCACCAATTAGCCTAGTCATTCTTCTTCAGGAAGAGCGAATTTAAGAGCCAACAGAAGATGCACTCACCTCCCAGGATGGTGGCCTTCAAGCCATTAGGCTTAACTATTAAGTTCAAGGTAGCTCTTCCCATTTTTAGGACAATCACGCTCCCATCTTTATGAGACCTACCACCATGACAGTCAGCACTCTTAGGCATGTATGGCAGAATGGCAGAATGTAGATTTTGATCCCAAAAGCTCTGAAATGGATCCAAGAGCATCAGTGAATTTATCTCAAAGGCCTTCCTGCACCTGAGATTGATATCTCACTCTCACTTGTATGTTCTACCTAAAATTATATCAAGCCACATTAATAATAGAGCTTAGGAAAGACTCTGAAATGAAATGAAATTCTGAGTAAATATACTCCAATAAAACAATTCCAAGGGCGCCTGGGTGGCTCAGTCAGTTAAGCCTCAGACTTTGGCTCAGGTCATGATCTCACAGTTCCTGAGTTCAAGCCCCATGTTGGGCTCTGTGCTGACAGCTCAGAGCATAAAGCCTGCTTTGGATTATGTGTCTCCCTCTCTCTACCCCTCCCCCCGACTCACTCTCTCTCTCTCAAAATAAGTAAACATTAAAAAAAAATTCCAGAAACATAAAGATAACACAAATCTGTGTATATTTCCCCTACTTCTATGAAGCTTGTGTGAAAAAATAAAGGACCAAAGATTAACATCCATCTACTGCAAATTAAAGTCTGAATTTGTTTAAATCCAAAGAGATTACAGTACAAAATCAGCATTGTTTGACTTTGATTGAAAAAGCCAAAGAACTTCCTTTTCCTAATTCTTTTTGCTTCTCTTCATCTTGCCTGGGCCAAGCTGGACTCTTTCGGTAACACCATGACTGAATTCTTCCAGATACAGGTGTAGTTCCTTCAGAAACACATACTTTGCTAGTAGTTCACTACAGTCTCCCATGACTTTGATATTTTAAGAGAATGAAGCATTAAGTGTGCATGCAGTATTGTCACAAAAATGGCCCTAACCCCCATCAGATTTAAAGAACAAATTAATCCCGAGTCTCCAAAATTAATTATTCCAAGCAAAAGGGTATTTCCCCCAGACCAGTACATAGTGTTGGCAGACACTCAAGAAGAGACCTGGAGCTACATAAGAAAAATCAGAAGATGGAAAAACAAAACAAAACAAAAAACCTTGGTTTAGCCTCATCCAGATGTTGGTCAGCTGATGTTTATTGTCCCGAGTTTGCAAATTTTGAGCTCAAACACTGGGAGAAATCTTCCATCAGGAGTTCAATTATGGCACAGTTTTACCATTCTCAGAGTAGCTTTTCTCAAAATGTAGTTTCTGAACTAGCAGTATCAACATCACCTGGGAGCTAGTCAGGAATGCAAATTCTCAGGTCCCAACCCAGACCTACTGAGTCAGAAACTCTAGAGAGAGCCAGGAATCAGCGATTTTAACTCCTTTGTCATTCTGATGCACCTGTGGTTTGAGCAGCACTGAACTAGGAAACACTGCCTAAAATAATGGCTCTTTTCTCAGAGTAGCATTTGAGATATTTTTGTTTTCCAGCATCTTTTTAAAACATACAGTGGTGGCCGGCCCAGTTACCAGGTCAATCAAAGTTTCTTCCTCTTTTTGCATACTCAAAGCCTCTGAGTGTCTAATTTCCTGCTAAATTCTGGGTTTCTGGCACCTGATTCTGCATTGTGTATTCTGTCAGGTGACAGATTATTTTGTGAACAAGAATTTTCAGCCAGTAGGGTTCTCCAGCTTGAAAGCTATGCCAGTGGCTTATCCATGGCTTCCTGCTATGGAATTCAAGAAATTTACTTCCCAGAGACCTTTCCCTTCTTCCCCAATTTTTTTTTTTTTTTTTTTTTTTTTTTTCCAGCTGGAGAATCAACCTCAGCAGATTCTTGAACTGGAACTGTCATGGATGTTTGTGAAGCTTCTGGCCCCGGGAGCCTAGTGAAAAACAATCCTTCTACCACATTCTCATCAAGAATTTACTAAACTTTCAAAGTTCCAGGACTTAATTAGTATTTATGTCTCCTACATGCTATTCAGTGAAGTACATTTCCCCTTTAGTGTGGGGGTTCTCAACTTTGGCCACATATTTTAATCACTGCTAGAGCTTTTAGAAATCCTAACGCCTAGGCCACACCCCGGACTATTGAAATCAGAATCTCTTGGGATAGGCCCAGATCCAGTGTTTGACTTCCCTCAGCTGGGAAGTGTGAGTCAGTTGCTGGTTTGTTGTTGTTGTTTTTTTTTTCTAAATTATTTTAATAGTTCTAAATTATTTTCTAAATTATTTTTTTTCTAAATTATTTTTTCTAAATTATTTTACATTCTTGGTGCCCATACAATGTATGCCTTCTCATTTTTTTTCCAGTCCAAATTTTGCTTTTCTAACATACTCCTGTAGATTTTGCCTTGTGGCATCTAACATAATGACATATTTAAAAAAAAAAAAGCAAATTATAAATATGCCGGAAATAACATCTTTCAAAAAAAAGTTTGGAAATCTTATATTTTAGAGTTGGGTAATCCTACCCTGACCATGTTCTCCCATCATACTAATTTTTAACCTGAGATTGAACGTGACCTATTATTGTCTTGATTAGATCTCTTTCACTATGCCTAATTTTCACTAGATCTTCCCCAATTTCCTATATTCATATGTTCTAATACTCTTAGGACAAGTCCTGCTTAAACTGGTCTTGAGTTTGCTAGGAATAAAGAGGCTTACCTTATGTTTGTTAAGGTACACACTCACAGGCATGAAAATAGTTCAAGAATTATCGCTTGGTAATGTTGTCCCTCATTAGGTTGTACAATTACTAGCTTTTGACGTCAACTCAGCCAATATGAGATGCAAATAAGTGAGATCTAAAGGGTAATCACAGTGAATCATGCCAGTCTCTCTGCTCACATTCAGTGTGGGCTTTAAAGAGGTAAATGGTATGGATGCAAATATATATTATATACTCCATTTCTTAACATATGAGAAGAATAACAAAGAAAATAAATATATAAGATATTCAGGCTGGATCAAATTTTCTCATAAGTTATGAGATTAAGTTATCTTTGGAGTTATGATATCAAAACTCTGATTAAAGTATTAAATGTGAAAGAAATCAAATCCAGGATATTTAAAATTTAAAAAAAAATCCTCCTACTAAAACTATACTGAATCTGTAATATAGAGAGAGATAAAGGAGATTGAAAAGGATCAGTGCATTCTGATACTGAGAGAAGAAAGGAAGATCATCAAATCAAATATTTTCAAGGCCAATCAACTACTACTTAACAGCCTTCAATTGGCAGGATGATTCAATCCTGAAACTAATAGTAAAAACTTATGGCCATCAACAAACTTAAAGATTCTGATCCCTAGAAAAACAGCACCTCCTTCGCCTTATACTATTACAAAGCTGACTTACCTATAGTCTTTTGTTCTGGTGCTATGGTCAACAACAATCTTTTGATCATGATTAGGTTCCCAGGTGAGACTACAGAGGCTACAGGGGATATATTGGTAGCAGTAAGTGCCTTCAGGTTAGCATTCTGGTCTAGTTCAGTTTTTGCATTTGTTTAAACAAATTCTGCCTCTAAAAGATAAAGTCAGGTTTCTAAATTTGTAAAAATTTTTTAAGATTTTACCACTGGAACTAAACAGTAGAAATAAATAACATAATAATTGTCTATTTCAAAGGCAATTGGCTATTAGCTATCTGGTCCTCCCTGCTGCACATGTTTTCCTATTCAAAATGTCTATTATTACCCTCTGATAATATATACATCATCATCATCATCATCATCATCATCATCACCATGAATGAATAGCAATTTTATGCAGATAAGTTCTATGTATTAAAAGGCATGGCTTATTATACTTTGTGAATCAATAAAGTCTGTGCTAGAAGGAATAATTTGCTTTGTGTAAAGATAGGAAAGATCAAAACTTAAAATATTACTAAATTGCTCTGTCAAAAAAAAAAAGTTAGAGTTTATAAGGTTCCAAATCTCTTGGTTTTCAGTCCAACTTCTTTGTTTTCAATTACTGTGGTTGACTCTCTGTCTCTCTCTGTCTCTCTCTCTCTCACCTCTCTCTCTGTCTCCCCCTATCCTCATGAGATTACTGATTTCAGCCTACACTAAATTGTCCTTCTGGCATCCCTACTTGGGGAATAAGGGAGGTAAGGGGAAAGGGAATGTGAACTGACTTTATTATTAGATAATGTTTCTAAAGCCTTTGCCAAAGTTCTCTTCCAATATTATTTGGAGACATTCAATTAGAACTAGATGATACATTTTGTGAGAACTAAGATATTGAAAATCTATTAAGTTTTTCTGGAGCCTAATGGAATGGTGGTGAATGGAGTCCTTAATAAACCGGGATAAAACTAAAGTTGAAAACGTTTTCTGGCAACTAAAAATGGAATATTGCCACTTTCTGACAATAAGGAAAGGAAATGAGTAAATAAACATGGGAACAACAAAATGCTGTGGTCCCAGAAGAGATACAGACTAGAGAGGATATTATTAAATGAAACCCTCAAATCATCAACTCTCATCTCTCTTGCATTACAATTTTCACCTAAACATCGCATTAAGTACAAAGAAACATTACCATTCAGAGTTATGAATTTATGATGAATCACCATCTATTAGGATAGATTTTTTAAAAGCATGAAATAATTTACATGTTTTCATAAATACATCCTAGCAAGTCAATATCAAATATGATTTTATGCTTTTTTGAAGTAAATAGAAAGCCATTAACTAATTTTGATATTGGACTTGTAGAGATTTATTCATAATATATATTTATAAACTCTGATTTAATCTAGTTAATAAAATACTGAGCTTTAAAAATAAGTGAATTGAAATAATTGTGAATTCACTCAAATGTGGTAGTATACCATTTCAGTAAGTATTCCACCAAATAAGCAAAATCAAAGAACAGTTGTTTGTAAGAAAGAAATCAGAGAGGATTGAGTGGCACACACACACAAAATGCATTTATGTTTTTGAATTTCAGTGATCTGTGCCAGGTAAATCAACCCATAACAATATTAAAAATTGTTCCCTCAGTATGATTAAGATATGGATAAGAAAACAAAAATTTAAAAGATCTATGTTAAGGCAAGTTACATTAGCAGCTGTAACAAACAACTCCAAAATCCCAGTGGCTTTACACAATAAAAATTTATATCTTGCTGACATGACTGTCCAATGCAGGTCAATAGGTTTCCTGTCCTCCAAGTAGTTATTTAAGGATTCAAACTTCCTTCATGCTAGAACTTCACCATCTTCACCTTGGGACTTCAAGGTCACACTAGTATCTTCTGTTGACAGATGGAGAAAGTATACTTGCGCTTCACTAATTTGGACCAGATGTGGTGCATTACTTCTTTTCCCATTCGATTGGCTAGAACGAACCACATGACCCGATCTAGATTCAAGGAAAGTAGAGAATGAACTTTAGCTGAATGCCCAGGAGGAAAATGAAACTGTGGTGAATGCATGGAATTGTCTTAGCCATCAAGTTTAACCAGACTAAAGCTTCATTCTGACATAATACCCATTTCTCAAAAAAGTTAGAATTACAATAAATGCTGCTTGAATTTTACAATCCACCTATATTGATATTATATGATGCTTCTCACACTTGTCAATTTCAGGGGAGGATTGAATGACTGTCAAGAGCTCCCACAGGGCAATGTGGCCTTGGTATTGTCTTTCGCCTTCAGGATCAGCAACTGACTAACATAATCAATGATGATCAAATCAGATTGTAGGTTGATGAATGATGCCCAGCAAAAACTATATGAGGCTAGAAATTTTGACAAGATAGTCCATTTATGAATGTATAAGGTGAAGCCATTTCCCAGTGGTAAGGCTCATTTCCCTGATCCAGATCCCCTCTTTCTCAGAATGAAGTTTCCTAAGAAACAAGATTATTCAGCAGAAACTTATTTGGCTGAATACAGATTCAAAATTAAGTAAATCAAGCAGTCTTGTGGCAGGACTAATTAGATTGAAATCCTGGTCTTACTATTTGTGTGACCTCAGACAATTTATTTTAGTCCTCCCATCTCCCATTCTCAGTTTACAAATCTATTAGATGTGCACAATTATTGCACCTTCTACAAAGAGCTGTTCTGATAATTACATGTGAATCAATGGGAAGAACATAACAGTTTCTCACATATAGTGAATGTTCAGTCCATACCAGTTATTTTTATCTAGCAGATTATGAGATCCAGTAAAACTTCTCTTCTCCATACCAGAGATGATCTCTTTAGTGACTGCTGCTTATGGCCAACAAATTTAATATTTCTCTCCTCCAAACAATGCTGGACACAACAACAAATCATTCTTTCCTGAACTTGATTTTTTTAGGCTGTGACTCTCTTCATTTTACTTTTTCTTTAGCTATACCATTATCACTAAAAAGTCAGGAGTCAGGAAGCTGTTCTCAAAGCCTTAGTGAAACAGTCTTTTCTTCTTGTGCGTTTTTAAGGTCAGTTTTACATCATGAGAACAATTTAAAATAACTTCTTGGAATGGAGACCTCACTGCGACCCTCTCCCTGACCCTATCAGTATTTACACTAAAATATGCATTATTTTTTTGTATTGCAATAGGAACAATTATATCTTCATTCTTAAGTGAATATCGATGAGTCACCAGGGATCTCAGTGTGCACATGCTTTTGCTTTCTTTGTCTTTCAGGATTTACTGTAGTGTCAATAAAGCTGTTAAAAGATAAAATAAAATAATATTGGGGGGGGAAGCTAAGGGATGGAGGGAATACCAAGCAGAACAACTAGCACATGCAAACGTCTTCTAGAAAAAGGAGCATAAGAAATTAAAGATGGGCAATGTCAAAAAAGATCAGAGTTTGTATGAAATGGAAGAAGGCAACACTAGAAGGGCAAAGCCATGCAGGACCTTGTAAGGCAGAGAGTCTTGAATTTATTTTATTAATAATAACAAACATAAGGGGCGCCTGGGTGGCTCAGTCGGTTAAGCGTCCGACTTCAGCTCAGGTCATGATCTCACAGTCCGTGAGTTTGAGCCCCGAGTCGGGCTCTGTGCTGACAGCTCAGAGCCTGGAGCTGGCTTCGGATTCTGTGTCTCCCTCTCTCTCTCTGTCCCTCCCCTGCTCATGCTCTGTCTCTCTCTGTCTCAAAAATAAAAACATTTTAAAAATTAAAAAAATAATAACAAACATAAAATAAAAACAGCAAAAATAAAAATAGCAAATACAATTAATTATAAATTTCCATGGCACTTACTCTATTAACATTTTCATCCTAACACAGCTGTACTATATACTATATATACCAGGATTTTACAGGTAGAGAAACTGAGGTTTAGGAGGCAAAGTCCCTCACCCAAGATCTCACAGATAGGCCAGAGTCAAATTCATCCAGTCAAACCAGTATGTTACCTTGCTTCTGCAAGGCCACTGTTCTTGTGGCTATTAAGAACAATAAAATGCCATTTAAAGATTTTAAGCAGAGGTTGGCAGTGATCAGTTCTGTCTTTTAAAGAGCTTATTCTCATTAGAGAGTGAACATATAATGGAGGAGATGCCAACTTCTTGTAAGTAGACTATTGCTGTATTCCTGGCAAGACAGGTAGCGACTTAGATCCTGGCCATAATGGTAGACATAGAAAAAAAAAATAATGGTATTGATAGATGTTTAGAAAATAATACTGACAAGGAAAATGGATATAATGATCATTACTTAAATGTAATGTTTGGCATAGACATTCATTCTGGTTGATTAGGTAACCGTAAAGACTGGCAAAACTTCCATCATTTATAATTCACTCTTTCATTCAGTGACCTTTTCATCCATTCATGAAGGTAGGAATCAATTGAGTATCCTGAATTCTTTCATAGCATTCTTTCCATCACACATCAGTGACATTTTCATTAAGTTCTTCTTTGGAAACTTAAGTTCAGTTTAAGTGCTGAGATCAAAAGATATCAAAATATTAAAACACACACATACACACACATACATTATGTTTTTTTAGTTGAAACACATGCTTAGCAGCAGCAAATGACTCTCCATCATCCTAAACAAGTATAAGCAGCATGTTCAGCAAGAGTCTGTAGTGACGGGGTTCCTGGCAAAGGAGGCAATTAGGAAGAGAAGTACGGCTATTGTTTCCGAACACACTTCTTTTTTCATATTTTTACCATGAACTTGAGACAAATACATTAAGTAGACTCAATGGTAACAATGTTCCTCCAGGTCATTTAGATGTGCTTTTGGATGAGACAAGTGGATTTGATTAAATTTGTTTAAAACCAAATGTTATCACTTAAAATGGTGCTGAATGCTTTTAGAAGATTTTTCTGTGGGCACCTCTTCTGATTATTGGAGAATGAAAGTCTGAAATCTTTTGCAGTATTATTGATAATGAGATAAATATTGCTGGTAAAAGTCTCAGTACACATAACCTGGTACAAGAAATGTAACTGAATCATTCTTCACTGTGAGTCCTTATGTCTCCAGGGGGCAGGGACCTCCTCTAAGACCCTTGCGAGTTATTTCAGACCCCTTTTCCCAGGGATTGTATTGGGCTTACATGGAGTCAAGGCTGTGAAAGGTGCAGAGGCCAAGGTAGGCCTGATGACTCTTTTTGGCACTGTTATCGCTCTAACCTGACATCTGCTGACACTTCACTCTACCCAGGTCACTGCCTGTGGGCTATGCATTTGTCATCTCTGGTACAGATGTACTCTTTTATGTAGATAGTTTATGTCCACCACGACTATCTACAGTTCTAAAGCCAGGTAAACAAGAGGATAGCTTAGGGGCGCCCTGGTGGCTCAGTTAGTTGAGCATCTGACTGTTGATTTCAGCTCAGTTCATAGTTCCAGGGTCGTGGGATGAAGCCTTGTGTCTGGCTCTGTGAGGAGCATGGAGCCTGCTTAAGATTCCCTCTCTCTCTTCTCTCTGTCTCTGTCTCTCTCTCTCCCTCTTCCCTTCTCTCTAGTTTGTGTGTGCTCTCTCTCTTTCAAAAAGAAAAAAAGAAAAAGAAAGAAAAAGAAAAAGCTTACTGCGCCCCAGTCAACTCAGAGACGTGCCTTGCTGGTGTTATGTCAAGAAGATATAGGGGCACCTGAGTGGCTCAGTCGGTTAAGTGTCCACCTCTTGATTTCAGCGAAAAGCATGCTCTCACAGGTCGTGGGTTCAAGCCCCACATCAGGCTCTCTGTGCTGACAGTGTGGAGCCTGGTTGGGAATTCTCTCTCTCTCCCTCTCTCTCTCTCTCAAAATAAATAAATAAACCTAAAAAAAAAAGATATGCAAGCACAGTGGTCGCTAAGTTCAAGGCCATGTGCAGGAGTGACCCTTTGTATTTATTGTGTTTGTAAAATCCAGGTAAACATAATAAACAGATCAAAAGAATTCAGTTAAAAAAAAAAAACCAGAAAAACAAACAAACAAAAACAACAGGTCAGAGTAAAACAAGGAGGTAAAAGGAAAAACAACGGAGGAACATTCGGGAAGAAGGAAGATTTATATCACAGGCTCAGTTATATTTGCATTTGAGTGTTGCCAGTTGTAGCCTAAGAAAAAGGGGCAGGGATGTTTTCTGGCTATTTGTGTTGATTCCCAAATTTAGGTTTCTGCAGGATAAGCATAAAAGTCAGCCACATGGAGAGCCAGGTGGCTGTGCTTCCCTGGCCACATTTCTTTGCACGCATTGCCTCACAACTTCGTATCGCAGTATGAAAATTGTTAAAAGAAAGGGGGAAAAAAGACAGAAGCTTAAATCATTTCTATTCAATAGTGAGAATAAATGGGTCTGCAATGCGAAAAGCTTACCAGGAACAGCACTTTGAGTTTATAGTTCTGTAATTTTGCTGAACTGAAAAGGCATTCCTTTCCCTTGGTCTTCAAAATGGTTCAACGTTCACATTTTATTAGCAAGTAAGCATGAACAAAACGGGTTTTGATAAGCACAAAAGCTGTTTTTTGCCTCATTATACTGGATGGCAAGTGAGATCTTACGGCTTCGCATCAAAACAGTGGAAAAACAATTATCTGTAGAAAGTATGTGCAAACATTTTTCCTACAAAGCTAAAGATTCAAGGCGACGTGTCTGGAATGTGTTTCTCCCTTTAGGCTGCCTCCATTCCATGAAACATCTGTCTCAATTTCCGCTCTTCCTGGAGCCTCCTTTTGGTCTCTGCAGATCTATTCCTTCTAAATCTGTTTCATTCTGATCCTGCAGATGGAAACCGTATGTCTCCCTGCTTAAGGAAGTGTGCCCAATCTTCTCAAGTGGAGATTTCTGGCCAAGAGTTACAATATCTTCATGTACGGCTTCCTAATGCACAAAATACAGTATGAGACGCTTTTGGTTTGATTTCATGCTTTAAAATGCATTAAAGTGGGCATTAACACATTCATGATTCTTATCAGTAAAATCTCTGAAGTTAAATATAAAGCTGTGAATTAGATATAGTTTGGACAAGCAAGTTTATATTTAATAAGTACTTGTTGATCATCTATTACGCTACAGCCTTGAGTTACAAAGGTAAAATATGTAACTCAGAGTGTACCATGTAGTGGGCTTGGATAGGCAGGAAACTGGCAGAGTCCCTACAATACAGGGAGGAAGGGCTGAAAGGGACAGACTCTCCAGAAACAGAAAAAGACACAATCCAGAAGTGTGAACTGACAAAAAAGTTTAGTGTTCCTTTAAAAGAGTAATTTTAATTTTCATCTGTGAAGCCACGCATTCAAATTTATTAAAAATAACATTAAATAATAAATGTATCTAATTTTAAATATATTACGATTACCTGAAACAGCTATCTAAAATACCAAAATATCTGGTCTAATTACATACTTATTTTATACATGAAAGTAATATTGTGCATACCATTTGACATTAAATACATTAAAAGGTAATTTGTGGTTTTTTTTTTTTTTTTGCTTATTTAATAAATGTGAATAAAGAAGAAAGGTGGGAAGAATCAAGCAGCCAGATAAGGGTAGTAAAAGGAGAATCTGAGATTTCTGGATGCCATCAGGAAAGTAGACTCCCAAAGTGTGCCCTTCATGTTGCCAATGAACTATCTTGAGCAGATTTCCTGCCTAAGGTTATAAGATTGTCAGGAAGGTAGATATTTATTAAGTAATGCAAAGGAATAGACGTTGAGACACGGGGAGGGATTTGAGAGTAAGCAGTTATTCTAAATGCAAATAGTGTTCTTAAAAGCAGTAGTAACTCATTACCTAAAATATGCAAGAAAAGAACACCATGTATAATCTAAAATATAATCTCTGAAAAAATATTTGAGTATTTTTTTTTTCAATTTTAACAGATGCCTTCTATTGTCAAAACTCTCACAAAGGCTAATTTTAACAAACCCAAATATTGTTGGTAATACTTGTTACTCAAATTAAAATTGAAAGTATATGAGAAATTGCACATGATAAAATCATATCGTTTTCATATATCCATACATATTTTTTTCATTTTAGTAGAAAGGGTACTTCTTAGTAAAACTATTGGAAGTGTAAATTGTAAAGAAACAGAATATTTGAATCTAGGAAACTAAGGATGAAAAGGACCGGAGCATACACATTAATTTCTTAATAGTGATTATCTTCAAGCAGAGTGGAATCAGGGTTTCAGGGTGAAGGGGACTTTGGGATTTTATTCTGCACACTCCTGGATTAATTTAAATCTTCCACAACAATAATGCATTCTTGCAATGCTATGTATTTATAAAACAATAAATGAGGTTTTTAAAAAATAAATAATCATATAAGAATGTTTTAAAGAGCAAGATAATCACCCCCCCCCAAAAAAACATGGGCATTGGAAATTATTACTAAGATTTGAGAAACAAAATTAATTAAACCCAACAATAACAATAACTAGAACCACATGTGCCCTCCCTGGCAAGCTGTCCTGTAGTGTTGAACTTCAGAACACTAGTGCCCTCTTGTGGCAAAAAAAAAAATGGATACATTTAAAATTTGTGTCCCTACCACACAGCGGGGTTGAGGCTTCCTGGTGAAATTTTGTTTCTTTTCCAGATTGAAATAGCCACAGTGATGCCTTCTGGGAACAGAGAGCTTCTCACCCCACCCCCACAGCCAGAGGAGGCTGAAGAAGAGGAGGAGGAGTCCACCCCTAGACTTATCGATGGCTCTTCCCCACAGGAGCCTGAGTTCACTGGGGTTCTGGGCCCACACACCAATGAAGGTCAGGTCCATCAAAGCTGATGTGAATGAAGTCCACTTGGTCATACCGCAACACCGTCAAGCTCTAAGGCCAGAGGCAGTCCACATGACTCACAGAGAAAGTTTTGCTACAGGCTAGGTTTGAAGCAGGAGATATGTATTTTGCATTCAAATATAAAGGAGTTTTAATAATTCATAAAAAGCAGTTTTGATAATTAATTTAATAATTAAATAAGCTTTGTCAGGATAGAAATGATCAAATAACCAAATCTGGGGATGAAAACATTCGCTTAGCATCGTTACTCAAAATCTTTGTGGTGGAATTCGTTTCTAGAACAAAGAGTATACTGTTAGCAAGATGAGAATCGATGTCTGACAGATGAGGCCACAGCAGTTCAGGGTGATAAGGTAATGACAGCTGATTGGGTTGACGGCAATAATACAAATATTTTACATTGACTGGGCACATACTACCTGTGGGCCATAAGGCTCAGCACTTCATATTCTCTCACTTGACTACCACCACCTGCGTGTAAAGGTGTGAGGATTAATCTTTTCATTGTTAATAGCTCAAAAATGGTAGGAACTTGTCGGAGATCACGCAGCTGTTAGTGTCACACACTGAGTTTAAAGCAAGCCTGTTCCGATTCTTGTCTGTGTACTTATTGGAACAGTCTTCTTCTCTCACTCAGTCCTAGGGAGCAGCAGAGAGGAAGGCATTCCATAGCCCTGAACTCCATCTTGTACAGCCTGAAGGTGACTTAAGCCACGGCCGTTAGGAGTTCCTGAGGCTAGATGTGATTCTATGATCTATGTTTCTTGTTAGAATTCGTCCGTGTCACCCCTGGAGGCACTCAAGTGGACTCACACCAGAATAGTTTCACACACAGAGAATGGCATAGTGAGGGGGTGTACAAAAATGAGCAGAGTTCCCATTGCAAAGGTTTATTTAGTACAGAGAGTGTCTCTGGACTGAAACTTCTGGAGCTATGAAACTTATCTTAAAATGGACTGCTGTCTTCGTGGATATTTTTGTCTAGTACAGGGAGACAGACGTGTAAACAAATGGAGAGGCAATAATGTGTAATAGGTAATATGACAAAAGGCTGTACAGAACATACTGAGAGAGAAAGCAGGGGAGCGCATTCAAATCCCAGCTTTGGGACTTGCTGGGTACACAATCTTGAGCAAGACATTCACTATATTTTGCCTTAGTTTCCTCATCCAAAATGTGGGATAACAAATAGTACAACTTTCTTCATAGAGTTGTTGTAAGAATTGAATGAATAAATTTAGTGCCTGACCCACAGTAACATAATGTTATTCTCGTTACTCCACTATTGATAAAAGAGCTTATTTTTTAAAATTCTCAACAAATATTTCAGTGTACAATACAGGTTTGCTAACTATGGGCACTATGTTGTACAGCAGACCTCAACAGCTGACTTATTTTGCATAAGCGAAAATTTACATGTGTTGAGCAGCAACTCCCCAGCCCCTGGTAGGCACCAACCTGCTCTGCCTCTGCCGGGTTTTAACTGTTCACCAGTAAGTGATGTAAAAGATTGTCTTTTGTAAAATGCTGCCTATACGCCAACCGCTAAAACATTTTATGTATATTAACCCTTTGAGGAGTCAGAATGATACTCTGTACTAAGTATTATTATTTCCGCTTTACAAATAGGACAACTAAAACTCCAACATAGGATAAAGTTGTGCAAGATCATGGCCATGGTACTTAGCTGTGCTGAAATGCAAATAGCGACCCCTATATCCTAAGCCAATACTTCAAATGAATACATTATATTCTTACCACATAGCTAACATTCTAAGGAGTAGTAGAGCACTCTACAAATAAAAACATGCAGATACGCACACGATAGAGGGAAACGTAAGTATCCAGCAGAAAGTGTTCAGCTGGGAAATTAAACATATATAGAACATTACTCACTTTTAAGTTATTTCAGATCCGTCAGAAGTTGACTGATCTGGCACTGTTACCTATACTCAGGTCTTTCAGCCAAGCCAGGAACAACAGAAAAACATAACACCCAATCTTTTAAAGCTTTGGATTTTGAAAATTGTGTTTAGTTTTTGAAATTATGGCTCAATAGTGTCAGGTTTGAACCCATAAAAAAAAAAATCTATGGCTTTAGGAAAAAAAAAGTTATCTGCAAAGTAGTCTGAGGGTGAGTAATGAAGTTAAAATTTTACACTTGACCTTAGCCAAAAGGCTGAGAAGCGATGAAGTTAAAATTTTAATTCACATTTTAATTTCCACAGAAAAATCAGCACCAGAAATTCTAAACTTTAAAATTAAATTTAAATCTTATACATGCATCATAGCTAAATAGCTTGGAAGGAACTATTTAGAGCATTAATAATCAAAATATCATTTTTTTTACTATGAATACAAATTTCTAAAAATAATTTTCTGAAGCCATATAAAATAGGCTTGGGTTATGAGTGGAAAAGTTAGAATTAAAATGTAACTGGTGTGAATATATATAAATTACCTTAAGCAATTACTGCTAAATTAGCAAGGCAATGAAAATATAGAAGAATCAAATACTTATTTTAAAAAGATATATATGTGGTAAATATTAATTTATAATGAATTGAAAATTAGCAAGTGTTCAATATTTTATAGTTCCCCTTAAATTTTCTTTCCTAGATTTCCATTCCTAAAATAGTTTTCATTCCCAGAGCTGTTATTGTAAATAATTTCCCTACTTAATAATAACAATAAGACCTTAGTAGGTGCACTAATAATTCTTGATCACAAACCACAAGTAGATCCCTCCGCGAAGGCAACCAAATGTCCGGGTCTGCCTGGGAGTGAGGCGTCCCATAGTGGGGGGGTTTCAAGGCTAACACCAGGAAAGTCCCAGCTAAACTGGGATGAACTGATCACTGAGCGATTGCAAGGAAGCTCTTCCCATCACTTTCGTCTAGTTTCGCTCATGGCTATTTCACATTCTCCATTCATCTCACATCTTAACCACCCTTCTTCTCCTCCTCCCTTTTTTCTTCAAGCTCATCAGAGAGCCAAGCCTCTTGCTCAACAGAGAAAATGCAATCTTCTGGTGAGCAGCTCTTGGTCTTTCTGTTTTGAGATGTAATCTTTACCTACATGGACATGCACGCACCTTATCTCCCTGTCCTCCTTTCACAACAGATAGACTGTCTGTCCTCTCAAATACAGGATGCGATCTTGCCCACTGTGGCTTTGAGTCCATGTCTTACCGCCCTCTCAGGATCCTTTTGATCTTCAAATTCTACTTTGGATCTCTTTCTACAAATTTCTCCTGCTTCAGTCCATTTACACACTGCATATATATTTGCTTATACTTATCACCATCTCTCTTTCTTCCTTCACAGTTAAACATCTCACTAGCATTGTCTATATCTGCTGTAACTACTTCCTCACCCTCAACTCCCTCCTCAATTGGTTGTTAATCTGGCTTCTAGCTCCATCACTCTGTAGCTCTTACTGAAGTTGTATATAACCACCGCAGTAACTAACCCAAAAGACATTTTCAGTCCTTAAATTACCTGACATCTCAGCAGCTTTAGAATGTTTTCTATTCCCTTTTCCTTTAAACTCTCTCTCTCCATTTGGCCTCCATAATATCTCCCCATCTTATCTTGCTCCTTTCCTTCTGGTCATTGCATTTCTATCTTCCTTTGAAGCTCACTGTCCTCTACATGACCACTAAACAGAGAGTGAAGGAGGGGTGTGTGTATGTGTGTGTGTGTGTGTGTGTGTGCACATGTGATAGAGAAATATAGATCAATATGTTGAGACATAACGCAGCTTCACAAATACCTTTTGGATATGTTGCCTTTTCAACATGTCACCATGACCCCAACCAAGCAACTATCATCTTTTATCTAGACAGCAAGTCATCTCCACTCTGTCCACTTGCCCTCCCTCAGTCTTCTACGACAACTTCAAGCAGAGTGTTTTCTTAATCTGTGCCAATCTGATCATGTAATAACTTGCCCATCCTTAGGATAAAGAACAAAACCTGTAATAGCACAGCCTATAAAGCTTCTGCATGGTCTGCCCCATACATTTCAATGCTCTCTGTGCTATAGACACATGGACCATCTTTTAGTCCCTCCAAAGTGAAGGTCCTTTGCAAATGCTGCTTCCTCTGCCTGGGTACTCTTTCCTCCCACTTGCATGGTTAACTCCTTCTGTTCTTGCAGATCTCAACTCAGTTATCACCTCCTCAGAGAACCATGACTGTCAGACTGAGTCAGATTCCCCTATTTTATGCTCATATATTTCATGACATTTTTCACAGTTACCATTTTATTTATTTGTGTGATTAACATCCTAAGCCAATACTTCAAATGACTACATTATATTCTTACCACATAGCTAACATTCTAAAGAGTAGTAGAGCACTCTACAAATAAAAACATGCAGATACGCACACAATAGAGGGAAACGTAAGTATCCAGCAGAAAGTTTTCAGCAGGGAAATTAAACATATATGATCTTACATAGAAGATCATAAAATAGAACTGTGTCTCCTCGTGTTCCTCACTATTTCACCAGCTAGCATAGTGTCATTGACATAGAAAGAATTCAATAAATATATTGAATGAATTAATATTAATGATCATTACTCTGTCATTTTTCTTGAAGCAGATTTTGTTTCAGTGAGGTGTTTAATTATTAAACCAAAGACTTAATAAAAATATTATGTGTGATGTTTTAACTTTATGAAAACCAGTCTTACTATTTACATTCGAAAAGAGAATTTCTAATAAGCATAAAAGCAACAACCACACTTTATCCACTCAGTAATTTGAAATAAAATTTACAACATTACAAAGAATATACTAATTGTCATGGCAGCTTTCCTTGGTACGTTTGACTTTAATTTCTATTTACAGAAAACTATGTGATAAAATATGAAATATCCCAGGGTAGTCTATATGAGACCCTACTATTATTTAACAAACATCTAATCACATTATTTCTTGGAAATTGCTTTTGTTACTGACACATAATTATTTGCCTCTACCTTGTAGACTTTCCAACCTGCCTTCTGTGTACATGTATAAGTACCACCGTATACTGTGATGACCATGAACTTGATGCTATTCCACCGCTGCCTAAGAACACCGCTTATTTCTATTCCCGCTTCAACAGAATTAAAAAGATCAACAAAAACGATTTTGCAAGCCTAAGTATGGATGACAGCATTAATACCATTTCTTCTTTACAGACTTTTCCAAAATTTTTGCACTATAAAATGTTGGTACTAAAAATGAACCTTGGATATGAAAATTGGCCCATAAACAACTCTTTTCTTATTTAAAACATTGAAGGTATTTTTAATTATATTAAAAATGATGAAGAATTAAAGGTTATTATGAAACTATATAGTTGATATTTTCAAATGAGCTATTTTCAAGAAATAGAATCATAAGTGTGTATATTTTATAGGCTAAAATTCATTATCATGTTATGACATTGAGTAAAATGTCATGGTCATATATTTACTAGGATTTGGGTTGTTTGAATAGATTCCCATTAAAGCACAGTTGCTTTATGATTGATGCATAAAAGCTTACATTCTGACTTGATAATTTTGGCAACTTAGGAAAGTTTTTACAAAACTTTATAAAGTGTTTTATAAAGTGTCTTTATAAAGTGGTTTGATCATTTGAGAATTTCTTTTTAATGCCTTTGTATTTTAATGCTAATGTATTTATGACTATTAGAAAATACAGCAATCTGGCATCAGTGAGGAAAACCTTTTAAATAGTAAAATCTAGACAAAGCTTATGAATAATATAGGGAAAGCACAAGTTATCTTAAATATAATGTGTCAATACTTTTGTTAAAGTTATGCTTTCTTTTTTTTTAAATTTTTTTAATGTTTATTTAGTTTTGAAAGAGAGAGAGAGAGAGGACAGAGTGCAAGTCAGGGAGGGGCAGAAAGAGAGAGTGAGACACAGAATCCAAAGCAGGATCCAGGCTCTGAGCTGTCAGTACAGAGCCTGACGCGGGACTGGAACTCACAAACCACAAGATCATGACCTGAGCCAAAGCCGCAGCTTAACCGACTGAGCCACCCAGGCACCCCTAAAGTTATGCTTACTTATAAGTGCATAAAAAATATGTATAGAACTGAGTGGAAGCAATTAAATTTGTATGTAAAGTAGTTAGAAATAATTATTTTATTAATTGTCCACTGATAATTAAATTCATTGTTAATTTATACTCATATTTTTATGTGAGCACAACATATTCAACACTATTTAACTACTTCTTTCATTTTTCCTTCTAGATGACTTAAAAAGAATTGATCTGACGTCAAATCTAATATCTGAGATTGATGAGGATGCATTCAGAAAGCTACCTCAACTCCGAGAGCTTGTCCTGCGTGACAACAAAATAAGGCAGCTCCCAGAATTGCCAAACACTTTGACATTTATTGATATTAGCAACAATAGGCTGGGGAGGAAAGGAATAAAGCAAGAAGCATTTAAAGTGAGTTTTAAGTTTGGATATGGAAGACTTTAATCTTTCCACCTCATTTGCTGTCATTGACTAGCTTTTTTATTTCCATAAGGAAAGTCTCAATTTTATGAGACTTTTAACTACCAAAAACAAAACAAAAAACAAACAAACAAAACCTCTAAATACTACTTATCAAGTTTTGGGGAAATATTGTGTTCTGGTAAGTTCTGAGGCTAGTCAAACAACAAGAACAGAAAGCAGAGTGAGAATAAGGAGTTGGTGGCTCTCTGGAACACCAGTCTACAAGGCGCACCTAGAAATGGTGTAAGCCAGACAATTTGTATTTCCCAGGAACTCCGCTCAAGGTGAATATTTTACATGGCTTAAAGGATAACTACTTGTGCAGGGTGAGGGAGGTGCGTTTAATAGAGAAGTCTTCTAAATCACCTTGTAAAAAGGATGGATTCAGTTAATCTTAGAAATTTTATTTTCTAAATGAAAGAAGCAAGTCTGAGGCTAGAATAACAGCATAGAGTATGAGAACACTCACCATCCAGCTTTCTTACCCTTTCTTTGTTCAAGCTGCTCTTCTAAATCTATGCCAAACAAATTTAAAATACTATTTGAAGAGACACCATGTTATTCCCAGGGAGAGTACAGAGAGCTGTGTGGACCCATTAGCACTAAGCAATGGCGAAAGTTCCATTTCTCCACTAGCTCTCCCATAACATTACCCTGGTAGGCATTGGAGTTAGGACACCTTATTGTATGTAGTCTGCCAAGGGTCAAAGTTCAGTCTCCCCATTCAGCTTTTGTTGGCATGGGTGATGGTGAGTCACGGTTTATTCTGTAGTATTTGGCTAGAGTAGACCTCTTATTGTCTAAATGTTTTTTGTTTTTTGTTTTTTATCTTGTTACGCTGCCCTTTTCCTGTTATTTGAACTAGAAAGAATAGGATATTGTTGGAGAGAAACTCTTTTCTCTATCCATAAAAAATAAAGGACCTTCTTCCTATGCCTTACCCAAACCTTCAAAACCCTATTGCAGAAGATCTTCCATGGGAAGACACTGCCTTGCTTAAACTGAAGAAGTTAGAGTGCACAAAGCAAGGTTCTTCCTACAGATCCAGAAACACGTTACGCTTTCATCAAGAAAGATTTGCTTACAGTTAATTCTTACAAAACTCACTTGAATTGTCTAGCAACTAGAGAACTGATCTGCTTCACCCTTGCAAAACAAGACCTGGACGGGCATTTTACAAGTAGTTGAAAGAACAGGGAATGGAAAATACAACTGTGGCACCGCTAATTTCCACTAAGTCCCTACATTTGGAATGTTTACAGGATATGTATGATCTCCATCATCTCTACCTCACCGATAACAATTTGGACCACATCCCTCTGCCACTCCCAGAAAACCTACGGGCCCTTCACCTCCAGGTAAGCTTCTACTAGTAAGGCATGCTCAATAGCTCCATGGAAAACAAAAGCAAAGAGGAGGAAGCTGGGATGCAAAAACTGTTTATAATGTCCTGTTGACACACAGTCACCATTTTTCTTCTTCTTCTCCCTTTATTCACTCTCTCACTCTCTATCTGAGTGCAAGGTCTTTGTATATTCATGCTTCTGTCTATACTGATTTATTTCTGATAACCATAGTCTCTAAAGATTTTCAGTCTTTATTAAATCCTAATACACCTTTCTGGCACATGAAATTACTTTTGAAAAAAAAAAAATCAAAACCTTTATCTCCTGAAGAAATGTGTGAGAACTGGAAATGGAAGAGAAAAAGGCGGAAAGAAATTTTTAATTTAATTTCTGGCTTTCAGGAGGAAAAAAAAATGTCAATTTTAGCTTTTGATTTTAGGTTTTATGCATTGAATTAAATTCAATCCTAGGACATTCCTATCTGCTGAGGGATGACAGACTTCCATCTCTCTGGATTAAGAGATTATTACTGTTGTCTGTGATAATACTGACCCTACAAAGTAAATGGGTCTCTGATGTTGCAAACACAATGGATTTGTATATACAATATGACATTAAAAAATAAAAAGTAATTGGCTTCACATACCCTACTCTAAGGTTTAAAAGGGCATCATTAAGTGCACCCTTTAAAACATTTCTCTTCTCATGACCACCGTATCAACATGCAGTATATAGCTGTTTTTCTTTGTTTTTTTTTTTTTTTTTTTTTTGAGAGACAGAGGATGCAAGCGGGGAAGAGACAGAGAGACAGGGAGAGAGAGAATCCAAAGCAGGTTTCACACTACCAGGGTAGAGCCCAATGCGAGGCTCAAACCCACGAACCACAAGATCTTGACCTGAGCTGAAGTCAGACGCTTGAAGAGAGCCACCTATGCACGCCTAGCTGTTTTAATTTACATTGTTTTCAATTTGTATTTATTTTTAATGCTTATATAAAAATCTCCAATTTTGATTCATTTCAAATGTTTGCCAAATATATATATATATATATATATATATATATATATATATAGGTAGATATAGATATAGTAATTAAGAATGAAGGCTCTGGCAAAAGCAGATTCCCCAGGATGAAATTCTACTCCCAACACTAAAGATTGGATAAAATCGCTGAACCTCCCTGCACCACAGTTATAGGAACACGGTAAGTTCTTACATGTGAGGCACAATTATTATTAACAGCAGGTACCTATTACCTATCAAAGAAAATAGTATAGCACATAGGCACTAAATCTGTTATTCCTGATGGACACTTTGTAATGAGAAGAGGGTCAATTCAACAGAATGATAAAATGATTATCAACATATATGCACCTAACAATGTATAATTATATATTCCTATATATTATTATTAATCATTATTATGTTATTATAATAACGATTATAAACAGTATGCCTCAAATTGTGTGAAGCATGAATAGAAGTGAAAGTAGAAATAGACAATTCAACAAGAGGTTGGATCTTCAATACTTCACTTTTAATAATGGGTAGAATGCTAGTCATAAGATCAACTAGGAAACAGTTCAAGAAGATCTTAGCAGCATCTGGTTGATCTATAAATCAACCAGACTTAACAGTCACCTACAGAACATTCTACCCAACAACAGCAAAATACACACGGTTCTCAAGTGTTCAACGAACATTTCCCAGGATAGATCATATGGTAGGCCACAAAACTGGCCACAACAAATTGAAAAGAATTGAAATGATGCAAAGTACATCTGAGTATAATGGAATTAAAATAGAAATCAATAGGGGCGCCTGGGTGGCGCAGTCGGTTAAGCGTCCGACTTCAGCCAGGTCACGATCTCGCGGTCCGTGAGTTCGAGCCCCGCGTCAGGCTCTGGGCTGATGGCTCGGAGCCTGGAGCCTGTTTCCGATTCTGTGTCTCCCTCTCTCTCTGCCCCTCCCCCGTTCATGCTCTGTCTCTCTCTGTCCCAAAAATAAATAAAAAAAAAAAAAAATAAAATAAAAAAAAAAAAAATAAATAAAATAGAAATCAATAACCAAGGAAATCGGGAAAATTTACAAATATGTGGACATTTAACAACATTTTCCTTAATTAACAATGAGTTAAAAAAGAAATTCAATAAATGATTTAAGCAAGGTAGTAGGTAACAAAATCAATATACAAATATTGATTGTATATGTATACACTATAAATGAACAATTTGAAAATGAAGTTAAGAAAACAATTCCATTTTATATTAGTCACAAAATAATAAAGCACCTAAGAATAATTTTCACAAAAAAAGTACAAGATATATAGATGGAATACATATTGTTGAAAGACTTCTGCACAGCAAAGGAAATAATCAACAGAGAGAGGAGATGATCTACAGAATGAAAGAAGATATCTACAAACTATACACCTGATAAGGGGTTAGTATCCAAAATATACGCACAACTCAAATAACTCAATAAAATATCGACTATATTGGCCAAGTACCTAAATAGGCATTTCTTAAAAGGAAACATACAAATAGCCAACAGGTATATGCAAAGATGCTCAACATCACTAATCATAAGGGAAATGCAAATCAAAGCCACAGTGAAATGTCACCTCGTTGAATGGCTATTATCAAAAAGACCAAAGATAACAAGTGTTGACAAGGATGTGGAAAAAAGGGAACCCTTGTCTGCTATTGGTGCAAATGTAGGGGTACAGGCATTCTAGAAAATGGTAGGGAGGTTCTTCAAAAAGTTAAACAGAACTACCATATGATCCAGCAATCCCATTTCCAGATATATATTCAAGGGAAACTAAATCAGTATCTCGAAGAGGTATCTGCACTTTCAAGGTCACTGCAGCATTATTAACAATTGTCAAGATATGGAAGCAATCTAGGTGTCTCTCAATGGACGAATGGATAAAGAAATTTTGGTATATGTATACAATGGGTAACTATTAATTCTTTAAAAAAGAAAAAAAATTCACCAGGCACCTGGGTGGCTCAGTCGGTGAAGCCTCCAACTTGATTTTGGCTCAGGTCATGATCTCACGGTTCATGAGTTTGAGCCCTGCATCGGACTCTGTGCTGACAGTGCTCAGCCTGCTTGGGATTCTCTCTCTTTCTCTCTCTCTCTCTGTCCCTCCAGCTTGCTCTCTCTTTCTCTCAAAATAAATAAATAAATACACTTAAAAAAAAAAAAGAAAAAATTCAAAAAAGAAAAAAAAATCTGCCATTTACAACAACATGGGTGAGAACATTATGCTGAGGGAAATAAGTCAGACACAGAAAGACACATATTATAAGACGTCACATGTAGAATCTAAAAAAGTCTAACTTCAAAGAAGAGAGTAGAATGGTGGTTGCCAGGGCTTGGGGGCTGGGGGATATGGGAACATGTTAGTCAAAGAATAAAAAGTTTTAGTTATTCAGAATGTATTAAGTTCTGGAGATATAATGTAATTCAGCATGGTGACTATAGTTAAGAATACTATACTGTGTACTTGAAACTTGTTGACAGTAGTGGATCTTAAGTGTTCTTACCAGAAACACACATAAAGGTAACCATATGAGGTGATGGAAACATTAATTAGCTTGCTTGTGGTAATCATTTCACCATGTATACATGTATCAAAACATTATGCTGTACACCTTCAATGTATGTAATTTTATCTGAGGAAAAATAGATCTAAATGAAGGAAAGATAGCCCATATTCATTGTTTGGAAGACTTAATATTAAGATGGAAATAATCCCCAAATTGATCCATAGATCTTTTATACAGAAAGTCAAAGTAATCCACTAAACCATTTGAACTTAAATGAGTTCAGCAACGTGGCAGGTGATGAAATCAATATAAAATATCAATTGCTCAATACACTAGCAATGAACTCAACCACAATGAGGTACTACTTCACATCCACTTGGTCAGCTAAAATAAAAAAGACAGATAATTACAAGTGTTGGTTAGGATGCAGAGAAAATTGGAACACTCATACATTGTTGGTGGGAATCTAAAATGGTGCAGCTACTTTGGAAAACAGTTCAATACCTCCTTGAAATGTTAAACATAGAGTTACTGTATGACCCACAATTCAACTCCCAGGCATATATCCAGGAGAACTGAAAACATCTGTGAGCACAAAACTTGTATGCAAATGTTCATAGAAGCATTATTCATAAAAGCCAAAAGTATAAACAATCCAAATTTCTGTAGCTGATGAATTGGTAAAAATGTGGTTATGTCCACATAATGGAATATTATCAGGCAATAAACAAGTGCCGATACACGGTACAAAATACATAAACCTTAAAAATACAATTAGAAATGAGAGAACCCAGTCACAGAAGATGCTACGTGATTTAATTTACATAAAATATCAAAGTAGGAACATCCATAAAAACAAAAAGTAGATTAGAAGTCATCAGGGGCTAGAGATAGAGAAAAATGGTGGGGGGTGGGGGTGGGGGAAGTAATTGCTAACATCTGTGGGATTTGGGGGGATGTTTAAAGTGTTCTAAATTAAATTATGGTGATGGTTGTATAACTCCGTGACTATCTTAAAAACCACTGAACTGGGGCGCCTGGGTGGCTCAGTCGGTTAAACAGCTGACTTCGGCTCAGGTCATGATCTCGCGGTCCGTGAGTTCGAGCCCCGCGTCAGGCTCTGTGCCGACAGCTCAGAGCCTGGAGCCTGTTTCAGATTCTGTGTCTCCCTCTCTCTGACCCTCCCCCATTCATGTTCTGTCTCTCTCTGTCTCAAAAATAAATAAACGTTAAAAAAATTAAAACAAAACAAAAAAAAACAACAACACTGAACCACACACTTAAAGTGAATGAATTTTATGTTATGTAAAATATATCCAATAAAGCTATTTTTAAATACATATTTCTGGGCCCTGCTTATGTCCCTAAGATTTGCTCACTCTCTTCCTCACTTTATTGACTTCAGCCATTTTGACTTTTTTCCCATTCTTGAACATTCCATGGTAATTACTCAGATTGAACATGGTGTTCTCTCTCCCTGCAATATTCCTACCTTGGCTCTTTCCATTCTCAGCTCCATTGCTACCTCTTAAGATAACTTTCCACAGTGACCACCCTTCCTTTTCCCTACTCATCATTTTTAGAAATAACATTTTCTTTAAATTTGTTTTCTCACTTTCTTATTTTACATTTCTATTACTGAAATGTAAGCTCCATTAGGGCAAGCACGTCTACTTTGTGCTTCAATGATTTAATCCCCACTGCCTAGAAAGTGTTCAATGCATAATGATCCCTAACATGCATTTTTGGATAAGAGAAAGAACAAAAGAATAAAAATGGGGGTGAGGCAAAATGCACTATGTTATTAATCAATACTAGGCATATGTTATATTTTGTCCTATAATTTATTATCATCTCTTTTAGAATAACAACATTTTGGAGATGCATGAAGATACTTTCTGCAACGTTAAAAATTTGACTTATATCCGTAAGGCGCTAGAGGATATTCGATTGGATGGAAACCCTATCAATCTCAGCAAAACTCCTCAAGCGTACATGTGCCTACCTCGTTTGCCCATTGGGAGTCTTGTCTAATTGCGGATAATGGTTAGCATTATGATGCCCGCTATAAGGAAACAATTCTTACTGCTCTCTTCGGAAACAAAAGCTCAGCATGATACTTTCAAATAGTGTTCTGAAAAATGATATAATTTCACAAAATACAACTAAAAGTTTTAAGATATGATGACAGTTTATCAATTTAAGCAAACACCAGATAAGTCAAGGATAAAAACAAATGATGTACAGAAAGAGTGAAACCAAATGATAAAAAAAAATATGTATCTATTTTGCAGATATTCTTGAAAATCACATGTAACTTGCAGGCTTTAAGGATTTCTGTCCCATATAGTTTCAAGTTAAGTACATAATAAAGAAAAAATTTTAAATGAGCACTTTAGGTGTATTGTCAAGATTTAGATTTTTTAATTAAACTTTCCTTTTCCTTTTTTTTTTTCCACTAAAGCGTGTTTCTGTTTCCAAATTTATTAAAGAAAATCAAAGAGAGAATAAAAGTATTTGAAATCTACAATGGCCTTGTGGGCAAATATTCATTATAATGCAACATACAAATAATCATATCCAACAACAACAACAACAAAAAAAACCACATGGCTTTGGTTGTTGAATAATAATGTTTTATCACCTTAAAGATCTATCAACTCATTTTAGAACCTTGCTTAAATGGAAATTTGTTGGCATATCTCATAAGATGGTGGTGTAGTAGGAAGACTTTAGGCTTGTCTCATCCCTTGAACACAACTAGATAACTATCGAATCATTCTGTTGGTATATCTTTATGCCTGTGAACAAAAGAAAGTTTATAAACTAGAAGACAGACAATGGATGATATGAGAGCTACATTAGGGAAGAAGCTAAGGAATGCTTTCTAAGGTAAGTTGATCTTTCTGAAATGTATGATCATAATACAGGCACATGGTTAAAAAGTGAAAGATGACAAAAGAATATACAATGAAAGGTGATTTTCCTTCCAGCTGCAAACCTCAAGTTCCACTCCCAAGAACAAACTAGGCAATCGTTTCTTGTCACTTTTGTGAAAGTTTCCGTAAGAAACAAAAACTTGTACATAAGCAGTTACTCCTCTTTATTACAAATATACATGTTCAGGTGCCACACACACATATATATCACCATAATATATGCATCTATACATGTAAACATGGATTTTTAACTACAATAATCACTATTCTAAACCTTGCTTCTTTCGCTTAAAAATATTTCTCGATGATTTTTCCATATCAGCACATACAGCTCTACTGGTTCTGAAAAGCACGTATCAGCCCATTACATGAGCATACATTTTATGTTCTTTTATTTACACTAAAATTGGAAGGACTAGCCTTATGTAAACAAAAATAATTTTGTGTACATGTGAGAGTACATCTGTGGGTAAAGCCATAGAAGTGGAATTCTGGGTTGAAGAGCATATTATTTTAAATGTTAATAAATATTACTAGATTGGCCTTCAAAGATGTTGTACCCATTTATACTTTCACCAACAGTGTGGGAGAGTGCACAATTCTCTATACCTCACGAAAATGTTTTAATATCAAACTTCATCATTGCATAATCTGTTTCTTATGTTGTTTTTTTTAAATTTGATTTTTGAGACAGAGAGAGAGAGACAGAGTGTGAATGGGGCAGGGGTAGAGAGAGAGGGAGACACAGAATCTGGAAAGTAGGCTCCAGGCTCTGAGCTGTTAGCACAGAGCCCAACACAGAGCTCAAACCCACGAACTGTGAGATCATGACCTGAGCTGAAGTCGGCCACTTAACAGACTGAGCCACCCAGGCGCCCTTGCGTAACTATTTCTGAATTAATATATTAAAGTAAAAAAAGAGACAATTGGCAATAGTACACCTTTAATAATTAAAAACATACAATATATTGGGGCGCCTGCATGGCTCAGTAGGTTAAGCGTCTGACTTCGGCTCAGGTCATGATCTCCTGGTTCATGAGTTCATGGTTCATGGGGTCGAGCTCTGTGCTTACAGCCCAGAAACTGGAGCCTGGAGCCTGCTTCGGATTCTGTGTCTCCCTCTCTCTGTGCCCCTCTCCCACTCACACTCTTTCTCTCTCTCTCTCAAAAATAAACATTAAAATTTTTAAAATAAAAAATAAAAACTTAAAGTATATATTTTTATTTTCAACTATCTCTTTCAGGCAAATATATTTCTTCATCTATATTTTCTGAAATTTTTCTCATTATTTCATACCATCCATCATATGCCATTATTTATAGACAGTATAGCTAAATCCAGAACTTCTGTAGTTCAGCAATTGAAGAGAATTGTTATGTTTTCCACAGTAGATGTGTAAGCATTTCTTTGTTTCAGTTTAAAAGTATAAATACCAATATGTCTGTAATAATTAAAAATATATATTAATTTGCTTGAGACATATGAGGTAAAATTAATCATGCACCCTGTGAATCATAATTTGTAGACCCCAAGTTGCAAACCTTAGAAAAGAATAACCATCAAGCCATCATTATAAAACAGTGATATTTAGAAATTAATTGAGCTTTTGTTTGGACTTTTTAGACACACTCCAATACATGATTCTGAATCAAACTAAAAGTAGAATTCTAACTTTGCAACTCTATATTCGTTTTCTATTATTGCTTTAAAAAAATTGGCGCAAAATTAGCATCTTACTATCTCACAGTTTATATAGGTCAGAAATCCTACATGAACCAACTAGGCTCTCAGCTAAGGATTTAACAGTTGCCAAAGTCCCATAATGGTTTTAGAGACCTATAAAAATGTCTTCATTCTTTTAATATAAAACAAAGCAAGATAATGGTAATAATGATAATAAATATGCAGTAATGAATCTAGCCTGGATTATATGGATTATATGTTTCCTTATTTCATATGGAATATGCAATATGATGATAACATTTTAGCATTCCTTGTAAATGCATCCTATTTTTCAGTGGCCAGTTCCAACACGTCACATTCTTCATTGAAAGCTTTAATTCTAAAACTGGCCCCTGATTAAATGCTGTGGTTTTTAATAAACTTTCTTTTCTTTATTCAATTGCTACACAGGTTTATTTTTCTCGATTATTACAGGTCATTTTTCAGGGGGGGGCGGCACTTCATTCTGTTGCCCCACAATACAAGCATACTTTAAACTTATTTATAAACAAACATTTTCATGCTAATAATTCCTAATTAATCATTACTGACTACACATGTTTTTCAGATGTCATGACTACAGTATGCCAGGTTAATTCTCTGAAAATCTTGAGTGAATAAAAGATTAGTAATATTTTCAAAGCATGATAACAAATAATACCTACACATAGTACTATTACCAGTACAAAATTCCCATCCTTACTTCTCTTTAAATCTGCAGAAACTGTCTTTGTAGTTATCTCGTTACAAAGTTAACTTTCTCTTCATAATTTACTTAAATGACACCAGGAGTCATAAGTAGAAAAGCACCACAATGTTATTCTTTGATGCACAATAGGCCTCACAATATGCCAACTATCCCCAAACTTCCCAAATTATCAAGGGAAAGCAATGAGTAATTTGTATCTCACTATTTTTTAATATGAAATTTATTGTCAAATTGGTTTCTATACGACACCCAGTGCTCATCCCAACAGGTGCCCTCAATGCCCATCACCCACTTTGAAAGCTGGTCTTAATACTTTGCATTTAGCCTCTAAGACCAATAGATGGTGCCTCCCCTTGTGATTTCAACTTCCTGTGCATGGATACCTTCAGGGTGGCAAAAAGCAAGTTCTTGAGAGTGCATAAAATATGTTCCATTTATTTTTTTTTTCATTTACCATAGAACTTAATTGGTTACAAAGACGGATCTAAAAAATATTTGTTGAATTTTATTTATCTGACCAAATGTATCAGGTATATCCAACTTCTAGCTACAGAATTTTTTATACGTTTAATTAACTGAGGTTTGCTTTCTAAAAGCCAATTGAAAAAATGCTAAAATCTAGTAACTCATATTGGCAAACTGGAATAGTTTAAATATAGTGTTCGTGATAAATATAAAAATGAAGTACCTATATTCTCATAGCTTGTTTTGTATACCAGGGCTTTCGCTGACCGAATTTTGAATGAGTTACTACTGCCATCAAGTGTTTGAATTCATCCTTTTCAATTCACACAAATGCACAAAAAACAACACTAAGATAGCAGTGTGTTTTCAACTTAAAAATATACTGTCTCACGTACATAAAGCCTAGTGTAACCTATGCTGTCATGTGCCACTCAGTGGAATTTCAAAATGTAAAATGTCATTAGGTCTCCCAAATAAAATCATAACTAGCTACCAAGAAGTACATATTTTACTAAATTTACTTGGTATATGTGATGAACAAACTCTAAGGTAATCCCCCAATTAACTTCCCACCTCTTGGTATCCGTGCCTTTGTGGAACCGTTTCCTCTTGAATGCCGGTAAGACATGGGGTCTTGCTTCTAACCAATAGAGTATAACAAAGATGATGGATGTCACAAATGTCAATGTCAAGCCCATGCTATGATACATATGTACGTGTGTGTGTATTCATTGTGCTAGGAAGCACCAGGGAGATCTGCCTTGCTGACTTGATTGGAGTGAGTAGCCATATTGAGCCTAGGCCTTCCCATGGCAAAGAAGTGAGAATGGTCTCTAGGAATGGCTGTTAACCCCTAGGACTTGTGGGTGGCCTCCAAACCTCAGGGCATCCTCCAGCCAACAGACAGCTGGAGGGTCCTAAAGGCAGGTTCCTAATTTGTATACCCACAACAGATTCTGCCAATAACATTTTCCCAAATGGAGCCTCCAGATAAGAACCAAGCCAGACAAGTGCCTTGACCATAGCCTGGTGAGACCCTGAGCAGAGGACCCAACTAACACCCGAAAAGTCTGAAGTAACAAGTGTACATTGTTTCAGTGAGTTTGTGAGAATTTGTTACTCAGCAGTAAGAAACTAATACAACATACTAAGCCATGGCAAGTGTGTTATATTTTCATGATGAATTAGAACACCTCATATTACAGTATTTAAAGAACATGGGCCATTAAAAGATGTCTTAAAAAATTCCTTAGTTGCATTTCTGAAAGCTGTGTTTACCATACTCAGGCAATAATTTTCTTGGGTGATTTACCACTACATGAACAGCCAGAATTACAATGCCAATCTTTTGATAAAACTAAAACTCATAAATCATAATTTTCTGTTTCTCTTAAGAAGAGGAAGGATGGGGCAAGAACAATACCACATTAATGTTCTTTAATAAGGAGAATTAATATGAAATGTATACGTCACCGTGGAACAATTGTACAAAAAACAATGTCCTTGATTATCTGAGTTAACCTTTTTTGAAACGAGACATTGGTGAGAATTCCACTATGGCACCATGGTCAGTTTCTAAAGTTCCCAATTAAAACCCAATATCATATTCCACATAGGTCCTCAGAAAAAATAAATCTGGGGTGTCACCATTCCAATTTGAATTAAGCAGAGTAAAGGGACAGTAACTGCCAAATGTCTGGGTCTACATCCAGAAAGGGACACTGGAGACTAAATGTGTCAGCATTCTGCACTTTGAGTCAAGCAGGCTAGTCTCAGCAAACCACAGAGCAAACAAAATTGAATAAAGCCTGTGAAGCCTGCAGGTCCCATGGCAATGGCTGAAGTCCTGATCCAAGAATCCCCACACTGTTCTCCGTTTTCAACCAGGAAAGCCTACATGACCTCTGCAGGCTTCATGGCGCTTCCACCTTTTACTTCTTTGCCATTTACTGGGGGCTTGTATAGACTCAGGTTCCCAATGGGCAACGTTCCATTTTCCGCAATTCTACTCACCATAGGAAAGCAATAAAGGGATATACTCTGAGATGGTTTTTCTCTAGGATCAGGCCTCGGGGCATTTCCTTGATGTTTCTGAAAAGTGGAACAAGAAAAAGTCACAGGGCAAGGACACCTATTTGGGCATTACCCACAGGGTTACTAATCTTTACATACACTGAATCAACTTCTTTATCCTCAAGTAGTTAGTATGACAACAATGATAGTTAACAGCTACTGAGTGCTCATGGGGTACCTGCACTAGCTGTTTTAATGAAGTGCCCTATGTAATCATTAACACAACCCTATGGAATAGGTACTATAACTGTTTTCTGGGTATGGGTAAGGAATCTGAGGTTTACAGAGACTAATAATCGGTAAATTGAAATTCAAGCACATTTTTAAAATAGATTTCAAGTTTTTTGCAGCTTAGGTTCACATTTGAATTGAGTGTAAGATCTCCCATATACAAAGATTTCCCATATACCCCCCTCCCCACTCATGCAGAGCCTCCCCCGTTACCAACATCCCTCACCAGAATGGTACTTTCCTTTCAACCGCTCAACCTACAGTGACACATCATCATCACCCAAAGTCCATAGTTCACATTAGGGTTCAGTCTTGATATTGCCCATTCTATGGATTTGGATGAATGCATAATGACATACATCCACCCTTATAGCATCACTCAGAGTATATTCATGATAATTTAAATCAAAATATTTTCAATGTAATGTTATAAATGCTCCCAACGAATGGGTTTTCTGGTACAGATAGAGGGACATATGAAAAGACATAACTGGCATATTTGTGTTCTCACGAATATACATCCTGGTACTATTTATTTAATCAGTGGGCATTCACGTGCTATGATACAATTAGCACAGTGCTTTCCTATAGGATTTCACGAGTCCTATTTAAGGAGGGTGGGCAGTGGAGGAGAGTCACGTGGTTAAGCATGTGGGTTCTGTGGCCAGACAAACCTAGGTTTCAATACCAGCCCCGAAGCGCTTAATCCCCTTGGTAAAATAACCTCTCAATTTCCTACTCTGTGAGGTGTGATAACAATGCCTACCTCACAGGGGAGGTGTGAGGGCTACGTGCGGTGAGCCCACGCTTGCTGCAGGCACACGCAATAAATGTTCGTGGTAGTGTTTTCCCACATGACGCACTATAACTCTCAAGAGTTAGAAGAGTGTGCACAGGCATAAAGGAAGGAATGGGGCCCAGTTTTCTGACTCTAGGCACTTTCCCTTTATAAGTTTTCCAATGTACAAGCCCCCACCGCCCTGCCCCCCTTCCAAGAGGTTCGGCTAACGGTCCAGCTTCCATATGCTCCCACGTCCAGGAGGTACAAAGGTATCAAATATTATCAGAGTTGAGCACAACCCCAGCCTAGGGCCCTCTTTCCCTCCTTCAAAAACTGCGTCACAAGCCCTCTGCGAACCTTCACAGGGCACCTCGTTCCACCCGGAATCCCCCTCCACCACAAGGGGAACGACCTCGGCCCCAATTGGCTATCACCCTGGGCAACCAAGGACGCGGTGGGCACGCGGCGGCTCCGGCCGGTATTTAAAGGCTGCCTCTGCCCTCGGCCCCTCAGTCCCACCAGGACTGCGACGGTGAAGCACCTGGGTTGGGAGTGAGCTGCAAGGTAACGCGCAACCCTTGCCTCCCCGGTTCCCAGCCCGCGCCTCTGCCGAGGCGGGTGTGTGTGGGACCCGGGAGCGGGTCTCGCTGTGCGTCGCCCACCAACACCTTCCTCCCCCACCATCCTTACCCAGCCCCAGTCCCGCCCAACCCACCTGGGCAAGACAACTCGGGTGCGAAGAGATTACGAAGGAAGAGCGATCAAGCAAGCGGAGAAGAGGGAGAAGAGGAGTCCTCTTGGAGAGAAAGGCGTGATCCTAGGAGCAGGCACGTGGTGCTGAGCGGACTAACGAGGCTCTTCAGCTCTTCGGATCTGGCCAAACTTGACCGCTACCAGGACGCTTCCATTTAGACCTCCCGGAGCTCCCTGAACGATGACCCAGACTCTCCACAAAAGGGAGGACCCTCTGAACCTGGGCGGCGGCTGGGCATCCTCGGCCCCGTTAGGCACCTGGTCTTCCTGGCACCGAAGGCGCAGGGGAGCTCCAATAAACAAGCGGCGCTACCGCTCTGGTCCCAAGTCTGAGTATGAGCCCCCCAGGAAGCAACAGCACGGTCCGGGCCCCTGGTTCCAACCACCCCGACGGCCCCACTGGGAGGTGTACTCTAACTGGGGGCGCTGGGGAGGGCCCTGGCGCCCACCTCCAGAGGGATGCTGGAGGCCTCCAGGCCGAGTGCAAGTGATCCGGGTATACGGGCTGCAGCCGCTCTGCCTCTGCTGCTGCTCCTGCTGGCGCGGGCCCTGGAGCCCGCGCTGGGCCAGGCCCCCGGGCAGGAAGAAGCGCTGGGGCCGCAGGGGCCGCGGCCTGCGCCGCCACCCTCGCCGCTCCTTCCCCAGGAGCCCGCCCGTGGATCTGAGCACGCTGCTCCGGCCGGTCAACCTGTACGGGTGGCGGGCACCCGGCATGCGGGCGCCGCGGAACACCACCCAGTTCATCATGAATCAGATCTACGAGGACATGCGGCAGCAGGAGAAGCTGGAGCGCCAGCAGGAGGCGCTGCGGGCGCAGCAGGCCCAGGCGCGCGGCCCGGCCTCCCCCGAGGGCCCCTCCTGGAACGACGCGCCCCCCAGCGGCGGCGAAGAAGCCGCGGAGCTGCGGGAAACTTTGTACAGCTTTGCGCAGAGCCCGCCTCTGGTCTTCCCTCCGGACCAGTCTCCGACAGCACAGCTGGGGGAGGAGGAGGACGACGACGAGGAGAAAAATGAGGAGTATGATGAGGAGTGTGAGGGGAAGGAAGAGGAGAGCGAGGAGGAGGAGGAGGAGGAGGAGGAGGCAGAGGCCGAAGACGAAGAGGAGGTCCAAGAGGCGGACTGTGTGGATGAGGGGGAGGAGGAAGAGGAAGAGGAGGAGGAGGAAGAAGAGGAGGAGGAAGAGGCGGAAGAGGAAGAAGACGAGGAAATAGAAGAGGAGGAGGAAGGGGTGGAAGGGGAGGAGCAGAGGGAGGAAGAGAATCACTTACCTCTGGAAATGCCTTTATCGTTCCTAGTGGGCGCTGAGGAAGAGAGAGAGAACTTTATAAACTGTACTTATTTAAGCCCCACGCAGGTAATTCCCAAAATGCCGCAGGAAGCTCTCTTCATGTTAGACGACATTAACTGTTAGACATCAGGAAAGGGATTGAGAATGAGATGGAACTGATTTGAGGCTAAACTGCATTAGCAACTTATTAAAACCTAATTTAAAAAGTGGGTTCCATTAATAAACATATCTATGTAAAGCCCTCCTTTGACCATTATAAAACATTGAAAAATTGGTGTGTTTGTGTATGACTCTGGGTGGGGGAGGGGAGCTTTCAAATATAATTTAATTGGAAATGATTAAAGGCCAAATATTTTATTACTGCAGTTTGAATAGTTTCTTTTGGTGTTTTCCTTTCTAGACACTGGAGGTTTCTTTCTTTCTTTCTTTCTTTCTTTCTTTCTTTTTCTTTCTTTCTTTCTTTCTTTTTTCTTAATTCTGGCAATGCTGAAAGGTTTTTTTTTTTTAACAAATTTATTCAACTGTCTACTTAATAAACTTGGAATCAACAGATATTTTGGCTGTTACATGTTTAAGAAGCACATGCCATGGCTAGTGAACGTCTATCAGTGCTCTTAATACTGAAACCATTTAAAAATGTCTATATTTCAAAAACTATTTTTCCTTGTAGATTCTCCACCTTCAGAGTTCATTTTTGAGGGTTGTATTTTGATGACCCCATTTGCAGTGTCTTGTGGCATCGCTCACTTATATTCCTTGTTCCGCAGCGCTATGGATCTTCCTCAGAAGAACATGGAGTTGCTTCTGTGGAACTGGTTATCTGCCATGGCCTCAACAATCCATAAATCCATGCATGGAGAGGATTCCCCATGGTCAGAAGTCAACTTGTACATCTAGTTAAAATCCAAGGTAACGGCCAGCAATGGAACATAGCTTAGGTTTTGGAGCCTTGTTCCTGGATATATTCCTTGTCATAAGTTCACAGGAACCAGAAAAAATAGTTTTTGCACAATGGATTTTTTTAAAGGATTATTGGCCTATTGGGGGTGGAATGTTTTATTTCTTTCCCAGTTTGTCTTCCTTACAAAGGACAGGAAAACAAAGACGAGTAAGTGCAAGCCTATGTGAGCTAGGTTTTTAAGGTCTAAGCAATTACCTGGAAAGAATACATTATTCAGAGTAATAGCTTTTATTCAAACATTTTTAGGAAGTAGTAACACATTTCCTTCTGGGCACTTAATTCCAATAACTTAATAAAAGGTTCCACCGAAGGCATATTCCAGAATATCCCTAGATGAAGAATTTGAACCTGCTTTCTCAAAAATGACATTTTTTTTTTGACAAACTATACCTCCAGTTTGAACCACAATTTAGTATTTATTTGATGAAGAGAAGACTGTATGGTGGTATCTTACATGGATGTTGAATTTTATTCATATCCCAGCATACATAGCTTTGGGGGTGATAAGCTTAAGCTCTTGAAAAATAAAATAATTGAAGTGTTAAATGATAGTCCTCGGCTTTTCACTTATTATTTAATGTCAGAAATCTATTCAGCAATACTTCAGCTGTCAACAGGATGAACAGAAGAAACGACACACTATAGGAATCTTAAAATGACAACCCTCCAAACTGTAGCAATGAATAACCAAACATTTAATAATACTCTAAAAAATCATTACTTTTCACAAGATACAGCTTCTGAGTGACCTATAAAGGAGTTTAAAAATAGCCAGCCAGCCATATTACTGTTACTATTCTAATATGTATTTGTAGGGGGAAATCAAGAGTTCTGCTCCTGATACTGACCCACAAATTCTTGCAAATCAAAGCTCATAGAATACTTTGTCCAAGACATTACAATATTCACTGGGTCATAAATATGTTCTCATTAAGGATTTAGGATTTCATTTCTTCATTATCACATCTGGACAATTATCAGTTTATTATTACAAAAGATTCTACTTTTACGTTAAAAAATTTAACACATAATTGACTCCACAGGCGTGCGGCATTCTTCGTTAGCCATTGTAAAGGATGTAAACCTCAAGAATTTCCTCCACTTCGCAAACTTTTGTTCAAAACACTCCTAGGGGCCAAGCAATGTAAATCCTGATAAGGATACAATGGTGAATAAACAAAATCAGTACTCTCGTGTTGCTTATGGTTTAGGAGAAAAGACACATTAAATGAGGAGTTAGACAAATTAGTCACTCTTCAAGCAATGCCAAGGAAATGCATCACTAGCAAAGTATGTATCACAGGGGTTTCCAAGGGGATGTTTACTGTGGGCAGGGGGAACCATGAGTGTAAAGGCAGAGAGCTGGGAGGAGCCTGGTGCCTTTAAGGGACTGAGGACAGAAATACGAGAATGTCCTGAAGGAGCAGCCAATGAACAGTGACAGAGGTAGGCAGAAGCTATGTTATCTATTAATTTCTGTGCAACCCATATCTTCTGAAATAGACACCAGCAAAAATTAATGACGAAAATGATTAGTACCTGATGATTCTCTATGGGAACTCTTGTTTTATTAGCCAGGTTGTGATGGCCCCTTTTCTAATCCTAAAGGCTAATATGAAATAATTAAATCATGCTGGGAGGAAAGAGGGATAGTCCCCCCGCCCCCAGTATACCCCACCATTACATTTCTCAGACTTCTCCCCATCCACTCCCATGTAATGACAGGATCCTAGGGGTTGTTGCTTAGCATGCTTGGAGCACTGTAGTTCTCAATTCTCATGGAGAACCTCTACGCAGCTTGTTCAGTACAACTTGATGATTCAGTAATATCAGTAAGAACTCAGAATAAATCTAGTCTTTAGTTTTACAGTTAAGTGTACACTCGAAGAAAATACAATTTTCCAAAGTAAGTCTATCATTCTTAAAGTCGTTTCAAACTCGATGCGTGAACACGGTGATAAAGAGGTGCCATTTAGTCAATTCTCTCAAGAGTGGAGGTATTATTTCCCTTGCCAATGATAAGAAAGATAACATTATAAATCGCAGATATGTTTAGAAGGCCTAGGCTTGATAAGAATCTTTGCTGTCTATTCGCAAATGTTTTTAAATATAGAGATTCCGGTATTTTCCTTTCCTAGAGACTGACAGCATTTCTTGATTTATCATCATTACTTCATCTCCAGAGTAACTCAAAGGGATTTTTTTTTCTGTGAAAATATTAGTCTTCTAAGGATGGTAAATACGTTTGACATTTAGAGATCAACTCTGAATTCTGAGTATGGTTTCATAAAATTTTTAACATCTGCTTATGAAAAAAGTAATTCCAACAGATTTAGTTCCATTACAATTAACACGAAAGGTGAAATAACCAGTTTCCTGATGGCTACACCAAACCTACAGAGTCTGGGAAGGAAATGATACAAATATCATCTCATAGGTGGTCTCGGGGCAAGGGAGTGAATAGGACTAAGAAAACAGCTTTAATTTTGATTTTAACAGCATAAGAAAATTATATATGCAGCTATGTTGTTCATAGTTAGCTACATTTATATTAATGGAATAACAATAGAAAATTACTCAATATTCATGCTTCCAAATTCCTTTGGCCTTGGTTATCTGTGTATTTAAAGCAAAATCAGAATGTGGCTGCCTCTTACCTGTTTCAGGTACTATCGTTGTTCTGTATCCATTTACTCTGTATTTGCATCTATTTACATTTAATCAGTTAATGGAACATGGCCAGACATCAAGGTCAGTTGAGGGAAGAGAAGAGTTTGGGCCTTTGTGTGTGGTCACTGCTGCCTAAGAGTGCCTAAGTAGCCACTTTCCTTGGGTCTGTTTCCTCAAAGGTACTTGTCGTACTCCATTACTGCTCAAGTCTACTGTGGAGATCAAATAACCCAATATTTAAGAAGTACAGTGTAGACTGCATCACCATTAATTAGACGCTAACCTACATCTAATCATAAAAATCATGTCGATTTCTGAACATGAGATCAGTTTACGTTCATTAAGTAGGCTCATGAAGTGTCATCTCACTGCAGTTCTGTTGGACTGAGATATCTAGATATTTTAGTTGTTATCACTAAACTAAGAATGAACGAATCTGCCCTTGAAATTCGGTTTTGGCTCCTGGTAAAATAGTGTGCAAATGTAGTGCTTTGGTGCCTTGCTATTGAAAGTGTAGTCCATGGACCACACAGCATTGGGTCTACCTGTGGTCTTGCTAGAACTATCGATGCCCAGCCTCCACCCAAACCTTTTGAGTTAGAATCTGCTTTGTAGCACAATCTTTAAACGATATGCCTGCACAGTGAAGGCCTAGAAGCTTTGTGGTTGAGGGGTTTGTGCCATTGGAGAGTCCTCAAGGGAATTTAATGATCAAGGCTGCACTTTGTAGCTTCAAAACTTCTATTATTTACTACTTGTGTGACCTCAGGCATGTTACTGAAATTTTGGCTTCTCATTCTCCTCATCTGTAGTATCTGCCTCACGAGATTAAATGAGATTATGAAGGTTAAATGGGTCAATACATACCAAACACTCAGAACAGTGATATCCAATATCTACTACTTATAATACTAAGTATTTAATAAATGCACAGATGAGACCATCGACATATCCTGGGGTGTCTAAAAGTCACTTGTTAGTAATCAGAGCAACTGTAAATGTAAAACCCTACAAGGTAAGTAACAAAATGATTCACTAACTACCTTGTTTCCCCATGGATAATTGTAATCAGATACATACTTTGAGCTGTACTTACTGTTGTGCAGGACTACGAAAATCAAATCTATATAGCTAGAAGTTTCTGTTCTTTATCATCTCCCCCTAACGCCAGGTCAGTGATGTTTCTTTCCTTCTTATGGCTGACATTAATACCCTAATGGCTAGTGCTAAGAACTACCCTCCCCAGTCAGGATCATTCTTTTTTCATAGAGGCAATGTATCTTTTCAAAATCAAAACACATGCATAGTAATGCTTAAAAAAGAAGATTCTGTCTTATGCTACACCTAAGACAGTGAAAACTCCAATAAATATTAAATACCTGCTACAAGCCACCTATGTGGAAAACATACACAATTCAGAACAGAGATCTTAATACTTCAAAAAACATGTAAGCATATGCAAGATTTTTTTTTAAATTTTTTAATGTGTATTTATTTTTGAGAGACAGAGACAGAGGAGGGCAAGAGAGAGAGAGGGAGACACAGAATCTGAAACAGGCTCCAGGCTCTGAGCTGTCAGCACAGAGCCTGATGAAAGGCCCGAACTCACAAACAGTGAGATCATGACGTGAGCCGAAGTCGGACACTTAACCAACTAAGCCACCCAGGCACCCCAGCATATGCAAGATGCTTAAGATGTATTATCACATTGAAATACATAGCCACGGTGTGAACTAATGCTTTATTTTCCTTATACAGATGAAGGGCCTGAAATGCAAAGAAGTAAAATGTTTCAGGACTCATGTCCTCTGTTTGGAGTTTAAAGTTATAGGCCCACTGTATTATTGGAACATATCTCTCTATTGTCTTATTTAAGACACCTTGGGTAGGAACAAAATTTCCTTTAATAACCTTGACCTGAGTTCCAAGGAGAGTACAAAAGATTATATTGTCTTCAATGTGGGGTTGATAATAATGGCACCTAAGGAAGAGATACTGATATTCCTGTCTCTGTTATAATTCTTACTACTAGTTTAACAGCTTATGTAAGTCATATGATGACGATCACTGTTGGTTAATAATTTTATATATGTGTGTGTCAATATACACGTATTTGGTGGGAAAAAAACACCTCACTGAGAAAATTTAGTTTTAGTGACTGTATTGCTTCTCATCTATAATTGAAATCAATGTTTTCATGATAGAAAAATATTCACAAAAATTGTAGGTAATTTTGTAGGTGTATTAAGATACTGGATATCATTCATAACACTATAACATTATTGAAGGTTCTGTCTTATGTTCCTCCTAAAGAGAAACTATTAATATTAGCATCTTGTGTAGTTTTCATGTGGCATTTGGACTTTTTTACAATGGTTGATACTTCTATTATCATGAAATATTTGAGTATTCTCTCCTGTGAAGAGATTTAGAAGTTTAGCACGTCACTTTTAGTAATTCGAGACCTTTTACTGATGTTAATTTAATTTACCGGTTCTGACAAAAATCACTATTAAATTAGACTTCGTACGACATTTACTATTAATAGCACTTCCAAAAGCAAAATTATAATGCTGGTATCTATAATTGGATATTTTGTTGTTGTTGTAACTTTCAATTGTAACATTCCACTGAGCTGAGAGATAATATAAAATGACAAGCTGAGGTCAGGACTAAGTGGATGTACATCTTCCCACCCCCAGTGGATTTTCCAAAGTCAATGTTCATCTTTTATTTATTCTTTTTAAAAAAATAATGTTTTCCTTTTCTGAAAAAAAATCTGTGAATTCCACATTATTTCCTGCAATAAACCCATCACCTCAAGGTATATACCAGCACAAATATTTAAATACAAAACGAAGCTAAACTAACTTACCTTTCTCTTACATACTCTCAACTTTGCCTTCTGACGCGGGACATATGCTCTGCAACTATTAATATATAGGTGCCACCTAGTGGCAAAGGTTGGACATTTAGATGTGAACTAATGATCATGGCGTTCCTGTTGTATTCACAGATGCATTTTTCTGGTACACATACTATATTAATACATAGAAAATGAACATTTTAAAGGTGCTGGCCCAAGAACTTGATTAAGATGTCTGTATCATTTATTTGAACGTGTTGCCAACTGTCTTGGTGTTTAACAATAGCATCTTTTTGACCTATGAAACTAAGCCATAAACATAAACTATCAAACTGTAAAAGAAAGAAGGAAAACAGACCCACAAGATTCTTGGATTTCCATGGATTATTATTTTTATACTTCTAATTTTATACTGATAATAAGTTTCTCTAAAGATATTACTATAATAAATCTATTTTGAATTCCTTTTGAGATTTACACCCCTAATTAATACAAGCAATGTATTTTTGACAGTATATTTGTTTTGACTTAAAACCAACAGCAGAGAAGACAATTAGCAAATTTTGAATTTATTTTTCGATGCTTAAATTTTAACTCCCAGTTGCTAAAGTAAATAATGCTTGGGGCGCCTGGGTGGCGCAGTCGGTTAAGCGTCCGACTTCAGCCAGGTCACGATCTCGCGGTCCGTGAGTTCGAGCCCCGCATCAGGCTCTGGGCTGATGGCTCGGAGCCTGGAGCCTGCTTCCGATTCTGTGTCTCCCTCTCTCTCTGCCCCTCCCCCGTTCATGCTCTGTCTCTCTCTGTCCCAAAAATAAAAATTAAAAAAAAAAAAAAATAATAATAATGCTTAATACTTTAATCCTGAAAAATAAAACTATGTGCCCATTGGCCTAGTTTTATTTATTTTATTTTTATATTTTTTTTCTAAAATTTAAGTTTTTATTTTAATTCCACTTCTCTGACATGCAGTGGTACATTATTTTGGCCTAGTTTTAAATGCAGGACTTGTGATCGTCAATTACCTCCTGGGACTTGAGCGTCATTTCATTTATTAATGATCACAGCCACTCCTTAGAGCACAACTTGTCAGGGAAAGAGACAACCCTGCTTATTTGTTTGTCCGGCATCCAGAGGATAATTAATATTTTTATTACTGTCCCATTTCCAGCTCTTTCCAGCTGCTTAACCACTTCTATTGGGAGCATAAGTCAGTGCTGAGGATTGGCTCTGCCTTAGCCTGAGAAGTAGTTTCCACCTATACAACTTTCTTAGTAACACTTGCATCAGTTGCTCCGAGCACCTCTGGAAAGAGCAGGTACTCAATTCACCGAGAATTCCATTATCCTTTGAAAATTATAGCTGGTTTTCTGTGGTTCTCCTCTGGCTAGAAAATCCCTCAGGGCAAGGAACTGATTTTCTATTTCAATACAGACTCTTACATATAAAAAGCCCTCAATAAATGTTTTTAATATTCTGAAAATATTTATTCTGAAAAAAAATGAAACGAAATGTATGAAACGAGCTGTGATCATTAGGTAGCTCTCATAGGGAAGCACAGTGACTTATTCATGATGAGTGTACTAAAACCACTTTCAGATGCACAACATCTCTCGCACCCTGAGCTCTGTGTTATACACTAGGCACATCCTTGTGGACAAAACAGACCTGTATAGGGACTGAACACAAAGTCCTTTAATCACAAGGAAGCTCTTAACTCAGGCTCATGAATATGAGCCACCTAGATAATGCCCACAGCAACGATCTTCCTCTTCAAGTGCACCTGAGAATACATTTTAAGTTCAATTATCATTCTACAATTTAAATAGGTTTAGAAATTTAAAAACTTATTTTTTGCCACGTTTCAACTTAACATTGGCTGAGTCCCTACCCTGTTCCAGGACCTGTGCCCTGAGTATAGGTTTAGTTTCCCAGGGAGAAAGCTGAAGCTGACAGCTACTGAAGAACTTACTCAAGGTCGCAAAGCTAACAAGTGACTGAAGTTGGAAGCCACACAGTCTGTTTCCTTGTATCGTTGCTCTACTCCATGAAATGGAGGGGAGTGTGATGAAATTTTAAATTCAGCTCAGATTAGTCAAGGACATAACTCAGAGTGGATATTCAAAGTCAAACTTCTGCAGTCATACTGCATATTGTAATACTGTCCTGGAAAAATGCTGAGTCTCAGTAATTGATGTCCAAAGGTTCTGTGATAAATTATTTATGGGAGGAGAAGTTTTTAAAGAGAGAAAAGAAACAGTGTGCAAAATTGTGCTAGAATCCTCACATCATTAGAGCCGTTTCCTGGCCCCTTTCCCCTTTCTTCTTAAGGTGAAAGTATAAAGCACGTTCTGATTGCAGAATTCTTCATTCTCTAAATTAGAAATCAGCTGTCACTAATGGAAGTGGGTGGAAATGGAAAATTGCTGGCTGCTGGCAGGGGAGGAGCCCAAGAGCTGCCACATGGCAGCCACGGTTAAGGAAAAATATAGAATATGGTGTAAAAAATACAGGCAGTAGCCAATATCAGGAGGTCACTTGAAAGCTTTGGGTATAATGAAGTGTCCAAATGTAAGAGCTGAATAAGTATCACCATAAGGAAAACATCAGGAATGAGAGGAGGCAAGAATTTAAACAGGAAATGTGGATGAAATTAATAGAAAATACGGACTTGGGGCGCCTGGGTGGCTCAGTCATTTGGGTGTCCGACTTCGGCTCAGGTCATGATCTCACGGTCCGTGAGTTCGAGCCCCGTGTCAGGCTCTGTGCTGACAGCTCAGAGCCTGGAGGCTGCTTGGATTCTGTGTCTTCCTCTCTCTGACCACAGCCCCCATCTCGCTCGCGCTCTTCTCTCTGTCTCTCAAAAATAAACAAACATTTAAAAAAAAGAAAGAAAAGAAGGATTTAACTAGGAATAATGCTGTGTAAGATGTTACAATTCCTCTGTCACTCATTACCATAAGACCCAGTCATAAATATGACAAGAGACAGGGAGTTTAAATTTTGGTGTACGTTAAAATTCTTTTTTCAAAATAGTTTCCACTGGTCAATGGTATGTTTATGATTTTTCTAGCTTAAGCTTCCTACCTTAAGCCTCACCACTCCTTTAAGACATTTTTTATTTATTTATGTATTTATAAACCATCTACTAGATTCTGCATTTATCAGGAGAGAGTTGACAATGAATAAGCCCAATGACTGTATTAGCATTGATTAGTTTGTCCAGTAATCAATTGATCAAACAATTGATTAGTTTGTCCTGCTTTGTAGCAAAGCTGTTGACTTGGAGGAAAAGAGAGTTCATAGAAGCAGAACGGCATTAAGATTTGAAGGGGATTAAGTGTGGTGATGCATTGGGGCACCTGGGTGGCTCAGTCGGTTGGGCATCTGATTTAGGCTCAAGGCATGATCTCACAGTCTGTGAGTTCAAGCCCTGCGTTGGGCTCTACACTGACAGCTCAGAGCCTGGAGTCTGCTTCAAATTCTGTCTCCCTCTCTCTTTGCCCCTCTTCCACTCGCCCTCTGTCTCTCTCTGAAAAATACAATACAATACAATACAATACAATACAATACAATACAATACAATACAATAAATTTTTCCCAAAATGTGGCGATGCATTGCTGATAGAGGCTGGAGGGAGAAAGCTGATTGGTCTAGACTACATACACAAGACAGAATCACACATATTTTACTGAAATTCTTGAAGTCAAGTGTGTTTTAGAACACAGAAATTTTCAGCATTTAGGTTGTTCATCTTCCTTAACCATGGTTCTACAAAAACTATAGAACACTAAAGTTTAGACTCATAACAGCTACTTTGCAAATAGAAGAAAATCAGTGCTCACTGAATTTAATATATATTAGGTATGTTACATGTAAGCTGCCCAGTAATTTAAATAGTTTTCCTAGGCAATGATCAAGCGTCAAGTTTACCTATCCAGGTAGATTAATTTATGATTCATCTTGATGTACCTAAGAATCTTTTCTATTCCATTATCAAATATACTACCCGTTCCTAAAATTATATATATATATGCAAATATATAAATATATATTATATGTAAATTCATACTATAATATGTATACTGTAATATGTATATAAGATATTATGTATATGTATATGTATACATATATACACATATACACATTTATAATTTCATATGACAAAATAGTTCCCTTTGGTATGCCATTATGCTTAGGCTAGTGATAATCTAAAAAAGGATAGGAATGACTTATGTTTGTCTTTGCCTTACAAGTGTTAATCAGACCTTCTACAGATTACTTAATTAAGGGTTTTGTGTGTGGTGGGGAGGAGAGATACATTCAATAAACATACACTTAAAACAGACGGTAGGTCCAATTTGGGATGCCATTCATTCATTCACTCACCCATTGTGTTTTGTGTTCTTCCCAAATGTCAGGGACTACTCTAAGTGCTATAGATACAGTTAAGGGTTATATTCAAAATATTTAACCACTTGTACTATGGATATCAATTAATCAGAACAGACACTGACCAAATGGCACTCTAGGAATGACTGCATATAAAAAATAGTCTCTGCCTCCAGGGGGCTTAGCATTTATTGGGGAAGATTGATGAGTTAATAGGCAACAGATCTAACAAGGGTAAACACAGGACAATAAAACTTCTTCAAATAGTCTATGATGAAGTTGTTTTTTCCTTATTTATATTCTTACCTACTCCATAATTCTTGACACGTTGAAAATTGACAATCCAGAGGAATCCAATTAGCCAAAAATTGTTATCTTCAGAAGACAATTTAAAGTAAAATCATCTTTAGGGACTTTTTAAGAGAGTTAACTTTTGAAGTTGGCAGCTTTTTTTTTTTTTTTTTTTAAACAGGATATAAATCTCTCAGAGCTGCTAAATCATCCATTTAAAGCTACCTTAAAGATCTGTTGCTTTCAAGGTCCCGTATTTGTTACATAGCATATTAAGATTACTGCATAGATCATATTTCGTGTTAAATATGCTTTCAGAAATTGCCATGATTGAAAAACATCAGAAATTGAAGCAAAGAAAATGATCCCATTTTTATTCGAATCAACCAACTAACTTACCTCCTGCCCTACTTGCTATGATTTGGAACCTAGTCATAAATGCTCAGAAACAAATGACTTTAAGGAATTTTGTTTGTTAATTTCTAAGACTTGAGATAGAAAATCCTTAGTATGTTAGCCTCTTAAACATTTTCAGGATATTAATTAAATTACTGCTTATTTTTAAATTGAAGAATTTTCCCAAAATGTAAATTTTACCCCTGTAGTCAAATATCAGGATATCTATTTTCTAAAAATATTTCCAGATATGGACAAAAAAATTAGAAGTCAATCCCTAATGCATAAATAAAAGCTATATGCAGTTTTAATGTTACTTAGGAATACAAATAGATATATAAACTAATTAAATTATGCAAAAATACACCAGTAGACCCGCGACCTAATACGTTTCCTAGGTGGCCCACCTCATTCACTGAAATACCTGTTTGTCTTCTTACAGATGTCATACTTCTCTTATGCAGTCTCCGTGGTGCATTGCAGATGTTGCTTTGATTCATAATTTCCTCTAGGTGGCGATATTTTCAAAGAAGCCACGCCAGCACACCCACCTAATTAGAGAATTGAGCTATATCAGCACCCAGTATTTACACCTTACTCTAGCTACTATTTTAATCTCCACAAGACGAAAAACTACGATTTGGGACACCATAAGATTTTAAGTTCTGTCTCCAAAATCTAACAAATTGAAGAGATGGGTATTATCCACTTTAAAATTCTAAATACATGTTTGAGAAAAGATGTTTCAAACACATTTGTTTGAATTAAGCTAAGATTTTGATTTGTTAAGAGGTGACGGAAACATGTTACTCAGATTTTAGTTTCTGGACTGTCTATAACCTGTTTTCTAAAACCCTGACATTATTATTTAATGTGATGCTTCATTGATCTCTTTAGATTGGTACTTGTTTTTTTCCACACTATCCACAATTGCTCTTTTGTGGGTATTCCATTGATGAATGAGGAAAAGTTGGTAAATAGTGCTAATCCCACTTCCATTTTAGATCCTCCCATAATCTATCAAAAAGAGAATGAGACAGGGCGCCAGGGTGGCTCAGTTGGTTAAGCATCTGACTTCAGCTCTGGTCATGATCTCGTGGTTTGTGAGTTTGAGTCCCACTTTGGGCTCTGTGCTGACAGCTCAGAGCCTGGAGCCTGCTTCAGATTCTGTGTCTCCCTCTCTCTCTGCCCCTCCCCTGCTCACTCTCTCTCTGTCTCTTTCAAAACTAAATAAACGTTAAAAATTTTTTAAATTAAAAAAAAGAGAGAGAGAAAGAGACAATAACACAGAAAAGACTCCTTTGATGTAGATAAATGTATGAGGTGGAAAGTACTCTACAACTCAGAAAGATAGGACTTTTTCTTTCCTTTCCCACCTTCTTTGTGTAATAGATGTCTTTCGGGACCTTCATCCAGCCACACTTGCCATTTGTATATATAAATTTAGCTTTCTTCTGTTTTGGAACTTCACCTTCTGCTTCTGTTTGTGTTTAAAATTTTCAGAGCTCCACCCTAAGGCTTTAACCTTCCAGAGATGTGAGGCTCACAATGATGAAGCATGACTCCAGTGTCTCTCTCCTAAATGCTGTCACAGACTAATTTGTAGGATCCAGTAATCCTTAAAAAAAAAAAAAAAAGAATATAGAATTAAAGTACCAATTAATATTTATATAGCTATTTGCAAGGCATTTTCACATTTTTGATATACTTTGATACTTTGAACAAACCTGGGTCATCAGAAAGCAAAAGTGATCACCATCCCCATTTTACAGATAAACCTCAAAGGAGTTAAGGTCTTTCTTTGGGGTTAAAATTGGTCACTGAAAACCCAGGCCCCAAAGCCTTTTGTTTTTCCTTTGTAAGCCCCGTAAGCTTTGGCTATGTCCAGCCGTTTACAGTAAGACTCAAATTCTGTCCCTAGTGCCTTCCTTTGGCCTGGACCTGACCCCACACACCATGAGCACACTGCTGTATTCAGCAAGAGGAGTTTCGATTTGAAGTGGTTTGTCTTGGAAGCTTCCGGGAGAGGATTTATTGAACCAACTTATGAGAACCTCCCAGCTTTCTGATTGGTGCCCTGAGCAATAAAGGTAAGCACTGGGGTTCAGGACACTCACACTAAAACTTCTGCCGGCATTCCATTTGGATCCTTGACAAGGTAAGCTCCATCTCTCTCGCAATCTTCTCCTTGGTCACTGCCCAAAAGGCAAAGCCCATCATCCCCTGCGGTTTGTTTATCTATCTGCCCTCACCTAGAGTCCCACTGATGTCCCCTCTCTCTCGTCCTGCCCTCCTTTGCCCTCCTTCTGTGATCTTCCTCTGCTACCTCTGGAAACCTCCAGTCAGGGCCAGTTACAGAAATTGTAGGGCTCAAGTGCAAATGTGAACGTAGGGCTCCTTGCATGAAAAGGCAGGGGAAGAAGCTCTTTCCTTTCTTCTGTGCTCTCTTTCTGAACCAGTCACAGTGGTTTTTAAAAAATCGTTCCTTAATGTTTATTTACTTATTTTCGAAAAAGAGAGAGAGCACAAGCAGGAGGGCAGACAAAGAGGGAGACAGAGAATCCCAAGCAGGCTCCACGCTGTCAGCACAGAGCCCGACGTGGGGCTCAAACTCACAAACTGTGAGATCATGACCTGAGCCGAAATCAAGTGCTGGATGCTTAACCGACTGAGCCACCCGGGTACCCTAAAAAGATACTTAAGTGTCCTGTTCCCTTGGGTGAGGTACAAGTATAGAACCTCATGGGAGCCCAGACCCTGCCGTAGCACTTTCGGTGTGGGGCCTGCATTCCTCACCCCCTATTCATCCCCAAGTCCATACGTAGGCCCTCAGTGGGGGCAGCAACAGTCACTGATCGGTAGGGGTAGTGGGGTGCGGGGAGCAGGTGGCTGAGGCCTTGTCCAGGGAGGCAGGGAGGCAGGACAATAGGTGAGCCGAGGTTCTAAGCTCTCACACATTCTCCATCGTCCCATCAGATTTCATTTACAAAACAACTTGAAAGGTAAGATTATAAGAATTTCAAGGCAATGTCCACAGAGTGTTAGAGAGCAAGGCCCCATTTGAGGGCATTAGGAGCACACTCTGGAAGCTCACCTGCCCCATGAGGGGAGGCCTTCCCAGCATCTCTGTCTTTTCTCACATGGAACCTTCTGTCTTAAATCCGGTGCTCCTCCAAGGAACGCGGCTTCCCTTGAAGCTGCCTGAACATACACTGCTTATTCTCTTAAGTTCATGAAGACCAGCGTGAGGGTGGGAGGCATAACTCCTGCTCTGCAATGCTGCCCACTTGTAAACCATGACTCTCAGCCTAATGTGAGTAAGCACCACAGCAAGCACATGACCAAGGCCCTTCCACACTTTTCCTTTTCATCGATCAGGCACCCATACACTCTCCAACTTGCAGGGATCATTGTATCGTCTCCAGAGCCCAATCTTCCTCATCACCCCAAACCTTGCCAAACCCCCTCTCTCTGCTGGAAACCCATGCCATAATAGCTATTTCACAGGCCCCTGGCCTCCACCCTACTTGTCTTCGTGTCCGCCATGTCACTTAATTTTGTTGTCATATCTCAGTCTTGCCGTAATCAGGGGCCACAAGACCAGTAAAATCTTAAATGTTCCTTTTCTATGGCAACTCTCTTCTCTTATTTTGTTCTCTAGCCCTGAAGAGCAGCTCTTCAAGAGAAGCACAACTTTTTAGGGACGAGCAAGGGAATGGCTTCTTGCGATGGAGTAGACAGCAGGTTTTGATTTGGGCTGCAGGGTTTTAAATTGTCCCATATCAAATTGTCTCGTGTTTCATGTTTTAGTACTTCTGTAGTTGATGTCATGTGCTTTTGATAGTGTTATCACATTTCCAACTGTTTTATACATACACACGCAGACACACACACACACACAATTTCCATTCTAGAAACTGGAGGAAAGAAAACGCACTTTCTTCTCCACACTCCATCCTGCCAGCTCTCTCCATGGAGTCCCACTACACATTTTTCTTAGATTTCACTGAGACTCTCAGACCCACCAACACTCATTTTTCTTTCACTCTGCCAAATCCTTCCTGGCTTCATTTTAATTAGTAATATGTCTAAATTTCACCATCTATCACTTGACCTGCTTTCTTGAAAATATCCTCAAATCCTTTGTTGTTGTTGTTGTTGTTGTTGTTGTTTTTGGTTGCATCAGCCCAGAAGACCAGGAACTCAGGGTCACTAACAATGATTAAAAATAGTACTAAACATTCCATGCTTCATATGTCTCACCTTGGTTTTATCTAATTTACTCTTCGCAGTGATCTTATGAGGTGACTATAATTATCCTCAATTTACAGAGAAGGAAACTGAGGACCGGCTAGACTCAGGTGACCTGTTCACGTTATTTCTGAAGTTAGAATGTGTGCTTCCCAAACTTGAGTAAGCGAGAATATCATGCAGAGATCTTACAAAATATGGTTTCTGGGATATCCACCTTGGATATTCTGATTTGGGAGGGTTTGCAAGTGGTAAACGAATCTGCATGTTTGACAAGCCTCCCAGGTGATTCTCTGAGGCTCTGTTGAGGTTCCCATGATTGTCCTTTCGTTAGGTTTTTATTTGGATCTCCCCTGGAAGAGGAAAGACTATGTGGAGGAGGAAGGCAGCTTAGGAAGCCCTCGCTCTTCCTTTGGATCCTCACAGTCCTATTATTATTGCCCTCCTGCAAGCGAAGTGAGATTAGAAAGATCTGTGTCCAAAACCAAACTGACTTTTAAACACAAATCATACAATGAGTAATAGACCAGCTTTGTCAATTATAGGAAAAATAGTCTTATTCAAGTTATTGACACAACTTGAAACCATAGCATTAATTGATAGCAAATCGAAGGGTTTTTCTTTCTGTATGGATTCCTTTCTTTTTCTTTTGTTTTTGTTGTTGTTGATTTTGACAATTGTGACTTTTAATAAAATTCTTCAATGGTATTCTATAAACTGTTACAATATTTCCACTTCTGACCATGAGAAAGTAAAACAGGCAGGGACATGTACTGGCTTCTTTGTATAATTATTCACCTAGAGATTATAAGATAGAGGAGTGACATTACAAATTTTGTTAAAATGAAACATTATAAAAACATCTTATCATTAAACACGTGATTTTTAAATATATCAATAGCAGAAACACCCAGCATGTTTGTTTAATAGCCTGTGATTTTTCTTTTTTTTTCAATTTTTTCAATTTTCATTTATCTTTCAGAGAGAGAGAGAGAGAGAGCGTGAAGAGGGGAAGGACAGAGAGAGAGAGAGGGAGACACAGAATCCAAAGCAGGCTCCAGGCTCTGAGCTGTCAGCACAGAGCCCGACGTGGGGCTGGAACTCACGAACTGTAAGATCATAATCTGAGTCGAAGTCAGACACCTAACTGACTGAGCCACCCAGGTGCCCCTTTCTTTTTTTTTTTCTTTTTAATGTTTATTCATTTTTGAGAGAGAAAAAGAGAGAGTAGGGAGGGACAGAGAGAGAGGGAGAGAGAGAATTCCAAGCAGGCTCCGCACTGTGAGTGCAGAGCCTGACCTGGCACTTAAACTCACGAACCCTGAGATCGTGACCTGAGCCGAAGTCAAGAGTCAGACGCTTCACCAACTGAGCCACCCAGGAGCCCTGATAACCTGTGATTTGTCTGACTTGCTAATAACCTATATGTTGTAAACCGTACTGCCTTTGAAAGTCTGGGACTCTACATGCATTGCAGGGGGTTTTACCTTTCCATAATTCCCTTACTTGCATGTTCACCTGATTTCACTGCATTCATAGTATTCAGTGTATCTGGAGAACTTCTGAAATGTTACATTCCATTTTTTCCCCTTATGTCAGTGGCTGCTTTATTAGATGGAGACAGCTGGGATAACATATGTTTCTTTAAAAGAAACCTTTAAAATTTAAAATTTGAAGAACACACTTTAAAAATCCACCAAAAAGTAGGGTGAATTTTGCCTCTTATGAGATTTATGAGATATTTTAAAGGATTTAAACACCAGCTTGTCAGAAGCCATACCCTACACTTGAAAGCACATTGCAACAGGAATTAAATCCAGAGATCTTTTCATTAATTTTTGGTGCAGTTTCATGTCAGTCATTTAAATCATTATATGCCTTTATTTACAAATCAGTGTTAATAAGGCTTGTCTGGGTACCTCAGAGTATGTATTTCAAGACGAGATGAAGCAATGCAAGTAACAACCGATGGATGAAGAGTGGGAGACAAGGGCGGGGAAACACAGTGTTTACCGGACATTCATTCTGTTTACTGGTCATCCATTTGGTGTTAGGCACCAGGCCAAGCACATCACATAGATTTTTCCATTCAGTCTTCACAATCGCTTCCATAAAGTAGACCTATTATTCCACATATTAAGGCCAGGATAGTAAGGCTCTAAGAAATTAACTAATTTGCTTAAGGCCAAAAAGTAAATTGCAGAGCCCTATTGGCAAATTCTTTTGACTCCACCTTTCACACGTATCAAGAATCAGTCACTTCTCACCACCTCCACTGTTGCCACCCAGGCACAAGCTACCACCAAGGCTTGCCTAGGCCACTGCAATAGCTTAACTCCTATTCTATTTTTGCCTTTGTCGCCCGACAGTCTGTTCTTAACACATGAGAGGGAGCCATTTAAAATTCGTCAGATCATTCACACCTCTGTTCAGAAGCCTCAGATAACTTCCTAACTCATTCAGAACAAATGCCAAAGTCCTTAATAAGTCATAGACCCCTATGCATTATCTGGGGTCCTGCCTCCTGATATTTCTTTGGCTTTGACCTCTTAGGAGTCTGTGCTTTGCAGGCTCTAATCCAGCCACACTGGCCAGCTGTGTACATCCCCACGCATTTCCCTCACCTTGCTCTTTCTCAAACACTGCAGTCATGCTCCTTCTTGGGCCTTTTGCATGGGACTGTTCTCTCCAACAGAAATTCTCTGTCCCTAGCCATCGACTTGTGTCTCTTCCTCGTCTTGTTCAAATACTTGCTCCAACGTCACCTTCTTAACAAAGCTTTGTCTAAATTGCTTCATTCCCAAACTTGCTCTCTCCCTTGCTTTATTTTCTCCTTGCAACACATCACCATCTGCCACAGGGAAAAAGAATATATTATTTTGATGACATCTCCCATTTCTCCACTAATAGATAAACATCGTGGAGGTAGGCACTCATGTGTTTTCACTGTTGTATCCTTTTGGGGAGTGTCCTGAGGTTGAGCTCCTTTCCTGTTTTGTTGCTGTTGTTGTTGTTTTGCTCTGTTTGTTTGTTTAATGTTCATTTATTTTGAGAGAGAGACAGAGTGCAAGCAGGAAAGGGGGAGAGAGAGAGAGAGAGAGGGAGACACAAAATCCAAAATAGGTTCCAGGCTCTGTCAGCACACAGCCCGACAAGGGCTCGAACTCATGAGCCATGAGATCATGACCTGAGCCAAAGTCGGATGCTCAACTGACTGAGCCACGCAGGCGCCCCTGAGTTCCTTTCTTGTAATTGCTCTTGGATGAAGGAGATATGCCTCACCAAGGTAAATGCCTTCCCTGGAGAAGCCCCCACTCAGTGACCAGTGAATGAAACGATGAAGAACCAGACCCCTTCCCACAATCTGCGACAACCATGAGGGGCCATCTAGCTCAAGAGCTCCCAGGAGACAGGCCAAGACCCTTTGTGCAACCACGTGTTTACAATTCATCTTCTCCCTCTGCCCAATTTTGCTTCTCTCACTTTTTTCTAATTGTTGTTCCTTAGAGTACAGCCCAATAAACCTCCTGCAAGCAAATTTCCATCTCAGATGTTCTTTCCTTGGGAACCCAATCTATGTCCACCACCAACAAAAATCATGTCAAACAGTAGGCGCTTCAACAAATATCATTTCAATAACTAGGTAAATAAATCAATGAATGAATAAACTAGGATAACACAGGTTCAGAACCTGTATTCCAGAGTCAGAAAGATCCTGCATGTGAATCCCCACTCTACCTCTCAATTCCTGTGACTTAGAATTCCTCACTTAACAATTAATTTCCCTCATCCATGAAAGACATTATACCAGTATCTTTCTCAGAAACTTTTTGTTAAGATTAGATGAGAGAAAGCTTATAAGACTCCCATCCTAGTAAACGGAACATTTAAGTTCTTAATAGATGCTATAAAAATAATCATTACTCTTACTATTTCTTCAAGAAATGTGGCCAACTTCCTACATCAAGAGTTATTTCTTTCTGTCGCTTGATTCAAATCTATTACCAGGTGAGAATATGAAGAAGGAAATAAATGAAGACACTTACCTTCATCATCCCTGGGACAATATACATGAGAGTAAAGGTGGGGAACACAAAAACAGTCATTATGGACACAGGTTAAATAGACTAAATAAAACTATAGTCACAGACTGCTTGATCAGAAAAATAGTGGAATATACCAGTAAGTATTATAATTCTGTTAGGATGGTACTGGACTTAAGTTAGGCTGTCATCTAAGTGATTCTAACAGTTACATATGAAGGAATATTTCAAGATCTCTGGCTAAAGTTTATTCCAGTATTTAATCCCTCAGTGCCATCAGATTCTCCTTCAAATAACTTTTCATCTGTTTCTAAAATTTTAATCTATTGCATCCAGTTTTGGCTACTATACGAATACAGGACCACTGATCTCTGTCTTTTTTGAGCCTCAAATACAGTATTCTAATTAATCGATGAGTTATTTACTGAACCTTGTGCCAAATACTGGACTGGGCTTGAAGACAAGTTCTAATTCACGTTCCTCCTTGCTGTTCTCTGACCTCTTTGGAGGCCCAGAGTCCCTTTCATCTTTTATAATTGTCTCATTTTCATTTTTGTAGATTTTCTTTGAATGAGCTCCAATTTCTCTACAACTCTCATAAATACTTCAGGAAAGGCTTGATTATTGCCAAATATGGAAGAATGATTACTACTCATGATAAGCTTGTCATACTCCTATTAATATACTCCAGCATAATGTTAGCTTTTTAAAAAATTGCTTTATGCTGCTGAATCATACGATTTGTGTTAAATGATGAGTTTTAAGCCATTTCCCCCTTGGTATTTGAGCACACAAAGTCTTTCTTAAATCAATTGAATTTGTTTTTTTTGTTCCTCACTGTACTTTCATTTGAGCTTGGTAAATCCAATCCTACTTTTTCTTTTTAGTTGTTTTTTCTACACTTTCAAGCTGAATTCTCTCTCTCTCTTTCTTTCTTTTTTTTTTTTTTCCAAAGAATTGGCAATTCTTCCTATACCCTTCCTGGTTTAATTCAATTCAACACAATAGTTGACACCTACTATGTGACAGGCATGTGCTAGATGGAATTATGGGCACAGAATTATTAAACATGAGCTTTATTAAGAAGTTCTTAATATTTCAAGAGCCAAAATAGAGAAATGCACGCATTCAGAGGGAGGTCAGTAGGTGGCTTCCTGGTGGAGGTAATGCTAACTTGAATTGCAATGATTAAATAGGAATTAAATACTGAAGAAGACGGGAGCCCAGCCTTCCAGGAACGGGGTAGTTACTATACAATTACAAGTTTAGAGACTTAAGATAGTAAATGTATGGGGAGACTATAAACAGCTTCTCATCACTAGTATAGAATGCAAGCTGAGGAATTGTAAGAAACTTTATAAACATCATTTCAACCTAAGGAACTAATAAAATATTATCTAATCTTTGGCTGGCCAGTGGTTAATCACCCTTAGTACCATTGATCCTCATTATTTGCAGATTCCATGTTTGTGAATTTGCCTACATGCTAACATGTACCTGTGACCCCAAGACCAATATCCAGGTGCTTTTGTGGATATTCACAAGCTTGTGCAGAGTGGTGAAAAGTTAAGTCGACCAACCCGCACATTCCCAGCTGAGGTCCGACAAGATGACTCCCCTACTTTCTTATTTCGGCTCTCCTACTCTAAGCAAGCATCCTTTCTGAGGTCTACTTAGTGCCATGTGCGTTTGTATTTTGTGCTTTGGTGATTTTTCTACTTACCATGGGCCCAAAGTGTAGTCTGCATAGTTCAGGAGCGCTGCAAAGTGCAAGAAGGGTGTGCTGTGATTTCTGGGGAAGATATGGATGTTAGCTAAGCTTCACAATTAACAAGGCTAAACTAATCGGAAGAGAACCCTGTCTCCACACAAAGTCACGGCCGTGCCCGAACTTCGACTTTTCCTCAGTATGGAGGGTAACTTGGCATTTCGTGATTTCAGCGCATTGTCAGTACTGCCAACCCATGCTTACCTTTGAGCATCGCTGCCAGTGAAGTCCTCGAGTGAAAAGTGTCGGCAGGGAATCCGTGCCAACTACGTACAGTTCCACCAAAGTGGGCGTGAATTGCCTTTGTAGATCTTCAATGAGTCTTTATTGATGGTGACTATAATGGCGGTGACGATGATGACGAAAATGGGCAAATGCTGCACATTCACCTAAAATGAAGCAGCTGCACCCAGTCTAGGAAAATACATTCTGTGAGGGCACGTTCAATACAACTAAGTCAATCTGATGCTTAACAAACTGCTTCTTCACGCACGGCTTTGTGCTAGGATCGACCATGGGCAGCACAGACTCTGTCCACAGGAAGTTTGCAATCTAGTGGATTTGTGAGGGTAAGACCGTTGTTTACAGTGATGTATATTAAGGAGACATAAAGAGAAGGGATTAAAGTGTTACGGAGTTTTAATGGTGATCAAAATCATACTTGGTAGTGGGGGAAATCTCTAAAAACGCTTACAAGGAAGATCATAAGGGAGATCATGTTTGAGCTAACCTTGGAAAGAACATGATCAAAGCCAGGAAAACATGAGGCATTCAGAGGAGAAAGCATCCAGCTTGCTTTGAGTGCAGACTCTGTGAAGATAAGAAGCAAGAAATGTGACTAGAAAAGAAGGCTGCACTCAAATGCAATTGGAAGCGTTTGAGCAGAGGAAAAATAGCAGGAACGCTCCACCTTTGGAAGTGTCATCTTTTGAGAGAGGGCTGGAAGAGGCAGGTGAACAGTTAAATCATTCTGGATGCAGATCCTGAGGGAGATTTTGAAGCCCAGGGACAGGTGGCTGCAGGAGTAGTGGAAAGGGGACAGACATGGCACATTTTGTTGCGCCTGCACACACAGGAAGCTAAGTCTTACAGAGCTGAGTTCTACGGGCAGAACGGGTTGATGGTCATAGGAAATTCAGGAGAAGCGCCTGACTGGATTCCATTTTATACAAGTTGAGTTTCAAAGTATCAACAGATACGTAAGTGAAAATACACAAGTGGACACTTGGCAAATTGGGTACGGGTCATGAGAGAAGTTGGAATAGGATTGGTTATTTGAAAGACATCTGCTTAAAAAACAGTCTTAAATCCTATAAAGTGAAAATCCTTTCACGAAAAAGTGAAAGCAATCAAAATATGTCCCACATGTAGAAATGTGTATATAAAAATATATAGCATACATACATGTGTTTAAATGTGTTGTCTCACTGAATTCTCAGTGTAATTTTGTGGGTCAGTTATAGATTGAAAAACGGGTGGAAACTCTTTCATTTAGAAATCAGGAAGGAAAAACTAACCCCCCCCCCCCAATTAAGGAGAAATGGAAGAAAATGAGGGTGGAGGGTGGTGGAAAGAGCTCTTAAAATTCAAAGGCTTTTTCCTTGTCTTGCCTTAACCAGGTGCCTATTATTTATTTCTTATGTAGCCTGCTAGACTAGGATTCCAACTGGTATTCCTGACTTTCTTTCAGTTCATCAATGCTCCATTCATCTGCTAGAGTGATCTTGAAAACGTTGCTATAATGTTTTGTTCCTCTGCTTAAATACCTACAGCGGTCCCTCTTTTCTTATCACAATATCAAAGCCCCCTGAGTTCTCATTCCCAGCACCCTTGACTCTGAGCTCACTCTGGGGCACTTGGCATTTTTCAGACCCAGCAATGTAGGTTCAGATCTGTAAAACATTTCTGCTGTTGCTCGTTCCTGCCCACGAGCTTACCTCCTCCCAAATACTAGCAAAATCTTATTTAGCCTACAAGTTCCAGATCAAATGTAACGCCCTCAGATGCTTTTCTGATTTCCATATCCCGAGCAAATGTTCAGTCCTGTGTTGCCCAAGTAGCCAGCCCCGAATGATGTTGGATTAACAATTCTCGGTGCTCATGGGAACCTGACAGGATTGATTCCTTTGAAGGAATTGCATAAAACTAAGCAACCAAACATGGAATAAGTCTAGGTTTGTTTGCTCGCTTTTAAGTAAAATATTAGGACACGTGTAAATTTGAAGCCCTATCTATGTTAACATCAGAGTAAATTTAATTGAAAACTGCCTTGGGTGTATATGAAAGCTACCAAAGTGTAACCAGTGTTTTTTTGCATTCCGTACCACCTAGATTTGCTCAGACATGAAGTATGTTACGAAGAATGGTGGCTTCAGCAAACATTTGCTACAGACAAGGGACTACTTTAATGTATGCCTATTGTGAAAAAGATTATAAAGGATGGTTCTTTCAAGCAGTCCTCTGTTATTGCATATACACAATCAGATTATAAACATTTTCTGTAAGGCCATGTTTGAAACAACTCTGTGGATGTGAAGTTATAAAATAACAACAGTGTTTAGTTTGATTCTTTTGGGACGTGACTCAATATGCAGTTTCAGAAACACAAACTGAACTTCTAATTATTACTCAGTGGGCGTGATCTTAAAGCCCGCCGTCTGCCTATCGGTTGAACTCTCTAAACCGATAAAAGGGTGCTGTATTACTGAAGACACAGCACAGGCAAGAAAAACTTTCAGAGCTTCAAGCCATGAAAATTACATTTCACTTCTGCCCTTTTAAAAATGTGTATGAGATCCAGCCATAGACCGTCTCACAGCAGAGTCAACATGCCTTTCCAGGCTTTACTACCAAGCAAGGGTTTTATAATACAGGCAAATTATAATGCAGACATGTATTAAAACTGTTGAATGAGGACAATTTGTACCTTGTACTTCCCAAGAATTTTTCCAAGAGACTTTTGTTCTTTTTTGTTACAGACCTAGGCAAAATTAAATAAAAGTTGATAGCTTGAGGAAACAAACGTTACAAAAGGCAAGCTAATTAAAATATTGCTGAACACTGAAGAAATTTTGACAGATGTCTTATTTCGGCATGAATTCACAACTTCAGACCTTAACGAAAATTCTACTCCGTCTTTTGTTCTTGCCGATATCCAAACCCTCTCACCCTCTGCTTTGTGTAAAAGTGTTTCCAGGCAACCCCATCACAACTATTGCTTTTGTCTCATACCCTTTGTCCACCTCAATTCTTTTGTCATTTCTGTTACATAGATAGGCAACTCCAACTATACCTTTGCTACTTATGGAACCTATTTGGCATTGATTCATCCTATCTAATCCTATTCTCTCACATTCATAATGGGTAAAAACATAAAAATACATAAGTAAATCTCTCTTCCCCCAAAACTATTTTTGAACCCCTTTCCTTTATCATCTTTATCTGTCTTGCAGATAGATAAACACTCCTATTCTTCCCTGCCTTTATTTTTTCTCTAATGCCAAACTAGAAGTTATGGCAGGGGTCGGCCTCCTCTGTACTTCATACTGTTACTTCTTTTTAAATTTTTTAACATTTATTTATTTTTGAGAGACAGAGACAGAGCATGAGAGGGGGTTGGGGGTTGGGTTAGAAGCAGAGAGAGAAGGTGACACAGAATCTGAAGCAGGCTCCAGGCTCTGAGCTGTCAGCACAAATCCTGAGGTAGGGCTCGAACTCATGAACCGTGAGATCATGAACTGAGCCCAAGTCGGATGCTTAACCTGTGGAGCCACCCAGGTGTCCCCGACCTGCTACTTTTAAGGACATTTAATGTATCATGTTAAACAATATATATTTACCAGATCCAGTCCATCTCATTTTGGGGTATCAATCTTTTAGAATCACTCTTGCTGCTGTCTCCTCACATGTTTCTCCTTAAGCTTGTTCATTGCACCAATTTCACCAGTTTCCTTAAGGCTACTTATTCTGCACAGAACTACTGTCTTGTGACTCATCATGCTGGAAGTAACCATTAGAAGGTGTCATATCTCCTCTGAGATCTCCAACCCAGCACCTTCCCTCTTCCACCATAGGTTACTTTCAGTTTAATACTCTTACTCAGCTCTTCTGCAACCTAATAAGCAATAATATAATTAAAGCATTTAGAATCTTAAAATAACAGAGGTTTCTATAGCAGTAACCTTTTTTCTCTCCTAAACTTTTGGCTCAATTACTTCAGTACTAGCACAATCAAAGCTCTCGTCTTCCTGAAACTTTTCAAGCCACTGATGTCAAGTCCAAGTCAGAATTCCTTCCTAGTAACCATGGCCTAAGTTCCCCTAACAAGCCCACAGAGTAATCCTTAGGAAAGATACAGAACCACAGGGAACTGAACAATTAGAGTCTTGCTTTCCATTTTTAGCTGGCCTTCACCACTATCTGGTACTCTGATTATTCATGTATAATTAATTCCCCAGTGAATTTTCCATACTTCCTAGTCTAGGTCTGCTGAAGGGTAACTGGAAGTCCTCAATCTCATGGTTCCTTCAATCCGTATAGTTGGTATTTAGATTTATTTTATAGAGATGCATTTATTTGTCATAAGCAATCAACGCTAAGACCTGAGACGCTAACACTGTAAGAAACTAAAAGGAGGCTCGGGCTGAAAACCAATCCACACCAGAAGATTCTAACATGTGTTACGGTGGGGCAAAAAAAAAAGTTATAACCTTGAGAACTTTCTAGTCTGAGAGAAAGAGAATGAAGTATTTTAGGTCATCGGTATGAGGAAGGAGGTTCAGGAGGGTAAAACAGATCCACCTTGAGGGACTTGGTGAGAATCCGGAAGTCATAGAAAAGAGATCTGAAATATAGTCTAGGGAATATGGGATAGGGACCAGAAAAATGAGGCTTCAGAACTCAGTTCCAAAGAAAGTCGATGCATTATCAGGCAGAGCCTGAGACACGGGGCTCAGAAGCAAGAATGATCTTGATGCCAAATAGTGCCTTTTGAGGTCAGGAGCCTAGAGCTAAACTATTCACAGGATGCAAGGGGTGAACTAGGTCCACAGTAAGAGTGGAAACGCTCCTGGGAGCATTTAGGAATGGGAGCCAATAGGAATGATAATAAGGATGAAGCAGTGAAGAGAATGGAGTGAAGGAGCATCTTAGCACAGATGCTTGTATCCCCTTTCCTTCATGTCTGTGCACCGACGCATATCTGTATCTGTTTAAAATTTTTCTTCAGATTCACAAGAGGAAATGCCTCTAAATACAACTAACTGTTGCGTTTGTTTGATTGTTTTCTCAGACAAGACATTTTGCTTGCAGAGCCCGTGGAGGGTTTCTTTAAATATTTTAATTTTCTCTGCTTTGAGAGCTGGGTCTTACACCCGCACGACTCGTTATGATTTCAGTTATCCGCGCATGTGGTATTTTAAGGGCCATATTACAAAGGGGAGGACACCTGGAAACTTATTCTGATATTGTCATTTTACTGCCCTAGGATGGGAGATGGTCTCAATTTAGAGGCCTTCAGTTGCTCTTCCCCTGAGAATAGCTGTGGTTTCATTGAGTTCCTCTTTTTGTTTGACGTTTAATACTTGATACTTTTCGCATGGATTAGAGTATCAAAACCACTCTGCAGAACTAGAGAGGCTCATTGGAAGGTAATTCATAGCAAAAAAAAAGAATCAAAATTATAGGATGTCCCTGTGTCTCTAGTAACTGAGGCTGCAACAGCCACTCAACTAAGCTTTTATTTGCAAAACACAATATTTTATTAATAAAAATAAAGGTAACTATTTCACCTGGATTGTAAACCACACCCTTCTACTCTCTTCTAGAACATTGCTCCTACAGTGCTCTTTTTAACAGTCTCATATGGGTTCCTGACCTTCTGCCTTCAATTTCCTCTAGTCTCTGCCCTTGCAAAAAAATTAAAGTCCTTTTTTTTTAACCTGACTGTACTTCCATTTTAACTCTCGCCTTCCTCTTTCTTAGCAACTTTTTTAAAAGTTTATTTATTTATTTTGAGAGATACAGAGACAACGCCAGTGGGGTGGGGCAGAGAGAGAGAGAGAGAGAGAGAGAGAAAGAGAGACAGTGAAAGAGAGAGAGAATCCCAAGCAAGTTCCATGCTCAGTGCAGAGCCTGATGCGGGGCTCAAAACCACGAACCATGAGATCATGACCCGAGCCAAATCCAAGCATTGGGCATTTAATTGAGCCACCCAGCTGTTCCTTTTCTGGCAGTTTTTAAGTCAAGTACCTGCCATTGTCAGACAATCTTGAAGAAATCATACTAAGTCATTTCAAACTCTGTCATTAATCTAAAACAGGGTAACGAAATTTACATGTCTTCTTGTAATAAAGTTCTATAATTCTAAAAGTATGTTTTTAAAGATTTGCAGGGGCACCTGGGTGGCTCAGTTGGTTAAGCATCCTACTCTTGATTTTGGCTCAGGTATTGATCTCACCGTTCATGAGTTCAAGCCCCGCATGGGGCTCTGTGCTGACAGTGGCAGCCTGCTTGGGATTCTCTCTCTCTCTTTCTCTGTCTCTGTCTGTCTCAAAATAAATAAATAAAATAAAAAAATAAAGATTTGCAATTCTAGAGAAGGTTAATAATGAAAACCTACATAAGAGTTAATTTGGTTAAACTCCTTATTTTATAAAGGAGAAATTAATTATTCTTTAGGATATAGTATGTGACTGAACAATATTTTTACTCATGATTTATATTTGCCCAATTGATAGCATCAATATGTAACATTTAAACTACTAAATAGGGATCAGTAGCTACTATTTTGAAGAAAATAAAGCACAACTCTATAAATGTATATAGAGTAATACCACTCTAACAATACTATATATTTTTTCAGTGTATCTGGATTTAATACACCCAGTAATTATTGCACAACATTTCAGATTGAGAAATGTGGGCATCTATTGTGTATGTCAATTATGATAGCAGCAGGTATAAGCTTTTTTGGCCTATTTACTCCTTTACTGGGTAGAATAGGGGACCAAGGAATGTCAAAAATATCCAACACGTATATAGTACTTACTGTGTGTTCAGACAGTGTCCTGTTTTTTAAATATATATTCTATATGTATCAACTCATTCAGTCTTCACAACAACCCTAGGAGATACCTATTTTAGAGATGAATAACCTGAGGTTCAAAGAAGTCAAGTAACTTGCCCAAGGTATGTGGAAAATTTGGAATTCGAATACAGGCACTGTGGACCACGTTTTTGTTCTAAGGGTGCTTTCTTCTGCTTCACATCAGGATCCTCTTTTCTGTCCATCTCTTAGCTTTGCTTGTCTCTTCTTTGCTCGATTAACGTGCTGTCTCTCCCACTTTGTAAAAATGGCCACCTGCAATACTGATGGAAAGATACAAATTTTCCCTTCCCTCCACACGAAAAGTCCAGGGGGGGAAAGTAGTCAAGTTAACCTAATCGCTGCAGCCAAGAAAGTGCTGTGATTGGATAGATTTCAGTCATGTGACAAGCTTTTACCCAGCAGAGATCCATCCCATTAAAACCACTTCAAGACAGATATTAATTTTGCTAAATATAGCAATCTTTGAAGTAGATTCTAGAGTGGGCTAAATGAGAATTGAGAAGTATGAGACATGAACTTACCCCAATCCCTGTTTTGAATTTTGTTTTGTTTCGTTTGTTTCTGGCAAGTATAATTCAAACCCAAATTTTGAAAGTCAAAGAGAAACCCACCAGATTCCTTGTGTTCTCAGTTAACTCAGCTGACACAGTTCTTTCCATCTGGTCCCAGGAATTCTTGTGGTCCCATCTTTCATGATAATCTTGGTATGGTGCACATGCTACTAAATATATTGGTAGAAAGAGGGGAAGGAAAGAGTTTCAGTATACCTTATGAGTGCTTTTCACTTACCGAGGTTTTTTAGAATAAAAACCTGGTGAGGAGCTGATTTTTTTTCTCCAATTCCCCTATACATCAGACTAATGTTTCCTTGAGTGGAACATGATACACAGTTTTGTTTTTTACCACAGAATCCTTGGGCTTTATACATTTTATGATCTATATACTATAAAGGTTACTGAATTCTGCTTGCTCAAGAATGCTATGCTTATTAAATGAGATAATGTATGTAAAGAACCAGAACATAAGAAAAATATCCATATGTTTTTTTTCTTTCCTATTAGATTAGAAGTCGGTAGAGAGAGAATCAGTCATCAGCATTCCTTTCCAACTTCCAATTCGATGTATGTCACCTCCACATACTTGTTTCCAAAGTTTTCAAAATTAGTAAATCCAACGTGATGCCAAGTGCAGTGGTTTACAAGATATAATTTCCCAAATTAGCACCATCACCCTTACTGGGCACTCAGAAATGCAGTCTGGGGCTTGACCCCCACTGAATCAGAAATTCCAGGGGTGGAGCCCCAGTAATGTTTTAACAAGCCTTCAAGGTGATGCTGATGTATATTGACCTTAAAAACCACTGTCAGAGGGACTTTCTCTCTCCCTTTCGCAGGGCCACCTTCCCTTGCCTCAGTGATAAGGGACTGCATTCTTTACTAATTAGTATTTAAACAGAAATTTATGCCAGAGAGTTAACAATCGATCCCATATGATTCTCTTCAAAACACAGAATGTTATCATCAGGTCTTCAACAGAACTGGGGCAATATTTCTTGGCTTACCTATTTTGTGCTTGCCAATAACACTCTGATTTGACATCAATACGATATGTTCCCTGAATCTTGCTTGTGGTATAAGGTGTTTATCTCTTTGAGGACTGTGGCTGATCCATATATTCAGTGGGATCCTTTTCACAGTTTAATTTCTTAGTCGGTGAAGCTACCACAGTCTTTTCCTTGCACTACCATGTAAAATATAAACATTAAAACAGTGGAATAGATGGTTGAGGGTCATTTTTGGTGACTCCTCTGGGCAATTTTCAATAATGCCCAGTGAAAGCGCTATTCATCATTTTTTTCTGACAATATATCTCTAGCATAGTATTCATAAATATTTGATTGACTCTCGCAGGCTAGAAATCTCCTAGTAGATAATATAACATGTCATATTTTTTTGCACCAATCATTTGGATCACCACCATAAAAAATGGTGTACATTCTTCCATTGATACAATGTACTCAGCTTACATTCAATATACCACAAAACCCCATGGTATACAGGCAAACCTTGTTGGTTCAGGTAGAATTAGTTTTCTTGTAACAGTTGGAAGTTATGCATCAATATGCATTTACTCTCTAGTTTTAACAGTCAGTCCATACTTACTCATCTAAGTAGTTTCATAGCCTATTTGCAGATAAGTTGCAATAATTATGGCAGTTCAACAGTCTATACTTTTCTGCTGTGAAGGACAAGCATAAGCCACATATTTACATTAGGTCTATAAAACAAGGTCTACTTACATCCAGTTATTTTGGCTGCAAATAATACTCAGTTGAATAACTCCAAGAAAAATATTGAAGTAGAACATAGGAATCCATTTTCGAATATCTTAGCTAGAATGTCACAGTGTTTTTACTGCATCATTCTGAAACCTGTGCAGAAGTTCCTTTCACCTGTGAACTTGGGGTCTAGAGGTCCATGTTGATAGTACAGTTCATGAAATCAGCTTTTGAGCACTGAATTACATTCCAGATAATGATTTTAGAGCCAAATGGGCACTGTGAGAGAGCATGCCTTGGGAAAACGTGGAGTTGGGGTGGGTTTGGCAGTAAACCAGACACGTATTTGGGTGTGGGTGCCTCTAAATCTGATGGTGCTCAAAGCAGATGGCTGATGTGTATGGCGTTCCCATCAGGTGAAGACCATGTAGGTCATCCTCTAATGAGGACTTCATTCTCACACAGCTCCTGTCATTCAGACAGTGCTTCATTCCCTGGAAACTTCTGGGCCTCAGCTTAACTCATACGTGTTCTCCAACCTTGGGGCTCTCAGCATTCAGGCTTTCCTCCATGCTTTTCCTTTCTTCCCAGGCTATTTTGGTATCCCATACAAACTCCTTTTTTTACCCCTTTATAAAAAACAAACAAAACAACAACCAAAAAAACACCTCTCTTCTTTCTTTTTTTCCTTATGATTCTTTTTGGACAATAAGGTGGATCCTGTTTATATGTTCAAACTTGAACCCCAGTTATTATTAGCAACAAAACTGCCTCCTCCACTCCACTAGAGGGCAGTGAAAGCTTAATCTTCCTAAAGACCATTGTTTGGTATCCTGGGGATGGTCATGGGGCTTCCAGATTTATCATTCTAGAGAAGGTTTTAAAAAGTGTGAGGAAGAGGGTGTTCAGGAATACGGATAAAAACTTCTCTTTTATTTGAAAAAACACTTTATTCCTGAGATCTAGTCAATGGACTTTTCTACTTATAATGCCCAAGGCATAAACAAAGGAAGCTATGGATGGCCTGGATCTACTATCAAAGGATTCTGAGTGCACTATATGAAAACTTCGGCCAGTATGCTACTTAGATATTGGCTGGAACATCCTCCTTGACTATAGTCACTTCTAAAAAAAACCTTTTTCCTTGATGTGTACATAACAAATGGTCCCTTGACTACAGGCTGAGTAGGCAACAGTGACCTCTGTGGCCTGACTTGAAAAGATGACTCAGGCCTGTCCAATTTCTGCTTCCATAAACTTAAATTTGGAATAAGAAATACATGAAATGTTTTCCAGTTACTGGTAGGAGTTTAAGGTGGAAAGTTATGATACAGGGAAAAAGCCCAAAAGAAGCCATGATGTGCAAACTGAAGTTACAAGGAAGCTTAAGATAGTGAGAAGGCTGATGTGTTGTAGAGAAGCAGATACAACCTGAGGGAGGAGAAAACAGGAGAAATAAGGTATTAGAGCTTCCTATGGGTTTCCACTTACAGTATATGAGTATCTTTACATAGCAAGATATGTGCTCTCACCTGGTTTTGATTTTTAAGAACTCAGCTTCTTTTCGATGTATTTTAAATACTCATTTGATCCTTTTTGGGTCATTCTGTAACAAGTTTCTCTTGTTCCTCATAGTGTTCACAACCTTATCAACATTCACATCCTGCCAAAGGCCTTCCCTCAATAATTAGAGCTGTTTGAAGTCTCCTTCCTTACGGCTGGCAACAGCACAACCTTCGCAGCACACTGATGATGGATGCCCTTGCCCAATGGTCTTTCTGTAGAAATCTGAAAGACTCCTTTTACCAAGGAGACAGAGAATTTGGTTGATTTATCCCAAGATGATCCGCTTAACTGGTGATTCCCTTACTGAGAATCTCTTAGTTCCTTTTCCTCTTTGCTTCTGGCTCCTGAAATGGTCTTCCTCTTTTTTTTTTTTTAATTAGAAATTGTTTTAATTGAAATATGTATAACATATAACATTGTGTAAATGTAAGCTATGAATCATGTTGACTGGATACATTTATATGTTATAATGTCTGCCATTGTAGTGACAATTTATACTTCTGTCACATCACATAATTACATCTTTTTAGTGATTGGGGTAATTAAGATCTAGGGATCTTCTCTTTTTTTTTTTTCTGTTTTTAATGTTTATTTATTTTTGACAGAGAGAGACAGAGCATGAGCGGGGGAGGGGCAGAGAGCGAGGAAGACAGAATCTGAAGCAGGCTCCAGGCTCCGAGCTGTCAGCACAGAGCCCGATGCGGCGCTCAAATCCACAGACCGTGAGATCATGACCTGAGCCGAAGTCAGACTCTCAATTGACTGAGCCACCCAGGCGTCCTTTTAAGACCAACTTCTTTTGGGAAGTCCATCAACAATCTGTCTTCTCAGCTCTTTCCTGAGTTGGCCAAGTGTTATAGATTCTAATCTTATTTCCGGAGGAAGAGATTAGCTCACTTGTTCCTGCAGGTTCAAGGTTAACACGACACACCTACCAAAAAAAAAAGGGGGGGCGTACGCCTCGTGGTCCAGTGAGTTAGAGCCCCGCGTCGGGCTCTGTGCTGACAACTTAGAGCCTGGAGCCTGCTTCTGATTCTATGTCTCTCTCTCTCTCTCTCTCTGCCCCTCCCCCACTCATACTCTGTCTCTGTGTCTCAGAAATAAATAAACATTAAAAAAATTAAAAAAATAAAACAACACTACATACCTACTTTCTTAGCTGTGAATATACTAGCTAAGCTCAGGACGGAAGAGTCCTCAGACATTCTTTTTATTTGTTACTTTTGCCCTTCAAGCCACTTTGACCTCTACTAAGGAGAAATCATAGACAGTCCGTATCCAGATGTATGTCACAACTTCTCCATATCTATAGTCCTCGGGGTCAGGCCCACAAGATTCAATCTTCCTCAATGAATAGAGATCTCAAAGCAAAATACCATTGCAATTCTATTCTTCTTGGCCTCTGATTGTATCATGTGTGCCTTTTAGTGTTCTTTTCACTGAACACTGGGATACAGCCATATGTTGTGCATTTGGCCCCTTTTATTTTGTCCAAATTCACCCTTTAGTATCAGTGGTATGGGATGAAAAATAAGGATCTAATTGCTAGAGATTGTCATGGTAAAAATAGGAGAAAGTTCATACTGAGATAGAGAATATTTCACATGATAAGCATGTGACTAACCTCAAGTCAGGGGTTAGTTAAAAAGGGGCTGGTAATCTGAAAGAAATTCGTTTGAATTTAGAGAAGCACATGATCTTTGGACCATCTGCAAACCTGCAGTACAAAATTTCCTTCTTTAGCGACATTATTTTGTAAGAAGGTTACCTGCCCTATTTTAATAGCTCTCTGATTTCTCACATTCACTTTCTTGTCCCATGATCCACTTGACATCATGATACGGTGTTTGTTTGTTTGTTTGACTTTGTTTGTTTGCTTGTTTGCTTTTTAGCCAGATTTTGGAGGAGATCAAGTCAGTTACCTTTTCAGAAACCTGCAGTGGCTTTTTTTGTTAAGCATGACCATCACAAGCATCTGAAGTCATTGTAAGCGTTTCAATTAATCCATCCTCTAGATTGTGCCCACTAGTTCTCTTTAAAATACAGAAGCTGAGGCCACACACGTAACTGTCCACAACCCAAACTGCCTGAGATCCCTAACGAAGAAGTTTGGCCATGTTCTGTATGTTTCATGATGATGCTTTGTCTGGAATATTGTTACTGTTCTTCTTGGATAATTTCTTTTCATTCCTCAACACCTACCTCAGGATAACGCCACACTGTGTTTTCTTTAATTATAACTCTGATGTGACAAAATCATGTGTATATTCCTCCCCCAGACTGAAATTTTGACATTTTTTACCTTTGTGTCCCTGGCAGAGCTTTGTGTCCAGCATACTGTTTGCCTCCCTGAAGGGCTTGTTCTGGAGAAAGAGAGAAGGGGAGTGTTTAGCTGTTGACTCTTCCAGGGACTAACTCAGCTGCAGAAAGCCACTTTGGCCAAAGTTGTGCCCCTTTCAGGGGTTCCTCATTTAATGGATATTTAATAAAAGGCATAAAGGTCTGGTTATTTGCTTCAATGTGGGACAAACTGAAGGCCAGGCTAGCTTTAGAGTTTCCTGTAGAATCTCCCAAGCTTGTTATTGGACATGCAATGCTTCTTGACTTTTCTCCCGTCCTGATCCCTCTTCCTTCCCCTCCCTTTCCCAGGAGTTGGTACCAAGGCATTGCTTCATGATCTGCATGAAACACTGCATCTCAGACTCTACTGACTATGGAACTCAACCTGTAATTGCTATCAGGAGCGATCCAAGGAAGCAGGAGATACGTAGGGGTTTTGTAACTGGATCATTTGCTGCCCAGATAGCAACAGAGACTGGTATCTTGTGGGCACAGATAGCCTCTGGCACAAAGTTATAGTCTGACATCTTTTAAAACTTCCACCGATGTGACCTGGAATGGTATACTAGTGTAGCAGCAGAAGAGAATAAGTGCATTAGCTGGTGCATTTTGTCAATAGTTTGAGAAATATGGGGAAAACGGTTAATTATAAGGTCAGTGAAATTGAGTAGCTTTTTCTCAGTTTAATTGACTCTCTAGAAAATGATAACAAGCTGAGAGTGATTAATCACCAATTGAAAGCTAATATGAAGTCAGAGGGCCATTTTGGCAGCATGCGTAAAAGCTCTCATTTCCTGTAGAGGGAAGGGAAAGAACACTGAAAAACAGCCTGGAGACTTAATCATTAGAATAACCGAGCTAAAAGAAAGTTTCGACTGTCAAACAGTACAGGTCTGCTGTGAAGTTCAGGGCCCTAATTGGGAAATAATGACATCATAACATTGGGATAGGGCCGTTTGTTCACAGTTCCATAGGTCTGAACTGTGGGTACAGCAAGGCGCAGCTAGGTCTTTTACTTAAAATCTAACCAGACCCAAATCAAGATGTTGATTTGGAGCCTCCCTTCTGGAGGCTCCAGGGATGAATCTGCTTCCAAGCTTATTGAAGTTGTTGGCCAAATTTAGTTCTTCACGGTTGTGGGACTGAGGTTGTCATTTGTGTGTTGGCTGTCCACTGGAAGTCGCTCTTAGCTCCTAAAGGTCACTCTGGTCTCTACATGTGGGATCTTACACTTCAGAGCCCGTAGCAGCAGTTCATTGAGTCTTTATAACATTTGAAATCTTTTAAACTCCCCTGTTTCTGTGTCTTTCTTTCCTTCTTCTGGCACATCTCTGTGACTCTGCTAGAGAATGTTCTCTGCTTGAAAGGGCTGGTATGATTAGATTAGGGCTGTCTAGGTAATCCCAGATAACCTCCTGATTTTAAAGTCCAGCTTCATAACTTGCATTGGTTAAGTCCCTTTTGCCTTTGAACATAACATATTCACAAGTTCCAAGAATTAGAGCGTAGACACTTGAAGGTTCCTTCTATCTTTCACACATGTCCAATTTCTGTATCCAAACCAATTTTCAGACCCAGTTATATTGACTGTAGAAAAAGCAGTGTTCCCGGGAGGAAATATCTTGCAGTACCTTGACAAATGAACATGGTAAAGATTTTCCTCCATCTAGTCCCAAAAGTAACGATGACTCTTTATGCCAGTGACTGTACATTGGGAAAAGGGCAATGTCCGTACACTTGGAAGACTACTGAACATAAGAGTCATGACCCTCCTGTTTGAATGGGGGCATATGGGGCCAGGACATAAACGGAGTTCTGGCCAATATCCAGCCCACAGCAGGTCCACTGAATCCATAGACACATGGGTGGTTATTTTCTCACTTTCTGAATGTATAATTGGGACAGACGTACTTACTTATTGGGATAACTCTCACATCTAGCCTTAGTCCTGTAGGGTAGGAGCTATCATAGTGGGAAAGACCAAGGAGAACCCTCTGAAATTTCCCCTTTCCAAGACTATAAATAAAAAAGAGCATCTCTCCATGCAGATGGTGGCTACAGAGCTCAGCCAAAAGCTCATAAATTGTTTGATAAGTAACTAGCACAAGTTCCCACATATCATTAAATCAGACCAGGGTGATGTTAAAAAATAAAAAAATTAAAAAAAAACAGTGGGAATGGTCCTATGACGATGAGGACTGCCAGTCATTGCATAGCAGACCAATTTAGAAACTGCAGCCTGTTAGAGCATTGGAAAAGCCTGAGAAAGGCACTGCCGAAGCTCTCCAGCTTCCCTGTGTAGACAGCCCACGGGATGCCCTAATAATCAGTCTGCACCCAAACTCTGAGTGCCTCTCAGACCAAATGACCCACTACATGTATCCTAGCTATGCAACCAATATTGTTGGCGTGCACATAACTAAAGTTCCTCCAGATTCTGATGCTAATCCACTCTGTACTGGGCATTATGCTCTACTCCTCAATATGCATTCCTCCCAGATCAGTTTGAATAATCAGGTTCAGTCCACTGGGCCCATGAGGGGCCAGCCCTTCCACCACATTCACAATGTATTCTGAATCCAACCACTTCTGATCTTCACCACTATCATCCTTCTTTAAGCCACAGTTTCTTTATCTGTACTTCTTCCCTAGCCTCTTATCTCTACTCCTGCATTTGCCCCTATAATTGATTCTCTGCAGGCAGAGTGATCTTTTTCAAAATGTAAATCAGATCACAACACTCTTCTCTTCAAAACCATTCAGTACTTCCCTTAGAACAAAATCCAGCAGCCTTACCAAGGCCTGTAAGACCCTTCATGATCTGCCTTCCTTGCTAACTTTCTAATTCAGCTCCTTACATAACCTATTTTTTGTATTCTGTTCTAGCCACTTTGCCTTCCACAGAGTTTTCTTGAACATGCCAGGCTCATTTTTGGCTCAGAGCTTCAGATTTGTTCTCTCTGTATAGAAACAGATTTCCTCAGATATTCACATGGCTCCCTCCTTCAGTTCACTCAGGTGTCTGCCTAAAAGTCACTTTCTCAGATACTTCTTCTCTGCCCACTCAACCTGAAATTCCTCCTTTAAAATATCCATATTCTTCCTTCTCCTTTACTCTACTGTGTTTTTGTCCCTAGAATTTGTCATAATCCAACATTAAATGTTTCGATAATTTGTGTATTATTGGTTTCCCCAACTGGAATACAAACTCTACGAGGGCAAGGGTTTCAACTAGTTTAATGCTGTAGTATTTAAAAATACCTAGAGGGGCGCCTGGGTGGCTCAGTCGGTTGAGCATCCGACTTCGGCTAAGGTCACGATCTTCTGGTCTGTGAGTTTGAGCCCGCGTCTGTGGGTTCGAGCTGTGCTGACAGCTCAGAGCCTGGAGGCTGCTTTGGATTCTGTGTATCCCTCTCTCTCTCTACCCCCCCCCCCCGGCTCAAGTTCTGTCTCTCTCTATCAAAAATAAAAAAAAAACATTAAAAAATTTTAAAATACCTAGAATAGTGCTTGGCAACCTTAGATGGGCTCTCCAAGCGTTTGTTAAGTAAATAAGCTACTCAGGAAGTGGTCAAAATTTGGTCAGTGACTTGTGAGGAGAAGTACATTAAGTGTCTTCTGAGGAAGGCTCATCATTCCTAAAGTAGACCCTTAGGAAGAGAAAAGATTCTCTCTTCTTCCTCTGGATATGGTTGAAAATGTGTGGCTTGGAATGTCTCAGCCACCTTTGCATCAGCCCGAGGAGGAAACCTATGGAAAGACTGAAGAATGTGAAGAAGTAAAAAGAACCTGGGTCCTTGGTGAGCTCAACCAACTGCTGACTTATCTCTATGGAAGCCATCCATCCCTACTAGGAATGTGAATTGTGAGAAAGAGTAAACACGTAACTGCTTATGCCAGTGTTCTTAAGGATATTTCATTCATGATTTCATTCTTCACAGCCAAGAGCAATCTGGCTCACGCATGTACCTTTTCTAGCCCTTCCTACTACACAATACCATACACCTGACTCTTCAGACTCATTAAAACTCCAGATGCCCAGCTAAATGTTCATCTGTGCTTTTGCTCAGCTGTTGCCTCAATCCCTTGCTTCTACACATGTGAAATTCTACTCACCCTTGACATTCCCTCTTCTGTGATCGAACTCAGAAGTTACCTTCCCCTTCATACCTTCCCTCGCTGCCTCATTACAATCATTCTGCAGTAACCTAATAATTCATTGCTTATTTTCTTCCTGGTTCCTATTAATTCAAGCTTCATGCTACACTTATTTCTCCCCATTCTCAACCTACATTCATTCAATCATTTATTCATTCATCAACTTTTAGAGAGCATTTATTGCCAGACTTTGGCCATATATCAGTAAACAAAACATGCACAAATTTGGCTCTAATAGAGCCTGAATTCTTGTTGGTAAGGATGGGAGTAATCATTCAATAAATAAATTAATTAAATAATACATCAGGGAATCCATAGTTTCAAGAAAAATAAAACAACAGAGGAGTGAATGGGGAATACCAGAGTATGTGAGGGGGGATTGCAATTTTATAAAAGGGTAGTTTATGGGGCGAGGGGTCGGGTTAACCTCATTTCAAGGCAACACATGAGCAAAGACTTGAATGAGTTGAAGCAGTGAGCCATCTACCTGGGGCAGAGTGTTCCAGGTGAGGGAAACAGGCTTAGGACAGAAGCACCCTCGAGTTTGAGGAATGGCAAGAAACCTTTTTGCTCAGAACAAAATGACTGCAGTAGTAAAGAACACATCTTCAGCACCTCGCCAGGAACCCTGCACAGTCACTCAACTACTGAACTTTCAATAAATGATTGCTGAAAGGGCATTTTGCTTTGTATCAGCTAGTTGTTTCTATTGATTGAATTAAAGATTATGTGCATCAAGAATCAAAATAGCCCTCACTTAACATTTTAATTGCACGTAGTATGAAGCAGATTTGTTTTCTCCCATTCAGGGAACTTTCCTGAGATATTTACAGCTCCCAGTGTTTAGACTCACATATTTTAGTCTTAATTTATCCCACATTGGCATAAGCTCTAGATCTCAGGTTCATCGTCTTGAGGCTAGCAGTTATCACAATCATAGCTAGATGTAACATAAGCCACAGTTGTGAGATGAATGATCCAAAGAAATAAGCCTCTTGCTGATGCTTTGGCTTCTGCTCTTGCCTCTGGACTGGAACACTGCCGTTCATATCAAAGATTTAGTCCTGGCTACTCCAGATCCATGGTAACATTAGCCATCGAGTATGCACCTTGGTTGAAGACCATCTCAGCTTCTACTGGGTTATGATAACCTGCCCATCACTCCTGTCACTCTGTTCCAATAGCATCACTCCAGGCATCTGGCCAAGAACTGGACAATCTTTTATCATTGCCTCAGATAGACCTGTATCATTCCCATCGCCTATGGGAACAGAGCTACCTGTCATGATATGTCTCCACGACTATACCACACCACCTAAGACAATCCAGGCCTAGGTGATTAAGACTGCATCATAAGTCTGGGCATCTGTACTTGGGCATCACTTCCTGAGGTCAGGGTCATCTCACCCCATCAAGAATAGTCTAATCATATTTTGGCCCATGGTGTTTGGCTCCCTTGGTGTTCCATGGTTCTCTATGAATATGTATATACCCTTGTCAAGCACCCATTACACTTTCCTTTTTTTTTTTCAGGAAAATGGTTGCATAATTGCCTTACATCCTCATAATTAAGAAATAATTCAAGAAATTCTTCTCAAAACCAGATTTGCTTCAAGGCGTTTTGCTCTCACCAAGCTAAACAGAGAAGCTAGCCACCTTTAAACAACAGCTACTCTAATTTTAAATCACACATATTAAAATGGTTTCTTTTGTATATAGCTCATTTCTATATATATTCTAATTAAAAGTTTAAAAAAACTGATTCATAGAAAATATGTTTTGATTACTAATTGGTAATTAGTAAGGACTTTGATTGCTAATTGGTAAGCTTGTCAAGAAGAAAAATATATGTTTAAAAGAAGTTGTATGATTTTATTTGTAAGAACTTGCATGCATTATTATGAAGGAACTGCATCACAATCACATTTAAAATTGTTATTTCTGTAAAGTTAAGCTCAGATGTGCCACTTGTGATTATCAGGGCCCAGGACAAGAATAGCCAATTATCAATAAAATTTCATGCTAAAGTCATTCTGTCTGGATAAGCACTGGTTTGAAGTTGTCATAGGAGAGTTCATTACAATGACATAGAAATTCTATAGTTTGTTGTTAACTTTTTAGCAAAACTCTCTAAATGTAGATGATTGACAAATCTAGATATAAACATAGATGGTATGCAGAGATATACGCACATATATATTTGTGCATTGTATCAACACTTATTGAATAAATAGGCTAGAATTTATTGAATTCTATACTTTTATTGAATACTATAGGCTAGAGGCTGTTCTAAGTACAGGAGATGTGCTTGATCTACTCAGAAACAAAGGCAAACAATATATACTCAAATAGTGGAAGTGTGATGAGTGGGAAGGAGGTAACTTAGGTAATATGTCAGAAAAGTACTGTAAGGAAGTAACGCTTGAATTCAGACCTAAATGTTGAAAAGGATTCAGTCATGTGGATGATTCCAGGAAGAATGATTTTAAAATGGAGAAAGTAATTGACACAGAGTACAGTTATGATATTATTGCACTGAGGAAGCTTTGAATGCTTTTAAATTATTTAAGTGACTATACAGAGTCATATTTAACCTTAGTTCCATCTTCCAAGAAAAATGTATCCTCAGGTTATGATTTAAAAATTCTCGGTAAAACTTATCACTGTCACTTTCCACTGTAGTTTTATATCAGATACTATTTTGGATGTTTGGATGATCCAACTACTACCCTCCATGGTCTCCACAGAGGTGACCATGTGACACAGCTCTGGCCAATAGAATATCAAAAAAAGTAAACTGAATGGGGTTTCCTAGAAGCCTTTTGTTTTTCTGAGTAAATAGCTTTTACTCATTTTCCCTGTACTTTTTTAGACAAATAACGAAAGCTTCAAGCTCTGAAATGAGGAACGTGAGAAGAAAACCAAGTGATCATGGAGATTTTGGATATTGCTAGGCTGAGGAACCATCACTATTTGTCAACTTTAAGACTTCTTATTATGGGTAAACAGATAAACCTTTATTCAAACTATTATTATTTGCATGTTTTGTTACTTTGAGCTGAAGCATTCCTAACTGATACAGCTGGTGCTATGCTCTGACCTTGATCACATTCTTGATGACTTCTATTCATTCCTCCTTGGTTATGCCCTCACTTCCATCAAGCAATTTCTTCTTCAGTGATGGGGAACTAAATCTTAGGGAAAAATATTTAACTTTATACTTTTCATGCATACTCAGATTTGGTACCTAATAATGTTTTACTATTAATGATTTTTAAAGCTGTACTTGTTAAAACACTTCCTTTGTGTTTATTTCTACAAAGAAAAAAATAAGCATCATGTTTATTTTAGATATTTTTTCATAGATGTAGCGTTGAGTAACACTTAGAACTAAATATACAAATTATCATCTTTCAACATTTTATAGATTATAACAGAGCTGGGAAAACCCTTCTCTAGAATTCATTAAGTGATGCTTTAGATTGTCTTTCTGGGGATGATTTTGCTTTCACACAAATTGTTCAAGAAGGATGACTGAGTCTAGAAAGGGAAGAAGGAGGTGAGTCATTATCTCTATCCCTGCAGAGAATAAATAAGTCACTGAATTTAGCATCTTGATTTGGTGTTCCTAAATTGGTTTTCTTACATTTTTTTAATATTTACATTTGAAAATAAAACCAAGTAACTAATTATATCAACGAATATTCACTTTATCTGTTAAATTATTTTTTAAAGATTTGAAAATTTTCCCAGTTTTATCAAACTTAATTACTTTATATTTCTTTTATTTGGAAATTATTGTTAATAAAGGTTACCAAAACCAAATATTTTAAATACATTTCTGTATTCTAAGTTTGTTAGATAAAATGCGAAAAGACCCAGTGGTGAGAGAATAATGCATTGGTGAGTCAGAAATCCAAAAGTTTTTTTTTTTTTTAAACAAACAAACAAAAAACCCTCAGACAAATGGTTTCATCTTTTTAAACGTGTTGAACATGGTCACTTGATTTGTCTTCTACAAGAATTGTATTTATGCGATGACTTATTTATTTTGAAACTAGAGGAACTCTATGCCAGAGTCTTAGGAAGAAAATTAGAGGGGCGCCTGAGTGGCTCAGTTGGTTGAGTGTTCGACTTTGGCTCAGGTCATGATCTCATGGTTGATGAGTTTTAGCCCCACGTGGGGCTCTGTGCTAACAGCTCAGAGCCTGGAGCCTGCTTTGGATTCTGTGTCTCTCTCTTGCTCTCTGACCCTCCCCCGCTCATGCTCTGTTTCTCTCTGTCTCAAAAATAAAATAAACATTTAAAAAAAGAAGAAAATTAGAGATATATATTTATATGACACAGTCACTTCTTTTAGGCATTTTATAATCTAGCTGAGTGAATAAACAAAGTATATGTGAGAGAGTCTATGGTATATTTCATGAGTGGTACTTACCCAAATAACTATAAGAAATCGTAACAATATCTTCCAGTTAGGTGATCAGAAAGATTTCACATTTTGAGCTTTGGCCTTGGTGTTTTTGAAAACTTTGGGGGCATGGATTCGAGAGTAAGACATTTTCTGTTCAATTTCAGCTCATCTGGAATGTGTGCCTAGTCACTAGCAGATATAACAGTACCTTAAACTTATAGGACTGATGAAAGATTTAAAAGAATGTAATATATGGAAAGTCTTAGAACAGTTGTCTTCTGTTGTATGTGCTTGAAAATGTTAACTATGATTTTAGTGGGAGAAGAGGTATGGTCAGCATCCTAAACAAGGAACACCATGAGAGCAGATATCATTAGGAAGACTCAGTTGACCTATTATGTGAGTTTCCTAGAGCTGCTGCAACTCATTAGCACAGACTGAGTGGCTTATAACAAGAGACACAGTCTTAGAGGCTGTAAGTCTGATGTCAAGGTGTCAGGAAGCCATGCTCCATCCACAGGCTTTGGGGGAAAATCCTTCATTCTTTCTTCCAGCTTCTGGTGGCTCCTGGTGTTTCCCGGCTTGAATAACTCCACTCTGCCTCTGTCTTCACATGACTTTCTCCTATGTCTTGTCCCTGCCTCCTCTCTTTTAAGAATGCTTGTTATTGGATTTAGAGCCTCTCTAGTCCAAGATGACCTCATTTTGAGATCTTTAACTTAATTACATCTTCAAAGACCCCTTTTCCAAATAAGGTCACTTTCACAGATTCCAAGTAGACATATATTTTAGGAGTAACCTTTCAACTGAAACACCTATTTATAGAAATTTAAAAGTGCATACAGGGGAGCTTTAGAATTATAGCTAGAAAAGTAAGAAGTGGCTTTCGATGCCTGGACATAAGGTTAATAATTTTACAGATATTGGAAATCTATTGCAAATTTGGGGGACAAGATGAGGGCTGCAATTTGGAAAGATTTAATCTGGTGGCAGAATGCAGAATTTGTTGAGTAGGGAAGAAATGGAGATAGATGTAAGGGAACTCAAAGTGAGTTAAGAGTTGGTCCAGGGTCATGATGCTGAAAATTAGAAAGATACTTAGAGCCAAAAATTTAAAGACCTTGATGAAAAATTGGTTTTGAGTGGTTAATACGGGAAAACTTAAGGGCTCCTCTCAGATTTTAAATGTTAGTTACTCAGGGAATGCTAGTAGAACTTTCAGAAGTACAATTCAGTCCAGAGAGGGAGCTATGGTGAAGGGAAGGCGATCCATATTTTTGAGGGAGATATCGAATTTGTGCTGGGGATTCAGGACTATAACCTAGCAAAGAATAAGGACTTGAGATAGAAATTTGAGAGTCACTTTATAATCATGATTCATGGAACAATGAGATTAGATAATGTTCCTCAGAAAGTTTATAGCCAAAGGCTTTGAGAGACTGTTCAGAGATAGTCCTTAAAATGCCATATATAGTAATGTTATTTGGGAAACTGGCTAACAAAAGAGAGAAACTGTAATTTAACTCTTATTCAACCATTCTGCCAAAACTCATCCATGTAAGATAAAGCAAATATAACAACTTGCCTCTCTTTCCCATCTGTATTAGGCAAATGGCCTGACTTCAGTTGGCTTTGTTTCTGAGTTACAATTACTCCAATGACTGTGGTATCTGGTCATCTCAGCAAAAGCATTCTGTCAACATTGTGGGTCATTTCAATCCATCATCTTGATAAAGGTCAAGCATGGCCGAAAAAAAAAGTTTTTCTGTTCTTTTCACCAATATACTCACTTTCTCTTTCTTGCAGTTCAAAAATATTGATTTGCCATACTAATATGACAGACAATATAAACTTTAGAACATCTTTCAGTATTAATAGCATGGGGATATGTCTTGCCAACAGAGTAATACTTCTTTTATTAAAGAAAATCTACTCTTGTACTTACTACATTGTTGTCAAGAGCTGTATCAGAGATTTTTAAAAGGTATATACCCTATAGAGAGGAAAGACCACAGTAAATAATAAACAACAAATAAATAATATATAGTACATCACTAAGCAGAATAATGTCACTGGGTTGGCAAATGAGGGGAAAGGAAAGTTGGAAGTTTAGCAAAAAGAGTAGAGATGCAGGAAAATCAGCAGGAAGGACACTTAGCAGGTGCACAGTCAGAAAGAACTATCTCCACATTAGTGTTTCTCAAAGTGTGATTTATTTTGGACCACTAGGGCTTGATAAAAAGGTAGATACCTGGACCCTAATTCTGCAGATTGCTATTCTTTTTCTGAGGGATTCTTATTTGCTCTGCGCCTGCGGGAATATCACTCTAAAAACCCTTTAGAAGAAGCCAGGGAAGAAAGAATTCCAACTAACCAACTCAGGAGTTGCCTGAAGTAGGCAGTTAGAGCAGTTGCTGTTTCTCCTGCCTTCAGGTCATTCTCAAGTGAGATGCTCAGGCTGATGGGAAGCAGAGTCTCCTTGCAGACTGCAGTCACCCTAAAAAAAAGGTTAAGTGAGCTTTACCTGAAAAGCCAACCAAATGATCCTAATATGACTTTCCAATCCTCCACAGCTCATCTGAAATCTGACATTCCTTCAGTAAATGAAATTCTTTAACCCTTTCAGATCATAAAGAGATAAGAGACTGCTGAAAATGACTATGTCTTGTTTTAGGCAACCAACTGTCGTCATGGATTAGATGATGTGAAATCAAGAAAAACGAGCTTACATTGTGATAGAGGAGGGCAGTAAAGACACTTGGAGGGCAGCAGATGACTAGCTTGGTATAGAAGGGAGAAAATGGGCATTAGAGAGAGACATAGATTCCACTTTGGAATTTTATGGTGTTGAAAGATGTTGATTCTTCTGCACTCTAAGGTTCCCATTATATGAAATGGAGATGGCTATCATGAGCATCAGGGGTACTGCAAGGATTAAATGTGACAATATTGTCCTGGAGCACTCTAGGTGTTCAATGAAAAATATTTCTTTTTTTTCTTTCCTGGATTTGAGAAATGTTTTATCCTTAAAAGACTACAAACAATTTGGAACGTAGAGAAGAATACGATGTAATCACACTTAAAGTCTTCATATTTTGCTCAGGATATGCCATGCAAATGCAAACTGGAAAATGGCAGGTGAAGAGGATATAAGTGAGACTTAAAATATAATCTACCCCTGTGCATTAGCATCATGACCTGGTTCTCGTGTGCTACCCAGCAGGAAATATGGGATAGCCAATTTTAGAATGAAAGTCCTGACTCAAGCATTTTACTTTTAAAAATATATATATATTTTTAAGTAGGCCCAACGTGGGGTTCGAACTCACAACTCTGAGATCAAGAGTCATTCGCTCTCCAGACTTAACCAGCCAGCTGCCCCCTGATTCAAGCATTTTAAAGGCCAGTATCACCATTTTTTTTTACTCACGCCCCACTTACTTTTTGATCCTTTCACTTTTAAATCATGCTCCTCATCTAGGATATCAGACTACAGGATTTTTTCCTATACCTAGATCTGCTGAATTTCTTGTCCTCTTCCCTCAATTTTATAATTGCTCTCTCCAACCTCATAGGTAGAGGAGGTATATTGATTTCAAATGAAATATATTACAAACCAAAAGTCCTATAATTCTGTGAAGAATGGAATCTTGGCAATGAATGAATTGGGTGGGTTTTTGTTTGTTTGTTTGTTTTAGACTTTTAAAGCCTGAACTATTTGTCTCACATGCTTTACAATTTACTTTTAATAAGACTGGTTTTTACAGGGAAAGAATTTTGATCCAGAGGCATCTCTGTAAACTGGTTGAGATGCCTAGCTTTTGCCCTTGTCCCCAGCCAAGTGCGGTATTTGAAATAAATGTTTTAACCACTGGAGATCACTAAATGCAATAAAAGTTTTAAAAGGGTTAAGTTGTTTGTGAATATAGTACACATACAACAAAATATCCAAAATATATTTAACAGTGATTTATCATGTTGTTCACGTATGTAGTTGGTCATAATTTAAAAGGTATTTAATGGTCAACCACTGGGTATCTTAGTTATAAAGAAGAAGGCATAGTGCTATGAGAATTTATAATAGGAGACACTGATCTGCTTCTGGGAGTTTCACAAGCCCTCTCAAGCAAGTGTTGATTGAATGAAAATCTGAAATATGAGTCACCTCAGATATGGGTTTAGGAGCTTTCTGTAGAGAAGAAAGCAGTATGGACATAATTCTGAGGTGGGAAGGAGCGTGGTGCATGCTAATTGATCTGAAAGAAGACAGACAGAGAAGTAATGGCTGCATGCTGACCAGGGAACGAAAAGCAAAAAGAACCAGCATATGCAGCCTTCTAAGACATAATACACATTTTGGTCTTTCTCTTAAGGGCAAGGGGAAGTCATGGAAAGGCTTTAGGCAGCATCCAGGATGAGGGTGAGGGAAGTCCTGAGTGTATTTATAGGGGTAGTGATGAGAGTCATGCTTTGGATGCAGAAGAGTGAGTGACTTTTAGATGCATTCATAGTAAAATTTGACTTGAAAATATACTGGAGGAGTGAGTAATAGTGTATATACACGAGGATATACAGATCAATGATGTATAGGTAGATAGGTTTTGCAGTTGTGTAGTATTAATCCAAACTGGCTAACAGAAAGGAACATAGTATAAGCTCGTTTAGGGGACATTTGTCACGTAAGATCAAGAATCTTCTCTTATGGTTATGAATAGCTGACATTCCTCTCAACCAGTCTCAGAGAATATAAAAATTATGTGTGGTCAAGTAGTATGTTTCTTCCTGTTTGGGTTCTTAACAACCACAACATATATATATGACCAGCTACTTCTTTCATCCATCTGTCTCAACCAAATACATCCAACGTTCAAACCATTACTCATGTCAGTGAGTCAGGATAATAATTAGCATATGGATTTTTAGGACACATATTATTGATGTACAAATCCCTGTTTTGACATTAGGATCTTGGACAGTTTATATATTTCTTTGTATGGCAGTTTTCTCTAAAAATTAAAAAAAAATACTCTAATGAAACTTACTTCATGGAACTGTTGAGAGAAGTAAATGAGCTACTACCTGTAAAGTGATTAGGAAATTGCCGTACCTCAGACCTACTGGCTTCCACTCATCTAGTCAGTGTTGTGGTGGCCGTATTAGGAGTCTTACACATGATACTAAGATCTAGACCATAGGTATTTTCTTAGAATATATCTAGCTACACTAAACAAGGCTGAAGGAGGACAAAGTTTCAGAGTAGAAATTATGATTTTCATCTTTGGCTTATTTATTTTTAGCTGACTTTGAGGAATCCAAGTGAATGTTTTGAGACATCTGTGAGATAGACTGTTTGGAATTTGGAGGAGGTCAGGGATAGAGATAGAAATTAATGCTGATAATACAGAGGCAAAAGGAAACCACTGATGTGGATGAAATCACTCATGGAGGAAGTAAGCAATGTTGTTTCCCAGGAAAAAAAGATTCTATAGTGAGAATTAGCATATAGGCAGTTTATTCGAGAGCACTTTTAGGATCAAAAAAATATGAAAGAAAAAAGTCTGGAATGGAAAGCATGAGAAGTTGGACTATGATGAAGTATAAAAGGCCTCAGGTCACATCACAGGGATGCTAAAATTAGAACAGAATTTCAGAATCGTCCAAAAGTAAGGAAAGGTTTCAGGCCATTGTAGTCCTATGTTGGCCGGTCATTAATTGAAGTTTTCTCCAACACACAAGGGCTCTCTGTGCATCCCCCAGAGCTGGGGGAATGGGTGCTACCATGCTGGATTTGGGAAGCAAGTGACCACATCCACACAGGTGAAAGAAGAAAAGGTGTTAAGATCAACCCCTGAAGATCTCCAGCTTTTAAAAATCCAGGAGGTGAAGATAATCCAGGAAAGCAGAATTAGAAAGGAGAGTAGGCCAGATAAATAATCTGTCATTAGCAAATACATTTCAATGAACAATGGAGAAAACAATTTCTTCCCCCCAAAAATTCACACACTAGGGCAGTGTTCCTCCAAACATGGTTATGGACCAGAGGAATTAGAATCCGTAGTGCACGTCAGTCCTCTTACATAAAAATCTTCCTGGGCAGATCTCAGGATCTACTTTTTTTCTCCCTCAAAATAGACTATTTTTTTTAACAACTATTTCAAGTGTACCGAAAAATTGGGAAGATCAATAGAAAATCCCTCTATACCCCTCACATATCTTCCCCTATTATGAACATCTACAGTAATACAGTATGTTTGTAACAACAGATGAACCTATGTTGGCATATTAATTTTAAAGTCCATGCTTTATCAGATTTCTTTAACTTTTCCCTCTTCTGTCTGTCCTAACATCCTGCATTACATATAATTGTTACATCTCGTTAGGCTCTTCCCGGTCATGAATGTTCCTCAGACATTCTCTTTCATTGACTTTCACAATTTCCGGGAACACTAAGAAAGTATGATATACAACACACCGACAATGGCACACTTGAAATTTATCTGATATTGTTCTCGTAGGTAGACTGAGGTTCAAAGTTTGAGGGGACAAAATGAAAGAGATTAATTCCAATTTACATCACATATCTAGGATACATATTGTCAACATGACTTATGACTGTGGATGTTGACCTTTATCACCTGGCTGAGGTACTGTTTATCAGGTTTCTTCCACCATAAAATTATTTTTTCCCTCTTTTTTCATACTGTGCTCATTGGAAGGGAGTCACTATGCTCCCACCGCATTTAAACCCATATCTCTTAGGGCAGAGTATCTACATAAGTTACTTGGAATTCTTATGCATGGACGATTTGTCTGTTCTCTTCCATTTCAGTAGCTTATTCAATCATTTACTTATATCAGTATAAACTATGGATATTTATTTTATACTTTGGGTTGTAACCTAATCCTATGTTACTTGGTTTGCTCAAATTATTTCAGCTTGGTCATTGGGAGCTCCTTCAACTGTCTTCTATGCCCCTTTGAGAGTCTCATTAAAGTGGGTTTTATTGTTTCTTCTTTTTTAGCACTTTCTTATTTTCTGGCACAATGAGATGCTCTGGCCCACCCATTTTGCCCCAGGTGAAGAAGCAGCCAGTTTTCTGAGGAGCCATGTTTCCTTTTATTGGAGAATAGCATCAGGCACCAAAATCTCCGTGCTAGGTGAGCTCATCGCTTCTGGGGTGCCATTTCTTTTAGGTACACTCACCTGACAAAAACAGACAATATACGTTCATATTTAGCTGCGTATATACATGTATCTGTAAGTCTTTTAATAGGTAACCATCTGTATCTAAAGCTATTAAGCCAAATATATTAAGCTAAATATGAGTGCTTACTGGTATCTCCAACTCTATCCCAGCTCCACATGAGTCATTCCAGGCTCTTCTCCTTGCTTACCTGTAAATCCCCACTCCAATAGTGAGAAATCTGGCTCCTACCATCCACTATCCATTTATTTAATTGTTCAACTCAAATATACATATAAAGCACTATCAGAATTGTTAACGTGTACCCTCTATCACACACATTTTCATAACAAGCTTCTCAGCTGCTTCTTGTACATATCGAAGTGTTATGATGTGTTAGCCACATTGAATAAATGATATCTGAATCTAATTACATACACATTTGTCTTCCTTTATAAGATTAAAACATCTGTCTTCTTAAAAGGATCATAATTTTGCATTTTTTTGTATTTTAAATATTTAATACTAAGCATTAAAATTAAATGTGGTTTATATTAACTTTGACTTGAGACCAGTCAGTAATAAAAGAGAGGTAAACAGCCTTAGCAACAATCGCAATAACAATTTTTTCTGCATTTCATCTCTTTTTGTTAATAACAACTCATGGATTTCTCATTTTGAATGTAATTAGGTGATATTATCCATCTCTGCAGACTCTCCTTATTAATAGCACTAAATGTAATTTACTAAGAAATATAAAAAGTGAGCAGTTCACTGACTAACAGAAGAAATACTTGAGTCAATCTTTAGGATTTAGCTAGCAGTGACCTACATAAACTAGCTTAAGGGGGAACAACAGGCAGAGGTGATTTGGATTAAGGCCGTCTCATGGGAACCCAGGGGAGGAAGCAGGCAGGCCTCACAAGAATGCTGAAATGAGGGACTTCAGGGCCATCTTGACTTTTGTTTCCACATCTCTGTTCTCTGTACATTTTTTATTTTTCTCCCTGGCCTCTCTGGTTCCTATGTCTGACAAAAGATGGCTATTGTATGCTTCCTGAACTTGTGCTTTACTGGTACACCCACCCCAAACAACAATCTTTTCCATGTGCACACTTTCAGTCAGAAATTGACCAGTCTCTTAATTAATCCACTGAGTCCATAAGCAAAAGGGGTGCACTGAGCTCCGTGGCTGCCAAGGTTGATGGCTGCGGGGGAGCCAGGGCAAAGAAATGGTAGCTGTGACTGGCCAGTAGCTCCAAAAGTATCCACTGCAAAACTGAATTCAGTGTTGAACCTGGAAGTGTGTTTGTGAATAAAGTAACACTCGTACCCAAATCAAAATGATAGGCTGATTTCTACTTTCTGAAAGTTAGTACGTCTATTGCATGAGCCATTTCTCTGGTATGTTATTTTGTCCGATATCTTTTCACTTAATTTCTGTAACATTAAATTCATTCATTCTTGACGAGTCATCTCCAGGGTCAGTCTCTCCACGTTCACCAAATTGCTATTCCCAAACACCTATCTGGGAGTGAGAATGGTTGCTCTCAGAGTTCCCATAAACTAAAAAAATTGCCCACGGTGATTCCTCATTATGTGCCTTATCCCAGAGGATAAACACCCCGGCCTTCCCATGCTTCTCAAAGCTCACATTTTCTACTCCTGGAACATTTACTGATCATAAAATTGCCATTATTCCAAAACCTTGGAGATTCAGAGAGCCCAGCTGAACTCAGTGGGTATCTAAAAAGAATAAAATAAAGGTCAACACAGACACAGCACAGTACCTATGCAAATACACCTTTAGAATTACTTTTCTCACTTCAGGCAATGTTTTGTGATTGAATCCCTCAAGTGAGAGAAGAATTAACCTGTGTGGTTTACAACTTAAAGTATGCTCTTTAAGAGATACTGAAATGTGAGGAACACATATACTTTTCCACAAGATGAGTTAAAAAAAGCCAACTATGTGGTTTTGTCCCATCAAAAGATAGTGGAAACTTACCTTCCTATCTCCCACTTGACTTAAAAAAAATATTGAGTGCTGTAGAAGTTATATAATGTGTTCTTTCATGCCTAAAAAAAAGCGATCTCTTCACTTTTCACCAACTTCCTTTTTTTAATTTCTAGAGTTTACCCAGTTCCCAGTCAGGCAAGACAGCATATTCACTAACAGACAACAGAGCTGTACTGTTAAGCAACAAATGCCCAGTTTTTTGATGTCAGATACACGGTGCACAGTAGTACATTCATAGAGAGTATATTGGCCCTAAAAGGTTTTATTATTGAGCTTTCAAATTGCTCATTTTCTTGAGCCCTTGGATACCATCAAGACTCATCCATTTAATGTCAATTAATTTATTAATGTGACTATTTTTAAGGCCAGTGCTAAGGATGATGCTCTTTTGAAATTAACACTAGGCTAATACATAAATGTATGTTCACCCAAGCTGGAACAACTCAAAACCAGCTAGACATTTCCTGGAGAGGAAGGCAGAGAGACAGCTAAAGGGAAGGGGGCAGAGAGTGGGATTAGACAATGGTCTTTCTGAAATAACAAGAGTTAAAAATCTGTATAGTGACACATGGAATATATTACTTCCATCCATTTTTAAGCCTGAGTACAGTGAATCATATGGATGGACAGTTTTGCTGGCAGCAAATATAGAGAGACCTCAAGGCAGCAAGTATATGCTAAATATAAGGTCTTAGGGGAATATAGTAATAATTACACACGGTCACTAGTCTTAAAGAACATAATAATGACACTAAAAGTAATGTCAACTTCTTCAATTAATACTTATTAAGTGAAATGCATTTTCCATTTTTTAAAGGTAAGAGCCAAAATATTATGTATTCATTGGTACTGGCAACCATGACAAGAGAAAAATTTAAGATCAGCATACTAAGAGAAATCAATAAGGATAAAAATGTATTGCTAACTGTATTTATAGGGTTCCTAAGCATTAAAGAAAGGGAAGGTGATGAAAAGTGGGGGAATCTCTATTTTAGGCATATATGAATTCATTATGTAACTCCTGCAGCATTGAAATTTTAAAATTTGCATATAGTGTCACTTGCCAGAAGCAGATATTTTATGCATAACCACAGATGGAAGCTGTTAGCTGGAATTTTGTCTTTAGTTTATCATCATTAGATATTAATTGGAATGGATCAGTACCTACCTGCAGGCTCTTACAAGAAGAAGAAAAGGGCAAAGTTAATCAGTTCGTAGATCACAGTTCAACCGGGTATAAGGAGAACATCACAAGTCATGGGAAATATTTGGCATATACTCTTTAAAATTAAATTGGCTACGCTTGATTAATTGCAGAGTGTATAAAAGGAAAATCTGGTACTCTAAGAAGCTAAAGTCAGGTATACAGAAGAGATGAGAGTTCATCACACTCTTGTACCAGTTCTGGAATAATCCCCCTGAAAACCTACCAAAATGGAGGCAAGAGACAACATTGGCCCAACATTGGCAATCTTGGAAATGTTTGTAATAATAAAATTCACAAGTATTCTTTATTAAGCTATTGTTCACCCTACGGTATATATTACGTATAATCATTTTGTTACCAAGATGGAGAAGGTTTTTTTTTTTCTTAAGGACTGCTCTATGTAAAATGTTTAGTGTCTTCTTTATTATCTTATATTTAAGCAACCTCAGTGTAAAGGGAAGGAAGATTTAAGGACAAATTAAAAATAAATAAAGTTAGGGCACAAGTGAGGAAGGAGGATGTATTATTATTTTTTGGCTTCTGGTTTTATATAGTAACTTGGAGGGCTTTGCTTCAGGAAGTCCAAATTCTGACCTCATAATTTCTTCACTCTGCACCAGTCAGATGCTAAGTTCTATACTTCACAGGGGTCTTAGGAGCATCAAATAAGATCATAAACTCTGAAGCGCCACTCAGACTGCACATTAAAAATCATTTTTCAAGCTTATGTGAGAGTAGGAGAAGAGATGGAAGAGAAAGATATATTCAAAATGAGGAGAAGTGTTCCAGATTAATTGGTAGGAAAGGGAGAGATGACATAAAGAAAAGAATCTTCACATGCCATTTGTCATCAAACTGCCATTTTCTGCAGCTGGTTTCTGCTTTCTTCTTCTGGCAGAGGTTGGCATTTGTAGACCAAACTTCATTTATTCATTTCCTTGACGGTGTGTGTGGGTCAATGGAGTTCTTAAAGAAAGGAGCAGAGGAATATGATTGACATATGTAGGCAGTCTCTCTGGTAAAGTCTGTCCTGGAAGAAAGCAAATGGAAAGTTTTGGGGTGCCTGTGTGGCTCAGTGCATTAAGCATCTGACACTTGATTTTGTCTCAGGTCATGATCTCAGGGTCGTGATATTGAGTCCCATGTAGGGCCTGCACTGGGCTCCCATTGGGCTCTGTGCTAAATGTGGAGCCTGCTTAAGATTCTCTCTCTCTCTCTCTCTCTCTCTCTCTCTCCCTCTCTCTCTCTCCCCCTCTTAAAAAAAAAAAGGAAAGTTTTGACAATTTTATATACCTCTCAACTATCAGTTCCTCGGTAGAGAAATAGCTCTCTTTTATACAGTAACGTTGAGAGTCATCCAGTTGTTTCCCAAGTTTAAGTTTTTGAGCATCGGCTTTATTAAATGAGCCAATGAGTAACAAGTGTGTTCTTGGTATTACTGGTCAATAAGTGAGAGAGTGAGACTAAAGGAATTTAGTACAGCCTTACCCTGAAGAATTTGCGAATTTTTAGAAAATATGACAAATTATACAAATGATAAATGAAGTGAATGTCACACAAAACTGTATACACAATTTTCCAAGTGCCAAATTATATGGTAGCGGCTATGAAACACCGTCAGAAATCAGAAAGGAAAGGGTAAGGAAGGGCAAAGTGCTCTGTAGTTCCTTACAACTTTTATTTTTTATTTATTTTTTTCCCTTACAACTTTTTAAAACAGGGAGGAACTTACAAATGAACTATGTAAATCCTTGTGTGTACAAAAAGGCTCCAAGCTTATAATGTGGCTTAGTTAGACATGAAGCCAAAACTGGAATCCTAATTTTCAACACTTTAGGCACCCTGTATTAAGCAAAACTTTACCTTGGCAGTGAAGGACGGGCATGCTTTGGATTACAAGAGGAACGAATATTTTAGGCAAGCAACTGAGTAAACTATAAAAAGAACAGTTGTAGTATCTGACTATATTGTGTTATATCAACGGATCTATTATGCAAGTGGTTTTACTGATCTAGAGGATTTATTACATAAATAAATAACTTTAACCACAAATACATAACTGCTGGATTAAAAACATGTAGATAATTTACCCATGCAAAGAATCCTATTTTATACTTTGGTCCTTTACAAGTCTAGAAGAGTAGATGGCAGAAACATTAGTAACCTTACAATCAATACTTTTGACTCACAAAGAATGATTGTGAATTACAGTAGTCCCCGGACCCCCTTCCACAGTTCTGCTCTCAAGTTTGAGTTACTCTGGTCAATGAGGTCCTGAGGCAGATGATCCTCCTGACATAGCAACGGAAGGTCAATACTAGCTTAACACTAGGTTAACGATGGTTACATCATTCACCCTACTTAACCTCTTCACGAAGGCATTTTATCATCTCACATCATCAAGGGTAAGTACAGTACAATCAGATATTCTGAGAGAGACTTGACCTCACATAACCTTTATTATATAGTATATTGTTATAATTATTCTAGTTTACTATTAGTTTATTATTAGTTATTATTATTAATCTCTGGGCCTCATTTATAAATAAGACTTTGTCATAGGGATACGTATAGGATAAGGCATAGTATACATAGGGTTCCAGGGTGCCTGGCTGGCTCACTTTGTTAAGCCTCTGACTCTTGATTTCGGCTCAGATCATGATCTCATGGTTCATGAGATTGAGCTCCTGCTGACAGCACAGAACCTGCCTGGGATTCTCTCTCTCCCTCTCTCTCTGTCCCATCTCCCTTTGCTATCTCTCTCTCTTCAAAATAATAAATCAACATAAAAAATTACATAAGGTTCCATAGTATCTACAGTTTTAGGCATCTGCTGGGGGTTCTTGGAAGGCATCCCTCCCTCTGTTGTGGATAAGGGGAGACTACTGAATATCTTTGGAGATTGAATTTCCAGCCTTCAGACCACCATAAAGAAGTTACGCAACCTTGACACTCTCAGCTGAAAAGGAGAGGTAAATAATCTCAGATTCCCCAAGTCATTATTCCAAATTTACAAAGGAAAATCTGTGTGAGCAATGGAGAAACATCATCTGTGAGCTAATGTTTGAAGGAAGAGTAGTGTAATAAAGTCTTAAATGCTTACTTTATATCTACTTAAGACTACTTTTTCCCTTTAATTTCTAGTTGTTTAAAATTCTTGTCATGATTTTGATCCTGTTTTCATGGATTTTCTGTTGGTTCAGAAAACATTTGTTTATTACACACTCTGGCTCAAACACTGTGTTAGGTGCTGAAAATAAGGAGATGAGAAACAGCCTTTTCCTTATTTACAGAGAAAAGCGACAATTCAGGTACAAAAAATAAGGCACCTTTCATGATCTGTTATACTCAAGGTTCTTAATTACTTTGAATGCTATTTAATTCAATTCTCATAAAAATCTGTAAACTATTATACATTTATAAAAGAGGAACTGGGGCGCCTGGGTGGCTCAGTCGGTTAATCGTCCGACTTCGGCTCAGGTCATGATCTCGCGGTCCGTGAGTTCGAGCCCCGCGTCGGGCTCTGGGCAGATGGCTCAGAGCCTGGAGCCTGTTTCCGATTCTGTGTCTCCCTCTCTCTCTGCCCCTCCCCCGTTCATGCTCTGTCTCTCTCTGTCTCAAAAATAAATAAACGTTAAAAAAAAATTTTTTTTAAATAAATAAATAAAAGAGGAACTGAAACAGTATCTGGTATAGAGTAAAAATCACAAAAAAATAGAAAAGAATGTATAACGTATAATGCAAGGAGAAAATGACTTTATAGTTAAAAAAATCTGAAATGATTGTCTTTCTTTTCCCATTTTATGTTGAATTTAAACTTATAAAATTTACAAATTCAATTTAAACTTAAAAAAATTCCCTGAAAATGATTTATATGCTGAAATGTTTACATTTAAATAAATTATCTGAAAATAAGTAAGTGCATTTTACTTATTTCCCTGATTGTTTTTGGAAAGACTTCTGCTTGGGGCACTGAGTAAGCTTTTACAGTGCAGTGAATACATGTAAACTATTCATTTATATATTTAAAAAACACAAAAGAAAACAGAATTACTGCAAGTTTAATTAGCACACAAGCTGTTTAGCCTTTGGTTCTGTGCTGACTGACAAACTCTTAGTCATCCTTAAAGACTTATCTCAAAAGCTTATTCAATTGTCAACACATTTTAGTATGAGTCATATAGCTCTGTTAGATTTTGAGAAAACAAGATGAAAAGGTAAGGTCCTTGACCTCAAGATGTTACTGATCTTTAAAAAAATACATAAGAAAAAAAAGAGTAAAAAAAATAAACACTTTTAATTATCCAAATATGAGATTTAATGTAAGGAAATAGAAGCATAAAAATTTATTGGGAAGTGTGGTGGAATTAGTCCCCTCCAAAGGACTTCTGCAGATAATCTGGGAGTGAAGGGTTTCCAGGGGCCAGCTCTTAAAGTGTCTGTTTCAGTTGGGAGCCTCCCACCCCATCCCCATCTGTGGTCCCGCCATTCCTGGGGCAGCCATGTCTGGTGATTGAGCCAAGAGTGGTTATAGAGCTGAGCCATTTTAACCCAATGTGAAACAACTTTCATAGTAATCCCTCCAGATGACTCCCCCTATTGGAATGGCTAAAACTATTTCAGGTCTGCATGCAAGTTTGACTTCTTTTCTTTCCCCTACACCGCTCCTTCCCTCCTCGTCCTCCTTTAGTGGATCCTTGATAAACATCTTGCATCCTAAATCTGGTCTCAGAGTCATTCTGGAAAATGTCTACTTGGATAAAAGGACTGGGGGAATCCGAAGTCAGAAAAGTTGCCATGTAAGTTCTCAATGTGTAATGTCAAAGCCTGTTTTTCTGTGTTCATCTTCATTGAACCTCTCTGACCAAAGTTATTAGTGACTTCCTTGTTGCTGACCAGTGTGCTTCTTTCCTTTATTGAACCTACAGGGATGGATACTACTGACTCCCTTTTCTCAAACTTGTTTATTCCTTGTCTGGTTGGTGATTAAGTGTATGCATATAAACTCTGTCTCAAATCCCACCATTCCACCAATGAACTGTGAGACCTGGGACATTATATTTAGCATCTCTGTTACCTTAGTATCTTTGGTCTGTAAAATGCTGATAACCTTTGTATCTATTTTATGAGGCTGCTGTGATGATTAAATGTATAGAATATACATTTATACCTTTTGTACCATTTCAACTGTTGCTCCTTCTACCTCTCTGACAGTTCCTTCTGAGCCTATTCCCATTCTTTCCTTTTGCCCCAATCCCTCTTTAAACTGTGATGCTGTCTTTACTTGACTCTTTTTCCGTATCCAGAAATATCTGAAGAAGAAAACTCTGGAAAAATTATAATAAAAAATTGGAGAAATATTTTAACACAACTCTCAATAAATATTTTTGTCTTCTCAATTTTTGTTTGCCCATGTGCAGATAACAAAACAAATGTTGCAGAATTTCTGTGTGTAGATGGTATGGTTTGTGCTTGTCTTGTTCTGACACAGTCTTTCATTGCTCTGTGCAAAAAAAAAATCATTATTTATTAAGGATTAGAGGAATATAAATTATAGTTTAAAATAGGTAATAAATAGCTTAGAGAAGAACTTTTTCAAAGGAATTCAAATTTTTTTAAGAAAGCTTGCTAAAACCCTTACTTGCAAAATTCCATCCTGTAACACAGCTAGTGTCTGAAGAACACGTGAATAAACCATCAATTAACACGATTATTAAAATAATGCATCTGAATATAATTTTATTTCTAGAAAATCACTATCATGTTAATCTTTGTTGCAAACATCCACTTCATGTGTCTTTGGCCTTTACCTTTTTGACTCAAAGCCTTGGAATTTCTTTCTTTCTCCCCAATTTGATAGGTCTTTTTTAAAAATTATTATTTAAGTTTATTTATTTTGAGAGACAGAAAGAACAGAGGAGGGGCAGAGAGAAAGGGAGAGAGAATCCCAGGCAGTCTCCGTGCCATCCTTGCAGAGCCTGATGCAGGGCTTGAACCCATGAATCATGAGATCATGACCTGAGCGGAAAGCAAGAGTTGGATGCTTTACCGGCTAAGCCATGCAGGTGCCCCAACCAAATTTGATGGTTCTAAAGTCAAGGTTTTGCTTCAATACATATGTAACGCTTTCAGGGTAAAATATTATCATTTTGGAAATCATTTGATTTTAATTGGATATATTATTACTCAGTTTAGACTGGAGTGTTCCATCTTAATCTAATTTCTGAATTTCAGATGACTGTCATGGTAATAAAGACACAGGGAGGGGGGAATGGTGGGCAATCCCAAGGCTGCAGGATTTCAGGTTTCTGTTTAGTTGGTTCCCTATGTTTACTGAAATCAGCTCTTAATACTGCTCGTTTCTGGATACCTCTGATCTTCAAAGTAGAGGAATTTAGGCATATTTAGAAATCAATTTTATTTTGTGTACTGAAAAGCAGGTTGATATTGCTAAAGGGATGCACTAACAGGGAGATAACAGTATTTTCATCTTTTGTATCATTTGGCAGGTATTGTTCTAGAAGCCAAAGTTTGCATCGTTCTAAAAGGTGATAATTATAATTCATTCCTCATGCATACGTTTAGCACTTAAAATGACTAAATTCACATTCCAAGTTGAATTCCATAGTTTTCGTCTTTGCATAAGACAGCCAGTAATTTTTGAGTGTCCAATAAATCACTCATTTTACCTATATTTATACCTCCCTCACCATAAAGAGCCTTTGGAAAATAAACCTTAGACCATGCACAAAACAAAAATCACAGAGAATGTGACCACAAATGCAAAGTGAGGTGCGGAGTTGAGAAATTATTCCACAGATTCAATCCCTCCTCAACATACAGCTGGTAATCAACCTGTCCTTTTGTCCCCTGACCTTTCACCCACCTCTCTGCACCAGTTGGACGTGCACCAACTCATCTTATCACCACACTCGTTCTTCTCCTGTAACAATCACGCATTGCCATCTACCAAGCTCGTATATAGTAAAAACCGTGCAGAAACACTTGGCCTACTTTGTTTCTTCTATTTCTTTGAATAACTGGAGTTAAGTAGTATTTTACGATTAGGAAAACACTTGCAGAAATTTGACGTTTCTTAACTAAGGGCACAAAGATACTAAATAGCAGAGGGGGATTCAACTTTGGTGGGTGTCTGTTTCATCTCTCCAGGGGTCGACCATCAATCTGTAAGGCATCATTGAAGGCTCAGGACTCAAATAACCAAAAAAGTTAGATAAAATATCTAACTTAAAATTTCACAGCTTAGGGACGCCTGGGTGGCTCAGTCAGTGAAGCGTCCGACTTCGGCTCAGGTCACAGTTTGTGAGTTCGAGCCCCGCGTCAGGCTCTGTGCTGACAGCCCAGAGCCTGGAGCCTACTTCGGATTCTGTGTCTCAATCTCTCTCTGCCCCTGCCCCACTTGTGTTCTGTCTCTCTCTGTTTCTCAAAAATAAATATAAATGTAAAAAAAAATTCACAGCTTAAAAAAATGCACAGTTTTCTTCTATCCAAAGCACTTAGTACATCAGTGTGAGTGTGGTGAATTGTAGCCCAAATTGTATCTATGACATTGGTTATTTTGCTAAATATTTTTAAGTACTAAGATAATGTCTCATTGCACAATTATATTTCATTAGATAGCAAGAAAAATCTTGGACTTGGCTTTAGAATATAGTGCATTTTTTTCTTTCAACCTTCTCTCTTCAAAGTTCATCACATTATAGTTAGAAAACTACTCACATATTTCAGATGTGGTCAAGATTCATGTATGTGTGTGTGAGTGAGTGTGTATGCATATGTATACATATATGTACACACACCTATATTGCATGCATATAAATAATGTGCATACATATTTATGAGCCTATTGCATGTGTATGCACCATATTTCCTTTAAGAAATATTTTTAATCAATAGAGCATTAAATATTACAAAAATAAGAAAAAATCAGAAAGCCAATGCCCTTTACGACAGTCCTGGGCATTAAAATCGAGGAAAATAAACTCTAAAAAATGAAATTAAAAGAAAGATGTTATCACCATGAATTTAAGGTGAACATAACTTGTCTCTGTTTGCAGATGTCAAATGATACATTTTGCATTTATAGTGAAGCAGAAAAATTATCAAAAATCTTTTAAGTGTACACAACAAAGGAAATTTCGGTTGCAAAACAATCGTTTTATATTTGGTTTTTGCAATCTCATGACATTTTAGCCCTGATTACCCATCTGGACATTCTCTTTAAAAAAGAAAAGAAAAAGTAAGAATCTTAGCACCTCATAATAAATTAGTAAAAGTGATTTGTTCTTTCTTTGTTTGCTTTAAAAAACTATTGCGCTCCAAAAGGTTTTCATGCCAACAGGAAAAACTGACCTCCTCCTCTCTCCCTCCCTCCCTTAATTCGTTTCAGTAATACGAACGTGCCTTGTGAACTAACCCTATGTCTTGGGCAGCAGGGTGTTGTGAAATGAATGAGCGCATATTCTACCTAACTTCCTACCCCTCCTGACACCACTGCTTCCTGAGCTCTGGGGTCATCTTTTAGTTGGAAGCTGAATGGATCAAATGCTGCCTTCTGTTGTTACAAAATCAGAGATTACTCCCGCTATAGCAAAGTTTTGGGTTGCTTTTTAAGCCAAATGGGGCAAAGCTTCTAAATGTCGATGATCCATGTTGGGACATCCGGGCACTAACTTACAAAAATGAGTTCAAGTCTCTCCTTACACAGAGGAGTAAACCTCTATGGCACCCTCCCCTTTAAGGACCACTGTTTGCTATGGCCAGGAACCAAATAGTGTCCTGTAGATGGTATACCATGTATTCTTTATAATACATTTGATGTTGGGAGGGCTTTTTTAGGAGCATTCTGTCCAGAAAAGTCAGGAAGCTCCGCTAGGAAGAAGGCTGCGCAGGAGATGACGGCACTTGCCTTCCCGTCTGAAACCTCAAGACTCATTTCTGCACATCTTAGCAACATTAAGACAATTGGCAGTCCTTTTGAAGAAAATGCCAGGGCTCCAGTAAGAGGAGGCTTGCCGAAAAACATTAAGGTGCAATAAAGAGATGCGCGGTGGCTCTTGGAGAACTTTTTACTGTGACTCATCTGCAACCTTTTGCAAAATTTAATGTGGCAAAAGTACTGCGTTATTATGATGTACCATGTGGTATCCCGATTTGTCATCTTCACTTGACATATCTTTTATTGAGGGGTACAAGAAGAAACCCCACATTGGCTGAGGAAAAATTGTCTACTTACATCCCACACGGAGATTTAAAAATATATTCCTAGAATTTGGCATTTACAGGAACATGTTTCACTTTAGTAGTTCTGAAACGAGATAGCTTTTTTACCCTTTGAGTGTAAAAATCTATAACCTTAGTACATCACCACTAGAGGGCCATTGGCACTCGCCTTAATTTGGTAAATGGTGGCGGGGAGGTGGGGGTAAAGCAGGGAACAAAGCATTTGAATTGACTTTGCCCCTTTATCTTTTTATAGGGTGGACTGGTTTATGATTTACAATTACAGTTTGAATTTTTTGCCTTGTCATTTTATTTATTGTTTTGAAATTCCATAAAACATTATGTTCATTTGTTTTCAAGCACTGAGTCAGGTCTAAATTAGAATCTTTTCTACCACACAGATAAAACTATTACATTGGAAGACTATTCCATCCCAAGCCCCGTAATTTTCCCATATAGTTATTTAAATTATTTTTCAACAAAGCTGTTATAATGACATTTGATGTGTGAAGTTGCACAGGAAAAATATAAAAACTTGCTCAATGTAAGAGTGATTGGAGAAAGGCATCACATTCCTTTCTATGTAAAGATGGAGTAATTTCCATGGGATGATCTTATAGGTGAGAATGCCTTGAAGTTCTTTTGGCATGAAAATTAACTTAAACTTTCTACAGACAAATATAAACACATCGCAAGCAAAATGTCTACTTAAGCCATCAGTAGTAAGTGTCTTCATACATTTATTGCTACACTGGCTCCAATTCTAGGTAATAATAGTTCTCTTTGAAAAATATAAGAATGGCATTTATGCTTTTGTGGACTAACAGTTATTAATAATACTGTTTAGAGATGACGTGAATAATAAATAATTTTCTAATATAAACTTTGCAATTAAACTCAGTGTTTTAATATTGGGAAATAGTATTCACTTTTCTTGAGCATAATTAATATGTCATGACTCTGACATGAAATACCCAGATTACTTTGTGGGTTGTATCAAATTTTGCTTGGTCTGATTGTTAACTGAATATCTGGGTCAAGTAAAGTAATAATAGCTTGACGTACGAGTGAATAAATGAAATGGTGTACAATATCTGCTATATATATTTTTTCCCTTGTGATTTTCTTCTGTGATTTAATTCTTTGAATTATTCTTGGAATAATTAAGTATATATTTTCCCATCATCCTTTATCTTTATTTCGCTGTGATTGCCACATTGCACAAGGTTATTTCTTGATCTGATGGTTTCTCCTGTAGGCCCATCAGCTTCTAAAAGAAAGAGAGAGTATATTATTAATCTCTGAATCTATATGCCCACCTATAGTATGGCCTCTAACTAGGTAAAATTAATTAGACTTCTTTTAGTGATGGTCAATTTGAGAGTAAAGCTATAGACTGTTTTTTCTTCCTGTGTTCTAGAAGGATGCCTGTTTTAAAGTCACCTGGAAATTTACTGTCTCAGATGGTGAACAGACCATTGATCTGGGCAATATCAGCCCCAGTAATGGCATGTCAGGGCTGCTTTCGGCTGAGCAGCAGACCTGTCTTTCCTACTGTCTTTCTTCACCCTGATTACTAAAGAAGACTTAAAGGACCTTACATTTTACTCAGGAGCTTCTGCTTGTGTACAGATAGCCGCTACTCTTAGCACATGGTTTATAACCTCAATACAAAAGCATGGCTAATTTATAATTAACTTACGATGTATAATGTGTTCTTTTTTAAAAAAAAAGTGTATTAATTTATTTTGAGAGAGAGAGAGAGCACAGGGAAGGGCAGAGAGAGAGAGAGAGGGAGCCTGACGTGGGGCTCGAACTCACACACTGTGAGATCATGACCTGAGCCCAAATCAAGAGTTGGTCACTTAACTGACTAAGCCACCTGGGAGCCCCTATGATGTATAATGTGCTTTTGTGTCCAACAGAATACGTTCTAATTTTTCTTCACTATGTAGTAACAGTGATATCAATAAGAGCTAACTTACTGAATACGTACTGTGTGTCAAAAGCTCTTGGAAATCCTTTGTACATGCTTTAACTCATTTAATATCTTGCTAAAATTGGACAAAGTTTCCATTCTTTATCTGTAAACTTGAGGTGTGTGTATGTCCTTGACTGGAGTTAGGGGAATACTGACTATAAAGCGCTTGTCACTGTTAGATTTTATACTGATAAGCATTTCCCTCCGCTCTTTCCATTAGTAAAACTTTTCTTGTTCAGTGATGACTTTCAACATTCACTGCTTCTACCGCTGAGTGAGCACTTGGACTAAGCTAGGAGCTCTGCTAAGGGGTTTTATGTAAAGTATCTCATTTCATTTGTACAATAACTACGTGCAGTTGCTAGCATTTTCTCCGTTTAATGCTCTGGGAAAGTGGAGCGGGAAAAGATTACATGATGTGCCCATTGAAAATAATCATGTCGGGATCAAAGTCCAGGAGCAATCTGATACAGAAGACTGTCATGTTCCTACCCTCTGCCTTACACTGTTTCCTAAATCCGTAAATACACACTTTATCACTGATCGCAACTTCCCATTTCTGGTGTGCTTTATTTTTTATTTATTTATTTTTTTTAACGTTTATTTATTTTTGGGACAGAGAGAGACAGAGCATGAACGGGGGAGGGTCAGAGAGAGAGGGAGACACAGAATCGGAAACAGGCTCCAGGCTCCGAGCCATCAGCCCAGAGCCCGACGCGGGGCTCGAACTCACGGACCGCGAGATCGTGACCTGAGCTGAAGTCGGACGCTTAACCGACTGAGCCACCCAGGCGCCCCTGGTGTGCTTTAAGAAACGACTTCTGGAGCAGCTTTATACACTAATAACTTTTCATTTAGGTTATATAAAATTATTACTTTGTCATTCTGTTTATGGCAATGCATGAGAATTCTTTCTTTTTCTGAAATGAAATTATTATTAGCCTTGGTTAGAAGGTCAGGACATATTAGGGTTCCTCTCTGCCTTAGCTACATCAGCCATGTGTAGTTGAGGATGTTCTCTCTTCCTCATAAGGCACTGAGAAGTAAAAAAAAACAAACAGTTGAGAAGTTAAGGAAATAATGCCAAATTATTATGACCATTTATATTAGATTAAAATGTGATAAGATGGGGAACATCTTTAAATCTTGTTCACAGAAAGTTTCACAGTCTTTCATATTCGTCATGAGATTTTTAATGCAGGGCTGCTGTCTCAATACGACTAAAACATCAAACCTTGTTAATGGTCTATGAATTAAGATAGATTCTATATGATGATGCTTTTTTTTTTTTTCAACGGTTTTTTTTTTATTATTTATTTTTGGGAAGGTTTCTTTAACTGAATTGAGACCTGTGTGCACTTTGTTGATTTCCAAGCAGTTCCTTAATAATCATGAACTTTTAAAGTCACGCTGATTAAAAAAAAAAAAAAAAAAAAAAAAAGCAAGTAGCCCTTATAAGCCATTGCATACAATTTGAAATAAAATAGCCACTTAGGGGTGTCCGCCTGGGCTTAGTCGGTTGGGCATCCGACTTCCGCTCAGGTCATGATCTCACGGTTCATGAGTTCAAGCCCTATGTCCAGCTCTGTGCTGACAGCTTGGAGCCTGCAGCCTGCTTAGGATTCTGTGTCTGCTTCTCTCTCTGCCCCTCCCCCGCTTGTGCTCTGTCTCTCTCTATCAAAAATAAATAAATGTAAAAAAACAAAATTTAAAAAAATAGCCACTTAAATTTGGTTCATAGAAAGAAATGAATGCCATCCATATGTATTATGTCATCTATATTTGTTATGGTCATAATCATTATGTAAAAGAGTTTGAGTATTGGCCTTTTATGTGTTATGCAAAATAAGAACGCTTGCTGTTTGATGTTCAATTTTGGTTATCTTGCAATGTTACAAGATTATTTGTGGCATGTAATTTAGGTAACCAGGCGAAAGCCCACTTATTGGTGGGCGAAGTGTTGCCAGGAAAAGCAAAAGTTTTTAACTTTTAACTTTTTTAACTCAACTACACATGGCTGATGTAGCTAAGGCAGAGAGGAACCCTAATATGTCCTGACCTTCTAACCAAGGCTAATAATAATTTCATTTCAGAAAGTTCAGAAAGTGTTGCCAGGAAAAGCAAAAGTAAAGTTTTAGAGTTAAGAGTGAGAATTCTGATCTCAAAAGCCAGGTGCTTCAAATCCCAGTCCCTTAATAATCCTCTCACAATGAATAAACTGCTTAAACTCGGTTGCCTAAATTGCCTTATTTTAAAAAAATGAAAATAATAATTATACCCATCATAGTTATCTTATTAAACTTTTTTTAAAATTTTGGAATAATTGTGGATTCACATGTAGTTGCAAGAAATGACAGAGAGCCCATGTATCCTTTACTCAGTTTTCTGCAATGATAACATCTGGAAGCAGATGATCTGCCTCCTGACATGGCATCGGAAGGTCAGCAGTAGCCTAGCGCTAGGTCACAACACCTGTGTCATTCATCCTGTTTCATCTTGTCCCCTGGGCATTTGATCATTTCTCATCCTCACAAGAGGAAGAGTGAGTACAGTACAATAAGGTATTTTGAGAGCGACCCCATTTACCTAACTTGTATTGCATATCATTATAATTTTCTAATTCATTACTTCTTGTTGTCCATCTCTTACTGGGCCTAATCCATAAATTAAACTTTATCATTGGTGTGTACGTATGGGAAAAACCATAGTACCTACGGAGTCTGGTCCTAGCTGCGGTTCCAGGCATCACCTGCGGATAAGGGGGGGTGGGGGCTAGTGTAACCTATCACAACCAGGATACTGACACGGTCAAGATGCAGAATATTCTCATCAGAATTCCTTGTGTTGCACTTGTACAGCCACAGCATGTCCCTCCTACCTACGCACCATTCTTAATCCCTGCCGATCGCTAATCTGTTTTTCACGTCTATAATTTTCTCACTTCCAGAATAGTATACAAATAAAATCCTGCAGTATGCAATCTTTCTGGGTTGATTTTTTCACTCAGCACAATTTTCTGGTGATCTGGGTAGCCGATAGTCGTTTGTTATTTTCCATCGCTTAAGAGCCTTCTATGGTACACATGCACTACATTTAACCATTACACCCATTGAAAGATGTCTGCATTGTTCACAATCCATTTTGAGATCCATGTGGTTTTTTACCTCCTTTGAGATTTCCTCCTTGATCCACGGATTAATTAGAAATGTGTTGTTTAGTTTCAAAGAATTTAGAGGCTTTCCTATTTGTGTTACTGATTTCTTTGGGTTTCAACTTTTTATATTTATTAAGGATTGTTCTGTGGCTCAGTATATAGTCTATCTTGGTATATTATGCAGGCACTTGAAAAGACGGGTTCCCTACCCCCCTAACCTGCATATGTCTAAGTCCAGCTCTGGAGATAATGAATACGAACAAAAATATATTGTGTCAAAATTTCTCAGTTTATTTTATTTCTTCTAATTTCAGTGTTTGTGTGGTAGAAAAGGAATTAATTAAAACTCCTGGAAAATAAAGACACATACACACACACCATAGATATAAATCTATAAATATATATCTGTGGCATATATATATATATATATACATATATATGTATATGTATATGTATGTGTATGTGTATGTGTATGTATATGTATATGGCAGCTGTTGTTAGCTAAGAAATTCAAGTCACAAACTCACTTCATTCAACAGCTATTTATAAAGTGTCAGTTCACTAGTTGGGCAAATGAGGCAGGCATTAATCAAATAGTCATAGTAGTGGATGTAAAAAGCTATCATCCTCACATGGGCAGGAGCTCAGTTCCAGGAAAACACAGAACAAAGAAATCTTCCCAAGTTGAGAAAGCTTTGCTAGTCAATATCTGAAGAATATTCAGGAGATACATTCTGGTGTAACTAACTTTACAACAAATTTGCATAATTTAGAGCTAGTTCTTATCGTGGGCACAAGATGGTAAATTATCACAGGGGACAAGGGGAGCTTGGGTGGCCCAGTCGGTTAGGTATCCGACTTCAGCTCAGGTCATGATCTCACAGTTCATGGGTTTGAGCCCCGCGTCGGGATCTGTGCTGACGGCTCAGAGCCTGGAGCCTGCTTCAGATTCTGTGTCTCCCTCTCTCTCTCTGCCCTTCCTCTCTCTCTCTCTCTTTCAAAAATAAACATTAAAAAATTTAAAAAAATTATCACAGGGGACAATAAAGTGACTTTTATGGGAGATGAAGAGATCACTTTGATAACAGTATTACAAACCTGCTTGGGCTTTGTTTCAGCTGCTGCTGGCCCGATCTCACACAAATCTCCAGTAATCACTTCCTTCCTGTTTCTTCAGTTTGGCCAAGTGTTTGCTCACATCCTTATGGAGAGCTTTTTCTTCAGAGCACTCTTCAGAGGGTTTAATATCTCCTGAGTATTTCCTCTGTATTCTCCTTTTATTAACTCCCTTCTTCTGAAATTGAAAAAGGTCGAGTGTTTCTAAATATTATGAAGTTCATGTGATTTGTTTCCTGGGTGTGTGTGTATGTGTGCTGATGGAGTGATGTTTATCACAGACGACAGAGCAACTGTATTGTATATGGTACATTTATTGGAAGGGGGATAGGAAATACAATGAGCAGTTATAATCAGAAAAGAAGAAAAGAATGAGCACAAATATAGATCATTAAATTCAACCTCTGCTGTTCTCATATTTCTCTTTCCACAATCTGTTCTCACAATTTTTCTCACCAAGGATGTATTAGATATATTCATGAGTCTTCCTCAAGCAGTATTTTCTTGAAAGGTTGTTCCTTTCAAAAAGCAAAATGATTTATCTTGGTTTAAGATCTTTGATGTCAAACTGCAGAAGCTTTCCTTTAAAGGTGAAGGAATTTTCTTTTCAGCTTCCATCTTTACTTGTTTACAACATCTCAAGACATTTGTTTGGATTTGAAACTTTACAGGCTTAGTCTTATTAGGGGTGTTATTTTTTTATTTGTTCCACATTCTATCTCTACCACTCCCCCCACTGACACCCCCACATTAGAAAGAGTAAATTCAATTAGCTCCATTACTTTTGAATTATGATACAGCAAAAAAACATATTCTTCCTCCTCTTAAAAATTGCTCGAAGCTTTATTTGTACTGGTTTAGCTCAAAAGTGGATTTAAACTTCACACTTGGCAGTATTATAAGGGAAAAGAAAAGTGAAGCCAAATTAAAAAAAAAAAAACACCTTATACAATCTAAAGCTCAAAAACATGACTAGTATTTTGTTCTGAAATTTTTATCCAAATACACTATGTACATTTTCATTGTAAAAGCACAGGTACAGTAGGAGAATATTATAACTGTGTTCATTTTGATTGAATAAAATAATCATTGACTCTCTGCCATATAGAATATGCCCAGGAACTAGAAGAAGAAAATAGAGATGCGTAAGATTTAGTCCCGGCTACCAAAAGAGTCTAAAACTGGAAAATAGGATTATAATAGTACAAGGCATGGGCATAAACAAAATTTTATGGTGGTTCAGAGGAGAACTAGGTCCTGGTCAATCTGAAGTTATACCAAGCAGCCCTCAGCTACTGTTGGGAGCAGAGCAATGACCTCCTGATTCAGCACTCTGAGTTCACTCCTATTTCCCTTGACTCCATTTTTCCAAGTGCCTGGTTTTATGATTTTTTTTTAATGTAAATTTAATCATATCACTCCTTTGCCTAGAACTCTGTAGTTGTTTTCACAGCACTTAGAACATGGTTCAGATTCCTCACTCCGCCTCACCAGTTGCTACCTGATCCAGTACTTGCCACCCTCTCCTTCAGCTCTTTAATCATGCTAAGTTCCTTCCTGCCTTAGACTCTATGCCCTTGCTTCTCTCTAAACTTGGAAGCTTTTCTCCAAATGCTTGCCTTGACTTGCCCCTTCACATAATTCACATCGTAGGTTAATATACATATCATGTGCTGAGAACAGGGCCTGACAAACAGTAAGCATTTTACAGCGTTGGCTGTGGGTGGCCACCTACTCACCTAACTCTTCCACCATTTTGTTTTAATCAGATACTATTTGGTGTTATCTCTTTCACACTTCATATTATATAATACATGGCCTCTTAACACCATTATCATGATGATGATGATGATGATGATGATGTGTGTGTTTATTATCTATCTTCCCTTATTAGTTTTTAATCTCCATAGGGCAAGCAAAGGTTCTGTCAGTTTTGCTTTTAGTTGGATTTCCAAGACCTAGAACAGCACCTGATATATTGTGGTCACTTAACAAAAACATGCCACACCTGGCGCCTGGGTGGCTTATGTGGTTAAGGATCTGACTTCAGCTCAGGTCGTGATCTCAGGGTTGGTGAGTTTGAGTCCTGAATCAGGTGAGCTCGAGGCCCATTTCAGGTGAGTCCCGCTTCCCTTGCTCACTTGTGCCCTCTCTCTCTCAAAAAAAAAAAAAAAAAAAAAAAAAAAGCCACACCATTTTGAATGAAAAAAACTACAGTAATACAAGTTTAAAAGTTTATTTCAGCTTGTTTTAAAATTAGGACCCCTCTTTAGATGGAGAACTTGTGCATGCTACTTTTGCATTGGCTCTAAAACTGTTTTTGTGTTAGGGCTGGGGATGGATGTTAGAGATTTGTCTTAGGACATAGATTGATGCAATGTGGCTGTGAAGTTGACCAATGACTCAGTTTTCCATCACAATGTCTACCCTCCCAGCTCTCCAGTCTACCATTAGGGTTATATGTCTCTGAGAACTGAAAATTTGGGGAACGTTTAGAGTTTAATTCTATTCTTCCCAGTTTTACTGAGATATGATATACAAATAAAAATTGTATATATTCAAGGCGTACAATTTGGTATTTTGATAAAAGTATACTTTGTGTAATGATTACCACAACCAAGCTAATTAACATATCTATCACTTCACATAGTTACAGTTTTTTGTTTTTGTTTTTGTCTTTGTTTTTTTTTTGTGTGTGGTAAGAAGACCAAAGATCTACTCACTTAGCAAAAGTCAACTACAGAATATGTTATTATTATCTGTAGTCATCATGCTTTACATTAGCCTCTAGAACTCTTACTTGATTTTTTAATTTAAAAAATTAAAATTTTATTTTATTATTTTATTTTATTCTCTATTTTTATTTTATTTTATTTTATTTTATTTTATTTTATTTTATATATGAGAACTTACTTTATAACAGAGTTAGTGCCCTTTGGTCAACATCCCTCTATTTCCCCCATTCCCCTGGCCTTTGGCAACTACTCTTCTACTCTCTGTTTATCTAAGTTCAACATTTTATATTTCTTATCTAAGTAATATTATGCAATACCTGTCTTTCTGTGTCTGGCTTATTCATTTAGCATCACATTTTATTTGTCTAGTCATCCATTGCCTATTTCCATATCTTGGCTATTGCGATTAATGCTTCCATAAACACAGGAGGGCAGGGATCTTTTTGAGATCCTGATTTCATTTCCTTTGGATATAAACCCAGAAGTGGTATCGGTGGATCATATGGTAGTTGCATTTTTAATTTATTGAGGAAATTCTCTTCTGTTTCCCAGAGTGGCATTTCCTTTTTTTCCCAACAGTGCTCTCTTTTCCCTACATCCTCACCAATGCTTGTTATCTTTTCCTTTTGACCATAATCATTCTAACAGGTGTCAGGCGGATAGGTTTTGATTCATATTTCCCTGATTAATGATGTTGAACACCTTTTCATATACCTGTTGGCCATCTGTCAGTCTTCTTTTGAGAAATGTCTATTTGATTCCTTTACAATTTTTAATTGGGTTATTTGCTTTTATGTTATTGAGTTCCTTACATATTTTGAAATGCACCTATCATTAGATATATGGTTTGAAAATATTTTCTCCTATTCTGTAGTTTGCCTTTTAATTTAATTTTTTATTTCTTTTGCTACACAGTAACTTATTGGTTTTATATAATCTCATTTGTTAATTTTTGCTTTCATTACCTGTGTATTTGGTGTCATATTCAAAAAGAAAATTTTCATCAATACCAATGTCAAGAAGCCTGTTTCCTATATTTTCTTCTAAGAGTTTTACTGTCTCAGGTCTAATATTTAAGTCTTGATTCATTTGCGTTGGTTTTTGTGTATGGTAAAAGATAAGGGTCCAGTTTCATTTTTTTGTACGTGAATATCCTGTTTCCCCAGCACCTTTATTAAAAAGACTATCTTTTCCTCAATGTGCATTCTTGGCACTCTTGTCAAAGATTAATTACACATATATATGTGGGTTTATTTCTGGACAATTTTCCTCCAATAGCCTATGAGTCTATTTTTATGGCAGTCCCATATTGTGTTGATTACTATAGCTTCTTAGTATTGTTTAAAATCAGGAAGCGTGGTGCCTCTAGCTTTATTGTTCTTTCTCAAAATTGGCCATTTCAGGGTCATTTCAGGGTCTTTGGGGTTCCTTACAAACTTGTAGGATTCTTTTTCTATTTCCGTGAAAAATGCCATCGGATTTTGATAAGGATTGCATTAAATCTGTGCATCATTTTGGGTAGTATGAACATTTTAACAATATTTACTCTTCCGATCCAGAAGCATGGACTATCTTTTCATTTGTTTGTATCTTCTTCAATTTATTTATTCACTGTCTTATAGTTTTCAGTGTACAGATCTTTTACCTCCATGGTTTACTTTATTCTTCAGTATTTTATTCTTTCTGATGATATTGTAAATGGGATTGTTTTCCTAACTTCTCTTTCTGATAGTTCATTGATAATGTATAAAAAGAATGGATTTTTGTCTTTTGATTTTACGTTCTCCAACTTCACTAAATTTGCTTGTTAAGCTCAAGCTATTTTTTGGTAGTTTTTAGGAGTTTCTGTAGAAGATTGTGTCATCTGTGAACAATTTTTCTTCTTCCTTTCCAATTGGGATGACTTTTATTTGTTTTTCTTGCCTAATTCCTCCGGCTAGATTGCCAGTAAGTACTGTGTCGAATAGATGCAGCATCCTTGTCTGGTTCCTGATCTTAGAGAAAAACTTTCAGTTTGCCACTGTTGAGTATGATGCTAGCCATTGATTTCCATGGGCAAATATGGCCTTTAGTATGTTAGGTACATTCTTGCTATACTAATTTGTTGAGAGTTTTTATCACAAAGTGATGTTGAATTTTGTCAAATGCATTTTCTGCATCTACAGAGATGATCATATCATTTTGTTTTCCTTTGATTAATGTGGTGAGTCAAGTTTATTGATCTGAAAATGTTGAATAATCCTTACATCCCAGGGATAAATCTTATATGATCATGTGGTGTGAACATTTTAATGATCTCTTTATTTTGGTTTGTTAGTATTATATTGAAAATTTTGGTATCTTTGTTTATCATGGATATTGGTCTGTAATTTTCTTTACTGACAGTCCCTTTCTCTAGCTTTGGCATCAGGGTAATTCTGAACGACTAACATGAGTTTGGAAATGTTCATTCTTCTTTGATTTTTTGGAAGAGTTTGAGAAGTACTGACATTAATTATTATTGAAGTGTTTGGTAGCACTAATCAGTGAAACTATGTGGTCCTATACTTTTGTTTTGGGGGAGGTTTTTCATTAGTAACTCAACTTCCTTACTCATTAGTGATTTGGTTTTTTTTTAATTCCTTCATGATTTGGTCTTGATAAGTTGTATGTTGGAATTCATCCATTGCTTCTAAGTCATCCAATTTATTAGTGCATAATTGTTCCTGGTAGTCTCTTTTGATCTTGTGTAATTTTGTAATAAAAGCTGTAATGTCATTTCCAGTCCCTAGAACAGTGATAAAATAATTTGCTGTTGTTTAAACCATGCAACCTGTATGTATGATATTATTACAGCCTAAGTATGTTAATACAATTCTATGGGATGTTTTGCTGGATATAGATTTCTAGGTGGAAGGCTTTTAGTTATTTTTTTTCTTCATCACTTTAAACATGTCTTGCTGTTTATTGGCCTCTATAGTTTTATAGTTTCTGATAAAGAATCAGCAGTCATCCACCCTCTGGGCGAGCGTGTAATGCAACAATATATAATAAGACATATTTTCAATTACACTAAAGGTAAGAATTGTGTCTAGTTCATTTTTCTTAAATCACAGGTCATACTTACAGACAGATAAGAAAAATAAATATACATAAACAAGATAATTTATATGAGTGAGAGGTATGCTTTACTGGAAAGTGCTGATGAGATACAGTTTGTATGGGACCAGGCCACTGTTGTAACTGTCTTTGAAATGAACGGGACAACCATGTTAAATGTTGAGTTGTGGTTGTTTTTGTTTTTTTTTTTTTTTTTTTGTCATCGAACAGGCCTGTTATGTTTCTGGCAGAGGTCACTGTCAAGTAAATACTGTCAAACAGAAAGTCTAGGAAGCATGCCTGTTGATAAAGAGCAGATACTCTCTTACTGGCTCCGTGCACTACTTGACCTGCTAACTTCAGGTAACCCTCTTGCTGACAGGCCTGAAGAGGAACCATATGGCAACGCACACACCAAAGTGTCAATGGCCTCACTATCGAACACTTGGGCAATGAAATTCTAAGCTTTACAATTTGGTTCACGGGGTCTCTGTTTACGACAGTGCTCCATGTTCTGACAGCGTCTCTCCATTTGTAGGTTACGTAAAGATGGCGGTGACAAACAAGGAAAGGTATCAAGAGTCAGAAGGACTAAACTGGTGATCAAGCACTACCACCCGCCAGCTGTGTGGCTTCGGAAAGGTTACCGCAACGCTTTTATCCATAGTTCTCGCAACTGCAAAATGGGGACAACACATGTCTCATAGGGCTGGGGTTTAAGTGAACTATTCTATATGCACATGCTTTATTGAAAGGAAGCAAGGTAACAAGCATTTTCTTGTTCGATATCCCAAAGTTCTTGCCCCTGTAGTGTTGCAGGTAATATGTTAGCAGAGCTTTCAAAAAGTCAGTCTGAAATATAATTGCCTACTTTAATAAATAGCAATTTTGTAATAATTTTCCCCTTTGCTTCTGAATGCTCATCTTGATGGCTTTGCCTGCTTTTTAATTGTGTGCATGTCTATTAAGGTGAGGGAAGAACATTTTTCTTTTGAAAATAAAGAAACTCAGTTCTTTCCAAGCTATTCAGCAGTTTAAAAATCCATTTAAATATTCGCTAAGCAAAATAAGAAGAATCAACCGCTCACAATGCTTCATTAAGGTACTACAGAATCAAGCTGACACAACCACAGTTGGTTTATAGCCATTTTTGAACTAAGGTTTTAACACAAGTTTTAGATTATAAGAAGCAGCCAAGTTGTCAGCATAGGGAAGTATTTACTCATTAACATTTCTCACAGAAAATTTGGGTTATTTATCTATAAGACACAGAATATGAACTACTTGGTTTACTGCTAAACTTATCATAAAGCCCTAAGGTATAATAATTCCACAGACTTGAAAGAGTTGAAGTTATAAGTTCATCTTCTTAAATTACTATACTTATGAAGTGTGGTGTATGGTTAAAGTTCACTATGATTAGACTTAAAATTTTAATTTTGCCAGTCTTAGGTAAGACAACTTAAAAAAGTAGTAATTTAATCATTTGTAAATTATTTTTTTTAAAGATAAAGTAAGGTCCTTGGTAGTTGATAATAATAACTTTTTGTTATACTCTAGAAATAGAAACATAAATGTTCCATCAAATAATGCATTTTATACTCACTAAAGACAAGGATATATGTTTTATTTAAGTAAACTTTTACAAGCAATCAAAGACAAAAATTTCCTAAAAATGAAAGCATAATTATGATTGCTGTATATTATGTCCAAGTTTTCTGAGAAAAGGAAAAATGAAATGTCAAGTATAAGACTTGATATATGCTATTTTAATATTAAAGAAAAGAGAAATACAAAGACAAATGTCAAAAATACTCTAGATTTTCAGATTGGGTTTATAAAAGGATCAAACTTGTTTGTAACATTCCTTATTAATATCCGTCTTGTTCAATAATATGTCTGAGGGGACAGGACAATCTGATGTTGAATAATTAAATCATTCTAGGACTATTTGTATTAAGAATTTTACTGATTTTGTCCACTGAATGTTCACGGAATGCTTGTGTTCCTTGTGCTGAAGAGAGGTTATGGAGACAGAGTTCCAAAGGGTTTGAATTAGAACTAATCCAGGGGCTACCATTGGGACAAAAAGTTATCTGGGACATTAGGAGAAGAGTCATTATCATGAATAAATTATCTCCGATCTGTGTATCAAGTTCAATCAATTCCTGTGATGAAACAGATGGTTTTCCCAACTTGCCACACTGTCCTCCCTTTTGTTATTTCATTTCAGCTCCAAGAATGCATTTGATTTGTGGAGAATCTAGTAGCAAAGACATTTACACAAAATTGTTTCCAGTACCTTAGTTGCTAAAAGCCTGATCAGAACCATTTGCTAAGGAAGAAAAGAATCTTCAAGGAACCAGTAATCTTGGTTTTGCTCCAATTCTCCAACGTCTCTGGACTGTGTAAAACATTGAAAAGAAGCAAGCAAAGAAAAAAAAAAAGAGAGAGAGAGAGAGAGAGAGAAAAGAAAAAAGAAAAAAAAGAAAAAAGAAAAAAAGACAACTGTAGATCGCAGTTCTACAACACACTTCAAATTCCACTTCAACTTTGATCTCAAAAATCTGAAGGGGAAATTTTCTTCTGTTCCATACTTTTTCCTGAACGTAAATATTATCATACCAAGATTAAAAACAGAGAATTTTAGGCTCTTGTCCTAAAACTATTGTTTGTATATACGGAGCTAAGTATAATTTTAAAATTCATAATGTAAAAATGAATAAATAAATAAATAAAATGTATAATATAGTCCCCGCTATGGCTCAACTAATTAAAAAAGTCAATTTATAAAACATGTTGAGTGAGCATCAGGGTGCCTGGGTGGCTTAGTCTGTTAAGCGTCCAACTCTTGATTTCAGCTGAGGTCATGATCTCACAGTTCATGAGTTTGAACCCCGTATTGGGCTCTGTGCTGATGGCACAGAGCCTGCTTGGGATTCTCCGTCTCCCTCTCTCTCTGCCCCTCACCCACTCTCATGCACTGTCTCAAAATAAATAAATAAACTTAAAAAAAACATATTGAGCATCTATTCTTTACAAGATGCCGTGATTCAGTTCATGAAGTATGATAACTTTAAAAGAGAAACATTTTTCCCCCCTCAGAAGTATGAATCTATTTCAAGGAGAAGACGAGATATAAACTGGTGCAGAATTAACAAGAATGTAATCGGTAAAACACACAGAGCACAACGTAGGACATGATTGGATTGATAATTACTCTGCAAAAGCAGCCGCCAGACTCCTGAGTATTTCAATCTGATCTGAGTGTTTAACCCTATTTTGCAATCAAAGCAAGTGCCTCAGTTACATTTCCATTTGTAGTAGTCTAAACAAGGAATCCTTGCCTCTTACCCCACGCTGCAATGTCCCTCTCCAGATTTGAACTCAATCTCTCAAAAGAGAAGGAAAAGCCCCTCTCTTTATACCCATACCATTCTGTCCTTTTGAGCTCTAAATCTGCAGTGAGCTTTGTTAAATGCTTAGTCTCTTTCCTGATTGTTCCCTTCACATGTGTGTTTTTATTGAAACTGAACTGTCTCCCGAGGAAACTGCTTCTCTTTAAATGGAACCAAAGCTGTTTTTCTTTTCTTGCTCTTACCATGTTCCTCTGGGCCAGTACGGGAAGTGGACATCCTCCTCGCTCTACATTGGGTTTCCAAACATAACAACCTCTTCCTTCTCCAAACACCTTGCTCATCTGAAGCACATACTGTCAGGTTGTATCACCTACTCCGTCCCCTCCTTGCTTTGTCTATCAGTCTCTTGTCAAGCTCTCCATTCAGAGTTTTAGCTGTAATCCATTCACCTACCACTTCGTTATCATTTGTCAGTTCCCACCTGTCTTCATTTCTTGCACTGTCTAGCAGACTTGATAATCCATGAGAATATGATAGTGGCAATAGTTAATGTTTATGGAGAACTTTCTGAGTGTCAGGCACACTGTTCGAAGTGTTTTATGTACTTGACATTTAACTCACCACAACCTTATAAGATAAGGTCTGTTATTATTCCATTTCCCATAGAAGGTAACCCAAGGTTATTAATGAATTAATGCACATATGTGTGTATGTCCATACGTATGAACGTATTTTTGCAAATGATCCTCGCTTCCCTTACCTGCCTCCTTCTCACCATCACTCTACACGTGCAGAACCTTGACATGGGAGTAATCCAGCCATGTGTATCCTTAATGCACCCACACAGGTGAACACTGCTGGAATGAATAACACAACTATGCAGACTGATTTCACTGTCCGTTCATTTTCTCAAGTGGGCTATCAAGACTGATGACAAGCCTATTCTGTTTTTCTTCAGGGCTCGCTTCCCACTCTGCAAGGTAACTATTTCATCTCCGACACCTCCCTCCCCACACTTCTCTCTCACCTAATTCCTTCACTTCAGACATCATTTAGAAGTACGATGCCATTCAGAAACTCCCTTCTTTCCATTCACATAAATCTGTGAAGATCCCTGTCCTTGAGGCCTCTCCTGACAATGATGGACCCTTTATTCTTTGAATCACAAGCTGGACTCTGCACTTCTCAGTTCATCCCAGCCCCTGGCAGCTTATCAGAGATTTTACTGCCTTCTCCTTCTGGAATCATTGACATTTCATTGAAATACCATAAACTGTATGCCACACCGTTATTTCATGTACACTTATTTTATTTTCTCTAATTGTGGCAAAATATACATAAGTTTTACCATTTTAACCATTATTAAATGTACAGTTCAATGGCATTCAGTACATTCATACTGTTTTGCAACCATCACCAGCATCCACATTTAGAATGCCTTCATCTTTCCGGCTGGCTCAGTCGGTTAAGCTCCAGCTCTTGATTTCGGCTCAGGTCATGATCTCACACTTCACGAGATCAAGCCCCAGGTCGGGCTCTGTGCTGACAGCACAGAGGCTGCTTGGGATTTTTCTCTCTCCCTCTTTCTCTGCCCTTCCCTCCTCCCCCTTCTCAAAAATAAATAAACTTAAAAAAAAAAAACTACTTTCATCTTTCCAAATTGAAACAATACTTCCTCATTCTTCCCTCCTCACTGGGCCTGGACACCACCATTCTACCTTGTCTTTGTGGATTTGATTATCTAAATCCCTCATTTAAGTGAAATCATGCAATGTTTGTCCTTTTGTGACTGGATTGTTTCATTTGGCATAACGTCTTCTAGGTTCACCCACGCCATAGCACGGGACAGAACGTCCTTTCTCTTTAAAGACTGAATAATATTTCCCTGCAAGTATGGCCCACGTTTTGTTTCTCATTCATTTTTCATGGACCCCTGGGTTGATTCCACCTTCGGTTACAATAAATACTGCCGCGATGAACATGGGTGTGCAAATACCTATGCAAGTCTCTGTTTTAAAATCTTTTGGGGACAGACCCAGAAATTGAATTGCTGGCTCATATAGTAATTCTGTGTTTAATTTTTTGAGGAACCTCCACACTGCTTTCCATAGCAGCTTCACCATCTTACACACCTACAGGGGCCCCTGTATGTACATTTTTTAAAAGAAGAAATATATATACTCTATGACAGGAAATCTATTTAGAAAATCCCCAAGTGCTGAGACGTCAAAGGACTCCACCTTCAAGGTATGAGTAGGTGAGGACAAAAGGCCACTAGGTAGAGAAGCACAGAAATGGAATGATGCAATCTCCACTGTGACACAGAATGGAAAGAAGGGGACAAACAAGAAAAGAAAACACCAGCTTCAGAAATGAACACAAGTGAGTCCTCAAGTAGGTTAACCAGTCTGAAGTCAAGCCGCCAGTGAGAATTCAAAGACCAAAGTGGAAAATTTAACCTAAAGAAGATCTTGGTGAAAATTACCTCAAGATGATTTGTAGATGCTAACACAAATCCTTTCGGCTTTAATCAATGGATTATAAGGCATCCCGATCTCAAAATTATTAAAATGTGAAAAACCCGTATTTTAGAATTAAAGATGTGTGGGACTTATATTTAGATTATAGTGGAATTTATATTTATATGAAAATCATTCCCAATTAACACAAAAACATATTGAATGCCCTTCACCTTAAAAAAAATAATACACCTGAATCTCTGTTTCCCTCAGTTACCAATTTTTTTTCATCATTTCTGTTGATACATTTTCTCAGAAGTAAAATTGACAAGTCTGTATTCACTTTTTCCATTACCATTCATTCTGTTCTTTCATCTTGTTTTCTTTCTTGTTTTTCAATGTTTATTTATTTTTGAGGGGAGGGAGGGGCAGAGAGAGGGGGAGAGAGAATCCCAAGCAGGCTCTGCACTGTCAGCGTGGGGTGCGGGCTCACACACCGTGAGATCATGACCTGAGCCAAAGTCAGACGCTCAACCAACCGAGCTAGCCATGTGCCCCTATCTTTTTCTTTTTAATTTGTTAACTTAAGAATTTGTTGTGCACAACTATCCGTATCAATACCTTTAAGTCTACCAATGTTTTTACTGGCTGCCCAATATTTTACAACATAGATGAGCACTCCTATTAGCGACAGAAACTCAAGTCATTTTGAATTTTCATGATTTCAATGCCGCCAAGGATAAATTCCTAGAAGTAGAATTGCTGGCTCTAAAGAGTATATGCATTTTACATTTGACAGACATCAGTAAATGGCCTACAAAAAAAAAAAAAAAAAAAAGAAACTTCCATGATTTACTCTCTGAACAAAAGTTCAATAGACTAAGACTACTCATCTCCCACATCACTAACATGGCTCTTGCTAAGATCCCAATTCTGCAACTTGCCAAACCCACAACACTGTTTTATTCTCCTTTGACTGAATACCTCTGCCAGCCTTACTACAACTGATTGCTTCTTTCCTGCTGAAATAGGTGGGGGCTAGATTTCTAACAAAGTATATGGAAAAAACCCAGAAGAAGTATTCCCAGAATTCCCTTTAAGCTCTCCAGGACTTGGTTTCATGGCCACTTTAGCTGCAAGAAAGTCTGGGAAATTAGATAACAAGATTTCTGTGTTGGTTAAGATGATTCATAATTCATATCTTTCTATATCTTTACTTAAATGAGTGTTAAACACTCAATTAAAAATAATTGAAATAATTTTACCAAGCAGTGGCTCTCGATGAGGGGTCACTGTTATAATATGAACAAAGGAGGGGTGCCCGGGTGGCTCAGTCGGTGAAGCATCCGACTTCAGCTCAGGTCATGATCTCACGGTCCGTGAGTTCGAGCCCCGTGTCGGGCTCTCTGCTGACAGCTCGGAGCCTGGAGCCTGCTTCGGATTCTGTGTCTCCCTTTCTGACCCTCCTCCATTCATGCTCTGTCTCTCTCTGTCTCAAAAATAAACATTAAAAAATTTTATTTATAATATGAACAGAGGAAAATTATATAAAATTGCCACATGACATAATAGTGTGCATGGGTTTCTAAAGGTTGTGCTGATTTGATGTTCAGAGGCCTGGATTTGATCTTAGTTCTAGTAGTAGTTATGTATTCTCGAGTATGTCAGTAAGCTTCTGATTTTTTCATGTGTTCAACAAAGCAGACCGTACCCACCGCGAACATTTTTCAGGGATGCTGAAAGAATCAAAATGGATACGGAAGTCACTTCCAAACATGGAAGTATTATATGAATTGGTTTTTATTACAGATGTATTAACTTCTAGGCACCTGTGTGGCTCAGTCAGTTGAGTGCTCACTCTCGATCTCGCAGTCGTGGGATTGAGCCCCATTTCTCACTCTGTGCTGGTAACACAGAGCTTGCTTAGGATTTTCTCTCTCTCTCTGCCCCTCCCCTGCTCCCTCTTTCTCTCAAAATAAATGAATAAACTTAAAAAAATACTAAATATGTTAACTTCTATTTTGTTCATGGAGAACACAAGTATTGCAAATAGGCAAAGAAATAGTGTCTTTCTAGTGTACTCATTTCCTCAAATCTGGATTTCCTCTGAAATAAAGAAGCTACATTTTACTTATTTATTTATTTTAATGTTTTATTTATTTTTGAGACAGAGACAGAGCATGAGCAGGGGAGGGGCAGAGAGAGAGCGAGACACAGAATCTGAAGCGGGCTTCGGGCTCTGAGCTGTCAGCACAGAGCCTGACGCCGGGCTTGAACTCACGGACCGTGAGGTCATGACCTGAGCCAAAGTCTGCCACTCAACTGACTGAGCCACCTAGGGGCCCCACAAAGCTACGTTTTAATTTGTTCTTTCTAAACCTGTCATTCTTAGCCCCTATATGTGCCTTTGCCTTTTCCTCTACATGGTTTAAGTAAGAAACAAGAAAAAAAAATACAGATAGGGGTCTTTAACCTCCTATTTATTTATATTTTATTGGGGCAGAAAAGCTCCCTGAGTCCTAAAAAAAAATGACTGATTTGGGGTTACAGAGTAAGAAGAAAGCTCCAAGATTATTCCTGGCACCAGCAACAAGCCAGAAAAGGAGAAACGCAGGAGAACTGATAAGAGAGTGTAGCCTGCCTCCTGTATCCTTCACGATGAATAAATGGCGATTGTAGGCAGCCAGGACCTACTGCGAGCTGCCTTAGGAGGCTTACATAAGCAGAAGTCCAGACCTTCCATGCAACCACACTCCCAATTTGTTTTTAGACTTTTGTGCTAACCGCTCTTTGCATCAGCAGACATCTACTATGTTTTTGTGTGTGCTGAACAGTTTTCTATTATAAAAGAGTTGCTAGAATACTTTAAAAGGTCACTTTCAGAGGCGCCTGGATGGCCCATTCAGTTAAGCCTCCAACTTTGGCTCAGGTCATGATCTCCTGGGCTCCTGAGTTCAAGCCCTGGTTTGGGCTCTGTGCTGACAACTCAGAGGCTGGAGCCTGCTTCAGATTCTTTGTCTCTGTCTCTCTCTGCTCCTCCTCCACTCCTCCTCTGTCTCTTTCTCTCTCTCTCTCTGTCTCAAAATAAATAAATATTTTTAAATCCCATAAAATAAGAAAAGAAAAAGAAAAAAGAAAAGGTCACTTTCATGGTGAGGATTGAGAGGGGGAAATGAAAGGAGTCTCGGTCATCGGTGAAAACCTCAACAAGTATGCAGAGAAAGTAGGGTGAGTACAGACAGCTTATTTACTGGGTTCAGAACCTGTCAACAGGAACTAAGAGGAAGGTCAAACAGGAGACTCTGAAACAAATCCTTTCCGCTGCAGGATGTTGAAAACTGCTGATAAAAAGCAAAGGGGTTCCAGTGATGATGGTGTCTGTTGAACGATCACTAGTGAGACTAGACCCTGGGGCTGAAGAAAATGGGCGAAGAAATCAACTTGCATCTAAACAAAGAATCAGCCCTACCTACTTGGTGACTCTGTTTCACGCAAATTCACAAGGTAGACAAAAATGAGCTTCAGTGGACCAGTCTTTTCACCCTTCTAGACAGGCATGAGAAGCTGTTGATATGTTAGTGCTGGAAGATCATTATTTACAATTTGGAGAAAGATGGCTACCATATAGGTAAATATCTTCCCCACTGATGATACTGTAAGCTATATACCTCTTGACAGCTTTACCCAAGCCCATGGATACTACTTGGGACCGTGGCCACTCAGATCCATGTATTTCATACCCATAGCTGATATTTTTTTTTTAATTTTTTTAACTTTTATTTATTTTTGAGACAGAGGGAGACAGAGCATGAATGGGGGAGGGTCAGAGAGAGGGAGACACAGAATCTGAAACAGGCTCCAGGCTCTGAGCTGTAAGCACAGAGCCCGACACGGGGCTCGAACTCACGGACCGTAAGATCATGACCTGAGCCGAAGTCGGCCGCTTAACTGACTGAGCCACCCAGGTGCCCCCCCATAGCTGATATTTTATGTCACTCATTGAGTTGATTCCCACCCTTCCCATCCCATCTGCCCTACCCATAAGAATATGGGCCCCATGATTCAATCACCCTTGCGAACACTGTATATTGCAGAATCCACTTGCCGTCATCACAGTTAGCATCTGCTAAACATGTTGCTAAGATCCAAGCATGACTAATAACGATCTTGATAAGTCTGCGAAGGCAGGGTTAAGGCCTATCTTGTTAAGCACATTGTTCCCTCCTTCAACAATTTAGGTGCTCAACGAATGATGGAGTAAATGCACCAGACTGACAGCAAACATGAAGCATTTCAGCTGACATATTGGTAGAAGTGATGAACTCGATATAATTTGTGTAATACACACATCAGGAACAGTCTTGCTTAAATGGGATTGTATGTTCTAATCAGAGAACACAACTGACAAGGAAAACATTGTTTCAGTGGGGAAATGTGCCCTTAACAATCGGTCTGCAAATGAGCTTTTAGAGCACAAACCAACTGTTGGGGCCTGAGTGTTTTTAAATTTATTTATTGAGTCATTTTTTTTTCTCCACCTCAAAATTTTTGCCTCACAGGAGGTGTCTTAACATGTTGCTTTGAGCTTTTCCTTTCCTCTTGTTCCTTTTTGCCTTTAAAACTGAATCCTCTGAAAGTCTTGGCCACGTGTCAATGCTGTATTCACAAGGATTAAGGATCAGCAGGGCTGCTGTGCAGCAATTCAGAAATTGAGTACATCCTGCGGATTGGCGGCACATTGCCTGCTATTGTGTGCGGGGCACCGGTGTTCCAGTAAAGGCATGTTAAATTTAGCAGCTGTCTTGCTTGGATTTGTCACTTGGGGATGGGGTGGAGGCGGTTGGCTGTAATCTAGATTCATTTGTGAGTTTTACTTGAAAGTTAACTTTAAAGGATTTACCTAACAGGAACAGATTTCACATATTCTAATTTTCTATAAATTGTAACAACTTTGTAATGAAAACATGTAGACACACACGCAAACGCATGCACCACATGCATGTAACCACACAACTTGTATTCTTTATAGTTAACGTCTCCCTTGTTGAGAATTTTCTATTTCATTCTACATAAATGCTCAGGCCGCTCAAAGGTAACCCGTGGAGGCCATTAGTCTAGTTATTTTTGTTCCTAGTCTGGGTATATTTATAACACAGATATGTATCATTTTGGAAGGAAGTGGGAGAAGGTAACAAAGGAGTTAACAGTGAATCATGTGTTGTGGGATGAGGGGTTTTGTTTTGCTTTTTCCTAATAGGCATTCATTGTCTGGATGGGTAAGGACAGCTAAACTCATTTATTTTATATTCTCTCCTCATCCCATTCCCATCCATAGTCTAATTAAGCTAGCTATGATAGAATCAAGGAAACTTGAAGATGGAAGGAGCCTTAGAAATCATCTAGATCAAGCACTATTTTACAACAAAGAAAACCTGAGGTACAAAGAAAGGAGGAACAATTTAGAATAAGACAATGGTGGCATAAATGAGACCAGGACACTTGACTTCTGGTCTAGTGTTTATTTTACTGCTTTATAATTAATTTCTCATTATGCTCATAGGTATAATAAAAAGCCTTTGTCTATATCTAGCTCTGAGACTTGAGCCTTTATATTCTTGAAACCTACAGATGCATAGGGGATATTTCCATTTTGGAATTATAAAATAAAATAAAATAAAATAAAGTAATATAATATAATATAATATAATATAATATAACATAACAGTCCCTTGCCAAGTTTCCAAAGACATGGAAAAAGATATCAATATATAACATAATCCTTTTAGCCAACCCCTTGGCTTTCAGTCCTATATACAGGGTGAGGAAAGACAAATGCCATGGTAAAGAGGAAGGACAAATCTATAATTGTAAGAAACAACCCAAGTATTACACATACATTTTACTTTGTGCACAATATAGTTGAAAACGTATTTATGAAGCATATCAATTTAGAAACGTTGCTTTAGTCTAATTCTCAGCTCTTTTAATAGGGGACGGTGGCAGTATACAGGAGAACTGAAATAAGAATGACCTTCACCTTCAGGTGTGCAGAGGAATGAATGGGCAAAGCTGGGGGTGATGGAAACAGTGAATGCCCTCCACACACTGACATGTCACAAATATAACTTACCTACTAATAAAAATCATTTAGAATCATAAGCTCCCCTTTTAAAATACATCTGGCCCTAAAGAACTATTTTCTTAGATTGAACACTTCTCTCTTTAGGGTAAAATTTTTAAATCACATAATCCATTTGAAATGAGACAAAATAATTAGTATTCCAATAAATGCAATAAGCATGTGCTAATTATGAAGTTCTGGGATCCAAAGAGGAATAAGGCAAGTATCTTGTCCTTATGAGAGACATGATTTTCCTGTCCCATCTGTAGTATCTGTAGCACTATTTACTTTGGGTTTTTCTTTGAAGCGATTTTAAATCAACTCAATTTTTTTAAAACTTAGTTTAATTCTAGCCAATAATGCCTTTCAAGTCATGGGTTTTGAGTGCATCTTTCATTTTTTCTATCATATATTAACATTAACTATTTATGTAAAATAGAAAGTTTATGGATGCCTCATCTGGACTTACTCATATACCACAAGTGTTACACAGATAGTGTTTCAGGAAATGTGCTCTTGGAAGCACAAATACTACATGTATGTTTCCTTTATTACATATCCCCATTGAAAGAAACACAATAGGTATAGTAACATCACTTAGGGGCACAAAGAAAAACATGAATTATATACATCAAGTGTAAGATGTAAATTCAGACATTTCTAAATGAAAAAAAAATGCATTTTAGAATCAGTGAGATGGGGTGATGGAAAAGTTCATGGGCCAGGTATTAGTAATATCCCCAAAGAAGGAATAAATTGTTTCAAAAGTTAGCATTTCAATTTTAAGGAAAAGTAGAAAGAAGAAAAAAAATAAGTTTGAAATGGGAAATATGTAAGGCAGGGAAATCCTAGATGATATATTACCCTGGGGAATTTAAAAAGATGGGGTGCCTGGGTGACTCAGTTGGTTAAGAGCCAGACTCTTGATCTCAGCTCAGGTCTTGATCTCAGGGTCGTGAGTTCAAGCTCCATGTTGAGCCCTGCACTGGGTGTGAAGCCTACAAACAAACAAACAAAAAGGCAAGAGAGAAGACGGAGAGTACTAGGTATAGGTAAGAATGTTCCAGAATGTTGGGAAGTTGAAAAGGAAGTTTTATACTGGACCTTGTAAGCTTGGATCCAAGAGCCAGTGATGAAATCATTCACTGTGTCACTACTGATATTAGCCCTTTAGAATTGCTTAAGTTTGTCCATAATTTACCCAACTGGGCATTTGCGGGGCTCCAGCTACATTCTTAGCAAAGGGAAAAAAAGAAATTCTTGCTTTCAAAATGGATTTTTGCTTTTTATTATGGCTGATTTCTTTCTTCCTCCCCCCCCACCATTCACCCCCCAAGGTTAAAGTATTTATGTCAATGGTATCAAAGGTAGGACAGTTAGGTCTAAATACGGTCTCAGATTAGGAAATGTCTGAGGAAAAATAGTCTAGGTATCATCCACCATCCTTAAGATTCTATAGCTGAGTCAAACCCTTGTCTAAATTATGGTATCACACATAGAAAGTCTTTGTTGTTGTTTTTTGTTGTTTTGTTCTGTTTGTTTTTGAATTTTAAGATTTTCCACCAAAAAACCAATTTGGATGGTGAAAAAAAGAAATATTCACAGTATTTCCCCTAGCTGAAAATACTGGTAGTCTGTCTGTAAGCTAGCAAACATTGGAAAAATCAACCAGCTTTAAATGTATTTTTTGGTAGAAATCAAATACATCTAAATAAATCAGAAGTTGAAAGATTATAGCTATGGAGTCTTATCATAGTCTTAAAATTGAGTCAAGCCACCATTATTATAAGCTCCAAAGTCCAATAAATTTAGGCAAAGTTCTAATTAATTTTACAGAATGTCAATTTGGAATCATCCTTACTTCCATTTAGAAAAATATCAGCAATTGTTTTGAAAGGAAAATGCGATATGCTGAAATTCAATAATCATATGGGTTATGATACTGAAATATATGCCATTCTGACTTTCAAAGACTGTATGGCCTGCTTTTCATTTATGTTACTCTAAGAAAGTGTTAATTACATGGTTTGTCAAGACATTTAAAAAGATGTGCTCATCTGACACTTGCCATAGGTGGCAGCAGTAAAGTGTTGTTCGTTAATCTGGGCTACCTTTCCATGCTATGATGCATATTCTTCCAGCTGAGGTAGGACTTGACTGGTTGCAAAAAGTCATAAAAGAGATAGAATTGGAATCACAGAACATAAATATGAAATACCAAGTGAATTGTAATAATTTGAAACTTTCTCTTATAAAAAATAATTTAAAATAATCCTAACAAAGTCAATATAATGAACTATAGGAAGAAAATCATTTAAGAGAAGTTTATTTAAGAACTTTTAATCAATTTTTTTCTCTACCTCCAGCCTAAATCTAAGGCTGGAGTCCTTGGGTTATGAAAGAGATCATTAAAAGAACATTGGGATTTCAACTACCTCAGGATTAAACATAAAATATCAAGTAAATAGGGGCACCTGGGTGGCTCGGTTGTTAAGTGCTGGACTTTGGCTCAGGTCATGATCTCACAGTTCTTGAGTTCAAGCCCCGCATCGGGATAGCTGCTGTCAGTGTGGAGCGTGCTTTGAATCCGCTGTCTGCCTCTCTCTCTGGCAAAAATGTCCTTTCATTATTCTTTGGTCAACTTGGCCGGCACCTTTATCATGCAACAGAAGTAAGTCATCTTGGCCTCAGATTTAGGAAAATAACATTGATTTTGTACATTTCACAGTCACAAGAAGACTCCCCTTCTCCCTGATACGTCCCTGTTCACTAATGTATTTTTTTGGTTTGTTTGTAATCTGTTTTCCTCTTCCTCACTTGTGGCATGGAATAATGCATTCTATTTCTAACATGTGTTTACAATATTGTGACTGATTTTCACTCATATGCAAAAGGCAATATAAATGGAGATAAATAGAGCTGGGAAGCAGTAAGATTTGAAAGCATATAGTCACAAGAATTTGTATGCAAGTCTGTTTCATTTATCCCCATCAATTTTCAGTGCAAATAAGAACGTGCAACCCAGTTAACTATACCATGAATATTCATGCTGAATTGTCTGTATTTAGAATCTCAAGAACCATGAGCATATTTTCACATAATGTTGCATTACATATGTTTGTCTATATAATTTTGTTGCTCTTTGAATGCAAATAAAATAAATAAATGACTATATTACCAGACTGGCAAGATGGGAAGAATAATGGGGCTTTACAGAAGGTCTATAGTTGTCAAACCTGGATGATGATCAGAATCACGCTCAAAGCCATTAAAAATGAGAACTCCCACTTGTACCCAGTGGGGAATAACTACAGGACAGTGATTTTTCTGCCACTGCCATCTCTGCCCAACATGCATAAAAGAGCCCCCAGATCCTGAGAAGGTATACAAGGCTCTCTTTTCCCTATCAGCAAAACTGCTTTCAGGTCACCAGAATCTCATCATCCTTGTTGAATTTACCTTGACTGGTAAGTCACAGTGTCAGAATAGGATTGTCCCAACAGGTTGTACACACTAAGCAGGTGAAGAGCACGCATGCAGTCATGAAGAACTCCTGTCTGATAGACACATGGTGCTAATGTCTGAGCAACTCTATATATTTTATATTGGGAGAAAAAGGCCTAACTTTGTTTAATATGCACTATACGCATTTTCACTCCATCTAATAAGATCCACTAATTAGCCTCATTAACATGTTAAATGTTTCCAGTTCCTGAGAAAAATAACAGTCCAGGGATATTCGACAGAAAAGAATATAGATTAAGTATGAGGATGCTTGGAGTCATGGAATGCTACGGAGTCATGGAATCACCCCACTATGTTCCACATTAGTAATAGCCAGATCATTGTGCCAGTTTTTAATACTGTTAAGGTGATGAAAAGAATCTGGTGAATAATAAAAATGAGTCAAGAGATGGAGAAGAGGCTCTATGAAGAAAGGGTAAAGTGGTGGGAGAGAGTTAACCTGAAAGAAAAAAAGTAACTGGAATGGGTTCCATCCTTGTTTTCATATGGAGAACGGAGGTCACTGTCAGTCATCACCAGAGTCCTAAACTACACAGAGTAGGCACGCATTTACAAATTATAGAAAACACATTAGAGTTCAAGCAAGTATCAAATCTTCTTGAATCAAATGACAATGGCATACCAGAATAGCCTTGAAGAGGAAGCTTTACTTTTTTGAAAGTTAGAGAAACCATCAGTAAAATGATTTAGAATCCACATACACTGTGACTGGGTATGCCAGATCACTTGGTGAGGCAGCATCTCCCTGTCTGCATTGACAGTGAGCACAAATATTATGTTTATTTACTAACGGTAATTACCCAGGGCTGTCTGAGAGCTCAAGGTTGGCCCCATTTTCAAGGTTATGTCTCTGGTCTGGTCTGTGCACTATTTCAATCAGAATCATTCAACTATCTTGTTAAAAATTACAGATATCTGGAAACTGCCATGCCAGCAATATTTAAGTTTCTTTGAGAGTTGGACACGAAATCTAAATTTAATAAGTACCCAAAGTGATTCTGATGCACGACAAAGACTGAAACTGCTATTTTGGACAAATAACCTAAAAATCTGAGTCCCTGTTCTACTTCTATAAAATTCTATGTGTTAAACTTGGGTCATATTTTCCAGATGTTCCCAGAGTTCCCCAGCTCCTACCTGATTTAGTTAGCCTCTATAATGTTTCCATTGGTAATTAATATTTTCAACCATCCTTATAAGCAGTTATTAACTTCTGCTGATTTGTCCTTTGGAGTTTTAATTGCCCAGTTACAAGGGAGCAACCGTACAATCTCTTCCCCTCATCCCACCAGCTGACACACATACTCTTTTCTACACATATCACAGCTGATTGGTCTTTCTAAAGGCAGTGGGGAGAAAGGCATTGGTAAAAGTAAATATTTAAAAACTGCATGAAAAAATTAGTAAAATACCACCCAAAAAGTGAACCCTAATATTAAATCATGAACTTTTGTTGATAATAATGTATCAGTACACTAACAAGATAATGGGAAGAAGAGAAACCAGGTAGAGAGAAGAGATACAGGTATCCCCTGCTGTTTCTAAACTTTGCATTATGCCAATTTGCTTTTAAGAAAGACCTATGTTAGTGCCTGTTTCCACTAACTGAAAGAAATCTGGAGAGGATTTTAGCTTTTATTTTAAAAAAGTGAAAAATGAAAATAGTATTTCCTGTTCATTTTGCAGTGAGCTTATAGAGACACCATACACCCTGAGTGGTGAGTGTGGCTCTTTCCCTGGGAACAACATTCAGAATCTCAGCATCCAGCCACTATAGGTTTGAACTGTGTCTGTGAGCATCTGTGCTTTATCTCGATTTAGGTTGTCCATCCATTAGCAAGATGTATGCTAAGATATCAGAAAAGCCTAAAAGAGGTTATGTTCTAGATCTGGGAATGCTCAATTTCCCCCCTATACATTAAAGGTAATTGCTTCTTTGCTTTAAACTATTTTGGCTTACAAATGTCATAGGAACACTCCACTTTCAGATAGCGGGAGAAATCTGTATATGGTAACTCTATAGTTTGCCCTGTGTCCGCCTTCCCTCTCATATAGATCCAAGAAGAGTTGTTGATTTTTCAGTCCGGGTTTTTCCTTGTTGTTAGGAAAAGTGGCAGCTTCTAAGCTCCTTACATGTGGAGCTGGAAACCAGAAGTCTGAGTTTTATATTTTTGCTAATGTAATTTTAAGACTGATTTGCAAAAATAATTGAAATAAAAAACTAGCAGCCCTATGAGTTTGTGACAAAAATTATGACTCTTACTTTTAGATTTAAATATACTATCTTCTTTAAAATTTTTCTCTGCAGTAAGACACAATTTTTCTGTGATATCAGAAAGCCAAGAACTAAAAAATAAAATTTGGTTGAAATAAATATCTCAGGCTTGAATGAATTTATATTCCTAGAAGAGGAAAAGCATTAAACCAAAAGGAATGAGACCATCCTCTTCTCTAAAACTTATGAGAAAATAAGGTTTGCTGAGTTTTACTTCTGATTTAATATATTTATGAAAAGGAGACCCATAAAAATGGTGATTGATAGAAGGTAGTCTGGAAAGCTGAGCTCTGGTGAGAGATCTGTTGTTGTTATTACATTCTTCCTGTTTTATTGGTGCCTTGAGATCCATTCTATGACATTTAGTCTGACTTTTGCAGAAAGTCTCTCCCTCCACTCTGCATTATATATGTTTTTTGTTTCTCTTTTATATTCTATCATTACACCCACACATAGTGTCTGCTTCTGTTCTAGTCTCCTCCAAATCCCTGCTCTCATGGAGCTTATTTTCTGGTGAGAAAAGACTGACATATAATAAAATCAAAATGGTGAGGGAATCTAGACCACATGTTATAGTCAAACAGTGGTAAGTGCAATGGGATAGAAGCCAAGGAAAAGGGATATGTAGTGTGTGTGAGTGAGTATTCCATTTTGAAAGGAGATGAGTAATGCCTCATTTAAATGTGACATTTCAGAAAAACCTGAAGTGTATGAGGGAGTGAGCCCTGCATATCTATATGCGGGGAGAGTAGTCTAGACTAGGGGAAGATAGAGTGCAAAGATCTTAAGGCTATGGTATGATGTTCCAGGAAGAGCTGGAATGGAGCTGGTGAAGGGCAGAATGGTAGGACGTGAATAAGACAGTTAGTAGAGAGGATTTATTGAGGGGCGAAGTCTGCAACAGAGGTTACCAACAGGTAAGGATTACAGCCCAAACTGAAAGCATTGGACATAAAGAAGAAAGAAAATACATGTTACTTGATACATACTTTTAGATACCAGAAATACTTGTGGGCACATCTTCTTTTCCTGCTAGATCTTATGTTGCTTGAATATAGGTACTTACTTCTGTACATGTTTAATTCCTGTAACCATTAGTATACTTGCTTATATACAGTAAGCACTCCATGAAAATTCTTTTGAATAAATGAATGCCTGATTAGGTGGACTGAGTGAATGAAATGTAAATAAATAAAAACACAAAGAGACCATCGTGAGCAGAGTGGGAGTCTGCTGGCTTGCTTGGTTGAAAATTCCAAGATCAGAGTTGGCCTCTGACATTATGAGAGTACCGGGGCCTCTCCTCCTATCAGTTGTGTTGTCTTCCCTATGTTAGCATGATTTGAGTCTCAATGTAGTAAATGGTCACTGTGAACCGCTCGAGCCAATATAGTTTTAGATTCAATACTACAGAAGAAATGAGAGAGAGAGAGAGAGAGAGAGAGAGAGAGAGAAGAAATTGATTCTCCCTTCCATCAATTAAGAGGATCTTGGAGTGGGGGAAGGGGAGTACCTGGGTGGCTCAGTTGGTTAAGCATCCGGCTTCAGCTGAGATCATGATCTCTCAGGTTTGTGAGTTCCAGCTCCACTTTGGGCTCTGTGCTGACAAATCAGAGCTTGGAACCTGCTTCAGACTCTGTGTTTCCCTCTTTCTCTGCCCCTCTCCTTCTCACGCCATCTTTCTCTGTCTCTCAAAAATAAATAAACATTGAAAATTTTTTTTTAAAAAAGAAGATCTTGGGCATGATTCATATTGGCACAAACTGGGTAAACTAATCATGATAGCCAGGGAGAAGGGATATGCTGATTGGCTAGTTGGTCAGTTAGGACCCACTTCTAGAGCTAGTTCCCCAAGAAACTTCCATTCATATTTTATGACAGGAAAGAATAGATCCAAAGCAATAAAAGCAGGTGTTTACTAAAAAGTAGAATTATCTTAAACCTGTAGATCTCAGGGGCGCCTGGGTGGCTTGGTCGGTTGAGTGTCCGACTTCGGCTCAGGTCATGATCTCACAGTCTGTGAGTTCGAGCCCCGCGTCGGGGTCTGTGCTGACAGCTCAGAGCCTGGAGCCTGTTTCAGATTCTGTGTCTCCCTCTCTCTGTGACCCTCCCCCGTTCATGCTCTCTCTCTGTCTCAAAAATAAATAAAAACGTTTAAAAAAAAAATAAACCTGTAGATCTCAATTTTATCTCAATTTTAGATCTCGATTTTATCTCCCATGCAGGACCAGATACTGTAAAATCACAGAGGCCATGCTGGCCTTCCAAAGTAATTTTAGCATGAATTCTACTTGTATGCCAGGATAGTCTGGTGGTTATTACAAAGTGATAATTATCTTTAATGACATAATAATATGCATAAAGAAAATAGTTTAAAATAATACATGGAATTATTTTTCCCAATGTCAGAAGCAAGTACATAATCTATTAAAGAATGGAGCTAAGATTTGACTGTAGCTCTAACTCCACTGCATTCATCTGCCCCTTTTATATGATCTGTTTTCTTGGACTTCTGAGTAATGTTTAATTAAAATCTTAATTTATTATTTATACCTTAGAGGATAGATCACGCCCTGTGTTTTAGCTTCCCCTTGTTGCACTAAAAAATTACCCCAAAACTTAGTGCTTTAAATAACAAACATCTGTTATCTCACAGTACATGTCTGTCTGAGTTTGGCTCTGCTGGGTACTCCTGGCTAAGTTCAGGCTTTCTTATGGTTCAAGCTCTCTCATTAGGCTGCAGTCACGATATCTGCTGGAGCTGTGATCATTGGTCATCTCAAGACCAGTTGTGGGAGAATTTGCACCCAAACTTACTTACAGGGCCGTTGGCTGACCTCAGATCCCAAACTGACCATAGATATCAGTTCCTTGCCACCTGCCTTTCAATAGGGCAGCTCACAACACGGTAGCTGGTTCCCCCTACTGTCAAGTCTCTAAGAGAAAGTGAGAAAGAGATGTTAGCCAGAATGGAAGGCAGAATCTCTTTTTAACTTTATCTTGGAAGTGTTTTCCTATGACTTTCACACTATTCTACTTGTGAGGAGAATGTCATGAGGTTCAACCTACATCCAAGAGAAAGGTATTATACAAAGACATGAACACCAGGAGGCAGGAATCACTGGTGGCTATCTTAAGTCTTCCTACCGCCATCTGGGCACGTAATCTGTTTACAGATTCATGAATAGAAGGAGGTCCTCAATAGATAAGTGTTCACTGACAAGTTCTTCTTTAAAATTAGTGGTATCTCCATAGAGAAAGGTTTTATAAGAATTTAATTTTTCCAACAATTTGATTCTAGAAAAAGGCATACTTACCTTCAAAAGAGTTTTTGGATTATTTCGTATATTAGGGGACCTGACATATTTTGACATGTCTCCAGGGGGTAAAATATAATCTGGATGCAAGATAAACGAAATTAGGTGATACTTCATTTTAAAAAGATTATGCTAATAGGATTTTGTTCTTTGTAGCTGAATACTCTGATTTGAAATGCTCTAGTGTATTTGTTCTTCTCTTAGGTTTATTTTATCTTAAATTTTCTAACTTTTGTAAAGCTTATCCAAATATCATTGGCATTTACTTTGAGATTCTCTAGAATTCCTGGAAAATACACTTTCTGATTTTTTACATTAGAAGTATAATCTGTAGAGAAAAATGGCCTAGTGTTTACCAAATTAGAATGAGCATATGAGTGTATTTTCAAATAATAAATTTCTCGGTTTGCCAGATAATGAAAAAGGTTGCAAGACAAGAATGTTTCTATATTTTTCTGATTTATTTTCCTGCTCCAATACTCAGCATGATTGAGAAGAAAGAACATGAGCTTTGGAGCAAGAAGTCGATAAATCCTGATTTTAAGTGTGATATTGGGCAATAACTCTGAGTCCCTATATGTATATCAGAAATAAACACAGCTCACGTAGTTGTAAAGTCTGAATGAGATAAGACATATAAAATGCTTTGTAAATTGCAGAATAATATAGAAATAGAATATATTACCACTAGGCAACCAAAAGACATGAAAACATAGATGGAAAATGCTCTCTAATGTTTTGATACTCCCTTTAATAAAGTAGGATTTCTGGATTGTAATACCCATTTTTGTCATTTATTAAATTTTTCCCTGTATCAACTTCTGTGATAAACATAGGAAATATAAAGATGAAAAACACACAAATGTTCCCTTCACGGCACTGAAAGTTTACAGATGATAATTGTAGTACAACCAGACATCTACTAAAATTGGGGAAAGTTTCAACAGCCTAATACCAGATTGATTCATTAAGTATTTAGTTAATAATAATACCTAAATCTTGTCATTGGCAAATATAATCTCTTCCCAAATCAATTCTGAGGCTAATGACTAGAAAAAGAATATCCTTAAATTGCATCATTCTGTAGATTTCATTGCAGGATGTAATAAATGTTTTCAGATACAGCAGTAATTTTATTTGAAATACTCTGGGATTTCTGCATAGACATGTGAATTTATGGTAATAAACATGGGTACTGACAATATTGAAATCTTAAGACTCGATATTAACTTGAAGTTATTTCTTTTCAACTGTGCTAATGGAAGGCAATATTTCCTGAGTCATTAAAAATTTAATCTAACTTTTGTTGTTGTTTGAGTGGATGCTTCCTCAAGGAGAGACTACTAATTTAACCATTTACTCAAATAATAACAATGTATCCATTATAAAATTTGATCTTCTTATTGACTTGTATGAATCCACTTTGGACAACAACCTATGAAATCCAAGTGGTTTACATAAACTAACATCTATTTCTTTCTCGTGTTGTTGAGGCCTACAGTTTGTGGTCCTGCTGTAGGTCTATGGGTTGACTGGAGGTCTGCTCCACTTGAAATTTTTGTTTGTAATCTAAGCTGGAGGAACAACTCCTCTCTGGGATATTCTATTCTTGTGGCAGAAGGCAAAGCAAAAGACAAACTGAACTAATCCATTTACATTACAGCTTTTGTTCATTCATGGCATGCTGTCATATCCACTCAAAAGCTATTGACCAAAAAGTAAGTCACACAGACAAGGTTGATACCATTGGGGTGGAAAAGGAAGGATATATTTGCACAAAAATAAAATCTACAGCAAAACTCTATAGGAGATAGAGTCAAAATCATGTTCTTATTTAACAATATGCAATTGAAATGTATCACTTAACTGTCAGTATGGCTTAGTGGTGAAATGATGTAGGTCAAACAGATCTGAAGCTGTCTCTGCTGCTGCTTACTAGCTGTGTGGTATTTGGCACTGGCTTCTTCACCTGTAAAAGGGAAACAATAATCCATATTTCAGGATAATTATCAATATGTAGTAAGATAAAATATGTGGAGAACCCAGAACGGTGAATATAGCAATCACCCTGAAAATGCCACCTTTAACTTTAATTGAGATAAACTTCCTAAGCCACTTGGAGAGTAAGTGGGAAGAGCTGTAATGAAATAGAACTGATGTTTCAGTTTCGTGTTCTGTCAGAATGCTTGTCTCCATGCTAAATGGCCCTTCTCAGATAATAGTTCACTGTTAAGTCTGAATCTGATCATTACTACATGGGGATTTCAAAAGCATTATGCAAAAAGAGTTCTAAGGAAGCATAAGAAATTTGTATTGGAGTACATCCACATCCTTATTTCATAAAGCATGCATAAACAAGAATGTTATGTTACAGTTTTGTTCTGTTTTGTCTTTTAAAGTAATTAGAGGAGGGGCGCCTGGGTGGCTCAGTCAGTTAAGCGGCCGACTTCGGCTCAGGTCACGATCTCGCGGTCCGTGAGTTCAAGCCCCGCGTCGGGCTCTGTGCTGACAGTTCAGAGCCTGGAGCCTGCTTCACATTCTGTGTCTCCCTCTCTCTCTGCCCCTCCCCTGTTCATGCTCTGTCTCTCTCTGTCTCAAAAATAAATAAACGTTAAAGTAATTAGAGGGACACCTTGGTGGCTCAGTCGGTTAAGCGTCAACCTTTGATTTCAGCTCAGGTCATGGTCTCACAGTTCGTGAGTTCGAACCCTGTATTGGCTATGTGTTGATGGCTTGGAGCCTGCTTAGGATTCTCTCTTCTCTCTCTCTCTCTCTCTCTCTCTCTCTCTCTCTCTGCCCTTCCTCTGCTCATGGTCTCTCTCTCTTTCTCAAAATAAATAAACATTTATAAAAAAATGAAAGTACTTATATGCCCCACAACATCATGAATCACTTGATAAATTGCTAATATTTTTCTTTTAAGTAAATTGGTTTTAAAATAAATAAATCACTTGACAGCTTTTCTTCTCTTTCACTAACTGGTAGGTATTTATTACTATTCTAATATGAAACTCGCTTTAGCACAGTAGTTATTTTCCTTTTTGAATTTGAACATTGAATAAATTTGTCTTTTACTTTGACTTCATTAAATAAATGCGATTTTATCGAAAAAGGGGTGTTTTTAAATAACTTAGCCATGTTTCTCATGAAAAATAATTTTACAATATTAATTATACAAATAAGTTACCTGCTGTCAAATTATTAATTTTTTTATGTAACAGTGGATAAATATTCTGATTTGCAGGCAAATCCAATGGCAAAAATCCTAGACAAAGGTGTAATTAAAACAGAACCCAGTAAAATGTTAGAAAAAAACTAGTATGAATAATGTGTACTAAAATTAAAGAGATCTATCAGGTTATAAAATCATTTTGGAAAGAGATACTTTCTGATTTAGGATGAATGTCTGATTCTAAAGGAATCAGGTAAATAACGAAATGCACAACCTTTTATTTTTCAGTTAAATGGAGCTAACTCACAAGGCTGCTGCTGGTCAACATGGCACCATTGCATGAACTAGATAGAAACGTCCCTTCCTGCAGTGCCACTGTAAGGCACACAGTTTGGTGAGCAGAACAGTCACTATATTTTTAACTCAATCTCCCCCTTGGGCACATGCTGTGGTATGGGATACAAACTGTACACACTTATGGGGTTCCCCAAATGCTCAAAAGCATATTATTGATGAGGCAAATCATCATAATCTAGTCTTAGATTATCTAGTCTAGCCAAATCATAATCTAGTCTTAGGCAAATCTTGACAATTTCCAAAGTCATTCCAAATTATAATTGCACAGTTTAAACTTAAAGTCATCAGAGATGATGATTATTAGACATGATATTATGTGGCCAGTAAATAAACACAAAGAGTGGAAATAGTTTTGTTTTGTTTTGTTTTTTATAACAAAACATGGCCAGAAGAACCCTATTTAGAACTCACTCATAAATTGTGTAAGTTCAATGGGTTTAACTTACATATTCAGGGAAGTAATAGATGATAGTGTATATTTATTAAGCACTTATTTTAGCCGAATACTGTTTGAGGTGTTTTACGTGAATTAAAAATTTTTCCTCAGAATAAGGTAGGTATTTCTACTGATGCAGTTTTCTAGATGTGCAGAGTAGGGAAACGAGGCACCTGACTTACCCAAAGGAACATGCTTAATAAAAGACAGAAGAATTCTATAGACATTTAAAGGACAATTTGAGAAGTTGACCTTGATTTATCTTCATGTGACTAGAAAGCTAGTTTAAGGGATGTAGCCCATTAGTTATATTAAAGCGACCACAAATGCAATTGCTTATTATTAGTCCATCATCCACTCATTCATTCATTCATTCATTTATTTAAAATATGCTTATTGAGGGGCACCTGGGTTGCTCAGTAGGTTAAATGTCAGACTCTTGATTTCTGATCAGGTCATGATTTCAGTTTCTGGTGAGGAGACTACTTGGGATTCTCTCCCCACCCCCCTGCCCCTCCCTCACTCATGTGCGGGTGCTCTCTCTCTCTCTCTCTCAAAATAAATAAATAAACTTAAAAAAAAAACAGTTCCTGGGGCACCTAGGTGGCTCAGTTGGGTAAGCTCAGTTGACTTCAGCTCAGGTCATGATACCCCAGCCCATGGTTTCAAGCCCGCATTGGGCTCTGTGCTGACAGCTCAGAGCTTGGAGCCTGCTTCAGAGTCTGTCTCCCTCTCTCTCTGCCCCTTCCTGCTTATGTTCTGTCTCTCTCTGTCTCTCAGAAATAAACATTAAAAAATTTAATAATAAATACTAAAAATAAAATAAAATAAAATATACAGATTGAACACCTTCTATGTGTCAGTCACTGTTGTAGACATTGAAGACATTCTGTCAACTATGAATCCCTAAACCTCATGTAGCTTAGTAGGAAAGGAGTGTCTTTACATTATTTTCTTCTTCTTCTTCTTCTTCTTCTTCTTCTTCTTCTTCTTCTTCTTTTCTTCTTGGTGCATTTGATGTTCCCTATGTAGTTATTTATATGGCTGGAAAGCATATTTCTTTAGATCATTTAACTTTCTATAAAAGACTGCCTGGTTAGAAAATATGAAACGAATGTTATTTTCATACTGATGCACTTGGCTTTTACCTTTTTATCCACTCATCTCACATTATGTCTGATCCTGTGGAGTCTTTCAAACCTTGACTTGGAAGTTCACTTTGTATGCTACTGTGACTGGTAAAAATCACCACCCTGTAACACTAAGCAAAATGGATATTGACATAAAAGGGAAATGTTTTAAAGTAACAATTTAAATTCCTGTGGTACCATGCAGTTTCCCATAGTTTTACCTTCTGAACAAATGCATAGGTTGGCTAGACAAAATAGCAGGTGGTTTTTTGGTGGACAGAATCCTGACAGCTTCAAACGCTGAAAACATGAATGCAAAATGGAAAGTGAACAACAATATTAAAAGATATTTATTCAACATCTGAAACAGTATTCTTGTTACAACAACTCATGAATTTTATTTCATGAGTGAAGAAGATAGCCATTAACAACTAAACTGACAGGTATTAAAATTTACTAAAAGTGTTGTTTCTATTACCTCCAGTCAACCAGTCCTTAGTAAAATTGCAGAAGATAGAACATTAGAAGCAATGACAAAAAGGATGAAGTCTCATCAATACGATTGTACTGAGAAGTCAGAGATGAAAAAAGCAATCATCAAAATCATGACTACCAAAGACAGCTTGGAATCATTAAGTTTAGGAGAAAACAACCTTCCACAGCTCAGTAACTCCTGAGGGCATTATCATCCAACATTATAAGATGAAAAGTTCAAATGACCTAGTATTGTGTACTCTGTCTGAATATTCAAGAAAGTGAGTAATATAGACTTATAATATCAACACAGATATAATCAATGTTCTGTGACATTAATTTAATATAGATCATAAAATGAAAGACTTTTTAAAAATGAAGGACAGATCTGGGAGTTTTATATGGCTATCTCATGCCCTAATAATAATTTAACACACATATCTAAATATATGACTTTCTGCCAAGACTAACAATATCGTTGGACAGCAGCTGCATTCATGTTCATTTGAGTTCATTATACTTTGATAAATTGGTAACATAATTCCTGGACAGAGAAGAGAAAACTATATCATTTAGGCTGCAGACTAGAATATGGTCAATCAAACAACTGGACAATACTGAGTATCTTATAGATCTGTTTGATTTGCTAAGTGGATAACCAAAATTTATAAGATGAGACCACTGCAGGTCATTAAACCAAAGCCCAGTATTAAATATTAATGTTCAGAAAGAAGACTATCTTATGAGATAATTAGATAGGATTTTTGATTACAAGAATATTGGTTTATATTAGTCCAGTTAACATCTACTAAATGTAAATGTGATTTAGAGATGTCTGCAATATAGACAAATGTCAAAACATTCTATATTTTATCCCATAATATATTTTCTCAGGGGAAAGAACATATAACACTAGTAGTGAATTTAAAATTTTTTACACTCAGAATTTCCTTACCCATCAATAAACAAATGGATAGAAACTTTGAAGACTAAAATTATTAGTATCTAATTTCTAATCATTTATTTTACAATGGCTTGTTACTCTGAAATATCTGGTTTGGATTTTTAACACTTGATATAGCTAGTTATAATCACACACACACACATTCTCTCTCTCTCTCCCTCCATCACTAGCACAGTACATGTCTAACCTTGCCATTTTATTCTATTATTAAAACATGTTATTTTGGAACAATTACTTGGATATTTGAATAAAGACAGAAAATGAGGATTTGATCCCATTGGAGACATTAGCACTGTATATAGCTAAGAAACAATGTAATTCTAATTACCCAAAAGATTCTTAAGCATATAAAATAAATAACATTACCATTTTTATAATTATCCTATTATTAAAAATACATATGCCTATTTTTTAAAAAAGTATATTTGTAGGTACATCTTCTTTATTTCATGTATTGTCACTTCTAAAAAAAAGAGGATAAAAATTCAAGAATGTTTTAATCATTTGTTATGCTAACCAAAATGTTAAAGATATTTCTATTTTTGGTAAATTTTGCTTGAAGAATTGGCAAAGCTTCCATTTTCTAAAAATATTTTAGGGATTTTGCCAATATATGTAATGATATCTGGAGGCTGTATAAATATAATAGTAACTCTATAATAAACAAGGTAGTCTTTGCAACAGTTATATAGGAATAAACATATAAACCATGCTACCTTATTCATAGTTAGCATTTCCTAACAGAAGTTTTTTGATTATAAATAAGTCAGGTTTATACTCTACCTTAACCTTTGCACAAAAACTGGTTCTATTATTAGTTACAGTTAATGAAAAGCCCGCATAATTCCCACATGCTTCCCATACTTCTCTAATTGGGTTGTCCCTTATTTTCTTTAATTAGGTATTGCCTTGAATTTACATCACTAAAGGCAATTCTTTGGATTGAGGCATTGTTTGAAGTCTTCTGTTAAAACCAACAAAAGTCCAGTCAAATTCCAGGAAGTATTTTAGAAACTTACAAGCTAATGTAAAAAATATATATGAAATGCAAAAGAGTTAGAACAGCTAATACATTAAAAAAAAAAAAGATACATGATGTTAGAAGATTCATCTGATTTCAAGACTTACTATAAGGCTACAGTAATCAAGACAGTGTGGTATTGCCATAAGAATAGCCAAATAGATCAATGTAGCAGAAGATAGCGTGTGGAATGCATATGATCATAATAGAATGTTACTCACACTTTATATGACCAATTTAACCTCTTGTAAATCTGTACACAAATAAGTAAACCCTAACTTTTACTTTAAAACACATAAAATGAAACTCAAAATATATTATAGTCTTAAATCTAGGAGATAAAACCATAAAACTCCTAGAAGTAGGGGCCCCTGGGTGGCTCAGTCGGTTAAACCGCCGAGGTCAGCTTAGATCATGATCTTGAGGTCTGTGAGTTTGAGCCCCACATGGGGCTCTGTGCTGACAGCTCAGAGCCTGGAGCCTACTTCGGATTCTGTGTCTCCCTCTCTCTCCGCCCCTTCCCCACTCATGCTCTGTCTCTCTCACTCTAAAAAATAAATAAATGTTAAAAAAAAAAAAAAAAAACTAGAAGGAAGCAAGAAAAAAGTATTTGTGACCTTGGGCTAGGCAAAGATTTCTTAGAACATAAAAAGCAAAACCATAAGGGAAAAAATAGATAAATGTGATTTCATCAAAATTAAATCTTCTGCTCTTGGAAAATACTGCTAAGAGAATAAAAAGGCAAGCTATATACTACAAAAATCTATTTGCAAAAAAAGTCTGTCTCCTGTAAGTGGTCAAAAAATATGAGTCTGAAAACACAGGGACTTTTAATTTATTTTTCTTTATTATTGAAGTATCATTGACATAAAATGTTATATGAGTTTCAGACGTACAGTATAGTAATTCCCCAATTGTATACACTGTGTAATGCTCACTGCAGTGAGTGTCATTACTATATGTCACCATACAATGTTATTATAGCACTATGGACTATATTCTCTATGCTGTATTTTTTATCTCCATGACTAATTTATTTTATAGCTGAAAGTTCGTATCTCTTAATCCCTTAATCCCTTCACCTACTCCCAACCACCTCTTCTCGGGCAACAACCAGTTTGTTCTTTATATTTGAGAGTTTGTTTGGTTTTCATTATTGTTTGTTTCGTTTGTTTTTTAGATTCCTCACGTAAGTGAAATCTCTGACTTATTTCACTTAGTATGATACCCTCTAGTTCCATCCATATTGTCACAAGTGGCAAGATTTAATTCTTTTTTATGACTAATATGCCACTCTATGTATGTATGTATGTATACACACACACACACACACACACACACACACACACACCCCTCATCTTCTTTATTCATCTATTGATGAACACATGGGTTACTTCCATATCTTGGCTATTGTAGATAATACTGCAATGAGCTTAGGGTCTGCATATCTTTTCAAATTAGTGTTTTCATTTTCTTTTAGTAAATACCCAATGTGGAATTATTGTATCATATAGTATATCTATTTTCAAATTTTTGAGAAACCTTCATATTGTTTTCCACAGTGGTTGCAACAATTGCCATTCCCACAAACAGGGCAAGAGGATTCCCTTTTCTCCAAGTCCACTACCCCTTGTTATTTCTTGTCTTTTCAATAGTAGCCACGTGGAGTAGTGTTGTTTTGATTTGCATCTTCTGGGCGATTATGATGCTGAGCACCTTTTCATGTGTCCGTTGGACATTTGTATGTATTCTTGGAAAAACATGTCTATGTAGGTCCTCTGCCCATTTTTAAACTGGATTGTTTATTTTTTTGGTGTTTAGTTGTTTAAGTTCTTTATATATTTTGGATATTAACCCTATATCAGATATATATCAGATATATATCAGATACATCATTTGCAGATATCTGTTCTCATTCGGTAGGTTGCCTTTTTGTTCTGTTGGTTGTTTTCTCTGCTATGCAAAAGAAAATATAGGAAGTTATAAAAATTAACTATAAGAAGACAAAAAATACAACTTGAAAATGGGCAGAAATATATCAACAGGCAATTCTTCAGAGAAGATACATGGATTTTAAGTGGCAAGAAAAGATGCTTTATGACACTAGTCATTAGTAAAAATAAAAAATAGACAAAACCACAAATATATGTTCTTATGTGCACACCAGAAAGGCTGAAACAAATGAACAAGGAAGCAAACTTTGTGACCATACCAAGTGTTAGTAAGGATGCGGGGCAAGTGGACATTCTTATATTGCTAGAGGAAATACAAAATGATATAGCCAAAATGATAAGGCCAGTTTAGATATAAACTCGAGAGCGGTTTGGCAGTTTGTTGTGAAGTCACAATATCCTTAAAATGCAGCCCAACTCAGGTATTTATCCAAGAGAAATATATTCACACAAGTACTTGCAGACTAATGTTAACAGCAGATCGTTTTCATAAAAGCCAAATACAAGAAGGAACACCAGGTGCCATTAATTGGTGAAACACTAAACAAATAGGGGTACATCCAGACAATGGAATACCACTCACCAATGATAAGGAGTGAATACTAAGGTATTCAACAAAATTAATGCAGTTTAAAAAAACATTATGCTAAGTGAAAGAAGTCAAACGCAGAAGTTTATACATAACACAATTCCATATATAAGATATCTGAGCAGAGATGAAACTACAGGGATGTCGAGCAGATTAACGATTGCCAGAGGCTGCAGCGGGAAAAGGGGATGACTGCAAAGCAACTCACGGAAACTTTTCAGGGTCATGGATATTTTATGTTTTGATTTGGGTGTGGTTGAACAATTACATGCAATTGTCAGAAATCATCCAAGTGTATACTTTAAGAGGATGACTTTTACCATATGTATAATACACCTTAATAACTCTGTCTAATAAAAAGACAAAATAAAAATCTTCCCATTTGATTATATTTCATCCCCAAATACTGTATTATTCCCCATACTACACATTGGGGATTTATTAGATTGGTGTTTCTCAGAGCACTTGAGGGAGATCCCATCTGGAGAACAATGTAGAACACATTTGAAAGGGGAAATGAATGTTCAATATAATAAAATAACTATTAATAGTTAGATCAAAAAACATAGATAAAGATACTATTCTTACGACATGATAAGAGGTAAAGAAGCCACTAATCCTCAAATAAAGTGGAAAATGTTCAATGTCCCATAGATAAACCTAGGGTACTGGGAAACTGTTTGTGTGATAAAACTGCAGGTCAGCTGGTCAAGATTAAACTGGCACTTATAAAAAAATACAGTAGTAAGTAGACACAATATGCAATCATTTTTTTGTTTGTTTTTGTTTTAGGTATTTTGTTTGTTTGTCTGTTTGTTTTGTTTTTTACCTGCTAGCTATCACCAAGCAGATATCAAGGGTTCGTAGAGAGGGGATTATACAAAAAACATGACTCGATGTGAACGATGGGTCAAGAAATAGTGGAGTTTGATGGAGTACCTGGGTGGCTCAGGTGGCTCAGGTTATGATCTCATGATTTGGGGGTTCGAGCCCCGTGTCAGGCAGTGTGCTGACAGCTAGGAGCCTGGGGCCTGCTTCAGATTCTGTGTCTCCCTCTCTCTCTGCCCCTCCCCTGCTCGTTCTCTGTCTCTCTTTCTCAAAAATAAGTAAACATTAAAAAAAATTAAAAAAAAAAAAAAGAAATATTTGGAGTTTGGGAACTCAGTTGACCCAAAGGAAGTTCATGCTTCTGCTTGGAAAAGAGCACAAATACATGGAGGCAAGTGTGGGAAGGGGCACTCACTGACCTCCGTTTACATTTTCATGCTTTCTTATATATTCATTATTAAACACACACTAAAATTAAACAGAAAAATTATAGAATACCTACCATTTTGGTGCAGTGTGTGGTGTATTGGTTTGTTACGATTTCAAATCCACTTGCTCTTGGCTTACCTGGGGTTGTTTTGACCTAAGGGTACATTTGTTTACGTTGGGGAGACCATCTTAAGATGCCGTTGTCAAAATTGTTGTGCTTAGCAACACGAACCTATAAAGGAGTGACTGTGACATAATGGACGTTTAAACTTTAAATACCATGAATTCGTGAAGACTTACCCAAAGGGTTCAATCCGGGAAAAGCTACTCTTTGCTGATCTAAACAGCTCTCTGAAGACCTTGGCACCTCAGCTCTCAGTGTGGCAAGGCTACTCTTTGCCGGCAGTGATGAAAACCTGAGGGAGGTCATCTTGCCTACCAACTTGAGTGTCTTCGTTCCACTAGCATCATCAAGGGACTTTCAATCTGATCTGGCAGCTGATGGATGTCAGCTCTCGGTTGGCTAAGCCAACTCTTCTGCCAACCAATTCACAGAAAGGCACACTTCAACTCAATGTGGAGTCCATTGCTTTCACCTCTCCTTTTCCTGGAACAATAGTGTAATTGATCTATCATTGGTTTGGAGTACGTTATATCTTTATTGGCTTATTAAGAGTTATTATCCTGTATACTCTTGGCTCGTGAAATACTATTTTTATGAATTACAATTCCAGCCGTCAACCATGTGTTAAATATATTATTGGCAAAGGCAATCTCAGTCTCTGAGCATAATTTGCTGCAAACAAAAAACAATGTCTCTATCCCTATCTGTAGTTCTATGGTATCTATCTGTAGAGAAAGTTATATCATGCTATAGTTTTAATATATACTGCTTCATTTCAGGAGTTACTGTTATTCTATAATGCAAAAAGTTTGACTTGTGAAAACAAACAACAAGGAAAAACTTAGGATAACAATTGCAAACTATACAGGACTCTCTCAAGTTTACAATAGATTATTATCTGTTCTCACATTTTATCAAATATTATGTTAAAAATAAAGTTAGTGCTCATATATTTTATTTCAATAATTAGAAATATCTTGTGTGAGATACAGACCCCAAATAAATAATTAGATAATAATTTAGTAAAATTTCATAGTATGAAATTCTGGATAACCTAGAATAAAGTTTGTTTTTCTCTCAACAAATCAGCCTTTTCAGTCACCTTGCTAGTTTAGCTGACATATTTTCAATTGACTAAAATATGGCTGTTCCATTATTTTGAACAACCACTTTAGTAGCTCAGGACTTAAAATAAGAACGTTAGCTACTTGCTTCCCATCAACAGCTTTACCTGCAGTGTAGTTAATTTAAAAAATAAATAAATAAAAATAATTGACCACTTAGCGTTTTTTAACTAAAACAGATTATATCAGGGCTGAGTTACTAACTCTTTATACCAAGAGGTTTTATTTCTGTTCTAAAACTGCTAATAAAGAATGGGTTATAAATAAAATAACTCCCATGAGCTTAGCTTTTTCATTACTAAGATAAATCAATAAGCCCAGAACCAGGATCAGGTCAGTATGCCAAGGTCAGAAATACTAAGGCAAAGCCGTAATAGGGGAGAAAATAGCAAGTAGAAATAAGCTCCAAAGATTTAATAAGAGGAGCAGGTAAAGTGCAGCACAGGAATAAGCCATGTTGGGTTTCAAGCTGCACTTGGACTCCAACCTGACCCTGACTCTAGAGTTAATTCCTGTATTTCCAGCCTGATTGCCTCCTAACTAAACCTCAACATCTCTGATGGTTTTTCTCTGTTCTTGTCTCCTGCCCTCCTTTTTCCTTTCTTCCTCCCTCCCTCCCCTCATTCCTTCCTTCCTTCCTTCTTTTGTTCTTTTCTTTCTCCCTTTCTAAGCCTTACTCACAATTGTTCGATGAACACTAACTGTATGCTATGAACTTTACTAGGCAAGTGTAAGTGTTTATTTTCCGTTGTTTCAATATCGATGATGCATTATTTTATTTAATATTTAAAATGTTGCTTAGTGACAAGGAACTTCTCTTATCCTAAAATATTGTTATTATTTTTCTCATAACAATGCATCTAAGTATAACATGTACTAGTTTTTACATAGTAGTCAATGGTTTTATTTATGTCATTCAATTAATTGCTTGAAAATGTCTATTTCCATAATTTTCAGAATGTTCAGTATTTCACTTTTGAAGCTTTCCTCTTTCCTAAACTATCCAAGAACCTAGTCATTTACTCCATACAAGGGGACTCTGTCTCATATCTGATGCCTGAAACAGAAGTAAACACTACTGGAAGCTGTGATTGCTCCCAACACCGTTGTTGTCTAAATGGTGGAGGCAGCTCCACACAGATGTCACTGTGTCCCCCACTGAAAGGATAACTAAATGCTCACGAGGACAAACCCCATAGATCCCTGGATCAGACTTATCATCCATACTGCTGGAGGTCCCGTTTCCATTTTTAGTGTTTCACACCCCTGCATCCCTGGAGGCTCCTTGGGCTGCCATGTCACCTCGCTCATTCTACTTGCTTCTTTATGATACATTGAACTGTTTGAAATACAAGAGGGTACATTCTACAAGATGCGGTACTTTTCATTCTTTCCCTCTCCTCCTATTTTGCTTACTTGGACAATACTTCCTAAGATGAGTGTGACCAGGTTATTCCTCCTAGGTCCTGAGGTATTGGTCTCTTGCACTGGAATTTTGGAATCTCATAATAAGGAAGAAAAAAACCAGTATGATAGTATGAGAGGGAGGTAGAAAATTAGAAGATGTATTCTTGTGGTCCCAAACATTGAAATCATTGCGATACAGAAAAAGCTGCTCAATTTTCTGGAGCAAAAGGCCCTTGATATCCAAGTGAGGAAGAAGGAAATGGGAAGGAAAAATTGTATAGCCATCTTTCAGAACAACAGGTCTGTTTACTTTCAAGTAACAAGTTTTTTCAGCGGTTCCTCTCAAAATGATTTACATTTTCAACATTGTAGACCTTATAATTAGTGAAAAGTTCTCTGAAATCAGATTGCTGTCATTCTTAGTTTTAGGTGTTGTTGCAATTATTTGTTGTCATACATTTCTAAGTGTTCTTAGATAAGCCTCTAGGGAATTTTGAGGAGACTGAGCTATCATAAAGAAGAAGGATGGCTGCTAGCAAATATAGCATCCAAATAATTTTTTAATTCTTTGTGAACATTAGCCAATTTTTAAAAAATTAAAAATAAAGCTTGGGAGTCAGATATTATTACCAATTATATATTTAGCACTTTATTAAAATAGGTGAGTAAGAGTACCTAGACGTTGTACAGAAGACCCTTGAACAAAAAACAAGTTTGTACTGCATACGTCCACTTATACACAGATTTTTTCATACTGGAAGTGTATGTTCTCTTCCTTATAAGCATCAAAACATAATCTTCATAACATTTTCTTGAACTTGCTTTATTGTGAGAATACAGTACATAATACACATAATATACAAGATATGTGTTAATCGACTTTATGTCACTGGTAAGACTTCCAGTCAACAGTGGGCTATTAAGTTTTGGGGGAGTCAAGAGTTGTACACAGATGTTCGACTGTGCCGGGGATCAGCACCCCCAACTCCCATGTTGTTCAAGTGTCAATACTATGTGATAGTTACTGTTTCTGGTATGGGCCAAGATATATCTTTGCTACATTTTTTTTTCTTTTTTGCATTTGGGGAGCAGTAGATATGGGGAGAGAAATTTTGCAGACTTGCTTAAATTCTATTTCACAGCCTAGGCACGTTTGAAATGCTTTTTTGGGTGGGGAGTAACCTGTGGATTTATTTTGCAACAACAGGTGGAAGCAAGAGGATATGTGCATACATTCTTTTGAGCTTATATATATTTATATTAACTACAAGCCGATTTTTTCTTACTCATTAGAAATAAGAGAAAATCTAGAAATATTTACCATTACTGATAATACCTAGGATATCCTACTATTTTAAACTGCTCAAATTACTCAACAGCATGTTAATGACAAAATAGAAGAAAATGTGGGACATGATAATCCATTTAAATGGTTTTGGCTGGGGTCTTTCTTTCTTTCTTTCTTTCTCTCTTCTCCCTTAGTGCTATAAAAAAACTCAAAAAAAAAAAAAAAGAGGAAATTTCTGTATATCACATACTCTCTAGACTCAATACTAATGAGAGTCAAGGTTTTGAAGATCCAGGCTATTAAGGGCTTGATTCGGGTTTTGTGGGTCTTGAAAGTTAATTTTGAGGGCCATCCTTAAGAAAAAGAATACAAAATTATGAATTTAAAATGAAATATAAAAGTGAAGGTTTATTTAGAATAAGAAATGAAATCACAATAGATTATAAATTTTAAAGAACTGGAAAAATAATAAAATGTGGAAAACATGCTTAATTTATTGCCTAACTCATCTCTATCATACAGTTTTTCCCTTTGTCTTTTGGTTGTTTACTCCATGATCACCTTTTTCACCTAAAAATGATTTATGATATCATTATCTGTAGAGATTCATTCCTCTAGCAAGGTTGGACGAAGTGGATTTTTTATTATTGATAATTTAGAACAGTTTCATCTCGATTCTGTTGACTGACCCGTGAAACCTTGCTAACAATAATGTAACTATACATAGATATGATGCAAACCACATAAATATACCTGACTCTAACAAATTTCACTCCCCTTCATCTCTAAAACATTCTCCCCTACCCCAGCGCCTCTCTACCCATGCTCCCCACCCACTGCCATCTTCCACACTAGAAGACAATCTATTTAGAAGTCAGAAGAAAAGAGATGGCTGTCTAACCAATTGCGTTTAAATTCCTTTACTGCTTGTAAATTTTACCAAAACGTATGACTCCCAGGTGAACAAATTTGTAGGGTCTTTCCAGGGATTTGGAAGGGGCCTTCGCAAAAGAGGAGTTCTGAAGCTTAAACGTGTTTTGCTTCACAGTATACCTGCCTTTGATGGTATTACCAGGCCTTCCTACATTCCTCAGATACACACTTTAACACACATATACTCTGGGATTAACCGGTGTGCTACGAAGAAAATATACTCAAAGGTCTTTGTTTAGGAGGGTTTTTTGCTTTTATTTTTGTTCTGTCCTATCAAGAAATGGAGTTGGAATTGCTTCAAAGAGGCAGGAGTGAAATGAGTCAATGTTGGTGGCCCTATCGTGACAGGGCCTGTGGGGAAGGTGTTCTCCAAAAGTTAAGAGAATGAGCATTATTGCCAGTTGCACCATCGTGGAGATTGAAGCCTTAGTCAAATGTAGCATCTCTCATATGGTGATGTTTAAATGCATTCTAACAAGCCTAGACTTTAGATGCCAGACACTCAAAACTTCAGCAAAAGAACTACAGCCATGGTATACAGGGATTTAAGAGAAGGTCTTGAGTGGGCCATCTGGGCAGGCACAAGGAGCAATCAGAGAGGTAGCCATGATAGATTAATGACACAACAAACATAAATGATGGTAAAATGATAAAGATTGACTCTTCCAACTACCTAGCAGCCAGAGGCTATTTCATAATTGATTTGATTAAGAAAATCAAGGAGAGTGACCATTTTTACCTCAAAAGCTATGCAACAGATTTATATTATTATAAACACATCATATTTTCATAATTTCCAACATCAGTAAAAATAGATCTGTGCAAGAACTAAGAAACGGTACATCTCTGTCATTCCTCCTGAAAGTTCCCTGAGAATGTCCACCGGAACATCATGAAATGAGTCCAGTATAAGATCTTAGGAGATGTAGAAGGCAAGAACTGGAACTAAGTACTTAAACTCGCACACACACACACACACACACACACACACACACACATTATAAATGTGCTCATAGGGACATGAATATAAACAAAACAAAAGAAATATATTTCAAATTGTCAGTTAAAATTATTGACAGTGGAAAACATAGGTGAGGAAGAACACTTGATTTCTCATTCCATAAAAGAGGAGACAAAGTTAATGTTTACTTTTTAATAAAACAAGTATGAAAAAATAAAAGATAAATAAACATTGATCTGTAATCACAAGGAACCTCTTCAATCTGTAACTTGTAAATATCATATTATTAAGAAAATATGTCTCAAACTTGGAAATAGAAGGGATCATTTTATTCTCTAAGGGTCATGCAGTGGTACTTCATATCTCTAAGTGCACGTACCTCTGACCTCCCATTCACTATTCATCAGTGTACTTTACAGCTGTGAAGCAAAGATATTAATTTGTAGAAAACCAATAGTAATGGAAATAATTGTCATGCTGCAGAAAATAAAATGATTCTTGCCTCATAGCTTTGCAAATAAATTTTATTTGGTAAGATTCAAATGATACCAGCAAAATTAAGATTTAATGTCCTCTATGAAATTAATCAGTTTTGTATCTAAATTAGCAATCTAATTGAAGCATCCTGTCCTCTGCCATAATAAATACTTGTATTTTCTCCTATTCGCTTTGGATCTGCCTTATCAAGTTGCTGGCTTCCTCATTAGTGGATTAAATAGATCTTTGACACAGGCTCACTTTCTATTTGTAGGGCAGTCATCTTTAAATTTTTGGAAATTATACATGTTAGTGCCTCTTGGTACTTTTCTTGGTACTTAGATCCTTGTTAAACTAACTGTCAGAATTCATCACTCTTGGAAGAATACCATCACAAAATTCTCCTGGCTGGCCATGGCTTCCACAATTTTTGTAACAAAATATCTATGAATGGAAAGAGAAAATGGGAAGTTATATAAACAAAAAAGGTTAATGGTTAATATCGTTATTGATATTTTGGCTAAAGGTATTTAGAAAATTAAATGAGGTAAGGGAAAGCATAGAATGATCACTTACTTATTCAAAAAAAATTTACTGGTGTGCCTGGGTGGCTCAGTCAGTTAAGTGTACAATTTTGGCTTAGGTCATGATCTCACAGTTCGTGAGTTCGAGCCCCGCGTCAGACTCTGTGTTGGCAGCTCAGAGCCCGCAGCTTGCTTCGATTCTGTGTCTGCCTCTCTCTCTCTCTCTCTCTGCCCCTCCCCCACTCATGCTCTGTCTCCCTCTCTCTCTCTCAAAAATAAACATTAAAAAAATTTAAAAAATATATTACTGAATTAGAGTACATAACCATGAAAGATATGTAACGATATTTCTAAATGTGACTATATTCTCAAAATTAATATATATTAAAATAGACTTTTTCTTTCCATTTGACATGAAGTTCTATGAGTTTTAACACATGCATAGTTTCACACAACCACTACCACAATCAGGGAACACGATTGTTCCATTACTCCAGGCTCTACATTAGATGCCCAGAACTTATTCCTCTGTATTTGTACCCTAAACCAACATCTTCTCATCTGGACACCCCCACATGCCAGCGCCTGGCAACCACCCATCTGCTATTTCTGTGAGTTCAGCGTTTTTAGATACCACATATAACCGAAATCATACAGAATTTGTTTTAACATACTGCCCTCAAGTTTCATCCATGTCTTTGCAAGTGGTATATTTGAATGCCCTCTCTCAGGACATTCCTGGAAATTCCCTTTTATTTCTAATGTGCTGAGTTTTTGGTTTTGGTTTTTATAATCTGATATTGAATTTTGTCAAACGCCTTCCTTGTATAAATTGGTAAGCTCATATTTTTTCTTTTAGTCCGTGAATAGGGTGGATTACTTTGAGTAATTTTTCACATATTGAACCAATCTTGTACTTCCAAGATAAGTTGTTCTTGATGATGGTGTATTTATTATTCTCTTTATATGTTTTTGAGTTTGATGTACTGGTATTACATTGAGATTATTTGGATCTATGTTCACAAGGAATATGTATCTGTAGTTGTCTTTTCATCTGCTGTGTTTGTAGAGTTTTGGTATCAGGTTAATTCTGATCTCATAAAATGAGTTGCTTTCACTCCTATTATTTGGAAGAGATTGTGTAGCTTTGGTGTTATTTATTACATATTTTATAGAATTTTTCAGTGAAACTATTTGGAGCTACAAACCATGTTTTTCAGAAAGTTTTAGATTACAAACTAGATTTAATTACTATATAACACTACTCAACTTCTCTCTTTTTCCATGAGTGAATTTTCATACCTTGAGACTTTCAAAGAATTGCCTTATTTCACCTTAGCTGCTCTATTTATGTGTTTAAGTTCTTCACATTTTTTGTTTTCATTAATTAGCTCTAAGATCTGCGATGATATCCCTCTTTCATTTCTATTGGTGATTTGTGTCTTTTCCGTTTTTTGTCCATCTACTTTAAAAATTACTAGTTTTTGATATTTGAAAATATAAATATATAAATATATGTTGAAAAGAATATGTAATTTTATGTAAGTGTATATATTCATCATACATGTATATTTATATAGATAGATACATGTACATATAAATACAGATAGGTTGATAGATGGATACAATTGGGGCAAAGCATAAATAATTGGTGAATCTGATCCTTGTACTAATTTTATAATTTTTCTTTAAATTTGAAATTATCAAGACAAGTAACAAAATAAGTCAACAAGTAGAAACACTAAACATGGAGAAGCAAGAGGAGGAGAATCAGAATATTACACAATCACCAGGGCACCTTAGACTTTCTGGAGGAACGGTAGAGCGTGGGATTTCTTTACCTGTGCTTTGTGAACCGTTATGTACCATGCTAGATGTTCACTAATATTAATTAAAGTCTGCATAGAGAAATTTTAGATGAAAAAATTTAAATTACTGAGTATATTTTAAAAAGAAGGGGGAAAAGACAGAGTGTGTGTTTTGCTTGCGTGAGATTCTGTAAGTCTCTCCTTGCTTTGCCATAATTTCTCTGTGTGCCATCGCCGAGGTCAGTCAGGCTCAGGTCCACCCACATCTACTTTCAGAAATGAAGGAGGGCTATCTAGCCACAGTCTTGATTTCAATTTCACCAGTAACTTTAAAATAATATGTAAAATATTTGGACCTTTCTGCTTGTTTATGAGATCTGTAAGTGAGAATAGCTTACTGAATTGTGCTCATGCAAACCTAACTGACCCAGGCCACTTTAATTCAGTTGAATGAATCCCTCTTTGCCTTTTTCTCTGTCTCTGTCTCTATTTCTCTTTCTGTCTCTTATTCTTTCTCATCTGCTGTATGTTTAGGATATATTATGGCATACATATGGATATACAAATATTCTGCTTTCTTAGGGAATGGATCAGTGACTTCTGTGATGCAAATATTACCTGGGCTGCTAAACCATTTTAGCCCAACTATGTGTTTAATCACAACTCGAAGTATCCGCCCAAAAGTGACTCATTTTAAGAGCTCAGCTGTGCACTAAAAGAGAGACGGGATGTTGTCTGCCTTTGATGAATGTATTATCAACGCCGATAATTTCTACTAGTGTCAAGATATCCTTCACAACTTTTTTTTTAAATAGCTGATTTGAGCTTTAAGTAGCTGAATCTACCAAATTCCACTAAAACGTGTAATTTCGTTCAGATTCATTCATGTGCTTCCTAGATAATGCAATCCAATGTATTTAATGAAAAGCCTTTTCCTGAACTCAGAAATGACCTCAGGTATTATTTTATATTGATTATCAACCTATGTCTACGGGCATGACTAAAAATTTCAATTCATAATGATTTTGATTCCTACATATAGATGCTCAATTTAGACAACATGGAAAGATATACACGGTCATGCACTGAGAATGCAACAGCAGGTTTAATGTTAAAAGTAGTAAAAAAATAACGTGGACACCATCCTTGCTTATGGCCATAGCTGGAGATTAACTCTTGCATGTGATCAAATTTGCCAGGCTATAGAAAGTAGGAAAAGAATTCTAAATAACGCATTAAAAAATCTCGTTTGAAGCTTCCCCCACGCCCCCCCCCCCCAGAATAAATACATATGTGTCTTGTAAAAAAAGAGACTAATTCGTTTTGAGATATTGCTTTAAATATACCAGGCATTCTTTCAGGGGCAGGAAGAAAATGACAGTGACATCTTATCTTATATTTCATTAAGCAAATAAATGTATTAGGATGGTCAGGATTAAAGGCTTCTTATCATTGAAGCTTAGAAAATTAACCATTTCTATCTATAAATGAATAAACTGGAATATTTTGGTAAGTTACACCATATCCCACATGTGAATGCCCTTTATTTACAAAATAAGTAATTCCTTCCAAAAATTCATTATGTTTAAGAAGAATTGAGATGTGCCCTTTAAAAATACTGCCTGCCTCAAGTCTATCAAGCTTAATGACAGTGACACTTTACATATTGAAAAATAAACAAAATATCTCAGCAGATTTTTCTTCCCCCAATGCTATATAAGCAGTTTTTCCACTTGTTAAAAAATGTTTTGTCCTCCTAAAGTTTACTTGTCAGAAACAATAAAAAACAAAGACGGATTTTATACTTTAAATTATGCTAGCCTTAGGTAAAATATCTTTTAAAGCCTACTGCTTCCTCCTTTTCTGTTATTAAAGGTTACTGGCAATATGGAAATACATTAAAAAGTCACTTTTATAATATTGTAGAAATTGGGGTAAAAGATGCATGAAGCAATAATGTGTGTATGAAGTCGAATTTGTAAATCAAGGGAGATACTCACCTATTTTTGCATGAATATTAATAATAAAGTATATATAAACTGTAAATAAAATAAGTTTATTTAGGCCATCAACAGGGTATTTAATTTTAAGTCCTTTCTCAATAGAAGCTTGGACAGAATTTCAATAAAAATAAATTATCACTCAGAAGTATAATAACACTGGGAAAAAGATTTCATCTGGAAGTATATGGTGAGCTTTATTTATTATCAAACCCAACATTCTTAAAGGCCACTTGGGAGTAATTTATGGGAATGGTAACTAATGAGTTATAAGAAATCGTCTATCAGTAGAAAGTGTGGTACAGTTTGTGGGAATATTACATAGTAGTAACATTGAAAATTTAACACATAGAGAAAAAGGCTTGCGTTTTGTGACAATTTAGTTTATTGGATTTATGAGAATATTTTTAGAGGAATACAATATATATTTACTTTCTATCATTTGTTTAATGTGCAATAATACAATGCTAATTTCTCTTATTATATTTAAAATAAACCATAAGATATTTTATATTTGAATAGTAACAGTAGTGGTCCTATAAGTACATGCTCTTCTAATCTTTTTTTTTTTTTTTTTTACACACTTTATTGTCTAGAACTTAAAATCTAAGCATGCTCTGAATCATGATCATTTCTGGCTTTGTAAACTTACAATTTGACAATAAACTCCTATGACTCAGCGAACTGACAATAACAGAGGGACGATGTGGCACTCTGAGAATTAGTTTACTAGTGAAGGCCTCTGGGAGACTGAGAGCCATTTATCTCGCGGAGGAAATGCTGTAGGCTTACATAGGGTAGCAATAGAGAGAGGCAGTGGTGGAGGAAGTGGAGAAACATTGGATATAAGACAATTGTGAGAGAAGGAAGGATCCCTAGGATGAGCTTCTGGATATTTGCTGCATATTTCTCTGGCAAAGCCTACATGTACTCAGACTATCTTCAGGTTTCTGAATAATCAAGGAAAGAAGTCAACACACAGTTGAAAGTGCCTACCGACGACCCAGTGGCTTTGACAGGTCAGCCATAATCATTTCATTCTCTGTTCCCAGGTGAGAACTTGGAAGTAAGGTAAGTTTGGAAGTAAGGCCAGTACCTATAGATGAAGCCAGTATGGGAGGTTACATTTTGCCTAGAGGTCCAGGTGTTGTTGGCATCCAGCCAGTGAGAGCCTAATACGAAGAGTAAAGCTAAGCAGAGGATAAACCTGTAATGTTGATAAACAAACAAACAAACAAACAAACAAACAAAAAATCCTAGTGAAAAGAAAGAGTGGCTTAACACAGATAAAAGGATCTGTAATGCAAAGCCAGAAGACTGAGTAAATCAAACAGACAAATAGGAGGACAGCTTCAGAATATCCAAGAATTTCAACTGCTCTTAAAAACACCATGACCATGACACTTAGGCTTGTTTAAAGAGCCAGGAAAAATGGAAATCATACCAAAGTTCTCTAACTTTGTCTGGCCTGAGATTTTCATGTGTATAGGAATGTTCTGAAATGGAACCTGTGTAGGCTTCGTTCTTTCCCAGAGAGGAAAGCACCAGAACTAACTAGAGTGTCAGTGTGAATCCCAAAGCATCTCTTTGATGTTCTCAGTCCCTTCGTCTATAGTCATGGAAATCGAATGCTGGTTTTTTGAATAGGGTATCTATTGACACAGTATTTGTTCTGATTCTTTTTCTAAGGGACTGACTGAGAGGTGAAAGTTTTGGGAAAATAATAAAGAATAAACCCAAAGACAGAAATAAGGCATGCTGGATGAAGGGTTTCAGTGACTTTTTTTTTTCTTTTAATTCAAATTCAGCTTTGATCAAGTAGAGGTAAAAGTTGTGTTGACTATATAAAACACAGAAAAGGAAGTGTATATGGATAAACATCACACTGAATATAGTCTATAAAACTAAGCTGTAAGAATTCTTCTGTTATTCACATATTCTAAGATTTAGCTAAAACATCCCCTCCAGCCATTGATCTGTGTATTGTCAGCTAAAAAAATATCATTATTATCTGGACCAGATAGTGGTCTAGGAACTATGGATATAGCAATGAACTAGTAAAAATCCATTCTATGCAGAAAATTGAAATTCCCAGGTCTGATAAAAGAACATTGGACGTCACTGATGAGGGAGCATGGGGCAAGCTGAGGGCAAAGTACAGGCTAACAGTACCCTCCCCTGAGGTGGGATATGTGTGATGTTCTTTGGATACTCCTGGCTACCCAAGAACAAAGGAAAGGTGGTGAAGTGCTTGCCATGGTGATGTGGGAAACTAAGGCAAATGAAAAACTGAAATCTGCTGCCTGCGGCCCATTGACAACAGCCCTTGAAACAGGCAGAGTGAGCTCTGCCTCGATAATGACACTTTGCAAGGGAAAAAGGTAACCCTGGCTTAACATTATCCTGACTCCCCAGAATCCTGTAAGTCTACTTTACATATAAAAATTCCCTTGGAAACTTCCTTTATCTCAATTCCCCCAAGATGTATGTTGGCAATCATACTTCAAACTTATGACCCCCTGATAGACATCTGAAGGGTCTCACGACTGAGGTTTTTCTAAAGGGTAATAAATGGCATTTTCCTAACACCTGGCCCATCAAAGTCCTGGAAGCCTTGCTTCCAAAATACCTTACAGACTTTATCCCTAACCCCCTCTCAACCTGAAGGTATATAATCAGTTACCCGTCACAAACCCAGTGCTGCTCTTTCTGCCCACAGATCCTGTCCCAGTGCTTTAATAAAATCACCTTTTTGCACCAAAGATGTCGTCAAGAATTCTTTCTTGGCAGTCAGCTCCAAACCTGCCACCATCACCCCAAGCCCCATCAGTCATTGTTGATTGTGTTTAAATTTTGGAATACTGCCTTGTGCCTTGCCAGGGTGGTGTTACTTCTAGCCTGCAGGTCAGTAGGACAACTCTCTTTGTTCTCTTCCCACCATGGCTTTACCTCCGAATGTCTCAGAATCTTGCTCAATTGTTGAAGAATACAGGACTTGTCTTGCTGTCGGTCTTTGGATTATCACAGTCAAATATCAGTGTGTTATATGGTCATAAAGTTCTCAGACTGAAGAATTTACTTGAATGAGTCTGCCTCTGTTACGCCAAAATTAGATGTGGGCAAGGTATCCACTCTTTGATTTAGCTTTAAATGTATACATTATAAATTACTGAATTTCTTGAAGAAAGAAACCAGATTAAATTCTTTGGCAAGAATTACAAGTCTGGCTCTGCACTAGCTGCTCCAGGATTATTTGGTGGTCCAAATGTATTATTTGTGTTCCAAGGACCACCCGAAGTAGTATCTGATGTCTCAAACTTAGTTTTGATAGTCAATAGCACTCAATACCATGTGGGTTAATTTGCCTTAACCCAGAAATAAATACCTGCAAAAACTGATAATAGGGATTTACGAGGTGGACACCTGGATCACAATGTGGTATAAATAGACTTTCCACTGTTTGGGAGAATCTATTTTGATCCACTGGGAAAATCTTTCCCCAAGGGTTGGGGAAAGCCATTACTGAGGCAGAAGTAAGTAGGGTCGTGGTGGATGCAAGGCTAGAATTAACAAAAGGCAAGAAATTTCACTAACCTTTCCTGATATAGTCATTGAGGAGCTCAGGATAGAGAAATGGAGCACGAAAGGGGTTAACAACATTCATAGAGCCCCAAGAATCACTGAATATCCTTGAATGCTTCAGAGTTTTTAAATGGGACCACTGATAGCACGTTGATGCCTTGGTTAAGGAGGAATTTCTCCTTTTGAATTTTAGCACACACTAGTACACATTTTCTGGGGTGGTGCTCCAGCAATGGCACCTACCCAGATCAGGGATTAATGAGCAATTTTTCAAGTACGTTTAAATGAAACTTCCATTCAGGAGATTATATAGGATCTTTATATATATATAGCATCTCTCAAACATGTCTTAGGAAATGTTTTCACAATGTTAATAATTGGGTTTTAATGAGAAATAAAGTGAGTTCCTATTGATATAGCTGATACGTTTTTAACCTTTAAGGGCATATTATTGGAATCAAGGAAAATAAAGAAATAATCTTAAAAAATTGAAATCTCACAATCATGACTTTAATTAAATTTAAAGTTATAGTCTAGTGTGCTCTACTTTTTATAGCTAAATTAGGGATGCATATGGTATTTTGAGAAGTCGGGTTGTAAGCATAGTATGCTGATGTTTATGGGACAACATAGTACATAAAAAGCCTCCATTAGTGCATTGCTTTCATTGCCCAGTAATTATCCATTTAAGTGTTTTTCCATTGCCCACTTTTCAACAACTGTAAGGCATCTTGCAATTAAGGCACATATTTTAATATCTTTATACATTAATATCTTAATATTTTAATATCTTACCACCTTATAGACTAACATCAGCCTGGATCTTTCCTATTCACTTTACTAAGTGGGCAATCAATACATTTTATGAAATGCATCAGAGTATGACTCAGCTAAACTTACTGGTATAGCAACTAGTGAAACATCACATGGCAGTAGCTCACTCAAACTGTAGAAAAATTCTCGGGTGGAAATAAGCAAGCACTTCATTCTTAAATTTGAAGAGGCAAACCTAGAAACTGAAGGCAAATTTCATACGTCGCTACGTCTTTGAATGTTCTAATAAATGACACAGATGGAAAGAAATTACTAACAGGAGCTACATATTGAAAGTCAAATGAGGTGCAGAAGTGTGAAGGTCATGGTTGACTAGGACATGATGAGATGTACATAATGTAGGGGGTATGGGTAGATACGTAAATGCAGTGGGGTAATGAGTTGTATTAAAAGAGAAGTAATTGGAGAACCATATATAAGCATTGTAATGAGATGCCTAAGCCATAGAAAAGTTAGATTTTAAGAAAGAAAACTGCAGGGAGGCATAAGGAAGCACCTTTTGATCCTTGTCATCTTATGTAACCACTGGGAAAGGCTCTTCCCACCCTCATAGCCCCAAGCCTATTCCTTGCTTTGCCCCCAGAAAATCAATTTATGATTTTCTTGTCTGGGAAAATTGCTTATATTTCTGTAATAGCACCTCTCAGAAGGATAAGGTGATTTGGTCAAGAGGTGGCTGAGGTGGTTGAATTAATTAAAACTGCACTTTGACTAAGGTAATTTTGTGTGGAATCTTTCTTTTCTTTCTTTCTTTCTTTCTTTCTTTCTTTCTTTCTTTCTTTCTTTCCTTCTTTCTTTTTCTTTTTGCATTTAAATGACAAATGGATCCAAATGTCATTGCCAATAATGGAAAACAAAATAAAAACAGCAAGCTCTTTCTATTGAGTCTAATTATTACTGAGACTTTTATCTTGACGAAAAATGCTTTAAAAGATACCCGTAGCAAAACTTATAATGAGGAGACACATATTAGGTCAATAGAGTAATTAAATCTAATTTATCAACTTTGAGATTGTTTGTAATATTTTTAACTTGGAAAATAAGCAAATTTACAGAGCAAGCATTGTTTCCAATCCTCTTTTTCAGCCAGCTTAAGTAAATAAAAATAATTTATCCTTACATGTATAATATATGCTTAACACTACATAAGGGAGGCAAACCTCTACCTCTTCCCATGTTAGGTTTTCATCTGGGACTTTTATACAGAAAGACAGATTAACAAGAGAAAAACAAATTATATGTATATATGTATGTATATATACATATATATATATATATATATATATATATATATATATATTTAAGTTTACTTATTTATTTTGAGAGAGAGAGAGCAGGGGAGGGGCAGAGACAGAGGGAAAGAATCTCAAGAAGGCTCTGTACTGACAGCACAGAGCTGGAGGAGGGGCGCAATCCCAGGAACCCCGAGATCATGACTTGAGCCAAAATCGAGATGGAGGCTTAATCCACTGAGCCCCCCACCAGCCCCAAAACAAATAATTTGTTAATGTGTGCAGTGCACATCACATGGGAGAAACATAAACCAAAAGTAACTCAAATTGCAGCTTAGAATTCCAGTTTATATAACTGTATTCTTCCATAAAGAACATGCACTTGCAGAGGAATTACAGGACAGAGCAAAACAATTCTAAACTTCCAGGAGCAGCAAACTGTGGCAAAGTAAATGTATGGGGCGGGGGGTGGAGGTAATGGAATAATTTGTTTGCAGATTCCTCCGGTGCCATCTCTGGGATGATAAGTCTGTCTCCAGTTAAAGGAAAATTTATATCCTGCCTTTAGGCAGAAAAGGGAGAGCTTTTTCTGGGTTTGCTGCTTCTTAATTGTCTTCAATTCAGTATGATTTTTATGTCAAAGAGGCATATTTGGGGGTGACATATTCTGGTTTCTTTCAACTAGAAAAAGGGAAAAAATAACTAAAAAGAGGGAAATGAAAGCCATATTCAATTTCAACAAAGGAATTCTCTGTTAAAATTTTGGCATGTATCTTTAACTCGATACAAGTTCATTTCCTGAATATTTGTAATATTAACTTCACTGCACTCCTTTTTTAAATGACTCACATTGAAATGCTTGGAGGCAAAGACTTTGGTGTCAGAATGAAGTTCAAATCTTGAAGTAGTTATATGGCATCAAATTATTACTTGGTTTTATGGCTGTTGGCATTTGCATGTTAGTTTATTTCCTATGAAGCAGAACAAAATGTGTTTTTATTACATATTTGATTTGATATTGCAATTTTTCATTCTAGAATTTCCACTTTGTATTCATATGAGTGTATTTTTGAAATCTAGTTGAGCATAGTTATAATAAATGCTTTAAAATCCTTGTCTGGGGTTGTCTCCATTGGTTATTTTATATCTTGAGAAGGGGTTATATTCTCTTGGTTGCTCATATGTCAAGTAATTTTGCATTGAACACTAAACATTTCAAATGTTCTATTGTGGAGACTCTGGATCGTGTTATATTATTTTGAAGAATGTTGATTTTTTTTAAGCAGGAAATTAATTTGATTGGATTCAAACTACAAACTGACTCTTGGGTGGCAGCTTAAATCACAGTTCAGTTCTCCCTTCTCCCCAGGTCATAGCTAGGCTTCTCCCCCGCACCCCCGCCCCTGCCGTCCCTAATCTGTAGGTCAAGGTTTAGCCAAAGTGTTAGAATTTATACAAATAATTTAGGGGCACTTCCCGTCTGGATTATTTTTTTCCTTTAGTTTCCAACAGATGTGATTGTTCTGAAATCTTTTTCTTCTTCAAGCCAGAAAGAATGACTTATCAGAGTTTTAGCCACATCTGAGGCAGTACAACTTCTTATTCTAAGGCTAAACTTAGAAAGTACACACACACACACACACACACACACACACACACACAGAAAACACATGCTTTGTGTTTCTTCCAAGGGTCAAATCTCCTCTAGAATTTGCCTGATATTTTTCACTCTCCAGAGCCTTCAGTATTTATTTTGATATTTCTTTTTTTTTTTATCAGAGTTTATAGTTCTTATCTGTGGTAGTGTCAGTTGGTTAAGAATTTCCTTTCCTAGGGGCGCCTGGGTGGCGCAGTCGGTTAAGCGTCCGACTTCAGCCAGGTCACGATCTCGCGGTCCGTGAGTTCGAGCCCCGCGTCAGGCTCTGGGCCGATGGCTCAGAGCCTGGAGCCTGTTTCCGATTCTGTGTCTCCCTCTCTCTCTGCCCCTCCCCCGTTCATGCTCTGTCTCTCTCTGTCCCAAAAATAAAATAATAAAAAAAAAAAAAAAAAAAAAGAATTTCCTTTCCTATATCTATAGATCTATAGATCTATCTATAGATCTATAGATAGATCTATAGATCTATATATATCTAAAAGATATCTTTTATCTCTCAGACAGAGAGAGAGAGAGAGAGAGAGAGAGAGAGAGATTTGACTAGTTGTTATAGATAGTATGTTGTTTAGAGACTGCTTTCCTAGAAAATGTATAATTGAAGATGCTAAGAGGATCTGAGTATCTGATACTCAAAATCCATCAAGAAAAATATATACCTTAATAAATTATCATTAGTGCCTTAAAGATCCCTAATGATATAGCAAACACTAAAGACAGAGAAACAAGGAGAGGAAAATATAGTGTTAAGTTGTAGTGAGTGACCACAGTTTGGTTTAAGAATCTGATTCCTTGGGCATTGGAAAAAGAACTGTTCCAACAATCACTAATAACTTAACCAAAACGGGCCATGTGGCAAACTGCAGCTAGCTGCCAAGACCATCTGGACAGTCAAGCTTCCTAATGTATTCAGCCTTTATTGTGGATCAGCAAATTCCATATGATTTCACCAGGCTCCCCAGTTGCACAGACTGTGAAATGGGCCGTCAGACCCATTCTGATCTAACTCCCACAGGAAGAGTCCTTAATTTGGTTTCCTTCTCTCAGAGGCAACTGGCCCAGGGGATCCAGCCAGCCCAGCCCCAGTCTAGCTTAGGAAATCAATGAAGCTGAGCTTTGACTACTCTAAATATTTAAACGTCTGAGGGAATAGCCCTATCCTTTCTTCCCTGTTTTTTTACCTTTTCTTTCTAGATGACTTCATCCATTCCCACAACCTTATTACCTCTATATGCTAATGACTACCAAATTTATATCAGTAACACTCTTTTCTCTCATGAGTTCCAAATTGGAACACCCAACTGCCTATTTTACATCTATTTTAAATGTCTCACAGATATCTCAAATTTAACATGTCAAAAATCAAACACTTAATTTCTACTTCCCTCCTTCTCAAACCTTCATCTTCTCCAAACTTTCTCTAATGAGTTATTCAAGTCAAAGGCCTAGGCTCATCTCATTCCAATTTTAAAAAGTTGTAGAAATCTATGGGGAAAAAAGACAAATAATGCACTGGAAAATTAAGCAAAGAATATGAACAGATAGTTCACTGGCCATATATATGAAAACATTAAAATTTACCTATTTTAAGAGGAATACATTATTTTAAAATATCATTCATCACATATCCAAAGGACAAATTTTCCAAAACTCTAAAAATTACCATTAACTGTGAGGTCAACACACAAACAATAGGACATCCCTTCTGGAGGAAGTAAATATCTGGCAATGTCTACCAAAATTACAGATGTGTTTACCCTTTAAGCCAGAAATCCCACCTCATGTAATCTAAATAACACCTGGGGTCTTCTAATATATATACATAGTTGTTAGCCGTGGCTTTCTTCAGAACAAATTATTGGAAACAATATATTGGGGTGAGGGGCAACCCACGAACTATAAGGGTTATTTTAATAGGTTTGTTTGTATAGGTCCATTCCGGTGTCAACTCCCAGTCTCTGGTGATAAAAATGTTCTTCCCTTCTTGGTATAAGGAGGGCACTTACTCATGGGAGATTTTATGACCCGATTTTAGGTAGAAAAGGGAGGTCAGAAAGCCCTTCCTGCAACTGCTGTCTCTCAGGTACTTTCAGCTCAAAATAATCAACATGCCAAAGCAGTATATTTTGGGGCGGCATGTTCTGAATCCTTCAATGATAACATTATATTTTATTTGGATCAGTATGACAGCAGTGTGGAAGACGGATTGCTAAGTTTAAGTCAGAAAAGGCATTTAAAAATCACAAATGATAGACCACACTTAAGTGGTCAATTATTTTTTGACAAACATGTCAAGGTAATTTATTATGGAAAAAAATTGTCTTTTCAGAAAATAGGGCTAGAACACAGATTTCTGAGTGTGTGTGTGCATGTGTGTGTGTGTGTGTGTGTGTGTGGCAGCAGGGGGTGAGGGTGGGGATGAGGAATGAACCTAGACCCTGATTTAGCACTACACACAGAAATTAACTTGAAGTATACCATAAACCTAATATAAGACACAAAACTAATAAATTTTTAAAAGAGAACACGGTAGAAAATATTTATGCTGGGGCGCCTGGATGGCGCAGTCGGTTAAGCGTCCGACTTCAGCCAGGTCACGATCTCGCGGTCCGTGAGTTCGAGCCCCGCGTCAGGCTCTGGGCTGATGGCTCGGAGCCTGGAGCCTGTTTCCGATTCTGTGTCTCCCTCTCTCTCTGCCCCTCCCCCGTTCATGCTCTGTCCCTCTCTGTCCCAAAAATAAAATAAAAAACATTAAAAAATTTAAAAAAAAAAAAAAAAAAAAAAAAAAAAAAAAAAAGAAAATATTTATGCTATTGAGTAAGGCACAATCTTAAACAGGACATCAAAAAGCACAAATTGCAACAGTTGTAAGAGAAAACATTTGATAAAATGGACTTCATTAAGATTAAAAATTTATACTCTTCAGAAGGTACAGTTAAGGAAGTGAAAATGCGTGCCAGAAATTACAAAAACTACATATAAAAATACATATTTGACAGATGGTTTGCATCCAGAATATATTTTTAAAAACCTCATACAATAAAACGACTCATTTACAACAGGACAAATTAGGGGCCCCTGGGTGGCACAGTCAAGCATCAGATTCTTGATTTCGGCTCAGGTCATGATCTCACAGTTCAAGGGATGGAGCCCTATGTTGGGCTCTGTGGAGTCTGCTTGGCATATTCTCTCTCCCTCTCTCTCAGCCCCTCCCCCACTTGCACAATCTATATATCTCTCTAAATAAATAAATAATACACACACAAACAAACATATTAAAAAGGCGGGGCAAGTTATTAGAATAAGCACTTTACAAAAGAAGATATCTACATAGCCAATAAATTCATAAAAAGTTACTAAGCATCGCTATTCATCAGGGATATGCAAACTGAGACCACAATGAGATCCTACTCCCACCCATAAGAATTGCCAAGGTTAAAACAAAAACAAAAACAGTTAACAAGGATGTGCTGGAGACAGTGACAAGCACTTGAAACTTTTGCATTCTTGGTGAACTACCCAGCATGCAGCCCCTTTGGAAAATAATTTGATAGTTTCTTTTAAAGTTAAACATGTACTTTCCGTATGACTCAGAGGCACTTTCCGTATTTTCCCACTAGAAATGAAAACATATGCCCACATAAAGACTTGTATGTAAATGTTAATAGCAGAATTGTGAATAATAGCCAAAACGAAACAAATCAAATGCCCTTCACTGATTAATGAATAAAATGTGCTAATATCTGTACTAAGGAACACTACTTTGTAACCATAGAGAGTTAGAGGGATATCAGGGTTTACGAAGGGAAAAAATATGACCACAGGAGCTAGTAACACCCAGCAAACTTTACTGAGTGGCTTTTAGACAGGGTTGCAGAGGAAGAAAATCCTTCATGGCAGGAGACTGTTCCTGAGGTTTATAGCGAGGGGGCTACCATCCAGGAGGAGAGGCAAGGTCCTATAGAGGACAGGGAGATTAGAGAGGAGACTTAAGTGTCTAGTTGATATCTCTCAGCAGCATAGCGGGGCATCTGTAAATCAGTGATCAGTCACCTCTAAATGGCAACAGTGGCTCTGGTTTTTATAACCATAATGCTCTATCTCAATAATGTTCAGCAGATACTGAGTGAAATTTCTCAAGGTATGTAAAGCAAGCAGATCCTAAATGCCTAGAAACCTGTTTGTCAGTTTTTGAAACAATTGGATGTGTAAACATTTGAGGTTGTTGCCAGCAGGCTACTGAGTTAATGGATTTCAGCATTCTGTGAAGAAATGAATAGACTCAGGGGACAAGAAACTTAAGGTCCATCTTTGGCTCATTTATAGAATGGTAACAAAAAGAGGGAAAACAGTAATACAATCAACATCATGCATAAATCTCAAAACATTATTATAAGGAAAATAAGTTAAATGCAAAAGAGTATGTACTGGTTGATTTTGTTTATGTGCAATACTAGAAAAGACAAAACTGTAATGGCAGAAAACACCTCGGTGGTGCTCAAGGCCAGAAGCTGAGGACAGGCGGCAAAGGAGAAAGAGGAACTTTAGAAAGAGATAGAACTGTTCTTTGTTGATTGTGTTGTTGAGTACACAATTGTATAGACTCACCCAAACTCACAAAACTCTGTTTAAGTAGGAGAGTTTTATTGTGTGTAAACAAAGAAAGAAAGTTAAAAAACTATTAATGATGAAGCCGATTTCAAATAAGAATTATAAGTCCAGCAGAAATATGAACTGAAATTCATTTTTGATCATTTTCCTATTTTGATCCTTTCCAGGGGCAAGAATTGCTAGCCATCAGGACAGAGACAGAGTGGTGTTTAGTTTATTGATTAGTGTCAGAAGAAAAAGCATCTTCTGCACATTGAGGTCTGAGATAGGTACCTTTTGAAAAGGTAGACAGGAAAAGTATTTTTATAGGTTATTTATAGGAAAGCTTACTTTGTTCAGGCATGATAACAGGTCCTCTGGGTAAGCAGCAAAACTAGTCACTTCTTGGGGGGACGCACATTGGTGCTTTGACTGATGGATTGCCTCTGAATAAACAGTACAATGTACCTCAGATTAAACTATAAATTAAGTGGGAAGTCGTAGAACACCAGAAAGCAAGGTCTTAGTTTACAACCCCACCTGACCTTTACGGTGTTACAGTTTACTCAGTATTGTTCCCCACTGCGTTGGGAGGCACCTGGAAGGGTGGATGATACCGATCACCAACACTTTAAAAATCCTTTTCATTGCCTTTGGAATGTAAATTTTAGTCATTTGGTTCTACTGAAATTATGAGGCTACCTTATTTTATTTCATTTTTAAAAATTTTTATGGAATATTATTTATTTATTTATTTATTTATTTATTTATTTATTTAGAGAGTGTGTGAGCAGAGGAGGGGCAGAGGGAGAGGGAGACAGAGAATATTAAGCAGGCTCCATGCCCAGCAGAGCCCTATGTGGGGCTTGATCTCACACCTGTGAGATCATGACCTGAGCTGAAATCGAGAGTCAGATGCTTAACAGACTGAGTCACCAAGGCTTCCCAAGGCTATATTAAAAAAAAAAAAAAAATCAAAACCAACAGTGACCTCTTCTTCCTCTCCAGAAACTTTACCCACAGCCCATTCTATCCACTCTCCTCTACTTTAGCACAGATTTAGCCTGACTTAGGTCTTCCAAAATTTCTCTAGAGGAGTAACTTATTAATTTATGTGGTTTCAAAGAGAATCATCAGAGAAAAACAAAATAAAACTTCATATAATCTGAGATATGAACATAACTAGCAATTATATTCCATAGATTGAATGTATTTCTAATCCATTTTAGAAGGTATTCTAAAGGAACAGGTAACTGTATTCACTGAAACAGATACGAAAACTTGAAAAGATTTTTTTAAGAAATGTGGTACACAGAGTGTTAAAAAAAGTTGATAATGTATTCTTTTGAAAGTTTACTCTTACATTTAAAAAACTGAGTCTTATCTTAGGGACATATTTCATATTATTTTGAATTTCATCCTTCTCTACTACAAATTAAAGATGGATAGTTCACCTTATTTCATATTAAACATCTTAATTTCCATTTATCCATAAATGATAGATAATATAAACTCTAAGGTCACTTTATATTTTGCTATTCATGAAGTCAGAAGATCTGGGTTCTGGTCTAGTTTTATATCATCTCAAGTTAGTCTCTTTGCTCTGAAAACCAGTGCCCTCATATGTAAAATGAAACAAATGATATCAGTTCTGTCTGCTTCATGGTGAGGTTATGAATATCAAATGCCTTTGAGAGAACTTTAAACACTATAGAGTCATCTATAAACAGAAATGCTTAGCTCCAAAGTGGAATAATAGTAAACATACCATAGCAGGTCATTTTTATTCATTCATGTATTCCATAATTCAATCCTTCTTCTTTTCACTACTAAATAAATACTGAGTATCTCCTGTATCCCAGGAATTATCTTATGAGCTGTAGATGAAGAAATGTAAAGAATACAGAGTTTATCCTTCACGTACCCAAAGCCCATCTAGGCTGGGAGACAGACATGTAAGCAGCTTATCAAAATACAAACTCATAATTGCCGTACCAGTCATAATAACAGCAAAAAAGGAGTCCCGTGTGAGAGAAATGTTTCAGAACAATAATTAGAGGTGAATTTTGGGAGATCGATGCAATTGGAAGTTTGATTTTTGGTAAAAGAGTGGGGTGAAGATTAAGACTTAGACTGGAATCTGAGGGTAGAATGACTGGTAAACCATTCTTTGCACCAAGGCTTTGTAGGAAGGATATGTACTTTGGTCAAGAATGCAACAAAGGCTCTAAGCTAGGTAAACGGGTAATAGTCATCAATAACAGGACTCTGAATGGTTTAATTTAATGAATTCAACCACATACTTTCATGCTTTTAGAAGATGATTGACAGCTAGCCTCACTCTAGAGACCATAGGAAATAGCACTCTGGGGCTACTGCAATGATAAATGAATGTGTGGTTTATCAAGAGGGATTTTCATGCTTAATTGCAAAGTCTTACAAAAACCCCACCCCAACCTGAGAATTGATAGGGAGTAGTAAAGACAAGGCATAAGCATAAAACTTCCCAAATTATAGAAGGGAAGAGATTTAGACCATGCTACCCAAAATATACTTTTTGGCATTGATTATTTTGAGTTGAAGATGCTCGAGAAACAACAGATGCAGGAAGGAGTCTGACCTCCCCGTTTCAATCTAACAGCAGGTCATAAAACTTCCCATGAGAAAGGTGCCCTCCCTGTATCAGGAAGAGAAAAATAACCTTGTCACCAGAGACTGGGAGTTGAATGGACCTGTGCAAACAGACTTACTAAAATAACCCTTATTGTTCATTAATTCTTGCCCCATGCATTTCCTACTCACTGACCCACAATTTACTGCCCCTCACTCAAGCCTTTTTGTCTTGTCACATCCCCATGATTTCTTGTTCTTTGTGTAAAAAGGTACACCAACATTTGACCTTTTTTGGGTCTTCATTTTCCCTCTGAAGACTCCTATGCACACATAAAATGGATTAAAATGAGTATGTTTCTTTCCTATTAAACTGTGTTATGCCAGTTGAATTCTTAGGCTAGTCACAGAAGTTAAGAAAATAAAAGGAAGTTTTCCTTCCCACAGAAGTAGTGGGGTAGTCTATAAACTTCCTTACGTTGCCCAAATTTAGTTAACTCAGAAATGTTTGCAGTCTACTCCCTTTTCCAGACTTAGACCTAAGTGGAGGAAATAAGGATTTTATTTGCTGAGATATTAGCATTTCTGGACTCAAATGTTCTGACTTCTGAGAAATCTTTTTTTTTTTTTTTTTTTTTTTAATTTTTTTTTTTTTTCAACATTTTTAAATTTATTTTTGGGACAGAGAGAGACAGAGCATGAACGGGGGAGGGGCAGAGAGAGAGGGAGACACAGAATCGGAAACAGGCTCCAGGCTCCGAGCCATCAGCCCAGAGCCTGACGCGGGGCTCGAACTCACGGACCGTGAGATCGTGACCTGGCTGAAGTCGGACGCTTAACCGACTGCGCCACCCAGGCGCCCCCTTCTGAGAAATCTTAACCAAGAAAAGTGATCTGAGAATTGATGTTGATCAAGATCTTAGATTTCATCTTACAGCCCATGAGGACATTTGCAAGAAAAAAAATGAAGTTTTTGCAAATGGTGATTCTGATAGCATCAAGCTCAACAGATAGAAATGGGGATGCGGTTGAGGTTGACAGGAGAAAGGCAGAACAGTTCAGAGTGACCTACTGACTTTGAAGCGAGATCAGCCATGGAGAAAGGGGTGGTAAAAGAGTGACTGATCATGGGAAAAGACTGCCCTCAGAAAAACTTCCAAAGTAGCCTTGACAGGATGCGATGAGACTGGTCTGGAGAGGGGCGAGGAGGAGGAGTGAAAGATTCTGGTTTTGGAATCTGTGCAGTTAGCAGCACCATGAACTAGGATAGCTATATCAACAAGGTGGGGCTGGCAGAGAAGATAATGAGTGGTGTGAACATACTCATTTTCAGGGTACTTGGGGGATCTCCAAGTATCCCTGCCAACATGATAATTATAAATATGATTCTGCTGCCCAAGAGAAAGATCTAGCTGGAAACAAGTATTTGTAATCATCCACTGGGTTCAGGTCATGCAAGAAAACAGAATGATTTTAACAAGACTATTTTGATTGAAAAGGGTACAGCAATAACAGTCAGTCTGAACAGGATACATCACCAAAGAATTCTGAAGAAGAAACTTACAGAAAAAAAGGAAAGTAGTGAGAGAATTAATATAAAAGAGTTTTAAGAAGGATGAGAGGGAAAATGGGTGTAGAGAAAAGAGCCAAATGTTCCAGTGATACTGGCAGACTAAAAAAATGAAAAAGATTTTGAAACTAAAAAAATCCAGGACACTGATAACCTTAACATAATACTTTAGTATGGTAGTTGAAGCAAATTCAATCTTTAATTGGTTAAGTAGTAAATAGATCCTGGAGAAGCGTACAGAAAACGTGCATCCATGTTTCAGAAAGTTTATTTCCAAGTTATAGAATAAAAAAATATAGCAGCTTGAAAGGTAACTGGAATAAAGGGAAAGGGACTTTTGTAATTGATTAACCAATTATGAATCGATTTTATTTGACGGAGGGAGGTATATAATAATAGAGGCTATCACGACTGAATTCTGGATCTAATTTTTCTATTGCTGAAGGTGGCCGTATATAATAATGGTCAAAGGTATGGTTTGGGCACCTCGTGTTCAAATATCACTTAACTACTTTGTATCTCAATTCATTTATATATACAGTAAGAAAAAAATGATTATTTCTGCCTCATAGATTTGTTGTTACTGACACATTGTAAGTACTTACTATGTATTAATTATTGTATTATTAGATTATTATCACAGATTTATTTTTATGTCAGCATAGAGTACTTTTAAAGCAAGTACATATGTGTTTATTAAGTAAAAATTTCGCTCCAAGTCAATTCCTGGTCAAGAGGCTATGTAAATGCCAATACTATTCTCTTTCTACAGCGGAGGATTGCTTTTTCTAGGAATGGGGAAAGCCTGTTAGAACATGGAGCTGTCAGTCAAGCCTTGTTTAGTGCCGGAAACAAGTTTTATCCATGTTAATGCCAGAATATCACTAGGGATCAAGATCTTTTCTCAATGATATAGACATGCTTTAAGCATTGGGTCCTTATCCTCAGGAAGAAAACTGTTCTTTCAGCTTGAGGTCTCTGCATGAGCTTGCTGCTCCAAATCTAGTTCTCTGGATATATTTTTATTTTAAATGGAAAAAGTAAACTAAGTATTCAATTTAAAAAAATGATAGCACAAATCCCAACATCCTTGATCAGGTACCCATAAAGCAGAGCATCATGGTTAAACAGAAGGGTTCTGTAATCAAACTAATTGGCTCACATTTGTTTCTAAATATGGATAGAAAATTGGTGTATGAGAAGAGAATTCAGTAGATGATTTTTTTTCTTGTGTCGCTTCAGGTGCTCTGATACACATTTTTTCCCCCAGGGGCCTACCCTGATCCTACTTAGCAACTTTTTAAAGGCAAGTATATAATTTCAATTAGGAGAAGACACAAGACGGATTTTGCCATGGCAGTTGAAAGCAAGGTAAAATGGAGATAATAAGGCGATGAAGAAAAGACCAATTTCAATGAGAAAGAGAAGGGATGGAAGACGGAGAAGGAGAAGAAGCAGAAAGGAGGAGCAGTGGGAGAGGGGGCGGAGGAGAGGAGAGTGGAGAGGGAGAATGGGAATGAGAGAGGGCAGGGAAGGAGGAGAGCCATGGTGCTGCCATACTGCTACTGAATGTGTGAAGAACACATTGCTCAATCCTACATTCCGAAGATACAGCACCAGAGTCCAAGTGAGCGCACCTGGTGACTACAGTTTGTTCTTGCCCACACCCACACCCCTCTCTCTTGGTGGTTGAAGGAAGGCCCAGAGAAACCTCAAATAACACAGTGAGAGTGAGGCAGCCTTTATAACCAAAAGGGTAGTTCAGATCATCTAAGTTGAAGGTAAAAAGCCACAAAATAGAGATTAAAAATAATAAAGAAAATATGGTACATATGGAGAAATCTGGGAGAAAGAAGGAGACTCCCATCATAGTTAAGAGAAGAAAGTCTTAATGCACACATGAGCATTGGAAGAGAGAAGCTAACCTTTGCATGGTTCTGACTATGAAAAGTGTGAGATACCTTTATCTACTCTGAGTGAAGAGGCTTGAGGAGATTCACAGCTTTTGCAACAAACCTTGGAGAAGCCAGGGGGAGAGTGATGTCAAAGGGTCGCTGACAGCATTGTGAATGGGCAGAGAATGGGAATCACCGGGATCCTACATTTCTCAGCAGATCTTCGTTTTTTCAGAGGTGGAGAGGAGGTCCTCCTTTCTTTGGAAATTCAGTGCCTAGCACGCTGCACAGCACATTGCAGTGATGAAAATAAAACACGTGAGAACATTTTGTAAATTATCACATATTAGGTACCAGTTCAGTTTCCATTATATTTTTTAACTACATCTGTATATATATAAACTTTCTAATTTTTAAAATGGTAGGAAGCAGCAATGGGAATGTTTTTAACAAGAAAAATTGTTGGAAGTAATAAACTGTTTTTATTATTACATTTAAATTTTTTTCTTACAGGTATAAAGTCCTTTTGATTAATTTAAAAGCATAAGTGATGAACTGAATAACTTCACGTGCTCATAAAATAATCCTGTGATTTATTAAGTGGTGTATTATAATATAATGTAATATTATTATAATATGCAAATATAACTTGCATATATAATTAATTTGCATATTCATTAAAACTTTGGGAGTGGGGGCTCCTGGGTGGCTCAGTCATCTGAAAGGCTAATCTTGATTTTGCCTCAGGTCATGATCCCAGGGTGGTGACAATGACCCCATGGGGCTCTGCACTGAGGCTGCTTGAGACACTCTCCCTCTGTCCCTCTCCTCCGCTTGCACTCTCTCTCCCTCTCTAAAGTAAAAAAATGAAAACTAAATTTAAAAACTTATTTTTAACTGAATATAGGAGAAAACCCCAATATTTTAGCAAAACAAAGAAAATCCCGTATTTTATTAATAAATTTCCTCCATAGTGGCAAGCAGGTATCAAAATGCTCCCTTTTAGAGAAAAAGAACTATGAAGGAACCCAAACTTCATAAATCTGCATGACACTTTTTTGAATCAATTATACTTAGAAATACATATTTCAGGGGCACCTGGGTGGCTTACTCAGTTCAGCGTCCAACTTTGGCTCAAGTCATGATCTCACAGTCCGTGAGTTTGAGCCTTCCATCAGGCTCTGTGCTAACAGCTCAGAACCTTGAGTCTGCTTCGGATTCTGTCTCCCTCTCTCTCTGCCCTTCCCCTGCTTGTTCATGTGCACTCTCTCTCTCTCTCTCTCAAAAATAAATAAAATTAAAAGAAAAAAGTACATATTTCATGTGGCAGATTTTGTACATGGCTTTCCCCAATCCCCGGGGGGAAAAAAGGGGATAAATGCTTTCAGATGCTACAAGTCAGCTTTCTCACTTTTTCTGAGTGATTTTTGGGGATGGAAGTGGGAAGTGAGGATGATGTTGGTGGTGGTAAGGGCCAGAAGTTGGGGAAGGTGTGGGAAAAAACCACCCCGTACCAACTAATATTAGATTAAAATCAAGTTTCATTCTCCCCAATCTCAATCCAGTTACATTATGTTGATTTTGCCAGAAAGCATTAAACTAAAATAGGACTTTAATTATTTTATTATTATTCACATCATTTAAAAAATGTGCCAAGGCTGCTAATATTTAACTTACTAGTTTAAGTTCTGATAACTGATAACTCTTTCCCTTAATGAAAAGCATATTTTCCACTGCTCTGGAAATGCCAAAGCCAACAGACTAGAAGGAATCAGGATTGCAACGGCGTTCCAAATTAGAAATCCTTAAAGTCTTCATGTCCTTTCTCTATAGCCTTTTTTCTTAATTATTATTATTTTCTTATTATTTTAAGAAAAAGTGCAATGAACACTAACTTCTAATCTTGCTAGAACTAGCATGGGTTCTAAACCACAGCAGCCCCTGCTCCAAACATATCCTCTTATTTCAAGCTTTTGGTAAGGGAAAAAAAAATCGTTTAACGCTTCTAGATTCTTTGGCTCGTCTAATAACCAAATTAACATAAGACAGATTAACCAGAGCAAAACAAATTTAATTATGCACTATATAGGAGGCCTAAGGACAAGTTGGGCAATTGAGGCCTATACGCCATGTTCAGCTAAGGAATGGGATAGGTCTGGGGCCTCAAAAAGGGAGAAGGGTGATTCCTAGGACAATAAGAAGAGATGTTTGGTAATTATATGTTTGCCCTGCCTTACAGATAAGTCATTCATATAAAAAAGTTACCTCATGGTAACAGCTCTCTTTCTGAGCCAGGCCCCCTATCTAAATTATTTTAGGTAGTTAAGGGGAGAGGTAATAATTTTTCTTGAATCTCTGGGTCTTGATTGCCTTCAGCTCAAAACAGTCTACCTGCCAAAGTGACACATTTTGGGAAGATTTTTTCTAAACCCCTTCAAAGCTCAAAAGTCAGTTACAGTTATGCCTATAGCATAAAGATATATGGACTACATCATTTCTCATAGGAAAAACTTGTTTACTTCTTCAAGTTGAAGTGGGATTCTTGAGGTACTGGATATAATTTTATATACAATTTTACCTATGATATTATGAAAATTAATAAAGGGAAACCTCACTAAAATGGAGTCAGGAGGTTTTGGCAGGGGGAGCTCTCATGCCTTCCCACTCCTAGTCACAAGAAGAGATGAACTTGACCTTACACAGAATTGACCTTGCACGTGGATACTATTCCAGCTAGAGAAAGAGAGATACTTTCCTTATCTCCCTCAGTAACAGCTGCACCAATAAAAAGCCACCATTCTTCAAACCGCCAATTTACTTCAGTGGACTTTTAGTACATAACAGTCTTCCCAACTTATTTCTTTTCTCCTTAAAAAAGCATGCCTCTTGGGGTGCCTAGGTGGCTCAGTCGGTTAAGCACCCAACTTCGGCTCAGGTCATGATCTCTCGGTTCCCGAGTTCGAGCCCCGCATCAGGCTCTGTGCTGGCAGCTCGGAGCCTGAAGCCTGCTTCAGATTTTGCGTCTCCCTCTCCCTCTGGCTCTCCCCTGCTCACGCTCTGTCTCTCTCTGTCTCTCAATAATAAATGAACGTTAAAAAAAAATAAACATGCCTCTCCTTTGTTCCTCAGACTTGTCTATGGTTTTGCTGCAGCGTGTTTGTCCCAGATTGCAATTCTCTTTTATTCTTGAATAAATCCACTTTTTGCTGGTAAAAGAACTAGCAGTTTTTATTTTTAAGGTTAACAATATAGTTTTTAGGCAAAACATGTTTGTGTTACAATATTTAACACATTATCTCAAATATCTTATTGCTAAAGTAATGTAATCCCTGTTCCCGTTAGTGTGCTTTGTGGTGAGCAGAACAACTCTAGCTCTCTTGGACACAAAGTAAAGATTCACTAGAAGTAGTCTGGGTAGTATAGAAAAATCTAACTAAGGGACAACTATGTGTCAGAAAGATATGAAATAGGACAGCTCTATGGGCTCAGGTACTAGGAAATAAGGCAGAGTCTCCTTAAACAACCACCCTCATCCACATGTCTCTTTTTCTTTTTCTTTTCTTTTTAACCAAGCTTCGTGTGTGTGTGTGTGTGTGTGTGTGTGTGTGTGGTTATTTTCTTTGAAAATCATATTGTTGTGGTGGAAAAAATTACTCATCCTTTCTCACTTCTTTGGCTGGTCTAACAATCAAATTAACATAAGACAGATTAACAGAGGAAAAACAAATTTAACTGTGTGTGTATGGAAGCCCCACATCCATGAGAGGTTCAAAGGCAGGAAGGTAAAATAAGGTATATGTGCCATTCTGAGCTAAAGAATGGGACAGGTACCTGGAGCCTCATAGGAAAAGAGACACATCAAAGGGCCAGAGAAAGAGCAGATGTCTGGTAATTAGATGTTTGCCCAGCTCTTCAGATGTCACTTAGATAAAGTTTACTCTGGTAATAACTCTCATTCTGGGAAAGACCCCTAATTTAGATCCATCTAGGTAGTTCAGCGAGGGGGAAACTGTTCTCTTGAGCTTACAGGGTCTCGATTGCATTCAGCTCAAATTAGTTCACCTGTGAAACTGGCACATTTTGGGGAAACTTACATTTTATTAATTTTTGAGAGAGAGAGAGAGAGAGAGAGAGAGAACGAGAGGGGCAGGGGCAGAGAGAGAGGGAGACACAGAATCTGAAGCAGGCTCCAGGCTCTGAGCTGTCAGCAAGGAGCCCAACACAGGGCTCGAACTCGTGAACTGCTAGATCATGAGCCAAAGTCAGATGCTTAACCATCTGAGCCACCCACATGCCACTGGGGAGACTTATTCTGAACCCTTTCAATCAATCATGAGTAAAAAATATAATTTTTAGTCTTTTCACATCATACTAAAAATGTAATCTTATTTTATTTTAAATTAAGTTCCATTTAAAAGTGGTACCTGAGATAGAAGAGCAAAAGGCACAGTGATGTTAGATTGCACTTAATATAAATAGTGGATAGAAAAGACTATAGAGGAAGACAAGCAATTTTTCCTCTACCCCTTCAAGATTTTTGGTTGTGACATCCCCCTGTAATCTGTAAAGACAGATTGACAGGAGAAAAACTAAGAGAAATTTAATAACATGCATACCTCCTATACAGAGAGGGGACATCCAGAAAAATCCAAAGTCATCCAAACATCACCTTAAATACCATCTTCATGACCAACAGATGAATTAAAAGATGCTCAATATCGCTCATCATCAGGGAGATACAAATCAAAACCACAATGAGATATGACCTCACACCTGCTAAAACTAACAACATAAGAAACAAGTGTTGGTGAGGATGCAGAGAAGGGGAAACCGTCTTGCACTGTTGGTGGGAATGCAAACTGGTACAGCCTCTCTGGAGAACAGTATTTTTAGCTTTTTGAAGCTAAAAACAGAACTACCCTATGACCAGCAAGTGCACTACTAGGCATTTACCCCAAGGATACAAGGATACAAAAATACTAATTTGAAGGGATACATGCACCCCAATGTTTATAGCAGCATTAGCAACAGTAGCCAAATTATGAGAGAGCCCAGATGTCCATCAAGAACCCAAATGTCCATCGACTGATGAATGGATAAAGAGAAGGTGATACACACACACACACACACACACACACACACACGTTGGAAAATTAGCCATCAAAAAGAATGAGAGCTTACCATTTGCAACAATGTGGACAGAGCTAGAGTATTACATTAAGTGAAATAAGTCAGAGAAAGACAAATACCATGTAATTTCACTCATATGTGGAATTTAAGAAAAAGAACAAGTGAACATGGCAGGCGGTGGGCGGGAAGAGAGGCAAACCAAGAAACAGACTCTTAACTATAGAGAACAATCTGACAGTTACTGGAAGGGAGGAGGGTGGAAGGATGGGTCAAATAAATCGGTGATGGGGATGAGGGAGGGCACTTGTGATCCAAGTGTTGAATTACTAAATTCTATACCTGAAAGTCATATTACACTGTATATTAGCTAACTAAAATTTAGATAAAAACTTGAAAATAAATAAATAGCATCTTAAGCTAATGACAAAAGAAAGAGACTGAGGATGGGGAGAGTCCTTTATGGGAGGTTATCAGGCAAAGCACAGTCAACAAGGGTATGATTGATATGCAGATTTAAGTCCAAATCTTCTCCAGTTTAGGTTTCTAGAGATTTAATTGTCCTCTTCCTGGCATAGATACAGGGAAGCACAAATGTCACTCACAAAAAGGCAAGTTCTCTGTTTTCAGAAGTTTTCAGAAATTCTCCCATATCTGCTGTCATTATATATAACAAGTTCAAAATAACCCTTATGCGTAAAAGATACATTTTGGGGCAGTATATTCTGCCTCTTTTCAGGAGTAAACACTTCTAATTTTGTCAAGAACAGAGAACTGTCAAACAGGACTCATCAGGCAAATACGTAAAGAAGCAGCATAACCACCTGTGCATGGGAATTTTTTGAGAGAAATGTTCTGTTTGCAAAAGCGTTCTTCTTTCTAGATTTGCTACACAGGAGGCAAATTAAAGGCTTCCTCCGACACTTCTGACTATTCAATATCTGTAGCATAAACGAAATCAAAACAAGGGACTGCTGCTTTGTTTACCATACTCGTATGTACGACTTGCAGTATCAGTGGCCCTAAAATATTTGAAGTTTATCGTAAAGAGAGTTACAAATTACATTTTTCACCAGCGAAATACACGAGCTCAAGCAATGTGCATTTTAAAGTGAGTTTATGTTAAATTAATTTTATTTGGTTTAACACATAAGTAGATGTGGCTTCTACTGTGAGACTCTGGTTCTCCCCATAAAAGAGGTAATATCGAAGAGTGAAAAGTGAACACATTTTGGTGTTGGGAAAACTTTGCTCTGCAATGTTGAACAATTTACTCCTTGAATCCATATCTTTCTTTCTGTCTCCTAAAAATGTGAGTATCTGTCTTAACTCTCCAGAAGATATAATACACTCTGTAATTGTGTCATACATTCCAGTGATCACTCTGACAGGTGCAGAGTAAAAAGCCCATTTGGGAATTAAAGCAATGGCAACAATTCTAAAGACATGAGCTAATTTCCACTATAAGCCTGAACTTGAAGGAAATAAAACAAGCACCAATTTTCATTTTGCAAATCTCTCATGCCTATGCCCTGTCTTTCTTATTCATAAAGTGTTAGCATGTAGCCTTAATACATTCATATATGATCATGGTTGCTCTCCTTCCTTAAAGTATTTCTGTTTTGAGAAGTATTTTTGGGAATCAATGCTTAACATTTTATGAGATAAGAAACAATTTAAAATAGTAACAATGCTGACAAGAATTATCAAATTAATAGGTTTGCTCAGCATGTTTTTCCTAAGGAGTGATGAGCTAAAAAATCAAATTATATTTATGTCTGTCTGTACATGTGTCTTCACATGAAATGACTTGGAAAAAGGAAATAAACCAAAATATTGGGAAAGTGCCAGAATTTGTGGAGTTTGCCTTTTGCCTTTATGGCCTTTTTACATTTCCAGATTTCCTGTATTACTTTTATCATCAGTAAAGACTTCTACTAGACTAGAACCCAATGTATGAAAGAAAAAGTCTGGATGTTTCTACTGGGATGTTCTGATAAGTTAGTAGGTCTAAAAATACTGCTGAGGGTCTCCTTTTTCCCCATTCCTGGTTTTGGAAAGATTGATTTCTAAAGGTGAAGACAGTAAGAGAAATTCTTTTAAGTATAAGCAGATATTAAAAATAAAAAATTGGGTGACTAGAAAACAAGGTTTTCTTCCTGTTATTATATTTAGAATATATGTTTGCCTTTAGGTAATCTAATATTGGTATCTTCATCTGGTATTATTTGTTTAGTGATTCAGTTTCATGATTTTTTCCAATTCAGCTTTTTTTTCTGTGTAACTTCCTTTAAAGATAGAACATACTTTCAAAATAATGTTAGTTTAAAAACAGTAATGGAGTCTCTCTCTAAAGTACACAGTAACTAACTCTTCCACTGTTCGGGGTTTGAAACAGTCCTTGGAATTAGGCAAAATGGCTTCATTTATACTACAAGGATTCATTGTTACCGATTCTTTAAAAATTCTTTTCAGAGGGCAAGATGTGGCTCTTAGACAAACAAAAAGATCAAATGTTTGCAAAGTAACACAAGCTAGATTTTAGATCTAAGAATGCCAATTAATAAACTAACTTTTTTAAAAGTCATATTCTAGACAATTGGTTCTTCCCATAGAGCCCCTTCCTTCCTTCCTTCCTTCCTTCCTTCCTTCCTTCCTTCCTTCCTTCCTTCCTTCCTTCCTTCCTTCCTTCCTTCTTCCCCCCTCGTCCCTCCCTTCTCTCCTTCCTTCCTTCCTTCCTTCCTTCCTTCCTTCCTTCCTTCCTTCCTTCCTTCCTTCCATCCCTCCTTCCTTCCCTCCCTCCCTCCCTCCTTCCTCTCAAAATCAAACAAACCAATATTTAAAGCAGCTGTGTCTCTCTATATATAAAAGAGAGAAGTAAAATTGCTTGGGTTGGAATGGGGGCTACCTTTGGTTCCTGCTTTTCCTACACATGCTAGAAATAAGGATTCTGAAGAATCCTAAGAATTTCTCAATGTCCAATTAGAAAATTCATTTTGTAATCTAAGATTTATCAGGTTCCTAGTGTTATACACACAGTTTGGGTTTTTTTTTTTGTTTTTTTTGTTTTTTTTGTTTGTTTGTTTCTTTGTTTGGTGGGCGTGGCTGGAGGCAGCATCTGAAACAGAGAAGCAGCTAGTCAGGCTGTAACATTTACATTTGCGCCAATTATTAGTTATTCTAAGTTCTCCACATCATTGTAATAGGCCTCAAAAATGCTACTTGGTAAGTTAGCAGTACCTGATAGAATGGGAGTCAAGAGCAAAATCTCGTCCTGTTACTCTTACAGCAAGTAGACAAATTAATAAACAATTTAGTTAATTTAAGTACAATCGCTCCTCAGCCTTTTGGCTAAGATCAAGTGTAGTTAATTTAAGTACAAATTCTCATTTCAGGGACACATTTTTGTTGAAACTCTCTGTTAATTTGGCAGTTAACAAACTGGACAATGACTTTTATTGGAAATTCACAGGTATTTATATTTTTAAAAATGCAAAGGCATTGGAACTAGCTTTACCTTGTGGTTGGGAAAGGATGTACTCAAGTATCACTATATTAAATATTATTGTAATTTATTTATTTTAAAAAAAATTTTTTTTTAACGTTTATTTACTTTTGAGACAGAGAGAGACAGAGCGTGAACAGGGGAGGGGCAGAGAGAGAGGGAGACAGAGAATCCGAAACAGGCTCCAGGCTCTGAGCTGTCAGCACAGAGCCCGACGCGGGGCTCGAACTCACAGACCGCGAGATCATGACCTGAGCCGAAGTCGGACACTTAACCGACCGAGCCACCCAGGCGCCCCTATTATTGTAATTTAAAATATGGTCCCAAAGTAAACAATTTTTGGAGCCGCCACATAAGTGAAGGCTCGACAAAAATGGGAATAGTTACAGCCACAACCACAATCATAACAAAAACATTCTCTGACTAAAACCTATGAGACTCGTATTCTGTATGGACCCATTTATTCTCACTCCTTCCTGAAGACTGAGCCAGTGTCATTAGGCTTTATATCCAGAATGATCATGGGCTTCATTTAGAAATAAGCTTTTTATTGCAATATGAAATTTTAAATATTTAAATGTTACAGAGGGCCGGTATAAAGCCCTTCTCTGGAGGAGCCTCTGTGATCTGTAGCATCTGTGGAGATGACAATACTTGTTAATAATTGCCAACCCTCACTATTCCATCCTAAGAAACAGATCACAGCAGCACATTCTCATTTATTGGACCACCAAAGTGTATTTGTGGTTTTTTTTGTTGTTTTTTTTTTTTTAAGATTGGAGTGGTTGAAGGACATGTTTCTTGTTCATAAGGCTAATACTGAGAAGAAGCTGTATTGAAAGTGGCATTGATATGAGGACTACTTTTTTTAAATGGACCACTTATGGAAAAAAAATATTGATACTCTTGCTTGAACACGAGCATTACAAATGAGGGGAAAAGATCCCTTTTCATGGTATTACTACAGAAGTTTATTATTATTCAGGCCCCAAAAATCCAAATATGCTTAACATCAAGGGAAGTGGTTGGTCTGTGTTTTCTGTGCATTCAAGCATCTCAATTATATTCAAAGAGAAAGATAAAGGCACCTACTTTATCCATTTTTACTTAAAATGTCTCTTCATATTTTACACCCAGTAATCGGCGTAGCATATGTTCACAGAATACTGCAATAAATGATAAATGTCCACATTATATTCATGATTTTTTTTTTTTCAATGAGAGTTGATCCCATTTCTAGTTTTGACTGGCTGCATGAGCCTGGTCATTTTTTATATTGAAAATAGACTCTCACTGTTACAAACATTAAATCAACCTTTATTCACATGCAGTTTTGTTTGCTTCATAAGACCAGTATAAGCATGATTGAGAGATACCTTCTGCATTTTTTTCACATGAAAAAGTGGGTTTACTATTTAAGGCCCAAGTGCACTTGAGAAAGGGCTTTTGAAAAGCTCTGGATTTCAAGGCAAAACAATTGGCATTGTCCATTACGCTTGGATAAATGTTTGTACTTTGTAGCAGTTTCCTAGCATTCTCTTTTGAAACAATGCCGAGTCTCCAGATCAACATTGTACTCAATGATGTTTCTATTTTTGTTTTCCTTGATCAGTACCAGGGGAAGAAGACTGTAACAGATCCTTCAGAAAATCTGTTCAGGGTGACAAAGAACTCAAGGGAAAGCTAATCATCTAATGATTTCAAGGCACTTTAAATTCTTGGTACCCAGTTCACTTCTGTGAACCATCATGCCTGATGAGTGCCTGAAGGGCCAAAACACCGACCACACATTTCTGCTATATTAAAAAAAAAAAAAAAAAGCTGTTCACATGTACAAAGCATGTGAGTGGAGAATGACCCCATGCTTTTGCCATAGCTCTGCTCAGAAAACAAGACAAATGAAGCAATGTAAAATGAGTTACAAATGAGTACATGTGCTAGTTTGATTTTTTTAATAGGAAATATTCAAAATAAAAACATGTAATTGTGTTGAATAGGGACATATTTTGAAAAAAAACATATGTATATATACACAGAATGGGGATTTGGAATTAATATTTAATTTGAAGGAAATAGATATTAAAATCATTCCATTTTAATGAAATTAAATATGAAAGCATTGAAAATAAAATGTAGTTTTACCTAAAAGCATGCTAACTTAAAGCTGAAATGCTTCAGATAAAAAGTTATCTATGCAAATTTTGTTTTCTTACTTGAACTTTTATTAATGTTGAAAACTGGCATTTGTTGGTTTTCACTGATACGATATTTCAAAAGAGAATTACCAGTTTCGTAGTTTTCTTTTCCTTGAACCAAAATAAAATCCTTTAACAAAAAGTCTTGGTATTGAATCACTAGCAAAGAGTAGCTCAAGGCCTTATTTAAAGAACCTCAATAATACCAAAAAGCAGAGAGGATATGAAAGGAAAGAAAATCTGGACTAAGTATGGTCTAAAAAATTAATTTAAGACATTCTTTTTTCCTCTTGCTTTCTCCAACAAAGTAATAACAGTTGGGAGTCTTTCACACAAAATCAGCCTCAAGCAGTCCATGAAATACAGAGAATGCAGAGACAGAGAACTGAAGTTGAAATTGTTTCAAAGTCCTCAATCTATACTGTCTTCAATATGCAAATAGAAAACTTTAAATAGGGACTTAGGGAAGTCCCTAATTAGGACCTAAATAGGAATAAGGTTGTTGGGGAGAAATGGACTCCCATGTAATTTCCCAGACTGAGGACTGAAAACATACTTTAGAATTATGAAATCTAAAATAGTTCACTTTTGAGGCGCCTGGGTGGCTCAGCCGGTTAAGCCTCTGACTTTGGCTCCGGTCATGATCTCAGGGGGTTCGTGGGTTTGAGCCCTGCATGGGGCTCTGTGCTGACAGCTCAGAGCCTGGGGCCTGCTTCAGATTCTGTGTCTCCCTCTCTCTCTGCTCCTCCCCCACTCGCACTCTGTCTCTCTCAAAAATAAATAAACATTTAAAAAATTTTTAAATAAATAAATAAAATAGTTCACCTTATATACCAAGGGAAATACTGAACATATCATTGTGGTAAAAATCATAAATAATTTAATGGAATATCTAATAAAGTGACCGTGAATAAATAATGGTCATTTTTTAAAAATGTATGTTTTCATTGAAAAGAATTACAATCAAGTTTACCATTTATCTGGAGAAAGGAATTATATTAATGGCTTGCACTTTATATGGTACTAAAGCTATATACTTTATATATAAAAACATGTAATAAAAATAAATAAATATGGGCTACAAATAAATACAAATGTAATATATCCTTTCCAAACCTTGTCCTCGGACACCGCACACAATGTATGTGTGTATGCGTGTATGTATGTATTCAGTGGCACTGATCCACTCAGAATGAAACTAACTCCTATGACAGCCTCCAAATCCCCACCCAATCTGTCCCACTGCTTTCACCCTGCCTATTGTGCCCTCAGCACATTGACTTCCTTGCTATTCCTTGAACACAGCAGGTCCCCAGCAGCTCAGGCTCTCCTCCTTACATGGCCTCTGCCTGCATGGCTCTTTCCCCAGACGATCACAAGGCTCACTTTGTTCTGTTTACTCACATCAGTTCTTGGATTAAATATCATCTTCTTATGAAGCATCCTTTTTAAATTGTAACCCCATAACCTCATGCATCTCCTTCCTACGCCCTGATTTGTTTTTTTTTCTCCATCACTTACAATCATTTTCCATTCCGTGCATTTTAAAAACTTACTATTTGTTGTCTGTCTTCCCTTACTTACCAAAATGCACACTCCACAAGGAAGGTATTATTGTGTGCTTAATTTCTCCTTTATCCTCAGTGCTTCACAGAATGACCAAGATATTTTGATCAATAAGTATTTTGGAAAATAGTGAATGCAAAATAATTCACTTTACTACAATATGGGCCAATTGTTGCTTCTTTCATTAGAAAATGTTGAATTAATGGCAGCCATACGTATTCACTCAAATAGAATTCTCAAAACACATGAAAATATACCCACACACATTTTAAGTAGGGGAAACACTAGCGTACGGATTAATGACATGGATTTTGGATTTTACAAACTTAGTTCAAATCTGGTTCTGGCTCTATACCATCTGGCAGTTCATGTAAACTCTCTAAGCCTCGATTTGCTCAAATGCAAAACGGGTGTCAAAATCTCATATGATTAATAGGAGGGTTAAATGAAGCAGATCATTTGACTGTAATCATTATTTATTATCTAATTATATTATAATTTTATGTTTAGCTTTAATGTTATTATTGTAAGACTGTTATGACTGGGATCTTGTGTCTCTAGATGGAGACTGAGACTGTGAATACTTAATTTAGAGCAAACTTAGCTGATCCAAGAGAAACTCAACCTGGAACAGCCCATTAACTTCTCTAACCTTTTGAACAATCATCTCCACTGGAAAAAACAACGTTACACACTAATTTTAATTCTGTTACTGCTAAGAGACCATGAGATAAAAGGAGGGTTCAGAAATAAGGATCATTTCAATTTCATGACTTTTTATTAAAGAGAGAGACAGCATGTGGGCAAGAGGGGCAAGGGGAGAGAGAGACAATCTTAAACAGGCTCCATGCTCAGCACGGAGCCGACACGGGGCTCAATCCCACAACGCTGGGATCATGACCTGAGCCAAAATCAAGGGTCAGGCGCTAAACTGACTAAGCCACCTAGCCACCCCATTATAGTGACTTTTTAAATGAATGCTTCTGAAAACATGTCGTCCAATATAGCCCCAAGGAAACAGACTCCTCATTCATACTAATGTATAAGAACTACTTAATTACCATGTAAAGTTTGAAAAAAAATCTCGTTTGCATTTGTTGGTTCTTCCTTTGTAATTGCTTTGTTTGTCACTGAGTGTAATGGTTCTAAGGTTTACCGAATAGATCCTGGGACTCAATTCTTTTTAGCTTTATTGATGTATAATTGACAAATAAAATTGTAACATATTTAAAGAGTGCAATGTGATTATTTGAGACACACACACATTGTGAAAATATATTGCCCCTTGGAGTTAGTTCACATACCCATCACCTCACGTATTTACTTTGTGTGTGTGTGTGTGTGTGAAAGAGAGAGAATACTTAATTTCTACACTTAGGAAATTTCAATTATACAACATAGTGTTAGCAACTATAGTCTCCATGTTATAAATTGGATCACCATCTTATTCATCTTATAACAAAGTTTGTACCCTATTGTCGGAGGAGGTGATCAAGAGCATGTTTTAACTGGTTGACTCAAGAACTAGAGGCAGGCAACTCTTCTGTCCTTGAAATGGACATTCTTCTCACGGTTTCTATGGTGGAAGCCATGTCAAGAACATAGCCTTCAGAGAGCAAATGTGTTGAGACTACCTGGACAATACATGTGATTGAATCCAACTAAAGCTTCTATATAGAGGAAGATTCTGGCAGGTAGGTGCAGAGATCTTATCCTGAGGTCACCCAAGACAAGACTCAGGTATATATGAGTTCCTTTACTCTTTAAACCTGCCACCTAACAATTCAAAGAGTTCTGCCTCTTTGATCTCTCCTTGCCTTTTGTGTGTGAAAGCCATTTTCAAATTTTGCCTGGAGAACTTCTTGAGGCTGCAAACCACCTTTTGCCAGCTTCTCCCTATTTCTCCCACTTCCCAGCCCCTGGCAAACACTTTTCGATTTTTTGTTTCTATGAGCAACTTTTTCTTTTTCTTTTTTTGTTTAAGCTTTTGCATATAAGTGATACCATGCATATATCGGTCTTTCTCTGTCTAGTTTATTTTTCTTAAAATTTTACCCTCTAGGCTAATCCCGGAATCTCAAATGATAGAATTTCCTTCTTTTTTAAGATTGAATAATGCTTTGGGGCGCCTGGGTGGCGCAGTCGGTTAAGCGTCCGACTTCAGCCAGGTCACGATCTCACGGTCCGTGAGTTCAAGCCCGGCGTCAGGCTCTGGGCTGATGGCTCGGAGCCTGGAGCCTGTTTCCGATTCTGTGTCTCCCTCTCTCTCTGCCGCTCCCCCGTTCATGCTCTGTCTCTCTCTGTCCCAAAAATAAATTAAAAAACGTTGAAAAAAATTAAAAAAAAAAAGATTGAATAATGCTTTGTAGTTTTGATCCATTCATCCATTGATGGGCACTTAAGTTGTTTTCATACCATGGCTGTTGTAATGTTGCAATGAACATGGGAATATGGGTATCTTTTTGAGATAGATAATAGTTTCTTTTGATATTCTGTTAAACTAAGATTTCCTTACCTTTTTCCTGTGCCTTAAAATATTAACCTTAAATTAAGCAGGATGACCACATTTCTCAATTTATTTAATCAAGAATCTCTGGAAAGAATCAAGGGTTTCCCTGATTTATATACTAGACTCAAATGTATTACAGAAAGCCAACATAGTGTTTCATTTAAATAATTTTCTCCTGAAAATATCAATAATAGAAAGACGGAACATAAAAAAATTACACAGTCAAATCTTATATTGATTTGGAAACTTCCTTGACCTACCTGTAGATCCTGAGAGATGGTTTCATTGAAGCTGGAAATCTTATTTTCCTCTAATTTCATTTTATCAGTGAGTCATGCCTGAGACAGCATTCATGACACAAATCAAACTATTAAGAATAAGCAACACATCATCCCTCAGCATATGGAAGAATTCAAAGTCAAACATTTTACCAGAGTATTTTAGAGTATAGCAATGTTTAACTCATGTAGTCCTCTAGAATTCACAAATTGATTCACTTTCTTTTATCTCCCAAACAAAAATGGGCTTTTCTTATTTCAACTTCCCTTTACTTCTGAAGCAAGATGTGGCTAACTTGATACATTATTTCCCTCATCTCAGTTGGAAATGAGATAGTCCTACTAATGAAATTATTCTTGTCTGTCCTTTTTCACCTGTGGATCATACTTTACTGCAAGGGTTTATGGACTGTGGCCCTCATTTACATATTATAGTCCATGAATAAGTATTTCCACCACTTCAATTTTCCTTCAATTCTATTTTCAGACATAGAGCTTCTCAGTTTAGTTCTACTATAAAAGATTCATTAGACACTTATGTGCTAGGTACTGTATTACATACAGAGACAGTAATCAGGAAATTTTATAAACCCATATACATATTTATAACATCTTCATTGCCCATAGGATCTGAGGTATGGTACAAAGTTTATATATAATATAAAAGGATAAAAGAACCTTTTAAATTCTCTTTGAAGTACTATAAATATAAAAATAATTTTAAACATTGAGATAGAAAGTAGAAAAATGCAGCTGAAAAATTCATAATGCCCTTAAGATTTTTAAGGATTACAGCTTTTCTAAATATTGGGCTAAACCCATGAAAAAATTTCTTTACTTAGCTGTCTTGATTACAAAAAATTAATATATCCATTTTCATGAATACTTTATTAACATTTGGAATTTTCATACATACTAGACATTTGAGAGTTATGGTTTGTTTTTCTGTTCCTTTATTATTAATAGTAATATTGTTATTATTGTTATTGTTATTATTATTATTCTGTATTTCTAATTAAGAGCATATCCATGAGCTTTAGTATTTGGTCAGACATTGGGTTGAGTTAATGGTGTTTGATAAAATAAAGGCACGATTGATGGTCTCACTCATATCTTCATGGAGGTGGGGTTGCAAAGACAAGCAAGGCCACAGTGAAATGGGAGAAAAATATAATTCAATACAATAGTACCTTACTACAACCATACCTGAAAAGAATACCTCCAAAGTAGATTTATTTCTTGAAAAACCATCACTAAATACCTCCTGTGTATCAGGCACAGAGGATGCAAAGACGAAATAAAACACTCACTGCTTCCAGAAAACACAGCATTATGGTCCCTCTTGAAAGCCTCTGCTCCCAGCAGCTATCCCAGGAAAAACAGAACAGAGAAATATGACTCGTAACGACTCCCGCAAGGGGTGATTTTTCTCCAGCAACTTTTACAAAGAAAAGTAAAATCAAAATTCATGTGGGCTGACTTTATTCTATTTTAATTAAAAAAAACTGTCATAAACAATTTTTTAAATCATTGCTTGTCTACAATGATATTGACATTATATAAATAGATCTCCTAATCATTAAAGAATATCTCTGGCTCAAGAAATCTGAAATTATAGTGAATTAATGACTTGGAATGCCACTTCCATAAGCTCATTGACCATTGACTTAATTGTTGAGTGCCAAAAGTAGTAGGTACTATATATGTAATTTAAAAAAAAACTTTGATAAATGAAGCATTTATTTATTCTTATGAACAAAAAATACTTTCCTCTGTAAGGAAAAATCTCATTAGTACTTCAAAGATAATAAAGTAGTAACTTGATCAAACTGTCCCTGGAAGATAAAGTGTCAAATATACATTCGCTATTCATCTATGAACATCTCTGTTTTCTCCCTTTGAAAAAACAGATTCTCATAATTTTCACTGACAGGGACTAAAAACAGAACACTGTGAAAAGCACCATTCATTTAATGAGTTTTTTCTTATTGGAAACTCCAGTGTCTCAGAGTTGTGCTGACGTTTGTGCTTTTTGATTTAATGTGGCAGCTTTGTCTTTTGGGAAACTTGGTCTGACACAGAACCACTTTATATTTGCCTAATTAGAATTCAGAAGGCATTGAGAGGTTGGAGATCCCTTCCACTGCTTGCCAAAGTCCCCCTTTCATGGCTATAATTCAAATTCTTTAATTCAGTGAAAATTTTAGTGAAAAATCTTCCAGATCAGACAAGTCATGACATAGCAACCAAGAGCACACCATTTTGAAACTTAAAGTGTTGCCAAAATTATATGCAACACTTTAAGTTATCACCACATAAAATTGGCTTAGGATAAAAATTTCAAATAGATGTTCACTTGAACCTCTTACAGAAAGACTATCTGTCTTTCCTACTGGAACCTCTGAAGAATCATTAAAGATAAAAATTGCCTAGTCTTTTAAAATAATTTGTGATAAAAGGCACATCTATATCAGTATATTCAGGTTCCCTGTTGGATGCCACTTTGTCTAGCCTTTTATTTTCCTCACCCCTCCATTGGTACTGTTCCTGGATCACACCCAAGACATCTGCTCAACTGTGCTCTAGTCTTCAAATATGATGACGCAGCGATTAGTGGGCCAGAATGCTTAGTGCTGGGACTAGTCTGTATAATATGGTCCAGGGTGGCTTACCCTGGCGCTTCTGCTCATTTGCTAAGCAGATGGTCAGGGCTGGGGGCACATCTGTGACCATAAAAGAAATGTGTTTTCAGTGCAACCCCAACTGGCCTGAATAGAGAATGAACTCCTATTTCTCGCCTTGATTAGCTCTTACTTTAACAAAACAAGATAATTGGTCCAGGTGCTAAGTCAATAAATTAAGGAAATACTAATTATGCCCAAGAAGAAAATAATCAGGTCCAGGATGGTATGTTGTTGTGGCAATATTTATTCAGGTCAACATCTTAGAAAGAAAAAGCTAAACATTTAAAAAGTAAAGGACAAAAGACAAGTCAGGTCATACAAAGAGGACTTAGCTGCTTTAGGTAGTTATGTGGAACAGTGAAGAGAGAAGGAGAGACACTGTTTGGAAGTCTAGAAGAAGCTCTACATTGAAATATTAAATCTAGATAGTCACCATAACCATAATGTTGAACATTGTCCTGAGTGCATACACACATTATTCAATTTAATTCTCACAGTATTCTCCAAACCAGATATCTCTATCCACCTTTTACAGGCTGAGGAATCTGGGATTCAGAGAAGTTGACTCTTTCAAGATAACAACTATCACCTAAAACCAACATTCTTAAAAACTGAAAAGAGTATGAAAGAAAGAGAGGTAAAGTAAAGCCAACAGTTTAAGAAGAATAGTATCATTAAGTGCCAACATTGTAAAAGAATTGAAAAAGAAAAGGCAGGAAGGTGTGAGAGTATATAATAAAAGAAAAGTTGCCAAAGATATGAGGTGGGTTTGGAACAGGTGGACCTGTTAACATTTACATTTACTTACGTGTCTACACACAAGAGTGACATGTTGGTGTTGATGTCTCTGGGTGAAAATGTGCAGGGCATCTTCTGAATGTAGGGAATGTACGCTAAAGCAGCAGGTTCTGAAATAAATGACAGTAAGGGCGGTAATTTAGGTGGATAATAACAATAAAAGCAACAGGAGGTAAAGCCTCGAGATGTTGGAGAAGAATAGCCTGATTAGGGTCAAACTATTGTTGAGATTTGGACACTAAATATTTCAGTTTGGGTAAAAGGTAGAAAATGGATGTTCGCACCAGAAATATTTATATACAGATAAATCTAAAGATGCTAATAAATTTCATAATTTAGACTAAATTAATGTCATATATGTCCACATAAATAATGCACATACCTATATGTATATGTATATAACATTATTTTATCTATTATATCAGATATATAATACATATACATAGCTATAATGTAAAATTATCTATCTTATAATAAGCATACATATAAAGTTAACACAGTTATATATCATTTATATATAATTACTAACCATATTGTAGGTATTCATATATATATAGTTTTAGATATTGTATATTGTGTATATTATGTGATATGATTACCCATTGTAGTTAAAGTTTCTGTGTTCTCCTTATCATCTTTTTAGGAGATCAAAGAGGAAAATTATTATATTACTTGCCTTTAATTACTCAATGAAAATAGGACTGTATTATTAGGCTATTACCATCTGTCTTTCCTACTAGACAGATCCACGTGATCTGGAACTCTATGTATTTTTATGCCCTGTTGATCTCCCACACCTAGCACTGAGGTGTGAATATTATTGAATCTGTAATTTTAAAAAAAAAACACCAAACTATTAAATTCCAAAAACTAAAGGATGGGAGAAGCATGATAACAAAATAGTGTCAATTCCTGCATAACAGTTATGCAGGAACTAATAAAGCAAGAATTTATTGGAAGAAATCTGGTATCAGTGAAGGGGGAAAAAAACACAGAAACTTGGAATAGCAAGTTGAAAATTCAAAATAAAATTTAAAATAACACAGACTTTTTAAATTAAAATTAGGACGTCATGGATGAACTTCTATGTAAAACATGTTAGATAGAGATTTTTTTGAAATAAAGATCTAAAGCTATACATTGTATTTCATCACATGGATGGCCAGGAATATTTTGCTAATCCAGGCTATTCTTTTTTGAAAAGTTTGTTTGTCGAGAACTACCGGAATAGCAATGCTTTCATATTTGGAAGTCTCTATCTCATAAATAAACCACATATAGGAGGTTTAACTGGCAGTGATGCACATAGACACTAATGGGAAAACCTTAAATCCTGGCTATTTAAGAACAAGTCAGATGAAGGCAAGAGGTCATTCAGCTATTATGACTTAATTTGACATGGCTAACTCAAAAGCCATGTGTTTTACTATCCCATTCTTGGATCATTCTCACTGCTTTCTTCGCCCACTTGTTATGATACATGATGCATAATACAAAACAGCTCCTGGCCCATTTTTTTAAATGGTGGGAAAATATTTATTTATTTATTATTATTATTATTATTTTTTTGCTGTTTACTTTATGATTCTTCTATAGGAACAACTCTGTTCTGATATCTTCAATTTTGCCACTTTCTTTTGACATGTCTTGTCGTCAGATGCCCCAATATGTTGTTACTTGAGGAGATTTAAGTTTTCTGATATGAATTCAGTATTTTTCCTCATCATCAACTTGACAGCTTTTCTCTTATACCTTTCTTCTTGTTCTTCCTCTTTAGCTCTGGGAAGAAGAGAGTTCTCATTCATCTTATATTTTCTTTCCATTTCTCTCTGATTTTCTTTAGATCTCAGTACCAATTATAAACCCCCATCCTAGCCCAAATGTTCTTCTACTAACTACAAATTTTGTTTCAGCTTCTCTTTTTCTCTCTTTGAATTCAATTTCCCAAGATGTATCATCTGTTATCTCTATGTCTCCACATCTTCTTTGTTCCTGCCTAGGGATTGGCTTTAGTGCAGACGAAAGGGTATAAGGAATTTACTAGCTGGAGAAGACTAGCATAATACCACCTTGGGGGAATCCCCACCTGTTGTCCAGATGCTTGCTGGAAACTTTGGTCTTTGTATCATCTTTAGCCTCAATCTTCGAGCCTCCTTATGCAACAATACTCCGATCTATCAACAACTGGCTCAAGATCCCAGGTCTATGTCAACAATGACTCGTACCATTTCTGTAGCCCTAACCCATTGTGTTACCTCATCTTTTTTCTGCTTTCCTAACTTTTAAATATCATCTTGAACTCTCACACTCTTCAATTTACCTCAAAATACTTTTGGTATTCCCACACTAATGCTAGGGTCTGTGGCAGGGCCTTGAGAATACCAACTTGAAAAATTATCCATATCTCTTCAAGGATTGATGCTTTTGTTTCCTCTCCACTCTCCCACTGCCTTAACTATCTGCCAACTGGCTTCCATCAACACTGCTCTTCTGAAATTGTTCTCTCTAAGGTTGCCAATGGTTTCCTTGATCCAAAATTAAATAGTTTTTTTTTATTTAATATTCTGTTTGTTCTCTCTAGGGTTGCCAATGATTTCCTTGTTCCAAAATTAGGGTTTTTTTTTAAATTTAATATTCTCTTTCCCCTTGACTTTTCTCCTATTATTGGTTTTATTGAGCATCCGTTGGCAACTGCCTCATCTTGTCTCTTATAATGCTTTGCTTATACTCCAGCCGCTACAACTGCTTCATTTTATTTTCCTTGATATTATTTTAATGGACCGCCTAATCAAGTTTGCCCAATATCGGATCCTGATTTTCCATTTTTACTTTGCACTGTCTCCCAAAAACAAACTACAACAACAAAAAATCTAACTTCAAGACTTAAACTAATGAGGAGCTATATTTTATTCATCTTGTTTCATTCATTTATTAAGCATCTTTTTTTTATCTCTAAATCTGATGTTTTACCTAAACTTCGTACCTAAAAAGTGAGGAAGTAGATTAAATCTTTAAATAATGATGAACTTTAAAAATTCAATGGCAGTGTAATAGCAAATCCAAGTTGTCTTTCAAGTTCCACATTTACATTTATAGTTGCTTACTTAACTTCAGCATTTCTACCTCCACTAAAATATTCCAGCACAAAATGCTCTTCATGTTAACACATCTGTAGAATAGGGAATTGTTTTGCTCCTTTAATTCTGCCACTTTTTCATATATCTACATTTTTATTATTAATGCCTTGAACATATAGCTGAATTCAAAAAGAAGATAAATGATAAGCCCAGTCTTTTTTTGAAATAGTGCTTTTGCTCCAGAATTTAGACCTAGGATCCTGGAATAATTTTTGAGTTTCCTCTTCCTTACTTTCTAGATAAAAGGAGTTGCCAAATCCTCTTTGTTCACCTTTAGTAATAAAAGCAATCATGAATAACAGGTGCCTGGGTGGTTCAGTCAGTCAAGTGTCCCACTTTTGATCTTAGCTCAGGTCTTGATCTCAGGGTCATGAGTTCAAGCCTGGCTTTGGTCTCCACAGTAGGTCTGGAGCCTACTTTAAATAAAAGGCAATCATGAATAATACCTGATATTAGAATATAGCTTGGAAGTTCACATTGCTTCCTCCCACATATTATCTCATGTGAGATAGAGAGAAGAAACAGATATGCAGGAAATAATAGTATTATCTCACATAATGAGTTTGGTGTAATTTTCCCATTTACCATATGGTATGCTGAGGCTGAGCTAAATGATTCATAATTTAGGATTTATACTAACTCTATTATGCCCTATGACACTAGTTCATGATATTCAGTGACTCTCAAGCTTTTTTTTTCCTTCCTATATTTGCTAATTATATATAGTTTAGGTCTTATTATCTCCAACCTAAATTAGTAGAAGAGGTTATTTTGTTTCACTACACCTTGGCTATTTCTACTATTCATTCTGCTCGTTGTTATCATTCTTTGTTACATTCACATTCCATTTAAAATAGTTTTTTTTCTTCTGATTTTAAAACAAATAGATTTTCAAACTCCTGAAGATGTTTTATTTGTTTTCCTCTGGCATTTACTATTGTGGAATAAAAATTTGAGGCTCTTTTAAATTTTGTTTCTTTGAAGGTTCGTTTGGTATTTGAGTTTTTGTTTGTTTTGCTAATTGTGTGTTTTTAGAGATTCATCTCCATTTGCTTGTGCCTATGTCTCATCATTGGACTGTTTAGATTTATGTTTTCAATTACACGTTGTGCTTGTTTATATTTTATTTATCTTCTCTTCTTCCCAAACTCATGTAATAAGTATTTTGCATTTGTTTCCATTTTGCTAATCATGGGTTTTTTTTTTCACTTTAATTTGTGAAAAAAGGGATAAAAAGGAAATGAGGCAAAATACTCTGAAGATTAATCAATTAAAATTTCACTTTAGAAAATCAGAGAAGGGGTGCCAGAGTGACTCATTTGGATAAGCATCTGACTCAATATCAGCTCAGGTCATGATCTCTCAGTTGTGAGATCTAGCCCCAAGTTGGGCTCCAAGCTGGGTTTGGAGCTTCCCTGGGATTCTTTATCACCCTGTCTCTCTGGCCCTCCCCACTTGTTCTCGTTCACTCTCCCTCTCTCAAAATGGATAAATAAACTTAAAAAATAAAAATAAAAAATCAGAAGAAAATCATAGTAACTGTAAAGTAAAAGAAATGACATAATACCATTTTGAACAGAATATCATGACATAGAAAGAAAAAAAATGGAATAGAGAGCTTCAACGAAGCCAAAAGTTGTTTCTTTGAAAAGATGAATAAGTCAGCAAACTTTTGGCAAGACTAAAAAGACTTAAAATCACCCTAAATTTTAGGAAACAGATAAATCTCTTCAGAGTGATTTAAATACTGCATTAGTTTTTACTAGATAATGCCTATATTATTTCTATTCCTAAGATGGAAACATTTAACACCTGTTTCTGCTTAATAAAATGTAAATATACTACTGGGTCTAAATTTTTTCTGCACTTAAGGATACATTTGAGACTAACAATATGGAAGCTAAATATTGTAGAATAAAATTTGCCAAATAAAGAAAAAATATCTTTCAGATTCTTCTCTTAAGGCATTTTAAATTTAAAATTGTCTAGAGGAAAATGCACTATTTTGACTTATTTAGGAGATACAAAATTTCAGCTCAATAAACCTTTGTTGAGTGTACCAGACGTAGTGAAACCCTTGAAAGCCCTCTCAAATTCCAGAAGAGAGGTGCCTGGTCAGACTTCAGGAAAGATGTGAAAACACAAGATATATATACAAAGAAAGATCCATATGAGAATTCTATGAGTCAAAAAATTAAGAACTACAGCAAGAGAAAACTTTATGGATGAAGATGTTATGTGTGTGTGTGCATGCATGTGTGTGTATCAGCGTGTATGTGTGTGTGGATTAGCGAGGTAAAAAAAATGACCATGTATTAGCACATGCAAAGGATGCTGGTATTTGTAAATTCTCAACTCCCAAATGAAAAAAAAAAATATATATATACACACACATATATATACATACATACATATGCACATATATGTACATACATATGTACACATGTACATATATGTACATATATGTATATATGTATATATGTACATGTATGTATATGTGTATATATATATATATAATATGAGTATGTATGTGTATGTGTGTATTAGTGGTTACTTCATCTCACCAACCATATATATATATATATATGTCTATCAACCATTTATATATGATACCATATATATACACCCTAGTTTTTTTCTGTGCCATCTCTGGCACACTTTCTAATGGATTTCATTTAATTAAATTTGGAATATTCATGGGGAAACTTTCTAATAAATTTCTTATTTTCACTGTTGACAGGGGCAAACACAGTCGTTTGCATGTTTACTGTTCATCACAACACATGAGACATCATTTGCATGCACCATGAAAGAAGTTAAGTCTGGGTGGCTCAGTTGGTTAGGCGTCCAACTGCGGCTCAGGTCACGATCTCCAGTTTCATGAGTTCGAGTCCCACGTCGGGCTCTGTTCTCACAGCTCAGAGCCTGAGCCTGTTTTGGATTCTGTGTCTCCCTCTCTCTCTGCCCGCCCTCCGCTCGCACTCTGTCTCTCTCTCTCAAAAATAAGTAAACATTTAAAAAAAAAAGTTAAGTGAAAAATGTCTCACATTTATGAGCACTGGGATCCAAATTTCAGTTGTCCTAGCACTAATGAAATTTGTAACTTTGAGCAATACCACCTTCTGTACTACGGTGGGGGATATCCTACTTATATGAAGACTCCTACTCTACAAAAACAACACGGCATGTTTATTTTACCGAGCTTTTACTCCAGTCTTTTCATACTAACAAAGGGGGATTAGATCCTGTATGAGAGAAGTGACTTTTGCTAAAGCTGGTATCTTTATCGCACACATGTGTGTATGCATGTGTCAGAGAGAGAGATTGAAAGAGACATGGTTGTAAAACGTGTTACCCCTAGTTTATTACCATTGGGTAATGAGCTTGGGTAATGAATTTAAATGATATTTCAATGCTATTGAAGCACTATCTTCTTTACTACTAATTTTCTTTAAAAGTTATACTTTTGCCTTATTGAGTCAGAGATTGCTAATTCCATGAAGAGGGGAAAAGGAAAATAAAAGAGGCTTTGGGATGGTATATTCAAGGAATCCTAAAATTATGATGGTCTACTATTCCCTTTATTTCATAAACCATATGTTCTGCTTCCTATTTAGGGGAGATATAACACAGATGACATCTGGAAGGCTTTTACTGCCCTTAATTTTTTTTAAATCCCTGTCCTAAATAAAGCTTAGGTATTAGAAGTGGTACAGAAATGTACAAGCATGCTTTGTGACTAGGACTAGTCCTAACATTTCAATGTAAAAGGCATTGGTTTTATATTTTATATCCAATTTACTCAGCATAAATGAATTTTGGAACCTGAGTATTATGTGGAGCTCAATTAAATAAGCTAGCAAATATAGACACTCATTTCTTAAGTCAAGACATTTAGCATTTAAAAAAACAAAACAAAACAAAACAAAGGTAGCACTCATTTTAATACCCCAAATCAGAAATGAAATATTTGGAAACAGGAAAATGTGTTTGAGAACTAAATCTGTAATAAATCTTGCTTACTTGTTTAATGAAGAAATGCTTCAATCAGAAAGCACATGGGATATTATGACCGAACCAAGACCCAGATATGTGAGGTGGACTTTTAAATGCCTCCAGTTGTCTCTAATTAATACACATCCTTCACCTTGAAATCGAAAACAAGTATAGCATCAAGGGATTTCATTAGTGTTAAGAAGTTTAAACATAGCATCATTAAATGGTATCTGAGGAAAATCTAGTCCGAATGGCATTTACTTTTTTTTTTTTTTTTAATTTTTTTTTTCAACGTTTTTTATTTATTTTTGGGACAGAGAGAGACAGAGCATGAACGGGGGAGGGGCAGAGAGAGAGGGAGACACAGAATCGGAAACAGGCTCCAGGCTCCGAGCCATCAGCCCAGAGCCTGACGCGGGGCTCGAACTCACAGACCGCGAGATCGTGACCTGGCTGAAGTCGGACGCTTAACCGACTGCGCCACCCAGGCGCCCCTGAATGGCATTTACTTTAAAAAACTAGGAAAACCAAATAGTTATATATATATTTCATTTCATCAAGAAGATATCAAGTACATATACGAAGATATCAAGCCATATATGAAGAACATCACAGAAGTTTTTACAATGCAGAAATAAAGATTCTTAATGTCAGCTTCTTCCATAAACAAAAAGATTTTTATACAGCTAATTAATGTTCTAACATCAATTTTATAATTAAAGTCAAGTTTAAGACAATCTAACTTCAACATTTGCTGTAAAAAATGTGTTGGAACATTGTTCCCCAGAAACTTTAAAAATAATATCCTATTTCATATTTAATATGGGTCACCACTGGTAAGTAAAATATGCTTATGCCTCAGAGTATACGGAATATTCCACAGCTTCCAAAAGAATAGTGTGATTTCAGTAGCCACTAACCACATGTGGATATTTACTTTAATTTTTTAAATTTTTTAGGTCTGTTTATTTATTTTGAGAGAGAGAGAGTGAGCGAGCAGGTGAAGGGCAGAGGGAGAGAGAGAGAGAGAGAGAGAGAGAGAGAGAGAGAGAGAGAGAATTCCAAGCAGGCTTCACACTGTCAGCACAGAGCCAGACATGGGGCTCAAACTCACGAACTAGGGAAGTCAAGAGTCGGATGCTTAATTGACTGAGCCACCCAGGCGTCCCACCATATGTGGATATTTACATTTTATTTTAATTAAAATTAAATATAATTTGGGGCACCTGGGTGGCTCAGTCGGTTAAGCGTCCAACTTTGGCTCAGGTCATGATATCGTGGCTCATGAGTTCAAGCCCCATGTCTGGTTCTGTGCTGACAGCTCAGAGCCTGGAGCCTGCTTCAGATTCTGTGTCCCCACTCATACTCTGTCTCTGTCTCCGTCTCTCTCTCTCAGAAATAAATAAATATTAAAAATAAGTAAATAAATAACATTAAATACAATTTTAAAATTAAGTCCCTTAGTTCCTCACATTCCAAGTACTCATTACACACATATGGCTAGGGGTTGCTGTACTGGACATCACAGATACAGAACATTAGCACATGACAAAAAGTTCTACTGGAAAAGGATGCAGAGTCCAGAGAAAGATTTCAAGAATAGGCATACAGAGCTTCAGTAAGTGTTAAAAATGGTAGAATTTTTTTTTTTTAAATGGCAGAATTATTTAGTTTGGAAAGAAGAAAAAGGCTTGGCCTTATGATGGTCTTTGAATGACAGAAAAGTACAAAGAGACAGAGCCAGCTGTTTTTCATATACTGGGTTGAGAGAGGAAGGATCAATTTAGAATATAGAGAAGGAATTTAAAACAGAAGGAGTGAGGGTTATTTAAAAAGTGAATGACTTACAGGAATCTTCCCATTCATGGCTTTCTATGAAAAAGCCACGTAGCTAGTGAAATCTGTGAATATTTATCATTGATAATTAAGTGAAACGCCTAGATCTCCTTTCTAAACTCAGAGGAGTCAAAAAATCAATCAATCAATCAATCAATATTTATTGGGTAGATACTATATTGGGCACTGTACAAGAGATAAAGTATACAACAGGAACACTAAACACAATTTACCGAATCCCTCCCCTTACAGTATCACATTCTAGGAATGAGGAAGATAAGGAATATATAAATACCCAAATAAAATAGTTTCAGGTAATAACAGGGTCATAAAAAAGATAACATCGCATAAAATGGAGAATATGATGGTGGGTAGTACATGAATTTGAGAAGTCAAAGGAAGGTCCCTCTGAAAAGTTGATATTTGTGTTGAGATCCACCACGTCTGGAGAATAATGAAGAAGGGGAAGAGTACTGAGTATCAGAGAAATATTCAGGGGCCATCTCATATAGGTCCTGTGGGCCATGATAGGGAGCTTATGTTAATCTGGTTGCAATAGGAAGACAATGAATGATTTAATGAGATCACCCTGGCTCTTTTTGACAACTGGGACATACAGCCAGGAACAGTCGGGTGAGCAGTCAGTGAAAGATAACATGATTGGATCACAGATTTATCAGTAGGGTTGCCAATGAAATGTCAGATTTAATATTTTGAGGTAGAATGGAATCCATTAATGGGTTGGAAGTAGTGAGTAAGATTTAAAAAAAAAAAGAGGAAGTAAAGGATTATTCTTAGTGTTTGACGTGGGCAAAGGACAAAGGGCTGAATAATGGAGGACCTTACTGAATTAGTGGAGACTTTGTGTGGGGACATATTTGTGCAAAGCTCCCTGCGAAGTCTGAAGTATGTTTTAGACATTAAAGTTGACATGTGAAACAGACATTTGGATATAGGAATCTGTGAATCTGGGGAGGGTCCACCAGAAAAAAATAAGGATTTAGAAAATTTGAACATTTTTGTTAAATATCTTGATCTGACATTATTAGAATATGACTGCAAAATATGTAATCGTTGAATGTGCATGTTCCCCATGGTAAACTATCTGCTTGGCTATAAAGTACTTCTAACTCAAGATTAAAATCTTATAAATTCTGATCTAAAACTATCATAGAATTAAATTAGAATTGATTGACAGTAAAATATCTAGAAAATATGCAAATATTTGGCAATTAAATACATTCTTGTAAGTAAATCAAGAATTTTTAAAGAATCACCAAAAAGTAGGAAAATATTTTCACCGAATAATAATGAAAACAAGCACATTAAAATTTAGTGGATACAGCAAAATCACTTCTTAGAAGTTTATATTTTTAAATGCCTATATGAAGAAAAGAAAATAACAAAAATAATGATTCTTAATTTTTTAAGAAGCAAAGAAAGGAACAGAAAATTAATCCCAGAGTAAAGTTATTAAAAAACAGTATAAAAGCAGAAAGCAATGAACTAAATAACAATAGACAAAAATTTTAAAAGCCAAAATTTGGTTCCACTTAAAGGTTAATAAATTTGCCAGATTTACCTACAAAAAATAAGAAGATACCAATTACCAAACTGTAATAAAGATAGAAATAAATGAACTAAAACTGTCTTTACTCATAGTTAATATAACTGCTTCCAAAGAAACACCTGGGAAATCTATAAAAATATACTAGAGGGGCGCCTGGGTGGCTCAGTCAGTTAAGTGTCCGACTTCGGCTCAGGTCATGATCTCACGATCCTCGAGTTCAAGCCCCGCGTCGGGCTCTGTGCTGACAGCTCAGAACCTGGAGCCCATTTCAGATTCTGTATCTCCCTCTCTCTCTGCCTCAAAAATAAATAAACGTTAAAAAAAATTAAAGAAAAATACTAGAACTAACAAGAAAATTTAGAAAGTTCATTGCATACAAATATATAGAAATCAATTGTATTTCTATATACTAATCGAAAACAAATAAAATTAAAATAGAAATATTTATTTGCAATAACATCAAGAAAACCTAAAATAATTGGGAATAAATTCAACAATTTTAACAAATGACACAAAAGACTCCTACACCGAAAACTGTAACATGTTGCAAAGACAAATTGATAACTAAAATTTTCCTTATCCTCAAACTGATGTGTAAACTCAATGCTCTCTTGATCCAAATTTCATCAGTATTTGTTGTATATACTAACAAACTGATCCTAAAACTTAAGTGGGAATGCAAATGATTGGCAATAAACAAAACAGTCATGTAAGATAACAAATGTGAAGAAATTGCACTTCCTGATTTTAACTCTTACTTTAATGTTAAGGTTATCAAAACAGGATGGCTAAATCTAGAAATGTAGATAAATGGACCAAAACGAAGAGTTCTAAGATACACTGATACTCATATGGTCAAGTGGTTTTCAACCAAAGCAATAAACAAGAAAATAAATCCTTTGAACAAATGGTGCACCAAACTGACTTTCTATATAAAATAAAATAAACACATACCTCATAGCATAGACTACCATTAAATGCAGATGGTCATAGCTTTAAACATAAAAGTTAAAGGTACTAAAATTCTAGAAGAAATAACAGGAGAAGGCCTTCACAAACTTGGGGTAGGCAAATATTTTTTTAGGAAGAATCATAAATCACTAGGCACATACAAAACAAAGAAAAGTTGAACTAGATCATAATTTAAAATTTCTTATGAAAAGTTTACATAAAAGACAGAAGGAGGCAAGGGACATAAGGGAGGGGAAATATATGTATATTTTGGTATATTATATATATTTTCTGTAGGTCTCTGTCTCTCTTTATATATAAATATATATAAATATTTATATATATAAAGATTAACCAAAGATTTATAACAAGATATAAAATAATTTGCTATATAAAATAATTAAAAAGACTAATTAAATATGTGCCAACTTGAACAAGCATTTATTAGAGAAATGAAAACATATGTCCACAAAGACTTATTAGAGAATATTAATAGTATCCTTATTCATAATAGCCAAATATTAGAAACAACCCAAATGTCTAACAACAGGAAAATGTATATACAAATTATAGTGTATCCAAAACATGGGACACTTAAAAGGAATAAACTATTGATACAACAGAGTAATAGATTTCAAACTTCTTTCATCTGGCAAAAGGAAAGAAGCCAGACATAAAAGCAGATACTGGATGAGTCCATTTACATGAAGTTTAATAACAAGTACTACTAACTAACCTATTATGGTAACAAAGGAAATGCTGCTTATGGACTTTTGGGACTGATTAGAAAGGGACACAGGTCTGAGTTTCTATTTGTGACTGAGGCTCATAGGACTAGGAGACATGCTAGCACTCATTGTAGAAGTCATGTCACTTGATGACTATGTATCTGAGCACAGCTACTGTGTCCTGTGATGGAAAGACTGACCGGTGAGCAAGCAGCAATTGAAGAATGCAGTGGGCAGATCCTGAAAATTCAGACTTTGGAACAGTTCCAGTATCCAGCAAGTTGGGATAAAAGACTGATACTGGACACCTTGAGAAAGAATGGATGAATCTTAATATTTCATTACTTATTCACATTAAAAATACATTTCTTTAGCAATCATTTGGTGTTGACTTCTAAGTTCTTCCATAAGGCATTCTAATGGTGTCACTTATTTAAAAAGATTCACTGGGGCGCCTGGGTGGCGCAGTCGGTTAAGCGTCCGACTTCAGCCAGGTCACGATCTCACGGTCCGTGAGTTCGAGCCCCGCGTCAGGCTCTGGGCTGATGGCTCGGAGCCTGGAGCCTGTTTCCGATTCTGTGTCTCCCTCTCTCTCTGCCCCTCCCCCGTTCATGCTCTGTCTCTCTCTGTCCCAAAAATAAATAAAAAACGTTGAAAAAAAATTTTTTTAAAGATTCACTGATAACTTTGAGCAAAGGGTTTCCCTTTTAATTTTGTTGTTAGCACATACTTCCATGATCAGTATCTGTATGTATAAATTAATCACCTAGAACCACACAAAAGGAGGCTATTATAAATTTTAGCAGGAATGGTCTAGAATCAAATGATGACCTGTTCAATGATGTTCTTCTGAAACTTTCCTATAAAATTGCACAATACATCCTAATAATTATATCTTACTTGTTCTTATAGCTGCATAAAAGAAATGCATTGAATCATTTAACTATTTTTTTCACAAATATCATTAGGGAAGTATTTCATTCATTCATCATTTTATTCATCCCTCAAACATTACTGAGTATTCTGTGTCAGGCACTGTGCTAAATTCTGAGACAATCAGAAGCTAGAACAGTTTGGTAGAGTTTTGTTACACAATGAAAGCTGTATTATGTTAAAAACAATTCAGGATAATAAAAATTCAAATTAATATAATGTATTACTATGTAGCTATAATAACAGGAAATGCTTTCTGGGTTACTTATAGTCTGTGGATTTCTTCAGAGCTTTAGGGGTCCTGTTAATCCTTAAATTATCAATGCAAAAATAGTCAAGACATCATCTCCAAATGAATGTAGAAGCTGGAGCTTAATAATAGACAGGACATATTCTCTCAAGGAATGTCAGAGTCACTTGCCAATGGATAATTTAATTTCTGTCTTTTGTAGGGAGGGTGGGGAAATTCATTATATGCAAGTTTCTTATATATGCTAACAATTGTTGTAGACAATTTAGCATAATTATGTAACATAATCTTCACAACGATTCCAGATTCTGTATCCCTATTTTCATAGGAAACCAGGATTCAGACATATTGAGGGTTGTCTAATTTCATCCAGCTACTGCAAAGCCTTGTTTACCTTCAGTAAGAGGCTATACGCTGTTCATCTGATTGCATTCAGAATCATTCCGAACACGTTGTTAGAGTGATTCAAACAGAAATGATCACAGCACTTTCATGGGTATTTCGCTTTAGAGTTTGTAAAATGTTCATATATACACACATATCATCTCATGTGTTCCTTAAAATGACCCTTGCTCTTGGCATACACATTGAAAAATTGATAAAACTGTTTTGGAAAGAATGATGTACTAGAAAAATCCTTTCGATGCCATCTCATTCGAACTAGCTTAAAGTAATTAGGTTTATTTCAGGAGCAGAAAAATGAAACATGGATTTAAGAGCTTAGTTAAGGAAACATCATTGTGCTACACTATACTCCCCAAAGTATTTTAGTGAGATATTCTGGACCACCTGATTATTTTTGAGAGCTAAATGCAACAAGGGAATATCCAAGAAGTTTTCTGAGTATATCATTTCTCTTTGGCATCCAGCACAATTAATTACAATATCAATAAGGAGGTTTGGTGGTAACAGGGAGACACATGTTAGAAACCATGAATATGACAGTGATTCATGACTTGATTTTCTAACATGTGGACTAAGCAATTCAAGGGGTAAAATGTTGTAATTTCAAGTATACCACCTTTCTACCATAATTAGGTTGAAAACAAAACCTTTGTTTTCTGAAATAGTGTTAAACTCTATGTGGAAATAATAGAGTTCAATGTACCCTTCACCTATCTTTCCCCAATGATAACATTTTAAATGATCATAATACAATCATCAAAATCAGGAGAGTGGCACAATACTATTAATTAAACTACAGGCTTTATTTATATTTCAACTGTTTAATTTTTAATTTTGCTTATATTCCTTTATTCTTCTTTTTATTTATTTATTGATGTTTTCTTAAGGAAAGTTTTAACTTGTGCTTCTGTTGAGTTGTCAAGAGGTATCGATTTTTATATTGATAGTCACAAGTTGGGAATGGAATAGAAGACTTCCTTCTAGGGGATAGGAGAAAATTCTGTAAGTTATCCCAAAGGGGTACAAAAAAGACAAAGACATCTTATCTTCTCTTTTGTGAGAATAGCTAATACAGAAACTTCTTGCTTTAGGTTTTGGCTCACCCTATTCAAAAGAACAGAGAGTAGGCTAAAACTACAATCTACACTGAACATAATCTAGTTAGCAAAATAATACAATATATTAAAATATAAAGTATATATTTTATATTGTCATTAAAAATCAATAAAAGCCAAGCAAGACTTTTTAATGGAAATTGAACTACCTAAAAGCTGCAAATAAAAGTGCAGGTTAGGCACCGAGGCCCAGGTTACTTCTTCATTTTAAGGGCATTTCATGAGGAGCTTTGGGGAAGGTTTGGTTCTCTTGGTGGTTTCCTTGTGGGAACACTTGGGGCAGAAAACTCTTAACTGGCACCAGGACTTGGGTTACTGCGATTTAAATGTCCAGAATTAACTGTAAAGTCATGTTTTATCATGATTTGCTTCTAAAATTCCCTTTCCTGTATATTAAACTTTCGTTTGATTTTATTTTTGATTATTCCTCTTTTGTATATTGCAACAAAGTCAACTACTTAACTATTTAAAGTACATTATTATAAAACAATCATTCCAATCACCCTTATTGAGGCCATTCAGGTCACAGCAATATAACCAATAAAATGTAGAACTTTATGTATATTAAAACATTTCCTGAGTTATTTTATATAGCCAAGCAATGGTTTAGTTCTGGAAAAATAAGGTCCATAAAATCCGTATTTTGGCATCATGGGCCTTGGGCCAAATTATAATGATCTTCATTAGAAAATCACTTAAATGCATTGGAAGTGGTAATGTCACATCTTCATAACTTGTTTATTCATCAAAAATAATTATTTTTTAATTTTATTTGCTCAGCATTATTTGGATTGTATCCCAACTCGGGGAAAACTGTTAATATTTCTAAACTGGAGAAAAATAACCTTTATAAAGAGTACACTACATAATGAGAATTACTCTAAGCATTCTGCATAGATAATCATTCTAAAAGTATTACTATATCATCATTTTTTCAGATGACTAAACTAAGAACAAAGAGAGATTGGAAAATTCTCATATTGCCTGGAAGAACTACTCAAAATCATCCATACATTCAATGGAATCCCTATCAAAATCTCAATGGGGATTTTTCCACAGAAATAGAAATAGAAAACTCAATCCTAAAATGCATATGGAATCTCAAAAGACCTTGGATAGCAAAGCAATCCTGAAGAAGAACAAAGCTGGAAGCATCACACTTCCTGATTTCAAACTACATTACAAATGTATAGTAAGCAAAACAATATGCTACTGACATAAATACAGGCAAAGAGGCAAATGAAATAAACAAAAAAATCAAAAGTCGAGAAACAGGTCTCCCCACAGACAGTAGACTAATATTTCACAAGAGAGCCAAGAATACACAATGCGAAAAAGATAGTCTCTTTGATAGATGGTGTTGAAAGGACTGGGTAACCACAGGCAGAAAAATGAAATTGGACTCCTATCTTACACCACTCACAAAAGTTAACTCAAAATTAAACATAAGACCTGAAAGATAAACATAAGCATAAACATGAACATAAGACTTTAAAAATAAGACCTGAAACTGTAAAACTCTTATAAGAAAACTTGGAAAGCTCCTTGACATTGGTCTTGAAAATGATTTTTTTTTGGATAGGACAACAAAAGCACAAGCAACAAAAGCAAACATCAGTAAGTGGGACTACTTCAAATTAAAAAGCTTCTGTACAGCAAAAGAAACAATCAACAATATGAAAAGCAACCTATGGAATGTTAGAAAATATTTTCTAACAATCAATCTGATAAATATACAAAGAACTCTACAACTCAATAATAACAAAACAATCAGGTTTAAAAATGGACAGATGGGGTGCCTAGCTGGCTCAGTTAGTGGAGCATGCGACTCTTGATCTCAGGGTCATGGGTCCCTGTCCCACTCTGGATGCAGAGATGACTAAAATAAATAAATCAATAAACTTAAAAAAAAATGGACAGATGAATGAAATAAACATTGTGTTTAAAAAAACACAGAAATGGCCAACAGGTACTTGAAGACATGTTCAACATCATTAGTCACAGGGAAATGCATATTAAAACCATGATGAGATATCACCCACACTTGTTATAATGCCTATCATCAAGAAGATAAGAGATAAGTGTTGGACAGAATGTGGAGAAAAGGGAACACTTGTGTACTACTGGTGGGAATGTAATTTGGTACAGCCACAATGGAAAACATATGTAGATTCCACAAAAACTTCAAAACAAAACTACCATATGACCTAACAATCTCACTTCTGGATATATATTCAAATGAAAAGAAGGATCTTGAAGAGATATTTGATCTCCCATGTTCATTGCAGCATTATTCAGTATAGTCAAGATATGGAGACAGACTAACAGTCCATCAATGGATGAATGGACAAAGACATGTTATTATGTATACAATAGAACATTATTCAGACGTAAGAAGGAAGGTAACATGGATGGACTTTAAGGGCATTATCATTTAGCAGTCTGAAATAAGACAAAGACAAATCACCATATGATGTCACTTACATGTGGAATCTAAAAGAGCTGAACTCACAGAAACAGAGAGTAGAATGGTGGTTACTGGGAATGAGGGAGGGGAGAAATTGGTCAAATTGAACAAACTTACAGTTGGAGGATGAATAAGTTCTGGGGATCTAGGTGAATGTAAGTAACAGGACTGTATTACATACTTGAAAGTCACGAAGAGAGTAGATCTTAAAATGGCCTCACCTCAAAAAAGAAATGGAATTATGTGACATTATAGCATTGCTAGCTAAAGCTATGATGGAAATCATGTTATAATACATAAATGTATCAAATCAACATAAGCTTATACAATGTTCTCTGTCAATTATATCTCAATAAAACCTGGGGTAAAAAGAAAACACACATGTTGCAAATACTAGGTCATTTGTTTTTCAACTATACTAAGAATAATTCAATTAAAATTTGTTATATTAATATGTCCATATGAATTAAATTATAATTTAAATCACATATACACAAAAAACCAAAACAACTAAGTGTCATCCCAACTCTGTTATTTCTGCAAATAATTCACCTATTGCTGTTTTGATTTCCCCCTTTATATAATATAAATAATGATGTGAATTTCATAGGACTGCTTTGAGAATGAAAATTGGATAAATGTAAAAAACATGCCTGACAATTAGTAGAGGGTGCATTTCATAATCATTACTTTCTAAAAGAATCATATTATAATGAAACACATCAATGTTGAATTAAAAGTAGATTTCCAAATTCACACATGTAGAGAGTAACCACTTGTCCAAAGTAACATGAAAAATGAATATAAATCATTCACTTGAGCTTCAGTTTGTAATTCTATTAGACCTGAAAATTTTGAAATTCCCACTGTCTTTTAAGGATTATTTATTGTATTTATTCCCACTTCTCAACAAGACTGATTTTTCATCTAGAACAGAATATATATTTTCTAATCATGCCAATGCCAGCAGACAAAATTAGCATTTAATCACCATAGAAAGTGTACTATTTTGAATTCAGCTTAAAATCCAAAAACATAGTGAAATGGATGACATTCTGTTATGTAATCTGGCCTTCAAACACTCTTCCCCCTTATGACTCGTTCTGTATTATCCTTTTTAGATCTTTTTAAAAAAATTTAATGCTTATTTTTTAATTTTAAGAGAGAAAGAGAGAGGCAGAGCACAAGCTGGGGTGGGGGGGCGGAGTTGGTCAGAGAGAGAGGGAAACACAGAATCCAAAGTAGGCTCCAGGCTCTGAGCTGTCAGCACAGAGCCTGACATAGGGCTCGAACCCATGAACCATGATATCCTGGCCTGAGCCAAAGTCAGATGCTAACCAACAGAGCCACCCAGGTGCCCCCCCTTTTTATATCTTAAATATTTTCACTTGGCTTGTGATTTATACTCTTATGGAAATATGGAGAGAATACATTTCAAGAAAACAATGCCCTGGTTATAGAAGGGGGTTCTATATAAGAAAAACTGAGGCAGTTTTGCGCACAGGGACACCCCACGGACTTTTCTCTCTGTGTTATAACTAATAGAGAGACTGTCTGATTTCTGTTTTTTTTTAATTTAGGGAAAAGTTTTATCTAGTAGACTCTATAAATCAGCCTGACGAGAATTTAATTTATCTCTAAGTGGGATGAAAAATAAAAAGACTGCCTTCTCTATCCTCCTACGTAATATTCAATAGTCTAATAAGTGGTTATAGAGCAGTATTTCAAACCTGAATTTTCTGCAACAAGAGCTTATGTCAGTGTGCTGTCAATGCCTTTAGGTTTTTAGGAAAAAAGTTTGTAGGTTGGTTGCATAATATTTTCTATTTTTCTTTGTGCTTTCTCATCTAAAAGAATTTCCTTAATGTATCCTTTTTCAGTTCATTGACATTTTGTAATTTCAATCTTGAAGATCACTTATTCTCTTTTCATCTTTTTTTCAGTCATTACCATGTTGTGGTTGCATATAATACACAGCTCTAGAATACAAATATTTAGAATCCTTATCATAGTGAGCATTTTCATTTGTGCATTAGAGAAGAAGAAATGGTAATAAATAATTTTGACTGAACTTGGTTGCTCAGTAAACCCAGGAGAGGACTGGGAAGAAAAATTCGAACAACATCTCTAAGACAGTGTGGTTTGGTAGACTCATTGCTTAAATAAGAAGTTGCATGCAAGAATTTTATAAAATCAGTGTAATATCTGAAGAAGGTGTAATTGGAAAAAACAACGGACTGTAAGTTTAGAGAAACAAGTTTTATTTCTGGCTTCACTGCTTATGACCTTGGCCAAGTTACCCAACCATCCTGGGTCTGTATTATGTCATATATGAAAAGATGGAGTTAAATTCATAGAACTTTAAGAACATTTACAACAATAAAAGTTATAATACTCTTTGGTTTAATGCTTCATCAATAGACACTTAAATCACATAGTACTTTTTGCACATGGAAGGAAAGAGAGAAATTGAATGTCAACTTTTGCTATATATTGGTTGATTTGTTTTATTTTCATTGTCAGGTATTTAGAGAAGAGCATCTTATAACTTGCTTAAGCTCACACAGCTTGTAAATTCGGGCACTGCCTTTCAAAATCAGGAATTTGTTCTAAGTCCCATTATCCTTCTGCCAGAGAGTAGTTACTCTCAAGAGTTAATACCTTTTTTTGTTTTCCAATAGAAATTCCAATATACTTAAAAGTTTTCACCTATGTTAGAGAGATGTGTTTGGGTAGTCAGGAGTTAAAAATGAGTACTTCTTCTTTGCATATTACATTTCTTAAAGATTAAGAAAATATATGCTTATTAATTAGTAAATCTAAATAATCTTAAATGGGGGCACCTGGGTGGCCCAGTCAGCTAAGCATCCAACTCTTGGTTTCAGCTCAGGTCATGTTCTCATGGTTTCATGAGTTCGAGCCCCACATCAGGCTCCAAGCTGACAGTGCAGAGCCTGCTTAGGATTCTCTGTCACCCTCTCTCTGACCCTCCCCTGCTTGTGCTATCTCTGTCTGTCTCAAAATAAATAAATAAACTTAAAAAGTCTAAATAAATAGTCTAAAATGACTTAAACTAGGTCAGCAGTAAGACTTTTACCACATATTTCACTTAGAATAATAATCTTTACATTTTAAGACAGCTTAATAATTGAAATTGCATTAGGTTCTTATATACAGCCACAGAGCAGAATTTTCTAGTATTACTTGTTAGCAAGTTCCTCTATATTCAGATAATATGGACAGTTCAATATCTAGATCTACTTTATAGGATTATAAGGTTTTTCAAATTCTGGCAAGTGATGTAGTTGTTTTGAGCCTGAGAAAGTGGGCATGGATTTAAAAATAGTTTCTAAAAAGAGCATTATTTTATTGTATTTTGCCCCGGGTCAGGGGAGAATTTATTGTAACTCCAGATGTGAGATTTTTACATGATGTAAAGACAGTTTCCTTCAGGAATGTTTCTGATTGAGGTCACCTCATTTGCATCGTGCCATCCCTTGCCTGCATTTTCCGAAGCTTGTTAGAAAACCCTTTTTGGGTATGCCTTGTCTGAAGCATTTAACATTTGTGACCCGTTTCTTTAGGACTTGCTTTTCACATTCTGTGCTGAGCAAGTCAGTGAGTTTGACCTTTGATATATAAAAAATGCACTTCAAGGAAGCTGGAGCAAGGAGAATGCCGGTGCCTTGTCATCTTTTAAACACTGAAACAAGATTTTTAAAAACACTGTGAGCATGCATATGATTGAACAATACATGTATTTAGGTTCAGAGTACAGCTTCTTTCAGCAGATGTATTTATGGATTAGGTCACAGTCACTGTCTTGCGAATTTTTTTGATGACTACAAAGACAGATAGTATTATTTTGCATTCTTATTGTTTTTATATATTCCTCTAGTCATCATAATTATTACTCAGAAGGCAAGAGCAATTAAGTAACTTTCTTGCTATGTATTTCTAATATATTTAGTTTCTTCTTCAGGCTGAATACGTAAGTTGCACATATGCATTTACATCTCCGAGGTAAAGGGGCACCTGGGTGGTTCAGTCAGTCAGGCATCCCACTTTGGCTCAGGTCTTGTTCTTACGGTTCATGGTTCAAGCCCTGCATAGGGCTCTGTGCTGACAGCTCAGAGCCTGGAGCCTGCTTCCGATTCAGTGTCTCCCTCTCTCTGGCCCTCCCCCACTCACGGTCTGTCTCACTCTCTCTCTCAAAAATAAATAAACATTAAAAAAAAATCTCCTAGGTAAAAATCACTTCATGTCATTTTTAATAGTAAATATGTTTTATTCATTTAAAATATCCTAAGAAAACATTCACTCAATCTACCCAAATGCAACAAAATTTCTGGTCATTCATCATCTTTCACATAAAAGCAATACAAAAAAATTGAAGGGAAGTATAATTAGGTACCTCCATTTTCTAGTTTTATTTTTCTGTATAAGGGTCACATTCAAACTTTTTATTTGGATTTGGTGCAAAATTATTCACTTTTACTTGGATTGTATTTGGTACTTCTAAAGTGGAACTTGTGAAGGGCACCTGGGTGGCTAGTCAGTTAAGCATCTGATGCTTGAGTTTGGCTCAGTCATGATCTCGTGGTTTGTGGGTTCAAGCCCCACATCAGCCTCTGCACTGATAGTGCAGAACCTAGTCTCTATCTCCCTCCATCTCTGCTCCTCACCTCCCCTCACAAAATAAATAAATAAACTTAAAAAAAAAGAGTATGGAGTGCCTTGGACGGCTCAGTTACTTAAGCGACCAACTCTTGGTTTTGGCTCAGGTCATGATCTCCTGGTTCATGATTTCAAGCCCTACATTGGTCTCCTCAGCTGGAAGCATGGAGCCTGCTTGGGATTCTGTCTCTCCCTCTCTCTGCCCCTCCCCTGCTTGTGCTGTCTCTGTCTCTCTCAAAATAAATAAATAAACTTAACTAAAATAAAATAAAATAAAATAAAATAAAAAAGTGGAACTTGTGAAAACTACTTTTATAAATATAGATTTTAATGTTTCATTCATTCAACACATTTATTGCACATTTATTAATGGTGAACATTATGCTAGATGTTGGATATACAATGAGTATAGGACTTGGTCCTGTCTTTTAGACAGTATAAAAATAAACAGGCAATTAACTGAGACTGATAATTTATTTGATGGGAATAAGTACAGGGTACTACAGGAGAACACAGGAGGCACACCAATTTCATTCAGAAGTAATGGAGGAGGCAAAGGGGAGGAAGTGGTGTTTTAGCTAAGACCTGGAGGTTGAGAAATTAGCCAGAAAAAAACAAAAATTACATTAGGAGAAAAAAGAACTCTAAGACTTTAAGAGTTTCTTCAGATATACATCAATTCCTCTTTCACACCTCAATTGATAAATATCAAACTGGAATGTACCTTGGAGAGAATAATCAACCCTTCATTTTATGGTTGAGACTCATGGTCTTGAAATGACTCACCTCAAGTGATAGAATAAATTCATGGCATAATCAGAACTTTGACCCAAGGCTCTTATTAACATCTGTCCTCATGAAGTATCCCAGTAAATCACTTCTACCTGACTCCTCCAGCAATTTCTACAGAAACCTTCAGCAATTTAGATACAGAATAAGATTACCTAAAACTTTGTTTATTTAAAGTCATAATTAAAAAAAACTATTGCCCTTGGGAGGGAGACAAGATGACGGAACAGCACAGAAGTTTTATGTGTGTCTTGCATCCATGAAATACAGCCAGACTAACACTAAACCATCATACACACCTAGAAAACTGATCTGAGGATTAACACAACAATCTGCACAACGTGAACCACAGAATTCAGCAAGTACGTGGCACAGAGAGGTAAACTTGGGGAGAGAGATGGTGCGGGAAGGGAGGTGCTTTTGTGTGCGGAGAGAGGACAGAGACGGGGGTAAGAGGGTGGAGGGAGAATATGGGAAAAGCACCCCTCCCCAAAAGCAGCTGTAGAGAAAATGGAAAATTGGAAACAGCCACAGGGACTGAACTAAAAAAGGAGAAAGGAGAAAGGAGAAGGGAGAGGTTTAAATTTCACTGAGACTGTAAACAACGGGAGCACAAAGGCTGCAACTCTGCAGCTCGATACCTTGAGGTGCTCTGGTGGGAAGGGCGAATCTCCAGGAGCAGAGTGGGGTCTGGGAGGTTCTCGGGCCACACAGGGAGAAGCGGTTCCACTACTGGAAGGACATTTGTAGAGGCTGTGAGGCAACCTGGGCCCAGTAGATCCCAGAGAATGGCCACATTTGCTGGTGCTGGAACAAGGTCCTTAAGGGTGAAGTGTGGTGCCAGATGTGTGTCGTCATTTTCCATTACCCCTGAAACGCTGCTGCTACACTATCTCGCAAACTTTTTCTGGGGCGGGCTGGCACCTGGCCACAGTCCTTGGGCACCGGCAGCAGCATGGTCCCACGAACTTTCCTGGGTGCAGCTGGCATTCAGCCATTGCTCAGTGAGACCCTCTACAGAGGGGCAGACCGGGACAAAGCCGCAATCCCTCAGAACTATGGGGCCGGGAAAACAGCTGCATCTGAGACAAAACTCAGGAGAGAGGTACTACCTGGGGGTGGGTCACAGACAGGGTAAAAGTGGGGAGTGGATGAAAGCTGAAGACAAAGGATGGGTGTGTGATTGCTGATCGGGGAGAATAGAGTTCTTATACTAAAGACTGGGTAGATGGGTGATGCCATTTTCACAACTCTCGCGCATGCGCATATGCACCTACAAGCGCAGTAGGCTAGTAGCGCCATCTAGTGGAGAATGGAGCCATTACACTAAGCCCCGCACAACTGGGCCAACCTTGCTCTTCAAGAACACAAGTCTCACCACCTGCTTAGTTTATGGACTATAAAGCACTTCATAGTCTGACTTCCAGGGGAAAATGTAATTTCAGTTGTATTTCAATCTGTTAGCAGGTCCATCTATTTAATTTTCTTACTATTTTTTTTTACTCTTCTTCACTTCTTTTTCTTAAATACAGAAAGAGAAAAAAATCATTTTTATTTTCAATTTTTATTAAAAATATTTTTGTACTATATTTTTTACTTCTGTGTGAATTTTTTCAAATTCTAGTTTACTTCCATCATTTCATTTTAGTCTACTTCAGTGTATTCATTTTTTTCAAATTTTCAAACGATTATCTTTTTTTGTTATTCTTTCCCTTTTTTCCCTAATCTATCAACCACTTTAAACACCCAGACCAAACCACACCTAGGATCTAGCATCATTTATTTGATTTTGTGTGTGTGTGTTTAATTTTTTAATTTTAATATTTTTAATTTAAATTTTTTAATTTTAATTTTTTCTACCTCATTAATTCTCTTCTCCCTTCAAAATGATGAAACGAAGGAATTCACCCAAAAGAAAGAGCAGGAAGAAAGGACAGCCAGGGACTTAACCAACACAGATACAAGTAAAATGTCTGAACCAGAATTTAGAATCACGATAATAAGAATACGAGCTGGAGTGGAAAAATTAGAGATTAGAATCCCTTTCTGTGGAGATAAAAGAAGTAAAAACTAGTCAGGATGAAATAAAAAATGTTATAACTGAGCTGCAATCATGGATGGATGCCGTGGCAGCAAAGATGGATGAGGCAGAACAGAGAATCAGTGATATAGAGGACAAACTTATGGAGAATAATGAAGCAGAAAAAAGAGGGAGATTAAGGCAAAAGAGCATGATTTAATAATTAGAGAAATCAGTGACTTATTAAAAAGGAACAACATCAGAATCATAGGGGTTCCAGAACAGGAAGACAGAGAAATAGGAGTTGAAGGGTTATGTGAGCAAATCATAGCAGAAATCTTTCCTAATGTGGGGAAAGACAGACATCAAAATCCAGGAAGCACGGAGGACTCTCATTAGATTCAACAAAAACTGACCATCAACAAGGCATATCATGGTCAAAGTCACAAAATACCCAGGCAAGGAGAGAATCATGAAAGCAGCAAGGGAAAAAAAGTCCTTAACCTACAAGGGAAGGCAGATCAGGGTTGTAGCAGACCTATCCACAGAAACTTGGCAGGCAAGAAAGGAGTGGCAGGATATATTCAACGTGCTGAATCAGAAAAATATACAGCAAAGAATTCTTTATCCAGCAAGACTGCCGTTCAAAACAGGAAAGATAAAAAGTTTCCCACACAAACAAAAATTAAAGGAGTTTGTGACCACTAAACCAGCCCTGCGAGAAATTTTAAGGGGGACTCTCTGAGGGGAGAAAAGATGAAAATATAAATAATAAATAAATAAATAAATAAATAAATAAATAAATACAAAAGCAAAAAAAATTGGAAAGGACCAGAGAACAGCAGAAACTCCAACTCTACAAACATCATAATGGTAATAAATTCATATCTTTCAGTCCTCACTCTAAACATCAATGGACTCAATAATCTAATCAAAACACATAGGGTAACAGAATGGATAAGAAAACAAGTCCCATCTAAATGCTGTTTACAAGAGACTCACTTTAGACCTAAAGACACTTTCAGATTGAAAATAAGGGGATAGAGAACCATCTATCATGCTAACGGTCAACAAAAGAAAGCCAGAATGGCCATGCTTATATCAGACAATCTATACTTTAAAATAAAGACTGAATCAAGTGATGAAGAAGGGCATTATATCATAATTAACGGTTCTATTCACCAAGAAGACCTAACAATTGTAAACATTTATGCACCAAGCGTGGAAGCACCCAAATATATAAATCAATTCATCACAAACATAAAGAAACTCATCGATAGTAATACCATAATAGTAGGAGACTTCAATATCCCACTCTCAGCAATGGACAGATCATATAATCAAAAAATCAACAAGGAAACAATGGCTTTGAATGACACACTGGACCAGATGGACTTAACAGATATATTCAGAACACTTAATCCTAAAGCAGCAGAATATACATTCTTCTCCAGTGCACATGGAACATTCTCCAGAATAGACCACATATTGGGACAAAATTCAGCCCTCAGCAAGTACAAAAAGATCGAGATCATACCATGCATATTTTCAGACCACAATGCTATGAAACTCGAAATCAACCACAAGAAAAAATTTGGAAAGGCAACAAATACTTGGAGACTGAAGAACATCCTACTAAAGAATGATTGGGCTAACCAAGAAGTTAAAGAGGAAATTAAAAAGCATATGGAAGTCAATGAAAATGATAACACCACAACCCAAAACCTCTGGGATGCAGCAAAGGCGGCCGTAAGAGGAAAGTATATAGCAATCCAGGCCTTCCTAAAGAAGGAAGAAAGATCTCAGATACACAACCTAACCTTACACCTTAAGGAGCTGGAAAAAGAACAGCAAATAAAACCCAAAACCAGCAGAAGACAGGAAATGATAATGAGTAGAGCAGAAATTAATGCTATCAAAACCAAAAAAAAACAGTAGAACAGATCAATGAAACCAGAAGCTGGTTCTTTGAAAGAATTAATAAAATTGATAAACCACTAGCCAGTTTGATCAAAAAGAAAAAGGAAAGGACCCAAATAAATAAAATCAAGAATGACAGAGGAGAGATCACAACCAACACAGTAGAAATACAAAAATAATAAGAGAATTCTATGAGCAATTATATGCCAATACAATGGGCAATATGGAAGCAACAGACAAATTCCTGGAAACATATATACTACCAAAACTGAAATAGGAAGAAATAGAAAATTTGAACAGACCCATAACCAGTAAGGAAATTGAATTAGTAATAAAAAATCTCCCCAAAAACAAGAGTCCAGGACCAGATGGCTTTCCAGGGGAATTCTACCAAACAATTTAAGGAAGAGTTAACACCTATTCTCTTGAAGCTGTTCCAAAAAATAGAAATAGAAGAAAAACTTCCAAACTCATTATATGAAGCCAGCATTACCTTGATCCCAAAACCAGAGACCCCACTAAAAAGGAGAACTATAGACCAATTTCCCTGATGAACATGGATGCAAAAATCCTCAACAAGATATTAGCTAACCGATCCAACAATACACTAAAAAACTATTCACCACAACCAAGTGTGATTTATACCTGGGATGCAGGGCTGATTCAATATCCGCAAAACAATTAACGTGATTCATCACATCAATAAAAGAAAGGACAAGAACCATATGATCCTCTCAATAGATGCAGAGAAAGCATTTGACAAAATACAGCATCCTTTCTTGATAAAAACCCTCAAGAAAGTAGGGATAGAAGGACTTAAAATGGTCCTTCTATATATGGTCATAAAAACCATATATAAATGACCCAATGCTAATATCAATTGGGAAAAACTGAGACCTTTCCCCCTAAGGTCAGGAACAAGACAGGGATGTCCACTCTTGCCACTGTTATTCAACATAGTGTTAGAAGTCTTAGCCTCTGCAATCAGACAACACAAAGAAATAAAGGGCATCGAGATCAGCCAGGACAAGGTCAAACTTTCACTCTGAGCAGATGACATGATACTCTATATGGAAAACCCAAAAGGTTCCACCAAAAAACTGCTAGAATTCATTCATGAATTCAGCAAAGTTGCAGGATATAAAATCAATGCACAGAAATCGGTTGCATTCCTATACACCAACAATGAAGTGACAGAAAGAGAAATCAAGGAATTGATCCCATTTACAGTTGCACAAAAAAACATAAAATACCTAGGAATAAATCTAACCAAAGAGGTGAAAAATCTATACACTGAAAACTATAGAAATCTTATGAAAGAAATTGAAGAAGACACAAAATGGAAAAAGATTCCATGCTCCTGGATAGGAAGAACAAATATTGTTAAAATGTCGATACTACCCAAAGCAATCTACATATTCAATGCAATCCCTATCAAAATATCACCAGCATTCTTCACCGAGCTAGAACAAATAATCCTAAAATTTGTATGGAACCAGAAAAGACCCTGAATAGCCAAAACAATCATGAAAAAGAAAACCAAAGCAGGAGGCATCACAGTCCCAGACTTCAAGCTATACTACAAAGCTGCAATCATCAAGACAGTATGGTACTGGCACAAGAACAGACACTCAGATCAATGGAACAGAATAGAGAACCCAGAAATGGACCCACAAACGAATGGCCAACTAATCTTTGACAAAGCAGGAAAGAATATCCAATGGAATAAAGACAGTCCCTACAGCCAGTGGTGCTAGGAAAACTGGACAGCGACATGCAGAAGAATGAACCTGGACCACTTTCTTACACCATACACAATGATAAACTCAAAATGGATGAAAGACCTAAATGTAAGACAGGAAACCATCAAAATCCTCGAGAAGAAAGCAAGCAAAAACCTCTTTGATCTTGGCTGCAGCAACTTCTTACTCAACATGTCAACACAATGAGATACCACCTTATACCTATCAGAATGGCTAACATTAACAACTCAGGCAACAACAGATGTTGGTGAGGATGCGGAGAAGGAGGATCTCTTTTGCATTGTTGGTGGGAATGCAAGCTGGTGCAGCCCCTCTGGAAAACAGTATGGAGGTTCCTCAAAAAACTAAAAATAGAACTACCCTACGACCCAGCAATTGCACTATTAGGCATTTATCCAAGGGATACAGGTGTGCTGTTTCGAAGGGACACATGCACTCCAATGTTTATATGTTTATAGCAGCACTATCAACAATGGCCAAAGTATGGAAAGAGCCCAAATGCCCATCGATGGATGAATGGATAAAGAAAATGTGGTATATATATATATATATATATATATATACACATACATACACATACAATGGAGTATTACTCGGCAATCAAAAAGAATGAAATCTTGCCATTTGCAACTACGTGGATGGAACTGGAGGGTATTACGCTAAGCGAAATTAGTTAGTCAGAGAAAGACAAAAATCATATGACTTCACTTATATGAGGATTTTAAGAGACAAAACAGATGAACACAAGGGAAGGGAAACAAAAATAATATAAAAATAGGGAGGGGGACAAAACATAAGAGACTCATAAAGATGGAGAACAAACAGAGGGTTACTGGAGGGGGTGTGGGAGGGGGGATGGGATAAATGGGTAAGAGGAATTAAGGAATGTACTCCTGAAATCATTGTTGCACTATATGCTAACTAACTTGGATGTAAATTAAAAAAAATAAAATTATAAAAAGTAAAAAAAAAAACCTGTTGCCGTTAGTTTTCTAGATTGCTAGAAAAAATAATAAATTGAATTTGCGAATTATTTTTCCCATCTTAACAACTAGGTTTCATCGAACAAACTAAATGACTATGTGATGATCAGCCAATATTATTGTCATTATTATAATACAAAATGTTCAATTATTCACAGTTTAATTTGGTCATGTCATAGTGACAGCCATGAAATGAAAATCAGTTTGAAAAAGAAGGATGCAAAATATGTTTTGGTTTAATTGTTTAAATCAAATTTCAATAGGGAACATATATGGAGGACTCTGGACTGAGTAAATGAGAGTAATAAGCAATGACTGTCTGAAATTGTGAAAATTATCTTACTAAACTTTGAAGAATTGTCTATTTCAGGAATCACATTCTTTCTCCAGAAAACAATATAAGACTATACTTTTTTAATTCATATTTTAAAATCCTATAGGGGAATTTTCTATGGGTCCCAAAACATAATTATTAGCACTATCACACAAAAAAGCTTTTATTGCTAATAAGATTGTTGAGGTCACCAGGAGAAAAATAATAATTGATGGTTGAGCCATTTTATTAGAAGACAATTATTTCTGCTACATGTTTATTTTAATATTCATGCATTCAGATTAAGTAAGATGTCAATTAGTGATTGGTTATATTGGTCCCATCAATCACAAGTAATACAGATATATTCAGGTATTATACTGTAGAATTTCCCTCAGCAACATAAGTCTGTAAAATTGAATACCAAGTATTAAATCAATAGAAAAGCTACCAGTTCCAAATGGAGACCAAAGAATCATTGAGTTATCACCTACAGAAGCAATCTAATGAACTATATATCAAATAAGGAATGATAACTAATTTGCTGTCAGTCTTAACAGAATAAAGCAATATGGCATCTATTAGCCAATGAAAGAAAAAGAATATAAATTCACTAGGCTTCCAATTACCCTACACCCACCTAGAATTGTTGGCCAACTGGAAAATCTATTCTGCTTAGGTTTCTTTATGGACTGCTTTTTCTTTTCTTTTTTTCTTTTTAAAGTGCCTTTTCTTTTTGTTTCACTTCCATATTGAGAAGAACTGTGAAAAAGTAATGATTCACCCAAATAGCTACAAAAGAGATTAATAGGGACTAGTGGGGTACATTTAGGTATGTAAAAGTTATCAGGAAAGCTTCATTCTTTGAGAACTGATTACATGAATTCCAACCTAAAAACTTGAAAGAGTTCTTAACTTGTCACCTACTGTCCCAGAATCCCATGCACTTTAGTATCCGTCCCAGAGTTTTATTTTTCAATGAAATATTATTATTTGTTGCTGTATTAAAATAAGATATATTGTGTAGGTGAACAATTTTCACCTCTAGCTTTGGTCATGGTCCAATCCAGTGGCATGGGATACTTGTGCAAAGAACAGAGTTCTTATTATAACTGGGTAAATCTAAAAGATGACCAAACAAATGTCTCCAAGTTAGAGGAAAATAAGGTAGCTCCTTTTCAAGACAGTGTTCAGGGTGGTAGCTAACTAAAGTGGCTGAGTGAAGAATTAGGTGGTCAGATACAACCAACTCCTTCCAGTGTAGGTAGGATTAGGAATTCTTTGTCCTATTGACCCTGCCATGTACCATGCAGTTTAGCTGTGGCCTCTGTTATACCCCAGGAGTTGCACTAAGTCACTTGGCCACCAGTTAGTGGAGCTAATGAAAATGGGGAGACTTAAACTTCTGAATTTTAGACAAAATATACAGGAGATTAGAAGTTGAGCAGTCCTGTCCTATAGTAAAGAGAAATCTTGACATCCTTGCTATAGTGATTTTCTCAATTTTTCTTAATTTATGAATATTTATTTTTTTGGTTTGGTAACACTTCTTTCTTCATTTTACAGTAAACTCTTTTGGCAACAATAAATGTAAAGTAAACACCAGTCAATGTCCAGTGAAATGCCTATTGCATTTTAATTTCTCTAGAAAGTTAATGATACACGTGTAACTTCCACAAAATGCTTGCTGATATTTACCACTTACTATGGGAGCCACAGTGGTATCACTGAATACTTGGAGGCCAGAAACTGCTGCAAAACCTCAGCACCTCTGCAAAAATTAGGAGTTCAGAACACAGATAATTTCAGCAAGTATGTTTATAATTTACTTTGTGAAGTCTGATTTTGCATTTAGATCAAATTTCTTACTTTTAATTCTAAGCTCTCTTGTGCATGTATAGAACCATGAAGCAATAGCCATCATACTAGTTCCATTAACAGAAGAATTTCATGAACACTTACATAATACAAATTTTATATGTTATCAGATACTCCAAACAGAATATAAAAAAAAAAATAATTCTGTTCAATGTGATACTGTTTCATCCGATTCATGTAATCTAAAAAATATTTTAGGAAATTTGTTAGGTCAAAGGTGAACACTCTGACATCTTGAATGCTAATATACACATAATTAATGTTCAAAATCAGATATGATTTTTTTGAGGTGATAGTATGAATACAATTTTTGGTGGAGCACAAGCCAGCTTCTTACAATTAAGAAGATTTAAGAAATAGAAATATTTTTGGCATTGGTTGTGGTAAACACCTAATCTATAATTGTGTAAAACTAGCTGAATTATTATACCAATCCAAAAATAAGTTGAAGTGTCAAAATGTGTACAACTACTTTTATGCATATATAGTGAGAGTAACTTTTCTGAAATGAAGCAGATGTTGAATACAAAAGAACACTTTGGCTTTGCAGTGTATGCTTTCTGACTTAGATTTCTTTCACCAATTTGATTTTAAACATATATGAGCTTTTGAAATCTACTTTGTGAATCAACTACATGTACTACCATAATTTTTAAATTTTTTGGTGTATCTGTCCTTTAAATTTTGTTTACGTTTGTTTAAAATGTCTTTGAAATCTTTAGCCAAAGTATTAAATAAATAGAGCAACAATTAACGATGGCTTTCAAAGCTTTTATTGAATCAAAGCTTTATTTAAGGTAGAATGGGAAAACAGGACAAAATTAAAATGTATTGCTATGAAAGCAAGGGAAGAACTGAAAAATTAGATGATAGAGTTTACAGTGTTTACAATTTAATTTCAGGGGTGCCTCGGTGGCTCAGTTGGTTGAGCGTCCGACTTTGGCTCAGGTCATGATCTCGCAGCTCGTGGGTTCAAGCCCCATGTCGGGCTCTGTGCTGACAGCTCAGAGCCTGGAGCCTGTTTTGGATTCTGTGTCTCCCTCTCTCTCTGCCCCAACCCACTCACATTCTGTCTCTGTCTCTCTCAAAAATAAATGAACATTGAAAAAAAAGTTAAAAAAAAAAAGATTTAATTTCATAATTGCACTTTAGAAGAGTTCCACTTGTATAAGTCTCTTTTGATTGCATTCTTATTTTAATTTGATAAATTTATATTCTACAAAGGAAGGAAAGGAAATTAAGAAGCCTTACAATTTCACAGCACCTAAGTCTGGCAAACCAATCAAAATCAACATAGAGATATTATTTGATGAATTTTATCTTACAAAAATATTTGCCTAAGAAAGGTACTCAATGAGTAAAAAATACAGTGTCCATGAAAACTCATGAGTTAAAATTTTCTCACATTCAACTGAGAAAAAACAATTAAGAATTGAGAACTTTCACAGAATTTACGCTGGTCTTGCCAGGTGACTCAGCACCGATGAAGTATTTTTATGTATTAAAATACTATAATCTTCAGAGAAGAGTCAGTTGAAGATGCCAATTTTGTTTAAGATGTCAACCAGTCCTAGGATGGATGATACGGTCCTTCTACTCTCAATGGGCTATATATTCAGCATTCCAGAACATTCCAGCTTTTCCACTGCCTTTTTTTTTGAAGCATTTTTATTGCACATAGATAGAAAAGTGCACAAATTACAAGTGTGCAGCTAAGTGAGTTTCCACAAAGTGAATATGTCTGTGTAAGCAACACCCAGATTACAAACAGAACATTTTTTACCAGAACATTATGGTAACCCTCCCACCCTCTGTGTCACCTCTCAGCTACTACACTCTTACCCTCAGGGGAACCTATCATAACTTCTAAACATGCATATTTTTAATGCATGTTATCATGTGCAGGTTCTTGAACTTTCTATGAATGCAATCACATGTTTTTACATGTGATTTATTAAATGTTATTTTTATGAGATTCATTCAGATTGTCTTGAATATTGGTAATTTTTAATATTTTCATTTTTGTATATTATCCTACTATAAAAATAAACTACAGTTCACTTACCTATACTACTCTTGACAGTTATGTGGGCTGTTTCTAGCTTGGGGCTCTAGTGCATAAATTTTATGAATATTCTTATACATGTCTTTTATGAATGTATGTATATTCCTAATGTAAACTTTCAAAACATCTTTATTTTTAAATTTTATTTTATATAAATGAAACCTTTCATTAAAACAATTTCTTCTTTTTTCCAAATGAATAACAGGCAGTTCAATGCCATGAGATCAGTAAACATTTTACAATTTTACTGTAACCTTCCACTATGAATTTGTTTTGACACACATCCACATAGTCACTCATTTTACTATATTATATTATATTATATTATATTATATTATATTATATATTTCATTTTTAAATGTTCTGTTTATTTTGAGAGAGAGAGAGAGAGAGAGAGAGAGAGAGAGAGAGAGAATGAGAGCACGTGCAGGGGAGGGGCAGAAAGAGAGGGAAGGGAGACAGATAATCCGGAGCCTGACACAGGGCTCAACCTCATGACCCTGAGATCATGACCTGAGCTGAAATCATGAGTTGGCCACCTAATAGACTGAGCCACCCAATTGCCCCTGTATTCACTCATTTTATTTTCTGCTCAGACATGGCTTCCAGTGGCAGCCATCAACCATTTGAGGAACACCCTCAACTTTCAATTAATTCTTAATCAATCTTTAATTGATTACTTTCACAATCTTGCAGAAAAGATCCAATGATCAGTATAAATCTCAACTACAGTGTGTTGGTTTCTACCTGATTACAGACTTTGTTCTTTTGGAACAAAGTGAGTTATAAATATAAAAAAAATAGTCATATACATAGACTGTCCTAAAATTATTGACAATACTATTTCTGCAAAAGCCAAACAGAATAGCTTACATATAAAAAATTAAATTGTAGCTTCAAATGCTTTATAGATAATCTTCAGGAAACGTAGTTACTCTTACATAAAATATAGATTGGATATTAGACACTTGGTATGGAATTATTCATGACTGGGAGAATTTTTTTCTTTCACCTGGGAAGCAGGCATTTTATTGAAATTGGATCAGTTGTTTTGATGGTGCAATTTAGCATTATCTTTTTTAGTATATGTTAGCTTTGCAAAATTTGAAATTACTTGATTGAAGTTATCTGAACTCTTCGGAAAAATCAAGACCTGACTTAGAAGTCTGTTTTCTCCAGATATTTCAGAGTTTAAGAGTCACGTTAGAAATGGAGATTAGCAAGAAACTACCAGTAATGGATTAAGTAGGGGAATTTAGCCAATTTAATATTCTTAATGTTCATTTTATATGTTTGAATCACTGTGTACTTGGTAATATTATGTTGTTTCTAAATGTTTAGTAAAATAACGTCAACCTCTATATTATTGAATAAATTCTAGTGCACTCAGACATACTTAGCAACTCCAAAGAAATACAAGTTATTATACCTTAGGTATAATATGTGTTTCTTGATGTTGTAACAAAAAGTGATAGAGTTTCTCCAAACATTCTTTAAAGTACAACTGGAAAAAAAAAAAAAAAAAAAAAACAACTAACAAATCAAATCAAATCAAATAGATTTGGATCTGACACGGAGTAATAACAAAAACAATAGCAACAACAGCAGCAAAAACGATAATAATCCCCGGTAATTACTGGGGGTTAATCATCTGGGTGCTGGGCCTCGCGTTAGCCCTGCTTTTGTAATGACTCATTTTATCCCAGCGAAACCTGAGACATAGGGAGGTTTGGGACTTGCACAATGTTGCAGAGCTAATAAGTGGGAGACCTGGAGCCAGAGCCAAGAATATCCAATTTCAATGTCTATTCTTTTAACTACTCTACTGGTTTTCATAGGAATCAAGAGGGATCTTTATTAGTTTTATTTATTCATTTATTATTTATTTTCCATTTACTTATTTTGAGACAGAGATAGAGCAGGAGCCGGGGAGAGGCAGAGAGAGAGAGAGAGAGAGAGAGGGAGAGAGAAAATCCCAAGCAGTCTCCGTGCTGTCCGTGCAGGGCCCCATTCAAGGCTTGATCCCACAAGCCGTGAGATCACGACGTGAGCTGAGATCAAGACGTGGGCACTTAACCAGTGGAGACACCTAGGCCCCCCAAGAAGGATTTTTAATAAGAAATGATAGAAAGAAAAAAAAAGAAATAATAGAGGGATTAGAGTCTTTTATAGCATGATTTTAGTCTTTCTTAAAATTCCTTCATTTCATAAAGTGATCATCATGCCAGGAGAGGTCCATGAACTGACTGTCCTAAATGACAGTGGCAGGAAAATGCTTCATGCCTGTTACGAGGTGACTGGGTGTGCAGCACCTCTAACTGAGCCGCGAACACAGCCTGTGCTGTTTCACTGTGCCTTTGGCTTGCCTGGCCCGACAGTGAACTATCTTTTAAAACTCAGCGTTTTTTTCCAAGCACCTCTCATTTTTATTCCTAAAGCACATTTTTCACTGCCTTCTCACCACCCACAGCAAGGTCAAATATCTCTCTTCCCCATCGCTGTGCTTTGGCTCCTGCCTACACCATTTCACTCATTCCTCCTACCTGCTTCCCTAACGTCTCCTTTCATTTGAAACAAGTGCGTCTTCCACCTACCTGCACGAAGATTTGAAGACTCCTTTAGAGAATTCTAACTGCTGGTGTATAAATAGCTATCTTTTTGTCAGGCAAACTTACTCTGGGAAATGGTAAGTTTGCTTTTCCAGTGAAGGATATTCCCAATATCCTATATATACTCTTCTAAATGCGAGTAGTTAAGTGGATGCACTTCCTTACTTACTGAGTCTTACCAATAAATTATGAAATGTTTCTTCATTTGATTCGATTTGATTTCAAATCATAAACATTTATCACACTTTATATTCAGAATAGTCATTCTAGGGGCGCCTGGGTGGCTCAGTCGGTTGAGCGTCCGACTTCCGCTCAGGTCACGATCTCACGGTCCGTGAGTTCGAGCCCCGCGTCGGGCTCTGGGCTGATGGCTCAGAGCCTGGAGCCTGCTTCCCATTCTGTGTCTCCCTCTCTCTCTGCCCCTCCCCCGTTCATGCTCTGTCTCTGTCTCAAAAATAAATAAACGTTAAAAAAAATAATTAAAAAAAAATAGTCATTCTAGGGCGCCTGGGTGGCTCAGTTGATTAAGTGTCCAAGTCTTTGGTTTCAGCTCAGGTCATGATCCTTCTCTCGGTTTGGGAGTTTGAGCCCACTGTCAGGCTCTGCACTGCCAGCACAGAGGCTGCTTGCGATTCTCTCTCTGCCCCTTCCCCACCTGCTCTCTCTCTCTCTCTCTCTCTCTCCCTGTCTCTCAAAATAAATAAACACTACAAAAAGAATAATCATTCTAGTTACTATATTTTCATATAATAGGCTTTATGTTGGTTTGTGATTGTCGCTTTACCTTCTTGTTAGCCAGCAATTAAGAAACTTTGAATTTTACTCATTACGCCATTTTATATTATTTTTGAATTCTGAAAACAAAACGTTTTAATACAAAGATCTTTCACACGATGGGTTTTATACTTTGGTCAATTCATTCAACAATATTGTTTGGCACCTACTACGGGCCAGCCAATACTGTTTCCACAAGGCATACAGCGGTATGAAAGACGTGGGAAGTCCATGTTCTTAAGAAGCCTGCACTCTAATAGGGTACACGGTAATTACAGAGTAAACAAAAAATAGAGCAAGATATTTAGTATTTTAGAGATATTAAAGTTTTTCAGTTAATGATCAGTGGCTGATGGAAATAAAGAAAATGGGGGGAGTGGTGTAGAACGGTGGTAGGGTCAGATCCAAGTACTTCGATGCTTAAATTACCACGTAATAATTTTGAAGGACCTAATAAAGTACTGTTATACGTGATGCTGCCCCCCAGTATTTCAGTGTGCATCCATCTCCATCCTGTGCTACTTACTTCAGAGATTGTGTCTGGCCTTTCAGCACTGGAGTGAGATGGGAGAGAACAGGCTTTCATCATCATGCACAACTTGCGAGCACAAAACCTGAGGATGAAAAAAGTTTCTTATCCACAAAATGAGGGATTTGTATGAATCAGGTTTTTTTTTTTTAATGTTTATTTATTTATTTTAAGAGAGAGGCAGAGAGAGAGAGAAAGCAAATTCCAAGCAGGCTCACGCTGTCGGTGCCGAGCTTGACACAGGGTTCGATCTAACAAACCATGAGGTAGGTCACGACCAGAGCCGAAATCAAGAGTTGGTGGCTTAACTGACAGAGGCCACCACCCAGGTGTCTCATGAGTCTGGGGACCATAGGTTCCTAAAGAGACTTTGGGTGAAATTCATGGGAGCTATGAAATTAAATGAGAAAAATTACCTTTACTTTCAAAATCTCTAAGTGAAATTTAACATTTCCTTCAATAAACTGGTAATAATATCCGCACTACCTGAGAATTTTTCACCACCAGAAATCACAGATCTTTTTGAATTATGTCACAGTTGATATGGATATCTCAAGTTATTATTTACTCCCGTCACTATTGAGAAATTATAATTACTAGATACAAAGAATGATTATGCCATTAAATGCAATAAAGAAGCACAAATATTACTGCATCACCTTTGTTTTAAATACCAAAATAAAATCATTTAAATATAATTTATTTTCTTTCTAATCTTATTTTTTTGTGAAATAAAAGAACAAGACATTGTTAGATGATCCAGTGAAATGAAAATGTATCAATATAAACTAGAATATATATATTCTATTTTAAAATGCCAGTAAGGAAGGGGCTTGTAGGAAGTGATATCTAAGCAGAGAGCTACAGAATGAAGAGCAGTCAATTATACGGAAAGCCCAGGAGGAGACTCCAGGACAAGGGAACAGTATAGACAAAAGTACCAAACAGTAAAGAATCTGGTGAACGCTGTGGAAGGTAGGAGGTGAAAGCTACAGTTGTGTGTTTGTCTCCAGCCATGCTCAGGTTCATGGGAGTGTGAGGAAAATTGGTGGGTAAATGATTTTTACCCCAGGTTGTGATTTAGCCAGGAGTTTGATGCATGAGGAGTGGTGAAGATATGTGCTAGGCATCGGTAACAATGATCACCAGGGAAATTAAGCAAAATAAGGACAACTATGAATATGTGTTAGATGTGGAGAGATACAAGAGGGTGGTGAGGATGAGGATAGTAGGACTAAAGAAGTGTAGGTTCTAGTGGGGACTGTGGATTATTGAAGCTGTATATTAGAAGGAATGGGTATGAAAAAGTCTACTTTAGTGGTTCCAGAGAGATGACAATTGCTGTTGTCTTAATCCGCTCAAGCTGCTCTAACAAATACCATAGACTGGGTGATTTAAACAACAGAATTTTTTTCTTACAGTTTTGGAGGCTGGAAGTCCAAGATTATAGTGCCAGCAAGGTGGAGTTTCGGTGATAGTCCTCTTCCTGGATTGTAGATGGATGCCTTCTTGCTTTATCTTCACCTGGTGATGAAAGACATGCATGTTTCTTCTTATAAAGCCACTAATCCCATTCATGATGGCTCTAGTCTTCTGACCTAATTACATTGCAAAGGTCCCCACTTCTAAATGCCATCACACGAGGGATTAGGCTTCAGCATATGAATGGGAAGGCATGGCAACTATGGAGATGCAAAGTGTACAATTCAATATTCTTCAGGGTATTGCTAGGACAATGGAAAGGAAGCTCAATGAGGTTAGGACTTTTTCTTTTGCCACTTTGTTCCCAACTCTTAGAATTGTGCCTATCACACAGAAGATGCTTAATAAATGTTAACAAATTAAATGAATGGATCACATGTGTAAGCAAGATGTCAGATGACTACCAGATTTCTGAATGGATGGAAATTTTGAATTAAGGAGAAAGGGATGGGGGAAAGGTTTATAGTTAAGTTAGGTAATTTCTTAAACATTAATATAAAATCATTCATGTTATCATAATCATTTCATAATCATCTCATAATCATCTCATAATCATCTCATAATCACAGTGTTTTTTGAGCATCTGTTCTAGTGGAAATACCATTATAGGCACTATAAGAAAAAATATGATCCCTTCTTTTCTAGGGATAAGAGCATGTGGAGAATTTAGTTGGAATTTAGGCAGGTTATGATAGAAAAGGGCAACAGTTTTCTCCCCAGAAAATACAAACATTTTTTAAAAATGCAGAAATACCCCAATGTCTTCATTGAAAACTGCTTTGAAATTTGAATCCCATTCCCAGCTAAACTATCAATCAAATGTGAGCAAAATAATAATGCTTTTAGAATTCAAGGACTAAGAAAGTCTTCATTCCCTAAAAAGTATTGTTAGAAGATACACTTTAGCAAAGCCAAATATAGTTCAAGTAATCAATAAATTATGAACAGGCCTCAAATGCAATTAAAGAAAATCTCTGGATTATAGACTTACCAAAGCCTAACAAGCCGTCCAATATTGTCCTTTTAATAAATACATTATTAAGCCTTGGGTCAACTTAGTGATTGTGGAACATAATTACCTCTTACTCTAAAAACAATGGAGAAACAAAACAAAACCAAAGGATATTAGAAATACCAGGAAAAATAGATAGCTGCACTAGAAAGGCATAATCCAAATAAAAAGTAAACAAAATGTAACATTATTCTGAGTAAATTAATTGAATAAGGAAAGATAATGCATTTGGTTTTGATAACGTGTTCCACTTAAGTGACACAGATGTACCAATATAGATTTCTTTTTCTCTTCAAATCCATTCCCACTAGTTATGAGCAATGCAGGATTTCAATATTTTATATACTTGATATTGAAATTTAATATTAAATAATCAACTTCTCCTTAAGCATAGAAGACTTACCCCCACTAAATTGGAGGTTCTTAATCACTTCTATATGAGTATCACCAAGAGCAATGCCTGCCCTGACAAACAATAGCATTCAGTAAATATTTCTTGTTAAAATCATGGGACAAAATATATCTATTATTCACTATGATAGAAGTTCAAGGCAAGGGGGGGTGAAGAGAAATATGGGGAAATAATTTGTTGCAAGTATCACTTGGCAGAACAATAACAACTATCACAAGAATATCTAAAAGAAAATTAATGAACAGGACACATTCCCTGTCCTCATGGAATTCATAGCCCAGTTGGAGACCATATATATATAAATAATTGAAAAATAAAGTATGGCAGTGTCCATGATGTTGTCATTAACAAAATATAATAGCCAAAAAAAAAGTTAGTTTAGTTGAGAGAGACTGAAGGGGCTAGGTAGGGGAGACACAAGTGATAAACCTTAAAAATGAGTAAGAGTCCTCAAGGGGCCAGGGTATGGAATGTGGCAAGGAAAACAGCAGATCAAGAGGAACATCACAGGAAAAGAGCAGGCTATAGATACCTTGATGTAGAGGGAAGACCAGACAAAAGATTGGAGACGGTTTGGGGCACCAGGTGGGTCAGTGAGTTAAGCGTCTAACTTCAATGTCCGGTCATGACCTCACAGCTCATGAGTTTGAGCCCCCACCAGGCTCTGTGCTGACAGCTCAGAGCCTGGAGCCTTTTTTGATTTCTGTGTCTCCCTCTCTCTCTGCCCTTCCCGTGTTCATTCTCTCTCTCTGTCTCTCTCTCTCTCTTTCTCTCTCTCAAAAAATATAAACAAACATTAAAAATATAAAAGATTGGAGAAGGAAATGAGGACTAAGTCAGCACATGGAAGAAGTTTAAACCTTACATTTTGTCCCTCTACACAGATACAGTTTATTTTATTTTATTTATTTGAATTTATTTATTTATTTTGAGAAAGAGAGACAGAGAGCGAGCAGGGAAGGAGCAGAGAGAGAGGGAGAGAGAGAATCCCAAGCAGAGTCCGCACTGTCAGCATAGAGCTCAAACCCAGGAACTGTGAGATCATGACCTGAGCCAAAACCAAGAGCTGGATGCTTAACCAACTGAGCCACCCAGGTGCCACTACACAGATACAGTTAAAACAACAACAACAACAACAACAACAACAACAACAACAACAAAACACTTGTGAACATAATCATTTAAAAAAATTTTTGTGGAAGAAAGGCAACTTGGCAAATGAAGTTAAAGCTGATTTGGAATAACAGTAAGAATGTCAGAAAGATACTTAGGCAGACAATCATGAAAAGAGGCACCAGCTTCCTCAAATAGTGACTCTAGGTGATTCTTCATATAGTAAGAGTTTTACATATAAAGAGCTGCTTTTCTCCTCCCAGCAAAACTCAAACAAAACACCAACACATGTATTAAAAACTACAAATTATTTAAGCAGGCTGCTCATGGTCTCCGATGGTTCTTGAGCCTCAATTTTATTCTATGTGTTTTTCTTAAAATTTCTCTCTACACGAGAGATTGTAGTTCATCTATGCCTAATATTCATCCCCGATAACCGCCCTTGAATTACAAATATAGAAGTTATCATTAAAGCAAGAGAAAAAAAGAAGGAAAGAACAGAGGAAGAAAAGAAATAAAGAATAAAAGACCCAACAAAAGAAGAAAACAAAATCAAATTGATTAATGTACCCGTAATTCCTGCACATTGCTATACTTAAGCATTTATTGGCAGAAAAGCAAATATGCATTTTGCTTGCTTTCATCTTCCCAAAGCACAACTTAATTAATGCTGTCATATAGCTTTTGGTAACAGATTCATACTGTAACAGTCCTCCCACACCACAAGATCAATGGGCCCCTGGAAGCTACAACAGAAAGAAATTAGAACGTGCATCAAATTTGTGAAGCTCATAAAGAAAACACATTTGCCCTTCATGTATTTTTAAAGAGATTCTTGCTTCATTATATCTTGTAAATGGTTTCTCTGCTCAGTACAGCAGATAGAATTGAACTTTGGTAGTATTCCATTTTTCAGAAGCAGAGAATGCCATTCAGTTTTAATAAAGATTTTAGTGGTGATGTTATTATGTTTAGGTGCCCAGTTGGTCTATAGAGGCTTTGTAATGTCTAAGAAAGAACCTGTATATAAAATCATTTATTGTCTTATTTTCTTCTTGCCTTACTCTTTACCCTTCAAGAATTAAGTCTTGTTTCCAACTTTGAAAGATTAACTTTTGATCAGCAAAACTCATGCTTTGTTTTCAGCTGCATATTGAATTGTGTAATAGAAAAAATAAAACACACTTTAGAACAGTATTTAGGAATATGCATTCATTTAAGTCAGTTTGTCTTTAGATCATATAACTTTTAGGTGAACATACATACTAGTTCTGGAGTCATGACATGTAAGTAATTAATCTAACCCCAGGACCAAACTCCCAGTATTGATAGAACTGAGTTGTATTTAGAATACATTCTCTTAGAAGAAAACATAGGCAATAATTTCTTTTAAATCAGCCATAGAAACATTTTTCTAGATAGGTCTCCTTAGGCAAGGGAAACAAAAGCAAAAATAAACTATTGGGAGGGACTACACCAAAATGAAAAGCTTTTGCACAGCAAAGGAAACCATCAACAAAATGACAAGGCAACCTACTGAATGTGAGAAGATATTTGCAAATGACATATCCAATAAGGGGTTAATATCCAAAATATATAAAGAATTTACACAACTCAACACACACACACACGCACACACACACAAAACCAAATACTCTGATTTTCAAACTTGGCAAAGGATCTGAATAGACAATTTCCCAAAGAAGATATACAAATGGCCAACAAATAAAAAGGTGTTCAATGTCACTAATCATCAGGGAAATGCAAATCAAAACCACAATGAGATATCATGTTATACCTGTCAGCATGGCTAGAGTAAAAGAAAAGAAATAACAGGTGTTGTCAAGGTAGTAGAAAAAAGGAACCCTCAAGCACTGTTGATGGGAATGCAAATTGGTGCAGCACTGTGGAAAACAATATGGAAATTCCTCAAAAAATTAAAAATAGAATTACTATATGACCCAGTAATTCCACTATTGGGTATTCACCCCCAAAAATGAAAACACTACTTGAAAAGATAGAAGTGCCCCTATGTTTATTACAACATTATTTACAAAGGCCAAGATATAAAAGCAACCCAAGAAACCACCAATAGCATTCATCTATCCATTCATGATAAAAATGTGTGGTATATATACACAATAGAATATACCCAGCCATAAAAAAAAATGAGATTTGCCACTTACAACAACATGGATGGACTTATAGGGTGTAATGCTAACTGAAATAAGTCAGAAAGACAAATACCACATGACTTCACTCATACGTTAAATATAAGAAACAAAACAATCAAACAAAGAAAAAAGAGATCAATGAAAAAACACACCCTTAAATACAGAGAACGAACTGGTGGCTGCCAGAGCCAAGGTGAGTGGGGGAGAATGGGGAAATAGATACAAGGGATTAAGAGGTACAAACTTCTAGTTACAAAGTAGATAAATCACAGAGATGAAAATTACAATAAAGGGAATATGGTCAATAATATGGTAATAACTTTGGTAACAGATGATGACTATACTTGTGGTGAGCAATAAATACTATATAGAATTGTTGAATCATTATACCGTACACATGAAACTAATATAATACTGTATGTTCATAATGCTTAAATAAAAAATTGTTTTCATGCAAATTAAAAAAATGCATCTCTCTCAATCCACATGTAGTTATTTATTGCACAACATATTCCTTCTGATTGTTCACTTAGGTATTTATTATTTGCTTTTCCAACACTAAATCATTTCAAAATGATATAATTAGTTGAAAACTGATTAGTTGCAAAATTCTATTTTTTTCTATGTTAATTTTAATATTTTATAATATTGACAGCAAATATTATGTAAAAGAAGCAGATTTAACCTATGGTTTATATTCTTGGAATCTTTGAAAAAATGTTGGGCCCAATATTCTTAGATTTATTGAAAAAGTTTTTGATTTAAAAAATGCTTGAAACAGTATATACTTTTTTATACTTACAATTGTTGATATTTCAAAAGCTATTCTAAAAAGATATGATATACCTATTATGTCCAGTGGTATGAGATTTCTTGATTGGTTAGATAATCTAGCATTAGGTAAAGGTTCCTTCATACATAGTTTAATATTTTGGAGTTGCAATAGCAGTCACATTATATGCTCTTTTTTTTTTCTCTTTCTGTTGTTGTGACCACTGCCCTGTTTGTAAACCCTGGTTTCCTTACTCAATGACTAATTGTAGTGAGCTATAGGATTTTTAATAATAGATTTTAAGACTTTGTATCTACATATTCTGCACAGACTATTAAACTAGTTTTAACTCATGCTGGCAGTATAATTTAGAAAGAAAAAGAGGTTCATTAACTTTTACTACCAATTTAAGATTAAGTGTCATTATTTCTCTTCTATTCTAAGTAATGATGCACAAACAAGATAGTTTGCTGAAGTGATTTTGGTTATTTTGAAACATTTTAAGAATTTAATATCATCAATGCATTTATAATATTTCTAGTATCTCTGCAACACAGATGACAATATTGACTTTTTTCTACAGGGAGTTAAAAGAATCATTATTAAAAATGATCAGAAAACTGTGTGCTCTTGATTAATACTAGTTACTATTAATTTAATATATGAAAATATTTTGTCAGAGAAATGAAATTCAACTTTTTATGTTTGAGATGAATAGGAAAAATGGTATCAATATTGTAATAAAAAGTTACACTGGGTTAAAGCATTGTACAATTTCATTTGTATTATTTAATTATTGCATGCAGTGAAAAATTGATGCTCAAATATCCTAATAGCTAAATTCCTCTTTTCTGAAATTGTGTGAATACATAGATAAAATTCTGATTTTTCTGAGCATAATAAAGCACATGAAGAAAAGTCTTTAAGCTATGTCTTTCTTTCACAATCATTACATATATATGTATATATATATAATATATATATTCACACACATAATATATATATATATATACACACACACACACACACACACACACACACACACACATATATATACATATATATACATACACACACATAGAAAACACAGTTCTTAATGATCTGGAATTATTCAATAGATGTATTTAAGAAATATAATAATATCAAAACTTAAAGAATGTAAGTACCCATTTTATATTTTCCTATTTTGTTCACCAAATCTGTTCATATCATATCCTGACATTTCCCTCAGAGACAGTCCAGTTTCAGTGATAGTCTAAAACAACTAGAAGCATAGCAATGGAGGGGAGACTGAATTACTCTTGCCAGGATTAAAAGCTATTCAAAATCTTAGCAATAGTTTTAAATTTTAGCAGGCAAAGTTTTTACCTGTTTAATATAATTTAGGTGGAGAACAATTGTAGTATTGGTAGCATGGGCCCTCTTCACCACATATGATGCTTCTACTGTCATTTTCTGTCAATTTAATTTGTTTTTTGTTAAAAGTGCTTCAAAGCACATGCACGTGTGTGTGTGTGTGTGTGTGTGTGTGTGTGTTTGCGTGTGTGTTTGTGTGTGTGTGTGCACATACATGTCAAGGATTTAGGTTAGGGGCTAGCTATTCCCAAGTATTTCATATATAGCAAAGAATGTTGGCATACCTAGACTTTTCCTGGCAGGTTTAGTTAACACGGAAGTTGCATAAAATAGAGGACGGTAGTTTGTAAAAACACATAAAATGGCAGTTAAGGGATATCTGACTTACAGCTCATACCTAATCTCAACTGGAAATTCAGAGAGAAGTCTTTCTTGTGAAACCTTGGAATAAATAAAGAAGGAAAGGCTAGAGATGGTATGAAGAGAAATGGCACGTACTGAACTTGATGATCCATGTTTTTACTAATGAGGGCAGCACTTGCTAATTGCAGTTCCTAAGTAATATTCTGGGCACTTTTATAAACCTTTTACACAGCAATCTCATAAGGTAATTATTTTGATCATATCCATCTTACAGCTAAGAATACTGAGACAGAGCAATTAAGCACAAGTCATCTACAATGCCTGGAACTGCCATTTTCATTCTTAAGAATAAATATTCAATAGAATGTGAATTTTACCTGTTGGTATTACACAAAGAGCTCCTTACCCATAATTCATAGCTCATTTTACATGATTTTCATAAACAGTCTTACAATTTTGTGCAGCAGACCTTGACCAGGAACACAATATCCTTTAAAAATATTGTTTCTCATGTAAAAGAAATTTAGGTTTAATTATTTTTACTTATGCCTTCTTTTTAAGGAACTCTATCTGCTAAGTCTTTGAGAGCTGATGAGAAACATATTATAAGGACAAAATAAACAGAACTATTTATGAAAATGATTACAAAATAATGTTCTAGGAAGCTGTTCTTTGAGGTCTCTTGACCATTTTTTTCTGTGTTCATTAATGTATTACAAAAATTTTTTTTGAGAGGAACCATTGACTATGGAGATAATTTCACCTCACTTTTCCATTTAGTCAGCCACAAGTTCTCATTAGGAATTTCAAATTCTACAATAAAATCTTAATTATAATCTCAAATCTGGTTCATTAAGGCATAAACATATACTTATTTGAAAACAAAGAATCATTGTGGTCTACATACTTCCCAGAGAATATGTCACTATCTTGTTGATACTCACCTTTTATCAATCTTTTGAGAAAAAAAAATATTATAGGAAGGTATTCTTAAAGACCAGTTCTTTTCAAAAACTGTGAAACATCCTAATGTTGTTATAATTTTATTGTTGGGAATGGCTTCATTTGAAAAATAAGATTGGTAGCTTACAATATCATCAAAGTTCAGTCTGATGTTCGTAAGACTTTAATGAATAAACATTAGCATGAGTTGGTTGATTCAGAGATGCCACTCAGTTGGCCTAGTACAGCATGAGTAATTTATGAGTGAAAAATCCCTATCATTATAGAGTTATCGTTAATCAATCACTGAAATATGAAAAGAGAACAACATTGGTTATCAATGGAAACATGACTTTAAAAGGAAAAGATCATATGTACTAGAAGAATTACAAAGCAGGTAATAAAAATTTAGGAAAGCCATATTATAATTTGAAACTGATTTAAATAATAATATCCCATTAATTTAGCTACTCTTGACAATTGCTACAAATATCCATTCACATCAACAGCAACACAAGTATATACGGGGCAGATACCTCCAATTGTTCAATATTTAGCTAATACTAGATATTCAGTAAAGAACTGAATTTTGCCTGAGGTGCCAGTGTCTTGCTTAAAAAATACTTCTTGAGTCTTTTATAAATAGGGGTATCCATATGATATATCTCTGGATTAATAAGGCAAAAGGTGATTTATTCCACCACGTTCTGCCTAATTCCCCTTCTTCCTGTATGGCTGTGATTAAGTGCCATGCTTAAAGTCAGAACAACCATTTTGTGATCTTAATGATGAAAGTTAGCAAATACGGGTAGCAGAGCAGCTCCAAACAATCCTGACATAGTACACAAAGGAAAACCACCAAAGAGTAGAATCTTGAACAGATGATATCAACATAGGGGGCAATATCAATGGGTTCTGTCTTGCTAGATTGTGTAATACTGTGGAAAGCCTGATTCAGGGCCCTTGGTTCTTCCTTTACAAGTAGTGCAACACTTGACAGGGTAGTGTACTTCTCCTTGACTTTTATTATGTCTAAAATCAAGAAGTTTAACCTTAGTAATTTATTTATTTTTATTTTATTTTTTTAACCTTTATTTATTTTTGAGACAGAGACAGAGCATGAACGGGGGAGGGTCAGAGAGAGAGAGGGAGACACAGAATCTGAAGCAGGCTCCAGGCTCCGAGCTGTCAGCACAGAGCCCGACGCGGGGCCTGAACTCACGGACCGCGAGATCATGACTTGAGCCGAAGTCGGACGCTTAACCGATTGAGCCACCCAGTCGCCCCTCAATAATTTAACTGAGGGGATTGAAAGGTCAGGTCAGAATTTCTAGGCTGTACTTTTACATTGCATATTTATTATTATGTTTTTATAGTTGCAAAGATAAATTATGTACACTAGCTCTAGACAGCCTCTACACAAATCTGAATGGGAAATCATTCAGTCACACAGTGATTATCAGTAAAAAGCAACAAATATCCAATGGGATAGTTACCATATTCTTAGAGGTGGCATCACATTTGTAAATTTATCAAAAAAAAAAAAAGATATAGTGTATAGTACATTGAACCATCATTCTAACTGATTTTTAAGAAGCTTTTAAAGTTCTATCATCTTGTGATGAAGGGTAATATCACAATGTAGTTGGGAATGGAGCTGGAGAATTCTTCATTTCAGGCTCAAAGTTCTTTCTTTTGTCTAGTGTATTATGCATTTATTTACAAAAAATGTAAAAAGCACAGGCAGTTATTTACAATCGGATTCAGAAACTAATGTGAATATGTGAAAATTTGGAACTCATTCCTTACAAACTCAAATATTTTCTCTGATTCTCATCACCTTTTAAATTTTATAGACCTGGAATGGTATAGGTTTGTTTAAGAACTCAGTAGTAGACTAATATAAAAGTTGGGACCCTGGATGCCTTATAGCTATGACCTTGCATTTCTACATGAAAGTGCTTCTTTATGTGTTTTTCAATATACTCTCAAAATTTTATAGCCCAATCTAATAACTGTCACAGAAGTCTTAGAGGAAATATGGGCATATATAACCAGCAATCTGGAATACTGGGTTTGATTTCAGATGAGCTTCAAAAGCTCTTTAGTTCACATGTAGACATTCTGCAGAGCATGATGTGACTTTTCTCAACCTCCCAGAAAATATCCATGAAAACATACAAAAGGACTAAAATGTCAAAAAATTAAAACAGCAGAATAAACTAAATGTAACCAAAAACTATTTAGTAAAGCCCAGAGGTCCATTCCTACCATGGAAAACATGGTGATGCATTGAAAAATTCAACCTTGGAATACTCAACACATCTGCAACCTGTGAATTAGAACATGGCAGAGAACCATCTCTCTCCCTACCACAAAACCCTCTCCCTGAATTAAAAAAAGAAAAGAGGGAGATTGAAAAGCATACTGACCTCAGCACTCTTATTGCCCACCACCCGACCAACTGCATGACATACAAAATTGTCACCCATAGTCCCAAATGCTCAGGGGCTATTTATGCAGAGACTCTGTCCCTCCACTCCCATTAGCTTTCTTTCTACCTGGATCCCTTCAATGATACAACACCTGCAGGTGACATGGCAGGAAGTAGGATATGATGTATAGAAACACACTGTAATGTATGATGTTAAATTGTTGAAGAATAAAACATCGCCGTCAGGAAAGATAGGAAGAACAACAGAAGCACCGTGTGCTTGGAGATGCAGTGTTTCCTACCTATCTTTCTTCTTGTAGGATAAGCCCTAACAGTTGGTTTTTCTTTTTTTGTAATACAAGTGTCTGACTTCAGCTTTATTGCTGAGGCATCCTCTTCAATAAATGCATTATCAGCCACACAACTATATAGATAAAGAGCCACCCCCACGTGCCTCACATTATCCTTCGTTTCATGGATCTTGGTTGATTGTGATAACTGAGCATTTCAGCCTTTATTTTTGTTTTTGTTTTCCTCTCTTTTGTGTTTTAAATTCCTTCTCTTATGATTATAATTCACCAATAAAGATTGATCCTGCAAAACCTCTGGCCCCCACCCTTGACCCCAATAAAAGCAGAACCACATATGTGGCCCCAGGTGTGCTGTGTAATTCCAGGACTTGCAAGTAATAAACCATGTCTCTTTAAAGTTTTCTGGCAGTACTTGCTAAGGGCATCTTGCAATCATACCAAGAACCACAAGGGCCAGTCCAGCTACAACATTGGTTATTGACAGGCTGAAACCAACACAAAACAATTCTGTAGAAAAGGACACAGAATTTCCCAGGTCAGAGAACCTGCATGAGACGGAACCTCAGTTCACCAGCCCCACTAATAAAGCTCTACTGGATGTAACGAAGTGAATTAGAATCCTTGTGTGTCAGATCAAGATGCTTCCTGGTCTAGATCTGAGCGGGGATGTGTATAGTAAGCCAGAGTAGAACAAATACACAGTGAAGGGGATGAAAGTCTCAGTTCCATTAAGGTTTCTCAAAAAATTAAAAATAGAAATACCATATGATCCAGTAATTCTATTACTGGGTATTGAAAATGAAAACACTAATCTGAAAAGATAGATGCACCCATATGTCTATTATTTGCAATAGCCAAGACATGGAAGCAACTGAAGTGCCCACTGATAGATGAATGGCTTCTTTACCCATTCATCTATCAGTGGGCACTTCAGTTGCTTATGTATATTATAAATATACATAGTGGAATATTACACAGCCATACAAGGATGAGATCTTACCATTTGTGGCAATATGGATGGACCTAGAGGGTATTATGCTAAGTAAAAAGGGTCAGAAAGAGAAAGAAAAATACCATATTATTTCATTTATATGTGGAAACTTAAAAAAAAAATGAATAAACAAAAACCAGACTCTTAAATATGGTGGTTGCCAGAGGAGAAGTGGGGGGGGGGGGGTGAAATTGACAAAGGGTGGTATGAGGTACAAACTTCCAGTTATATAGTAAATAAGTAAGTCATGTAGATGAAAGGTGTGGCATAGGGAATATAGTCTATAATATTGTAACAACCTTGTATGGTTACAGATGGTAACTATACTTATTGTGGTGAGCACTGAGTAATGTACAGAATTGCCCAATCAATATGTTGTACATCTGAAACTAATAAAACATTGCATACTAACTTTATTTCAATAAATTGTTTTTTAAGAAGAAGGAAGGGGAGGAGGAGGGCGGGTGGAGAAAGAAAGTCTCTGCTCCACCAAATGCTAGATTCAAACTCATCATACCCCATTCAAGGGTAGCTGAATATTCAAGAAACAAAGCAAATAAGCAAACAAATGAAATGAGGTCTTAGAAAAGGCAAGAACTGTCATGAAGCATGAGAATAAGAACTTAAGTTTGAAAACTATTTTCTGAAAGGAAGAAGGCATTCAAAACATTGATAGAGAACATCAGTTGCATGTTCTTGGAAAGATATGGAAAAGACTGGCATCTATATAAAAGAAACACGAACAACAGCAGAGACAAGGCTGAAAGTTGGTCATTCAACAAATAGTTATTGTGGGGTAGGAGATGCGCACACACACAAAATTCAATTCCAAAAATTCCAGAATTATTTTCAAAAATAAGAATTTAAAATATGTAACTGTTGTTAAAGAGCCCAATTGAGGCCACAGAAAGTCAGTTCAGAGGGATTACAAATGGAACAGACAAAATATAAAAGCAAGGGAAGAGAATGGAAACTAAGAGAAGTCTTAACCTAAATAGCGCAAAGTAAATCAGAAAATAAACAAAAATTCTCAGATAAAATAGAGCAAATTAAAAGAGAAACCATCTCCGTAGGAAAAGAAAAGGAAAAAAAGAAAGAACTGAGACTATGAAGGTAACCATGATTCCTAAAAATAGAACCAAGGCTCACATATCCTAAAAATTTCTTCTCTTAATTTCCAGACTAGTGAAGAAAATATATCCCATAAAGGGATTTTCCAACCGTATTGGTTTCTAATCTAGAAGTTACAGCTCAGCATCTCATTGCCTGTTCTCATGAACAAATGCTTAGTCATGGTTTGCTTTCTTCATTTTACAAAGAGAACAGAGACCATAAGGACCTAAAAGACAAGATTAACTAGTCAGCAACAGAGCTGAGATTACATGCCTGATTTAGAATACCAGTTTAGAAATCTTTTCAACAACATGCAATCCTTTCTTACTTGCTTACTACAAATCTGTTCAGTAAGCACTTTTGCACATGAAATCTACTTCAATTCAGCTGATTTTTTAAAATAAAAAATATAAAGGAGAATAGCACTTAACAGGCATTTGAGGAAGAAAAACAATGACTAACTTGGCCCACCTCTGTTATTTTTATTCATGACAGTTTTCCATACAGGCAGCTCGACTGTTGTTTTTTATGTCTATTGTAAATACTCAGAAAATTTCAAATGACATGTCAGATTTGTTTTAGCACTTGGACCATAGAAACTACTGGTTGAAAAATTGCGCTTGGCAATTACTTGGCAATTACTTCTGATTAATAAAGTCCTTAAAGTATGAACCATAAGATTTTTGTTATTCCCTTTGAAAAAATTACTTTTAAAGGGATATTTGATACCCTCTACTCTGAACACCAGAACGCAAGCTGATACGTTATGCAAAGTACAAACTGCCTACCACAGTTTCTTGCTAAGTAGTCATTGTTTAATAATCATGTATTTGATTCTCACTTATGTTTTAGTAGATGAAATGTCTTGTGACACAGCTAATTCATGGTTTAGAAAGTGACATCATTTGGGGGAAACCTAGGGGCAAACTAAGAAGAGCTTTTGAGAGATACTCTGTTCATATCTTCTAAAAGAATATCTTCAGCTCATTCACTGTTTTCCAGATGCAGTGAAATAATGCACCATATTTTTGCTGCCTTACATGTGTTAATAGTAACACAGTGAAACCACTGCTAATTTATTTATTGTCCATCTCTTCTATCTAATGAAAATCACGGAGCCCCCACACAGGTGATTTGCTATAGAGTTTGTCTTTGTAAAAGCAACAAATGTTAGAATCTTCGAGGAAAAAAAAAGCACCTTTATCTCTGGTAAGAACAAGTGGAAGTTGTCAGATGTTTCATAATTTTTTTCATGAAAATTTCTGCTCTATTCAAAGCCGACTTTCTCATTCTAACAAAAGAGAATCAGCATGCGTTGATATGTATTAATGGCAATAATACAATATAAGGACAATTGGATAGGTTTTCTACTTGGTTCCTACTGCCTCATTCCTTACTTCGGTTTTTTTCTTTGGTTTCCCATTTTTTACAAAGAGGATTTTTGCAAAGTAAATAGAAAAGAGCAATTGTTGAAAAATTTGCAGCCAATATTTTCACTCTAGTGTTTGTTTTTTAAGTTTCTCATAATACTTTGTTTTAATAATCCTGGACAATCAAAAACTTGAAAATAAAACATCTTTAAAGAGTGAAGATGATACAAAAATTTCTTCCATGATAAGTTAATTTTTAAAAGCAGATTTTAGATGATTAAGTATAGCGTGCTCCCATTTTATAAAATAAAGAAACTATATAAATGTAGTGGAAAGAAAGATAAAAAAGGAAGTGATATTATTACAAGGTGGTATGGGGTTGGGGAGGGGGCAAGGATACATGTCATAGGAAGTACTTTGATTTTTTGCTCTGAGGCAGAAGGAAAAAAAAATAAGAAACTCCCCCACCCCACATAAACAAACACATATATGCATTTGTTTGCATACATATACATTTGGTTATGCATATAAGATCTATATATAGATCACTTTTCTACTCTCACCTACAAGTCAACATATTCATCTAGTTTTCTTTCCTCTTACCTGGTTCCACATTCTTGTTTTCCTTCGCTGGTTTCTCTTCAGTCCTCTAAATTTCTAATTCAGCCAAAGATTCATTCTTAAATCTATTCTCATCTCATCTACAACAACTTCCTTGGTGATTTCGTCTACTCTTTATCTTAAATATATCTATATGTCGATGACCCCAGGCTGATATCTTTATTCTGGATCTCTTCCCTGACTCCAAACTCATATCCAATTGCCTACTATTTCACTGCATGTCTAAAATTAAACTACTGATGTTTTAAACCATACCAAATTTTTCCAACAGTCCCTCCATCTCACTTTATGACAACTGTGTCTTTCTGGTTCCTTAGGGTTAAAAACTGGGAGGCATCCATGAGGTGCCTGGGTGGCTCAGTCGGATGAATGTCCGACTCGATGTCGGCTCATGTCATGATCGTATGATTTGTGGGTTCAAGCCCCGCATTGGGCTCTGTGCTGACAACATGGAGCCTGCTCGGAATTCTCTGTCTTCCACTCTTTCTGCCCCTCCCTCTTCGTGCTCTCTCTCTCTCTCTTTTTCAAAAATAAATAAACTTTTAAAAATTGGGGGACATCCTTGAATCTCTTCTTTGTTCCATACCCCACATCTAAACCATTGCTGGTCTTACCTTCAAATCATACTGAAAATTGAATTACAGTCGTCCCTTGTTGTTATCTGTTGTTTTGCTCTCTGCAGTGTCTGTTACCCACAGTCAACCACAGTTTGGAAGCAGATGATCCTCCTGACGAATCATCAGAAGTTCAATAGTAGCCTAATGGTACCTCACAGTGCCTGCATCATTCAACTCATGTCATCTCCTCATGTGGCATTGTATCATCTCACCTCATCACAAGAAGAGTGAGTACAGTACATTAAGATATTCAGAGAAAGAGACAGAAAGACCACATTCATATAACTTTTATTATTGTATATTGCCATAATCATTCTATTTTGTTATCAGTTGTTGTTAATCTTTTACTGTGTCCAATTTATAAATTAAACTTTATCATAGGTGTTTTATGTATAGGAAAAAAAAACAGTATACATAGGGTTCAGGACTATCTGGGGTTTGGGACATCCACAGGGGTCTTGGAACAAATCCCCCATGGATATAGAGGCAGGGGACTACTGTCCTAGGATTTCTAGGACTACAGTGGTACAAACCTATTTCTGAATTATTGGAAGTCTTTGTTGTCTTCCTGAGTCACACTTTACCCCTTCAGTCTTTTTTTCAACACAACCAGCATGACCCTTTATAGCCAGACTTTTTTGTCACTCTTTTAAAAAAAAAATCCCCCCGTGTTGTTGTTTTTTTTCCTTCTGCCTCAGAGCAAAAAATCAAAGTACTTCCTATGACATGTATCCTTGCCCCCTCCCCAACCCCATACCACCTGGTAATAATATCACTTCCTTTTTTATCTTTCTTTCCACTTCATTCACACAAATCTTCTTACTGTTTATAAGCCTCTAGTCACACCCTCAGTTCAGATTTTTTGCTCTTGTTATTCTATCTGCCTGGAATGTTCTTTTTCAGAGATCTGCGTGCCTTGACTTATCAATTCCTCCATAAAGTTTTCCCAGCCACCCAATCTAAGATTTTAATACGTACTCCCCTAACACTTCTTATCTCCATGCTAATGTCACTTTTCTCCTTACCACTTATCATTATATTTTTTCACTTAATTTTTTATGTACGTTTTTCAATCAAACTATAAGCTTCATAAAGGAAGATAATTTTGTTGTTGTTCTCTCCTATATCCTGGGTGCCTACAATAGTTCCTGGCACATGAGAGGCATTCAGTAAATACTAATAATCATTCTATCCAGGAAATAGATTGGAAAATGTGAAGTGGGAAATTTTTAGTCCCTTTTACATCTTTTTACTTTATTTTCCATATATGTTTCAAAAATAGTATGATGCAAAATTTCTCTGTGGCAAAATTGGAAGTCCTAACATTTTTTCTCACTGGTAGACAATTTCAAAATTTAAGTTCTAAATACTTGTCAGATCATGTTCTTATAGATCTCCAAATAGGAAGCATTGCTAATTGTTTCCATAGGTAAAACCAATGACTTATTATTATAACTCAGGACAACTTGGCAACCATGATGATTTATTTATCCTAAGCTAAGGAGGTTTCAGGCTGGCTTTCATTTCAGGCCCATCTGTAAGTGAAGATTCCATCAGAGGACCTAGGCAGCAAGAAGGCTGTATAGGAAGGAGCTCCAAAAACAGCCATAGGGTGATTCCCAACCCCAAGTAGTCATTGACACGCATATTTTGAAGGGATGCTAGATATTTTATATATCTAAAGTCCAGAGAAGATATAATGCATGCCAAAATTTACATAAAAAATAGCCAACTCATCTGGGATTAGACTGGAAACCTCCTGATATCATAGGTGAGTGTTTTTTCTTCCATGATTCTACTTACTAAGCATCAAATTAAAGCCCAATTTTAGGGTAGATTTTATGTTTGCCCATCACATCAGTACATACCTTGCCATTCCCTTCAAGTTAGAGCATTCATGTTATTTCTCTGGGGGAGTGGGGTGGATGGCTTTCATTTAACTGTCTGTATTTCTCTGCCTTGTAACACATAAAAGGGATTGCTGAAAAAATAAATAAAACCACTGAAAGCAACTAAAAGTAATGAAAAAGTTATGAAAAAAAGTTATGAAAAGTTTTGCTCTAAATTTCAACCTTTTAAATCAAAGTTTTTAAGTTAGTTTTTGAATGTTTAAAAAATGTTGACACTGTGAAAAGTTTTTTTAATCAAAAGACTTTGGATAAAAAATTGAGTAGAGATCAAATGTGTTCACAGGTGCATCCCTCATCATCCTTTCTTTTTTGGTTTTACTAGTCAGAAAGATTTATATGCAAGAATTTACTCTGAGAAAAATCGGTGTTGGGGAAGGGGAAGGGAGAGGCAGGCACCTCTTTGCTTAACTGGTCATTGGTGCAGTCCTCTATTAGCTGTTGGTGTTTCTGCTGATAACCAGTGACTGGTCATGGATAGCTCTACATAGCAGGTGAACTGGCTCTTATTAGGACACATGAGATTCTAATGATGTCACACTCTCCTGAGGTGACCACCAGTCTCTCTTACTACCTCATCTACCTGGCTTTATCACCTTTTCCTTCACATTTTCACCTAGGAGAAATCAGTTCAATGTGAAACACAAGGGTAGTAGGCACCCACACTGCAGAAGGTAGAAGGTAAAGTAGGCACCCACACTGTAACATATGCATATTAATGCCTTGCATCTCTCTGAGTTTTATACAATACCTTAATTGGCTGTTCCTCAAAATATTCCATTGCCAATCATTCTGTGGAGGGAGATCCTTGGTACTACAAAACTCTTCCTCTAACCCCCTGAGCATAGTTGTCTTCAAGACTTATTTGCTCCCCATCATAGCCTAGTTTCAGCAATAAAGCCTAAAACCTCCAAATCAGCAGAAGATGCTGTTGATTCCATCAGAGAGAAGTATCCTCAGTGGTAGTCAATTGTTCAAGTATTTATGGTGAGTACTTTGAGGCTGCTAGGAGAACTTCTCTGCAAACCCCTTTTGGGACTTTCAATGGACTGTTGACCATGACCATAGACTAATCACATAGACTAATCGCAGTGTTTGGGTTGTTTCAAACTAACTATGCCTAGAACATCAAAGCTGGCTTCTGTGTCTATTCTTTGCATTTTTATTATTCTCAACTACCAACCAAAATGCAAAGTCAACTAGTCATCTATACTGTATTATGTGCAGACACTCTTCTAGGCATTGTGTATACAGAAGTAACACAAGAGTACATGGAACTATTACACATTATAGTAATAAACTGTAGCTAGTGTATTAAGAAATCTCTAATCTAGGTACAATCTATGTTTTCTCTTGAATTCATTTTTTTTTGTGTGTCTTAAAGGGAAGAGTCCATAATTCTCTGATACTTGTTGTTTAATAAATGTTAGCTTCTCCATGTTTAAAACTCCAGTCTCAGGGCGCCTGGGTGGCTCAGTCGGTTAAGCGTCCAACTTTGGTTCAGGTCATGATCTCGTGGTCCGTGGGTTCGAGCCCCACGCCGGGCTCTGTGCTGACAGCTCAGAGCCTGGAGCCTGCTTCGGATTCTGTGTCTCCCTCTCTCTCTGACTCTCCCCTGTTCATACTCTCTCTCTGTCTCAAAAATAAATAAATGTTGGGGCGCCTGGGTGGCGCAGTCGGTTAAGCGTCCGACTTCAGCCAGGTCACGATCTCACGGTCCGTGAGTTCGAGCCCCGCGTCAGGCTCTGGGCTGATGGCTCGGAGCCTGGAGCCTGTTTCCGATTCTGTGTCTCCCTCTCTCTCTGCCCCTCCCCCGTTCATGCTCTGTCTCTCTCTGTCCCAAAAAAAAAAAAAAAAAAAAAAAAAAAGTATTTATTAAAAAAAAATAAATAAATGTTAAAAAAATTAAACAAAAATAAAACTCCAGTCTCATACCTGATTCACAGCCTTACAGTTCCCTTTTTCACGTATAGGCAGTTGTTGGAAGCAGCAAGGAGTGAGAGACAAGAAGACACATGTCTCTTTTTGCAACTTTTGTTGTCACTTTTTTTTTTTTTTTTTGCAAATGCTTTGTTGTGGCTGGTACCTTTTACATGGCAAGTATCCATATTCTGCCACTCATGTCAGGCCCTGGTATGAGATTTTCACAGGACATCCTGAGGTTTTTGACCATAGACCCTCATAATGTGGGAGATTATTCTACCTCTTTTGTTGCCTCTGCTCCCTTTACCAGTGGTACATTCCATGGCCTCCCCTGGCCACTGTCCCATGGTTGGATACAAGCAAAACAGCTAAAGCCCATCTACCTTATGAGGTGTCTACTCATGGGAAACATTCACATATCTGCCTCAACTATCAGTAGGATCACAGATGAGTCCAATATTATTTGTTCTCTCCTCTTGTGAAGTCATTGCCATCTTTAGTTAGGCACATTGACACAACAGCCTTGAGTAGATACACAGTGGGGAATGGAACACTGATACTTCTTTCTTGCAGACACACCCAATTTCTAACCTTTATCATACTTGGCTTTGGGGGAGGGATGAATAAGAGCCTCCTCCTTCTCTGTTCCCCACCCATTTCTATAGATTCTTTATGGGGTGATTGTATATATTATGGTACTGAGAGTAGGGCCAGTTTTGTTTCCTCTGAATAAACCTTGAAGAGGATTGTGTGGTCTCGTTGTAGATTTTTTTTACATTGATATTTCTTAACAAAGAAAAATATATAAAGATATTTAATATTTCCTGTTTTCAAGTGCAAACAAGTTGCCAACTCTAGCCTAAATCCCAATCAACATTCTATAGCAACCCAACAATAAATGGCAAATATCAGATAAAATACATATGAAAATGAAGCTAGGTTATGTCAGCGCTGTCAGACTGAGAAGTTATAAAAGCTCTCGTTGAGAACACATTTAACTGACACCCAAATGACCAGATGGACCAATGATAGAGAGATCTCAGGGGAGGAGGGCAAAGATAATTATAAGCAGAGGTAATAACTAGTGAGAAAGTAAAAACTTCCAAGATTGAGTATTAATCTAGCATATATGAACAGAAGAAAAAAAATCAGTGTGACTGTAGCAAAATTTCAGAGCAGAAGGATAGGAAATTGGTTGAAGAGGTAGACAAAGAGAGGCAATGGTGGCTTAAATTAGGGTTATAGAGTTTACTACATTGAATTGTGACACAGTTCAAAGTGTACTTAAAAAACTGCCGATGGATTAGATGTAGGTACAAACAGCAAGAGAAAAAGGAAAATTAAAAAAAAAAGTCCTTGGTTTTTTACTTCAACAGCCATAAGGATGATGATGCAACCTACTGAAATGACAAGACTAGGGGCAAAATAGATTGTTCTTGCTGTTTGTATTAGTTGGATAGGGCTGCCGTGTCAAAGTAGCACAGACTTGGCAGCTTGAACAGAAACATATGTGCACAGTTCTGGAGGCTGGACGTCTGAGCCCAAGGGGTCAGCAAGGTTTGTTTCTTGTGAGGCCTCTCTCCTTGGCTGGTAGATGGGCATTTCTTCCTGTGTCATTGCAGCCTTCCAACTGCACGTGTCTGTGACCAATGTTCTTTTCTCTTGTAAGGACATCAGTCATATTGGACTGGAGCCCACTCTAATGACAAGTATAATTTAATCATCTATTTAAGGACCATATCTCCAAATGTAACTACATTCTGAAGTACTAGGGGATGGGATTTGAACATCCAAATTTTTAGGGGACATAATTCAGTTCATAATGTTGTTATTAATATGTAAGTATTTGGTGGGAGAAAATGAAAGAAAATCAAGAGCTCTGTTTTGAAAATGACTTTAGAACATTTAAAAAGAGAGAAGGCAGGGGTGCCTGGCTGGCTCAGTCGGTACAGTGTGCAGCTCCTGATATCGGGTCATGAGTTTAAGGCCCACAATGGGTGTAGAGATTGCTTAAAAATAAAATATTTGTATATTTTTTTTTATGTTCATTTATTTTTGAGACAGAGAGAGACAGAGCATGAATGGTGGAGGGGCAGAGAGAGGGAGACACAGAATCTGAAGCAGGGTCCAGGCTCTGAGCTGTCAGCACAGAGCCTGACACGGGGCTCGAACTCACAGACCATGAGATCATGACCTAGGCCGAAGTCGGATGCTTAACCAACTGAGCCACCCAGGCGCCCCTAAAATATTTTTAAAGAAGAGAGAGAGAGAGAGGGCAGTCATTGTAAATGGAGGATTCATACATCTTATACTAGCATTGGCTTTCCTCTATTTCACCAAGTGCCTCTTGATAACATAACCCCCTTTTCATGGAAATGTGTTTTTTTTTAATGTTTATTTATTTTTGAGAGAGAGAGAGAGAGAGTGACAGCAGGGGAGGGGCAGAGAGAGGGAGACACAGGATCCAAAGCAGGCTCCAGGCTTCGAGCTGTCAGCACAGAGCCCGACGTGAAGCTCACAAGCCATGACATCATGACCTGAGCTGAAGTCTGATGCTCAAGCGACTGAGCCCCCCAGGCGCCCCATGAAAAAATTTTTATATACAGTTTGTGCCCACGGTCTAACTTCACCTCCATGCTGATGCCTTCTTCTGTTTTTGGTTCATAAGTTTTTCTCTCTTGAGACCTTTTGACACCTGTTTCTTAACTCCTCTCCCCACTTGAACAACTTCCATCACTCTGGGTGTGACTTCAACACAGATGGGGAGAAGCCACCCAACATAATAGTCTCCTCACTCCTAAATGTTTTGGACTATCGCAACCTTAAACTCTACCTCACTTCACCCTTCTCTCAAATTACCACAGCTTTCAAGTACTCAGCGGAGAGTCATTGGCACGTATGATGTATCATCCTCCTGAGAAGTGCTGAGAATATACAAAGATGGGTAATACTCACTCTCTGTTCTCAAAGAATTTGGGTCTTGAGAAGGAAGAAAAGAAGTAAAAAATTGCCTTATACGATATATTTGTTATTTATTTATTTATTTACTCAACAAAAGTTAAACAATACTAGCTAACATTCCTGAGGGCTATCATTGCTTTACATGCTTAACAAGGATTAACTCATTTAATCCTCACAAAAATCCTATGAGGTAGGACCTCTCATCATCCCTGTTTTTACAACTGAAAACAAACAAACTGAAAACAAACTGAAATACTCACTGAAAAAAGTGAGTATTAAGAGGTCAAAGAAGTTGGCCAAAGTTACACAGCCTGTAAGTATCAAAGCTGGGATTTGAACCTAAGTAGTCTGGCTCCAGAGTCCATTCAATCACTACACCACGCTGTCTTTTCTGTAAATACAATTGCACAGTGACTCTAAATTGACATCCTTGAAATGATACCTATGTTCTGATGATGCCTAGAAAAAGAAATGGCAACTCTGCTATGTAGTCAGGCTAGTGTAGGGTGCAGAGTGAGCCACTCGTTGGCCTGACAATTTGGCAGCCAGCCATGCCCTGGCCTTCTCAGAGAGACAAAGAGGAGTTTGGGCACCAGAAGGTTAGGATTTTGCTAATGGTGTCGGAAAAACATGCAATAAACTTTACTGGAACTTTAGCGAATCCACCACCTTCTCAAGAGCTCTCTTTTATTTATCATGGCCATGCGGGACTTGCCCCGGAAGTGTTTAATGCACCTGACTGAGGGTAAATGGAGCAAGAATACTAGGAAGGAAAAGCCAGAAGAGGGATGGAGCCTGCCATTCCTGATAACAGAACAGGTGCAACCACAGCACGGTTCCTTCTGCCTCCCAATTAAAATAGATCCCATTTCTCTGCAAGGAAAACTCCTGCTCTGACTCTATACTGCTTGGATTCAGCAGCCACATTTGAAGTTAAAACTAAATTTGGAAGCTCTTCAGAAAAAAGAAATTGGACACAGTCCAAGGACAGTCAGAAAGTGAATGAACATCTTTTTGAAAATTTTGTTGATGATGGAAAAGCTGGCACAGGAAATGAGGCAGCAAACCTATCTCTTGTAACAGGGAATCAAATATGCACGACAACATTCTTGGTTTTATAATGGATTATTTGTGTCTTTACTCTTAGTGCTTTCAGGGAATACATTTACTGAGAGATAATCACCTTTGTATCTCTACACTAGGCACTATGGGAATAGGAATGGGTTTAGATCTTAGGTATTCATTTGGGGCAGAATCGCTGTGGAGGAGAAGGCATGTGACTCATGCTTTGAAAGAGGAGGAATATTTGGCTAAGTGACAAAGTACACACTTTAAGAGAGGATACAACATGAACTAAGGCACTGAGAAAAGAATAAGTCAATACTAAGTACACGGAAGAGTCTTGTCTGTTTCATTTAGAGAGAGTTCGGAGGACATTTAAGGATTATTGGCATATTGTGAAGTTTGTAGCATATAGTGGAAGGTTAAGAACACTAGTTCTGAATCACATAACCTTGGATATGGCTCAGTTTTGCGACACAGAAGCAGTAAGACTCAAGCCAAGTCGGGTTACCTCTCATAATCTCAATCCCCCCCCCCTTTTTTTTTACCTCAGTGAATTAAATGAAATAATGTAATTCATTTGGCACAATACTTTGGAAGATATTTGCTTTTATTGTTTTCACCCTCATTATTATTATTCTAAAAGTAGCAAAAGAGCTGATATGTAGGAAGACCTTGAATGATGTATGAGGCTGGCTATGATAGTGCTAGATTCTTGATCAGTGCTAGATTCTTGAGCATAGTAAAGCACTTCTGAATAAAGTGATAAGATTTCATCTGATAGCACACTGAAACTAAATTAGAAAAGAATAAGAATATATGGCTTCGACCTCTTGTCAGGGATATGAATCTTCATAAAGATAGGCTCCCTAATTAAAGAATGAAAAAAAAAACCCTCTTGTTTTTTAAGAAATACTCTGTGTAAAAGTACTAAGGATGTGATGTTCAAAGTGGTGACTACAGCTAACACTGCTGTATGATAGGAAAGTTGTGAAGAGAGTGGATCCTAAGAGTTCTCATTACCAAGAGATTATTTTTCCCTTTATTATTTTCTTTCTTTTCTTTTTATTGTACCTAAATGAAAAAATGTATGTAGGCTGAACCAATGGTGGTATTCATGTCGCAACATTTGTAAATCAAGTCATCACGCTGTACGCCTTGAATTTATACGGTGATGTGATATATGTCAATTATTTCTCAATAAAACTGGAAAGAAATCCAATGTTTCAATAATCTAGACACTTAAACTGCTCCTCTTTTCCCTTTTTCTGACTGTTTGGGGCCATCTTATTAATTATACACATATTCAAAGGCACAAAGAAGGGGCTTGGGAAGGAGGTAGAAAACAAATTAGATTTTTCTACTTGCCTGGAGAAGTGTAACACTATTGACCAACTCAGGACATCTTTGTGGCTCTCATTGTTTCTTAATACTCCCTTTTCCCTGAAAGTATTTTATGGATTACTCCCCCATGCCTTGGAGGAAGGGTCAGTGAAGGAAATAACCACACAATGGATAATTGTGCAATTTCAGAGCACAACTCTCTGGTACATATTAAATATTTTGTATTTAATTAGTAGTTTAATAGATCAAATTGCATATTATTCTAATTATACAAAGCTGCATTGAAAATAAATGATGCATGTACCTCATTCTTTTTATAAGAACACTACTAATTACTAAATAATGGTTTAATGATTTGCAACTGGGTTAACCACATACATGGCATATTTTAATATACCAATTTTATATCAGTCCAAGCCAGTAAATAAAGATAATCTTCAAATGCATATATTTAATACAGATCCATAATCTCCACCAGTTGGAAAATAGGATTGCCTGATTTACACTCACGTTTAGTTAAAAAAAATCCTGTTACTACTAGAGTAACTAAATTTTCTTTAGCCAATTCAAATTTTCTTTGCATTTTTTCTTGTCTTAAATGTTGATTCTTTATTTGCAAAATGTGAAAAGTCATCATATCATGAAATTATTTGAGTAGGAACTTTATACATGTTTTCTGCTGGTTGTAAAAAAATTAATCAAGCCTCTAGCCTAATTTAAATGAATCTATTTGTATTACTATAATGGCATATCAATCAGGCAGGATAGCAGCTTAATTTTTTCTTAGTAGTTCATTTATTTGTATAAGATTTATATTCAAATTCATGCTGTTGGGAGTCACAGTCATTGTCAGTCTTATCGAAGATTTCCTTCAATATTCCTTGCAATCTTATTGGTGTCACATTTTGAGTACACATTCCAGTTCTATCATTCAAAAATTTTACTACATTTTGGTTTGCACAGATGGAGTAAAAAAAAAGTAACTAAGACAGTGGTTAAAAAATAAAACATTTCTGTTTCTTCAAGAGATTTTAAAAGATTAGAGAATACAAAGACTAGTAACGATTTTTCTTACCTTTCTCCACTCAGCAGTGTGACATTGGGCATTTACACTCCTACATGGCATCAGTATAGAATGCGAGCATCTCTTTGAAATCAGATATTTCTGTGGCCTGTCAGATTCTAGGGAGGTTGAAAAAAAGAGCTGGCTGGGTGAAATGAACATAGTGGGGAATTATGGGAAATGTAGTAAGAAACAGTAACATAATAGCAGGGGTAAAAGTAAAGGGGAGAAACAAAAACGTTTGAAATGTAGAGATCCTGATGTACGAACTGACTTGTCTGTACCATTGAAGTGCTCACCCAGGAGAGTCAAATAACAGGAAACATAGCAGAAGACTATAAAATTATTAGGACATCTTTGTGGCTCTCATTGTCATGAGACATGACAGTGTCTCATGCCACTGTCACCATGCTTGTAAACACAATACCTTGGGAACTGGATTTGAATATGTTTGTGCATCAGCCTGGAATATTTAAACAGCCTGATATAAAACTAAAATTTAACCCTAAAGTACTGATTCAGCTTTGTCCGTCTTGCAAAGAGCACTTCAGAGGGCATTAAAATCTCTGATGGTCTCCGTTTCAAACTCAAAGTGTGTTTTGTTATATTTAAAGCCAACATGTTAAAACTGATATGTCATGTAATCACCTGATTTCTGGCTTTTCTTAGAAATTGGTGACATTTAACAATACGTAACCACATCTTCTTGTTGCCACAACAGATCAGAAGAGAGGCATATCTCTGGGCCAGAGAATGTCTTTCCCACAGTACACATTGTTCTACCTTGTCTCCCTGATACTATGACCAACTATTGACCGGGGTTTGTCATCAACCTTATAGCTTATCTTACAGCTTTTTTTTTTAATACTAGAAAAACTTTCCTTTCCTTTCCTTTCCTTTCCTTTCCTTTCCTTTCCTTTCCTTTCCTTTCCTTTCCTGCCCTGTCCTTCTCTGCCCTTCCTTGTTACACGTTGTCACTTTCTTGGCAACGTACCAGGAATTTGAATTTGTGACATGGGCTTTTTTGGCTCCCCGTTATCCATGGTCCATGATTAAACTACTCAGCCTGACATACGTTTAATGTTCTCTGATTGTTTCACACTCATTCATGCCTGTCATGGTGCTAACATGCTGAAGCAGTGGTGGTGGCATTTGTGCGGGGCATATAAGGGTACAAAAGGCACGGTCCCTGCTCTCAAGGATCCCAGAATATATGAGGACAGAGAGATTTCCTGGAATTTTGTGGTAAGTGCTCTAAAGGAGCGTTTTCATAAAATACTGTTATAGAAATACACAGGAGAGCAGTATCAACTCACCCTCAGGCTAGGAGCTCTGGGAAACGTTGGACAGAGAAGACACCAGGACTATACTCTGAAGAGTGTATGAAGAGTGCAGACGCATTTAATGTTCGTGAAAACAATAATAATGCTCACAGTCCTTTGATACTTCCTTTTTTTTGAAACGAATCCTTTTCCTTGTTGTGGAAGAACCAGACCCTCTGCTCTCCATCCTCACCTTCAGGGTAAAATGTCCGGAGGTTCAGCATGGCTTTAACCTTCCCTTTGTTTTCCAAGAGCCCTCAATACTCAAAAAGGCTCTATGATCCTCCACTGATTTTAGTTTAGTTATCGGATGGGTAAAATGTTCTTGTGTTGGGCAATCTGGAACAATTGACAATTTGCATGAGTATATGTTTTCTGAGTTCTGGATGAATGCCTTGAATAATTTGGTGTGTGTGTGTGTGTGTGTGTGTCTGTGTTTAGAGGATACAAAAATAAACAGTGATGGGACATTTTCCGAACTCTTAGGATAATTTGAGATTTCACAACACTGACATTGTAAAATCATTTCCTACCATACAGAGTTATCATTAATTAAGATCTTTTATTGTAGAATCAAACAGTATGCTTTCCCTTACATTCTATTTTTCTGAGGTAACTCAAGAATGATTTTTTATCTTTAGTATAAAGGACAGGACAGAACTAATGCTCCTTGGTTTATTTTGGTTTTAAATGATCTATTTATAAATCCCAGAAAAACTGGTGTTTATAAAGATAATTGACAGAAGATGAATGGCCAACATTAGAATCTGTAGCAGGACTGGCCAAAGTATAATGCATAGCCTGGGAGATGGATTTGTTGCTTTTTGAGATGAAGCGAACACTTTGTCAAAGTGTAGAGTTATTTATTATATTTGACCAAGCATTGAATTATTAAATTCATTATTTTAAAAGGAATAGTATAATCTTTATATTATGCTTATTCTGAAATAATCAAATAGGATTAAGGAAATATGTTTTTCAAGTCTTCAAAGACATATATGAAGATATATATATATATATGTGTGTGTGTGTGTGTATACAGTGTATACATTGTACACATACACACATATACACACCCCACACGTATATATGTAATTTTGTGGGGGAGTTTTGTCTATTAGAAAAAAAACCCTCACATGCACTGTATAAGTTGTCTCCTTAACAGCAAACCACAAAATAAATAGATTCCCCAAATATCCCTAAATTCAGGTATCTTTATACTTTTTCTTCTCCCTTGACATATTAGGAAAAGGTATCAAGTTATATTTAATAAATTCTCAATACCTAATCTCTAAACAATATTTATTTAAATATCCAGGCTTCTTAAGCTATGCATTTGTGTCTCATTTTCCCCATAATTTAACTTAATTCAATGGCGCTAATTAGTGAAAATTGATGTCCTCTTTGTGAGGCGCAAGTACAACTAATGTACTTGGTCCCAAATCATAATTTCAAAGCTATCAATCAATATATTGGAAGAAGAAGCCTTGGCTTTACCATTTTGAAGTAGGACCAAAACTTAATGGAGGAAGATTGAGTGCACTTTCCACTCAATGTTGGGCTGCTTTTTAAAATACAGTTCATAATTGGCACCAATGATTTTAGAATTCAGAGAAAAACAGGAAATTCCATTTAGATTGCTGCCCACATTCTTCTGTTGTTCCAATTGAATTTCTTTCTATTGTTTTGTATTATTATCATGGTTACACTCTTGATCCCACTGTGTGGTAGAAATGCACATCTTTTAAGAGTCTATTGTTAGAATGTGAAACAGCCTTGTTTGTGAGACATTATTAGTTACTTGAATGAACACAGAGTTGTAGCTGAGGTTATAAGCAGGAATCTATTGTACAAGATAGTTATGGGCTACAAGAAACTGACTTGGTTTAAGAGATTAATTGCAGAAAACTTAGGTGGGCTTCTCTGGGCTTATAACAGAGTGCCCAAGAATGATACAAAGCTCATGTGGGGCCAGGGTATTCAATCATATGGGCAGAGTACAAAAGTGGGGAATGTAACAGAGCAATGATTATTATCTTGTAACCAGGCTACACAAAACCAAACTCAAGCTGGTGGACTAGGGAAGGGCCATGGAAGTGAATGCCAAGACATAAATAGGGTAAAAGGGACACAGGCAAAGGAATGAGTTTCAAGGTATGTTTTTGCTTAGGAACAGTTTACTCATTTAACACATATTTATAGATGATTACTATGTGCCAAGTATCTCTTAGAGCTGGAGATGAAAATGAGTAAGACACAGCCCTTGTTTTCAAAGATCTCATAGTTCAATGAATTATTTAGGCACTTGCACAGATTGTTGTGCATGATGAAGTAAATCACTAATTAATAGAGGTACCAGAGATTCTGTAAGTGTTGATGAGACACAGCTAATTCATCCTGAGGGGTTATGGGGTAGGGACATGAAACACATTCCAGATTAAGAAACTGAATGAGCAAAGACACTGCATGGTATATTCAGGGTGGCAGAAGTGAAAAACCGTGGCACAAAATGAAAATGTATACCCAGACTTGATGCCGGTGAAATAGGCAGCTGTCAAGTCAAGGAGATTATTTTTCCATTCTCTGATATTTCTATTTCCACTTTGTACATGATGGGAAGTTACTGAAAAGATTTAATTGGAAGAATCTTATAGGTAAAACTTTCATGTTACTTTGAGTATGTCTGCAGCTGTGTGGGTGATGGATAAGAAGGGTTAAACCGGAAGACAGTTTGGAGGTTATTGCAGTGGTTCTCTTGAGAAATGATGAGACCGGACTCATGAGAATGGGCTTAGCTGGGTAAAGAATAGAGGAGGTAACAGTCTTGAGATTTATTTAGGAAGTAAAGGAGGAAGAAACAATTTGCCATGCAGAGATAATACTGTGTGTTCAGCATACCTTGTTTCTTTTTCTAGCCTTGTTGCAATTCAGGACGCCTTATTTATTGACCAGTGGGATATAGTTAGAATTACCATTTGCTATCTCTGGTCCTAGCTCATAAAAACCTCTGTAATCTTGCACTTATTCCTTTCACTCCTTTGGATGCATAGAGTTCTAAGAAGTGCTCCGAGACCCCAAGGGAGGGCATGGCCCTTGGTAGAAGGAATCTGCATCCAAGAAAAAATGCCTCACTACTGCTACTGACCTGTGTTGGGCTGTATTGTATTTACTCAGGCATTTGTTTCTTATAACAATGATATACCTTACATAAGTGAAAAAAAAAATGAGCCAAAGTGAACACGTTTAGATGGGAAAGTATCATTTCAGTTTTGGCATGATGAATTTGAGGTGATTATGAAGTGATTATCAAAAAGGTAAAACCCTAAGTAGATAAGGTCACTAAGGAGAATGGTTGACTAAAGAAAAGAGTAAATAAAGAATGAAATTCTGGGAAGACAAAAAGTTAGGAGGCAAAAATATAAGAAAAAAAAGGAGCTGAAGCTGGAGAGTCAAGGTCAAATCAGGAAAGACTTGACTTTCCCTTTTAAGGTGTTAGAACTTTACTTTTTATTATTTAAATAGAAGTTACTTAACATATAGCATAGTACTGATTTCAGGAGTAGAATTTAATGATTCATCACCTGCGTACAATACCCAGTGCTCATCACAAGTCCCCTCCTTAATGCCCAGCGCCCATTTAGCCCATCTCCCCACCCACCTACCCTGCAGCAACCCTCAGTTTATTCTCTATATTTAAGAGTATCTTATGGTTTGCCTCCCTCTCTGTTTTTATCTTATATTATTTTTCCTTCCCTTCCCCTATGTTCATCTGTTTTGTTTGTTAAATTCCACATATGACTTAAATCATATGATAGTTGTCTTTTCTGACTGACTTATTTCACTTAACATAATACACCCTAGTTTCATCCACATTATTGCAAATGGCAAGATATCATTCTCTTTTTAAAGTTTTTTTTAATGTTTATTATTATTTTTGAAGGAGAGAGGGGGAGAGAGAGAGAGAGAAAGAGAGAGAGAAGGGATGGGAGGGGAGGGGCAGAGAGAGAGGGAGACACAGAATCCAAAGCAGGCTCCAGGCTCCGAGCTGTCAGCACAGAGCCCGACGCGGGGCTGGAACTCACGAACGGTGAGATCATGATCTGAGCTGAAGTTGGATGCCTAACCGACTGAGCCACCCAGGTGCCCCAAGATATCATTCTTTTTGATTACTGAGTATTATTCCACTGTGTATATACATACTACATCTTCTTTATCCATTCAACAGTCAATGGACATTTGGGCTCTTTCCATAATTTGGTTATTTGTGAAAGCACTGCTATAAACACTGGAGTGCATGTGCCATTTCCAATCAGCATTCTTGTATCCTTTGGATAAATACCTAGTGATGCAGTTGCTGGGTCATAGGGTAGGTTTATTTTTAACTTTTTGAGGAATCTCCATACTGTTTTCCAGAGTGGCTGCACCAGTTTGTATTTCCACCAACAGTGCAAAAGTAGAACCTTACTTTTGAGATGATGGAAAGTCTTCAACTGATTTAATAGGGGGAGTGATATGGTAAGATTCACGTTTCAGTTAGATTACTCTTGTAGCTCAGGAGATGACATGTGTGGGCCTAAAAGATTAGAGAAGAGGTGAGACGTCATCACAGTAGCTTCCACGGTTAATATGAAGCTGTTTTAGAAACAAGTAAGTAAATATTCAAGGGAAGAAGATACACCTAATGGAGAGAATGATCAAAGGTGCCAAGTACAAGAGAAAGTTTCGTTTTTATAATGTTGAGTTTGGCAGTAAGGCAGTTAACAGGGATGTTATCCATCTTGTGATGAGGGTGAAGCATGACCAGAAGTGGAGAGAGACTGCCAAAGTAGACCATCTTTGAGGGAATGCAATGGAAGATACTGGGTTGTAGCCAGAGGCATGTACTCAGGGTTAAGTGATTTTTATTGTTAATTTTTGTTAGGAAGGAAAAAAAATGCAAACGTATTTACATGCTAAAGGGAAAAAGTCAGAAAAGAAAGAGAGAGCTTGAAGATTACACAGAAAGAAGAGAAAACTGAGATAGTAAAGTCTCAGAAGTAGGAGAAGGAGTGGAATCAAAGTCCAAAGTGGTGGTGGAGTTAACATGAAATTCTCCTCATGTGCAGAAGCATGAGGAAAACTGCATCATCAGAAACCAGAGGAAAAAGGAAGCAAGAGCTCCTGCATGGTCTACAGGTGCAGGTGGCTGAAAGATGGAATGGTTCATACACCACCTCCTCTACCTTCTCTAGAAGAGATGAGCAAACATATTGAACAAAGTGCTAGGAAATACATTTTTAGGTGGACATTGAGAGCACCAGAACATCAAAACCAAAGACAAATAAAAAGGTCTATACATCGTAGTAAAAGTTATTTATTTTTATCAAGAAACTTTGAAGCCAAGGACAATAATTGGTATGAAATTTCCAAATTTTCATTATCATGAGTAACTCAAATACTAGGTTTCGGCTTCTAAAACGAATTATTTTACAGTGATTTTGAACTTTAAATGCAACATTATTTTGTGATGAACACTGTCATTGCTCAGCTACCTTTTCTATTGACCATGTCTATAAACATATTTACCATATAACTAAAAAAATAAAGTAGCATGAACTATATAGTTACACTGGGCCCTTCACCCGTCTTCATTTATGAAGCCCAACTGGGAACACAGGTTGACAGGAATTCATTCTATCATTAATTCTATGCACATGTCACCTACAGCATGAGCATAAGACAAGAAAAAAAATCCATTTAAAACAGAAATCAAAGGGTATCAGCTCTTTTTTCATGGAAAAATTTCATGAAATGGAGATTGCCTATACAATAGGCCACATCTGGTGTTGATGACAAAATCAATATCATTATGGAAATGTCAAACACCACTATTTCTGAGAGACTTTTCCTTAAACACTCAGGATAAGTGGGAAGTTCCTCAGTATTCTCTTTTCAAACCAAACATACCTCTGACATAGCACTCTATGCAACAGAATTAGTGTCCCTCATCTGCCTTCCACAATAAACTGAGTCTCTTAAGAATTCCAACTAGGGGCACGTGGGTGGCTCAGTCGGTTAAGCGTCTGTCTGACTACGGCTCAGGTCATGATCTCATGGTTTGTGAGTTCAAGCCCCGCGTCAGGCTCTGTGCTGACAGCTCGGAGCCTGGAGCCTGCTTTGGATTCTGTGTCTCCTTCTCTCTCTGCCCCTCCCCCACTTGTGCTCTGTCTCTCTCTATCAAAAATAAATAAATTTTTAAAAAATTAAAAAAAAAGAATTACAACTACAGTTTGTCCGTTATGTTTTTAGAACTTTGAGGGCTGCTTTGTACATTGTAAGCAATCACTAACTGGTAATTGAATATTATATTGAAAATAAGTGATTTAGTGAATAAATAAGTAGGTGAATATTCTCATATTCAGAAAAGATATATATTTCTCTGGTTTAGTGCCAGGCCTCACAGGTAGAGCTGTTTATTAATAGTTTAGTTAAAAATAGTTTATTTCCTTGAAACAAAAATGAAACCAAAAACAATAAGAAAATTTTTTTTCCATTGTTAGTAGCAAGAATGTGCAGAAGTACATCTCATTTACATATACAATAGCTGCTGTGATATCCTTTCTTACTTGTTTAGAAAGGCAACAGAAAAATAAGAGAAATGGCAAAAAAACCAAAATGTGTGCTATTGTATTCAATAGCAACACAGCATTACACAATACAATTAGTGAAAGACTGCTTTCTGGCCTAGTATTCCATAGCTCAGGAAGAGAGAATTCAGTTAATAAAGTCACTGCATTGCAGCAGGGATATAATCAGAGAGTAGAGAGTGTTTCTACCGGTTTTTAGGGTTTTCTAAAGAAAGAAGAAACATGGAAACCTTTCTTCATGCAGATTCTTAAGGGTTATCCAATCTTTATTTTGTATTCATTTCTTTAGTTTTAATTTTGAAATCATTTCAGTTACGTGAGAAAAAAAGAAGAAGGCAACTGAATACTGATTTTATAGCAAAAGAATTAGGCTTGGAAATAAAATCACTTATTTCATAAAATGCATTGCTTTATACTATTAATAAAGCCAATATTACTTCACTAATTGTTATTATTTTACATACTTGAAAGCTTTTCAAAATTATTTCACATTGAATGATTTCTTGCAAGATCAAATATTCAAAGGCTATGTTCAAATTTGAAAGATACCAATTTTCTAAATGTGGTAGTTTTAGTCCAATTGAAAAAATGATTGATAATTTTAACACATTATTCAATGCACTGGTACTAATTTTGAGTTGTTTTGGAATTATTTTTTCTCTTCTCAAGTGAATTCATAGTGTTAGTACCACTAAATTTAGCCTGTCACAGAAAGACGTCTTAAGTGCAAAAAACATTGGACAAGTAGAAATTAAAGGAACTATACCACTCTGTGATCAAAGGCAAGTCACCAAAACACTGAGCTTCATTTTTTTTTCCATCTATGAAATCACCATATTATGAACTGTCTTATCTCTTTTGGAGAGTTTTTGTGAAGATCAAAGGATATACTTAAAATACTACTTACATGGAAAGTACCTTCACTATTTTAAAGATATTAAGTAATCTCTATACCTATCATGGAGCTCAAACTCCCAACCCTGAGATCAAGAATCACATGGTCCACCGAATGAACGAGCCAGGCACCCCTACATGGAAAAAATTTTTAAATACCGGATGATTATATTTTCCTACATATTAGAAGTAATTTGCAACTACTGATCAATCGTTTGCATGTTAGCCACAACTTGTTTCTTTCTGTTGTTTTTGGGATTTTCTTCACAATTGAAAACATTAATCGAATTATACACACACACGTGCACACATACACACACACAGACACACACACGATTGTTTTTGTTCCAAATTTGCTTAGTCTCTTTTCTTTAAGTACTAATTACTTTATGAAAAAGTAAAGAAAGCAAAGAGGCAGTTATATGCCTCTAATAGTGTCACCAGACCACTCTGGAGCTAGCCTAGAATATTCCTGATTTCTATTCGTTCTAAGAGTGGGAACTGAAATTGTCTTTGAGATAGACTCTTCACCTGAGTGAAGATTGAGACTAAAACTGTTCCACCTCATTACTCATTTACTTGAAGAAGACCTGAGTCAGTAAAATAATTCAAGTAAGGGTGTTTCAGATTAGTCAATTTGTCATTCTGCATGATGCTATTTATAGGTCACTTCACTGGTAGAAGGGTACCTTTCCAGAGTGATTACTGTCATGCAAACTTGTTGTTTCACTTTATTTTGTTTTGGCTCTTGTATAATCAACGATACAATGTTGGGCTTCAGAAAGAGAAGTTAGAGAATGTACCAGAAGAGCAAAGATTCTCTCAACATCCCTCAAATATATGTTGGCTCTCTATTGTTGGGCAAGACAGAGTCCCTGTAACATAATGTCAGCATATAGACTAAGGAGAAAAATTGTCAAAATAATTGCCCCGTGAATGAACATGTCTAGTGGCCATGGAGACATATCTGAAGTTAGGTTTCAAGTGTTCCTTTTTTGCATTATAGTTATACTTTACTGTCTTTAAGCTTTGGTAAAGCTAAACCAGAAAATCTCTCTGTATTAGTTTATGTATCAAATTACCACATCTAGGTGGCTAAAAACAACAGAAATGTATTCTCTCATAGTTCTAGAGGCTAGACATTCTAAATCAATATAACTGGGTTGAAATCAAAGTGTCAGCAAGAAGGCATTCCCTCTGGAGGCTCTAGGGGAAGGATCTATTCCTTACTCTCCCAGCTTGTGGCAGCTTGTGGCATTCCTTGGACTCCAATTTTCAAGGCCAGCATCCTCAGTTCCCTTTCTGCTTTGTCCCCACATCACCTTCTTCTCTACGTGAGTGTCAAATCTCCATCTGCTTCTCTTATAAAGACCCTTGTTTTTACATTTAAGACTCAACCTGCATAATCTACAACAATCTCCCCATCACACAATTCTTAGTTTAATCACATCTGCAACCCTCCTCTCCTTTTTTTCCTTATGAAGGACCATTTTCAGGTTCTAGAGATTAGGACCTAATCTCTTTGAGGGGACATTATTCTCCCTATTATACTATTCATCTTTATACCTTTATATGGGTAGCCAGAGTAATGCTAACCATTTGACTCAAATCTTCCAACACACTCTTCAAAAATGATAAAAGTAAGAAAAATGAATGATGAGGTGCCTGGGTGGCTCGGTCAGTTATGCGTCAGACTCTTGATTTTGCCTCAAGTCATGATCTCACTGTCACAGAGGTGGTCATCGGTTGTAAGATTGAGACCCGTTTCAGGCTACACGTGAACATGGAGCCTGCCTAAGATTCTCTCTCTCCCTCTCTCTATGCCCCTCCTTTGCTTGCACTCCCTCTCTCTAAAAAGCAAGCAAGCAAGAAAGAAAGAAAGAAAGAAAGAAAGAAAGAAAGAAAGAGAAAGAAAGAGAAAGAGGAAATAAAAATAAATGAATCAAAACCCACATTCATGGCATTACTAAGAGAAAGACAACACCCAATCATCAAATTACCTATAAGCATAGAAAGCACCCTCCCACTGCATGGAGAGGCAGTGCCATTTAGGAAAAACAGCACAAAAGAAAGAAAAAGAGGTTAATCTTAAAATGGACCTAAAATAGCTACCAAAAATTAAAGCCTATCTTAAGTAAAACTATACTGAAAAGGAGTCATAGATTAGAGCACTTATGTTGAAAGGGGACATAAAGACCTGTCTACACACACACACACACACACACACACGAAGTGTACATGAATGTTCATAGTAGCTTTATTTATAATGTTAAAATTTGTAAGTATCATAAATGTCTATCAGTAGATGAATGGATAATCAAATTATGGTATATCCATGTAAGGAAACATTCAGCAATAAAAAGAAACACTCTTTAACTAAATGTGATTCTGCTTCTTTGAAATTTCAGCTCATATCTATCAACCTACCTCATGCCATCCCTCCATGCACAAAAAAAAAAAAAACCAAAGTGGGCAAGGAGAAATCAGGTCATTGATAAAATCAAAATTCACCTTCATACCTGCTGCTCATTTATTCTATTTGAATATTACCAATACAGAGCTTTAAAATTTACCCAAAATTTAAATTAAGTATCCTTTGGGACATCATCTATTGTCATTCAGATCTTAATGATTTCACTCCTGGTCTTGACAGTTGTGTGCTTCTCCAGAATCATTGTATTGTTCACCTAAGGATGGTTCTTGTAGACTTCTCCCAGTAGGCTGTATTGTAATTCTTGTCATTCTTGATGCCATGGCATCCAAAAACCAATCACTTCTATCACCCGCATTGCTACAGTTCTGATCCAAACCACTACCAGCTCTTGCCCGCTTCTGAATTTCCCGGCTTCTGGATTTGCTCCTCTATAATGTATTCTCCATTTGAAATCCAGCTCATAGTATATGATGCTGTTTTCCAAAACTTTCCAAAGAGGACATCTCATTCAGAGAAAGAGCCAAAATCCCTATAGTAGTCTGCTTCAAAAATTTTTGAAGTCCCTTCAAAAATACAACATATAAGATTGTCAAATCAGACTCACGTGGATCAGAGGTCTTCCACGGTATCAAGCTTTACTGACGATTTCCAAATACAAGTAATCGTGAGGCACAGGCCAAAGCAAGAGGAGGTTGAGGACACACTCCCCATATCCTTTCTCACTGCATCAGGATTTGCTCTGGCACATATTTACATCTATAAGTCTCTATGTAACATTGGCAGATGTATTACTTTCTCAAAAATTTCTTTTTGGGTAATGAGAATATCTCTATTTTATTCTCAGGTTCATGACATCTTTCTCAGAACTGTGTCCTGTGAAGCCATCAATTCTAAGTCTATTTATCATACACAGTCCTAGATAGATCAGGTATCTGATGCTGAAAAGCTGAAAGCATTCCATAAACAAGTGTTCTCTGGCTAGCTAGCAAATACAGATAGTTCGTTTGCCAGAAAGTTTGTTATTGGTATGTTTACCATCATATGTGATTGGCTCATCTTTTTTCTTTCCTTTATGTATTCTCCTATAAGGATTTCAGGCCTGCTTCTTGCCCATTTTTTCCCCAGGCCCCTACCAGATTTGGGTTTCATTTTCTTAATGGTCTCATCTCTCACATATCTTACCCTACTTTATTCTATCACAGCCATTCCAGGCTCCTTTCTTGTCCTCAAAGGTAACAAATTTCTGTTCCAGGACTTCTACACTTTCTACTCTTTCTACAGGGTAGGTCTCCCCAGATATCTGGACAGCTAGCTTTCTCTCTTTAGTTCAAGTCTGCTTACAAGTCTCCTTGCTGAGGCCTTCTCCAAACTTCCTATTTCTATTAAAATCCCCTTTCCTCTCCAACACCCCCTAAACCCTTCTACTTTATTTCTCTCCAGATCGTCTAGCATTATCTAATGTACAAATGTTTTACTTACATGTTTCTTTTTCAATTTGTTTTAAAATGTTTATTTATTTTTGGAGAGACAGAGCACAAGCGGGGGAGGAGCAGAGAGAGAGGGAAACACAGAATCTGAAGCAAGCTCCAGGCTCTGAGCTGTCAGCACAGAGCCCAATGCAGGGCTCGAACCCGCAAACCCTGAGATCATGATCTGAGCCGAAGTCAGTCACTTACCTGACTGAGCCACCAGGCACTCCTACGTTCACATGTTTTTATTATTCATCTCTTGCCACTAGAATTAAGACCTGAAGCTTATTTTTTCCTTTTTTCTTTTCTTTCTTGCTATTTTTTTGCCTATATATATATATATATATATATATATTTTTTTTTTTTTTCTTTTTGTTATATCCCCAGCATTTTGAATGATACCTGGGACTAAACAGTCCCTCAATCAAATGTTTGCTGGATGAATGAATGAAGTAAGTAAACATCACTTAAAATTATATTGTAACCCACATCAGCCATAACGCTTTATCTAATTCTCTCACATCTATTCTATACATAAGATCATGTCAAATGCATTTCCACAGAGTAATTATACAATATTATCTTCTTTGGTATGCATTCACCTGGACTTTTTTCTCCCAAATGTTTCTTCCATTTAGTTAGCAGGCTATTTCTTTGGTTTTTTAATCATGAAAATTACACACTTTATTTTCCTTCTACTCATTTTTCCTCCTTGATATAGTCTTTTCATGTTGAGGCAAGACAACCCTTGATATAATTTCTATCACCTAAGCTATACCCAGGTTGTCCCTTGACCTCACTGGGACATTATACAGGCACTAAAACCTGAATTAAATTTACCCATTATTGAGTCTTATCAACTTATCCATTCCTAGCTTTTAATAACATGACATAAAAATTTTATATATGCAACAGAGACATCATGGAGAACATCAGTTTCTTTCTCTATTTTTTGTCTCAAGTGTCTATTGATCCCAGAGGTTGTGATTAGAATGGGCAATTAGTAGAGGTGTGAGCATTAAATAAAATGATATGATTAAAAGATGAAGTATGATCTTTCGCGGAGAAGGGTGGCTTGAGAGACCTGTGCAGCACTGTGAACAACCATGTGAATGCCCAGACTTTGGAGCCAGACATTCTCAGTTCAAATTCATATTCTACCACTTACTACTTGTGTGATCTTGAACAAATGGTTAAATCTCTCTGTGCCTAAATTTCTTTATGTATAAAATTAGGATAATAACAGTACCCAGTTCATAAAAATGCTTGAAGAGTAAATATGATAATTACATGTAAATCACCAATAAAAGTGCTTGGCATATAGTAACTAAGAATAACATTACGTTTCATTATTCTTCTCTTTCTTTACTACTCTTAAGAAATATTATGATAATAGTGACGAAAGACAATGCTACCCAATAGTACAGTGGTGAATAAACCGCTACTATGTACAAATACTTTGTTTTTGTTCTGCTTTTGGCTTATAAACACCTTTACTGACTAACACTTAATCTTCCCACTTCATCCATATGTGTTTGCCTTTTTATTTTCATTTCACCTCCTGCCATACAATTTAACTCAGCATTAAATTCATTCTTCTATAATTTGTGTGTGTGTGCTTTCCTGTCTGCTTATTGGGTTTTCTGTTAACAAATATCAGTTAACACTTCCAAATATATCTTTATAAATGCAAACATTGAAATTATTTAAAAAGCTGAAAAATACCCCCAAATAAAGAGCATAATACTGCAACATATTTTCTTTAAAACAAATACATCCTATTTGAAAATTTACTTATGACATTAAATCATTATTGTTTGGTATTTTGTTCTATTTCTACTTTCTGAACATCTGTATGAGCATAGGCTTAATGTATGTCCAACATTACCTAATCCTGTCTCCTTCCTAATATTACTGAGATAGCTTAATAGGAAGTCAGAAAAAACCAAGGGCATGCTAACAAACACTCCTTAGATAAATAGAAGGTGGCCTTTGGGATGTTTAAATAATTTCACACTTTTATTGAGGTCAGACATAAAATAAAGGTGGAAAGGGACGTGTGGGTGGCTCAGTTGGTTGAGCTTCCGACTTTGGCTCAGATCATGATCTCACAGTTAGTTGGTTCAAGCCCCGCATTGGGCTCAGAGTCCCTGGAGCCTGCTTCAGATTCTGTCTCTCCCTCTCTCTCTGCCCCTCCCCCGACCATGCTCTGTCTCTCTCTCTCTCTCAAAAATAAATAAACATTAAAAAGTTTAAAAAATAAAGATGGAAATAGTTTTATGGTGCTTAATGTTCAATCTGGCTAGAAAACATTCATCTCAAACTTATTTAGAATTATTTCACAGGAAAGTCATTGTCTTCCTAGAGTGTATGCTAAGTGCCTTCCATTCATTTATTTTCTGGCTTGCCCTGGTTATCAGGAGTCTCAAAGGCGAACATATAGTTTAGTCTTAGGAAGTGCGTTAATTCTGAAAAATTGTATTCACATTTCTGCATTACCTATGATGTTTTTAAACACATTTTTTTTTACGTTAACCTTATTGTTATACTTTGTTACAAAGTGACTCAATTCTTTGGAGAGGGAAAAGATCAGCATTTTCAGTACATTAATAACATCTTCAAGATCTAGAAAACCTAGTAAATGAAGACATTTAAGTCTCTTTTCTCACATCAATAAGCAATAGCTCCTGTTGACAGCAGTGAACATTGCATGTAAGATAATGGAACAAGAGGTATACCACAAATAAAACGATATTTATTCACACTCCCATATTAAGCTATCAATGGTTAATTACATTTTGAAAAATAATGCTTTCCTCTTGACATATATGAAAATTCCTGTGAGTTTCTTTTTCACTTTCAATTATTTATGTCAAGAGGAGTCCAACGTTATCTTTCTAGGAATAAGACTACACCACCACTGGAATATGAATCAGCGTCATTCACTGACATGAAAGTTTTATTTTATCCAATAATGTAGGCTAACGTGCCAAACCACTTAGCGATACCTGTCACTGGAGTCCAACTGAGGGCCAAATCTCTCAAACATTTGCATGAGCTATCCTTTCTCAGTATTTCCCTTTCATACATTCTTCATCATAAGTCAAGCAAAGCAATAAACTAGAAGACAACTCTTAGTGCAATCAAACTGTGATAATAATATACCTACATATCTCCCAAACCATAAAACAAAATCCAATTTAAAAATAAAAGTAGTATCTAGACAGGATCTTTACAGGAGAAAACACTTGAATGCGGAAGACAAAAATGTGTGCAGCCAATGAACAATGGTCAACATCATCCAAAAATTTTTAAAAATCAGATGCCTACAGTTTTTTATTCAAGTTAGCAAAATTGAAAATATCACAAAGAATTAGAATATCTTCATACATTGTTTATGACAGCAATGGATTTCTACATTTGGGGGAAGAAATTTTTACCTCTTTAAAAACAGGGAAAGAATATATTTTGACCCCACAATCCAAAACTTGGTGATCAGTCATGCAATATAAGAGTACCAATATATGGTATAAATAAACAAGAATGTTCACGATAACACTGTTTATATAATGAAGAATAAAATTCAAAGACTGATAGCTGCTGTACTTTTTGAAAATCAGTGCCATTCTCCATTCTTCTTACTTGTTCGGTGACCCGGGAGTATGATCTGTATGAAATGCACCAGGGATTTCTTACATTCTGGCCAACTCTTCCACTCAGATTTAGATAGCGATGGGAAGGAAGAGAGGGGCTAAGCTCAAAGTTTTATTCCCCAGACTTATTTCCTGCTAGGTTTCCATGGATTGGTTAAGTCCCTCAACCAAAAACCACAACTCCTGTCAAGAATTAATTTTCCTGCTGCTCTCTCTGAATTCTACTGTCTGCCCCCTTCTCTTGCCCATTCTGGTTTTTTGATGTTAGTGGTTCTCTGGTGTTACCAAACCCTTGTCGTTGTTTGTCGTTGCTGTTATTTTTCCTAAATGGTTTTTAAATAGTCACTTTGTTAAATTATCTTCTGCTTGAATGTGCCATTTCATTCCAACTGGGATCTTGACTAGTAAATTTATTAATAAGAGAATGATTCAATAAATTCTAACATAGCTATACCCAGAAAGTGCCCTCGATCTGTATGTTTTGGCTTAGAAGAATATGTGTAAGATACAGTAAGAAACTCAATTTAATAGAAAAATATGACATTAACAAAAAGAAACAACAGCACATTAGAAAAAGATCTATTTAACACAAAAAAACTGAACATATTAGCATCCAAATTATACATGAAATCTCATAAATCAGTTAGAAAAAGACAAAAACCCCAGCTTTAAAAATATGGCAGGGGGGCACATGGGTGGCTCAGTTGGTTGAGCGACTGGCTTCGGCTCAGGTCATGACCTCGCGGTTCGTGAGTTTGGGCCCCACACCAGGATCGTTGCTGCCAGCTTGTCAGCATAGAGCCCACTTCAGATCCCCGGCACCCCTCTCTCTGCCCCTCTCCCGCTTGTGCTCTCTCAAAAATAAATATTTAAAAAATAATAATAACAATAATAAAAATATGGGGCAAATCGGGGTACCTGGGTGGCTCAGGTCGTTAAGCATCAGATTCTTGATTTCAGCTCAGATATGATCTTGCAATTGTGAGATCAACCTGGCCTTAGGCTCCACCCTGGGCATGGAGCCTGATTGAGATTCTTTCTCTCCATCTATGCCTCCCTCACTTGTGCTATAAATAAGTAAGTAAATAATAAATAAATAAATAAATAAATAAAATTTATAAAAAATGAAAATATCTGGCAAGTAATATGAATGAGTAATTTACATAACACAAAACATCAATAAGCTAACGTGAAATACATGTAAGACAAACACATGTATGAGAAATGTTCTATTTCACTTATAATCAGAAATATAAATCAAAATAAAGGCCATTTCACAGACACTAAGTTTTTTAATATGAAAAATATGAATTTTTTTTAATATGTTGGAGATGGTACAGAAGAAAGGCAGTACCAATAAATTGAGATATAACATATATTTTATAAAATGAGTATGCACATAGGTTTTGATGCAGTATATATATATATATGTATATATATATACACACATATATATACCTATATATAGTATCTATAGTTGTGTGTATATATATATATATATATATATATATATATATATATATACCTATATATAGTGTCTAAAGCAGGAGTCAGCAAATTCACCTGCATCAAAATCAGCTGGAGATCATGCTAAAACACAGATTCCTGTCCCTACCACCAGAGTTTCTAATTCAGTAGGGCTGGGGTGAGCCCTAAGATTGATACATTCTGAGAAAAGATAAAATGGGATTTGGGAGACAAAAAGATTCAGCTGAACCTGTAAAATACTGTACCTTAAGCTGATTTGAAGGGTTACATGGGCATTCATTATATTAGTCCCCACAACATTTTATGCATGAAGTTCTTAAGTCAAAACAAGTTATGGGGCAACATGCCTCATACAAGTTATGGGGCAACACACCCCATAAAAGTTATGGGGCAACATGCCCCAACAAGTTATGGGGCAATTTTGTCATATTTGTGCAAATGCTCTCCGCTGGCTTATAGAAATGTGGATGTATAAGTATATAGAAATATAATTTACTTTTATATGTATTGAAATGATATCCCTTAGTTATTAGTTCTAGGAGGTTTGGGGGTTTGCAAACCTCCTTAGCTGGGGCTGAGGATAAAAGTGAAGAAAAGCCATGCTATAAGAGTGGCAGTTTATGGAAGAATGGAAAAAGAGCTGACTGAAGATGATGCCCTATGTGTGGGTCCAACATGCTTCTGCTGCCCACTGTACCACCTGATGACACTCTGCTCATATCGGTAAGGGAGGAAGGTTGATGAGAAATGGAGAAAGGACTTTGCTGCATGTGTTTCATGCCATTTTTTTCTTTTTTTTCTTTTTTTTTTTACACGGAGATCTAAAATACTACCAGTATAGCAAGGGCAGTGGATTGCTTCTTCCAATCTTCCTGTACCCTAAGCTCATTCATGCAGAGTAATCCAAGCTTGACTCAGAGCCCAGGACTAGTAACAATTGAAAGGCAAAAAACATGTGATAAGGAGACAAACACAGAAAAACAATGTGCGTGTTACCTGTTAAATGTGTAAATAATTCACTATTGCTTTAATAAAAATGAGGGAAGGGATATTGGGAAATTTTCCAATTGATCAAGAGATAACACCTGGAAAATAGTGGCACAGTGTCTAGTTATAATAACTCAAAAGGGAAAATGTCTTTGATAATGCATTTGGTACACACATTTGTAGTTTTATTTTTGGAGATTGTAAAAAAATAAAGGTTTCTGTACAATCACTGTAGACATTGGCTCTTCTAAAAGTTACTTTACATATAAAAGATTAATGTCTTCTATTTCTACTTTTTTTTCTTGAACATTCTCAGAAACCTGTCAACTTGAGGAGTAGTAAATGTACACCCTTACATCTCTACCAGGGTGCCTGACTGTGTACGAGTTCTACATGTAACTGTTGCAAAATAAGTGAAGTGACCATGAACATGTAAATGAATTTAAGACTGTAGCATTTGAATTATTTTATTATTATTTTTAAGGTATCATTAAAGATGTTACAAATTTAGTGCAAGAAAGTTTGCATTATGAGTTTAGCCACAGTTGAGCCCCCCAACTGTGGCAAACCCTCTTTGTTAATTATAAAATGCTATTTGTTTTAAGAGGGAAGCACAAGGATTTATTGTTTTCATTTATTGTTTCTTTTGCCAGATAGATTCTTTAAAATGTTCATTTAGAAATCATCTATTTTGAAGGATATTTAGCCAGTGGTTACTATATCCTGAACAAAAACATTTTATTTTTATATTGTATACTGTATCTTGCAACAATTGTTCCTTAAAGTCACCACATGCCCATATGAGGGTAGTAATGTGTTTGGCAGATGGCCAATATCATCTCTGTTCATTCTTTTTTTTTAATGTTTATTTATCTTTTGAGAGAGACAGAGTGAGCAGGGGATTGGCAGAGAGAGAAGGAGACACAGAATCTGCTGCAGGCTCCAGGCTCCAAGCTATCAGCAGGGAGCCCAATGTGAGACTCAAACCCATGAACCACGAGATCATGACCTGAGCTGAAGTTGGATGCTTAACCAACTGAGCCACCCAGGTCCCCTATAATCTCTGTTCATTCTTGAAAATATCTGTAAGAAACCACTGTATCTGACTTAAGGAGACTTTACTTTCCACACAAGATACTTGGTTTGCAAATCTACTTCCAGTAAGAATCTGACAGGTAATATAAAGAAACTTGGAGGTTCAGTGTTAACAATAAGGCATGGTGGGGACTGTGGCAAAATGGGTAATGCATGACTTTTCTAAAAGTGAAGCCATTAATGGTTACTAGATCTCCTGAATTTTCATGAAAACTTTTTTTTTCAGATCTCAGTCCTTTTTTCATGTTTTTAATTTATTATTTTTTTAAATTTACATCCAAGTTAGTTAACATATGTGTAATGGTAATTTCTAGAGTAGAATCCAGTGATTCTTCAGCTACATATAACACCCAGTACTCATCCCAACAAGTGTCCTCCTTAATGCCCCTTGTCCAAGTAACCCAACCCCTCACCTCAAACTCCTCAAGCAACCCTCAATTTGTTCCCTGTATTTAAGAGTCTCTTATGGTTTGTCCCCCTCCCTGTTTTTATATTATTTTTGCTCCCCTTCCCTTATATTCATCTGTTTTATATCTTAAATTCTTCATATGAATGAAGTCATAGATTTGTCTTTCTCTGACTAATTTCACTTAGCATAATACCCTCCAGTTCCATCCACACAGTTGCAAATGGCAAGATTTCTTTCTTTTTAATTGCTGAGTGTATATATATATATATATATATATATATATATATATATATATATACCACATCTTCTTTATCCATTCATCCATCGATGGACATTTGGGCTCTTTCCATACTTTGGCTCTTATCGATAGCGCTGCTATAAACATTGGGGTGCATGTCCCCTTTTGAAATAGCACTCCTGTGTCCTTTGGATAAATACCTAGTAGTGCAACTGCTGGGTCATAGGGTAGTTCAATTTTAAATTTTTTGAGGAATCGCCATACTATTTTCCAGACTGGCTGTACCAGTTTGCATTCTCACCATCAGTGCAAAAGGGTTCATCTTTCTCCGCATCCTCGTGGAGGATCTGTTGTTGCCTGAGTTGTTAATTTTAGCAATTCTGACTGGTGTGAGGTGGTATCCCATTGGCTTTTGATTTGTATTTCTCTGATGATGAGTGACGTTGAGCATTTTTCATGTTTTGGTTGGCCAGCTGGAGGTCAAAAAGTGTCTATCCATGTCTTTTGCTCATTTCTTCACTGAATTATTTGTTTTTTGAGTGTTGAATTTGATAAGTTCTTTATAGATTTTGGATACTAACCCTTTATCTGGTATGTCACTTTCAAATATCTTCTCCTATTCCATCTGTTGCCTTTTAGTTTTGCTGATTGTCTCCTTCACAGTGCAGAGCTTTTTATTTTATTTTGATGAGGTCCCAATAGTTCATTTTTGCTTTTGTTTCCCTTGCTTCCAAAGACATGTCAAGTAAGAAGTTGCTGCGACCAACGTCAAAGAGGTTGTTGCCTGCTTTCTCCTCTAGGATTTTGATGACTTTCTGTCTTACATTTAGGTCTTTCATCCGTTTTGAGTTTACTTTTGTGTATGGTGTCAGAAAGTGGTCCAGGTTCATTCTTCTGCATGTCGCTGTCCAGTTTTCCCAACAGCATTTGCTGAAGAGACTGTCTTTATTTCATTGGATATTCTTTTCTGCTTTGTCAAAGATTAGTTGGCCATACGTTTGTGGTTTCATTTCTGGGTTCTCTATTTTGCTCCAGTGATCTGAGTGTTTTTGTGCCAGTACCACACTGCCTTGATTATAACAGCTTTGTAATACAGCTTTAAGTCTGGGATTTGATGACTCCAGTTTTGGTTTTCTTTTTCTGGATTGCTTCGGCTATTCAGAGTCTTTTCTGGCTCCATACAAATTTTAGGATTGTCTGTTCTGCTCTGTGAAGAATACTGATGTTATTTTGATAGGGATTGCATTGAATATGTAGATTGCTTTGGGTAGTATTGACATTTTAACAATATTTGTTCTTCCTATCCAGGAGCATGCAATATTTTCCCATTTTTTTATGTGTCTTCTTCAATTTCTTTCATAAGCTTTATATAGTCTTCAGTGTATAGATTTTTCACCTCTTTGGTTAGGTTTATTCCTAGGTATTTTATGTTTTTTGGTGCAATTGTGAATGGAATTGATTCCTTGATTTCTCTTTATGCTGCTTCATTATTGGTGTATAGAAATGCAACTGATTTCTGTACATTGATTTTATATCCTGTGACTTTGCTGAATTCATGGATCAGTTCTAGTAGTTTGTTGGTGGAATCCTTTGGGTTTTCCACATACAGTATCATGTCATCTGTGAAGAGTGAAAGTTTGACTTCTTCCTTGCCAATTTTGGATGCTTTTTATTTCTTTGTGTTGTCTGATTGCCTAGGCTAGGACTTCCAACACTATTTTGAATAACAGTGGTGAGAGTGGACATCCTTGTCATTTTCCTGACCTTAGGGGCAAAGCTCTCAGCTTTTCCCCATTGAGGATGATATTATCTGTCGGTCTTTCATGTATGACCTTTATGATCTTGAGGTATGATCCTTCTATCCCTATTTTCTTGAGGGTTTTTATCAAGAAAGGATGCCGCATTTGGTCAAATGCTTTCTCTGTATCTATTGAGAGGATCATGTGGTTCTTATCCTTTCTTTTTTTTTTTTTTTTTTTTTTTTTTTTTTCAACTTTTTTTTTTTTTTATTTATTTTTGGGACAGAGAGAGACAGAGCATGAACGGGGGAGGGGCAGAGAGAGAGGGAGACACAGAATCGGAAACAGGCTCCAGGCTCTGAGCCATCAGCCCAGAGCCTGACGCGGGGCTCGAACTCACGGACCGCGAGATCGTGACCTGGCTGAAGTCGGACGCTTAACCGACTGCGCCACCCAGGCGCCCCTTATCCTTTCTTTTATTAATGCGATGTATCACACAGTTTATTTGCAGATATTGAATCATCCCTGCACCTTGTCAAAATAACATCAGTATTCTTCACAGAGCAGAACAGACAATCCTAAAATTTGTATGGAGCCAGAAAAGACTCTGAATAGCCGAAGCAATCCAGAAAAAGAAAACCAAAACTGGAGTCATCAAATCCCAGACTTAAAGCTGTATTACAAAGCTGTTATAACACTTGATCATGGTGAATAAGTCTTCTAATGTATTGTTGGATCTGGTTCGCTAGTATCTTGTTGAGAACTTTTGCATCCAGGTTCATCAGGGAAATTGGTCTGTAGTTCTCCTTTTTAGTGGGTTCTTTGGTTTTGAAATCAAACTCAGAGGATGAGTTTGGAAGTTTTCCTTCCATTTATACTTTTTGGAATAGCTTCAAAAGAATAGGTGTTAACTCTTGTTTAAATGTTTGGTAGAATCCCCCTGGAAAGCCATCCGGCCCTGGACTCTTGTTTTTTGGGAGATTTTTGATTACTGATTCAATTTCTGTATTGCTTATGGGTCTGTTCAAATTTTCTATTTCTTCCTGTTTCAGTTTTGGTAGTTTATATGTTTCTAGGAATTTGTCCATTTATTCCACATTGCCCACTTTATTGGCATATAATTGCTCATAATATTCTCTTATTATTGTTTGTATTTCTGCAGTGTTGGTTGTGATCTCCCTCTTTTATTTGTGATTTTATTTATTTGGGTCCTTTCCTTTTTGTTTTTGATCAATCTGGCAAGAGGCTTATCAATTTTGTTAATTCTTTCAAAGAACCAGCTCCTGGCTTCATTGATCTGTTCTACTGTTTGTTGTTGTTGTTGTTCTTGTTTTTTTGCTTTTTTTTAATTTCTAGATCATTGATTTTTATCTAATCTTTATAATTTCCCATCTTCTGCTTCTTTGAGGCTTATTTGCTGTTCTTTTTCCAGCTCTTTAAGGGGGTAAGTTTAGATTGTTTATCTGAGACCTTTCTTCCTTCTTTAGGAACACCTGGATTGCTATATACTTCCCTCTTATGACCACCTTTGCTGCATCCCAGAGGTTCTGGACTGTAGTGTTTTCATTTTCCTTGGCTTTCATATTTTTTTTTTAATTTCCTCTTTAATTTCTTGGTTAACCCATTCATTCTTTAGGATGTTCTTTAATCTCCAAGTATTCGTGGTCTTTCCAAATATTTTCTTGTGGTTGATTTAGAGTTTCATAGTGTTGTGGTCTGAAAATATGCAAAGTATGATCTCGATCTTTTTGTACTTGTTGAGGGCTGATTTGTGCCCCAGTATGTGATCTATTCTGGAGAATGTTCCATGTGCTCATGAAAACTCTTAAATCTAAATATTTTTAATATTAAATCTCAAAGCTTTGGAATGTTAGCAATTAATTAAAATTGTTTTATAAATCTCTGGAAGCCCAACAAAATATAATTACAGACTATACTTAAGTGCTGTCAGGGTCATACTTCTGTATGGTATTTTCCATATAGATTATGTCTTAGTTTATAATTTCAGACTTTTTTCTAACTTAAGTCCTCACCAGTAGCTTAACAGTTCCCTTAGGTAAAGTACCAGATTTATTTGAAGGGGCCAAAAGTGGTTATTTAGTCACAGATTTTCAAAACTAAAGGAATATCAGCAATAACAAAATTCATGTATCAAGTAAGGGAGCAACATCATAAATAAAAGTTACCAGATAAATTGAATGAGGCCTTTAATAAGTTCTTAAGTTCACTGAAAACGAACCCAGAAGGACTTGATATCCTATCTTTTAGGTCAGAGCTCTTTCTATTATCTCATGGAATCACTTATTTCTTAGCAAAATACATATGGAGATATTAAACCAAAAATGAGGTTAGAACAAGAAGCTAAGAATGAGTTCTTAGTCACATCTGTCATTTTGAATTTGTTGTTGGTAGAATCTGAGCATTTAGAGGAGAAAGTTAATTATGAATTTAACAATAATAAAGAATATTTCCAATGAAAGTCATTTGTTTTCTCCATTATCTTGACCTGGTAGGGACTGAATTCAGTAAATACATGAAAGGACACATAACCTGATATAAAAACGTAAGGGATTGTTTAAAAAAAAAACAAAAACAAAAACTATAGTACTAAAAAACTACTCAGACCAAACACTATTGTAATGCAAAGATCTGGCAATGAAAACTCATGACACAAATGGGAGGAAGTCCTCAATACTCTACAAATAAGAAAAAAAATTTTCCAAAATTATTGACTACTAATGAACTATTTGTTTTTCTTTTATTTAATTACTCTTGAGGCTATTTTTCAATATAGTTTCATGGCTTGTGCTTTTTGTTTCTTGTGGTTTCTTTTTTTTCTTTCTTTCTGTTGCTTACTCCCTTCACTGGTTTCCATTAAATTTATTTCAATTAGCAATTTTTCCATTTCGGTGTTAACACATATCTGTTTTAAATCCTACTAAGAAGAACTGACAACACTAGCTTTCTTCCTCAAATTAAATCAACTTTTAATTTTGTTTAATGAATAATTCTAACATGTCTCCATGAAATGCATTTAGCAAGAAGATTTAAAGTGATGAGTTGACAGTTGTCTTGTGTTTTTTAAGTTAATGTGTCACTTTAGGCAATCATCTTGCAATATGCTTTCAAGAGTTAAGCTCTATGCATCAATTATTTCCATCCAGAATTTATTTCCATCCAGAGTACTAGAGATCTCACCCAAATACCAGATCTTAATATGGGAAAGAAAGCAAGCTCTTTAGGTGTGAAGACATTGAAAGATTTTTAGTTTTTCATTGGTGAAATATTTAAGCATTTTGTGATATTTTCTAAGAGGTACAAGGAATCTAGTGTGCAATGAGCATAAAGAAAGAATGTCTCTTTGAAGAAGGACACTTGTGTCCAAATTCAATATTATGAAAAACAATTAGAACATATACTAGCTAAGTGCAGCAAACAGCACAAGTAGAAAGATCTGGGACACATGGGTGGCTCCGCTGGTTGTGTCTGACTCTTGATTTCAGCTTGGGTCATGATTTCATGGTTCATGAGTTTGAGCCTTCCATCGGTCTCTGTACTGACAGCATGGAACCTGTTTGGAATTCTCTCCATCTCTCTCTGCCCTTCCCCCACTCACTCTCTCTGCTCCTCCCTCTCTCAAAATAAATAAGCAAACATTAAAAAAAAAGTAGAAAGGTCTTACTACTGGGTTTTATCTCATTCTAATTCAAGAAGACCACTTTGTTCACTTACTGACCTATGTCTGAGAAAAGAACATTTAGAATTTCTTTGCAAACACATCCTTTGAGTACTATTTTCTCAAGCTGGCCTTAGAAAAATATAGATTCTTTTTTCTTCTTATTTTAAAGCAGGTAATGTTTAGAGGAAAGTTCTTTAGCATTTTTTCTCCTAACAGTCTTGTTCTAATTTTGACTTTGACATGTATCAAAAACAATCAGTAGGCTCAAATTCTATTGTTAAAATATTTGTCCTCTGTTCTTAAGGATGGAGATGTTGCAGGAGATTTTTTAAATAATTATATTGGGTATTTAGTGCAGTTAGTTCTACACAAGGGTGGCTTTAATTAGTGTAATTATATAAATCATAGCAGAGCATTTTAGAGCTACTTGGATTAACAAGCTAATTGTAATTTATTACTTCTCAAGAATTATTTTCTGGCAATCAAGCCAAACAATACACCTTACAATGAACATTCAGCAGTTCTTTGTTAATATAGTTCAGTTGTTCATTTTTATTTTAAATGTTCTCAACTCTATAGCAATGGCCTTTCCCCTTTTCCTTTGAATAAAAAGATTAAAGATAATTACTTTTAAGTGAAAGGTAGTGTGTTTCACTACACTTAACACATAATAAGACAGTATATTCCTGAGTCACCAATTAAAAATGATTAGTACATCATCATGCAAAACAAGAATAAATTCACCAGGTTGTGGGTAATGGCCATTAACTGTATGAATGATGTATTCTACCAAAAGTCCCAGGAGTAGGGTAATTACTGAGTCAAATATAGTTTGAATCCAATACTTAATTATTTATGATAATCAGTCCTGTAGAAAACTTTCTGACTCAATGACATATGAAAGGCTTTTAGAAGAAAGAAAACATACTTATTATAGTATTGTTTGGGATAGTCAAATAAAAAATAATTAACAATATCCAGGAGGGATTTTTAAAATATACATGCATCCAACAAAGCTTGATATCTGCCTTTGTAAATGTTCTGACCGTATTTCTATCTCATTTTTCACAACAGATATTGGTCTTTACAACCAGAGAAATATACCTAGGCTTTAGTCAAAGACTATTTTAGCAACAGATAGAGAACAGAGTTGAATTCTTCCCCAGTTGACTACTTCTTCATCTTTTTATTTATTTATTTTTTTGGTATATATCATCAGACATGATTGTAATACCAATGTTAAAAACGGCAGCGGGCCTGTGAAAAGTTGACACCATTACCTATGTCTAGGGTTCATAGGGACATTACAACACCTGCCTGAATTAATGTACAGCAGCTCAGAGCAGCTTCCCATTTCCACAGAAACTACTTAAAAACAAAACAAAACAATTATCAAAGAAACAGAGGCACTAGAATACTGTGTTGTTAAGTCTGTCACATAAACTAATCTTCAGAGATTCACCCTCTTTATTCTTTTTTTATACACCAAGACATAGCTGCTCATCCAACCATCCCCATCTATAACTATACCATGATGTCAAGAAGGAACGCCACTGACAGACGATAACAGATTAGCCACGTCCACTAGAGACTGAGGACCTTTGGTCACTAATATATTCCTGTTGTTACAATTGTCTTTGTTGGAGGGCATCTGAGTGGCTTGGTTGGTTAGGTCTAGCTCTGGAGTTTGGCTCAAGTCATGATCTCACAGTCTGTGAGTTCAAGCCCTGCCTTGGGCTCCTTGCTGACAGCACAAGCCTGCTTGGAATTCTCTCTCTCTCCCTCTCTCACTGGCCCTCCCTGCTCGCTCACTCTCTCTCTCTCTCTCTCAAAAATAAATAAATTAAAAAGCAAAAACAAACAAAATAAAACACAAAAACACAAAAAAATCAAATGTCTTTGCTGGATGTAATACAGTCCCTCCAGTTGAGGTTAAAGACAAATAAAGGTGTTCCTGATTAGAATTCGGCCTTCTACATGGCATCCAGAAATCCAAGTTATCTTCCACATTGTGGCTCTGCCCTCCTTTAGGACCCCAGAGTGCTCTGCATTTGACCAATGAATAGAATCAACATTCTCAAACTAGTATTTGTCAGAATCACCCAGAGGATATGTTAAAACAAAAATTGTTCAGTCCACTCTGAAGAAATTATGATTCAACAGACTGGGGTGAAGATCAAAAATTTGCATTTCTAATAACGTCCCTGGCAATGCTGCTGTTCATCTGGGTACTCCACTGAGAAAATCACTGAAGTGGGGAATAAACACAGTGGTCACACTTGAAAAGATTTTATGGAACAGGTCTGGAAATAGCACATAACGCGTCTACTCATCCCATTAAATACTGCTCAGGCAAAAGGCCTTATCTACCTGCAAAGGAGGCTGGAAAATGTGGTTTAATTTTATGTCTAATAAGAAGAGGAAGTGGATTTTTTATAGGAAAAGTTATTTTATTACTCTGAAGTAGCATAAGAGTTTTAAAATACCACACAAAGGAAAACATTGATAATTTTTTCATTAAAATTTTAAACATAGGGACAAAATATAAAAACTAGGTTTATCAGAGAACTTTTTTTTAAGTTTATTTATTTTTGAGAGAGAGAGAGCATACAAGTTGTGTAGGGGCAGAGAGAGAGAGAGAGAGAGAGAATCTCAAGCAGGCTCTGCATTGTCAGTACAGAACCTGGAATTCTAATTCAGGAATGGTAAGATCATGACCTGAGCTGAAGTCAGACATTTAACCAACTGAGCCACCCAGGTACCCCATATCAGAGACCATTTTTAGAAAGTAAAAAGATAAGCCACAGTCTGGGACAATATGCATAAGTCAAAAAATCAATTAGAAAAAAATATATTGTTGGGGGTGCCTGGGTGGCTCAGTTGGTTAAGTGTCCAACTTTGGCACAGGTATTGATCTCATGGTTTGTGGGTTCGGGCCTCATGTCAGGGTCTGTGCTGACAGCTCAGAGCCTGGAGCCTGCTTCAGATTCTTTGTTTCCCTTTCTCTCTGTCCCTCCCCCACTCATGCCCTGTCTCTCTCTGTCTCTCAAAAATAAATAAATGTTAAAAAAATTTTAAATTATTTTATTTTATACATAGTACATATGTAATGGAAAAGAAATATGCATATGGTACTATAAAAATACAATTTTAGGGGCTAAATATTTTTAAAGGTTATAGATGTTAAAGGTTTCTATAAATTGATTTGTATATGAATTAAGTGAGAAAAAAATCTTGTTGACCCATCGCACACGAAACAAGAATATTTTCAAATAGTGGTTATGAGAAGCAAGTTATAATAGAGATTTAATTCAAATTTACTACCTAGAAAAGTCACAAATTAACTCTAATCGTTGCTACTACCTCCTAGTTGTTTTGTCCATGTAAGCTTAAATTATTTCTATTGACATAGGGCTTCCTCATCGTTTTCTTCCTGTTGATATGAAGAAATGGATTTTTATAAGCAGCTGGCTATTTCTGCCACAGGTGACAACTATTTCACATTATTTTTGCCTTTAACAGGCCATAACCTATCTATATCTATCTATCTATCTATCTATCTATCTATCTATCTATCTTTTTTCTTTCTATCTACATATTTAGATTTAATTCCTTTTTCTCCAGTCCATAACCAAAAACAAGGCATAAAGAAAAAATAATAGAATGTAAGAGAAAATTCTTACACAAACAAAAACAAATTATCTTCATTACTTTTGAAATTCTCAATTCCTAATAAAACTTATCAAATTCCAGGAATTTGAAGGCATGTCATACTAAAGATATCTTAGAAGAATGCAAAACAATGTGTACTCAAAGTTATCAATATGACATTATTTATAGATTTAAAAGTCTGATAAGAAACCAAAACCTATCAGTAAGGGCCTGATTGAATAAATTCTGGTAAATAAATAAATATAGGTCAAAAATTTTGTTTTTTTTTCTGAAGTTCTCTACTGGGATAAGTCTTTTTGTAGAATTTCTAGAAACTTTGAATGAAAGATTCTCTAGAGAAGGTAGGAGGACCCTGTGGGAGCATAATAATGAGATGTGCAACTTACCTGCTTGCACCCTCCTGAGCAGTTTAACTACTTTCCACAGTAGATTTGAGTTAGGGAGGTTGATTTACAGTCACTGAAACTGAAGCGTGTAACCAGAATGCCAGGTAAGTATATTACAAAATGCAATCTTGTGAAAAGATCAGATGTTTAGATCAGCTGAACTATTATATTCTCCTCCTGAGAGCCACAGAATATTAGGATTTTTTGAATGAAAATTTACAAAACGACTTGTTCATATTATTACTTTTACCCATTTGTATGGTGGACTATACAAGTAGTATTACTACTTTTCTGTTCGGTTCTTATATTTCTACTAATTTTGGTCTGTGTGATTCAAAGAAAGATTATTTACACTGGAAAAAATCTCTGGCAATTCTTTCTTTCTTGTGATTTTTACCCCTTATTGTTGCAAAATATTCATCACGATCGTCTTTATCTCTTGTCTTGACTACATTTTGACTAGGATAAGTATCATAATGACTGTCCGATTTCACTTGGTTGATGTTTGCCTTATGTAATGTTGCATGATTTTTGGCATTTATAACTTATGTGTTCTTCCTAAATAGTATTTTGTTTAGTTTTGTTTTGTAATTAGAACTAAGAGGCTTTAGTTTAACTGGAAAAGTTTATTACATTAGCATTTTCATTATAATTAGGATGATTATTTAGGCTTATGTCCATCATCTTGTTAGGCAGGATGAGTATGAACTACCTAGATTCAAATCCTATCTACAACACTTACCAGTGTGTGGTCTTGAGCGAGTAAGTAAAACTGTCCATCTTAGTACCATTTGTAAAAAGAGTAGTAACAACATTAGAATTCTACATTTTCATCTGATGAGCTCTTTGACTACATTCTGCATGCTTTTAACAACTGTTCCTCTCATTATAATTCAGTCCTAAATAGTTATTATTTCTTCAGTAGTCATTATCTAGAATTTTTTTACTTATTAATTATATGAATAAATTCTATTTTTTGAGGTTGGTTTCTAATTTTATTATGTTATAGTTGATAAATTTAACTTTCATGAAGGACCTTATTTATTTATGAGGATTACACATTTTTGATACTTATACATTCCTTTTGATACTTGTATGTCAGTTCCTTTTGATGAAAAATTTTAAAATTTAATTATGATAAATATCAGTGTTTTCTTATATATTTAGATAGCAAATGTCAAGCTACAAAGTAGAATATATTCTCAAATCTTATAACTTATGAAACCAGCGTGGTCAGAATAATTGCTTTTTGCAATGCCTCACCAGAAAATGTAAAATTGCACATGATAATGTTTCAGTGACTTAGAGTAAGTCCAGACCTTCTAGAAGCATAAATGTGTCCCTGTAAGCCAAGTTAGAAAAGAATATCCCTGTACTTGTCTAACCTAGATGTTTAACCAGAGACCGCCTTAACTGGTCAAGAGCACTTGATGATGTGACCTTATACACAATGTATAGTGCAAGATAGAACACACAATACACCCAGGAAAGAACCAGGCTACTGTGGGTACTGTCTAGTGGACATTCCTGAAATCCCTACGTGTCTCCAGAATCCCTGCCAACCTTTGACCAGAAAAAGTGTTTACCCTACATGTGTTCATTGTGAGTAAAATGCAGAGTTATGCAGGGAAGCATACTCAAAGAAGGCTTTTTCATTGTAAATAATGTTTTAACTTTTTTACAGGAAAAATGGTAATTTATTATTGTTTTAATTGTATTTGTGTCATGTGAAGTATTATGTAAAATGCACAAGATAAAGGAATATAAAGGTGAAATCTCTATTTGGCAGTTCTAATGATTTTCTAATATTTTTAGTTCAGAATTATATCATCTTACCTTCCTCAAAAAAAGTTTCTATAACATTCTGTATATCTTTACCAGACTGATGAGTATAATGAAGTCATGAAGAGTTTGATTCCTGGAAATAGACTACCGCCATTTGATCAAGTCTTCTCCATGTAATAAATGTGTGATTTTAAGCAAAAAGTAATCTATAAAATAGCAATCATGATAGTACCTACATCATTAGGCAATTTTGTATATCAGGTAAGATTTTCTACCTTAAGTCCTAAGCACATACTCTGGCACAAAGGAAGCACTAGGTGAAGGCCAGGGATTATGAAGTAATAGATATGAGAGGGGTAATCAGGCAAAAGTTAAAAAAAAAAATAAATGCTGTAGTTACTCATGTCCAAAAATGACAAATTTATTTTTGTGTCTAGTCTTATTTGATACATTAGGAAACTTCATTCGTGTGTCAGAATTATGTTTTTGTTTAAAATTGCTAACAGTAGTTGTGAAGATTATAAGTGGCCAAGACTTCACTTCATTAGGCACCTTAAGAAAAACTGATTGTCTCTTAGCAACCGGCTGATGATATCGCTAGGAAGAAGCATTTAGTCTGTTCTATTTTCAAATCTGCTTTCTCATTACTGAAACAATACAGATATAATTAAGGCCTTTGCCAGGGATTCAAAATGATAGGAGGAAATAGAATGGCTGCCAGTTGTCCTTGGCTGGGGTGACCTGCTCTCAGTGAGCACATTGTCTATACATTTGGTCAGAGATGTGATGATATGATTTTTCCCCATAACCTGGCATATTAAAACTGCAAATTTGTAGACTATGCTTCTGTGCTTGTTTCTTAAGTACTGGGAAAAAGAAAAAAAGGAAAGAACTTTGAAGTTTCCTTGGAGGAGATTTAGTTAGATATATGAAATAAAACTTTCTTCTCAGAATACTTGACCCTCAAGAAGAAGAAGAAGAAGAAGAAGGAGGAGGAGGAGGAGGAGGAGGAGGAGGAGGAGGAGGAGGAGGAGGAAGAAATTGGGAGAATCAGAATAGAAGAGTGCAGTTTTCTGGGACTACAAAATCACATGATAAATAAATCAATGAAATTGAATTGAAGTGCTCCTTTTTTAATTCAGTGTGAAAACTCATTATGAGAAAGGAAAGCTCATATTCCAAAAACAATAATGGCTCAGTTTTGTAATGAAAAAGTCATGTGCAACCATCTCATTCTCTGCATTTTTTAAAAAAGTAGTTGATGAGAAAATGAAAACTAGGATGCTTTCTGTTCTTTTCATTTGAAAATTCCAAGCAGGCATTCATCAAATAAACCTATATTTATTTTACTTCCAGTATCCATTAAAATATGTGAGGAGCCTGAAATTACAATAGAACCTAAGGGAAGCAGTTACTACAGTTGTTTTTTGAATAAGTGCCAGCTGAGCACTCTGCCTTTTCTGAGTGCAACTACTCTTTGAATTAAATTATTTCCATGGTAATTTAGCAGCATGAGCATTTAGAAAAAAAAAAGTCCCCTAAAATAACTGTTATTATGTGCATCTATAGAAATGGTGAGTCAAGATAAGGAGACAAGGTTTTACTGAGGATTGAGGTTTGAAGTATTGATTAAGGTTCAGAAGAATCATAGAGGGAATAACAATTAAACCCGAAGAATACAGAGTCTATTTTGTGTGTGGTTGATTTCCCATAGGTAATGCCAAACACTCTTGAGTCTATGGAATTCCATTCATTTTTGGAAACGTTTTGACAATACCTCAAACTCAGAGAAAAATATATCAGTTAGGTTCTTATTGCTTTCTTCCTTTAGCTTCAGTCCATAATGGAGAATTCAACTGGTTTTTCTACTTGTATCCTTTTTTCTTTAAATATTTGTTAAGAATGTATTTTAGTTTTGGGCTTCTCAGCAAAATATTGTCATCGGAATATTATCACTTAGATATTACACTAGGTATCTTAGGTTAGATAGTCTTCAGGGCTATCTTTCTGATCTCTACAATTTTACAAATTTGGATATCTAAAATGTTCAAATATTTTATGAAGTTCATGGAACTGTGCCAAGGGCTATTAATAGCCTAAAGATATTTTTAAGCATAACTACATTTTGGGAAATTGATGACAGGAGATCCTTGAAGTATCCAAATACTCTGATCTGCATCATTGGTCACCTTGGTTTTCAACAAACAGATCAGACACAATGAATTTAAGTGGAAAAATAATTGCACAATACTAAAGATCTGTTAACTAAGAAATGTGTGTGTGTGTGTGTGTGTGTGTGTGCACGCACAGAGATAGAAGATAGATAGGCTGGTGATAATATGATTTTAAAGTATTATCTATTCCCCTTCAAGTTATTTGTCTGGGTTTCCTTATTCATTTTCATGAAACATCACTCTTTAGTTGTTCAAGACTCCCCAAATTTTAAATAATCTTCAGCAGTACCTCTCATTTCATTTACCTCCTACATTTACTCACCTAGATTAAACCTTTCCTTTATATCGGTAATTCTCAAACTGTGGTGTCCTCAGAATCCCTGGAGAGCTTGTTAAAACACTGGTTGCTAGACCCTATCTCCGCAGTGTCTGATTCAGTAGGTCTAAGGTAGAGCCAGAGGATTTGCATTTCCAGGAAATTACCAGGTTATGATGATGATGCTTGCTTAAGAGTCAGATTTTGAGAATCATTGCTTTTAAAAACATAGCCTCTATTACAGTTTGGCCCTTGTCAGCTGGCAATGATTGCCTACATTTTTCCTTGACTTCCATCATTACTCCCACCCCCAAGTAACTTGCTCTGCTAAATTTAGCTACATGGAATTTTTTTTCCAGTCATTGCTTCAAAATACTGTACATAATATTCCCATCCTTATTTCAGAATCTTTAGTGATTCCTTAATTTTCAATTATTTACAAAGTGTTTCCTAAATGCCTAGTATACACTATTAATCTAGACAGTGAAAATTAATAGGGAACAAAAGACACAAAATTCTGCTTTTATTGAGCTTACATGCTAATGGAGAGGTAAAAAATAAACCATATTAAAGAAAGTTTGATATACAGAATGCTAGTGATGGGGCTGATGGAGCATGAGAGAAATGTTGGAATGGGTTTGAACCCTTAGATAGGATCACTAGGAAAGCAGACACTGAGAAAGTGATACTTGTGTAAAAACTTGAAAAAAAAAATTAGTAGTTTTGTATTCTTTGGGTAAATCCAGCAATTGAACCACTAGGTATTTACCCAAAGAATACAGAAATACTAATCCAAAGGGATACGTGCTCTCCAATGTCTATGGCAACATTATCTATAATAGCCAAATTATTATGGAAATAGCCCAAGTGATCATCAACTGATGAATGTATAAAAAAGATGTACACACATATGTGTATTGTATGCACAATACACACATATGTACATATATATACATATATATTGTATATACAATATATATGTATATACATAATATATATGTATATATTGTGTATATATTGTATATAATATATATACATATATAATGTATATTGTATATAATATATAATATGTGTATAATATATACACATATGTACAATATATATGTATATAATGTATATGATATATATACAATATATACATATATTTTATATATGTATATTTTATAATACACACATATGTACATATATACATATATGTATATATACATACGTATGTATATATGTATATATACATACGTATATATGTACATACATATGTATGTATACGTATGTATATATGTATATTATATATACATTATATACATATATATTGTACATATGCGTGTATTATATATAATATATACATATGTGTGTATATATATAATACATATTCATATATATAATGGAATACTATTCAGCCACAGAAAAGAATGAAATCTTGCCATTTGCAACAGTGTGGATAGAACTAGAGAGTATTATGCTAAGTGCAATAAATAAATATGGTTTCACTCATATGTGGAATTTAAGAAATAAAACAGGGGTGCCTGGGTGGCTCAGTCAGCTAAGTGTCTAACTCTGGATCAGGTCATGTTCTCATGGCTCATGAGTTTGTGCCCAATGTCAGGGGGCCTGGAGCCTACTTTGGATTCTGTGTCCCTTTCTCACTCTGCCCCTCCCCTGCTCATGCTCTTTCTCTGTCTCTCTCTCTCAAGAATAAATAAACATTAAAAAATTTTTAAAAAAAGAACCAAAACAAATGAGCAAAGGAGAAAAAAAAGAGAGATAGAGACACAAACCAAGAAACAGATTCCTAACTATAGAGATCAAACTGATGGTTACCAGAGGGAGAGAGGTGGGGAGATGGGTTAAATAGAAAATGGGGGTTAAGGAGGGCACTTGTTGTGATGAGCACCTGGTGTTGTGTGGAACTGTTGAATTGCTGTATTGTACACCTGAAACTACTGTTACATTGTACATTAATTGGAATTTAAATAAAATTTAAAGTTTTTTAAATAAAAACTTAAAAAAAACTGGGAAAAAAAAGAGAAAATTATGATACTAAAGGCTAAGCAAGTGAAAATGCCCTGAGGCAGAAACATACTTCATGTTCCTTGAAGAGGAACACTGGAAAGCTAGTGTGGATGGCTAGTGTACAGGAAATGAAGAGAAAGTTCTTATAAAACAATTCCCGAGTCCAGCATTTAACATTATCCAGTCTTACCCTCCTATATTTGCACTGCTCATTAACACTGTACTCATGCCTAAAGACTCCATGAGCACTCTCATCAATATTTTATTCTAGTCATTCTCCTTGACTATTGTATAGTCTTTTCTTTCTCTAAGCAATCTGTAGGTTGTCAAGTGAAATACTACGTCTGATGAAACCTACGCCATTTTCCCAACCTATAGCAATAGGTTTTTAAAGTTTGTTTATGTGGAGAGAAAGACAGACCGAGCAGGGGAGGGGCACAAAGGGAAGGAGAGAGAGAATCCAAGCAGGCTCCACATTGTCAGTGCAGAGGCCATGCAGGGCTCAATCCCACGAACCATGAGATCATGACCTGAGCCAAAACCAAGAGTCAGATGTAACTGACTGAGCCACTCAGGTGCCCCCCAACCTATAATAAATTCATTTTTCTCTGAATCTCTAATAGCACCATTTCTTTCTTTCTTTCTTTCTTTCTTTCTTTCTTTCTTTCTTTCTTTCTTTCTTTCTTTTTCTTTCTTTCTTCCTTTTTCTTTCTTTTTCTTCCTTTCTTCTTTCTTTCTTTCTTTCTTTCTTTCTCCCTTGTTTTCTTCCTTTCTTTTTATTTTTCTTTTCTTTCTTTCTTTCTTTCTTTCTTTCTTTCTTTCTTTCTTTCTTTCTTTTCCTCTGCTTGTTTAACACACCTACAAATGCCTTCATATAAGCATAATGTATTTATATTTTCTATATCCAGATCTAAAATTATAAGCTGAGAAATGGGGAGCTATCTTAATAGTATTCTGTATCCTATAGCAACCAGAGTGCCTCACAGTAAGTCATTTTTACATGGATTTAGTTGTATTTGTCTGTAGGATTGAAAGATAAGTAAAGTGAACGATTATCTTTCATTTGACAAACACATATTGAATCTTTACTAAATATTGCACCAAGGATAGAGAGGAAGAAGGCCCAATTCCCAGTGACAAAAAGATGATAAGCTAGTGTAGAAAACCAACTAGTAGATGTGCAAGTACACTACAGCCTAATGGGTGTCTAATTAGAGATACACACAGGGGTGTATGTGTTATTCTGGGTCCTCTGAGAAGCAGATGCCAAGACAGGATCAAGTTTGCAAAGATTTTCTTAGGGGAAATGCCTATGAGAGAACATAGGGAGGAAGTGGAGAAGTTTGAGAAACAGTCAGTCATGATGCAAGTGTGACCCTGAACTGAGAGAGAGTGAATAGTGGATGAAGTTTCCAGGACTGCTGTGTCATCTAAGGAAGGTCACACAAATTAGAGGAGTCACTGAAGCATGCAAGAATCTGGAGTCTGATGTCTCCCAGGATTAGTCTGCCTGAGTCTCACCACACTCAGACATTGACTAGACATGGTCTATGAGGGTTGTTGCCTTGGCATGTAGCCATGGATTTCATAGCACAGCAGCTGGGTTCTTGGTCAAGGATGCTCCTTTTTCCGGGAGACTGCCAGACAAAGCATCAGTGCTGCTACCTTGTGGGAATAAGCTGGATCCAAAATTTAAAGGAGGACCTTTGAGACTCGAGTTGAGTCATAAATTTGTATCAAGAGTGACTTCCATGAGGAGAAGAGGGAAGAAACAAACTGGAAAGGCACTGAGGCATGAGGTGCTCCTTAGGTTCAGAAAACCACATAGACTAGGTGGTTTGAGCATAGAGTACGAAGGTCATGTGGTGAGGAAGGAAAATGACAATGGGAATGTGCAGAGGACAGATCATAATAAGTCCCACAAAAAGCATATGGGTTTTGTCTTGAAGGAGAATTGCCAGAGAAGGAGTTTTAACCAGAGCAAGTGCATGACTGACTACATGCTATGATGTTATTAAAGAGTAAAGAGTGATCCCACTACCATTTTGGCAATAGTCAGATTTTCTATTTACATTAAATAATAGGTTTTGAAGAAGGTAAACTGATCTTTTTCACAGTCTTATTTTTAGTTTGTGAAGGATTTAAAATTATTTTGAAAGAATTAGTATCAAGTCCTTGGAAGAATCTAGACATTAAATTTCAAATCTCCTAAAAGAAGGCACTTAGAATTAGGGTGCTGGGATTCTTTTGTATTAGGAGATGTTTTGTTAAAAATTTTTAAGTAAAATTTTTCTAAAATTTTATAAAACTCCCTGAAGAGGTTTTGGAAGGTATAAGGAAACTGACGTGCTTGAGCAAGTGCTTAATCTAGGAAAGACACTGAGCAGGAGTATTTGTGAACCTGTTTGGCATCCTCTGCCACTTCTCTAAGAACTTCTAACACATTCAGCCTTTCTATCACAGAAATATTAAAGTGTGATATTTACCATCAATGAACACAACCGGATATATGTGATCCTTCTGCAGGTTCCCTGAAGAGTTCCTGTAATTCTGGCAACTACCATTATATAGTACTATAAATGGCTCTGGGAATGCTACTCAAGTATTATTTACGCAGTGTTGTTAATTAAGACACAAGAGATTATTCCTACAATCCGAAGTCTTAATTCGTTCTTTCTAATAAAACGTTTTATTAAAATAAATATGGTCCCATGATTCTCATCACTAGCTATAAACACAGTAATTGGCCAGACCAGTTAATTAAAAAGATAGAGCAATACTTTGGATAACAAAAGTCAAAATCACTTCTACTCACTACATTCATACATATAAGCATCCACAAAATTAGACCACACAAAGAGTTTTGCACTGCATATGAGTGGTTGTAGAAAAGTGATTCTGAACTGAGAGAGAGGTGAGATTTTATACCTACCCCTGGCGACTCTTGGCAATGTCCGGAGACATATTAGGTCATTATGTTAAAAGGGTCACTACTTACATCTAGTTGGTAGAAGCAAGACGCTGCTAATCCTCCTACAGTGCACAGGATAACTCCCATTCCCCAAGAAAGAATTATCCAACCTAAAATGTTAGCAGATTCCACGTTGGGAAATCCTGTTGTGGAGTGTCCAATCCCAATAGGGTCCTTACTAGGACTCATCAAGTTCTGATCTGAGACAAATATAAACCAGCCCAGGATGGTACATAGAAGATTCAGACAAGTACAATCACTGGATGAGAGAAGATCTGCCTTCACTCCACATGATACACACACGAGACATGATGGGTACTCCACATGATACATTTTTTAACCTGGCATATACATACTCTATGACTAGGAAAACATCATTTTTTTTTTTAATTTTGAGAGACAGAGAGAGAGAGAGAGAGAGAATAGGGGAGGGGCAGAGAGAGAAAGAGGGACAGGGAATCCCAAGCAGGCTCTACACCATCAGCACAGAGCCTGATGTGGGGCTTGAATCCATGAAACTTGAGATCATGACCTGAGCTGAAACCAAGAGTTGGGCCTCTAACTGACTGACCCACCCACATGCTCCACACTCGACTAATTTTTGACTTTAGTGACAGAGAGGATCTGAGGGCAGCATGAAAGAAAGTTCATTTGTATTTCTGGGGAGAATGTGGTTGCATAGGACATTCTATCATCCTAAATGGACAATAGATTAGGCCTCCACTATGTGTCCTAGACATGTAGTGACAGTCTCCATTATGCATGAAGCAATTAAGTGACTGCGTTTTATTAAATATTTACTACAATACATATATATGTATATATATATATACACACATGTGTGTATGATATGCAATATATATTTGTATATGTATTATATATAATTATAAATAATATGTATATAAATGATGTATAATTTATATTTGTTATATATTTAATATATTGACATGCATATATAAATTACATGTACACAAATTAATTATATATGTAATAAATATGTAAGTTCCATATATTATATGTATCTGTATAACCTATTTTATTGATGAAGAAACTGAGGAAGAGAGGTTCGTTAGTTTGCTCACGTTCTTACGGCTCATAAGCAGGGCAGTTTAATGAGTTGTATATCTTCTAAGCATTATCATTTGAGGTTTTTTCCCCCATTTGTGACTGTGGTTGCAGTTATTGTTTTTTTAATTTTGAAGACATTTTCTTGACACATCTTTATTTCAGTGAACTCATGCTGCCTTCAAATAAGATCCCAAATTACCTTCTAGTCACCAAATATAATTACCTTAACCTCAATTTTCATCTCTGAGGTTTCTGTTTCATTTGTTACTAGTGAGACTATCCACAGTGACATGACAATTGGCTAGTTCTATTAGTCTTTCTACCTGATTCATCAGCCTTTCTTCTGTTTCCCTGTTTTCTGTTATGACTATTTTTACACTCCTCCTTTAATTATCTGCAATGATTTTGTCCTTGAACCTCCTCCCCTTTCTGTATCCATGTTGTGGACATCTTAACTTCACCTATCCCTTCAAGGCAGATAAAAAAATCAATTTTAATATAGCAGACATGTGAATATACAAGTGTTTGCTGAATAAAACTGATAAATATACAAGTGGTTTCTGAATAAAAGGTAAACATTATTTAAGTAACAAAAAGAACCAAGGAATGAAAACTAGGGAAGACTTAAACTTTATGAGCTGGCAAAAGTATATTTATTAAAGGAGTCTATGACTTAATTTTTATGTGTCAATCTGGCTAGGCCACAGTGCACAGATATTTGCTCAAAGACCAATCTAGATATCTCTGTGAAGATTTTTTTAGATAAGATTAACATTTAAATCATCAGACTTTAGGAAAAGCAGATTGCCCTCCATAATATGGACAGACTTGGTCCAATCAGCTGAAGGTCTTAAGAGAAAACAAATTGAGGTTTCCTCAGGGAGAAGAATTTCTGACTCCAGCCTGCCTTCAGACTCATTCTTCAACACCAATTAATTCTTCCTTGGGTGTCTGGTTGCAAGCTTGCCCTGCAAATTTTGTACTTGGCATCCCCTACAAAGCTCTCTTTATGGACACACACACACACACACACACACACACATCTTATTGGTTCTGTTTCTCTGGAGAACACTAACTAATACAGAGTCTGATATAGAATGGCTAAAAATGTTAGTAACAAACCCAATATTATCTTCCAGGCCATCGAAGGAGTTTCAAGTAGTGTTAGGTGTTCAGCAATGTCAAGTGCTACAGAAACTGTATTTGCAACAGAGAAGTACCCGTGAGTAATAACCTCTCATCAATGATAAATTAAACAAGAAGAGTTCCAGGAGAATGCTGGAACAAAACTGTAATGAGTTAAAGAATAGGTGAATATGAGGATTGGAAGAATTAAATAACCTTTTGAAGACATTTGATAATATCAGGTATTATTGACTGTATCTCCACTTTCTATGTTCACTGTCAATCCTGAGTTAAAGCCCTCTGCCTGTTGCAGAGTCTATAATCCCATAACAGTTTGTTTTAAGTAATAGCTTTGATATTTAAATCACATACCATAAAATTCCCTTTGTTCAAGTGCATAAGTTAGTGGACTCACAGAGCTGTGCAACCACCCCTAACTATTCATCACACTTCTGCTGACTCTCACTGTCCCACCAATCTGCTCATTGCCTCCATATTTATCTTCGTACAGTACAGAATAATCAGGTCTCTTCTCATCCAAAAATCTGCCAGTCTCTGTTTACTCTATTGTTATTATTATTATTATTATTACTATTATTATTATTTTGGTTTGGCCTCAAGGCCTCCAGACCTTGACTCCTTTCACATACTCTTACTTTTGCAAAGCTACAGGATTTTTTTAAATTTCTGAGCAGCCACTTGGCTTTCTAGGACATGTTGTTCCCGAATCTGGAATCCTCTACCCCCACCAAGCCAGCATCATATACAATTCTTACTTATCAGTCAAACTTATCTCCTATGTCATGAACCACTTTACTCCATAACTGATTATCTAAATTTCAGTTTGGATATGCATAAAAAATCATGGAAATGGTGTTTTACAAAGGTAGGGGGTTAAATTTTCTCATAAAAAAGTCCAGATATGGACAGTATGTAGGGTGGGAATGATGACTTTCAGTTGTGGGGTCACAGGCTATTTCTAACTTCATGTTTCACTAAGACAAGGATGTTACCCATGTCCCCATAGACAAAATTAGACTCACAGAAGATGCATCCTAAGCAACAAGATGGAGAAAATAAGACATATGAAGTCACATTCCAGTTCTCTTTTAAAAAAAATTAACTGAAAGCTTCCAGCTTTGACTTCCAACTTATTGATCAGCATGTATTCAAGCAAGTGATACCACCTACCTAAATGGATGCTGGCGAATGTAAATTTCATTCTTGACAGTGAGAATTCTAAAAAGGGACATTGGATATTGGAGCAGGCAACTTGACTACTCTGTCATAACTGTAATCTAAGCTCTTTGAAATTTTTGGCCTAATATTGCAGCTATTTGGGTAATAACCTTGGGTAATAATCTATTCCTATTTAGGTCATAAACCCTTAGAAGGCCAATATTTGACTTTTGTATCCACTGAGCCCCCACACTGTTAGTGCGGAGCTTGCTTGGGATTCTCTCCCTGTCTCTCTGGTACCCCCCCCCCCCCACTCATGGTCTCTCTCCCAAAATAAATTTAAAAAACATTAAAACAAACAACTACCGCTTTACACAATTAGATCTTACTCTGATGCTTCTTGCACAGAAAGTGGAAATAGAGAGGACTTAAGCTCTTTAAGGGATGGGTTCAAGAGATGGGTTCTGAGAATGAGAGACAGTAAGAGAGACAGCCATGAGTAACGCATTCTTAGCACCCCTTTTACTAATTCCACCAGATAGGTAAGTTACTGAGTTTTCTGTCGTATCGACAAGTAAAGGGTGCAGGAAAGACCCAGAGGTGATTTGTCAATACTTGTATACCTGGGTACCAGAATGAAATTCTACAGAAGCAAAAAGAATGGATAATTAGTGTTTCTCTTACCAAGTATGCAGCACACTTATTAAAGACATTGTCCTGAGAACTTCAATACTTTCATGTCTAATGACTTTACACACATTGTGCAGTAATTATAATAGGAGCTCAGTATCATATGCATTATCAGTTCTCCCACTTCAGGTCTGACCATCATTTTTAAGCGATTTCTTAAAGACATAAGGAAAGCGAAGAGTTAACTGCTTTTTAAAATATGTATTAGAACTTATCTGGAAGTTGCCAAAGCAAATCAAGCAAGTATTGTTTGCAGGAAACACATTTTTTTTCTTCTGTATTGTATTATTACTAATAGAGTCTTTGGTCGCAAATGACCATATCAGAAAATGGAAATTTATGGGAAGTGTAGTAGAAGTGTCAAACATTAGGTGCTAAAATTAATCAGCTTTTTCTGAACACTTTTTTAACTCCTCTATTCTAGTTCTTATCTGACTATATTGTTTGCTCTTTGAAATTCTGTCTTGCCTGCTGGACTACAAGTTCCTTGAGTGAAAGAAACTGGGTCTTAATTATCCTTGGTGTTCCCAGAACTTAGGCCTTTTCCCAGCACAAGCCATATTTATTATAAGACTAATGAATACTCCATTTTTTTGAGATGAAGGAAATAATATATCCCCAATGTGGGAAGCTGGTAGTTTCTATTTATCTACTTGTCTGTTTGTGAACAAAAATAATGACTATAGAAATGAGGAAATCATTTTGTTCCCAAATACACTTTGTTTTGAATTTATTAAGGCCTTAGAGCATACAAGTGAGTGAGAGAAGGAGTTCAAGAGCGAAATACAAATTACTAAAGCCTTGAGAAATATTTTATAGGAATGAAGAAATAAATGATAATTACTGTACTAAAATCAAGGGACCTAGTAGAGGTGGACACCTACACATATCCAAGAGAGTAGTACAGCCATAAACTTTAACATGGACCCCATTTCACCAATGCCAAGAAATCCCGTTACTCTAAGTCACTCTGGGCATGTAATGAAATATTGTTGATTCAACACTTCACTCTTGAGGTCTTTCTCTGAATTAGTTCTTGGTGTTGAGTTTACGGTGTTGATTATTTCCCCCTTGAATTCCTGGGTACATCATTGGAATTGCTCTAATCAGCCCTTATTTTTTCTTAAGTCTTGGGTCAATTCTGAGCAGGATAAAAGGAGATCAGCAACCTGTGTTCAACCAGAGGATATGGCCTAGATTTAGTCTTTCTTCAATGAAACCAATATCGTGAGTAAGTTCTAGTTACCTATGGAGTTTCCCATTTAGCTTTCCAAGTGTCCCCATACCCTCTCTTCCTGTTCTTCACCTTCCTTCCTTTCATCACCAAAAGCTTGGACACATCTTTTGTGTCCACATGAGACTATTTTTTTCTTCAATTTTTTTTTACCTGATCTTTCAATGATATTAGAAACAGAACACTGTCTTAAACTCCCTAACTGAAAAAAACTATTACTGCCAACAATTGAGTCTTATTTCCCAGTCTTCAGTGCCTAATTGGGGTCCTTCTTAAAAAAAACCACCACTGATTTTAATATTAGCTCCAATCTGAAAACCAGCTAACACCGGCTGATAAATACTTCTTTCATGTACCACAACTTGCTTATACCAGGTGTTAAGTTTCGTCCCTTTGGACATTGCTCACTATCATAACAGCCTGCCCTTAAGCAAGCCAGAGAGAGTAGGACACACAGTTTTTTAGATCCCACACAAACTCAATACCCTCTTCTTCCCCCCATACTGCTCATATTACTGAGAACTCAGTATCTCTTCAAATGTACTCAAATTACGATAATATATAAAGAAATATTTTATTTTGCATTGCATACCTAAAAAGAATATAGAATTAATGTACACAAAGAAAGATAAAAATAGTCATGCTGGTGCATTACATTAACCAGCAAAGAACAAGACTCAGTTGTTATTCATCCTTTTCAGACACACTGCTTGAGTTAAGCAAATTTCAACTGGTTCTGCAGCATTAGTCAGACCTCCAAGCTTAAAATTTTGCATTGTTTAATATTTTCCATTGCTGTGAAGGTAAACATAGTCATTAATCCAAAACGTTGGCAATGGCAATGTTTTGTGTGTTACCACCAAGACTGTGGTAAATACATGAGTGCATAGGAAATTTTGATGTACAGTGTTTGGGAGAATGGATAAATAATGTTTTTGAAACATAGTTGACTGGATGTTTGTTCTGTAAATCACCATAACCATTTAAATAAGAAGCCTTAGGATGATGTTAAAATATTTTTGAAATAGTCCAAAAGATCCTCAAATATAATTCAAATTTATTTTCCAGAAATCATAGGAATCAAATCATCTTCTCCAGTAAAATGGTATTTTCCCCACCAAAGAAAATGAAGTAATGTTATAGAGTCATTTTTTTTTAAGAGAGACATATTTGAGAGTAAGCCAAATATCTAAGCCAATACTTGTCTTTAAAAGTAAAAGAAAGCAAAAAAAAAAGTCAGTTTGGGTAATTTTTTATAAGTTTCAGTTTTATAAGACATGTAGTCTAGTAATAGTAATTATTTATACTTCTTTACATGAATTTGGGCAGCATAAACTTAATTCATAACATAATTATTTGCTATTTTAATGATCTCTATGGTTTACTGTAGAAGAAAAAGTAAAACCTAATGATATATAATTCCATTTACTGAATTTTCCATTATTGACATTTTTAATATGTGTATGGAGGAATATATATATTTTGTGATCTTGAGTTATAAAAGACATGTCATATCTGTACTTAATTTCCTTTCTTGTTGCTGTGCGAAGATTTATTGAGGATGACCACTAAAGTGAGCCAATGGATGGTTGCCTGATAAACACAGACAAAAAGAAACAATTTCAGGATAACTATTTAATGTGTCAGGTTGTCTGGGTCCATAACCTGAAGAATGAGAAGGGGTCCCCACTCCTACTTCCAAATAAAATGTTTAAAATTTTTTGAATCCCCCTAATTATATGGCTAATTTCCTTCTGATGAGATTGAATTGGCACACATATGACCAAAATTATTCAGTAAGAGACAAAGCATTTTCCTAAACCATGTCTTTCTCCACTTTTAATTTGTTTATAAATTTCAGAGATAGAATAGAGAGCCAATTGTGTACAATATGATGGAGTAATTGTGGTTTCAGTCTGAGTCATCTAAGTTTCCTGGCTTTTTGATATAATTTATATTATATTTTCCATTGTGGAGGATAATGAATTTTGGGAAACTCTTAAAAATATTCATTCAGGATAAGTTGTATTATGTGGAAAGGATTTAAGGAAATAGAATTTGATATAGTTATTATGTAAGATTTATGTGGTTCTTTGGAAAACAATGTATAAAACAATGTATATATGAAGTGGCCATCATAATGCCACACTTCCCAATCAACTACAAATATACAAAACGCTTACGACTGAAGACAAAGAACAAAGAGAAAGGAATAATAAAGAGCCACTCACCTCCTTTCCTCATTGATTGAATTCTAGACTTCTATCTTTGTGATCAAAACCCAAGTAGAAAGTAGTAGACTGTGAGACGACATGTAAATAACTTTTCACTCTGAAGTCCTTTTGGTCTTATTTATAACATGAGGATTGTATCTATGTGGTTTTTAAGATCCCTTCCAGTGTAACACTAAATTACCATGGTATATCGCTGTGGTGTCCATAGGAAATTTAATTCTTATAAAATTAGCACAAGTAAGATTGATTTTTCAAACATGTATAAGATTAACATTTTATTTAAGTTTATTTATTTTGAGAGAGAGAGAGGGAGAGAGGGAGTACATGAGAGAGGGACAGAGAGGAGGAGAGAGAGAATCCCAAGCAGAATCCACACTGTCAGCACAGAGCCCAACATGGGACTCAAACTCACAAAGCCATGAGATCATGACCTGAGCCAAAAACGAGAGTCAGACGTTTAACCAACTGAGCCACCCAGGAACCCTGAAGATAAACACCTTAAAAGAAAAGATTAACTTTTGGCAAAATTTTGCCAGAATTAAAACATACTAACAGGAGAAGTAACAAATATAAAGGAAGAATCAAGTGGAATATACCCCAACAAAGTTACTAGAACACATAGAACAGAAAGCATAGAAGTAGCTGTTTACTACAATGCAGGTCTTGACTAAATGGATGGAGAGTTTATCATACTTCAAGAAAAGTTAAATACAGGGGTGCCTGGGTGGCTCAGTTGGCTGAGCGTCCGACTTTGGCTCAGGTCATGATCTCGCAGTTCGTGAGTTTGAATCCTGTGATGGGCTCTGTGCTGACAGCTCAGAGCCTGGAGCCTACTTCGGATTCCTTGTCTCCCTCTCTCTCTGCCCTTCCCCTGCAAATGCTGTATCTCTCCCTCTCTCTGAAAAATAAATGTAAAAAAATTTTGTTTAAAAAAAGAAAAGTTAAATACCGAACATCCGAGGATAAGACATAAACTGGTATGTAATAAAAGATATAATTACCATTTTGAACCCAGACCATTCAAGCACAACAGTCAAGCACTGAGAACTGAGAATCAATATCTAAAGAAGGTTCAGGGAAGAATATTAAATGTGTGCTCTAAATAAGGGTGACATTCACTTAAAAAGAAAACAAAACAACTTTTTGACATATACAAGAATTTTTACAAATATAGCATCTCCACTAAAGTCTATTTGAAGATGTCATCCAGTCAGATAAATAAGAAACCAAAATTAAACACATATGAATCAATAGGTCAAAGAATAAAATGACTAGGAGAGAATTCTGAATACAGGTAGACATACCATTAAATCCTAATAATTACAGCAACTTGCTGCAAAACAAATGCAAGTACTTTAATTTTAGAAATAAAAGACAACACATTGAAAAATAATAGAGAAGCAAAAATATCATAAAGTATGCAAAATAATTGGAAGAGTTCATCAGATAAGGAAGGGGATAATAGTCCTTCATCTTTCACAGCAGGGGATCAAAGGATATTGTTGAATTTCTATAGATGATAAGCAAAAATGAAAGTTTAGACATTATAATTTAAAGAACTACAGGTAATTACTCTTCGCAAAAACACTGAATAGACTATATGCCCTCTAACTTAGCAAAGATACAAAAGAAAGAATGACAAAAACAACTAAAATAAAGATTATATATATTATAAAATAAAACAAAATAGAATGTTTAGGCTTAAATACCTGAAGCCAAACAAAACATATGATAAAGCAGTAAACTGAAATTTCACCAAACCGATAGGGTACATCCTGAAAACTTCTAAAGGGAATAAAGTAAGCTATAAATGAATAAAAATCAGATCAACTTTTTATTTTTCATCAGTAAAACTGGATGCCAAAAAATAAAGCATCTTCAAAATTTTAGATTAGAAATAATTTTTAATCTAGAATTCTATACTCTTGTAGATTATAGAATTACTGAAAAATATTCACTCCCTCATAGGAATAGGATTATATTATATATCTCTGTCAATTGATCTATGATTTGCTTGTGCTTATGCTGCCATGGCACTGACAACAGATTTTGACCAGGTGACACGGTTTGGCAATTGGGATGGGAATGGACATGGTATTTGCCAGATCTGAGGCAGAAGCTTTAAATGTTGTTGCATAATTTGGTTTGACATGACCGTGAATCCCTGCCTTCTGCTGTGGAAATGTGAATCCTAGACAGGGTCTATTCTATCAGCATGGGGCTGGGGATGGGAAGAAATGGAACCATGCTGAGCTGCTGATCTAAGGTGAGCCATGCTGAGTCAAACCAGAGCTGAAGTTGGTCCACAGGCCTCATGTAATTGAGCCAGAAATAAATATGTGCTATTGTAAATCACTGAGATTTTGGGACTGTTTATTACCATAGAAAAATTGAATATAGCCATAACAAAGACGTTTTACCCCTTGAGGGAGGAATTTATAGTATTCCCAACATCTATTCTCTCTTTATCTAAAGTTAACACAGAGATTTTCACTTGGGAACTACTCCTTCTCCAAGATCCATTCAAATAATTTGGGTGATTCTCTGCACAATTCCTAACACCATGAGGGAGGATAAGCCTATCACGAAGCATTCAACATATTCCTCCCATTTGGCCAAGCTGATTGAAGCAGAAACATGTAGTTGATCCCCTTCAGGCAAGAATAGCATGTTCAGTAGTTTTATTTAGTGGTATGGTTACTAATGCAGAAAAAAGCTTTCTCTGTATTTAAGCTCAGATAAAGTCCAGATATCTCAAGAGACTTTATGAGAAGATAGACTGTTTTAAAGAAGCCAAACAAGAAAGCATAATTAAGACATGGAGAGAGACTGAGCTGTGATGACATCATTAAGACCTTGAATACAACTACTGTATTCCTGGGTGTTTCCTAAACCAGTAAATCTCTTTTTATGATTTAGCCAGTTTAAGTTAGATTATTTTCTACTCATAACCAAAATAATGTGTATTATTATAGCTCCCATCCACCTTTTTTTATTTGATAAATTGCTCAAATTAAGTAAATGTATCAAAAAAGAGGAAGGTCTTGAACTCAAGAAACAGCATAAAACTCAATGAAACTGACACTTAGGGAAACAGATGTACATTTGTAAAGTAATGGGTCACAGGGTAGGAACTTCAAGAAAGTTCCAACAAGGATTTCCTCAAAATTGTGTCTCAAACAACAGAAAAAATTACTGAGAAACTGGAAAATATTAGTAATTGAGTAAACAATGTCCATGCTTTGTTTTTTTGTTTGCTTCTTGTTTGTTTGTTTGTTGCCTTGGTAAGAGAAAAGAAAGGCAGTCAGAAATATCCAACCCTACCACAAATAGCTCTACAGGAAAGCTATTATTTGTAGTTGATGCAAACTAGAAAGTACATTATTTTGTGAATTTGATGGAATATAGGAGAGGAAGATCCACCTGTCTATTTTGGAAGAAGTTAATTATGTTATCAATATTAACAAAATTTTAAGGTAAAATTGACAGAAGTCTAGAAATGGAAAATCCTTCCATTAAGTAAATAAATATAAAAAGTTGAGAAATTGAGAAATAGGAGGTTAAGTGTCTTACATTATAAATTTATATCAGTTGAAAGGTATTTAATTTTCAATATTTGTAAATGTACTTTATAAGTTAGCTAAATTCTCAACTAGCATGGCAGAAAGTGAACAGATAAGATCATAAAGGAAAGATAAGTCAATAAAAATAAAGCCATATCTAAATCTAGATATGGAAATGCCTCTCAGAACAACTAAAGTCATAAATAAAATGATTGCTTTATTATGAGAAGGACTAAGAATGCAGGTTAGGAAGGACAGAAGAAATTTGCTTTTCATCACATGTAATTTTCTACAAACATACACACCTGAATTTCCCACACACTTTTGTGTATTATTTTCAATTTTAGTAAGTAACAGAGCTAAACTCAGCTATTAAAACAAAATTTTAATTGGGGAGCCTGGGTGGCTCAGTCTGTTACGTGTCCGACTTTGGCTCAGGTCATGATCTCAAGGTTTGTGAGTTTGAGCTCTGCATCAGGCTCTGTGCAGGCAGCTCAAAGCCTGGAGCTTGCTTTGGATTCTGTGTCTCCTTCTCTCCCTGCCCCTCCCTCACTCGTGCTCTGACTCTCAAAAATGAATAAATGTTAAAATTTTTAAAAAAATTTTAATTAAAGTGAAATAAAATAATTTTTTGAACTACATGTTGTATGCAAGAATTCACACTGGAAAGCAATCTGCCTAACATAAAAATATATAAGAACAAAAAATAACAACCTGAACCCTAAAAATGTATTAATAAGGAAACAAACACCCAATTAAAAAAAGACAAAAGATTTGAAGAGACACTGCCAAAAACATACACATGATAAGGAGGCACATGAAAAAGTGCTCAATATCAGAAGTCATCAGGGAAATTCAAAATTAAAGTTACAACGAGATGCCACTACATACCTATTAGAAGGTTAAAATGAAAATGACTTACCATAACAAGTATGGGAGATGCTGTGTAGGAGCTAGAACATTTATATCCTTCTGATGAGAATGCAAAATGTTGCAAACATCTTGGAAAACAGTTTGACCATTTCTTAAAAAGTTAAACACCTGGGTCCCAGTTAGGGGCACCTGGATGGCTCAGTTGGTTAAGCGTCCAGCTTTGTCACAGATTATAATCTCGTGATCCGAGTTTGAGCTCCATGTCAGGCTCTGTGCTGACAGCTCAGAGCCTGGAGCCTGCTTCAGATTCTGTGTCTCCCTCTCTCTCTGCCCCTTTCCCACTTGTGCTCTCTCTTTCTCTCTCTCAAATAAAAAACAAACAAAAAAAAACAACCAAACTTAAAAAAATAAACAAAACAAAACAAAGTTAAGTTAAACACACATGTGCCATATAACCTAGCCATTCCACTCTTAGATATTTACCCAAGCAGGGGTATGGGGGAAGCATATGCCCACACAAATGACTTTTAAAATAATATTCTTAGCTATTTTCAGCTTTCTATATATAAGAAAACTGGAAATAGGACTTCCAGAATGAGTCTGAGGAGCTCCTTCAAACTGCTCTTCAGTGAAATATCGTAAGAGTAAAAAATTCTCTAAAAAGACATATTTAGAAAAATGTTGCTAAGGCCAATGTCAGAGAATTACTGCCTCTCTTCCAGAATTTTCATGGTTTCAGGTCTCACATTTAATTTTTAATTCACTATGAGTTTATTTTTGTGTATGGTGTAAGAAACCAGAGAGGATGTGGGGATGTAGGTGGGGGGGTTCCAATATTACACATTGGAAACTAACATAAAAGTGTATGTTAATTATACTGGATTTTCTTTTTTTTTAATTTTTTTAACGTTTATTTATTTTTGAGACAGAGAGAGACAGAGCATGAATGGGGGAGGGTCAGAGAGAGGGAGACACAGAATCTGAAACAGGCTCCAGGCTCTGAGCTGTCAGCACAGAGTCCGACACGGGGCTCAAACTCACGGACCACGAGATCATGACCTGAGCCGAAGTCGGCTGCTTAACCAACTGAGCCACCCAGGCGCCCCTGGATTTTCTTTTTTTTTTAATTTTTTTTTTCAACGTTTTTTATTTATTTTTGGGACAGAGAGAGACAGAGCATGAACGGGGGAGGGGCAGAGAGAGAGGGAGACACAGAATCGGAAACAGGCTCCAGGCTCCGAGCCATCAGCCCAGAGCCTGACGCGGGGCTCGAACTCACGGACCGCGAGATCGTGACCTGGCTGAAGTCGGACGCTTAACCGACTGCGCCACCCAGGCGCCCCACCCCTGGATTTTCTATAAGTAAGTCAGTAAGTAAACAACAACAACAAATTTTTTTTTAAAAGCTAAAAACCAAAAAACAAAACCCAATCCTTTAAATTCACTGGAAACTGTCCAAAGGATATACGTCAAGTGAATAAATATTTACATAATGAAACCTACCAAATGCCAAAAGAACAATGGGTATCTATGGCAATTGACCCACAACCTGCTCCCTCTTTCCCCATCCCCAGCTCAACATGGCAGAAGCTCCACTCTGATCAGGTGTGGTCAAGATAATGGGGTTTTATCTCGTCCCACATCTGCATAAGATACTCTAGAATCTTCCCAGAAGGAGAAGATTGCATGCATTTCTCATCCTCCCCGGTTTTGTCAGCAGAAGCTAAATTCCAAACAAATCCAGTCAAGAGGTAGGGGTCTCCCTTCCTCCACTGAGGTCTGAATCATTGCATGGAGGCTTTACCTAGGCAAGGCTGACTGAAAATAACAAGTCTTCATATATTTAACAAATAGTCTTTGCCCCAGCTTGTTCATGGGGCAGAGGTTCCATGCTGGTCAGCCAAGAAAACCAGAGGCTACTCTCCTCACACAGCACTTTGTTCATAAAGCAAGAGAGCCACTCCCAGAGAAATGATCCACTGTCCTGTCTCTCATTCCTTTGGAAAAGACTGAAATTTTGCCCATGGGGAGAGGCAGTCCATAAGACCAGAAAGCATCAGCAGTCACTCTGAAAAACAGTATGAAGGTCCCTCAAAAAATTAAAAATGGAACTACCCTGTGACCCAGCAATTGCACTACTTGGTATTTATCCAAGGGACAAAAACGCTTATTTTGAAGGGGCACATGCACCCCAATGTTTATAGCAGTGCTATCAATAATAGCCAAATTATGGGAAGAGCCCAGATGTCCACTGACTGATGAATAAAGACGTGGTACACACACACACACACACACACACACACACACACACACACACACACAAATTGAATAATACTCATTGATCAAAAAGAATGAAATCTTGCCATGTGCAAAAATATGGATGGAACTAGGGTGTATTATGCTAAGTGAAATAAGTCAGTCAGAAAAGACAACTTTCATATGATTTCATTCACATTTTGAACTTAAGAAACAAAACATATGAACATAGGGGGAGAGAAGGAAAAATTAAGTAAGATAACAGAGAGGGAGGCAAACCATAAGAGACTCTTAAATACAGAGAACAAACTGAGGGTTGTTGGAGGGGAGATGGGTGGGGGATGGGCTAAATGGGTGAAGGGCATTAAGGAAGGCACTTGTTGGGATAAGCAGTGTTATATGTAAGTGATGAATCACTGAATTCTACTCCTTAAATTATTATTATACTATATGTTAACTGACTTGTATTTAAAAAAAAAAAAAAAGAGGGCGCCTGGGTGGCTCAGTTGGTTACACATCCAACTTCTGGCTCAGGTCATGATCTCGTTGTTGGCAGGTTCAAGCCCCGCATTGGGCTCTGTGCAGCTCAGAGCCTGGAGCCTGCTTCATATTCTGTGTCTCCCTCTCTCTCTGCCCCTCCACTGCTTATGCTCTGTCTCTCTCCCTCTCACAAAAATAAACATTAAAAAAAATTATAAATAAATAAACAAATAAATAAATATGAAAAAAACAAAACAACTAGAGAGCTTCAAAATGCTCCTCAGGTGAACAAACTTTATTGAGGGTAGAGTGTGGGACATGTCAAGCCTAAAAGGATGCTCTTGAAAACAGTAAGTTTGGAGGACAAGCAATTAAGAGGAGGCTGGTAGCTCTAGGAGAGCAACAAGGCAAAATACAGGCCAGTTAGTTTATCAGAGGGAACAGGTAAGAAACAGCTAAAAATACCCCTTCTACTTTCAGAAAAAACCTTGAAGACTGGCTCCTGAAATTATTCACACACACACACAAAGGCACCTGTTAATTGGATCAGATAGTGCATCAATTTATATCCCAAAGAATTACCAAAAAATGATAAGAGTAATCACCTGGCAATTAGTGGAGCCTAACAGCTGGGTGTAATACCAAGAGAGGCTGACATCTTGACAGAAAGAATGAGAGAAGAGTCAAAGAGACCTCTGCTAAAAAAATGTCATCCTTAGATAATTGATTATATATTTGTCCAACCCTGCAACCTCTGAGGAGTCACATCAGAGGTTTCACACTGCAGGGAAACAGGCTTCACAAAAATAGTCCATCCAAATCACTAAACAAATAAACAAATAAGCAATAGCAAGAAAAAGCCCTGAACAGGGAGATGAGCACCCAGAGTTACTATAATATATTATCTAAATGGCCAGTTTTCAATAAAATATTATGCGACATGTGAAGAGACAGGAAAGTGTGATACACACACACACACACACACACACACACACACACACACACGAGACACCAAGTAATAAAAACAGTCTGTAAGAGGGCCTGATGTTTACTTCAGCAGACAAAATCTTCAAAGCAAATATTATAAATATGTTCAAAAAGCTGAAGGATATCATGTTTTAGGAAAGAAAGGAAGGAGTTGTATTGGTTGACAGTGTGAGGAGCTCCACGGCCTACCAGGAAAATGCCAGAAAAAATTAAGTATGTACTGTAAGAGTTTATATAAAACTCTAGGAAATGTAAACGAATCTATAGTGACAAAAGGCAGATCAGTGGTTGCCTGGGTATGCCAGGGGTGGGAGGGAAGTTGACAGATGTGATGGAGTAATTACAGGGAATCACAAGGAAACTTTTTGGGGTGACATATAAATTATTTTGATGGTGGTGATCCCTTCATAAGTTTATAGAGATATCAAAATGTGTCAAAGTTTACACTTTAAATATGCACAGTTTTAATGTAAGTTTTTAATAAAGCTCTCTTAAAAAAGTTGGACAAAAATACAAAAGGGAAAAGCTAGCAAAAGAATGTACGGGTCACAATTCAATAGTTTTGTCATAAGAGCATTTAACTCAGGAGATGTCCTTAAAAGCTGCCCTCCCATAATATGTAGTCCATTATTGCACATTTTGCAATCACAAAAAATTGTTGATTTTTTTGAAAAACTTATAGTGGATAACACTAAAGCGTTGAATTAACCCTGCAGGAAGACAAAAACATTTTGAAGTTCTCCATCCATCCTCATACTCCTTTGCAATTTGAGGGTTATTCTACATGCAGAATGGTTTGATTACTTGAACATCTGCAGAGATAAATAGTTTGTTCCTTTCTGAGACTAGTGTTTATCAAACTGCATAAGAATTACTGTGCTTATTTTATATACAAAATAGAATTATGTATATGGAATGTATGAGCAATTTAGGGAGGTTTCAAGTGTAATTTGGTTAAGGTGTGATTTCTTTGCCTTACAAGCACGAATGTAATCAAAATCAAAGCCAAAGGCATGAAATCATACAGTTACTTTATCACAATGGGTATATAATCAGAATTACAAAAGTATAGTAAAGAACCTTTATTCCCTCAAAAAAGTTATCATCAAATATATGGAAAATGATATTAAGGAATACAAACTAGTAGCAGAAAAATACAATAGAAGTTTGAGACATTTTCTTAGTCCTTCATGATTATTTAAATCTTGATGAGTGTCAGATAAATCCAAATGTGCAGTAAATAAGTGATATGTCTTATTTTCAAAAATCTGACTTTTGTTTGTAGTACACTTATTAATATAAAATACTTTATATTTATTAGTCACTTAAGAAGTATAATTTGACATTAAGGACCTTGATTTTGCAGGTATGTTTGACTCTACTTTGGAGACTGCCATTTGTGTTAATTTATTTACATTTGCATTTGCCATCATTAGCATTGGGTTTTAGAATGAAGATCATATCAGACTATTTTCTATTGCTCCTCAACAAACCCCTCTAAACCTCAGCTGTATGCCAAACAAAAAAGGTACTTCATTATTTTTCTGTAATCTGTAAATGGGCTAGTGGTTCCTCTGATATTTTACCTAGACTCATGTATGCAGCTTCATTCAGGTAGAGGGTTAGCTGGGACTGGAATATGCAAGAAGGGCTAACTTTTCAGGCAGTTAGTGCTGACTTTTAGCTGAGGTATCTTAGTCCTTCTGCATGTAGCCTTCCATCCTACAGCATTCTTGATTAGCTTCTGAAATGGTATTCTAGGGCAGCTCAAAGTGGCAGCTGAAACATTCTCAAGGGCCAGACTTGGGAATAATTTTCTATTGGTCAAAGCAAGTCACAAGGTTACCCCCATGTTCAAGTGTATGAAACGAGGAAGGGACAACTGCTCCCAAGATTCTTAGAGACCCTATCTGGTATAAGATTTACAGGTAACACGAGGGATCTTCTAAATCCAAATCCTTGAGGCTGGGTACTTGGAATATGTATTTTGAAACTCCCAGGTGATTTAAAAAATCAGCTCTTTTGTTGGAACCATTAAGCTAGACAAATGAGAGGGAAAAGCCATTCCTAGCATAGATACAGGACAGGGAAGGTGTGAAAGTACGCTGAACCTGAGCATGTACTGGGGATTGCAGGTCGGTCAGTTTGACTGTCATTAAGAGTGTCATGGTAGGAGAAAAGCCTAAAAGCTGAGCAGAAACCAAATGGGCAATGCAACTAGTAAAGAACATGACATATAATAGATGTTCAATAAATATTTACTAGATAATGGATAAATCAATAAATGGACGAGTCATTCTGGCTTCATATACCTTAGTTAGAGTTATATGTTTATCTTGAAGTTTATGAGGGATCAATGGCAGGCTTCAAGGAGTGGGGTGGAAATGAAGATTAAATAAACACAAATGAAATATTGTAAAATGACAAAAAAGCCCCTATGTTGTTTTAGTTTCTTAAAGACTCTCTGGAGCTATGATCACCATTCATAAGTGATTGTTTTCTTAATTTCTATTAATCTTCTACTGAGAGTACTTAGACTTAGCAGAACTGATAATCAAATTTCACTAAACCCATTGATATAAGAAACAATTCAAACCTGACACAGAAAGGACTGAAAGGACTGTCCTATTTTTCACCAATATGAGAAATATGCCATGCATTATCATCTTAATTTCCTGTCATTGTAGTGAATAATTTAAACATATAAATGATACTCTGGATATTTTATTTATAATGGAGCATGTAATTTCTTTTGGTTTTGATAGCATGCTTCCTCCCAACCCACCCAATTCAATGTTTAAAATGCTGTACTTTGGAAGAGCACTTAGCTTATTAACAAAAGTAGGAAGAAAACATCCTCCTAGCCCTCCATAAATAGTAGGTAGAAGAAGAAAATAAGAACAAAACATAGAGGAAGGGAAAGAAGAGATGACAACTGGAACCACAGTTGCCTTGAACTTTAAGTAATGTACTTTATAACACGTCTCCAGAGCTTTGGTATGAAGGAGCAGCTTAGAGGCCAAGGTATGTGATTTAGTCATTTGGAGTGACTCCTCTCCTTCGAGATGGATGCCACTTTAAGAATAAATCATTCTAAGTAGCCAGAGAAAGCAGCCCCAGAGAGCAGATGCCCAGAATGAGTGTGAAATTAACTCAGGACCCAAGTAAGTAAGGACTAGGGGAATTTGGTCCTGCAAACCAAATAGGATTGGGCCCAGGGGCGCCTGGGTGGCGCAGTCGGTTAAGCGTCCGACTTCAGCCAGGTCACGATCTCGCGGTCCGTGAGTTCGAGCCCCGCGTCAGGCTCTGGGCTGATGGCTCGGAGCCTGGAGCCTGTTTCCGATTCTGTGTCTCCCTCTCTCTCTGCCCCTCCCCCGTTCATGCTCTGTCTCTCTCTCTGTCCCAAAAATAAATAAAAAAAAAACGTTGGAAAAAAAAAAAAATTAAAATAAATAAAAAAAAAAAAAATTAAAAAAAATTAAAAAAATAAAAAAAAAAACAAATAGGATTGGGCCCAGAAGAGCAGATAATTTTAAACATAATCTTCAAGTTAGATGTCACCTGGATAATATGAGTCACCATTAGTATTAACATTCTATTTTTAAGATGAATCTCAGACTTCTTGTTGAAGTATAGAAGGCCTTTATCTGGCTTCAGACTCTCTCCTTCAGACATCTCCTCATTTTTTGCCTCTATTCTCATAGAACTTTACTTGGTGCTCATCTACAACACATGATCTTCCTCTAGTTGCCATGTCTTCATATGTATTCTTTCCTTTGCCTGGGAAACTTTTTTTTTTTTAATTCTCTTTTATACTGGGATAATGGTCACTAGTTTTTCCAATTTATGTCTTCATTTACACCAAGATGGGTTGTATGATTCTCTGCATGTTCCCACAGTGCCCAGTGCTCTTTGCAGATCAATTAATTGAATTTGTTTAATTAAAGAGCTCAAAAATAGGGGCGCCTGGGTGGCTCAGTTGGTTAAGCATCTGCCTTTGGCTCAGGTCATGATCTCACAGTCTGTGGGTTCGAGCCCCACATAGGGCTCTGTGCTGACAGCTCAGAGCCTGGAGCCTGCTTCACATTCTGTTTCTCCCTCTCTCTCTGCCCCTACCCTACTCATGCTCTCTCTCTCTCTCTCTCAAAAATGAATAAATGTTAAAAAAAAGAGCTCAAAAATAAAGATGCTCCACTTTATTCTAAACTTGGGATCATTGGTTCAACACCTTTAGGAGGCAGGTAGGGGATACAACTAGCAAAGGACCAGGTATAATAAACAGAGAACGGCAGAGAGTTATGGGTTTAGATATGGCATGTCCTCCAGAAAAGAACAGTAATACTCAGTTTTTCGTACGGCTTTCTTTGACAAACAATATACAAGCATAAGTCAATGCAATTTGTTTTATAGCTGCTACTTTCTTGAAGTCACATACCATATTTTTGTGTGTGTGTTTTCATTTTACAATATAAAGTTGGCACAAAAGGATTCAAAATATGAACTGATAGAAAAAAAAATAACTAAATGAATGGACGGGATTATGCCTGATCTCTAGGAGTCCCAACTTTCTTGGTTCTACTTATAGATACTTCAGTTAGTTGACAGACTAGTAGGTGCTGCAGAAAAATGAAGAAAGTATGTGAGAATGACTTTCAAATATTTAGTACCAGATAGATACAAGGTTAGGAGCTTGAGTATGCAAGTACCAAACCTTGAGGTTCTTAACAAGAATTGGTCTTTAAAAAATACTCATTTCTAGCCTTAAAAAATAATATAGTATTTCTAGCAATGAAATAATTAGTATTGGTTAATATAGTTTCTTTTTTATCTTTACTTATTATAGTTTTTAAAAGTAATTCTAACAAAGTCAGGATACTATCTTTATTTCATGTCTCATACCCTCAAAGTCAGCATTTTGGGAAGAGTCAATTTGGTTTTGACTTTTTAGCCAACTCGTCTGTATCCAACTTTATTTTGAAGAAAATAACTAAAATTTTTAAAAGTATTAAATTCTAACTGGATACTGTTGCTGTTGATGATTCTGAACTGAGCTCTGTTCTCATCATAAAGGACAATTAACAAATATTAAAGAGGTAATAACTATGTATTCCAAAAGTAATACAGACACATATACATGCAAAGGCTATTTAAGAGGTCAACAAAAGGATTAAGAGAGTAGAAAATTGAATATTCTTCACCATGTGAATCAATGTCATTTAATGCCATAACTTTTGTTACAACTCAAACAGTTTCAGATACAACCTGAGATATGTATTCCACATTTTGAAAATATAGGGGCTAGATGAAAACCACTGACCTGGCATGACTAAATTAAATTCTTGGACTCAAATCCAGTGTGTGTGCACGGAGGCTTCCCCCCCCCCCCCCCCCCACACCCAACAAGGAAACTCTTGGACACTACCTGGGTGTCCTGCAATTCAACTCCATTCTGATACTATTTACCTAGACATAGCATCAGATTCTACAGGTTAAGGGTTCAGTCCTTCAAGACTGCACACTTCCCCTGCCTCTTCACCTCCCTCCCCAAGACACCAATCTCAAGTTCAGGCTGCTATACTTCTGACTAACTGGCTATCAAAGGTCCCCATGACACCCTGGTTGGGTTTTATTACTTTGCTAGAGTAGTTCACAGAACTAAGAGAAACATTTTATTTACTAGACCACCATTTTATTATAAAAGAATATGACTCTGGAACAGTGAGATGGAAGAAATGCACAAGGCAAGATATGGGGAAAGTGCACAAAATTTCCATGCCCTCTCCAGGTGTGCCACTCCTCCAGCACCACCACATGTTTCCCAACCCAGAAGCTCTCTGGACCTGCTCTTCTTGGGTTTTTACAGGGGTTTAATTGCATAATCATGATTAATTACATCTATGGCCATTGGCCATTGATTAAACTCTCTCCCCACCCTGGAGATAGTGGGTGGGACCAAAAGTTCCAAGCTTCCAGTCATGTGGTTTGTTCTCCTAGCCACCAGCCCCCATCCTCCAGCTTTCCAAAACTCACCTCAATATGACAAAAGACTTTTTTTTTTTTTTAAATCACTTTCAACACTCAAGCTATTCCAAGGCTTTTGGGAGCTGTGAGTAAGGAACTGTGGTGAAGACCAAATACAAATGAAAATATATTTTGGTTGTCTAAATGACCATATGTATATTTCTTATAAATCACAATATCTTAATGACATTTACCGTTTTGTAGTTTTATTATGTTGGTTCTTAGTTTCTCTTTCCTGAGAAAAGTGTCCCACTGGGCAGACAGATAGTAAGAGTGGTGTAACCACAGCACAGTGCCCAAGAGCACCTGGCTCCGAGGGTCTCAACCAGACCAGATTTGACCACTCACCACTAGCAAAATCCAAAGGCAGTGGGACGAGTGGTGATGAAACCAGAAAGGCATTTATTTCAGTGAGGCCAGCATTGGAAAGACAGCAGACTAATGTCTCAAAGACTGTCCCTAAAGTGCTGAAAATACTAGGTTTGTATAGGGAAAATGTGGGACAAAAGTCAAAGGGGAACTGGAACTGGGTGGCAAAAGTCAGGTAGATCAGGTCTTGGAATCAACAATGTAGGGTGTGGGATGCTTTGCCTACTAGGTCTTTTGCCTGAGTTAAGAGATAAGCTGGAAAGAAGAACTTAATCAATTAAAAAGTACAGACTGAGGTCAAAATGGCAGTAGTTGAAGTCCTCTTTCATTGGGATGCTATCTCTTTCTACCGTGTATGTAGGTACCAGAAACAGACAGGCTTACGGACTTGTGTCACTGGTACTTAAGAAAGGAGAAGGGTTCTAGGAGAGAATTTATACTTCCCTTATCCTCACTTGATTACTTCATAATGTCGCTACAATTTAGTTTCTTTTTTTTTTTTTAACTTAATTTTTTTTTTTAAAAAAATTTTTTTTTTTTTAATGTTTTTTATTTATTTTTGGGACAGACAGAGACAGAGCATGAACGGGGGAGGGGCAGAGAGAGGGAGACACAGAATTGGAAACAGGCTCCAGGCTCCGAGCCATCAGCCCAGAGCCTGACGCGGGGCTCGAACTCACAGACCGCGAGATCGTGACCTGGCTGAAGTCGGACGCTTAACCGACTGCGCCACCCAGGCGCCCCTTAATTTTTTTTTTTTTAAACTATAGAGGTGGTCTTCCATAAGCGAACATTTTGCTGGAAGCATATTATGCATTTGCCTGTCCATTAGTCCATGATCACCTTAGACATTTCCAGGGCCTGGAGACTGAATTAATTAAAGGACTCAGTGAAATAAACAAAGCAGATCTGTTGTTAGTTGTACTGATTAGCTCTACAAGAATGAATGGTTTATGAAGGTAATCAATTCCAAGGGAATGAGGTTGATTTACCCAGAAATACTTCCATCAGACCACTTACTTCCTTTTGGTTGTTTGATGGAAACTGGCTATTCACGTCCATTTTAACCAGGTTTCAGAGGTAAGAAAACGTTGTGGGTAGAGGGAGACTGGGTTAAATAGGATTAAGCTTCAAAAAAAGCTGGATAGACACGCCTTATAAATCCCAACAGGGATAAATGCAGCCACCAAGATGTGGCATTAATTTATTTACACACAACAATTTGCCATTAGCGGACAACAAAACCACTACAGCAGAACATGACACGCTCCTTCATCTCTAGGTGTTTGATAGACACAGAAGATTTGAGCAGATTTGAGCTCCGTCATTTAGCCCTTATTCATACAGCCACCACATATGCATTGCTGTGATTGCAGCAAGCACTTTACATCATAATTTTTTTCTTACAAATCTCTGTAAGCAATAGTTTTTTTAATGCTTATTTATTTTGAGAGACAGAGAGTATGGGTGTTTTGCACATGGTGGGGAGGAGCAGAGGCAGAAGGAGAGAGAGAATCCCAAGCAATCTCTGCGTTCTCAGTGCAGAGCCCAACACAAGGGTCGATCTCACAAACACCTGATATCAAGACCTGAGCTGAGATCAAGAGTCCGATGCTTAACTGACTGGCCACATAGATGCCTCCAGAATAGATTTTAATAAAGATGTATCATTCGTAATGCAGAGCAGACTTCTAGGCAAGAGTTGTGAGTTTAGCTTCTGAACAGAATACTTCAACTCTGTCATCCACTAATTCCCCCATTATTCTCATAAAATAAAATATTTAGGATTTCCATGTATATCATGAAATATTTCATTTGATGGCCACAGTTTATCATACCATTTTCAAAAGGATTTGTGATGTTTTCTGCTAAGTATTCCAATGACAAAATGATTAACCATTCTTGTAGTACTCATTATCATTACTTGAAAATTTGGGTAAAATTCAGGGAGAAGCTTCAAACTTGAATTATAGAATACAACCTAACCTTAAACAATTGAAGAGGAAATAAGAGGCAGAAAAGATTTTTTATAATTATCTCTTAAATATAAGCTCACATCACTATTTCCTTTAAAAAAGATGGTTTCATAATTTTCTTAGAATATCCTCTCACTTTCACTACATATGGGATAGTTCAGTCTAAAGCTATATTTTGGACAGAGTAATTTTCTACATGTAAAGCTAAAATAATTTTATAAATTATCTAAGAAATCATACCAAAGATGCAATTCATCAAGACAGCTGACTGATAAAACATAAAGCTGATGCAAAAGTCTTTATCTTCAAGTCTACCTTCAAATTTAGGAGACTTTAGATCTCTCAACTTCGCACAGAATTTCAAGAGGACTGAGATTCCACCGTGAATGCTAAAATGTTAAGACCAAGACCATAATTTACACTTCTATAATTTAAATAACATTAAAAGAGCTCAAAACCTTATACCTACCCACAATAACTATTTTAGCAGTTTATCCTCAAATCTCTCAAAAGTTACCTATTCATTTTTTTTTAGCATGGTATGTCATGTCTGGATGGTAGAAACAAACTAAAGTCAGAGACTGTGAATATTTTTTCAAAATATATCTTTATTCTCTCCTTATAGGCAAAAAGCATGGTCCAGTTATTTCTTGGATTGCAGTTAAAAGTGTGTGTGTGTGTGTGTGCGTGCGTGTGTGTGTGTGTGTGTGTGCATTTGAGTACATGTATGCAACTCTCTGTTTTGTTGTTCCCAAGGGGAAACATTTCCTCTCTGGGATTTTTGCTTGTAGCTGCATATAGTATTTTTAGGACATTTGCCTCCACTCATCTTTAAATCGTCTATCCTCAACTCTTGGGAAATGATATTTGATATGAATACTTTTAGCCAAACAGGACAATATGTCAAAGCATAATGATTTTTTGGCAGTAACTTATGTGAATGTAAGCTAATGTTATTTAGACTATTGGAAGTATTTTCAGATTTCTTTTCATGTTTTAATATATGCTGAATAAATTCTTGATAAATGTATGCTCAAAGACCTTCAGGAAGCTTTACCATTTTCACTATCAAAGGCACCGGTATAACAGTTTCAGTGAGCCTCTTTCCTAAATAGGCTGCTTCTCCTTCTCTGTGTTATACCACCGAAGAGATTCTTAAAAACAATGTATTCTAAAAAGCAATTTCTCCATCTTTTTAACATTTATATTTCATGTTAGATTTCAGCAGTGAGAATAATTAGAAAATATCTACTAAAAAATTACCCACCTCGAAATTTATATTTTGAATTGAGTACAATGCCACAGATGTTGGGAATGAGTTATTACCAAAGAAATTAATAAGGGTGAGTTTCTACCCAACATTTCAAGAAAACTCAAACTATATAATGCCACAGACCTGATAGAATGATTTTGCTTTCAATATTCACAGATTCCATCCTTGAAGATTGATTTGTCACTATATTTACTGCTGATGTCAGTCCTCCTCTTTTAGATTTGGCTGGTCTACCTTGTATAGGGAATAGAGTGTGTTTCCATGAGGTGAGAGTCACTTTTGAACAAGGACTCATGGTCTCAAAATAATGAATATGCATAACGGAAGTGAGAAATGAAGTACTTCAGAGGAGAATAACACAACTAAGACTTGGATACTATGATATCTACCTATTTTACAGGTATTCAAGCATATAAATCCTTTGTTTTTATTAGTGAGATGAAAGGATCCATAAAACTTACTGGACTCACTCAAAATCACAAAGCCAGCTGTGGTAGCCTGGATTAGAAGTGGGGTATCTTGGCTAACAGGAATCTTTTTTAAATTAAGTCAGTAAATGATCATTTGTTTATGGTGGTCATCTACCAAAAATATAGCAACTTATCCACACAACCAATCATCCAATGACATTCCGAATCCCTTTCTACACAAGGCTAAGTCAGATAAATAAAAATGTACAAGATATTTGATTAGCCTCAGGGAGAGTTTACAGGATTAAGACATTCAGGTAGAACTGGTTATTCATGTAGAAGGAGGCCAAATTCACCCAGGAGTTTAAAAATAAATAAGTCTCCAAAGAAAAATACCAACTGTGAGTGATTTAATCAAAGAATGGTTTCTTCCATTTAAATCCACATTTTGATAAACTTAGTTTTCTTTTAGGGTTTTCATAATAATGAATCAAAAGATATATATTTTTCCATGTATTTTAATGTTATTTCGGCTATTTCTAATCAAACAGTAGAGATCTGTAGGGAATCATCTCAAAATAGGCATACACCCATTGTTTAGCTCACATGACCTTGTTCTAACTGACTTCTCTGCATTCATATTTTTTAAATGCCATGTGAGAAAAAACAGCATAAATGTCTTGTTTGTGGCATTTAAGATTTCTGTATCTTTCAGACTTTCCAAGTCTACAGTGAATAAATAGTACATGTTCTACTTACTTTCAGTGGACTATAAGATGTAAAAGGCGCTGGAGATGAAAGCACTTTGCAATCTGCGAAGAGTTAAAAAGAAGTTAGTTGCCATTACGATAAAGGTCATGATGGTGAAGACGATGCTAGTTGCTTTAACACGTTTTCTTTCTGTTATCTTACACAGCCGAATATGCAATTAAAGTTATTAAAGCTGTGTTGCTGTTGATTGGTCCCTTATAGCAATGTAGTAAATCAGTGGAGTTCTGAATTTTGATCAGGACTTTCATAAATTATGTGAATGTTGGTAAGTTCCAAATCCACATCTGAATATTCTTTGCTACACCTAGACAAAAATTTAAAAAGAAAGAAAATCGCATTTTATTGGATCTCAGGATAGTGTGTGACTCATTTTAATTTTGATATTAAATATTTTTTAAAAAATCCTAGAATATTTTTGGCTAATTGGGAGATTAGAGGCCCTTTATAAAAGATCATAAAGTATATGAATAAAAAAATTAACACTTCTATTACTTTTAATATGTATTTCTATTTTAATTCTTATCCTCAGAGGCTCTGATATTATTTTCTAAGTTTATATATTTATTTTGAGAGAAAGTGAGCATGAGCAGGGGAAGGGCAGAGAGACAATGAGAGAGAGAATTTCAAGAAGCTCCATGCTGTCCGTACACAGCCGAGCATGGGGCTTGATCTCATGAATCATGAGATCATGACTTGAGCTGAAATCAAGAGTTAAACGCTTAACTGACTGAGCCACCCCGGTTGTCTTCTGCTACCAATTTCAGTTTTTTTTCATACTTTAATTTATGGGAATTTTCTAAGCTACCTAAAGTGTATTCTCAAGGAAAGAAGATGAAAGTTTTCTCTCCATCCATTTCATGCATTCCCCCATTTTCTTTCCAAATAACCATAATTCCTTTATGGATTCAAACTGTAATAAGAGCTATTCTACAATGATGCAGTGATACTATTGTGACAATCCACTTTCATCACTCTCAGTGCTACCCTACTTGATAGAATATAACATGAAGAAGAGCCCAAATATGTATATTTCACAGTGAAATCATTTATTTCTAAATTTAAAAGCAGTAAGAGGATTATTATTAAAATTCATATTTTTAATGCATGAATTTATACTAGGTAACAAATATAACTTAATTAATGGAGATGAAATGAAGTCAAAACAGTAAGACAGTATCAAAGTTAGATTGCTCAACCCACAATTAACTCCCAGAAGTGAGTAGGATTTTTTTAAAGCCTAAATTAAATAACTGAGTGATTCAGTTCAGAATATAATAGTTACTCCCTACAAGTTTGAAAAAAAGTTAAAAGAACTTGTTCTTACTTTGCAATCCTATAGTTCCTTTCTTTTAAGCACATTTTTTGAATCCACAACTATATGGTCAATTAATCTTCAACAAAGCAGGAAAGAATATACGATGGGAAAAAGAGTCTTTTCAACAAATGATGTTGGGAAAACGGGACAGCAACATGCAAAAGAATGAAATTGAACCACTTTCTTTAACCATAAACAAAAATAAATTCAAAATGGATTAAAGACCTAAATGTGAGGCTTGAAACCATAAAAATCCTAGTGGAGAACACAGGGAGTAACCTCTTTGACACTGGCTGTAAGAGCTTCTTTCTAGATAAGCCTCTAGAGGCAAGGGAAATAAAAGCAAACATAAACTGTTGGGACTTCAAAATAAAAAGCTTCTGCACAGCAAAGGAAACAATCAACAAAACTAAAAGGCAACTGACAGAACGGGAGAAGATATTTGCAAATGACACATCTGATAGTATCCAACATACAAAAAAGAACCTATAAAACTCAACATCCATAAAACAAATTGATCCAATTAAAAATGGACAGAAGACATAAACATACATTTTTCCAAAGAAGACATACAGATGGCCAACAGACACATGAAAAGATGTTCAACATCACTTATCATCAGGGAAATAAACATCAAAACCACAATGAGATGTCACCTCAAACCTGTCGAAATGGCTAAAATCAACAACACAAGAAACATCAGGTGTTGGCATAAATGTGGAGAAAGGGGAATCCTCTTGCACTGTTGGTGGGAATGCAAACTGGTGCAGCTGCTGTGGAAAAAAGTATGGAGGCTCTTCAAAAAGTTAAAAATAGAACTACCCTGGGATGCTTGGATGGCTCAGTCCATTGAGCGTCCAACTCTTGATTTCTACTCAGGTCATAATCTCAGGGTCATGGGATCATGTCCCACATCAGGCTCCATGCTGAGTGTGTAACCTGCTTACAACTCTCTCTCTCTCTCCCTCTGCCCCCCGTCTCCAGGCCACGCTCTCTCCCTTTCTCTCTCTCAAAAAGAAATAAAAAACAAAACATTGAACTATCCTATGATCCAGCAATTCCACTATTAGATATTTACCCAAAGAATACAAAACTACTAACTAGTTCAAAGGGATACATGCACCCTGATGTTTACAGCAGCATTATCTACAATAGCCAACTTACAGAGACAGCCCAAATGTCCATCAACCGGTGAATGGATAAAGAAGATATATATACATACATATATATATATATATATATATATATATATATATATATGTAGTGGCATATATATATATATGTATGTACACACACACATATGGAATATATATATGGAATATAACTCAGCCATTAAAAACAATGAAATCTTGCCATTTGCTATGACATGGATGAAGCTAGGGAGTATAATGTTAAGCAAAATAAGTCAGTCAGAGAAAGACAAATACCATATGATTTCACCTATATGTGGAATTTAAGAAACAAAACAAATAAACAAAGAAAAAAGAGAGACAGAGGCAAATCAAGAAACAGACTTTAACTATAGAGAACAAACTGATGGCTATCAGAGGGGAGGTGGGTAAGGCGGATGAATTAAATTGGAGTGGGATTAAGGAGTACACTTGTGATGAGCACTGTGTGATGTATGGAAGTTTTGAATCACTGTATTGTACACTGAAACTAATATAACATTGTATGTCAACTAACTAGAATTAAAATACTTTTCAAAAAGTAATAAAATAAATATATTTTTAAATATCCTAATTAAAATGTTTTAATGGACAAAAATTACAGATATAACATTTTTAAATATATTACTATATTTTTATATTTGCATCTCATCTTTAAAAACTAAATATAGCTAACAACAAAAGCCTTGGCCACCATCTCAGTGTTTTGCCTCCCCAGAACTATTGCCTAATATCAGCAATATATTTCTGTGAATGTTTTTACACCTTTACCACATATGTCTATACCATTGACAATCATGCTGTTTAGTGTGCTTTAAAGTTTACATTATGATTTTTATAACGTACATAGCACTCCATTGTCTTAGTTCCCCCAAATCATAAGTAAAATCACAATAAGGTCAAATAAAATTTTAACTGTTTCTATTCATTGAATGTGTCTTTTAATTTTTTGTAATGTTTATTTATTTTGGGGCGAGACAGAGTGTGAGGGGGGAAGGGGCAGAGACAGAGACAGAATCTGAAGTAGTCTCCAGGCTCTGAGCAGTCAGCACAGAGCCAATGCGGGGCTTAACTCACAAATGGTGAGATCATGACCTGAGCTGAAGTCAGACCCTTAACCAACTGAGCCACTCAGGCACCCCAAATGTGTCTTTTAAAAAGCTCCCTTTCTGTCACCTTTTCATCAAAAGATATTTAAGAATGCAAAACAAGAAAGGTCAATAATAACATTCACCATTTGCAAGGGTGCCTGGGTGGTTCAGTTGGTTAAGTGTCCAACTCTTGACTTCGGCTCAGGTCATGATCTTGAGGTTCGTGAATTCCAGCTCCCGACTGGCTCTGCACTAACAGCATGGAGCCTGCTTGGGATTCCCTCCCTCCCTCTCTGCTCCTCCCCCCTCTCTCTCTCAAAATAATAAATAAATAAACATTTAAAAAAATTCACCATTTGCAGTACCTACCTATAGCCAGACCTGTAGCTTTCACATTCTAGTAAGCAAATACTCCTTAGTTCTGTCTCCTCTTAAGCAACATGATGTTGACAGAGGAATGAATTAGTGTGAGACACTATTAGGATCTGATATAATACATTTAGCTAAGAGAGTGACTTGGCATCATGAAATTCATTTCTTCATTTTCTGAACTGGTAAAATAAGTGTATAGAGAGATGCAGATCTGACACCTGCTTCATTCAACTTCATTATATAACTGAAAAAAAGAAAGCAGGGAAATGAGCTTACCAATTACAAATTGATGCAATGCAAATGTTCTTTGGAAGTCAATTATTTGGAATTTCACAGATATGTCTTCACAGATACAATGTTATACACAGTGATTATTATCCATTCAGCACAGGGAAGTCTAGTGATTTCGCACAATGAGTACAAGGTTTAGAACTCTATGCAAATTAAAAAGTGCTACCAATATTTATATGAAGAAATGCTATATGATAGAAAATGTGAGTTTCTAGGCATATGTACATTCCTACTGCAATGAGTCAGGAAGTTCTGTCCACAGCTCCCCGTCTCTACCAAGCATCAGGAATAAGATATTTCCACAGACAAATACCGTCTCTATTTGACAGCACTTGAGGCCAAGGATCCAGTTGGTGTCTCAAGAGTTAGCAGCTGTGGTGGGCCACTCTTTAATGAAAGACAATCTGAGGAAAAACATCAAGGAAGGGGACTCCACAAGAAAAGGCCTAAGGACTTATGGGTGTCAGCGGTCCCTGATACCATGTGCCTCCATCTTGAAACAGTTTACCAGTCACCTCCTTTCTCTTATTCCACTTACTTTAGACATTGGCCTAATAGTCCCTATTTCATTACTTCACTCTTCCTTTTGACAAGTGTTTCCCATTATGTCCTCCATGGGAGGAAATCAGTCTGATTATGTGGCCTATTTTCAGAGTCAAATTCAATGGACCATTTGGCCAAATCTCCCTGAATGAAAGACTTCAAAATTTTAACTTCTACTTTTTTTTTCAAGTTATTTATTTGAGAGAGAGACATAGAGAGAGAGAGTCTCAAGCAGGCTCCATACTGTCAGCACAGAGCCTGATGCGGGAAACTCATGAACCACAAGATCATGACCTGAGCCGAAACCAAGAGTCAAATGCTTAACTGACAGAGCCATGCAGGTGCCCCTGGACTCCTACTTTTATCACCAAATAAGCTTATGTATACAGTCATGAGAATACATCAAAAGGAATGAAAGATGATATTCATAAGTCTTTAATTATTAAATTTAGGGAATAAAATATTTTATCATATTTATAATATTGTCTTGTACTTCTTTGGCTTTTAATATAGTTAGATCTCAAAAGTATGTATGAAGACTGATCTCTTCTGAACTCTGAGAAGGCAAACCTACACCATTCCTAAAGACAAAAAAGACCTGCTCATTTGAACTTTCCTTTTGTAGTGAAAATTCTCATCATCCTCGTTTTATTTTTTTGAAAGAGCACCAGGGTACAACCACCTGGCCTGAATGCCATTGCTTCTCCTCCTGCAACTGAGAAAGACATCCCTAACTGATGAGGGTGTTCTTTCTTGCTGAGACAACACACTGGACTCAAGCCTTTCTAAACATAGCATTCCAAGAAATCACTAAAGATTTATCAGTTAGCAAGTGAAATGAACTATACGTATGACCTGTAACTTAGATGGTATAGGAAAAATCAAATTATAGTGATTTGCTAAAAGGAGTCTCTGAGTATAAAAGGACTGAAGATTTAATTACCTCTGAGAAGAGGGAGAAAAAGAGACTCTGCCTCTCTAAGGCATCAGATTAGCTGAATGTGAAGGAATGCGGGATGTAGAATAATGTTGGGGCAATGTGAGTGACCTGAGAAAAATAGCATAAGGAACTGAAGATGCTACCCTGAAACCTTAGAGGTGGAAAGGAGAAGTTTGAAAAAAATAAATTAAGTTTATTTTTATTCTCCCATATACCCTCTCTTCCACATCATTCCTGTTCTTCCCAAAGTCCCTTCTGGACCAACCTTGTATAATATAATATTAGAGTTGATATGAAGGTAGGGGCTACTTAGAAGTAGTTGACAGAGGAGAAGGAAAAGAAAATCCCCAAAAGCAATAGTGAAGAGGGAAGCATAATCATTGCGCTCTTGGGAGAAATTTCTCGTAAATAATTTTTCATACATAATGACATGTAGATGATGATGTAGTGTGTTGGAGTATGGCACAAATTGTACAGTATCCTTTATTCCAATAAATTTCCTCGTAAAAAAGTTTATTTATCTTGAGAGAGAGAGCACATGCATGTGGTGGAGGGGGCAGAGAGAGAGAGAGAGAGAGAGAGAGAGAGAGAGAAGGCTCCCTACTGTCAATACAGAGCCTGAACGGAGCTTGAACCCACAAACAGTGAGATCATGACCTGAGCCGAAATCAAGAGTCGGATGCTCAACTGACTGAGCCACCCAGGCACCCCTATTCCAATCAATTTCCTAATTAAGTTCCACGATGTGTATGTGTCCTACTGTCCCTAAAAGGGGAAGGAGAGAAACACTGGGATCATGTAGCATGGTGCCTGGTGGCAGGTGATCTTCTTTAAAGGATTGGATACTCCCCCCAACACAAGTTTTTATTGTTGCCACAGGAATCTGCAAAACGCTCGTGGTATCTTATGAACATTGAAATTCCCGGTGGTTTCCACAGTTGATAAAATAGAATATTAAAACAGATAAGCATAGAAAAAAATCTTTCAAATGTTACTGTTATTTTAAAATAAAAACTAATTGCACAACACACAAACATAAGGTACTAGCTGCTGTAATAACTACACCCCAAATCATAGTTGCTTAACACAAATATTTGTGTTTATGGGTGGGTGGCATTCCATATTATCATTCAGGAACCTTGGTTTATTCTATCTTGTATAATTTTCATGTCCAACATATGGATCCCAAGGAGGCTTTGTAGGTCATCTCACTTAGCCTGCCAGAAGGGGAAACAACAGTATAGTTTGACTGTGGAGGTCTTTTCAATCCAAACCTAAAAGTGGTTCACATTCCTTCTGCTGCATTCCATTGGCCTGGTTTTAGTCACATCAACTCAACTGACCACACGATGTACTGAGAAATGCATTCTAGCTGTGTGTCCAGAAATAAAAGAAAATGGATTTGGGTGAACATATAACCGTCTCTTCCTCACCCTACTATAGAGACACTGTTCTCTCTGAACTGTGCTAGCCAGTCTCCTTGTGTTTTTCATGTAGTCCTCAGAACAAATTAATGTGGATATTCTCTTCATTTTATAGATGTGGGAAATTCAAGATTATTTGGACTGGATCAGGACTTGCTGTATAGACAGCATCAGAGCTAGAAATTTACTTATTTCAAAATTTAGTAAATGGATTCCAAAGGCCAGTCCATGGGCAGCTGCAATACAATTCTTTAGAGAACATGTTTAAATATAGCTTGATGGGAAAAAGCCCTGGAGATTCTCATTCAGTAACTTTGGGTTAAAGCCCAGTAATATATATTTTTAAAAAGCTCCCTAGGTGGTTCTATGTATGTCCAGAATTGGGACCAGCTGCTCTGAGTTTTCTTGAAATCAATCACCTAATGGACCGTACAGGGGCATGAAAATTAGTTGTAATCAATTGCTCTCACAGGACATAAACAACATCAGACCATTCCCTCATTCTATCAATCTTTCATTAAATATGAAGAGAGGACATTGAAGTATTCAGTAGCTTCTCAGGACAAACTGGTAACACGATGATGATATTTGAATGGTAGCATTTGTCCATATGGGAGTGAACTGAAGGATATAGTAATTCCAAGTGACATTAATCACCAAGCAGACATGAAATAATAAGTTTGGTAACAACAACCAGATCATTACTCAGCTGGGTGGCATTTGAATTGGTATCCTAAAAAGCTCCCACTGTTTTGTTTCCAAAGCTGAGTCTCTATCTTAAAACACTGTGAGCATTGGTGTTACTGGAAATGATAATGGTTAGACAAAATTTTCCTCATTTGTCCAAACTAAAAGTGTACACTATACTTTGCCATCTTCCCCTAAATGGCTGTTCCGAAAATCTTGGAGACATGGAGAAACTTTGCTAAAGGACATTTCCTGTTTTGAGCTCTTTGATATTAGTGTAATCTCCCACTGTTAACCTTCTGAGTTTTTAATCCAACATTGTTCTGTGTCAATTCAGATAACAACACATCATTCTTTAGAACAGATTCTGTTAGTCTTTGTGACACTTTTGCAGCTCTAGCAGGAAACATAAAAAGATGCATTCTACAGTTTGAAGTTAGGATGCAAACTACAGTTTGTAGTTATATATATGTATATATGTATGTATGTATATATATGTATATGTATATACGTATATGTATATATACAATGATATATATTGTATACAATATATAATATACATATATATGTATTGTATACAATATATAATATACATTATAATATCAAATATATGATACATATTGTATATACAATATACAAATATATATATATATACAATATATAGTATAATATATAAATTCTCATTATACTAGTATATATATCCTTAGTGTACACATATACTAAATTACCAAACACATGAATACACTAGTGGAGAGCATACACATATTGAAATTACCAGCTATTACTTAAATCCAAATTTACAAGACTATAAAACACCAGATTAAAAATAACTTACATAGTCCCCTCCACTTAATTTCAAAAGGGTTCAGGAAACTGATGTTTGCTAAAGCACTCAGTCACACAACATTTGCACATTTGGACAATATTAAATATAAGCCATTATTTGAAATTACATATAGCTCACTTAATAAAAAGGTAAAACCTGCTGTTCTCTTTGTCTTTTAAAAATTATTTCCATGTGTTGTAATTTAGCATGGTATAATTTGTTTGGAAAATTAAAGTAATAAAACCTTAGTTTGTTGTGTGTCTGAATGGTGGCAATGATTGTCTCAGTGGGTGGCTGCAAATGTGGGGAGAAGTCATTGTCAAGATATGCAGACAGAATAAATACTATTTACTAAGGGCTAATGTATAAGAACTAATAATAGACATATTGTTGCATGAAAAAATTACCTCCCTAGGAGAACTAGAACAGTTAGCTTCACTGCAGTTAGCATGCATATGTTTTCCTTCTAAACCACTAAAATAACCTTCTGGAAAAAAAAAAAAAGGAATCTAGAGCAATCTTCTCTTTGTCATCTTTTTGTGTTGCATTTTCTGGGATTGTGTGGTAGCCTATGAAGTTAGTAGTAATTAATGATGATGATAATCATTGGATTATTAATATTTTAGAAGCATGTTAAAATGATTATTGTACTCATGTGAAGCACCATGAACACATGTAATTGTGATAATGCCGCCTATTACTTTAGTAATTCAAGCAATGAGTGCATAATAAGAGACCAATGAAGGACAATTTCAAAATGAGTGTATGTGTATTCATGTAAGAGGAAAATTATTAAAATGCAAAGCTAATCAGCTGGACAAGAAACTTTCTAGAAACTGTTCATTCTCAGACCTTCTTCTGCAGAGAGTTTTGAATTTTCCCAAAGCAACACCACCTACAAAGAGTGAAATTTTGAAAAGTTTTCTTGGATCTATAAAGTTCCAAGTGCCAAGGCACAGAAACTTTCTGTCAAGATCTAACGTGCTCAGATATGAAAATATCAACATAGATTAAAAACGAAGATGTGGCTCTCACATACTTTTTTTCTCTGATGAATTCTTTCAAAACTACAAATGAGTTTGTCTTTGCTTTATAAGAATTTGGTCATGGCTGGTAATTTTGAGCCTATTAAATGGAAAATAGAAGGAAATGTCAGACTCCTCTGTGAAGCAACTTTTGTTGAATTTCTAAATTAATTTCACAACAGCTCTATGGGATCAATAATATTATTAAACCCGTTTTACTAAAGAGGAAAGACAGACATAGAGATATTAAGTTGCTAGTCTGAAGATGCACAGTTCTCTAGCAGCAAAGATATCAAACCCTGGCAGGCTGTCTCCAGAATTTAAGCCCAAGGCTACTTCTCTATACTACGGTACACAGAATTTAAAAACTACGTGGGCAGAAAAGCATTCCTACCCAAAGACTTACAGCTTAGTTGAGGAGATTGAACATAAATACCAAAAACGCATTTTCCGAGTTGTAAGTAGGCGTCAACTTTTTTAATTCAGACGAAAGAGTAGTTAGGTCTCTTCCTTTGCATATACACTGACCGAGGTAAAATTCAGTGAAATACTTAGCTCATGCAACTGGATTTAAGAGGACTGATTAGTACCTTTCTTCTGCTAAAATTCATTTGTCCACTATTTCAAAGGATATAGTGAAATCTGAGGTTCTATTTTTATAATTTTTATATAAATTCACAATTATTCTCTTTGCACAATAAAACAAGCTATGTTCTTTTGAAATACATTAATCATCTGTAATTTGTTCATATGAATTTAGTGAGTAGTTTCTATTCATTTGCTAATAGTTTGCCTGTGTAATATAATATTACAAATTTCAATGAGCAGAGTGAAAGTATTCCCTCTTTTTTTTTTTTTTTTTAATTTTTTTTTCAACGTTTTTTATTTATTTTTGGGACAGAGAGAGACAGAGCATGAACGGGGGAGGGGCAGAGAGAGAGGGAGACACAGAATCAGAAACAGGCTCCAGGCTCCGAGCCATCAGCCCAGAGCCCGACACGGGGCTCGAACTCACGGACCGCGAGATCGTGACCTGGCTGAAGTCGGACGCTTAACCGACTGCGCCACCCAGGCGCCCCCCTCTTTTTATAATATTTATTTTTTATATAGAAAAAGGAATTCGGGGCGCCAGGGTGGCTCAGTAGGTTAAATGTCCGACTTCGTCTCGGGTCATGATCTCGTGGCCCGTGAGTTCGAGCCCCCTGTCGTGCTGTGCTAACAGCTCAGAGTCTGCAGCCTGTTTCGGATTCTGTGTCTCCCTCTCCTCTCTCTCTGACCCTCCCCCGCTCATGCTCTGTCTCTCTCTGTCTCAAAAATAAATAAACGTTAAAAAAATTTTTTTTAAAAAGGAATTCAAGTTGAACAAAAGATGCAAATGCCCCTCAACAATAAAATAAATAAATAAAATTTTACTAAAAAGATTCTTTAAAAAAATGACATGTAGGGGTGCCTCGGTGGCTCAGTTGGTTGAGCGTCCAGATTAGGCTCAGGTCATGATCTCACCGTTGGTGAGTTCGAACCCCATGTCGGGATCTGTGCTGACAGCTCGGAGCCTGGAGTCTGCTTTAGATTCTGTGTCCCCCTCTCTCTGCCCCACCCCTGCTTGTGCTCTTTCTCTGTCTTTCAAAAATGAATAAACATAAAAAAATGACACGTAAAATACTTTAAGTTTCATTAAAATAGAAGATTAAAAGAATGGGAATATTCAATAAGTATTTTTCAGAGATTAGTAAAATGATTTGAAGAATATTAAAATCAAATTGAAGCTAAGATAGTATAGAAAATAATCCAATAGTCATCAGGTTAAATCCCACAGACAGGTTCACTTTACATCTTCAAAATGAGGGAAAAAAATCTATTTTAACATGTTTTCCTTTAAATTAAAGTTAATTTGATTGAAGACAAAAATCAGAAACAGAACATACAGTAAATACTGGCAATGAGAATATTACACATTGACATTAAAGGAATTTGAATAAAGCCATATATTTGAAGTTATGGTCATAACTTGAAAATTTTCAATTATTTAGGAAGAATGAGAATAAACAAACTAAGCCAAATGTGTTGTATGTGAGAATTATCTGTGGAGCTCTGTTCTATAAAATGAAAAAATCCACAAAAGTTCTGATTATTCACATTTGATGTTGGGGAAGAAAATTCTCCTGAAATTCTTTTCTTTTTTTTAATGTTTACTTATTTTTTTGAAGGGGATGGGCACAGAGAGAGAGAGAGAGAGAGAGAGAGAGAGAATCCCAAGCAGGTCCCACGCTCAGTGCAAGCCCCACACAGGGCTCAATCTCATCACCACGAGATCACAACCTGACCCAATATTAGGAGTTAGAGGCTGGGGCGCCTGGATGGCTTGGTTGGTTAAGCGTCTGACTTTGGCTCGGGTCATGATCTCACAGTCCGTAAGTTCGAGCCCCGCGTCGGGCTCTGTGCTGACAGCTCAGAGCCTGGAGCCTGTTCCAGATTCTGTGTCTCCCTCTCTCTCTGCCCCTCCCCTGTTCATGCTCTGTCTCTGTCTCAAAAATAAATAAATGTTAAAAAATAAAATAAAATAAAGAGTTAGAGGCTTAACCAAGTGAGTCACCCAGGCACCCCATAAAGTCTCCTGAAATTCTAATGCAGGTGATCTTTGGCCCACTTTGAAAAACAGTAACTGAACATTAAACTCAAGATTCTGCTTTCCAAATGGAAAAGGGAATATCTAGTTTTAGGCAAAGCTTTTTAAATACTCACTTGTCACAAGCATCCAACATAGCACAATTAAATCTTACTTATATTACTAGGAGGTAAAACAACAAAACTGTACAGGAGGAAGAATAAATCTTTTACTTTCTTCCCTACACATTCTTTGATCTTGATCTCTGCCTTAGAATTTAATTCACAGACATGGAGTCATTAAAGAAAATTGCTAATGCCAATGTTTCTGTTTTCTTTGAACTAAGACTCTCTGAAGGTGTGTGCCTCAATAGGGTGGCAAGTTAGAACCCCAGAAAATTAGAGGCCAGTACTGGATTCTTCTATAACAGAAATGCCCAAAGGTCTTTAAAAAAATGTTCCCTTATATTTGACTTTAAATTACTCAGTGCTTTCTGTAACTGTCTATTGTATCCAAAAAAATTGAGCTTTAGGAAGAGAAGGAGCTTATTCTCAAATTTTTGTTATCAAAAGAGAACCAAGAAATGGGAGAATTATATGGCATATGAATAACATCATAATAAAGCTATTTGGAAAAAAAAATGAGAGAATCAAGATATCTGGAACAACTCACAAATCCAATTACAAGGCAGTCTGAATAATGAATGACTAAAGAGCAATATATGGGAGGAAATATCTCCCTAGTATCCATGAGAATACTGGAAAGGATGTTGGACTTGTCACAGTATTAAGTGAGAGACTTCACAAGTTATTTTAAATAATAAAAGGAAGGATAGCTCTAGAATGCTAGATATTTTGAAGACACAACAATTATGCTTGGATAACCACCAAAGAAGAAGAAGAAGAAGGAGAAGCAGAAGGAGAAGGAGAAGGAGAAGGAGAAGGAGAAGGAGAAGGAGAAGGAGAAGGAGAAGGAGAAGAAGGGAAAAAGAAAGGAAGAAAAAGAAAAGAAAAAAATAAAACTAAAAAAGCTAAAACTTTTTATACTATTTAAATTTTGTAATACTGCTTGATTGATAAACTTTCCTTGGAACACAGTACATATTGTGGCTCATGGGGTTCTAGAAGAGAAAACAGCTCATATAAAAGGGATCACATTTGTGCTAACATTAATATTGAGTAAATCAATAACCAAATGTATATTAATTAATTTCTGGCTTTTACTTTCTATATATTCACCTAAATACATGAGAAAAATATGAACTGACCAAATTGTCAAGCAATTATGTACTAAAATTCTTTTTACACTGAAGTTTTTTCTTGAGTTTGAAGAAAAACTATCACAGGAATCAGAATATGAGTAAACATAATGAAACAATGGAGAACAATCAGCAATCTAAATCCTTTGCAGAACTCTATGGAGAATGAACAAATGGATGAACTAATAAATTAAGGAAAGATTAGCAAATTTGAAATATATAATATTTTTCCTTTTGTGGAATTTGTGTCCTACTTTATCATTTACAGCTTAGGATGTAAATAAATTCAGGATTTATATATAAATGAAAATTAAGAAGATATTCATAAGTCACTCTTTCAAAAAAGGGGGGGAAAGCCATATAAGTTCTATATACTTGAACAGAATAGAAAACTGCCATCTTTCATTAGAAAAACAAGTATTTTTTAGTGGTCATGCCCTCTTTTTAGTATCAATTATGTTGGCCATTGTTATTCTCAGATAGAAAGAACAGATTTTCTTCTTATTTCCCTTCTACGCTTTAATTGTTTTGAATACCACTACTTAGTTAAGGTTTCCACAGAGAAATTGTTCTTAACATAGTCATTTTTTCTTATACGTTAGTTCCAGCTCTGCAAGTTCTATCTCTGAATATACTAAAACACGTCTAAGAAAATGAATACGGACAAAAAGAAATTTATATAAGACATTAAGCACATTGACCCATATCATGGTTGTCTAACAGACCTAGTACTCTGAGTTGTATTAATTTAAGGCTTTATTGTGAAATCAGTATTTTCTAAGACATAAGCAGAAGAGAACATGGGCCAGAGAGCATTACTTTACTTAAGACTTAGTGATATTTAAAGATCATACTGGCAAGATTTTAATTAGGATAAATATTTGTTAAGTTAAATGTATCAAAACATAGATCTCTTAATTTTAAAATTCTTTCATCTTAAAGCAAACAAAGCTTGTTATTCTTTCCATGTTAATAAGATGCTGACAAATTCTTGGTATTTTTAACATAATTAACAGTAGATTATTTAGGATCTTTCAAGCTACTTTGCAATGTGATTTTTGTTTTTAACCTCCTTATAATTAGGCCAAAGATAACAGTTTAAAATTAAAATTAAAATCGCTAAATTTTGATGGATTTTTTGAGATATCCTATTGCCCAATGTGATAACTCTCCCAGTAAATTTAGTATGTCATGATTGTAACAAAATGACAAAGAGTTTTGTGGTTGTAAACCTTAAAGACCTCTGAAGACAATGACTTTTATCAACTTAAGTTAGTATAATCAGAATGAGAAAAAAAAATCAAACTGGATCAAACTATTAAATAAGTGATTTAATTTTTTTTTGCCTTGGAGGTAATTTATATACATAATTTGATCAGGTAGGATGGAAAGATCACTGATCACTGAGTCAGAATCCCTGGAGACTTGTCTTATTCAATACAGTTATGACCTGTTTCCATATCTATAAAAAGAAGGTATTGGACTGAGTCCTTAATGATCCTTTCCCGCCAGATTTCACACTTCATTATTACAACCAAAATATACATTTCCTCTAGAGATTTTCATTTCCCTACATTACAAAAATTACATAGTTATTGGGTATTCATGTTCTTGGAATCATGAAACATATTCTGTTTACTGTTAACTTGAAAAGCTATGGAAAATATTGGAATTATTCTGTAGCTGTCTTCTAATCCGATTTGATAAATGTTTATCAAATATTTATACACTGAGAAGGAATTGTAATGGTAGAAATATGAAAACATAAAATTCCAGGCCAATGCTGGGAGATAAAGTATCACATGGTGAAGTGTCATCCATGTTGTTATGTGTTACATTAGCTTATAAAACAACTAAAAAAGGAGTGCTCTCTTTTGTCATGAAAGGAAAGTGTTGTGGAAGAAATAGCTTTGTGGCAATACTTAGATTGTTTGAATTTCAAAATGAAAGATTTTTGAGCGATATAAAGAGGAATGGAATAGAGGAAACAACAGACTTACACAGAAATAGTTGTAAAATCACAGAGTTCAGGTTATGGTGAATTGTAAATCATACTGATTAAACCAACTTGCTAGCTCTCCTAATCTAAGAGTCTGGCTTTCAGTGGAATGTGCTCTTCTCTTTTTTTCCTTTATGATTGATGGCCCTGGTCCAGCCACATTCTTCTTCTCAGGCCCCACTGTAACCAACAATACAATTTTCAATAAAGAAAAAAAATATGTATCTCCAATGATTAAAGAATTGTTCATACCAAAATTAATTAATTGCACTTAAAAGACCCTTCCTTGGACCATCTGCCTTCTGTGACACTCTAGTGTGACTTGTTGGATTTTTCTAAGAAAGAACTAAACTATTCTTCATCTTTGGTTCTCTTATTTGTTCATTCACCTAATAAAAATTCAAAGAGAACGAATTACATGTAAGATTTGTTTTAACCAATAGACATACAATTATGATAAAAAAGAAGGTACTCTTAACTACAGAGAATAAACCAATGGTTACTAGAGGGGAGGTAGATGGGGAAAGAGTTAAATAGGTGATGGGAATTAAAAAATACACCTGTGATGAGCACAGGGTGATGTGTGGAAGTGTTAAATTACTACATTCTACACCTGAAACTAACAAACTAACATAACATTATATGTTAACTGGAATTAAAATAAAAACTCGAAAAAAAAAAAAGACAGGTGCTAGCTTATATTCTAGTTGGGGAAAATGGTAGATAAATTACAAATAAAGAAATTAGTTTCACATAAGTTCTCTCAAATAAATAAAAAGAGAAAAATGAATTAGAATGAATTAGGGGGAACAAATGCGAGAAGAGTTAAATTATGAGAAAGAGGAAGTCATAATAATATTAAAGGAAGGACTCCCTAGACCTGACTACATGACTACCTGACCTGTCTCACTCCCCTCTTTATCAGGCTTACTCAACACCACTCAAGGCTCAATTCAGATGTCATTTCACCAGGAAAATTTTTTTGATGACAAGATTGGATTAAGTGCCCAATCTCTACTCCAAAGTTAGCACTTATCCTAGTGAATTGCAACTTCCTGTTTCCTTGTCTGTTACCCCACTGGATATATTGAACATAGACTAATGTAAAAATGATAAACTCTGGCATTCTATAAAATTGCATCTTGACTTATCTCTTGAGGCACTGGTAATTCATGTCTGATCTCCTGAGATACAGGGCTTCATGCCTAGGCCAAGCTTTTTGGCAAATTCTTGAGTGTGACCTTTCTTTAATATAAGCTTCATGTTTCCTTTTTAAAAATAAACTATCAACAAGGATTTGTTGATCAGATGAGGTTCTAGAGACAGAAAAAAATTGTTTTAATTAATTTTTTTTACATTTATTTATTTTTGAGAGACAGAGAGAGACAGAGCATGAGCAGGGGAGGGGCAGAGAGGGAGACACAGAATCCAAAACAGGCTCCAGGCTCCGAGCTGTCAGCACAGAGCCCGATACAGCGCTCAAACCCACAAACCAAGAGATCATGACCTGAGCCAAAGTCAGATGCTCAACGAACTGAGCCTCCTAGGCACCCCTAGGGACAGAAAACTTTAACAGAACAAAAGAAAAAGTTAAGTTGCCATTACATTTAACTTAAAAGCTGCCAAAAGTGGCAAGTTTCCAGTTCCCTTCCAAAGATTTATAGTAAAAACAATGTCTTGATTCTGCAAAGCTAGGAAAGTGGCTCAAATCCTTAGAGTAGTTCCCTGCACTTGGGGAGGCTCCCCACATCTGTATTTTTTTTAAAAAAATAGAAGTAATCTTAGAAATTATCACACTGCTACCCTGCACAATAACATTTGATATAGATGAGAACGCATCCCTATACTTTTACTTTGAAGTATAACCTTTTTGTGTATTAATTACGTCACCATTCACTTCTCAGAGCATTTTTGTTTTACAGAATAAAAAAATCACCAGAGTATACCTTTTCAAACAATGTTACATGACTGATTGATGTATGTAACTTTTCACAAGTATGTGTGTCTAAAAATGTATGTGAATGTGTATTATGCCTTTTGTTTTTCTGATTTGTCTTACTCCTAGCCCACTAAGACTTATTTCCATTAGTTCTTGTTGAATTGTCTTCTACAAAAATATCAAACCTCATAATTTCTTCCTTACTCATCCTCAGCGGCCTGGGTTCCATGGTGCTCCTTAGAATTTACGGTAAGCACCTGCAATTCATGGATTTCCCAAGTATCAGAACAAATACTAGAAATTAGTACATCCTCAATATGTGTTTATTTCAAAAACCTATTTCTTACATTTTCTGGAAATATAAATTTCAAACGTGGGACTATTCCTTATATACATTCTAATTTTTGTTAGTGAGGCAATTTGTTGTTGCCCTGCAAACTGCAATTCATAATTATTCTCACCTACCCTGTTTGGAAAGGGTAGGAGCTTTTTGTTGTTTATTAGCTCCTTAGCAAAGTCTCTTTCTGGATAAAAAAGAAGGCTCAAACCTGACATGCCAAAAACCAAAACTTTGATTTATTTTTCAAAAAACTATTTCTTTACAGTCCTCCGTCCATTCTCCTAGTTGTTATATTCAAAATCCTTGGACCCATCCTGTCTCTCTCTTTTGCTCATATCCCACATCCAATCCATCAATAAATGCTGATAGCTCTAATTTCAAAATGTGTCCAGAATCTTTACCTTTACTACTGTCAGATAAAACTTTGACTATAATAATCTACTTAAACTGATCTACCTTTTTCCACCCTTGTCTTCCTACTCTTACCACCTAGACTGCACAAAGCAGTGGGAGTAGGCATTTAAAACCATGAGTCAGATCATGTCACTCAAAGCTCTCCAAGGTTCTCCCATCTCAGTCAGACTAAAATTAAAAATAATTTTCCATGAGATGTAAGACCCTACATAAGCTGCCTCAATTCATCTCTCTTATCTCCTAGCCTACCAATTCCTCTTTCTTTCTTCCTTTCTTCCTTCCTTTTGTACTCAATCCATCTCAGACAAATTGAGCCCTTTACCATTCTTTACACATGACAAGCAGCCCCCCACTTCAGACTTTATGTACACTATTTTTTCTTCACGAAACATCTTTCTTTCAGGTGTCCATATAGCCTTCTCTGTAATTTATTTAGATCTCTGCTCAGAGGTGTGTTTCTCAGGGAGAGTTTTCCTAATCACCCTTTCTAACACAGCCATTCACTCTCTTCACCCAGTCCATGTCCATTCTCGATCTCCCTACACATTTTTTTTAAACCTGACTTCATATCATATATGTGGTCATTTTTAATACTAGCCTCTACCACTGGAATATAAGCTCCATGAAATAAAACTTCATTTTGTTCAGGGCTGCCTGAGAATTGTTTCTTAATCAGAGTAATGAAGGTAGTGCTTCCCTCTGGAGCAAATCCTGGACAGTTTGGTAGCATCCCCCCTCATAAGAAGGGGTTTCTTAAACTTGGGGTTCTTCGGCTGTGAACCACTCTGTGCACAGGATCAACCTGAGTTATTTCTCATTATCCCTGTGGGATGAGAGAACATGGAGCTCTTGTTGCTTGCTGTGCTGTAAGTTGTAAACTCCTCTCTCTCTGACTCAGGATTCTGCAAGCATCTATGTGACTGTGGAAGTCTACTTTATTTGTGGCAAGTAGGGCAAAAATCTCAGATCCTTTACAGACCTCACCACATAGGACCCGGCACTCTCTACTAATGCTGTGTACTCCATAATCCTCAATTTACACTGTCATAACTAATACAGTTTGGGACCCAGAAAAATGCTTCTCCGTGCCTCTTGCCATATGCTCTTGAGAAGACAAAGACAACTGCCTCTCAGTTCTTGAAGATGTGTGGGTTTTGCTGCTCCCCTGGGTGATAGACACTGCTTTGGAATGCAGGGCAGTTTTGAGGGATGAAATCTTAAGGTAGAGAATGATTAACTCATAATTAATCAGAGTAATTAACTCAAAATTCTTCTCGGATTACATGAATGCAATATGTTTTTGCATAAAGTATCATTTCATAGTAGTATTGATGATTCTTGCTTCTTTCTCTTTTCGTTTGTAGATCTAGATGTACTCAAGAATTAATGTGATGCTATCAACAGTTGCACATGGTACTTGAAGACTAGTTTACAATATTTAAACAATTCACACTATTCTTTTCTTTAATGTTGATTTGTTTATTTTGAGGGGGGTGGGAAGGAGAGAGAGGGAGAAAAGAATCCCAAGTAGGCTGTGAGCTGTCAGCGCAGAGCCTGACTTGAAGCTCGATCCCCCGAACTGTGTGTGAGATCATGGCCTGAACCGAAATCAAGAGTTGGACGCTTAACCAAGGGAGCCATCCAGGTGCCCCCAATTCAGATGATTCTTAAAATAGAATATACGTTGTTCCAGATAGAGCATGCGTGGGACATGATACCTATGCTTTGAGCTGGTTTTTAGATCTAGATGCTGCTTTATGAGTCAGTAAAAATTGTTTCTATAAGTGATAATAGTTTATGCGATAAAATTAACATTTCTGTAACATATGCTCCAATAAAAATAATTTAAGCAACTTCATTTCAATGTTTAAAAATAGTATGTGAAATTCATGGTTTATGTCCAAGTTTTCTTTGAGAATTTTATTCACAATTTCAGTTGCCTCTACTTCAGTAGTCCAAAGTTTCTCTAAATTAAAAAATTATCAAGAACTACAAAGAGTTAGGAAAAGTTAATTTGGCATTATTACCAACAAAACACAAATTATATGAAAATTGGTAACAAGAATATACTTCATGATTCTGTTATAATACAAACAAGAAAATGAATGTCATAGAATAAATGTATAATAATTTATGAATTATGTAAGTCAAACGTCACTGACTCAAACACACAACACCAAAGTATAGATAAGAATAATTAAGTTCCATTATATCTTATATTTTGCTGATTTTCAGTCATATAAAAAGTTAATTTATCACATATTTTTGAATTTTAGTATGAAGTTATATTTTTCAAAGTAATTCACTTTATAAATTTTAGAAGTTAGACATTTGGAGTCTAGGGCTCCAGTTTTACCCTGTCCCTTGTATACACGTTGCTAGGAATGAAACCAAATTCTTTATTTGGGGTATGCAGATCAGAGCAGGTATTTGACATATTTCTTTTTTTATTTTTAATGATTTATTTATTTTTGAGAGAGACAGAGTGCAAGTGGGAGAGGGGCAGAGAGAGAGGGACACAGAGAATCAGAAACAGGCTCCAGGCTCTGAGCTGTCAGCACAGAGCCTGGTACGGGGCTCTAACTCATGGACCGCGAGATCATGACCTGAGCCTGAAGTTGGATGCTCACGAACTGAGACACCTAGGCACCCCAACATATTTCTATTGAATGAACAAGTGAAGGGTCACATCTGACTTTATCAATATCGGCAGTTTCTCACTTGTATATATACTTTCAGCAATTTGTCTTTTCATGTTTAATATTTTCCACATTCACTATCAGTCCTTTTTTTCTACAATTAGCTAATCCAAGCTTTCTAATTTTTAAAGAAAGATAATGTGTAGCTACAGTTACTAGGTTACATTATTTCCTCCTTTCCTCCTTTGCTCCTTTAAAGCTCTATACACATCATTTCTCTGTCTTAGGAAATTTATTGTTTTACTGAAGTCTCTTACTAACCTGATTTTAGTTCTTTGGGGGATAATTTATTTTCTTTGCTTCGATACATTCAGAATTCTTTCCTTGTTTTTGAAATTTAAAATATTCAGACATGCTTCAAGGTAGATGCTCCTTTTATTCACTTGTCCTAAAAATGTATTAAGGCTTTTAGTTTCCAGACCCAAAATCTTTTCCTTTTTATTTTTTCCCCCAATGCTCTGGAAAGCTTTCTTCTGAAAAATGTTTGATTGTTGGCTCTATTTACTTTTTTCTGTTTGCTTCTAAATATTTATCAATGTATAATAATTTATTTGTGATGAAAGAGGTAATGCAAGTTATTTGAGGAATTAATCAGTTTATATCCTCACTAAATTCCATACCAGTAATGTATTTGTAGGTTAAAAGATACTATTATAAGGGGCACCCAGGTGGCTCAGTTGGTTAGGTGACCAACTTAGGCTCAGGTCACGATCTCCCAGTTTGGGAGTTCGAGGCCCGCGTCAGGCTCTGTGCTGACAGCTCAGAGCCTGGAGCCTACTTCAGATTCTGTGTCTCCATCTCCCTCTGTCCATCCCCCATTCACTCACTCACTCTCCCTCTCTCAAAAATAAATAAACATTAAAAAAATAAAAATAAATAAAACAAAAGGAATATGAATCTGAGTTTTATTTGATAATACAACTTGGTTTTCTCCCTGAAATTTAGTATCAATCTTTAAAACCATGATGCACAGAAACAAAACAAATAGTAAACAGGCATGTTAGCTCATATTAAAAGTTTTGATGTCAAAAGAGGGAGATATATAAATTCAACTCTGGAGAAAGCTGTTCTCCTATGTTGTTAAAATCATCTTAATGTAGCTTTTAGTTATAAAGCTGCAAACATTTTGAAATGGCAGTGTTTGTAAAAATGTGGCACTGAGGAGTTAATGCATTCTTGGCAACATAAGGGAAGAAACAATTTTCTTTGCAGTCAGAGGTATGTCCCTGTAGATTATGTTCTCCCAGTTTCAAAAAAAATGTTTTTAAATTTTATACTTAGATTTTATTTGTCTGAAAATTATGCTTTTACTTGTATAAAATCCTGTGTGTAGGCATGTGGGTTCTTAAGTAGTTACTTAGACTGTGAGGTAAAAATTGGAGACTGTAAAAAGGATGTTAGGCATGATCCTCACCTCACCTTGACATAAGGATGATAAATGAGAGGGAACTATTGACTTGGCAAGTTCAACTCCACTGGCCTAGACATTTGATGTTCTCCACATGATGTTTTTTTTTTGCATACACTGTTGTCTTACTCAACACTCAATACCAATACTCTTTTCTCTTTACTGTGATCTCCCATTTCCTCCAACAAGAGATGGTCATGTGGCCCATTTTGGGACAACAGGACACAAGTAGAGGTGTGCTGGGTAGGTCTTCTGGAGATGTGTTTGCTCTCCTAATAGAAGAAACAGAGGTCCCCATTCCCCACATCTTCCTGCTTTAAATGTAGGTATGTTTCTGCATCTGAGCCAGATACCAAGCTGTTACAAAAAGCAACTAAAAAAATTACAGAAATGATGAGCTTGACATTGTTGGGCCATTGGCACATTAACAACATCCTCTTACTTCCTGATTAAGAAATATCAAACTCTACTCTCATTCATGGACACTGGGACTTGTCTGCATGATAACGACTATAACTCTGTCAAATATTCCAAGACACTGTATACTTTGCATAAAAGTTAAGGCAGGGGTGTTAGATTTTATTCTGGAAAAATATTCTGGAAAAGCTTTATTTTGCTTTTTTTTTCTCAGTGTCTTGTGGCCCTTACATCTGGAAACAAAAGACCAAATATCTTTGATGCATCCTCAGTGGTAAAAGAGCTGGTCCCTGGTCCACAGGAGCATATGGAGAGATTCAGAAGAGTATTATCCTGTAAGGGATGCTGAGAATGAGCCCATATTCATTGAGCATAGCTTCCTATAGGTGGGGAATTTTCCTGAGTGCTCTCCTCTTCCCTTATCCATTACCCCTGAAAATTTAGTAAAGTATTACTGAATGTTGAGTCTGGAGTTAACTGGATCATGAAGAGATAAGTAAACCATTTCCATTTAGAATGATAAAACGGGGGGAGGGGGTGCAGTTGATTCCTTAGTCCACAGTGTTCACAAAGGATAATAGTGGTGTATACTTGAATGGTCTCATTAGTATTAGAGGAAATGACATGTGTGCTTAAAGGAGAATTCAGAGGAGAATGGTATATGGGACATATTCCTGAGTATCTGTGACATGACACTCAGGAACTCTCAGAAGCAACAGATGACACTGAGATATGCTCAGCACATCAACGACCCTACATCATCATACATTGGATGTTCAAGAAAATGCAATTAAAACAACATCAGGAGTTAGTAAGTCTAAAAAATTGTTAGTAAATCTAGGAAACAATTGAGTTAAATGAGTTTATATTAATATAAAATATTATATTTGCAAAACCAAACAACATACTCCTCTCTCTCTCTTTCTCTCTCTCTCTCTTTGCATTCAATGTGATGCTATGATTTCCAGTGTATTCATTCTAGGGAAAGAAAAAAATTGACTTAATTGAAGAGTGTTGACATGGCCTACAAAGTCCAACATCCAGAGAATTTCTTCTGTCTTGATTTTACCATACTTTGTGAAACCATAATCTCCTAAATGGCAGATAATGAAACATTATAATTTTTCAAGTTTGTCACAGCACTTATTGAAGAGAGATGTCCAGCATTATGCAAATAGGGTGGTTTGACACAATATTGTTTGTGTTGTCTAATAAACTAAAAATGATTCTGATTCACTGGTTAGTTTGATTTTTTTTTCTTAGGGACTTTTTATTAGTGATGAAGACAGATTGATGGTTTTTACTCTATAATTGTACTTTAATTATCATCAATTATGGTACACATAAAGACTATCAGGTAACTCATAGTCTTGAAGGCCGTTCCATGTATTCAACTATCCAACTTTATTTCATTGCCACATTTTTGTGAAGCACAATAAAAATATACACATTCTTTCTTGTAGTTGTTGATAAAGGATGATCAAAAATCAAATAAAATAAATTAATTGCTCATGTAATTTAGATAAACAATGAACTAATTCTCATATCTAGTTCTTTACATTTGCTTTGAAGAAATATTTTCTTCATTAAAGGAAACTGACAATATATATAACATTAATTTTGAAAACTATGACCATGATCTTTTTCATGAGCATGTTTGTGTACTGGAAAGTAAATCAAGTTTTAAAATTCCTGCTCTATGTCCTTACAAATATGCCTAGAAAAGATGTATATTCAAACAATTGCTTTTATGAAATCTATCATTTTATAATAATTGGCACTTTGAGATTCCAGGGAATGATGAAGTCACTTGCAATGCCTCTAAAGTTGGCCAGATGAAAGGCTGCACAGGCTAACATTTCTTCCATTTTGATTGTCATTTATTTGGTCCCTTGTGACCATTTATCCATATATTTTTCCTAATTTATTCAAGTTACTGATAAATTTAAGTGTTAAATTTTAACACTTTTATTTGCTAGGTACTATGCTTACAATTTCACCTGTTTTATCTCATTTAACACTGTCCCCCCAACATATACACAAAAACATAAAAACAAACAAACAAACAAAAAAAACACTTTACGATCTAATTAGATGTCAGGAAACTTCTCATTTTCCACAAAAAGGTTAAGTAATGTTTCCACCTTTTATTGGCTAATATATTGCAGAGCCAGAACTTGAACCCCATAAATCTAACTCCAGAGAACCTTTTTGAACCTCTCATTTGTCCAGCAAGGGACTGAGTATAGGTTTATCTTCATAGAAAATATTCTTCTAAATACAGCAATCAATGATCAGTAATGCTATAAAAGCTCTACAATCTTTTTCTAACTATTCCAAAGCCCTATTTTCTTCTTCTAACTGTTTGATGGAAACCTTGGGAGCTTCTTTGGGTGAAATCTGAAACTGGCCCCCAGACAAGAGGGCAAGGGGAGACTGAAGAAAGAGGCTGACCACTCCAGGTTAGTAGGTGGCTGGTTTAATAAGGGAACTTAAATATTCAAGGATTCTCTTGAATGTCTGCAGGATGACTAAATTTCCCCAGGTGCCCACTAGAATCTTAAAAGTTTATAAAGAATCCTTACCTGAGTTTAGTCACTTATGCCAAAAACAACACATTGCTCTCTCAAGGCTGCATCCTTAAAGATAGCTTCCACTGTGGGAATGGTGGGCAGAATGTACATTTCCATGGACAGGGGAGGGGGTGAGGAGTCTCCCATTGACTGGGTCCAGTTCATGGGTCAACTGGAGGTCGTATCTCCTCTATGACCTCCAACATAAGGCATAGATCAAATTGTAACTATCAACATATTATAAAATACATTGCTTACATCATAAGTAGAACCTATTATTTAATTATGTCAGTTGAGAAAAGAATATTTTACACTGGCCTCATTTTTCAACCTAATATTTAATTGATCCTTTATCCTCACCTCCTCTAATTTTGAGTTTTATCTTCTAAGTTACTGGTTTTTTTTTTTTAATTTTTTATGGCTTATTTATTTTTGAGAGAGAGAGACAGACACAGAGCATGAACGGGAGAGGGGCAGAGAGAGGGAGACAGAATCAGAATCTGAATCTTAGGCTCCAGCACTGTCAGCACAGAGTCCCATGCAGGGCTCGAACCCACAAGCCTTGGGATTATGACCTGAGCTGAAGTTCGACGTTTACCCCATTGAGCCACCATGCGGCCTCTCTAAGGTACTTCTTAAACAGAATTTGGAGGAAACTTCTGGCAACATTCTTATGGTTTTGTTTTGATTTGTTTTGTTTTTGCCTGTTTGTTTTTTGTTCCTTGCCCAAAGTGTTGTGTAGTTTTCAATTGAACACAATCTAGTAGTTTTCCTTAATTATTTGCATAATTAATTTTTGATCATATCATTCAATTGTCAAAAAAGAAAAAAAGTGTTTAGGTCCATTTTCTTTCCCACAATAATACAGACTATATTTTAAGGAAGTATCAAAAACTGTCTGTGCTTTCATAGACTGACTACTGCAGCTTACTTCTAATTGACTAGTTGTGGTATTATTTTCACTGTGAACAATGTCATTACTTTAATAACCACCAATGATTTGGGGTTATTACAAATATCCCTCATTATCTTGAGCATTTTTGTCAGATTGCAGACTAACAGTTCAAATTTTTGCTTTTAATAATTCATCCACTTTCTCAATTGAAAATGTAATTTTTAAAAGCTAACACTTGGAAAGCATATAAGTAGAATGTCATTTACTGGATGGTTGCTAATTATTAGCTGTCTACCATCAATTCCCTGCTCTTCAGTGAAGCCTAATTTCCTAAAGGGACAATCTAGACACCTACCTCCCACTAGCAAATTTGATGCTCATGATAACTGCCTCTTCTTCTCTACTCATCGTCCTATGGAGTAAACCCATGAGCTGAGCTTGGAATCAGGCTGAAAAAGGACAAACATCTCAACAATTTAAACTGATAGCCTTAGCCAGCCTCTGAGGATCTCTACAAACTTCCCTCATAATTTCTCTATAAATATATCTCCAATAAAGCTTGACATAATCTTCATGTATGTTAACACAATCCATTCTTCTTTAAGCCTCCAAAATGTCTCCTTGATTTCTCACTCTCATGATACTCTCTTATGTCTTTGAACTTCTATAGCACTTATATATGTAGCTTTGGGTATTAAATTATATACTATAGATTAATGCCCTTGGGCACTAGATAATATACTCTCTTTTGCAATGTTACAAAGGCATTTTCTGAAGCCACATTTGTCAATGAATTTATAGAGACAAAGGCCTCTTTCAGCAACCAGGAAATTGTAGCTGATATAAAATAACTGTTCAAATTGTTAACTTGAAAATTACAATGTTTTTAGTCATTCCTGAAAATTTGTAGAGAGATATTTTAATTACTTAACTTTTATAGCTAATGCCTTTTGGAAGTTCAATATACCCAGTTTTTCTGGCCCATAAGAAAGGTTATGAAACAAGTTTGAATCCTGTACATAATGCATTTAAATCAAAGTTTGTCTTAGTTTCTTAACCTGAAAATGTGCAAATATCTAAGTCAATTCATGAACATCATTCATTTTATGTAACAAGAAGGTAATTCATTAGACTCAAAAGAAAAGTCAAGATTATTCCATAGTCTTTCAATTCAATGAACCAGACTTTGTGGCATCTATGCCTATGCCACACACACACACACACACACACACACACACACACACACTTATGCATAAGTGAAAGCAGTGTTAAAGCAGTGTTAAAAGTTATGGGGAAAAATTAGGAGTAAGTTGTTATTCTACTGCCTGTGACATGGTATAATCTTATTTGAAAGTGAACCTAGTTTAATTGTAACTGTATATCACAAAACCCACATAAAATGCCATAGATAATTTGAATAGGCCTATATCTGCTAGAGAAATTGAGGCAATAACTAACACAAAATAGAAAGCACTGAGCGCAGAAGATGTGTTCACTGGTGAATTCTACCAAACATTTAAGAAAACACTGTACCAATTCTCTACAATTTCTTCCAGAAGATGAAATACTTGATAACTCATTTTATGAAACCCACATTAACATAATACCAAAACCAGAAAAAGATATAACAAGAAAAGAAAAGTATGGATCACCATTGCTCATGACATAGATACAACAAAAATTATCAACAAAATATTAGAAAATTGAATCCGACAATGTATAAAATAATTATACACTATAACCAAGTGAGATCTATCTCATATATATAAGCTGGTTCAACATTTGAAAATCAATTAATGTAATCCATCACATCAACATGTAAAGAAGAGAAATCACATGATCATATCAAAAGATGCAGAGAAAGTATTTGACAAAATCCAATAGCCATTCATGATAAAAATTCTGAGCAAACTAGGAATACAGGAGAACTACCTCAACTTAACGAAGAACATCTACAAAACACTTATAACTAACATCATATTTAATGATAAGAAACTCAAACTTTTCCTGCCAAGATCAAGAATAATGCAAAGATGTCCCCCTCTTACCACAGGCTTTCAATATTGTACTGGAAGTTCTAGCTTATGCAATAAAAAAAAGGAAATATAAGATATACAGACTGGAAAGGAAATAATAAAACTTTTTTTCACAGATGATATAATCTTCGATGTAGAAAATCTGAAAGAATTGACAAAAAAAAACCCTCCTGGAACTAAATAATTATAACAAGGCTGCAGAATGCAAGGTTAATATTCAAGACTCAATTGCTTCATATATACCAGCAAAAAAAAAAATGGAATTTAAAACTAAAAACACAATACCATTTACACATTAGCGCTGCCCAAAATTAAATACTTAGGTATAAATCTAGTAAAATATGCACACAATATATTTAAAAACTAAAAAACGCTGGTGAAAGAAATCAAAGAACTAAATAGAGAGACATCCTGGGGCACCTGGGTGGCTCAGTCAGTTAAAAGTCAGACTCTTGATTTCGGCTCAGGTCATGATCTCATGGTTTCGGGAGTTCGAGCCTGGATTTTGGGCTTTGTGCTGACAGTGTGGAGCCTGCTTGGAATTCTCTCTCTCCCTCTCTGCCCCTCCCCTGCTTGTGTGCTTTCTCTCTCTCTCTCTCTCTCTCCCCCCCCCCCAAATAAATAAACTTAAAAAAGATAGACATCCCATGCTTATCAACAGGAAGGCTCGATATTGTAAAGATGCCAGTTTCTACAAACTTCATCTATAGATTCAATGCATCCCCAATAAAACCTCAGCAAGTAATTTTAGATATTGACAAACTGAATCTAAAGTTTACATAGAGAGGAAAAGACCCAGAATAGCCAACTTAATATTTGAGGAGAAAAAAGGCAGTTGATTTATACTACACGACTTCAAGACTTTACTATAATTAATGATATAAGCTACAGTAATAAAGACAATATGGTATTGGTGAAAGAATAGACAAATAGATCAGTAAAACAGAATGGAGAGCCCAGGAATAGATCTTTATATAGTCAACTGATCTTTGACAGAGGAACAAAGACAATACAATGGAGAAATAATAATTTCTTTAACAAATAGTGATTCAACAACTGGGTATCCACATGCAAAAAAATGAATCTAGATGCAGGCCTTACATTCCTCACAAAAATTAACTCAAAATGAGTCATAGTAGATAACACAGGAGAAAACCCAGTGATCTTGGGTATGATGATGCCTTTTTAGACACAATGCGAAAGGTATGATCCATGAAAAAAACAATTTTAAAGCTGGACTTCATTGAAATTTAAAACACCTTCTCTGTGAAAGGCACTGTGAAGATTCCAAGAAGAATACAATCCACAGACAGGCACAAAATATTTGCAAAAGACACATTATACAAAAGACTGTTATCCAAAATATACAAAGATATTTTAAAACTCAACAATAAGAAAATTGAACAAACTGATTAGAAAATAGGCAAAATATCTAAACAGATATCTCACCAAAGAAGATATGCAGATGGCAAGATGGTCAATATCATAAGTCCTTAGGGAATTGCAAATTAAAACAACAATGAGATACCACTATACACCTATTAGAAAGGCCAAAATCCAGAACATGGACAACACCAAATGCTGGTTAGGATGTGGAGCAACAGGAACTCTCATTCACTGCTGATGGGACTGCAAATGGTACAGCCACTTTGGAAGACAGTTTGGTGGTTTCTTAAAAAACTAAATGTACCCTTACCATATGATCCAGCAATTTCATTCTTTGATATTTACCCAAAAGAGTTGAAAACTTATGTCCACATAAAACTTCCACATGAATGTTTATAGCAGCTTTATTCATAATCGCCAAAACTTAGAAGTAACCCAGATGGAATGGATAAACTGTGGTATGTCTAAATAATGTAGTAGTATTTAACACTAAAAAGAAATAAGCTATCAAGCTATGAAAAGATATAGAGGAAAATTAAATGCATATTACTACATGAAAGAATCTGAAAAGGCTATATTCTGCATAAGCTTAACGATGGTACATCTGAAAAAGACAGAACTATGGAGACAGTAAAAAGATTAGTGGTTTATAGGGATTGAAGAGATGTATGACTAGGTAGAGTATAGAAAAATTTAGGGCAGTGAAACTATTCTGTGTGATATAATACATATCATTATACATTTGTCAATATTTATGGAATGTACAACATCAAGAGTGAAGCCCATGTAAATTACAGACTTTAGGTGATAATAATATGTCAACATAGGTTCATCAACTGTTTTTTTCAATTTATTTATTTTGAGAGAGGGAGCACAAGCGGAGGTGGAGAGAGAGAGGGGGAGAGAGAGGGAATCCCAATGTGGGGCTCAAACCCACAAACTGTGAAATCATGACCTCAGCCAAAGTTAGACGCTGAACTGACTGAGCCACCCAAGTGCCCCACATATGTTCATCAACTGTAACACAAATACCACTCTGATAGTGGCGGTGGTTTTGGCACCAGTGGTATATAGGAACCCTCTGCACATTCTACCCAATTTTGCTGTGAACCTAAAACTGTCCTAAAAAATAAAGTCTATTAAAACGTTGTCAATTTCATAAAAACTACAATGATATATTACCTCACACCTGTTACACTGGCTAAAATCAACAACACAAGAAACAACAGGTGTTGGCAAGGATGTGGAGAAAGGGGAACCCTCTTGCACTGTTGATGGGAATGCAAACTGGTACAGCCACTCTGGAAAACAGTATGGAGGTGCCTCAAAAAATTAAAAATAGAACCATCTTACAATCCAGCAATCACACTATTGGGTATTTACTCAAAGAATACAACAACACTAATTCACAGGGATACATGAACCCCTATGTTTATAGCAGCATTATTTACAATGGCCAGGATATGGAAACAGCCCAACTATCTATCAATAGATGAATAATAAAGAAGATGTGGTATGTGTATATTCAGCCATAAAAAGAATGAAATCTGGCCATTTGCAACAACATGGATAAAGCTAGAGAGGACAATGCTAAGCAAAACAAGTCAGAGAAAGACAAATACACATGATTTTACTCATACGTGGAATTTAAGAAACAAAACAAATGAGCAAAGGGAGAAAAGAGAGAGAGAAATCAAGAAAGAGACTCTTAATTATACAGAACAAACTGATGGTTACCAGAAAGGAGGTGGATAGGGGACGGGTTAAATAGGTGACACGGATTAAGTAGTATGCTTAGTGCGATGAGTACTGGGTGATGTATGCAAGTGTTGAACTACTATATTGTACACATGACACTAATATAACACTACATGTTAACTAACTGAAATTTACATAAAAACTTGAAACACAAAAAAATACAAAAAATTCAAAAAGAAAAAAAATGGTGAATTTCAAATGTTCTTTTTATTTTGTCTCAAGTTTCTTTTCCTCAGGACTACCTTAGTAAGGAGTTTTTATTTGTAAATACATAATAAATAAACATATACTGTATATACTATGCTAATGTATTAGTAACAAATAAACTTTAGATGACTTCATGGTCTGAATTAGTCTTTTCCATTTATAATAGGTGGTTACGAATATGGTCCCAATATATTTCTTTTAGGTTTACAGGTTACTTGGGGATTTAAAATTTTCCTATGATATAAACTTTCCTTTTTTATTCTTTTTCTTTTCTCTTCTTTCTTTCTTTTTTAGAATTGGCTAATGTTTGTAAATAGATTGTTTCAGTGGTATAGCTTCGGGATGTTTAAAGGACATATATGTGGCAGTGGAAATGAAAACTTAATGAAAATGGAACTCAAAAGGCTTAGGTTCATTTCTTAGTTGTGATCATCACAATTTGGGAAGTTGTGAAAACTTGGGAAAGCCCTTAATTTCCTTAGCTTCAATTTCCCCATCTCTATAATAGAAATAAGGAGGTTCATCGTACATCTTTAGGATGGTAATCACTGTAAAAGCAGATGAGTGAGGGAGAGGGGAGCCAAGCCCAGTGACTGACAAACAGGAAGTATTCCAAAATTGTTACCATACATTGAGCTCTTAATATATGGCAGGCACTGCTAAATATTTTGTGTATTTTAACCATAGCACCAACATGATAAAGATATTTTATCCCCATTTTATGAATAAGAAAATGGAGGTTCAAAAAATTTAAACAGTTTTCCCAAGGTCACATGGCTAGAAATCAACATGGTGCTCAAAATCCTATCAGTCTGATTCACCAGCATCCAGACCTTCCTGGGATTCCTAGCATTGATTGATGGATGGGGATTCATTTATATTGACAAGCAGTAAAATATTATTATTTACTCTTCTCCATTAGAGTCTGACTGACATGACAGAAACACAGTAAAAATCAGAAACGAATGGCATGGGAGATGTGCTGTGAATACAAGGTGAATAGCAACATAAATAGCAAAAAATGAATTTTTCTAGTCAACGGAGAAGAAACGTGAATGGAAACCATGGAGGTTCTACCCATAGCTTCATCTTTTTTATCTTTCTATATTTTTTCCCTTAACATGCATTAAAGAATGAGAAAGAGCCAAAAAAACATTAACATTTCTAAGCAGAAATTACTGAGGAAAGTGGTTGCCTAGCAGCAAAAATATACTGTTTTGACATTATAGTGAGGGTTGGATGAAACCTTAAAATAGTTCATTTTAAAAGCTTAGGGTTGCTTTGGAAATGTAAGGACATCTGGTCTTTTTGTAGAAGTTTTTTGTAAGAGGCTTTGTATTAGTTTTATATGCTGTGTAACAAATTACCAAAAACTTAGTAGCTTAAAATAACACTTTACTATTTCACAGTGTCTGTAGGTCAGAAGTCTGGGCCCAGCTTAATGTGCTCCTTGGCCCAGGGCCTCTCAAGGTCTCAGCTGGGCTGTGCTCATATCAGGGGGCTGGAGTAGGAAGGATCAGGTTCCAGGCCGCCTCAGGTTTGGGCAGAACTCATTACCTTGAGACTGGAAAATTCCTGACAGCTTACTTCTTCAAAACCACAAATAGAGAAAGTCTCTCCCGTTTGGAGTCTCTGCTTTCAAGGCAAGTCTGGGCCTGCTTTTATAGGACTCACCTGATTAGGTGAGGCCCACTTCTGTTAATCTCTTTCATTACTCAAAGACAACTGGTTAAAGACCATAGTTATATTTGGAAAATTCCTTCACCTGTACAGTGTAACTTAATTACAAGAGTGACATCCAATTAACTTGGCATATTCTATTGGTTAAAAGCACATCACAGTTTCTACCAACATGCCAGGAGCAGATACTAGGTTACAAAATCATGGGACCACCCTATTATGTGGCTACTATAGGCACAATCTGCTAGCTCCATTTTTATCTTCCTCTAACCACTGAGATGAAGATATAAAAGAGCAGCATTAAAATTGTTTCCCATGGATCAGCATTCTTTTACTAGACAAACTGTCTTTATAGTAATTAGAAAAAACATTATTCACTAATTGCATAAAAATAATTCTTTCATTCTTAAAGTACAGCTGTCAGTGAATTATCCATGATACATGTAAGTAAGAATTAAGCAATGATTCTTAAAAAGGGGAAAAAATAGATGTAGGGAAGTTTCTAATACCAAACTAAAGTGAAGCTATTTTACTAATTTTAACATATTTTACCTCTAATCAGTCCGTGTTATTAAAAAGAGCTTATTGGGTTTTCTAGTATGTTTTATCTGTCAGGATGTGAAAAGAAAATTAATGCATAGGTATAAACTAAAAGTACACTTATACAACAACAAATATATCAACTTTGACAGTGATCTAAAAATTACTTTCAAGTGACAAGATCAAGTGTTGATCTTAACAAAATAATCTTATGCTAATGTCCACATAAATGTTTTTCATATTGCATTAATTTTTGGACACAAACTATTCTAATGAGTTTGGCATTCTGCATTATTTCTTGAGCAAAATCAATTTATAACTCTGTGTATTTTTTTCCCTATAGATGAATCTTGAATACTTTGGTAAATGAGGTTCATCTGAACAGATACAAATGTCAAAAATAATTTTCCCTCTAGTTTTAAATGGGACAAAATGAATTTAAGAAAAAAATCATAGAATCTGGTTGAATCAGTATAATTGCTTTACTTCAATTTGTTTTTGATTCACCATAGAGCTTCCTTCTGATTTCTAGATATCTTGGCTTCATTTGAAAAAATGAACAATGGAAAGTTTAATTACACTTTGAATTTTTCACAAATCACTTCAGTTGATTTTTTAAAAAGTCATCTAACTCAGACGACTTATATTTATTAAAATCATGTATGTTGATATAGAAATGTACTACCTATAGCTTTCTGAGATTACTGTTCTTTTATAAATAGATAAAGTGAGCTGAATTCTCATTCCCTATGGAATACCATTTTTCAACATTTTGAGGTTAACCAAGGATAGGTCTTACTTTTTCTTGTTTTTTTTACCTGTTACTTCTTGGGCTGATTTGCTACTTCACTCCTCAGGGCTCACCCTCTGGCTCTCTCACTTTTAAAATGTTTATTTGTATATTTATCAAAGTTAGTTATGCACATAGTTCAATGAGGCCAAGTATTTTATAAGATATTTATGTTAAATATAGTAACTCTTATACACTCAAATCCAATGATCTCTCTTCCATGACAACTTTCAAAACTTCCTGCTTCTACTTTAGGTATTTATCTGTGTATCAGTTGAAAGCATCAGCCCAATGCAGAAAGCACCACTGTAATTCCAACAGGCAGGAATTCTAGAAGGCAGATTATAAGCATAAATTAAGAAATGGTTGGTAAGGAAAGTGTAACTCTTCCATTTAAAATCCAACTCATTGTTTTTATATATGTTCTATTACCTACTGACCAGAACTCTATTAGAGAATCATTGCTTGCATTCTAGTCATTTTTATCACCTGCCTTCCCATTTAGAGTGAGGAGGTCCTTACATGCCCTTAATATTCATATATAAAGCTACATTTTCTAAGAGAAAATCTGCTATATAGTGGGTTCCTAAAATAGACTTTACCAAATCAAATTTTAACTATTTTTGGATGTCTACGTGGCATATGTTGTATGCTGACTTGCTATTATATTAGATTCTTAGGAGACCTATACTTCTTTAGGTTTTAAGAGTTATGAAGCACCTTCTGGAGAGTCATCACCCTCAAGTACTTCCCTATCTTATCGCTAGAACCCTAGTGTGCTAAAGATACCTCTTCAAGTTCATACACTGCAAAGGGAAATATATAAAATAAAACAATGATCATCCTTGTCTCACAAAATCCCTTAGCAGAAGCATAAAACTGAGAGAAGACCTATCACCCAAGATGAGAAGGGTAATCGAAAACTAGCTATGTTGCCACGCTTCCCTACAGGTATTTTAATGCCAGTTTTAAGGTATCATAGAATCTCTGGCAAACGGTAGTCTGTTTTATCACTGGTAATTTTAGGGCAGACATCCAGACACAAGTCTAGTCTACCTTTAATGTTTTTCACAAAATAGTTTTAAAGTATCCCATTACACATTCTAAAATACAGACCATAACAGTTGTAAGAAAGAGTATCTACCATGTGCAAAACACTGCTCTAACATTTTAATGATTTCTAACCCTTTTAAAAACCGACACGGAGAATATATTAGGACTGGCTACAAGAAACAGAAGGCAAGTTGATCTAGGTTAAGAAAAATGGGGGGGCTATTATAAGGATACAGGGGTGGGTAATAGAACCCAGTGACAGACATAAGCAGAACTAGGAAAAATTGAAAGCAGAAACTTGACATTTGCCAGAAATGTTATGTTTCTTCTTTTATCTCGTTTTTTTTTCCCCCTTTACACTGCCTGGCTTTAATTCATAAGCCTAGCCGACACTAAGGACTTGAGGTGTTGGTGCAGGTCAGTTTAGGAATTCTCCAATGTAAGCTGACAATGGGATATATTAGAATAATATATGTTATAATTGACTATAAAACCTTATTGGCCTTGATATCCAAACAAAAGTCATAGAAAACAATTTATGGTATAGAAATATCAGTATAGGAGATCATCAGTATTGTAATTTAGAGCACTGTTCAATAATCAGTGCAACTTCAGTTCAGAGAGAAGCACTTATTACTGTTATTATTATAGCCAATATGGCTGTAGATGTTCAGCCAAACCCAATCATGTTTTTTTTCTTTTCCCCTGGTAGTAAAAATAATAGATTGTAGCCATTGTAAAATTAGTCTAGATCTTGCGTTTAATTTGTTCCCTGAAGGCCTAAATAGAAAAAGAAATGGCCATTTTCAATACCATTTCTTGAGTTTGTGATATTTTTGCTCTTTCTAATTTGCAGAACAATCATAGTTATTGCATCCCTTATAATTCCATTTATGTTGGAGCAAAGACAATCCTCTGGGCACTGTTGTTTGTAATTTGAAAACGATATTGTGTTACGTTAGAGACTATTTTAAACTGTATTAATTACAAAATCAAACAATATACCACTTCATGAAGTCAAATCAAAATATTGTAGCATTGGGGGACAATATGTGTTTGGAAAAAATAATATATGGATAAATTTAAGAATATACTTTTCAAAAGTTTTGAGAGATTTTAGAGTTGATATTTGGGGAACAGATAAACTTAATGTGAAAGCCATATTTTATTGCCCTAAATGTTTGCAGCTTATAAAAAGTATTTGTAATTAATAGAAATACACATTCTAAAGTAATCCTAATATAAATGAATCTAGGACTTGTCAATAAAATATTTTGACTACTTTCATCATGGCATGTATCAATATGTATTGATATTTTTATTGGACAAATTAATTTTGTTCATTCTTTAACTGAATAATAATTTCTTAAATACCTGCTATGTGTCAAATAAAAAATTAAACAGATGTGAGATATAAATTTTCTTCACAATGTATCCAGTGAAGTCAGAAAAATAAATGTTTTTAAAATACATATGTAACAAGAACTTTAGGAGAGATTTTGAATAAAACTTTAGATACAGAAGAGAGCAAATTTTTCTCACTGAAACACATTTCCGAAAACTATGTTTTTGTTTTTAAGTATCCATTTTACATATAAGAAAACTGGATTTCAGATTGCATAAAGAATCCATCTTCCAAGAGTCAATCACATAGATACAGAGTCTGAAATTAAAACCCAGGTCATCTAATTTTTACTTCATTGTTCCTGTCATTTGCTGCCCTAAAACACTCTTCCATGAGGAAATACCATAAACAGAACATTAAGGGGTGAGAAGTATTTGTCCAAGAGTCTCTCATGTTTTGCCCTCCCCTCTGTTTTTATGTTATTTTTACTTCCCTTCCCTTATGTTCATCTGTTTTGTATCTTAAAGTCCTCATATGAGTGAAGTCATATATTTGTCTTTCTCTAATTTCGCTTAGTATAATACTCTCTAATCCCATCCACGTAGTTGCAAATGGCAAGATTTCATTCTTTTTGATTGGTGAGTAATACTCTAGTGTGTGTGTGTGCGTGTGTGTGTGTGTGTGTGTGTATGCCACACCTTCTTTATCCATTCATCCAATGATGGACACTGGGCTTTTTCCATACTTTGGCTATTGTTGATAGTGCTACTATAAACATGGGGGTGCATGTGCCCACATCTTCTTTATCTGTTCATTGGTAGATGGACATTTGGGCTCTTTCCATACTTGGGCTATTGTTGATAGCACTGCTATAAACATTGGGGTGCATGTGCCCCTTCGAAACAGCACACCTGTATCCCTTGGATAAATACCTAGTAGTGCAATTGCTGGGTTGTAGGGTAGTTATATTTTTAATGTTTTGAGGAACCTCCATACAGTTTTCCAAAGTGGCTGTACTAGTTTGCATTCCCACCAGCAGTACAAAAGAGATCCTCTTACCCCACATCCTCGCCAACATCTGTTGTTGTCTGTGTTGTTAACGCCATTCTGACAGGTGTGAGGTGGTATCTCAATGTGGTTTTGAGTTGTATTTCCCAGATGATGAGTGATGTGGAGCATTTTTTCATGTGTCTGTTAGCCACTAGATGTCTTCTTTGGAAAAGTGTCTATTCATGTCTTTTGCCCAGTTCTTCACTGGAAGAAGAAATGTTGTTTCTTGGGTGTTGAGTTTGATAAGTTCTTTATAGATTTTGGATACTAACCCTTTACCTGATATGTTGTTTGCAAATTTCTTCTCCCATTCCATCGCTTGACTTTTAGTTTTGCTGATTGTTTCCTTTGCTGTGCAGAAGCTTCTTATTTTGGTGAGGTCCCAATAGTTCATTTTTGCTGTGGTTTCCCTTGCCTCTGAAGATGTGCTGAGTAAGAAGTTGTGCAGCCAAAGTCAAAGAGGTTTTTGCCTGCTTTCATCTCTAGGATTTTGATGGCTTCCTGTCTTATGTCTCCATCTTTTATCCATTTTGAGTCTAGTTTTGTGTATGGTGTAAGAAAGTGGTCCAGGTTCATTCTTCTGCATGTTGCTGTCCAGTTTTCCTAGCACCGCTTGCTGAAGAGACTGTCTTTATTCCATTGCATATTCTTTCCTGCTTTGTCAAAGATTAGTTGGCCATACATTTGTGGGTCCATTTCTGGGTTCTACATTCTGTTCCATTTATCTGAGTGACTGTTTTTGTGCCAGTACCATACTGTCTTGATGATTACAGCTTTGTAATACATCTTGAAGTCCAGGATTGTGATGCCTCCAGCTTCAGTTTTCTTTTTCAAGATCACTTTGGCTATTTGGGGTCTTTTCTGGTTCCATACAAATTTTAGGATTGTTTGTTCTAGCTCTGTGAAGAATGCTGGTGTTATTTTGATAGGTATTGCATTGATTATGTAGATTTCTTTGGGTAGTATTGACATATTTTAACAATATTTGTTCTTTCTATCCAGGAGCATGGAATATTTTTCCATTTTTTTGTGTCATCTTCAATTTCTTTCATAAGCTTTCTATAGTTTATAGTTTCTACAGTGTATAGATTTTTCACCCCTTTGGTTAGATTTATTCCTAGGTATTTTATGGTTTTTTGTGCAACTGTAAATGGGATCGATTCCTTGATTTCTATTTCTGTTGCTTCATTATTGCTGTATAGGAATGTAACTGATTTTTTGTACATTGATTTTATATCCTGTGACTTTGCTGAATTCATGGATCAGTTCTAGCAGTTTTCTGGTGGAATCTTTTGGGTTTTCCCATGTCATCTGCAAAGAGTGAAAATTTGACCTCTTCTTGGCTGATTTGGATGCCTTTTATTTCTTTGTGTTGTATGAAAAGTTGCTCTTGTTTTGAGTCCAGATTAGAAATAAAGTAATCTGGAAGGCAGGAGATGGGTGGGTTAAAGAGATAATGAAGTTAAATCAACCCAGTGAGTCAGTGAGGGAAGAGATAAAATGGAAGGTGAAAAGGAAAGGATGAAGTGAAGAACTAGTTTTGTTAATCTGTAAACTATTAAGTTGATAAGATTTATTTTATAATACATCCATCCAGCATTTATCTATGCCTGGTATTAAGGAAACAAGAAAATTATAATTTTAAATGTTAGAAAATTATTTACCATAGCTTTATAAGGTAAAGAATACATCAATTACTTCAGATTGTTTTTGCACAAAAGATTGTTTTCATTTACTCTTTCACTGCTTCATGCACCCAAAATTTGGGGGGCATTTATTTTATATTAAGCTGTATGGTAGGCAGTGTGTGTTCAATGGTAAGCAGAGCAGACATAGTGGTTGTCTTCAGAAGCTTAGTTTAGTGAGCGAAACAACTTTCATTCAAGTAATTACATAAGCAACGCAGGAAATGCCAGGAAAAAGGAGGAGATCCTTCTGTAAGACATTTTTTAGAGAAAGTTAAGCTAGTTGGGGAAGAGTAAACCTTCAGGAACAGTTCATGATAAAAAATCTGAAGATGATAAAGGTTTATTTGGGTGAAGCGAGAGGAAAAGAGCACCTCAGGCAAAATTATTTCTTCTCTTAACTTTCTACTTTTTAAATTTGTTTTAAAGTTTATTAATTTTTGGGAGACAGAGATAGCACGAGTGAGGGAGAGGCAGAGAGAGAGGGAGACCCAGAATCTGAAGCAGGCTCCAGGCTCTGAGCTGTCAGCGTGGAGCCTGACGGAGGGCTCGAACTCAGGAGCCGTGAGACCGTGACCGGAGTCAAAGTCATACACCGAATTGACTGAGCCATCCAGGCACCCCTCTTCTGTTCACTTTCAATGGTCGTACTATACCACTGCAGTGGTGAACTGAGACTCCTGTTGGTCGCTACATGTTTCCTATGCTTAATTACATTTGGCATGTCCCTGAAAATATGTTAGGCATTTGACTTGAATTTACCATTAATTAACAGTGAAAAATAAAAGGAAGAAGTACAAAATAAATAAATAAAACTAAACAATTTATAGTTACTTTTTTAAAAACCCTGTTTAAAATACAAACATGTGTGCATGCGTAAACACACACACACACACACACACACACACACACACAGAAACCATGCCAGAACAAAGAAGCTATAAATATGGATAGTAATTTTCACTTAATATACTTTATATTTTTCATTTTAAATTGTAATAAAGGTTAATCACGTATTACACGTGTGCTTTTTTATATGTCATTCTAAGTGTGGTTAATCAGATGTAGTTCTTCTGGAAACTGGGGCAAAATTATGAATCTGAAAATGGCAGTTATTTTTCCCCCATTTCTTAAGTAAAGCTTTAATTCACTGAAACCAATTGGGCTAAAATCACTTTTTCAATGTAAAGCATGAATCATCCAGTAAATTTCAAAATTGACTTGAAAAGCTTTTCCAGATAGAATAAAAGTGAGAAATGCACAATATTCTTTCTTGCTTTTAAGCAGCTACTCAGATGGAATCATCAGATTTACACCTGAAAGAGAACAGTGATCATTTGATCAAATCTCCACATTTTACAGATTAAGTAGTCTTTCCATGTTTAAACATCTGCTCTCTTCCTGTCCCCCATTCTTTTATGGACTTTAGTGTTCATCAAAGGACTAATTAATAAGTGGAAGAAACTCATGTTTACCTTTTATTTTGAAGAAACATGTTATTATTGTTATGACATTAAAAATATCTAAAAACTCTAAAGGATAGGAAGAATGTCCCAGTAACCTGAAACCTCCCTCTCATTTTATACTTTCAGTTTCCTTTTTAGCCAAGACAGTGAGAGAGGGAAAACAGAATCAGATTATTGCCCAAAAGTTCTCACTTCTTTCTTATCAGAAGATGAAAATCAACCATTGAAGCTAAAGACAGACTCAGATGGGTGGGACAGACAAGATAAGGGTTATTCTATTGAAGAAAGTGGACAGAATCATCTTATTCTGATGCCTGGTTAATAAAATTCCCTATGTCACAACTCTGTACTCACTACAAATCAAGCTTAATAATGGTTCTTCAGTAAAATCTGAACTTCTGATACGGACTTCAGATGCCTTCACCAATTCTTTCTCAGTTTAGCCTCATTATTCTCTTTTCTCACATGAAACTGATTGCCCACAGCCCAGAAAACTTCCTGGAGGGTGCAGAAAAAAACAAGCATGGAGCTCATAATTTCCTTAACTTCTTTCAAAAAATAATAATAATTTCCTTAATGTAATGAGATGCATGGCATCTTACACAAAACAGTCTGTGTGTAGTTAATATTAATTACTTGAATCCTTAATGATATTCACCCAAACTGAGATATTTATAAGGAATAAGTCTACAGGCATTCTATTTTTTGTTAATTTGTGTCCTTTGCCTACCCAGGATTAATTCTTACTATTCCTTCCCCCAAATCTCCACTGTTGTTCAGATTATCTACTCTTCATGAACTGACCATGAGCCTCAGAGAAGGCCTACTTCATTGGCAACCAAAATATTAAGTCTTATCTGTCTAAACGCAATAATCTTATTCCTCTTGCCAGCTCTTGGTTCACAAAAGAACATACTACCCAATTTTCACCAATGGGATTCGAGGAAAAACTTGCTGGGGTACAGGGAATATTTAGAGCATGATCTTGCAGTTTGTGAGATCAAACACCACATCGGACTCTCTACTATCAGTGCAGCGCCTGCTTTGGATCCTCTGTTCCCTTCCTCTCTCTACCCATACCCCACTCACGCTTTCTTTCTCTCAAAAATAAACGTTAAAAAAGAGAAAGAAACCACATATTTTACATCATTATCAAATTTCTCAGTTAAACAACCTATACCCCGACTTATCTCTGGGTTTCTATTATGTGAGATAATATATTCCCTATTCTTTAAGGAAGTGTCAGTAAAGTTTTCATTTCTTGAAGCAGAGATTATCCTAAGTGATGCAGATGGGATAATTATTTAGCTCGAGTTAAAGTATTTTACTTCAATTTTTCTATGTTGGTTTGGCCTTCTCAAATTATTCCTTTATATGAGGAAATAAATTTTCATTAATATCACTTATATAGTGGTATAGCGATCTTAAGAAAAATATAGTGTAGCACTGTATCCTACTTGCTGCACTGATTCACCTGCCCATGCATTTGGTGTTTGGCAAAAAACATAACACAAAAAATAGGGTATTCAAAGCCTAGCTGCATTACTTAGGAAGGAAACAGCTGTTTTTAAAGTTATTTTGCAACAACATTTTAATGACCTATGAAGTAGAAACATGTGGATTAAATTTCCCACAAATCAGTGTTTAAAATAATGAAAATAATTAGAAAATATTTTTACCAAAAAAGAGATGCCCCCCAAAATCTCTGAAGACGTCCTCAACTTTTTTTCAAAGTTCAATCAATTCACTATAAAAATTTAAGGAGTTAGAAATAGCTAAATCAAGGTGACAAATGTGTATGAAAAATCTTGGCAAGTCATACCAAAATATAGAATGAAGCTGGGTAAAAAGTTAATACTTCTCCTCACACTCAGAATTAAAAGTAAGCAAACTTATGGTCACCTCTGACTCATAAATTGGGAATGTAGTTCTTTTGAAATGTTTATACAAAAAGAAAGACTAATTGTTTTAAGTTTTAAATGTTAAAGTACATGCCTTATTTCCCTCAGGACACATTCCATCAGAACAATAGCTAGAGATAATATGCTGCTCTCAGGATATCCTCCCAGTGTGAGTTGGCATTTTGTAGTTCATAACCCATACACAAAAGTATAAACAAGATGAAATATAGCCATCCTTAGGACTGTCAAAAAGACATGTTTCTCTCTTTTTTTTTTTACTATAATTTTCAACCTTTTCATTAAAATTTTGTCATACCTCTTTCTTTTCTTGAAGATATACTTGCAATCACTTACCCCTAGGTTTCTTACTTAGGATTTAAAAAAATTAATAATAATCTTGATTTTTTACAGTGTGAATAATTCAAAGAGATCAGGATTTTGCCTATCAATTTATTATCATTCAACTTTAATTTTTTAAGCACTTACATGGCAGGTACTGTACTCGGTGCAAAATGCATGATGTTGACCAGGATAGCACCATGCCTGCCCTCTCTGTATGTTCTGTCTTTGGCAAAGGTAAAAAGTTAAACAAATATTAATCCCAAATATGTCTAGTGCTATAATATGAGAGTACAGGATCTAAGGGAATCAGAACACGAGCATCAAGCTAGTTTAAAGGATCAAAGAAGACTTCCTAAAGTAAATGATCTTTAAGTCATATTTTTCAAATTGGAGCCTGTAAAAATCAATTCAGCAAATCAAGAAGAGAAAACAGACACTATAGATGCACTGTACATAAAGCGTATGAGTATTAGGGCACCTGGTGGCTCAGTCAATTGAGCATCAACTCTTGATTTTGGCTCAGATCATGATTCCAGGTTTGTGGGATCAAGCTCCATGTCAGCCCCACATTGAGCATGGAGCCTGCTTGAGATCCTCTCTCTCTCTCTCTCTCTCTCTGTCCCTTGCCCCTCTTCCCTGCTTGGACTCTATCTAAATTTTTTTTAAAAAGTGTGAGTATTGTTACATGAAACATTTTTTTCTCAGTTGTGTTTGTGTGTGAGAGATCAGGGTTTTAAAGTAAAAAAAATATGTATATGTATATATATGATGTATAAGATATATATATGTAATATATACATATATATAAAGTGTATATAAAAGATATATATATAAATATTTATATAAGTATATATATATATATATATATATATGTATTTACCTAATTTCTATTCACTATATATATATATAGTGAATATATATATAGTGAATAGAAATTAGGTAAATAAGAATTTTTGTGTCAGGACCATGAGTTTTTCTGGCAGAGAAAAGCATGTGCTAATGCCCATAGGTATAAAAGTTTGTGTAATTCTAGAAGACGCAAGAAGTTCAGAAACGCTGGAAGAGTTGAGTGGAACAGTGGTACATGAGGGAGGGAGGTTGGTGGCTGAATTCAGGGTGGAAAGGGGCTATAAAGCTTAGTCTTATAAGTCATGTCATGAAGTCTGGGGATTATTTTCAGGGTATTTAACTGCTAAATGGTTTTAAGCAGGAGAATACGATCATGGTTGCATGTTCGAGAATAGTTCTGACTATATTTTACAAATGGGAAAGGAAAATCAATATGGGAGACTTGAGGTTTGCAGTAATTCAGATGGCCTGTTCAAGCAAAGTGATTTGGAGGCTACAGAGAAGTGGATGGATGTGAATGCCTGGTGGAAAAGAATAGTACTAAGATTGATGTTTGGCTGTGGGAAGGAAGTATGGTAAGGGAAGTGCCTGTAATGCCTGTCAAATGGCAGGGGGTAACAACTGCTGCAGTAAGTAAACAGTGGAAAAGAAACACGTTTCGTGGATAAGGACAACAAACATGTTTAGGTTGGGACATGTTGATTGTTAAAATGCTCATCCTCCAAGAAAGATTAAAGAGACTTCAAAAGGTTTTTTGCTAAGTGTCAATTCCTGGTGCAACTTGCTGGAAGGTTTGCTAAGTGAGGAGCTCCATTTTCCAACTTATACACATTTCAATACAGGTTTTGCCGCACCGATTTTCTCACCGTAGTTTAATTAATCATGATTAATAAGTGGTGTTTCAATATGCTATCCTTTTGAACTTTACATTTGCTTTTCTTTTCAAATTCAAATTCATTTTTCTATAGAAAAATCTAGAGTTAGTAATCATTGTGCTAAAACAGTTTAACAAAAACAATCTTCAATATGACATATTGAACTATCCAACACATGGTAGAACTGAAGCTTAATTTTTTATATTTGGGTACATGGAATGAAGATCATTTACTGTTTAAGCTGATGCATATGTTTCAAAAAAGAGAAACTAAATTGCATAGATATAAAATTTTCATTTTGAAAAAAAATAAGTGGAGATATATTTAGACACATGAGTAGTTTTATGGATATATACATTTACAAAAAAACAATAAATTCACACTGATACCACATCATTGTAATGAAGAGGTTTTCCATCCTGACAATTATAATTTTCTGCTGGTTGAGCACTCACAATGTACCAGAATCATAAAGCACAAATACCAAGTCTGCTCCTGTGTCTAGCAACTCAAGAGGGAATGTCCATAGAATTTTTGTATTAAGTTAATTCCTGTTTCTTCAATTTGGGGATGCATATATGTACAGCCTTGATATGAGTTTTTTATGTCAAAAAATGCTATTCAGTTCAATAACGTTACTGATCAATTATCAGATGATTACCATGATCAAGGAGTTTTGCATCACATGTTTGCTACCTGAAAGTGCTTATGTTCCTTTTGTTGCAGGATTTTTTTACCTCAATACTCAGGTTTGTTGTCTTGACACTTGGAAGAATGGTGGACACAGAATAAAATGAGCAGCAGGCAAGTTTATTAGGGTATAGGTCAGAAAGTAAGAATAGTATGCAAGCTCTTTTTACAGAGAGGGGACATTCAAAAGTGATGCCCCCAACTATAGGCAAGGGACTTTCTTTTATAGGGTTTTGGTTGGTCCCCTTCCCTTCCCTTCCCCCTTGTTCCTTTTTGGGTCCTACCCTTATTGGCTCGATAACTCTAGGTGCTGAGTTGTCCATTCCTTTTTTTTTTTTAATCTTTATTTATCTTTGAGAGAGAGACAGACAGAGTGGAAGCAGGGGAGGGGCAGAGAGAGGGAGACACAGAATCTGAAGCAGGCTCCAGGCTCTAAGCTGTCAGCACAGAGCCCAACGTGAGGCTTGAACTCATGAGTTGTGAGATCATGACCTGAGCTGAGGTGGGTCTTCTAACAAACTGAGCCACTCAGGCGCCCCTGGGTTGTCCATTCCTGATTTGCTCGATTCCATTGGGTGAGAAGTTAGACTATGGTCCTTCTGTACTTCCTATAACATAAGTTTTATGGCTTATTTATTTTAATTAGGTTTTTCCCCCACTCAGGGACCTCAGGTCCTAACCTTTCCCTCTCCGCCTATTTTCTCCTATCTTTCCCTATTATACTGCTGGGAGGATAGAGCCTTCTCTGAAGAATAGATGGTCCAAGGAAAATGTTCCTATTAGCCTCTTCCATTCCCACTAGAGGTAAAGTTGGGTTAAGCCTGAAATTAAAACTGGACTACAATATGAGGTGCTTCGGTGGCTCAGTCGGTGGAGCATCCAACTTCAGCTCAGGTCATGCATGGTCTTGCAGTTCATGAGCTGGAGCCCCGCATCAGGCTCTGTGCTAACAAACAGCTCAGAGCCTGGAGCCTGCTTCAGGTGCTGTGTCTCCCTCTTTCTCTCCCCCTCCCCCGCTCATGCTTTGTCTCTCGAAAATAAATAAATGTTAAAAACAATTTTTTTAATTGGACTAAAACCTATAGAATGTGAAAGTGGTAATGTAAAAGGGGCATAGAACTTGGAGGGTTATGGATGAAGTGGCACGCATTCCACGCCCTGCTTGTATATACACTGTGCATTTTACACATGTAGGTGGAAACTGCAGGTTATCGTTCCTGTGTTTGAGGTTTGGTTTTGTTGATTTGAATTTTTTCTTCTCTGAAAAAGCATGACTCTTGAAAATTAAAAGTTTTGGCTTTCAATACTGGCTCACTGTTATCATTTCTTTCAGTTATTTTGAAAGGGCAAGGCATGAACTCTCTTATTAGCCTATTTCTCCAGCAGTGGCCATTCCTGAGTATGTGTGAGGAGAGACCTCAGGAATGACCTGGAAAGCTGTCCTCAGTTTCATCCTGTCACACAAGCTAGGTCATAGTGTACACTTCCAGCGATTGTGGCAAATATGGTGGAAATCAATTTCCAAAAAAAGGCCTAGAGAAACCAAAGCAGAACCTCTAGATAGAAACCATTCCATTAAAATATTTATATTTACAAAAGAAATACTTGGTAGTTCACAAAAAGTTTATATTGACATGCAAACATTTCTATCATAAAGGAAGGTATAATTAGCAAGGTTTATCATGGTAAACAGTTGTCCAAGAAACTCAAAATAATAAATATATAGACTTAAAGGAATTTTACACAAGATTCACAGCATTCATTTCTGAAACGTAATATCACAAACAAGTTTTTCTTTTTTATGTAGTTTAAACATATTTTAAAGTGAAATGGATTACTCACTAATGCAAAAGATAACCTGTTATAAACAATTGTTTCCTTCTGCAAACGTGTACTCCATGCTATTATCCAAAGTCCACCCGCGAAAGACAATTAAGCAGATAATCTGCCTAGATGCTGACAAACTTTAAACTATTTTGCCACAGGTTTGGTTTTACAAACTAAGAAAACTTCCAGTTAGGTGTATCTCCATTTATTTGCCACAATTCTAATTTCTTATTAATATCAAGACTCTTGTCATTATGGTCCTATCATTATCTTGTGTATTATGCTACAGTTTGAGAGGAGAGAACTATCTTTGCAATAGTAATATTTATTTCAATGATAAAATCATAATCCATTTTCTTTCTGTACAAATTCACCTATAAAGAAATGGATATTTAATAGGTAGACTCTAAAAATCTAGCTCCAGGGGCACCTAAGTGGCTCAGTTGCTTAAGCATCTGACTTCAGTTTAGGTCATGATCTCAAGGTTCCTGAGTTTGAGCACTGCATAGGACCCTCTGCTGTCAGTGTGGAGCCTGCTTTGGATCCTCTGCCCCTTCTCTCTGCTTCTCCCCTACTCTCTTTCTCTCTCTCAATCTCAAAAATAAAAATCCAAAACATAAAAATATAAAAATCTAGCTCCAATAAATGCACAATAGTAAATATTTCCATATCTGGATCCAAAGGTTGGACATTCAACTCAATATATTAAGATGGCAGTTGAGATCAAAAGGTACAAAGTAGGGCTGAAAACCATTCACCCATGCATTTTACATCCTGATGTCACCTTTATACCACAGTAGAGGAATATATAATCTCTCTCGCTTGCTCGCTATTTCTCTATTAGCATGAAACCTGCTTTGCAGTTCTCAAAACTGCAATCCAATCAGACATATAGAGTAATTCCCTGTTTCAATGTTTTTCCCCCTTAGTCTAGTTCAGAATACAAATGCAGACAATATTGCTTTCCCAGAGGCAAGCTAGGAAAATCTTTTTCTTTCTATGATAGAGGCAGAGAATAAACATTTCAAGATTGAAACCCACTCATCTGTAAACAGAAATGACATAGCTGACATTTACTAGAAAAAAACATAAGCAGAGATTATCATTTCATAGCCTGCAGTAGATTGAAACTAGTTGAAAAGCAAATACTTCTTTTAGCATACCATTTTCCTCTCTCTGATAATGGGTGTTGATCTTTGTCTTGCAGTCCTTCTAATTGCTTTGCTTTTATTTTTAATGAACCCTCATTTCACATACTCATCAGCCACATATGTGAAAATGGATGGTGATGCACAATCATTTACAGGGGCACGTTCATTAAAGATAAAAAGCTTCTGGGACTGTGGTCTTTGGAGGCAGCTAAACGGTTTCATTCTTCCAATTCTTTTAGCTGTATCTTTCAAGTTCTGTAAATCCTCACAGCAAAGGAAAGGAGTTCAGAATGTACATAAAATAAGAACCCCCTGAGTTATTATTATTTAATTTGTATGTGTACTCCAGGGAACTGAGCATATTGATTTGTGTTTGTGTCTCCATGACCTAAAAATTGGGACTGGGATTCTAAAGAGACATGTAGAGTTTTTGACATGTTATCAAGTGCCTGAGTTATCTGAGATCAAACGTTATCTGCGATTACGTCCTTTCAGGAGGGAAGGTAGAACCATTCTGTCTAGAGCTTGAAGCTATTTAAAAATCACACTGAGCCAAGAAATCACAAAAACAAACTGGACGTGACCTTAGAGTAAGGAATGGAGCATAGGATTTGGAGGTCAAACACTGGAATTTGAATGCTTACTCAGTTTCATGAGAGCTGTTTAGCTTTAAGCAAATAAATCAGAGCCTCGTTTTCTTCACACTGAAAAAGGAGGCAGCAATACTATCTAATGAGCTTACCTCACAGTACCACAGCGAGGATAAATGAGAGAACATTGGTGAAAACCTTCAAAACTATGGCTGTGTCTGTGAAGATATAGCATCAAGAAAGGGGACGTTTCACATCAGTTTTAAAGGATGTCTTGTTCAATTAACTTTGTTGAGAAAACTGCCTAGATGTTTGAAAGAGAAAAAAAGAATTTAGAGCCCTAGCTTACACCTTTTACAAAAACAAAGTATGGGTGTATCCAAACTTGAATGTATAAATCTTACCCACAACATACTAGAAGAAAATATTTTAATATACATTTATGAAGTTTAAGTAAGAAAAAGCTTTGTAAAGCAGACACAAAAAGTGAAACCCTGCATGAAAATATTTAGAGTATGTAACAATTTTCATACATGCATATTTAGAAATAGAGAAATATATAGGGTATTGTGAGAAGTAAATGAGATGATTCATTTTCAGAAATACCAAGTAAGAGCTGTGCTGTCTAGTTAACAATAGGTTTACAACCTATTAGAAATATGTACAAACCCCTCCCCCCACCCAATGGAGTCCCAAACCCTTAGACACTTCACTTCCTGGTTCTTCTTCCACCTCACCATTTTAAGGGCTTATTTTTCGCAGGCTTTGCAATGAGCATGTACCAAAAACTGAAGTCTGCGTCATCTCAGGGAATGTACATTTGTTCCAGTCAGACTACTTTTTGGCCTTACATGGGCATAGGTGCCTCTGGGTAAGGCTATAACCTCTGTAGTACTCAGCCAATGAGGATTCAGAGAAGGGACTTCACATTAGGAGATAAATTGCCTGTTGTAACCACCCCAAGCGTGCCTGTCCATCAGACACACCTGTTCTTACAAGAACGTTGATTAAAGCCTTGCTTTACTGTGCTCCAGTCTCTGCATTCCTCCTTTGATTGGGACAATGGGTTTATTTTTCCCAGATATATTCTTTTGAAAACAATAAGACAAATATCCTGATTAAAAATGGGCAAATAAGTGAACATATATTTCATTAGAGAGGAAACACACATGATATTTCATGCATAATTTTAATGCAGTTGTAATCTTTTATTATATTCATTGGGGAATATAGTGAGCTGTGAAGAAATGTTACTTCTATATTTTGTTGGGAGAGCTACCAGAAAAGTAGTTTGACTCCATACATTTTGAATTGCCACTCATTGATGTGAAGAACAAAGACAAAAGAAATACAGATAAAATTAAATCTTCTTACAATTTATAGCCTATTGACAAATACTTGAGACAGGTAGAAGAGAGCGCCTCCAGGAACTCCCAACTGTCTTAATGTTAATGTTTTGCTAGAGGCAAAAAACAACCTTAGCTTGACAATAGCCAGGCCTCCAGGATCCTGTAAGTCTTCTTTAACATACAGAAATCCTTTTGGAAACTTCCTTTGTCTCCACCCTTCAACTTTAAAGTATATAATCAATCCCTTCTCACAGTCCCATTGCAGCAATTTCTACCTACAAAACCAGTCCTCATGATTTAATAAAACCACACTTTTTGCATTAAAAAGTCCGAAGAATTCTTTCTTGACCATTTGCTTCCAGACCCCACATCAGATCACATCACTGATTATTACCTGTCCTAGAGAAATACCCACATCATTGCATAAGAAAGCATATACATGGGTAGTTATCACATCTTGCTTATAATAGCAAAATATAAGAAAAAATGCTCATCAAAAAGAATGGCAAAATATCCATACTATACTCAAATTATGTAATATGATGAAGTGACTTAAAAATTATGACTTAGTTCCACTTATGACTCAGTTCCAAATATAACAAAATGGAAAGAACTGGTAGTTACATTACTGAGTAAACAAAGAACAATCACTAAATGACACAGATGATACCATGATATCAGAACATGCACAAGACAAGACAACTTAAGTGAGTCCTACAGTTGCTCCAGATGACTGACTTGAGAGTTTACAACAAATGGCTCAGAGAGAGGGAATTTGGCATCAGGCAAATTTGGCTGAGTTGAAAGAGACAGAGTAAAGGGTCCATGAAACCCAAGAGCTAGAGTTCACAAAACAGAGCGGTGGACATGAAAGACCTTTACAGAGAGAATTCTGGAGATCAACAGAGAGAGTTCACTCTAGCAATCTTCAGAATAATGATCAGTGCATGCATTGATGCTATCTTAAGGAGACGAAAGCATCATCCAAATGAATTACAGGGAACAGTACACTGGGCTCATATAAAGAACAGAGCATGTTCCAAAAAGCCATAAGGAAAAACTTTAAAATTCACAGCCATTGGTTAGAATACTCAGAAAGGTTTTTTACTTCAGAAATGAGGAATAATTAGCACTAGATTAAATGCTGCTCTGTTCCTACCAAAAAAAAAAAACAAAAAAAAACTAGTAAAAGACCTATAGGATCAAACAGTTAATATGTAACCTAACTGTGCCCCAGTATAAAGCTCCACAATGTATACTTGACCCTTGAACAGCATGAGCTTGGACTGTACAGGTCCACTTACACACTAATTCTTTTACAGTGTGGTACTGTTAATGTATCTTCTCTTTCTTATGATTTTCTTAATAACATTCTCTCTCTCTTTCTATGTATATGTATATGTATATGTATATGTATATGTATATATATACAAACACATACAAAAATGTGTTAATAGGCTGTTTATGTTATTGGTAAGGCTTTTTGTCAACAGTAAGCTATTAATAGTTAATTTTTCAGGGACCTAAAAGTTATACACAGGTTTCTGACTGTGCAAGGGGTTGGTACCTATAACTCCAGTTTTATTCAAGGGTCACCTGTACATAGGAATGCAAAACCATGTGGCATCAAACAAGGTAATCTTCACAATTCCTGGCATACAAGCAAAGTTTTTCAGACATGCAAAGAAGCAGGAAAATATAAACCATAACAGGGAAGAAAATCAGTGAGTCAAAACTGAGCCAGAACTGACATAAATGAAAGACTTAAACAGGAATATCAGAGACACTTGGGTGGGTTAGTTGGTTAAGCATGCAGCTCTTGATTTTGGCTCAGGTCATGATCTCACAGTTATGAGATAGAGCCTCAGGTAGGGTTCCATGCTGGACGCTCTCTCTACCTCTCCCTTTGCTCCTCCCCTGCTTACATGCACTGTTTCTTTCAGGGAAAAAAAAAAGAATATTAAAATAGTTCTTGTCACTGCATTCTATATGTTAAAAAAATGTGTCTGTGGAACCCTTCAGAGTATAAGAAAGAATATAAAAACAATACTAATTTAAAATACTGTCCTTTCATTCTTTTTTTATTGTTTCATGCTCAAAATATTAACTAAGTAGTTATTTCATATAAAGCAGTAAGCTAGGCAAGAGATATCCAGTAGAATATTCAATAGAAGCACAGTAGACATGATGACTATCTTCAGAGGGCTTACAGTTTAAAAAAAAATACTAACAATGTGGCGTGGAGTTTATATTGTATATAAAGGTGAAAATCTATGAGGGAGGGAAATTATGAAAGTACACTACCTTAAGATTTCAAGAGTTTACATGATATTATATCATATCACTTGCAGGTAGACTGTGATAAATTACAGATGTAAAATATTAAAACAACCATTAGTGTAACAAGACAAAGAGTTATAAGTAATAAACCAACAAAGATTAAGTGGATTATAGTTATATTAAATCCAAAAGATGGTAGAAAAATTTGAAAAAAATCATCAGTGAAGAACAGATGAGATAAATGATGTGGGGAACAAAGGCAAAAGAAAAAAATTAAATTTCCTTGAGACAGTCAGAGTGACCTTCCTCTAGGAATTCAACTGCCTCAATGTTAACACTTTGTGAAGGACCAAAGGCAACCTTAACATTATCCTGACCTCCAGGATACTGCAAGTCTCCTTTAACATACAAAAATTCCTTTGGAAACTTCCTTTATCTTTAGCCCCCAAGATACATGTTAGCAATCATCCTCCAAGCATATGGCCCACTGATGTGTATCTGAAAAGTCTCATGACTAATGCTTATTAGACAGTAATAAATGACATTTTCCTAGTAACAGCTAGCCCCCTCAAGGTCCTGGAAACCTTGCTTCCAAAATGCCTTAGAGACTTATGCTATCCCTAACCCCCTACCAACTTGAAAGTATACATAATCAATCGCTCCTCACAATCCAGTGCAGCTCTTTCTGCCTATGGATATGTGCTATATTCTGCCCTGTGCTATAATAAAACCACCTATTTTCACCGAAGGTGTCTCAAGAACTCCTTCTTGCCATTCACTCTGAACCCCAACATTTCCACATTAGTAAACAGAAACAAGTATCAAGATGATGATTTATACTAATCATACTAAAAATCACATCAAATGTAAACAAACACCCCCCCATTAAAAGGAAGAAACAGGCACACTGAATATAAACAGACAAAACCCAGTTATAAGTTATAAAAAACTTAATTTAAATATGAAGACAAACATGATAAAAGTAAAAGAATAAAGAAAAAACATGCCATGCTAAAGCTCATCAAAACAAAGCTGGTGAGGTCATATTAATAATATCAAAGTAGATTTCAAAGCAAAGAATATCACTCAGGTAAAAGAATCTCATTTCATCATGATAAAAGAAGTCAATTCATCAGGAAGAACCGACCAACAACTCTGAACACTTATGCACTTATAACAGAACTTCAAATACTCAAAAGCAAAAACTGATACAACTTTAAGGAGAAATACACAAATTCACAAATATAATTAGATATTTCAATACCTCTCCTTCAATTCTTAATAAAACAAACAGGCAGAAAATTAGCAAGGATATGGTAGACTGAAAAACACTATCACCGAAGCTTAACTTGATTAATTTTTAGAGAACACTTCACTCAACAATAACAGAAGGAGCACTTGGATGGTTTAGTCAGTTGTTGAGTTTGAGTCCCACATCAGGCTGTGCACTGACAGCACCTAGCCTCCTTGGGATTCTGTCTCCTTCTCTCTCTGTCCCTCCCCACTCACTTTCTCTTTCTCAAAAATAAGTAAAAAGATGGGGCGCCTGGGTGGCTCAGTCGGTTAAGCGTCCGAGCTCACCTTGGGTCATGATCTCGTGGTTTGTGAGTTTGAGCCCCACATCGGGCTCTGTGCTGACAGCTCAGAGCTCGGAGCCTGCTTCAGATTCTGTGTCTCCCTCCCTCTGGCCCTTCCCCTCTTGAGCTCTGTCTCTGTCTCTCTCTCTCTCAAAAATAAATAAACATTAAAACAATTAAAAATAAATAAATACATAAAAAGAAACTTAAAAAAAAACCAGTAACAGAATATGTTGGTTTGTTTTTTCAAATACATACAGAACATTCACCATATTTACGTAAGATGCCAGTTTAACAACAGCCAAAAAAGGACACACACTTGTATTTGAATTTCAGATAAATATCAAATGATATTTATGTGTTATTACAGACTTTATTTTTTTAAGTCGTTTTAGGTTCACAACACAATTGAGCGAAAGGTAGAGATACCCCACGTGTTCCCTGCACCCACACATGCACACGCTCTCCTATTATCAACATTTGGCACCAGAGTGGTAGCTATTTTTTTCAACTGATGAACCTACATTGATACATCATATCACCCACATACATAGTTTACATTACTGTTCACTCTAGGTGGTGTACTTTCTATAGGTCTGGATAAGTGTATAATGACATGTAGCCACCATGATAATGTCATTCAGAATGTATTCGCTGCCTTAAAAATTCCGTGTTCTCCCTATTCATCTCTTCCTCACCACTAACCCCTGGGAACCACTGGTCTTTTACTATCTCTACAGTTTTGCCTTTTTTAGAATGGCACGTAGTTGGAATCATATGGTACGTAGGCTTTTCAGATCAGATCCTTTTACTTACTAATACGCTGTGAAGGTTCCTCCATGTCTTTTCATTGGCTTAATATTTCATTTCTTCCTAGCGTTGAATAACGTTCCAATGTTTGGATGTACCACTGTTTCTTTGTCACCTACTGAAGGACATCTTGGTTGCTTCCAAGTTTGGCAACGATGAATAATGCTGCTATAAACCTCCTTCTACAAATTTTTGTGTGGACATAAATTTTTAATTCCTACGGGATACCAAGGAGTGAGATTGCTGGATTTTACGATAAGAATATGTATAGTTTTTTAAGAAACCACCAAACTGTCTCTCCTAGCGTGTGCACCATTTGGCATTCTCAACAATGGTGAACCTGTCTGCTGCTCCACATCGTCACCAGCATCTGGTGGTGTGAGTGTTCTGAATTTTGGCCATTCTAATAGATACGTAGTGGTATGTCATTGTTGCTTTAATTTATAGTTCTCTAATGACATTGGGTATGGAATATCTTTTCATATGTTTATTTGATACCTGTATATCTTTCTTGGTGAAATGTCTGTTAAAGTCTTCGGCCTATTTTTTATTCAGATGATTTGTTTCATTACTATTGAGTTTTAAGATGTTTTTTTTTGTATATTTTAGATAACAGTTCTTTACCAGATATGTCTTTTGCAAATATTTTCTCCCAGTCTGTGACCTGTCTTTTCATTTGTTTTACCAAATAATTTTTTTAGTATAACTATGCCCCATGTTATACTTAAAATATACTTACACTCAAAAATTATTCAGCGTTTGGCACAAAAACAGACACATAGACCAATGGAATAGAATAGAAACCCCAGAACTAGACCCACAAACGTATGGCCAACTCATCTTTGACAAAGCAGGAAAGAACATCCAATGGAAAAAAGACAGTCTCTTTAACAAATGGTGCTGGGAGAACTGGACAGCAACATGCAGAAGGTTGAAACTAGACCACTTTCTCACACCATTCACAAAAATAAACTCAAAATGGATAAAGGACCTGAATGTGAGACAGGAAACCATCAAAACCTTAGAGGAGAAAGCAGGAAAAGACCTCTCTGACCTCAGCCGTAGCAATCTCTTACTCGGCACATCCCCAAAGGCAAGGGGATTAAAAGCAAAAGTGAATTACTGGGACCTTATGAAGATAAAAAGCTTCTGCACAGCAAAGGAAACAACCAACAAAACTAAAAGGCAACCAACGGAATGGGAAAAGATATTTGCAAATGACATATCGGACAAAGGGCTAGTATCCAAAATCTATAAAGAGCTCATCAAACTCCACACCCGAAAAACAAATAACCCAGTGAAGAAATGGGCAGAAAACATGAATAGACACTTCTCTAAAGAAGACATCCGGATGGCCAACAGGCACATGAAAAGATGTTCAACGTCGCCCCTTATCAGGGAAATACAAATCAAAACCACACTCAGATACCACCTCACGCCAGTCAGAGCGGCCAAAATGAAGAAATCAGGAGACTATAGATGCTGGAGAGGATGTGGAGAAACGGGAACCCTCTTGCACTGTTGGTGGGAATGCAAATTGGTGCAGCTGCTCTGGAAAGCAGTGTGGAGGTTCCTCAGAAAATTAAAAATAGACCTACCCTATGACCCAGCAATAGCACTGCTAGGAATTTATCCAAGGGATACAGGAGTACTGATGCATAGGGGCACTTGTACCCCAATGTTTATAGCAGCACTCTCAACAATAGCCAAATTATGGAAAGAGCCTAAATGTCCATCAACTGATGAATGGATAAAGAAATTGTGGTTTATATACACAATGGAATACTACGTGGCAATGAGAAAAAATGAAATATGGCCTTTTGTAGCAACGTGGATGGAACTGGAGAGTGTGATGCTAAGTGAAATAAGCCATACAGAGAAAGACAGATACCATATGGTTTCACTCTTATGTGGATCCTGAGAAACGTAACAGAAACCCATGGGGGAGGGGAAGGAAAAAAAAAAAAAAAGAGGTTAGAGTGGGAGAGAGCCAAAGCATAAGAGACTGTTAAAAACTGAGAACAAACTGAGGGTTGATGGGGGGTGGGAGGGAGGGCAGGGTGGGTGATGGGTATTGAGGAGGGCACCTTTTGGGATGAGCACTGGGTGTTGTATGGAAACCAATTTGACAGTAAATTTCATATATTAAAATAAATAAATAAATAAATAAATAAATAAACATTAAAAAAATAAAAAATAAAAATTAAAAAAAAATTATTCAGCGTTTACCTAAAATTCAAATTGACTAAACATCTTGCATTTTATATGGCAAATTTAATTCCAGGTCATAAAACAACACACAATTAAATTAGACATCAATAAAAAATATTTTAAAATTCCTAAATATTTGTAATCTAAGTAATGCAATATTATATAACCAATGGATCAAAGAGAAAAAAATGAAAACTGAAAACCATTTTGAATCAAATGAAAATAAAAACACAACATACCAATAACCAATACTTCTCATGAGTATAGATGCAACACTTTTAAACAACGTTTTTGCTAATCAAATCCAACTGACATACTGTGACTAAGTGGTATTCATCCCTAAAATATAAGATTGATTTTTAACATTCAATAATGAATCAACAGGGGTGCCTGGGTGGCTCAGTCAGTAAAGTGTCCAACTTCGGCACAGGTCATGACCTCACAGTCCAAGAGTTCAGTCCCACATTTGGGCTGTCTGTTGTCAGCATTGAGCCCACTTCATATCCTCTGTCCCTGTCTCTCTCTGCCCCCACCTCGCATCCACACGTGCTCACTCTCTCTCTCTCTCTCTCTCTCTCAAAAATAAACATTAAAAAAATGAATCAACATAATTTATTACATTAGTAGGGCAATAAAACATATTATCATCTGAATAGATGCAGAAAAATAGTTTAAAAAATCCAACATGTATTCTGAGTTTAAAAACTCTCAGAATATAAGAGAACTGCCTCAATCTCAATCTGATAATGGGCATCTATGAATAACTTACAGCTGGAATCATATAAGAGTAAAAAAATTGGATACTTTCCTCTTAAGATCAGAAACAAGACAAGAAAGTTGATTCTCATCACTTCTATTCAATATTGTATGGGAGATTCTAGTCTTTGCAATAAAGCAAGGAAAAGAAATAAATGACATCTACATTAGAAAGGAAGAAATAAAACTTTCTTTATTCATATACGACATAATACTCTATGTATAACTCAACACCTACCCAAAACAAATAATCCAGTTAAAAAATGGGCACAAGATATGAACAGACATTTCTGCAAAGAAGATATACAGATGGGCAATAGACACATGAAAAGATGCTCAACATCACTCATTATCAGGGAAATGCAAATCCAAACTACAATGAGATATCACCTCACACCTGTTGGAATGGCTAACCTCAAAAACACAAGAAGCAACAAGGAACTCTCATGCACTGTTGATGAGATGTAAACTGGTGCAGCCACTGTGGAAAAGAATATGAAGCTTCCTCAAAAAACTAAAAATAGAGGGGCGCCTCAAAAAACTAAAAATAGAGGGGCGCCTGGGTGGCTCAGTCGGTTAAGCGGCCGACTGCGGCTCAGGTCATAATCTCGCAGTCTGTGAGTTCGAGCCCCGAGTCGGGCTCTGTGCTGACAGCTCAGGGCCTGGAGCCTGTTTCGGATTCTGTGTCTCCCTCTCTCTGACCCTCCCCCGTTCATGCTCTGTCTCTCTCTGTCTCAAAAATAAATAAACGTTAAAAAAAAAAATTAAAAAAAAACCTAAAAATAGAGCTACATATGATCCAGTAATGCCACTAGTGGGTACTTATCCAAACATTATAGGAACACTAGTTCCAAAGGATATATGCACTCCTATGTTTATTGCAGCATTGTTTATAATGGCCAAACTGTGGAAGTAGCCCAAATGTCAAATGTCCATTGGTAGATGAACAGATAAAGAATATATATATTATTCATCCATAAAAAGAATGAAATCTTGCCATTTTCAACAATATTGATGGAGCTAGACAGTAGTATGCTAAGCAAAATAAGTCATTCAGAGAAAGACAAATACCACACAATTTCACTCATGTGTGGAATTTAAGAAACAAACAAAAATGAACAAAGGCAAAAAGAAAGAGACAGACGGACCAAGAAACAGACTCTTAACTCTAGAGAACAAATTGATGGTTGCCAGAGGGGAGGTGTGTGGTGGGATGGAGAAATAGGTGATGGGGATTAAAGAGTACGCTTATCATCATGGGCACTGAACAATGTATACAGAATTGTTGAATCACTATATTGTACACCTGAAACTAATATAACACTCTATATTAACTATACTAGAATTAAAATAAAGAAACTTAATAAAATATAATCTCTACAAAATCTGATGTAATCTGTAAAGCTATTAGAACTAATAAGTGAGTTTGGCAAGTTTGCAGGTATATGATTAACATATAAAAATTTCTAGGGGCACTTGAGTGGCTCAGTCAGTTAAGCATCTGACTCTTAATTTTGGTTCAGGTCATGATTTTATGGTTCCTGAGTTAGAGCCCCAGTGTGCTGACAGTGCAGAGCCTGCTTGGGATTCTCTGTCTCCCTCTCTCTCTCTCTGACCACCCCTCCCCCCAACCCTTTCTCTCTCCAAAATAAATAAACATTAAAAATATATATTGTATTTTTATTTACTAAAAATGAGCATTCAGATATTGAAATTAAAGAAACCATACCATTCACAATAGTACCAAATGAATTAAGTATTTAGGGATAAATTCAACAATAGGCATGCAAGGCTTCTATACTTAAAAGCACAAAGCATTGTTGAGAGAAAGTAAAAAATATCTAAATAAGTAGAGATATATAGTGTTATTAATATATAATCCTTCCTAAATTGATTAGTAGGTTTAACACAATTCCAGTAAAAGACCTATTAGGTTTTTTGTTTGTTTGTTTGTTTGTTTGTTTGTTTGTTTTAGGAATTGGAAAGCTGATCTAAAATTGATGTGGAAAAACAAAGGACCCAGAAAAGCAAAAGCAATTTAAAAAGATAAATATTCAATATTTTCTCTGTATTGTGTTTTTCAACAATATTTTATTTTTTCAACAATATTTTAAATAGCGAAATCCTTAACAGTATAAATTATTTAAAAAGTGTTGCTTTGCTTTAAAGAGTTAAAACTATTTCCAGAAAAGAAAAAAAAAACAGGAGGAGACAGAAATTGTTGGTTATATTTTATACAGAGGAAACATTTCAGAAACAGAGGAGTAAAATGCATCAAAAAAAAGCCATATGAAAAGTTGAAAGTTAAAGCAAGCTCAGGTAAGATAGGATGCTAAAAATGCTAGTCTCAGTAAGGCATCCAATATGCAAAACAGTCCAAAGAGCTTCCTTCTGTCTTCTGTATAGACCTTCTTGTTCTATATTGTATATAAGTTTCTTTCTTTCTTTTTTTTTAATGTATATAAGTTTCTAAACACAGCATGGGGGGAGCACAGGTGAGATTTTCATTGTCTTAAGGCTTCATTTTGGAACTGCTTCCATGCAGTTTTTTTCCAATTTTTGAAAACTATCAAGTGAATCACAGAATTCATTGAGATTTCTTCTTTTTTGTGTTGGCAAAGATAGTAATAATGACAATTAGTACTTTGGATAATTTAAATTTGATGAACTATGATGTCCCTAAAGTCCTAGCTGGTTTATAATAACCCAGCTTCTCTTAGACAATCTTTCTCTTTCTTTCCCTTTCTCCATTTCTCCTACTCCTTTTCAGGCTTTCTGTTTCTCTTTCTCTCTGTAGTCTTCAGCAGGTCAGGATAACAATTTCTGAAAACAGTCTTGGTCCCCAGCCTGCTTATGCTTTTAACAAGCTCCCTTCTTGCCATCACCCTGGAACTCTGTGTCCACTGCCATCGCCCGTTTATTTTATTGGACTGAAACACAGGTCCATTTGCACGTCAACTCTCCTAATAGTTCGTGAGTTCCTCGGTAACCGTGCCTTTTTTCATGCTTTTATTACCTGTGCCTAGAACATTGCTTGGCTCTTAATAGCCAATTCCTATCTATTGAACAGACGTACTTCCTTTAGTAATTTCTGTAAATACTGCACTTGTTTCTTGGTATCAGTAAGACGCTATGGAATTCACATTTGTATGTCATGGAAGAAGAGATAGATGAAAGGAGTTTGTGATATTAAAAAAAAAAATCCTACCTTAAGAAGCAATTTTTCTTCCATGGAAACATACTGCTGGCAAAGGAATTTTGGCAAAGATAACTCAGTAGTGGAAAATAAAGTGCTGATGGGGTGCCTGGGTGGCTCAGTCAGTTAAACGTCTGACGTTGGCTCAGGTCATGATCTCGCGGTTTGTGGGTTCAAGCCCTGCATTTGGCCTCTGTGCTGAGCCTGGAACCTGCTTCAGATCCTGTGTGTGTGTGTGTCTCTCTCTCTCTCTGCCCCTCCCCCACTAGCACTCTGTCTCTGTCTCTCAAAAATGAATAAACATCAAAAACATTAAAAAGAAAAGAAAGTACTGATAATTCTAGAACATCAAGGTAGATCATCTTCCCTTCTAAATATATAGTACTGTGATCCTCTAAGTGGCCCAGGTTAAAAAATAACAAATACAATAATGACACGTTGAATCATCTTTAATTGTCTTTCTTTTCCTCACCTCCCTCCCCATATTTAAGCTATCACCTTTTTCTCTTTTTATCTTTTTAGCATTTTTTTTGTTTTGTTTTAGATACCTTCTTAATGAGACAGGATATCATTAGGTTTTGATTTTTGGCTCACTCTGAGACTAATATTAGGAGGTGAGTTTGTCCCACTTACCATCTTGCTATGAAATGTGTTGCTTGACTTCTTTTAAAATTTGTTTTAATGTTTATTTATTTTTGAGAGAGAGAGAGCAGGGGAGGGGCAGAGAGAGAGGGAGACACAGAACCCGAAGCAGGCTCCAGGCTCTGAGCTGTCAGCACAGAGCCCAATGCGGGCTTGAATCCATGAACCTCAAGATCATGACCTGAGTCAAAGTTTGTCGCTTAACTGACTGAGCCAACCAGGCACGCCGGTTTCTTGACTTTTAATTTTAGCATGCCATTTTATCTTTTCTTACTTTAATAATCCAATTTCTATATTTTGCTAACTGAATTGACATTGTTTTGTCTTGTTTATAAATGCATTCATTAAATATTTATTAAGTGCCTACTATTTGTGGGAGACACTGATTTAAGTGCTCGAATAAGCACGAACCAAACAGACAAAAGTCTCTTCCTCTGGATCTGAGTGATTTTTCTAATGGTAATTTGGATTATTTTATAATCTATTTTATATTTTATATTAGTTACCTTTAAAACTTTATATTTCATATGTAAAACTGTTTCTTAATTCATTTTATTTTTAGATAATATGACTGCCATCACCCCCATGAGGAATGGAGTTTTCATTCACATATTTGGTTGATGGTTTTAAGTGGCAAACTTCACCTATATTTCTTGATTTTTCCACTTTGGGTAACAGTTATATTCTGCTAAGCCAGACTAGAAGTTTTTATCCTCACCCTTCCTCCCTCCACTAGCCCTTCTTGTAATGAGTTTTGGTTTTATTTTATTATTTTTAAATTGTCAACATTTATAATAATTATTTTCTGTAACCATACTTGCCTATATCTTGACTTAGTGCTCTGTTCAAATAGACCCAATGACCATCATTACATTAGAGCATGACTATGATCAGTCTGTGGTTTATTGTTTTTTTCTTTTGTTTATTTGTTTTTTCAGGAAGAGCTCAAGGGTTTATTAGGCAACAGATTCTTGAATATTTGAGAATGTATACCTGTTATCAATACATTTGAATAATGACTTCATTCATTCATCTCTGGGAACAGAATCTGCAACTAAAATTCCGGGTGCCCTTCTCCTCTTGGTCTTCCTTCCTGAGAATTTCTTCAGGAAATTCAGGAAAGGGATCTGCCTTTGCAACTAGAGATTCTTCTGGGTAATTATGATGGTTTCTCCCTTCCTCTTCAGCTTACCTCCAAATGAAAGTCAAAATTACTGAGTCTAACTTGTCTCATTTCAAGTGAAATAATGTTGATGTTTTTTTCTACATCTTTTCCTTGGGATGCATAGGTATCTTCTCCATCCATTCATTCCTAAATTGGGAGAATGTCTCATTTGTTGGACATTGCATCTGTTTGCTGTTGAAGTTTTTAATGAAGGCACAAAGCAAAGTGGTTGTTTGCCTCCTGAAAGTTCTCATAGGATGACATTTAGCAAAGTTCAGCTCTTAACCTCAGCATTGTATGTTCTTAAGTCTCACTGACCCAAAGAAACAAACAAAAATTCCAGTTTTTAAAGTTATTAACATATAAAACTTTTTCATTAGCAACAAAATATTCTTATTGATATTACACAGCTTTTCATTGGAAGCACATGTGCATTGGAAGGTAATCATAATCAGAAATATAGCTTCTGAGTCTCTTGTCAAACCAAAGAAGTAATAAGTTAGATGATTTTTGGAAATTTTCTTCATAGACTTTTTTCAAAGTCTGTGAATGACCAAACACATCTAGCTCGTCATATTCTCCATTTAGATATGTTAACACTTTAAAGAGAGTCCAGCTTTTGTTCGTATAAGTTCTATCCTCTAGGGGTAATTATGTATTTGAACTTTGGTGCTACTTTCATAACAGAAGAATTGAGATTAATGATCCCAATTTTAGAGGGGAGAAAATAAAAACTTAGAGAAGTTAAGTCACTTGGTATAGGTTATATAGCTAGATGACATAATTAAACCTAGTCTGATACAAAATCTTTTTTTTTCTATTTTACCACCTAGGCATTAAAACTTATATATTGCCAAGGTTTTCATATTATTTCCTATGCTTGTTTACCTTGTCCCTTTTATTTTATTACAAGATCTTTGGAAACATTTCATTCATTCATTCATTCATTCAATCGACACTCTTCTATGGAACAACATAGCAGATAGGCCAATGTCCCTCTGATATCTCCTTGTGACTCACTTCCTAAAGGCTGCTTCCTGGAAATATCTCTTATGTTGTACCATGGGACTGAATTTCCATTTTCCAGATTGAAAACTTGTCTGATGTCACAGTCATTTAGGCTTTCTTCTGTTCCCTTTCTCACTTCTTCACTTCCCTATTAGTTTTTCTGGATCATTTTTCAAACTACAGGCATTCAAATCCTTGCCTCAAGATCTGCTTCTTGGAGAACCTAACCGAAGACCAAAAAATACTATTTTCTCATTATTGTTGAAAGATTTGATAATACACCCAGCAAAAAAAATTAAATTATCTGACTTGTAGAAGACAAAAAAATATTTGCAACTTGGAAATAGGCAAAATTGATTACTGAGTGTCCTTTCAATACATTTCTGAGCTTGACTTACCATCAACTGAGCTATTTTACAACTCTGTTGGAGCAGAGGTTAATTTGTAAATTTTGTCCAGTAGAGATCAAATAATTTCTGTCCAATGGAATAGATGGTGCCAAAGGTTATATTTTATTTCCCTGTAAGATATTAATCAGTTCTGTATGTAACCCAGCAATCCTGTTCTGACATTTCTTTATTAAGTGCCTGGTTTCACCCAACACTTTTGAACAGATTTTAACAATATACTGGTTGTCTTATTAACAGCAACAATAACGAAAAGAAGATAACATTTTTGGTATGTGTTCTTTTTATATTTGTCTGAGAGTCATATTTTGTAAACTTTGGATAATTATACTTTCACATAATGGAAACAATGAATAAATAACAATAACTCTACACACTCACTTATGTATATTCATATATATATAATATGTCACGGCTTGATAAATGTTAAAAAATAAAGCTGGGTAGAAGTTAGAGACTGATGGTTTGAGACGAAGTGGTTGAGAAGTCATCTGTGTGGAGACGTAAAGGAAGAGAGATAATGGGTTGTACCGATTATCTAAAGCACAAGCATTCCAAGCAAACAGACAAAAAAGTAGAAATGTGGAAACTCTGAAATAAGATTGTGCTTGACAACTTCAAGTAACACCAGGAAGACCACTGGGGAGAGACTGAGTGAGGTATAGCGTGGGAAAGGGGAGGGGAATGGAAGCAATGAGGACAAAGAAGTAATGTGGATCAGATCATGTGCGACCTTCTAGGAGGTGGCTTATATGCTAAGTGACATAGAAAGAAACAACTGGAGAATTTTGAGATAGCATAATGTGATCCCCTCTGTTTCTAAAGTAATATACAAGCTACATTATGGAGATTAGGGACTAGAGCAGATGCAGAGAGAATAGGAGAATTGTCAATATTCTTTTTTTCTTTTTTTTTTTTTTTAATTTTGGCAAGATATTTTGGTGGCCTGGACCCAGTGACAGATGTGATGAGACATGATCTGATCCTGGATAAATTCTGAGATAGAACCAACAGTAATTCTCCCTGATAATTGGATGTTACTTATAAGAATAAGTATCAGTCTTCATTTATTCATTCTTCACTTCTTCAAATATTTAGTGCAAGGCACTGGGTTAAGTGTACGATAAAATAGCTTTTGAAATTCATGTGGACTTTGGTTGCAGGTCTAACAAATTTGAGATTAATATGGTCATGTCACTTCAGAGACATTTTAATATTTAAAACTGCCACTTTCACAAAATGGTGATAAATGCATCAGCAAGAAATCTCATCACAGTAATTTAAACATAGGTTATCCTGACAGTCAATACTGAGCCACACTCTACTTCTCAGGGAAGATATTCATATAAAGTAACAGCAGGTTTATTTTCCATTAATGGAACAAGAATATACAAAATGAAACTTGGAGTATGAAATCTATTTACAGCAACCCTAGAAATGTGAAACCGGCATCGTAAAATTTTAGCAATTTATTTTTAAAAATCATATTGGTTTCAGAAACTGGCAGGCCATCACTCAAAATACCCTGAATCACTAACTTCTGTAGTACTTTTGTTTGGTATTGTTTAGGATAGTTTTGTTCCTCAATCACGTAAGTATCATGCATTTCATGCTAAGAATTGGCCTGTCATTTTTTCTGTCAACTAATCCTTTTTACCTTTAAAGAAATATTTGATTCATCTTCAGTAGTCAACAAATTGATCTTTAAAGCAAGATGTGCAAATCAGAGATGGTGTGAAAGATAATCCATTCACTAAAGGGAAAAAAATTAGATCTTCATCTCATAATTGGTTCTATCTTTTTTTTCAATGTAAAATTTAGTATCTTTTTAAATTTTTTTTTTCAACGTTTTTTATTTATTTTTGGGACAGAGAGAGACAGAGCATGAACGGGGGAGGGGCAGAGAGAGAGGGAGACACAGAATCGGAAGCAGGCTCCAGGCTCCGAGCCATCAGCCCAGAGCCTGACGCGGGGCTCGAACTCACGGACCGCGAGATCGTGACCTGGCTGAAGTCGGACGCTTAACCGACTGCGCCACCCAGGCGCCCCAAAATTTAGTATCTTTTAATAAAGTAATGCATGGATATAATTTCTAAATAGTAGATATACATGGGAGTATATTTATAATTTTTATCTAGGGAGGTACAGTCAAAAGGTATGGACATATATCATAACATACATTTATTCATTATGCTTATTTTTATAATCTGTGTCCCCCTATTACAATGTAATCTCTATGAGAGGTGTGATTTGTTTTTATTGTTGGTCACTGAGGTCTCCCCCACACACAAAAAAACTGTGCCTCACATATAATACACACAAAATAAAGGATGTGCTTACTTAAAAAGATGGACGAGCATTCATAATCATATCTTACTATATTTCTTGGGGAAAAAAATCCAAGAAAGAAAATTCTCTGACCTGGAATCTGGATACATATGCACATTGTGAAGAACACAAAGAACAACAAAAGAGAAAGACATAAGGTCCTCCAAGGTTTTACTTTGGTATTGCTAAAAAAGATCCTCTATTATTTGAGGGCAGGACCTAACAATAGGCTAGACAGTATAGTGAAATAAAAGTCATTTGGGGTAGTAGAAGATGACGTTAACAATAATATAGCTATCATTTATTGTTTACTTTGGGCCAGTCAAGTATTTTTATGGATACTGTGGTTTTATCCCCAGGGACTAGAATTCCTGCTATATAATAAATGCTCTATAAGCATTTATAAGACTTAAATTTTCTCTTTAATTTGCAAACAACCTCATGAAGAAGGACTATACTTTTATAATCCTTTTTTCAGATTATGATATCTGCAGCTAGAGAGGTTGAGACACTTTCCCCAAATCACACAAAGAAACAATAAAATAGTCCAGAGTTACATCAAATTCTGAGATGAGAAACGAGGCTCTTACCCAATATGGCTGTCTCTGTTTTTAATGGAAAATAAGATAATTTCACAGTAATGAGTAATATATATGCAGTATTTTATAGAAAGACTAATAGGTAAGATGTGCAGACCTAATAAATCAGTTATTTATGTCGAGCCTTACATATTTTTACCAGTCTGAAAGGTGAGGTGTGCAGTATCGAGTGAGGTATACAGTGGTAAAAAAAAAAAAAAAAAAAAAAAAAAAAAAAAAAAAAAAAAAAAAAAAAAGTAGATGTATAATCCACAAATCTAGTGTCCAACTGATGACTGTTTAGAAGTTTAGACTGATAAGTGTGGAAAGGACACAAGATGGAGCTACTGGGGGCGTGACTGTGTACTGCAAAGGGGAGCTCTTACTCTTTCCCCACTTACAAGAGAGGACATCGCACCTAGAAAAATCAAAATAGAATCCACTATTCAAATGATAAGGAAGGGGCAATGGGAATAGGTCATACGGAAAAAAAAAGGCATGTATAAGTTAAAGTTGGAAGAAAGCAATGCTCTTGCCAGTTGATTCAGGCAGGATTGAAGTACTGAACATCGTAACCCCCCCCCACACACACACATACCCTCCCAAGTTAGATGGAAAGAAAGAATCCCAATGATAAGCTTCTCTGCAAAATAAAAATAAAAACTTATTCCAGAACGACATCAAGAGTGTCTTAGCTGGCTCCTTTAGAAAGCAAAGATGAAGATGAAGTTGATGCCAGTATATTTGAGAGGTACCGGCCCAGGGGGGTGAAGGTAAGATAAAAGAAATCAAAGTGAAACAAAGAAATATGCAAAGCAATGCAGTGTGATGTGTCATTGTTCCAGCCATGGCTTCACGACAAGCTGTGAAAAGACAGAAAGGATCTCTCAGCAGGTCTCTGCTCAGCATGTGGTTCTTCTTGAAAAGGGCTGCAAGGAAGAAGTGCCTCTCAGACTAGTCCATCAAGTACAGTAAGAAAGAGAAATGTATCTGTCCAATGTCCTTTTACCTTTCACTTCTCATTTGTCAAGATACAACTCCCAAACAACTGGGCTGCATCTAGTCCCTTTGTTGCTAAGAAGCCAGGAACTTTGAGGTGTTTTACCCAAGACGAAGAGAAGATTGATGACCCAGTATGAGTAGTATGCCAAGAAGACAGAAAAATTTTAAAAACTCAGAGTATTTGAGGAGACATATAGTTTTCGTGTCCCAATATGAAAGAAGATAGGTCAAAATAATACATTGCTTTGTGCTGTCTCTTTACCCTCATCTCATGTAACGCTTTGAGTAAAAGAGGGAAGACCTCAGAAAAGGAGTTTGCCCTAACATTACTTTAGGACAAAACAGAAATGCTTGGGATAAAACAAAACTAAGAGTCCAACCCAAGCAAAGGTGTGGCAAATCCAGGTGAGACCGAGGTCAGTATCAATATCCTAAAAGTGGGACCTAAGGAAACATTGATAGGTAAACTTGAGAAACAAAGAAAAAAATCAGTGAGTGCTGTGGTAAAAGCTGGGATACATGAGGAATAGAATAATGTGTCAAAAAGGTGATTAAAAAACAGGCTCCAAACCTAGGAAAAGAGCTAACTGGATGGAGAATGGGCACTGTTGAATCCAAGAATAGGAGCAGAAGGGAGGCAAATATACGACATGACTTCTCAATGAAGTTTTTCTTTTAATAATATCTATGATAATAACATTGACTGACATTTATCCCATTCTTATTTTCCAAGCTTTATAGAATCTTTATCTCTATTTTGGTATTTATGAGGCAGGTACAGTTACCACCCCACTTTACAAATGAAAAAAAAAAGCCAAAGAAAAGACCATCAGAATGCCCAGATTGCATAGCTGAATAAGAAACAAAGCCAAGATTTTGAACCCAGGTAGATAGGCTCCAGAGTACGTAAGGAAAAGGGGTGGTAGCCGCCACCAGCAACATGGAAGGATATGACAACTCTAGCTTCCTGTTTTCCAAGGTGGACACTCTGTTATTCCCTGTGAAGCTCTTTAGAAAGCCCAGGAAGGCAGTCTTGGATCATACTCTGTGCAGAGCTGATATGAGTCTAAAAATAGGAAATACATCTCTCCAACTCATTTAACATAAATTCAACACACAAATTCTCAAACTGACCAAATTAATTAAAAAAGGATTCCAACTTATTTTAATGACCATGAATTCTCAGGGGAATCTTCACATTGAAATATATCATATATGAAATGAAATCACTTATTGACAAAATGTCCAACACTCTTCACAATCACAAACACTGAGAAGAAAATGAAGAACTTGAGAAAACCTCCCCATGACTTAGAAATTCTTATTATTCAGATAAGTTGGAGTAATCAACAATTGAGAGAAAATATAAAATGTAGAGTTACACTAAGAAAATATTTCAACCAAGAGCACACTGTATACATGGTACATTAGCCAACTTAACAATAAATTATATTAAAAATAATAAAAAAGAAAATATTTCAGTATCACAGCGGTAAGGCTACCATTTTAATTCCTGCCCTCTCAAAGATTTCACTATTTTTAGGTTTTTGCCATGAGAAGGTAGCTTCTCTTTTATATAGAGTACATCAAATGAAAATTGTAGTGCATTTTATATAAAAGATAAACCATTATAACTTTGCTGGAATGCCTCTATCCAGAATGTCCAGGCATCTTTATAGAAACAGAGCGTCTGCCATGTAAAAGTAAATGCATCTGGGCTGCATTTAGGATTTTTGTTTCAAGATACTATACTGAGATATACTATCTTTTTTACATTTATTTATTTTTGAGAGACAGAGTGAGACAGAGCATGAGCTGAGGAGGGGCAGAGAGAGGAGACACGGAATCTGAAGCAGGCTCCAGGTTCTGAGCAAGCATTCAGCACAGAGCCTGATGGGGGACTCGAACCCACAGTGAGATCATGACCTGAGCCAAAGTCGGACACCTAACCGACTGAGCCACCCAGGTGTCCCTGAGATCTACTATTTTAAATATTTCTTGAATATATTTAAAATAAGATAGGAGTATGCTTTACAGGGACCTTGATTTTGAAACCAATTAAATATAAATTGGCTTTCTCACTTACATAGAATTATTAGAAGATTGCCTGCAATTTAAACTTCATCAGGTGTTGATCTGAATATTTTAACTTCAAAGCACTAATAATCACTTATAAAAATCTCTTTACGAAATTTTTCTCTTTTACACTTTGAACAAAAAGAGTGTTTCTCTTTTGAAGAAAATACTTTAAGAACAAATATGAATGTCTGCTTCATGTTGAAAATAAAACCAATGCAAAAATCCAAAGCCCCCATGAAACTAAAGGTTTATTTGAAGAAAAAGTAAAAGTGGGTGGGAGAAACCCAATGTGTACTCATGTATTCCTGGCCTCTTTCCTTTAATCTTACAGAATGACAACTAACAGAGACACCTGTCTTCTCTGAAGGAAAAAACAAAAACAAAAAAACTTTTAGTCCCAAATTTGAGATATCCACAGAGCTTTCACCAGCCATTAATGTTTGTGTAAATGCCTTTTGGAATGACTTGCCCATCTAGGGTTACAAATGAGCAAAGCATTTAAAATATGGTACCTTTTACTTAAAGCAAATATCATGTTAATGACTAGATGAGAATTGATGAAAAGTTCTTATTACATTTTTGTAAGAAATATCCACCGTACTGTGTACAGCTGACACAAAGTCATACCCCATCTCCAATCGGTAGCTTATCTTTTTCCCTGTTAACACCTCTGCAAACTTTTCACTCGCTTCTCTCACTCACCTTCCCTTTTCTCTTTATTCTTCCATCCTCTGGACATTCCTAGCATCCAATCTCTCCGGCGATTTTGTAGTTAAACTATATGGCAAATATTAGCTACTTTTTCCTCTAACATATTTCAGCAAATTCAAGAAATTGGTTAAGTATTCCCATTAACGAATCAAGTAGTATATTTAAGGTGGGTGGGAGTTTATGATATATCACTCCATTTCCTAGTTACTGCTTTTGTCCAAGGAAACCTTTGTAAATCATTTTTTTAAATTTTCTAACAAAGTGAAATATCAGGCTCAAAATAATCAGAACTTGATTTCTTTTAATCCTGAAGAAAAAATCCAATTGAGATATCTACTGTATTGACTCTAATCTTCATTGAAAATTTACTATGAAAGTTTTAAGAGTTTATGTGTGTAAACACAGTTAATTCTCATAACAACCTTCTTAGGTAAGTACTATCATAATCTTATTTTACAAATAAGGATAATATAATACAGAAGGTAAAGTAAAATGCCTAAGTTTACATAGCTGGTAAATGCTGGAGGACTCAAACCCAGATCGTTTGCCTCAAACACCTCAGGTGTTGACTGCTATTCTATATTACCTTTTATTCCTGCGTTCTTAGCCACAATACAGGCAGAAAAATTAATACTGAAAATAAATGTCACAAACACGGATGCCAAACAGTTCTGCAGACCTTGTAGAAATTATATACAGTTGTGTTTTTTACAGACATGAATAGAGCTCTTTACCTATTAAGATTGATGTTTAAATAAACAAATTTGGCACTTTATATTTTTATATTAATATGAAGTAGGCTCATCTTCTAAATGGTATTTAAAATAAATACAGTTTTTTCTTTCTGTAAGTTTCTGCATTAAAAAAAAAAAAGATGATTTATGTCTTGAAGAGCTACCCAGGTGCTTTTTATGGCTGGGTTTCACATTAAGAAAACATTTGCCATGGAAACATCTGGAAAACAGATCACGCAGACAACATTTTACTCAGGGGAATATACTTAATTCAGTTGCTCTTTTTTAAAATGGGCCACCCTGTTCATGCCAACTGTATGCATTTAACACATATGAACCATAAAAATGTCTCATGCTTAAGCAATCAGCTTTTCATTTCTCTTAAATATTTTATCTGCTGGCTCGATTATATTCCACAGCCAAGGCCTTTCCTTTTCCTACTATCTTCCTATTCCTAACTCTGCTCTGAGATAAAGCATGGCTACGAGTCCCCTTCTCATCGGCCATGAAATAAGTAGTTAATGCCCAGGAGAACCTGATAAATCATAAGGAATAGGCCCAAGAAAGAAAATGTCCATGTGGCCATACTTTGGTGTCTAACTCAATAGCAACATATGAAGAATAAGAAAGTTAGGTCCAAAACAATGGTTCTTAACTGTGAATAGTAGAAGAAATGACTAGAGAGAAAGCACTCCTCCCTCTGATTCATAAATTTGGAAGGGACTCAGTAAGTGTGTATTTGAACAAGTTTCCCAGGTGATTCTGATGTACTACTAGTGAAAAAGCATTTCTATAAGTCAGTGTTTCCAAAAATTGCTTAATGATAAGAGTGGTCTAAGTTGCTTGTTAAAAATACAGGCTGCCGGGATGCCTGGGTGGCTCAGTCGGTTAAGCGTCCAACTCTTGGTTTTGGCTCAGGTCATGATCTCATGGTTTTGTGAGTTTGAGCTCTGTGTCGGGCTGTGTGCTGGCAGCATGGAGCCTGCTTGGGATTCTCTCTCTTCCTCTCTCTCTGCCCCTTCCCCACTTGTGCTGTCTCTGTCTCTCTCAAAATAAACAGGTACACTTAAAAAAAAAATACAGGTTGCCAAGGCCTTCATCTGGGGAATCTGAATTAAATAAATTTGGGGGTGTGGAAGAGGACTTTTCAGCCACACTTCAGAAACATTGCACCAAATCAGTATTTTACTACAGTGCCCTGAAAGATACATTACAAAGAAATGACTGTCTTGTGAATCATTGCATATAAGAATCCCCTCCTTGAATATTCCCAAACATGGATTAACATAATAAAGGTCCTTAAAAGTCTTGCTAGTAGCATAAAGTTCTTAATATTGTTTGACTTACATTTTTACTATGAAACACATTTTCTCGTCTGGCAGTCTCAATATTTCTGAAGAATTAATGTTCTTAAATCCATACTTTGGAAAATCATGCTAGTTCCTAAGTATACATGCATAATCCCACCTAAGTAAAGTTGCAGCCAGCACACATAGTCCAATTATACAAATTAGAAAAAGACAGTCCATTTGGGTGGAGAATTGAGATAAGAATTGTAATAAGATTGATTTTCTAAGCATTTGAAATACAAAACCTCTTTCCTTTGGGATTTTAGCCCCTTACTGTTTTTTGAACTGTGTGCACAACCTGCACAACTATCCACTGTGACCCTGTTTCTAAGAGCAGAGGAAAACGTGGTTTTTAATGAAATACGAATACCCTGAAAGAATGTTTGCCCTCAGTCCCACCTTTGCAAGAATGTGCTATAACATCACTGGCACAGAGTCAAAGTGTATAACGTGTTCAAGCAGGAGTCAAGTTGTAGTCACGGGTACACTAGGTGTGAGTCCATTATGGGAACAGGCCAGAGTAAAGCTGAAACATGAGTATGTAAGATGTTGAGCCCATTGTGGGAATAGGCAGAAGTCAAGTTGTCAGTGAATATACTAACTATGCGGAGACTGCTGGTTGCCTCATAATGCTTTTTTCCCCTCTCCCGTTCTATGTGACAGAGCTCTTGATTTTCAGTTCGGTAAATGACCATCTGGAACAAATTTTATATTTCCCACACTCCTTTGCTTGGAGTTTTGGCTATAACACTAAGTGCCTGCCAATGACAAATAAATAAAAACTGTATGTACAAGTTCCAGGCAATGTTCTTAAAAGGAGACAGAACACCCTTACCCTTCTTTTCCTTCCTTTCTGTTAGATAAAATGCAAATGAAAGGCAACGGCATGGCCAAGAGTGGACCCCTTGGAAAATCAAATGAGCTTAGGAATGGAGGCTATACAGAACAGACTAACAAAAGGGCCTGGGTGCCTGACACCACGGACAGCCATACCACCTGTCTCTGGACCACTTACCTGCAGACTGTGTTGTGAGAGAGAAAATAACTTTTATTTTCTTTAAGACACTGTTATTTGAGTTTTTCTGTCACTTGCAGTCAAATTCAATCTTAAAAAATTCAATATGTGTGGTTGATGTGAATTCCCAAGCCAAGTTATTGTAATTGTTAAAGATTATCTATGCTGCTTCTTGCTTTCAATTAGCAACACTAATTAAAACCTGATTTTGCTTCTATAATGCTGTCTAAACTTAAAATACCTTTTACATATTTTTATATGCACTGTTTCATGACAAGACAAAGTGTCGATCTGAGCAGCCTCCTAAGATTCAAGAACCTTAAAGTCAGAAAAAAAAAGAATCTGTACTATGTATATTATTTCAACTTTGAAATCGGATATTTCTGATGAAAAGGAAGATTAATATATTCTTACAGTAAGTATTTTTCTAGATTCTTAATTTATACATTGGTATATAGAAAGAAATATGACACAATTGTCACATTTAACAACCACACAGCCTCTAGGAAAACAGCAAGTAGAAAAATCACTTATAATACAGTGTGGTAAGTCCTAGCAAAGACTGAATTAAATATATTTCAGTAAATAATAAACTAGCACAGACTGAGTTAAGCATATATGTTAATTAATATCATAGCAAGAAACATATAACAAATTAATGTGTTTCATATATCCTACCAATTGTACACATATTTTCAATGTTGCCTACTAATACATATCTCTAGTATAATTCATTTATCTTTAACTTTTGTTGCTTATTCTTTACTTGAAATATCATATTCCACTAAGAAATTTGACAATTTTATGTAGACTAAAGGAAGAATACTATAAAATCTTGCTGAACAAATTTGACTATATATATATATATACGTATATATATATATTCAAATATATATTTATATATATGTAATATGCTTTTCATATATACATATACATACATACCTATATATCCTACACTTTAACATTTATGAGGTACTAATCTGACATTCCTCTCTTTTCCTGGGAATACTTCCTCTTCTACTCCATTCACACAAATCTATGTCATGTTCTTCTATGACCTCATTTTCCTAAACATAGGTAATTAATGGTTACTCAGGGTGACCCAATCAGATACATTTCCGAAGAGTTTGGAATTTGAGACTAGAGAATGACAATCTCAGTCACTATTCCTGTACTCATGGAAGCTGTGAGTTGTAAAACTCAGATTGTCAAAGGTCGTATTTCTCTCCATGTGAAGAGCACAAGTTCTCAATGAGAGGAAGTGATGCTAAGAAGACCAAGAAAAGTATGATCAACAGAGAAAGAGAGAGTTCTGCAACATTCAGTTTTTGGTTCTAACTCTTCTTGAGGCCCAGATGAAATCACTGTCCTGCCAGTGGCTAGAACACTCAGTTTCTTTGGAATCGATGGACTAATCCATATCCCCTTGTGCTGAAGTTCCCTTTATTGGGTTTAGATGATTCCAAATAGGTTATATCATGGTCCAGTAACAGACAACCCCCAACTGTAATGGCTTAAAAAAAAGATTTATTTATCTCTCATATTTCATAACAATCATGGATTGGCAGGGAGAGCTTTGCTCATCAGAACCAATTGGGAGCTCAAGTAAATGATATAGCCAGTAGTCATGCCAGAGAGAAGTGAGAGAGCTTTAGAGGGTCTCACAGTAGCAAATGCTTTAAACCCAAGTCAGAAAGTGAAACACATCATTTCCATTTCCAACTCCTTGTCCAGAAGTGGTAATATAACCCCAACCAACCGTAAGAGGCTAGGGAGTATAGTCTGGCCACATGTGCAGAAAGGAGGAGAATGGGAAATAACACATTAGCAACCGGAGTCCTAATTAATATAGCAGTGAACTTTTTCTTTTGCCAAGGCAAACCAAGAAAAGGGCAAAGGTGTCTGAAATATGTTGCAGTAGACATGTGTGTTTGAGGGTTTTCTTTGTTGTGCAGCCAGAATTCTCCACGTTTTATAGGTCTTGATAGCCACTTAGAATTCCAGAAAAGTAGGAAAGGGTTCTACAGGTGAAGTAGCAACATGAGATTCAGGAGAAGGATTCCTCAGATTGGAGCTTCTGAAGAAACCCAGGCTCTGTCTAAGCACTGATGATATTGTCCCTGTCCAGTTCTAACTAGGTATGGAAGGAGACATGCAAAATAAAATCTTGAGATAGCAGTGAGTGACTGGAATGATGGTTTTCCAGTGTCACCAGGAATGAGACCCTGTGTCTTTCTGCTTGCTCATATTTAGCTCTAGGCATTGCACCATATGACAGGCAGGAGTATGGGTCAAAGAGGCTAGATTAGCTGTTTTCTTTCTTAAAGAATCTTTTATCAAAGCTCCTTCTGGCAGATGTCACATACATTTCATTGGCCAAAACTTTGCCCTAAGGGAACATGGAGAAGAAAATTTTAGCCTTCCAGCCTCTGTAAGTTTAAAACACTGTATCTTGCACAAGTGTTTGTATGTAAATGTTAGAAATTTATGTTCTCATTGGGAACAAAGGAGGGCAAGGACATTTTGCTTAAAATTACTACCTATCTGTGGGGGAAGAAGGACCTGAATGTCCTTGAAGAAAACATATTTGTAGTATTGACCTTACAGATGATTCAATGATGTATTTTTGACATCTGGCAATTTATGGATTTTACTAAATTGATTCCATTATTGGGACACAGGTGCATTACAAGATAAATAAAGTATGAGATAGAAAATAAAATGCAAAGATGATTTCTTGGTTTAGCTAATTTTATTATTTTGTAGAAAACTGAATTGACAACAATTTATTGGCTTCTGGATAATATCAAAGATTTTAGTGAAAGGTTCTTAATAGTTAAATTGCTGATGGTAGATTGTATTATTTCTTCATGGTTCTTCCTTCCTTTCCCAACCTTGCTCTGATTCACGGTTGTGATATATAACACTCTACCCCACTGCCTTTGGGCTTGGACATGTGAGAAGTGACAATATGCTGGTTCCATTCAGAACCAATGATAGGTATCATGTGTTCCTGCTGGTCACTCTTTCGCTTCCACTATCTAACTAAAGAAAGCATGCCCAGGGGCGCCTGGGTGGCGCAGTCGGTTAAGCGTCCGACTTCAGCCAGGTCACGATCTCGCGGTCCGTGAGTTCGAGCCCCGCGTCAGGCTCTGGGCTGATGGCTCGGAGCCTGGAGCCTGTTTCCGATTCTATGTCTCCCTCTCTCTCTGCCCCTCCCCCGTTCATGCTCTGTCTCTCTCTGTCCCAAAAATAAATAAAAAACGTTGAAAAAAAAATTAAAAAAAAAAAAGAAAGCATGCCCAAATGGTGGCTGTTCCTTTAGCTGGGATCCCAGGACGTAAGATATGTGGACCAAAACTAAACAAAGCCCAACCATGTTCAGCCAAGTCCTGTTGAACTACCTTTGATGAGCAGTCCCGTATTTATTGTTGCACTCCACTAAGATCTGGGAGTTGTTCAATGCCACAGAAGTAACTAATAGACCTCCCACTTCACATTTTCAGGTAGAGTCACAGAAGCTGTTGATAGGACTGGAAAAGTGATCCAAAAATATGTATGTGGTGCCTTTCTGGTATGCAACTGATCTCTTAAAAAAGGACCAAATCACCTCTGAATAACTATAAACTTAAATGACAGATGTACTGCCTTACAACAAGATTAGAACAACCTATATGGGGGAACCTGGGTAGCTCAATCATTTAAGCACGGGACTCTTGGTTTTGGCTCAGGTCATGATTTCATGGTTCATGGGTTCAAGCCCCACGTCAGGCTCTGTGCTCTGTGGAGCCTGCTTGGGATCCTTTCTTTTTGCCCCTCCCCTGCTCATACTCTTTTAAAAATAAAAAATTAAAACTATGTTTGAAAAAAAAAGCCTATATGGAAGTATGGGCCTCATGACCTGACATCAAGAGAAGTCAAGGCTTCCTCTTTACCCACTCAAAGAAGAAAAATTTTGACATAAGGACAAAATGGAGATTCACTTAGAAAGTGGTCAGACAAGTATTTAGACCCAAAGCCTTACCTCGTAGTTACGATAAGCATACATTTGCCTTTACTAGAGTATTTCATGCATGCCAATTAAGGGCATATCAGAAATGGCAAGTATTTTAGGATCCTGGCTATAGTTTGCTTTATGTACAACCAAAACAACTTTATAAGCTGGTGTTAGTGTTGTAATTACTACCAAGTAAATTACTACCAAATGATAGTCATCTCAATACTCAGAGTTAAAACACAGACAATGCTGTGAGACAAACCTGGCTAGACTCCTGGCTATACACGTGCTGTGTATGCTCTATTAAGTGCCCATCACAGTGACTGTCTCCTCATAGGTTCTCAATAAAACATTTTGTGGGAATGAGCGAGGATACTTTGTAAGTTATTTAAAGTCTCTAAGTTTCAGTTCTCTCTTTGTAAAATGGATACTGACTGTCCAGAATTGAGAGGAATTAGTGAGGTGTAACATCTTACTGTAGTGCCATGCACACTGAAAGGACTCAATACATTACAGTGTTGATTTTGCTGTTTTGCACCATTATTATAAAGTTAAAGGTATGTAGGTCAATGCTATATATAGTATGCTTCCATTCACCTACTGACCTGGGGGAAACTTGAATCTTCGAAATTTCTTCTTTGAGTCAACATAATCTTTACTGTTACAGAAGATCCGGTCGTTACGTAGCACAGACAATTAAGCTGACATGTAGGATTAACTATAACCCATATTATAGTAAGTTTAAATGCAGACTATGTGAGCTGGTAAAGTATAATTTATTAAAGAAAAATGTGATTTTATGTACTTTCTTCCACCTTTTGTTTAACATAAGCCATCATGACCTTTCTCAGATCCTACAGGCAAAGTTTAAAATACTTCATTAAGGGTTTTGCTTTATCTAAAACCAAAACATTTTGGTAAGAGGTCATAATTTAGTATGAAGCTTAAACTTAAATAATTTGACCTTTGGTACCTTTCCTTTCCTTTGGTCAAGCATCCCATCATGTAAGGACATTGCAGTCGCTGGTAAGTATCAGGCAATGGAGAATAGGGACATAGATTCCACACTTCTTATTTCTCTGTGAACACAGAAACGAGCGCCCTATTTTTCATGACTTGCTACATTTGAAAGAACATAATGTTGTTTATTTAAACTTAATTATAAAGATGTAAACACTATCATACTTCAATAAATATAAATCTAAAGTGTCATTTAAAAAAAAAAACACTGTCCCATGTACCACTAAGAAATTTAAAATTATTCCTAATCAAACTATGACATACAATTACTTGTCAAGTCAGATAATGATTTATGTTAAAATGTGAAGAACTATGTGTATCTCAGAACTGAATATTATATTTTGCTAACTTGGAAAATGCAATTTAACCTGAAGACAGTAAAAATATCTCCATTATTACAAAAGTTATTGAGTGGGAGGAAAAGAAGTTTAGAGATCGGACAAACTGGGATTCAAATTCTTAACCATTTTTTAAGTTAGTAGTATGACCTTCCCCATGTTCCTTACATTTTTAGTTGAGCCTCAGATTTTCTATTCTATACAACAGAAATAACTTCAACCTGTTTTCTACGGTTGGTCTGAACACTGGATGAAATTATATATATGAAAGCATAAGCACAATTCATGGCACACAGGAACAATTAAAAAACAGTTTCTTTCTGTCACGTGAAAGAAGGAATATAGACCAAGACCCAGCTGACCTGCCTGCTCCTTGTTCCCAAGCTAGTATTTCATCAACACATTTGTCATTATCTTGTAAGACTTATGTGATGCTTCCTATGCCATGGACATAGTCTCCATTAATTTTCCTTAACGTTATTACTTTATGTAGTTTCTCTCCTTTTCCTTTTTTTTTTTTTTTTTTTTCAGTTTTGGACTATACAGCTTTGTTTGCTTCACAGGTTTTCTCTGTTTTATCCCTTCAGAGCTTGATGATATTTATACAGCATCTGTTCAAATTTGCTTTCTTGCCCAGCGACTATCTGCATTTTACCTGTGCTGTTATAAATTTCCTCCAAAGCAATGGTAAGGTTAAATTCTAAGGGAATTGTCATCTTTTGCTACATATGTTTTGGTTAGCATACAACATCGGTATCTTCAGCGATGAGTAAGAAGTTTCAACATCTTTTAATTCTCATAGAATCATATCATTTTAGAGGTATGCCAGACCTTATTAGGGAATCCATTTCACGAATAATTTTTGGCAGCCAAATCCTTTCACTCAATTGAAAAGGAAACAAATCCAAAAAGATTATGTGACATGTCAAACGTTATAAAAGAAGGCGGCCTATCTCTCATGCCTTTAAGACCCAATAAGAAAATTGTCAAAATATGGAAGAATGGAGAACAACTAATTCCAATATGCCTGGTTTGGACCAGTAATAGAAACCCAAGATCTTGTAGAAAAGGCTAGTGCATCTTAAAGCATTTGTACATGGGTTTTTAGAAGGTAACTTCCTTGGAGAATACAAAGTACTTCATTTTTAAAAGAGATAGTGTGGGGAAAAAACATGTATTGGAAAACATAAAGTCTGGATCCTTTTTATAATGCAATTTCAATCTGTTCCTAGGCAGCAACAGTTCTTTACTGCCTAAAACAATTTCTGCCAACAGAATCCACCAGACAGAGCATGCACACTTTCATTTGCATTTTCTTTTCCCAATTCCAAAGAACTCTCTCTGAGCCTATAACAAACCAATTGATGGTGAGGACAAGTAGGCAGTTCAAAATTCTAAATTAATTCAGATACTTTTCAAGTAATGTTTTAAAATAATAAATTAGATTAAAAAAGAGAAAAGAATCACTTTTTTGCAATATCAAGCTGAGTCCAGAACTTGTAGAAATAATTCAACAAACCCTAGATAGAAATAAAGAAAACAACTGCAAAAGAATCCGAAAGAATGAATGACTAAAAGGAGCCAAGTCCATAGAATTACTGGATTAGAACGTTGTATTGCTCCAAACCAATTACTAAACATTTGTTTAAATTCAGTGAGTTAATTTTAATTATGTTTGTATAAGGAAAGACATTTCAATGCAATCTTTGGAACAAATTTTTTTGCTGAATTTTGCTTCTATTTCTTTATATAGTAGTGCTCTTGAAATGGCAGAGCATATATATTTTTGGTGACTGTTGTTACAGAGAATTACATTTTAAATTTGTAGTTCCTACTATGTTGAAAGGTCAAGAGAACAAGTAAATTCAGAGCACTTTCTTTTGTTTGGAGAGAAATCACTCCATTCTTTTCAGCACATAAAATTAGCATCCTGTCCCAGGGAAAGAGTATAATAATAAAGCAGTATTCGGACTGAACAGTGGGAATCCCACCTTTTACCAAATACTATGCAATACTATTCTAAAGCTGTTGAAAAGATGAAACTGCAAAAGGGATGAAGAAGGATCTTAAACAAAAAAGATAAAAATCCTTTACTTTGGGGATTTAGGGTTATTAGAATATTTCTGATGGATTGACATTGGTCTGGAATAAGTTTACCTGAAAGAAAACAAAACCAAGACTCTCCCCAAAAGACAAGTTGACCAAGAAAATGCTGAGCCTAGGTTTATGCCCATCAAAGACTAAACTCCTATAAGGGCAGATAAACAGTGGACAAGTACATGGATAAATCTGCACCCCTTCCCTGACATGGCCATCATAGAGTCGTGAGTTTGCTTAGAAGGAAAAGACTGTGTGACTGTAAATAAAGAGCCAAGACCTGTGAATTAAGGCATGTATTGGTCAGAATGAGCTGGAGGACAGGCCCTCTTTTCCTTCACTGTCCATAGTTTAAATATAAGGTCAGACACTTTGTGTCAAGTAAGTGTTTTAGATAGAAATGCTGTGCCATAGAGCTCAGTTGAAGAGTCCTCACCATTAGGAGATTGATCTAGTTAAGGGGAAGAGGTAAAATGTGACTTACACTTAGGGCTAATTCTCAGGTTATTTCCATTGGCTTCACATTCCAATGGCAATCATGATGACAGTAGTGAGCATAGAATCACTTTGGATTGGCCAGATAATTGCTGCATACATCATTTTGGTAACATGCCAAGGTAGTGGATGATTCTGAAGCAATGGTGCTTTCCAGACAGCATGTATGCAAACTTCTACCTTCCCTGTGAGTTCTAGCTCCATTCATGATGCTGACTGATGAGGACATAATGGTGTGAGTAAACAACTTGGAGATTTGAGATTATTAATAGGAGTGCCAACCCACTGAAGAAGAGAGGGATAAAGGAGGCTCAAATTAGTTTTGATTTAAATAATAATAATAATCTATGAGCTAGAAAATTGGGTCATATTAATTGCATATAAAATAAAAATGAAAGCACTACCTTATGGATGGAAAGATATGTGGAAAGGAAAACATGAATGCAGGTAGTTTAAATTAATGGGAGAGAAAACCTATGAAGATACGGAATCCTTTATCTTCTAATGGTGATTAACTTTCCAGGAGTGGATCTTGATTTCCCATAATTACTATTTTCTAGCAAGTTCCAAGCTTCTAAAAGGAAAAAAAATCTGGTATTAATAAAACCTTTATAATCATAGATCTGTGGAGGCAACCTTTCCCTGTAATAGGCAAGATAATAATTTTTTTAGGCTTTGTGGGCCATACAAATCTTTGTTGCTACTAAATTAAGCCATTTTAGCTTGAAAGCCACCATGGACAATACTTAAGTGAATGGAATGTGGCTTTGTTTCAGTGAAACTTGATTTACAAAAATAGCAGGTAGCTGGACTTGGCCCATGTGAAGGCCATAGTTTGCAGACTCTTATGCTAGGATTGATGATGCACATATATAAAGACATATATAAAAACTTGCTAAAGTTTTGAACACTGCTTAGATTACGCTAGCCTTTTAAAAAACAACATTTATTAAATTTCTATGTTTAAGTTATTATGCTTCCGGCTAGAGATAAAAAGTAAAATAAGATATTGTTGCTTCTAGGAGGACCAAAAGCAGGAAGAAAGGTACTGATATGGAAAAGTATAGGGAAGACTGGCCAAATCAACCTTATGTGTGCATATGTTACCCCAATGCGCTTGGACTGTTTTCTGTAGTTAATAATGATAATGATCATAATAAAAATGATGATCATGGTAAACATTTATTCAAGACTAACTAGGTCAATTCACAAAACTTGATTTCTTAAAACTTACTGCATAATCGATTTTCTGAAATTCTGATGACTGATTTACTGGAAAGGGTTTTAAGTGCTTTAACAGGAATATTCAACTTCTGATACTGAATATATTCAACATCCATAATTGCATAAGGGATAGTGTAAAGCATGCTAATTTTTTTCCAAAGCATTTTGGGACTTCTTTGTCAATGTCTTAATATTTACCTTTTAGCACTTATAGAATAATTAACTAATTTTTTTATATCTTGTCAATTTCATACTTAGGACATAATATTTGAGATGCATTCTTTATACTGGGTGCAAATTATTTATCTGTTGACTCTCATCTCTAAACCAAACATCCCATACTCTGTGACATATGCACTAAGGCTCTTAACATTCCTTCCTCTCCCTAAACTGGCTCCCCATTAGGGTGCAATAGAGAAAGAAAGCAAGGTAAGAGGAGAAAATTGAAGCTTGCTACTTCCTGCTTTCTCCCTGCTTTCTTCCTATTCCTCTCATGGTTCTTCAGCCCCACAGGATCAATTCTTTCCAGTAGCAGCACTTGAATCCAGTTTGCTGTTTTCCTGGCACCAACCAGAAGTAAATAGTTCAGTATTACAACTTTCCTCAAGAAGTGGTATTTTAGCAATGGTTTCTAGACTTATTTGGTTATGGAACCCTCTGGGGGAACATCTTATTCAAAACATATTCCACAAAATACACTTACTCTTGACAACATGATCAATGTATGTTCAATAATAATGTTCACTGTGTTCATTGAGGGCCTACTCTTGGGAGAAACTGTTCTAATCCAGAAACAGGTAGGTACTATCTTCATACCAAGTTCACACATTAAAAAAACTGAGGCAGGAGGGCTTATGTAATGCTCCTAATCAAAGAGCTATCAAGTGGCAGAGCTGGGATGCAAGTCCAGAATATGAAAACATAATGGATGTGGAGCATAAAAAAGAGAGGAGGGCAAAATGGCTGTGTTATTTATCCACTGCTGCATTGTAAATACCCTCATCCTAGTGGTTTCCAACAACAGCACTTATTTGGCTGTTAGATCTGCAAGCCCATTGGGAGATGGCTGATGTAGGATGGCTTTGCTCACGTGTCTGCATTCACCTGATGGGAAGCTGTGAGTTAGTTTTACTGTTCTTAGCGGGACTTTCTCATGTGTCAGGGGCCTTAGCGTGAATCCAGGGATGCTACCACAGTGATAACTGAAGATTTTGCTTGAATGCTCAATAAGATGGTAACCATTAAGTAAGATATCTAAAACCATTAAATAAGATATCTGAAACTATTTGAGGGGTGAAATGAGTGGAAATATTAGTGTTGATTGAGACATACATAAATTTGAAGTAAGATAGGTGGAGATACCTCACAAGAAGTTAAATATAGGTCTAGAGGTTGACTATTTTATACCATAAAATAGTTAGAAATGGGAACATGGAAGTTAATTTAAAAAGCCATGGGTTTATATGGTATCATTCATGGAGATCATGTAGAGAAGTCAGGACCATTCTGAGACTGTCAATAATTCTATTTTATTTTGCTTCTTATACTTAGGTAACCTAAGTAATGACTGTCAACAAAAAGACCATTTCATATCATTGAGGTTGAGAGGTAAGTATTGGTGTCATATAGTTCTTCTGCAATATTAGATGCACTTTACTCTTAATTTTTAAGGAAAAAAAAACTAATGTCTTCTACAGAGAAAGAAAATAGAGAGAAGAAGCAGAGATGAAGTGATCGTCAATTGCCAATGTCTATATTATAAGAGAAATACAAGTGACAGGAAAGAGCAAGCTTTCATTTGCCTAGGAATAGCTTCCTAACATTGAGAGGATGACAGTGATGTGTCTAGACTCGAGGGCAATATTTGTAAGGTTTGTAAGTGATACTTTGGGGATTCAAGGGAATGTATGAAGTGATTTCTTACGGTCTGCAGTAGCACCATCATTCCAGAAATACAATGTATTCAAGGACCCTAAGAAATGTATCTATCACCAGTTTTGTGTAATACACAGCACACTTAGAATCCAAGTGTCAATAAGTATTCTTGCCATTTCCTAATTCAAACCTGAAGCATGCGATTTAATTTAAGTAAAGATTAATAACAATCACAAAAATCAATATACATTTTAAGTATATGAGAACATTTTAACAACAGGCCTCACCATTATTTCTCACAGTTATATAACCCTTTTTTTAAATGATTAACATATATAATACCAAAAAATCCAACATTTTTTGGTGTGGCGAGAATAATATTCAATGTTTTTTTCTCTTTTAACATTCTTGAATTTGGCTGTCCTTATCAATAATATTCTAGATGCATGGCCTTGCCTCTTTGAAGGATCAAAATTATGCAACATATATACAAAGTGAAAGAGGGAGTAAAATTCTGGTTTTGCAATCTAGAGTCAAATTTCTTGCCCATAACAAAACAATACATTAGAAAATCAGACTAGGTTGAGAAAAAGAGAATGTAAGTTATTTTAACTGCCTTTTACATAACAACATTCAAGCTTGCCCACTACAGCATGGATTTTACTATCTATAAACTAAAGACAGAAGGAATGCAGAACATGACAAAAAGAAAGGTTGGTGAGGGAAGCACATTTCTTGGAGCTCTGAGCATTGTGAGAATGAGAAACAAGAGAGAAGAGAGTGATTTGGGAAGTGGACGGTTACAACTCTGTGCCTGAGCCTCCTCAGCATGTCAGATAGTGATTGGAAAACTATAACAAAAAGACCTTTTGGTCAGTTTTCCCTTAAAACTGTGGGGCAAACCACCGTGTTGGGTGGCACAACTCAAACCTGGGGGGTGATGCCCCAGCACAGCCAAGAGACGTGTGTAGATAGATGAGCATGAAGCATCACACCTGAATCTCCACGGTCTGCACGTAGTCTAGACATGTCATGCTTCAGTGAGACAAAGCAGAGTTCTTGAGATGGCCAGGAGATCAGGACACAGAGACAAAAGTGCAGGGACTTTGTGTCAGAGACAAACAGTGGAGACCACAGACGTTTGTGATGAGAACCAGCGGGAAAAGCCAGACAGAACTAGTTGTGTACCTCAGCGGCCGTCAGTCAGACTAGATTTGCCATAAGGAGTCGCAAAGATCAAGAAAATATGCCACAGACCTTGTATGAGTTTCCTACTGCTTCTATAACGAATGGCCACAAACTTAATGGTTTAAACATCACAAGTTTGTTATCTTAAATTTGGGGAGAACATATGTCTGAAGTGGGTCTCACCGGGATAGAACCAAGGTATTGGCAGGGCTATATTACTCTGGAAGTTTTAGATGAGAATCCATTTCCTTGCCTATTCCAGCTTCTAGAGACTGCTTGCATTCTTTGGCTCATGGTTCCTCTCCATCTTTAGCCTTTTTTCACCCTGCATTACTCTGGCTTTGACTCTTCCACATCTGTTTTACTTGCAAGGACACTTGTAATTACATTGGGCCCACCCAGATATTCCTGAATAATCTCCCTATTTCAAGGTCAGCTGATTAGCAAGCTTATTTCCATCTGCAACTTTAATCCCCCTTTGCATTGTAACTTAACCTATTCATAGGTTCTGGGTAGCAGGGTATGAGTATTCTGGGGGGCTCATTATTTTGCCTACCACGGAGCTGATGCATTTTTTTAAATCTTCAAACCAACCTACATACCTGGACACCATCTTGGAACAAAGCAGAATACAGAGAGGTAATATAAAAGACAGGCTTTCTCAAAAGAAGAATGAGTCATGCTCAAGAGACTATTTAAAGCTGAAGAGAAATGCCATTGATGCATCTCCCCTTTGCTCTTCACTGCAGCGGCTTCCACTTTCCAGTTGCTTTCCAAGGATAGAGAGAGGCTCTTGAGGAAGCTGAGATCAATTACAAAAACAAAGAAGCTAATCTTCCCTTGCATATCTGAGGAGTGAGTTAAATTTCTGAATCTGCCACATGATTGCGAATCACAATAATAACCCCTAATGATGAGCTTTAAAAACATAACGGATTTACTTGATCCCACAGAAATGCTTTAAGAAGAAACTTGCACACCATTATTTGACAGATGAGACTGTTACCTGTTAAGAGACTTGTCCATAAAACTGAGTAGCGGAGGAATCTGGAGGACCCTCAAGTGGAAAAAAAACTTTTTCTACTGAGTTTGTGTCCTCTACCTCCGTGTCATTGTCCCTGAGCAGAGGATTTAAGTAAGTTAATTTTCCTAAGAACTTGCTGTATTTATTTATGACACGTGTCCCTCCTAAACTTTCAGGAAACCCGTCACTTTAGTTACCAGAACTAAAATAGTAGAGATGGAAAGTGAAATGTCACTAATCGCACACTCTCTAGGTCCTCCGCAGAGTCTTCCTCAAACACGTATGAAACCATTAAGCAGAGAAAAGAATTTAAGAGCTAAGTACTTCGTAAGACCATGTCATAAGTGTGTTTAAGGGGAAAAGATTGATTTTAGAGGTGTTGGCAGTTTTATGAAGTTATTGTGGATGGAAAGTAAGAAAGCATTTCAGAAAATAAACTGGAAGAGAAAATTTCAAAGTCCTAAATCCAAAGAGTGGCACTGAACTGTGAAATTCAGGAGAAACATTTCCAGCAGCACATAAAAGTGTCAAAGTGGCAGTAACGGGGCTTATCATTACCCAGGTGTGTACCTGAGTCCATTAAGGTGATGGAAAGGTGGCTGCAGAATATCTGTGACGCCGGAGCACAAGAAAAGATAGAGTGCCTTTTTCTTTAATTGGCAAATCAAGAGCAAGTAAGAGAACTGCAATCCATTTTTAACCACTTCTCTTCATTGCACAAGGACTTTTACTCAAGAGTGGCAATATATCACGGGATAGAAAACAGGACCCAGATTCTTTAAGACCACCAAGGTAAATAACAGCCAGGAAGAAAGACATCAAAAATTATGTTAAAATTAATGATTCCAAAATGCAAATAGAAGCATCCTGAACTGTGATGAGAGAAGAAACTATATTTTAGTACCTATGAGGCATTATATATAATATATATATTATTATACATATATCATATACCATTTATATCAATAATATGATATATATTATACATATATAATTATATATACACACACATAGATATATATATGTGTGTGTGTGTGTATATATATATATATACACACATATATATATATATATATATATATCAATGAATATATTGATATATTGAATATTGATATATATATATATATATATATATATATATATATATATATATATATCAATGAATAGGTTTTACTAAGTAAGTCTCATTTGTTCATAATACTCTGAAGTGACTTGGGAGATATTCAGTTTCTGGGGTTTTCCTTTTCTCCAGAATTTAACTAACCTATGCATACAGTAGAAGTCAGCTGATTTGCACAAGACCTCATATGGAAGTCACTGCAGAAAGTGCCTCTTACTCTTTGAGCACATATGGTTTGTGAGCACTGCAGAATTTTCCATAGATGAGTCCTTATACAGGACCATTTTTTTACATACACATAGTTTAGGCTTAGTGGTTTTATTCATATATCACTACACATTTTTTTTCTATTTTTTGTGTTTTTTGTTTTAGTAACAATTCTAGTTGATATGTGGACAGATACCCTTCGATCCTTTTATTTATAATTTGACCACTTGAATAAAATATATTCTAGGGGCTATTTTTTTTCTTAGAAAGGATAAAGTTATATAAAATGGTTGGAGATTTTTTCTTTATGCAGAGCATTATTACATATAAAGGATTTTCAAATTGAAAACCATCCTAATGAATATAGTAATACCATTTATTTTTAAAGCTTAACATCTTTTGTTATGAAGATATTTGCAATTATACATTGATAGCTAATATTTATATAAAAGCATTAAATACACTGTCAAGTGCAAACACACACACACACACACACACACACGTACACATGGTACTAGTGTTGTCAGGGAAGAGTCATAAGAAAAGAAAAGAACATATAAGCAAAGATTTGAAGGAATCAAGTGATTGACCCAGGTGCCCATCTGGGACCGGTGGCTTCCAGGCAAAAAGATACGTTTAGTTTTTTTTGTTGTTTTTTTTTTTAATTTTTTTTTTCAACGTTTTTTATTTATTTTTGGGACAGAGAGAGACAGAGCATGAACGGGGGAGGGGCAGAGAGAGAGGGAGACACAGAATCGGAAACAGGCTCCAGGCTCCGAGCCATCAGCCCAGAGCCTGACGCGGGGCTCGAACTCACGGACCGCGAGATCGTGACCTGGCTGAAGTCGGACGCTTAACCGACTGCGCCACCCAGGCGCCCCAAGATACGTTTAGTTTTAGTCATCACTAATGCTCAAGAAATGAAGACCTTCTTAGCTGGCCAACTAGCTAAACTTTTGTCAAGTTTCTCAACACTGAAGTTTCTTAGCTGTACGTAATAAATATAGTAATGTCATTTAGTTTTAAAACTTAGCATCTTTTGTTCTGAAGATATTTGCAATTATACATTGACAGCTAATATTTATATAAAAGCATTAAGTATATTGTCAAGTGCACACACACACATACACAATGTGAATGCTATGAGAATCAACTCTATTATATATATATAAAGAATATACAGTAGGAAAATCAGAAACAACACTACCCACTCCCTATATGCTTACTATTAAAAGGATTCTTTAAATCCCATGTATTTAATCAAGATGAGTGTCTTTTTCCTCAAACACAGAATATCCATTAATGTAATTGTGATAGATTCTAAATCCAGGAGCAATCCATGCATTGCATAACTTGAAATCCTCTTGCTACACACCTAGAAATATTATGTTACATATAACAGTAATGATAGTGAGACAGTCGTTTACACCAATTTGGTAAAAATAACAATAATAAAATGTAACAATACCAAATGTTGGTAAGAATGTGAGTAACAGAGACTCATACACTGCTGGTCTGAGTATAAATTGGAACAACTACTTTGAAGAGAAATTTGGCATAATCTAGTAAATTAGAAGATGTGCTTATTCTTTAACTCAGCAGTAACAATCTAGAGATACAAACTCTGAATACACACATACACACACACACACACACACACACACACACACACACACATATAGACAGAGAGAGAGACAGAGAAAGAGAGAGACTGTTTTTGCAAATTTTTAAATAATAAAATGGAAAAATAAAATCCCATAAATTAAAAGGGAATAGATAAAAAATTTATGTCACTTTTACAAAATGTGATAAATCATATCGAGTAGCATGAATAATCAAAACCATATTTTGTGAATAACAAAGTTGAGGATATATGTGTATAGTTCAATATCATTTATATAAAGGTATAAAAATTGGCAAGCAATATATCATGTTTACATATATGCACATGTATAGCAATGACATAAATTATACATGATAATAATGAACATTAAAATAAGAACAGCTCCCTCTGTATAAATGTGGCCAAATACTAACATTCACCAAAGTTGCATAGTACATATATTTATGAGTCTTTGCCACATTCATTTTTACAATGTTCTGTAAGCTTGAAATTTTTCTAAAATAAAGTCAGTATTGCACTTCTATACAGATGAAAGTCCCTGTGGTAGAATAGGTTAAACATACACAAAAATGGGAACACACGGATTTCAAAGGGCAGGAGAAATGTCCTGCTACTTGAAAATGGTATCTTACCTGAATATTGTTGAGTCAGTATTGTGACAGGCATTGTTCTAAGTGCTTTGCACCTCTGATCTCATTTAATCCTTGTAACAATTCTCTGTAGAAGACACTATTATTTCCCCCTTTTAGAGCTAGGGAATTGAAACACAGAAAGGTCAGTAACTTGGCCAGTGTCACATAGCTAATAAGTTGGAGCACTAGAAGTTAAACCAGAGAGTCTGAGCTCACTACGCAATACACAAACTGCCCTTGGTAGATATGCTTACATTAAAGAAGCAGTTCTCAAAGTATGTTCCAGGGCCCAGCAGCACCAGAAGCACCTAGGACCTAGCCAGAAATGCAAGCTTTTGCATCTTACTCTAGACCTACTGAATCAGAAACTCTGGGACTGAGCTTAGCAAAATGTATTTACAAGTCCTCACTGTGACTCTTATCCATGCTAAAGTTTAAGAACTCTTAGGTTGAGGTAATCTACAGGCCTGTAGATCTCACTCACGAATGGGAAAACTAAAAACGGGAGTTACAATATATGTTTTTACATCAGGTGAAACCTGATACTACTTGGCTCATACTTTAAAATGCTGCGTGAGTTGCAGACAGGTTGCAAAAATCAGTGTATTTACTTGGGAATGAGGCAAAATTTTTGTGGTGGAAGGGCAGAATTTTCAAAGAGAATAACTTGAAGGAGATGAGACTTGGAGAGTCTATGTCAAGCTGGAGGTACATGATCAAGTTAACATAAATGGAAGATTTCATATGGGATACCCTTCTCCCTTCCATGAATTTCAATTTCTTATAGGAGACTTAAGAAAATCCAAATTAGCTCAAACTGATACTTTTGTCCCTTGAGCCACATGTATTCTGAAATTGAACAGTCTTTTTCAATTAAAAAAAATTACATTTACTAGTTGAATCTGAACTGGTAATACTATAGATTTTGCAAGGGCAATGCTGCAAAGGGGAGGAGGAATTGGAGCTTTTGCAATCCATTTTCCCTCCTCAGCAAAGTCCCAAAAAGCATTGTCCCATTGAGTGTCCTGAGGCATGGAGTCCTACAGGGTGAAGTGTGGTACTGAAAGTGAAGTCAAGCATAGAGAAACCCATGGCCTGGTAAAGCATTCCAGAAGGGACATACACCAGGGAATAAGCCCAATTGTTATATTGCCCCCACGGGCTAGAGAATGGTAGGATGGATTTCACATATGTGCTTTGTTTTATGTAGCATCACATTAACAGAATCTGGTTCAGATGATTCACCATAAGCATGTACTGTGTGGAATAAAGAAAAAAGAGACTTTCTTCATGGGAGACTTTCGTTATTCAACAAAAAAATCTAAAGCTTTTTTTCTGAGGGTTCACAAATTATTTCTCTGCTTCCAGCCCTATGACTAGTTTGTTTGTGTGTTTGTTTTGTTGTTGTTTTTAATGGCTAGGATATGAAAAAGAGAGAGAGAGACTTTCCATCACCTTGACCCCACTTTGTACCCACTTAGAGAAATGCATTTTAAATAGATTTACAGTGGAAATATTCAGCAGATAATTCTCTCCAGTATAAGCATCTTTCCCTCTCTCCAATATACTTTGCAAATGCTTAAGTATATTAACAGGGAATGGACAAGACTCTCTCCAAATAGATAGTGATTTGACAAAAAAAAGCTGTCTTCCTCTTGGAATTAGTCCACTTTGCCTTGGACGCCCACCAGCTCTCATCTGTGCCCCCTGCAAGCCTTTGCCTAGCGCAAGTTCATCCAGTTTATATGATTATTTAAATGTGAGTGAAAGTCATCTTACCTCTTTTTTTTAATGCCATGACTTGTATATAATGTGTACAAAACCTTTGGGTTAGTTTTGATTTGGCAATGCTACCTATCCTCTCCTGACGAACCATGCTAATGTAGGCGAGAGAAGCATTTGTACCTTACCCTTTATTTGCTATTTTAAAATTATCCTTGGGGCGCCTGGGTGGCGCAGTCGGTTAAGCGTCCGACTTCAGCCAGGTCACGATCTCGCGGTCCGTGAGTTCGAGCCCCGCGTCAGGCTCTGGGCTGATGGCTCGGAGCCTGGAGCCTGTTTCCGATTCTGTGTCTCCCTCTCTCTCTGCCCCTCCCCCATTCATGCTCTGTCTCTCTCTGTCCCAAAAATAAATAAAAAACGTTGAAAAAAAAAATTAAAAAAAAAAATCTTTAAAATTATCCTCTGCCACTATAAATTTGTTTTATTTCTTTGCCTTCTGAAGTTTTACTGTCAGGAATTTTACAAATGTGTCTCTCACGTTACTAAGATGGTAGATATTATGATTTCCTAAATTAAAGATTTAAAAAAAATCATGGTTCTGCAAGTCTGGATGATTTGCTGAAGGCAAAACAGGTAGTAAACACCGAAGCTGGATTTTGCAGCCAAGATCAGAATGGTACATTCTGCAGCCCTCTCTACTCTATCTCGTCACCTCTTAGAAGAAAGAACCTAATATTTTTAGGTCCATGTTTAGGTCCTCAAGGACCAAGAATAGGGTATATTGCCCTTTGTGCCATGGAGGTGAACTACAACTTTCCCATCTTTGACCACTTTTATGATGAACCAGTTATCAACATGTGCCCTAAGGAGGGCTACATGTTTTCTCACTGAAAAGAATTTTAAACACACACACACACACACACACACACACACACACACACACACACACAGTTATAGCCTCCTGCATGTCTCTCTTCATCTAATCCCTTTCTTTCACTCTCCAAAGCAAACCATTGTCCTGAAGTTGGGGGATATCATTCCCGTACATGTTTTCAAACCCTTATTAAATATGTGTAATTCTAATTTCTTACTGTTATAATTAATATCGCAATAACCTTTCTTATACAACTCCCACTGTCCACCCAGCAAGAGAGCCTCTAAATGTTGTTCATTCGTGCATTAGCAGCAGCAGCATCAACTGGGAGCCTGTTAGAAATACAGACTCTGAGGCCCCACTTCAGACCTTATAAATAGAGGCTGTATTTCTGCTTTGGAACGATATACTCAGGTAATCCAGGAGCACATTCGACTTGGACAAGCACTGCTTTAGGGTATATAAAAAGGAGTGGAATTGCTGAGAAGAACACACAATGCTTCAACTTTATTAGATATTCCCAAATTGCTCTCCAAGTGATGATGTCAATATGCAGTCCCACCAGAAATCAGTCTTTTCAAAATTTTTCCGATCAGCTGAATGTGAAAAGCTGTGTCTTTATTGTCTTGACTTGCGTTTCCCTCATTTTAATGAGGTTGAGCATCTTTCCATAAATCCACGGCCTATTGGTGCTGTCTCCTGGTCATATCTTGTGCCAGATTTTCTGTTGGTTTCTTTGCTTTGTGTTCTGTTCCTTTATGCCAGGTCAAAGTAACCTAAAGAGGTCTCTTTACCTTTATTTTCTCCTTTTTCTCCCTTTTATCTTTCTTTCTCTCCCTATTTGCTAAATTAAAAGAGGTTGCAGAGTGTCGAGGTTATTCAGATATTCTAGTTGCTGGGATATTAGGTGTGAACAATTACCAGAGTCCTTTATTGTTGTCTCCTTGACTAGGACAAAATACTAACAATAACAGTAATAGCTAGTCCATATGTGAATTGAACCGAATTTGAACCCAGTCCTGCCTGATTTCAAGGCCTATTCTCAAAAGGTTTTTTACTCTCCAATTGTTTCTTGTGATCAAAACATCAATTTTACATTAAAGCTGAAAGTTACCACTGTTTCTTTTCTCCCTTTAATATATAATGTCTTAATATATAATAGTATATAAGATGTATATTATATGCATGTGTAAGAGATGATACCTATAATTTATGGCATGGATTGCATATACATACAACTGTAATGATAGAATCTTTTTATAGCATTGGGGTATAGCAAAGCTAACCTCTGAATTACAGTCTTTAACAATGAGTAGGTATAAGAGATGAAGTACATCCAAAGCCATTCATGAGATTTGTTATACAGTTCTACTTCCATTAATATTTTTGAAAAATTCTTGTAAGGATCATCTACGAAACCCTAAATAAATAAGACTGTTTATTTGCGTGTAATTGTTTTGCTAAGCCTCTCCTCTGGAAATTCTGATTCTGTAGGTCTGGGTTGGAACCCAGGTATCTGTATTTTTACAGAAACACAAGTGAATCTCTTTATAAGCATATTTTGGTAGAGGGGGGCTTCTATTTCATAAGTAATAGATATATCTGCTCCTTGTCATCTGAATAGTGACCCAGCATAATTCAAAACATGTGGTAGGATCAGCACAATGAGGCATGCATTTTGGAAGGAACATTATGATCAGTTTTGCTTAGGGAGGAAATATCCTCCCACATCCCAAGGGGGTATCTACTAGGCAAATGTCAAGGCAATTACAATTAGGACCCATTTAAACACTGCACAGCTACTGCCCTGTCTCAAAACACTAATAAAGCATCGAGTCAAAGTGCTGACTTCGTTTACAAGCCACCCACTCTCCTAGCACAGCTGCTGTCCCTTATCTCCTTGTGACCTCTACACAGACTGCAGATAAGGGAGGCTTCGAGGCAGCAGAAGCTCTGGGCTCAACTGGGTCTCCAGGCAATGGTCAGAGCTCAGTCTGGCCCTCTTGCTCCAACTTCAGTCTCAGTCTGTGCAGCTCTTCCAGTTGTAGACTCTTGGCTACATTCTCTGCACACCTATAAACTGTGCCTTAGTCCTCATTTCAAAGTTCTGAGATGCCTATTTTGGAAGATGCAAATAATTGCAAGAGAAGTGAATCTGATTTGATGTGACAGAAGAAAGCAATTGAAGAGGATATTATAACTACTCAAGTTTGCAGGAACTCTTTCATTGCCAATGAAGAACTTTCTCAGTTTGGACAAAACACAAGCATGAAGTGTTCCTGATGAAAGCTTTTGTTTCTAAAAACCTAAAAATAATTTACAAGTCGCTATCATACATTTACAAGGGTGCTGTCAAATACTACCACTCCTTCAGGAAAGGGGGAAGGGTGGTAAGAAATTTTTTAAACACACACATGCACACACATTCACATCAAGGAATAGCAGATTTACAGGTACAGAACCTTTCTTTTTCCATCCATCAATCAAGCAATAAATATCCATCAAGTAGCAAATAAAATACTGTGCTATGAAAAAAGAATGAAGGATAGGAAATATAAGGTAGTAAGCATTTGATTCCATAGATTATAAGAGTTATATGCATTAATACATTGGAAAAGCACTTACAGCTGAGCTGGAGATACAGGAGAAGTTCAGTAAATGTTTGTTGTCTTCCTTAATTACTTTCCTCTAAGAAGCTTAAGGTACACACATCTAATGATCTAGTTCATTATTGAGAAGATGTTTTGCTTATTTTTAATTTTGCATCCTCAGCAGCTAATTCATAAAATGATTAATAAGTATCTATAGAATTCAGCTGAAGTCAGCAAATATTAAATTATAAATCAATGCTAGACGCAATAAATTAGAACAGTGGTTCTCAATCAGGGTGATTTGCCCCAAAACCACTAGAAACATTTTGCAATGTTTGGAGATATTTTTTGGTTGCCACAGCTTGTGGGGAGGGGGTTACAACTGGTTTCTAGTAGGTAGAGACCATGGGTGTTGTTAAATATCTGACAATGCACAGGGCAGCCCCACAACAAAGAATTGTTAGGACCAAGGGAATAGTGAAGGCTTTGCATTTCAAGAATGGAAGATATGTATTTCAGACACAAGAGAAAAGTAGGGGCAGGGAAAATGTTAATATGAAGAACAATAAGAGAAGAATGAAAAGTCTGGAAGGGGTGTTTGGGAACAGTGAGGATATCACTTTGGGTTTTCCTTTCCATTCCTGCAATTACCCTGTGTTTCTTCTATCCTTTCATTCCTTGTGTTGTTTATTAGAGCATTTAGTCATGTGACTCTGCCCCACGAATCTGCCCTACCCTCACCTCCATTTCCCTCACACTTCCTCTCTTTGGTCTGCCTGTCTGTACAAATCCTAGAGCTCTAGAATACGTAGAGACAATTCCATTCCCCTATCTTGATGCTTTGCTTAATGTAGACACGTGAAGTATCATCTTTTTCTTTAAACGCCTATTTCACCAGACGTGGGGATAGTGACTGTACATTTCTCTGGAATGTCCAACTTTCCATTAAACCCATTTCAATAAATTACCTGCAACTAAGTGTTGAAAAGAGAATGATTACCAGGTTTCAGGAAACCTCGATCTTCAGCCATATATATAACAGAATAGTATTAGATGCACACATACCATCCCAAGCCATTAGTAACTACACATTTCTCCTTCAATCAATCATTTCTTCAATTATGTCTATTTTCCCTATGCAAATGGTAAAAACTGTGAGAATTCATTCCCATATTTGGAGCTTCTTACTTGTAAGGATTTCATCCAAAGGAAATTAAGTGGTTGAACACATTTCTTCCATTACTAGAATCTTATTTTATTTTCCTACTTATGTCCCAATATTAAAGAACATTTAACTTAAAGACACTCAGCAAGGATAGTGCTTGGGGAAAATATCCTTTATGAGTTTATAAAATGTAAACAATAAGGATTGGAGGGTAATTTCATAATTGACATTTGGTTTGTTTTGCTTGTTTGATTTTATTTCTACTGAAAGAAAAACAATGACATTTTCTCTATGTCTTGTTATTTTAAACATCCTAGTAATTTTGTGCACATCTGATAACGAAGGCGGAATGAAGGAACCGAAAGAATATGAAAAAATATCTAGCAGCTGCCCAATTATAATAACCTCAAGGCAAAGAAGTTGGTCAGAAGTGCAATTCTTTTGTTTACTTTTAATTTCCTTCTGGCTTTTAAAAATATAACTTGTGTTCATGTAAATGCTACATCAAAGCAGTCATAATAAATAATTAGAGTGTTATCAAAGACCGTTTTGTTCTTCCAGCTGCTAGAACTGTTTTATTTACATAGTATTGTGAAATGAGTCAAAAACAGCTGCTATTTTATATAAGTAATTCTATGATTTGATTTGAAATGCATTCCTCCAGTAGATCTAATGGCATTTTAAGAGCAATGGCAGACTCATGACAAAACACTTCTGGACTGTCATGCATCTCAGAAGGAAAATAACTTTGATCGGTGGATGAGTGTTATGAATGGAAATGCATTCTTTCAAAAGGGAAAAGTTAGCTTGAAATTGTGTGCTCTCAGGCTGAGCGTGTAAATGGCACAGCTGCAGAATATGGTGCACAGGTCAGACATCTAGAGGTCCTTCCGGGGAATGCATCCTCCCTCAGAAGGAGACAGACAATTCACTTGCTAATTTGATTTACCGCACCTCTGGAGTCCTCCATTCTCAGACGCTATTTAAAGACAGAAATAGTGTTAAGTTCTCTGGGGTAGAAGTAAGCATAAGCAGGGCAAAACAAAATCATGATGAAAGATAGAAAAAAATTAAGCTGCTGCAGAGGATGAAAATGGGTAAAGGAGTCAAAAAAGAACAGAAAGAGATAAAGAGAGGAGAGGAAAGAAAAGAATATCCCAATCTGTCTTATTTTTTTGTCTATTCCTTTTTTTTTAATTTTTAAATTTTATTTAAATCCAAGTCAGATAACATCTAGTGTACTAATGATTTCAGGAGTAGAATTTAGTGATTCATCACTTACACAAAACATCCAGTGCTCATCCCAACAAGTGTCCTCATTATTCCTTATCACCCATTCAGCCCATCTCCCTACCCAATACCCCTCTAGAAACCCTCAATTTGTTCCTGTATTTAAGAGTCTCTTATGGTTTACCTCTCTCAGCAAAGCCCCTTTCAATTATCCTGATTAACTAATGTTAATCAGGGTTGTACAATTCTCTATCCCACACCATTTATACAAAGAAGTAGAAATGTCTCCTTGTTTTTCTCAGAGAAAGGTGTACAACTTGGAGAGTAATTTCAGTAATATTTGACCACAGCTAAAACATGCTATGAGCTAATGCAACAGGAATGAACAAGACACCTCAGGATAAGTCACTTTCTAATCAGATTGTTTATGTACTTACTGACACCCCAACTCAAATGCATTATGCATTTAGTAATGGGAAATCCAAGCATATGTTCCCAATCAACTTGTCTCAAACTTATTATTGATACCATTTAGAAAATTACAGGCTTTTCCATGTCAACAACTTTTGCCAATAATTTATTTCTTCAGACTCAAGACATTTTATCTTTGGGAGATAACAGTGCACAGAATATATAAACTGGTAATCTTCTTTTCATGTCATAAAATTGTATTATATTGAATGTCTTATTTAATGTAACCTAAGGGTATCAGTCTGTAAGAAATAAATTAACTGTATTGTTTTTATTTTATGTTTATGACTAAATGTGTATTTGGCCTTTACACTTACTTTTGATACTATTTTTTATATAATCCATTTTCTTTAAGATACTTATATGGAATGTCTATGAATATACAGTTAGCTAAATTATGAAATAAACACAGAATGAAACATTATACAGCAATTTAAAAGAATGAGCTAAATTCTTACATTGACCTAGAGTGAAAATGACCGAGAGAGTGACCTAGGTCACTTACAGTGACCTAGAGAGCAACATATACAACATGCCCTTATTATTTAAAAACTAAACAAATAAAAAAACAAGTGTATATTTATATTTATATTTGCCTAAATAAGAAGGAAGCTAAATTAACTATAGTTAGTTCAGGAGTACTGAAGGAGATAGAGAAAAAAATTTAAGTTTCTCTTTACTGAACTCTGTATTTTTAGTCATCATGATCATGCATTATAGTACAATTTTTGCCATTCATAAAAAACAGTACAGTTTAAATAAGCAAATAAATAAAAAACAGTACAGTTTAAATAAGCAAATAATTTTCTTACTGCCTCTTCAATACACTTCAATAGTATAAATGGCAAAATATACAATATATTTAGACTGTAAATATTTACTTTTATCTAACATAACAGACTAATTTAGTTAATACTTAGCAGTGTTAGCATTTATTACTTACAACATTTATGAGTAGTAAGCCCTGCTATGTGCAAAGAAACTCCAGTTTTTTTATATACTATTTCATTTACTATTTGTAACAAGTCTAAAAGTAACAACTCATGAAAGTTTTGCAACAACTCATAAAAGTAAGATGATTAATTCTATTACATGTATAAGTTAACTAAGACTTAGAGGGGTAAATTAACTTGTCAAAGCTAGTAAGTAGCAAAACTGAAATTAAAACTGAGGTCTGTTTGATTCAAAACCCATGCCCTGCAGCACTGAACATCACTGCCTTAATGATCTGTTTTTTGATGCATAAATATGTATGGGCACATACACTCAAATAGGAAATATATATATATATATATATATATATATATATATATATAACAATAATACAATCATAAATTACTTTATTTGGCTGGTACATATGCCCCTGTCCCACAAACACCTAGAAGAATAAAGCTTGTTGCAGATAAGAAGGAATATAAAAGTGCCAGTAGTATATGCCTCAGGCATAAATGATTCATTTATAAATGTATATTAATGTCACATATTATCTAATCTAACCATCCAAAACAACTTAGAATTTTCTTGGATTAAGTTTGCCTGAATTTTAAAGTTATAGCTTGACATTTTGTAGCCTTTGAACCACTAAGGATTTTCATACTGTTCTTTGTATTTTTCCCTTTGATTTTCTGTACTGTAAGTACTTGGGCTGACACATATACCCAGATTTTAACTTAATTACATTTTTAATACTTTTCTAATTCCCAATAGAAATTCTGATGTTTTAATCAAGAGCTCTGTTTTGTTTCAGCTATTTGGTAGATTTAATTAGTCTATTCAGACTTATGTTTATAAATATGCATTCTATTAAAATATTAATGATTTTCTACTTGAAGTTTACACCATTATTTTTTTTTAAGTTTATTTATTTTTGAGAGAGAGAGTGCATGGGCACAGGAGCATGAGCAGGGGAAGATCAGAGAGAGAGGGAGACAGGAGACAGAGAATACCAAGCACAAAGCACAAGGCCTGATGCAGGGCTTGAACTCATGAACCAGGAGATCATGGCCTGAGTTGAAATCAAGAGTTGGACACTTAATCAACTGAGCCACCCAGGTGCCCCTCACTCCATTATTATTATTACTATTATTATTATTATTATTATTATTATTTATTTTTAGTGAGTTAAGGCAAAGACTAATTTCTGAGTTAAAAAATCAGATCTTTAAATTATCATTATATTGTTTGTTAAGATAAAGAAGGAGTTTAATTAGATATTACCCAAGGTCCAAATATAGATCCTATGAGTTTCAATGTAATAATTTCATTCTTCCTCAACTATTTCCAAAAGTCTAACACTTATGTGATTACTTGATGTTTTTATACGCTTTCTCAAATAACTAACCAATGTGCAAAATTTAAAGTCCTTATTTTATATATAACAATGCCATTAGTTAGCATTTTCAAGTCTTGACAAAAAATAGTGAAATTTTAAAATAAGTTGGAATGGGGGTAATTTTGAAACTCAATTTGCAGAAGTCACTGATATTTGTAGTATATTATGATATAAACACATATATGAATGCATACTAAATATCCATTTACTAAATTATTTTCCTATAGTACTATACACTATTTAATATGTGATTCTTAAAAGAAGACATACAAATGGCCAATAGGTACGTGAAAAGATGCTCAAAGTCACTAACCACCAGTGAAATGCAAATCAGACCACATCAAGATATTATCTGTCATCTGTTAGAATGGTCATTGTAAAACAGAAATCAAAACAAAACAAAGCCCAGAAAATAACAAGTGCTAGCAAGGATGTGGGGAAATTGGAATACTTATGCTCTGTTGTGAAGTAATGCAGCCACACTGGGAAATAATATGGAGGTTTCTAAAAAAAAAAAAAAATGAAATAAAAACTACCAAAAGATCTAGAAATCCTATTTCTGGGTATTTATCCAAAAGAACAGAAATCAGTATTTCCAAGAGATATTTGCACTTCCTTGTTCATTGTAGCATTATTTTATAGTTGCTAATAGGAGGAAGCAAACCAGGTGTCTATTGACAAATGAATGGATAAAGAAACACAGTACATACATACAATGAAATATTATATAGCAATTCAAGAAGGAAATCCTGTCATATGCTAAAACATGAATGAACCTAAGTGAAATACTCCAATCATAGAAAGACAATTCTTGTATGCTTCCACTGACATGAGGTATCTAAAATTTACTGGGACTCATAGAAGCAGAAAGTAGACTGGTGATTGCAGGAGTTTGAGGGTAGGGGAAATGGAGAGTTACTGTTCAATGTCAATGAAGTTTCAATTACACGAGATGAAAAGTTCTAGAAATCTGCTGTGCATTTCACTTATACTTAACAATACTGCACTGCATCCTTAGAAATTTGTTAGGAAGGTAGATCTCATATTCCGTATTTTTTATCACACACAAAAAAGAAATTTGATTCAGTATAAAAGTTTATATTCATGCAAACTTATGTTGTTCTTTGGCAGAATAAACACATTTTGCAGCAACTGCATCTCCTCATTTGTCTGTTAAAGCTTCCTGTATAAGCTGGCTGGTGGCGATGAAGGGAAATGTCTCTCACCACGCAACTCATCATGGGATGCATCAGGACATAGTGACAATTGTCACACACAGGATTTAGAATTTTATGGACCTAGATCTGGGTTCATACTCCCTAACCCATGGTATTCTGTGAACTTGATACATTGCTATCCCCTCTGAATTTTACTTTTCTCATCATAAAAAGTGAGAATAAAGATAAATAGATCGTAAGTTTGCTGTAAGGGTTAATAATACATTTCATACAAAATGGGAGTACCATGGGGGCGCTCAGTCAGTTGAGTGTCCAACTTCGACTCAAGTCAGAATCTCATGGTCCATGAGTTCAAGCCCCGTGTCGGGCTCTGTGCTGACAGCTCAGAGCCTGGAGCCTGCTTCACATTCTGTGTCTCCCTCTCTCTCTGCTCCTCCCCCACTTGTGCTCTCTCTTTTTCTTTCTCTCTCTCTCTCAAAAATAAATAGACATTAAAAAAATTTTTTTTTAAAAAATGGAGTATCATGCATTCAGTACGTACATAATAAGAGCTCAGCAAGCACTGGTAATAATAGTAATAATAATAATAGTAGCAATAGTAGCAGTAGCAGGGGAAGTAGTAGAAGCAGCAATAGTAATGATTGTAAAAGGAGTAATAAGGGCAGTAGTAGTGATAATAAAGTAGTAGTTGCAATAGTAGAAGTGATAATGGCAATAGAAGGAGCAAGGATGGTGGTATTAACACTAATAATAGTAATGGTAGTAGTAATAAAATTATTTCGGTAGCATACTTCAATCTCTAAAAACATCTCTCATCAAACTTAAGGCTTCAGTCTTCATCCTGTGATGCTACTACACATACATTTGTTTCTGGTGAGTAAGGACAGTCCCCATGTACCTAGTCTTTGTGTTTAGAACCTTCTGGCATCTAAGAGTTTAGTGGCTTCTGCCAATCGCGTTTTCATTCTATTCAATTGTTATGATCAGCATTTAATAGGAGTAGAGAACTTATTGCATTTAGGTATTTCTACAAACTTTTGCATGTAATGCCATTGATTCGGCCTAAATAATTTGTCCTAAAAATAAATGAAAATTAAAACATAAAAGAGAAAGGAGTGAGGACAATGTAATTACTAGAGAATTAGGGAAATAAAAGAGATTCAGAAGTTGGGTGGGCCTGCTATTCCAAATTTTCTGTTCAGAACATGAGAGGGTCTTGACTCAGATGTGGAAGGCATACGGCAGAAAGATGGGCCTGTCCAGGCACGGTTCAGCCTGTGGATTCACTAATTGGATGTCTTCCTCGGGGCCACAAGGTGGCTACAAATAGAGATTTGGACCTTCCTGATTCAAGGTGCTTCTTCTTAAAAGTACGAAGGAATTCTTTTAACTCAAAAAACTAATTCGTTGTGAGTAACTAAACGAGTACTTCAAAATAAATTACATAGAATTTACTATCTTAACCCAAACTATGTGAAACCAATTTATATATTTATAATATGGTGAATTAAGTCAAAGATGAATTTCTGTATTAAAGAAAATATTATTTAAATCATGTTTAATAATTTCCATGAGTATTTAAAAACAAAAACAAACCGCAGCATTTCCTGTCCTATTTCAGATTGGCTTAGTGGCTTAGTTGCTTAATTGTGTCTCCAATTACAGTTCGTTCCCAAATTGTTCTGCAACTGAAACTAGTCCAGATACTATTGGTCTCAGTGGCATATTAACAAATATTTATCATAGAGAGTTACCAGTGTTTCTGTTTTGAGACAGTTCCACACTCAGCATCCAAATATGGAAACTTTCTATGATGTAAATATCATCATCTAAAACTCTCTATGTGCCATTCTAGAAACGCATGAAGTGCAGCATGAGCTGGATGGATTACTTTTCCTGTGTTTGAGTGGGATCTGCTAAGGCCTCAGGGACAAGCCTTAAGTGGTTACAGTGTGAAGAGTTTTCATAAGCTTTCCTAGATATTTTGCTGCAAGCGAGTAAGTACCATTAGGCAGGGACTGAAGAGAGGGGTGCAGAATAGTGATGGGAGAGATAGACGCCAAAGTGAGATAAAAGAATTGAAGAGCCACATGAATTTGATGATTATGAATGCATAGTCCTGATATTAAAGAAACAATGCATAGAAGTTAACAATAAAAATAAATAGCCAAAAGTATAAATTAATAAAAACCAATGTGGGGGAAAAAAGTAGAGACTGTATCATACCATTTTGTTTTTTAAAATTTTTTTAATATTTATTTTTGAGAGAGAGAGGGAGAAAGAGAGAGACAGTACGAGTGGGAGAGGGGCAGAGACAGAGAGAGGCACAGAATCTGAAGCAAGCTCCAGGTTCTGAGCCGTCAGCACAGCTGACAGGGCTCTGGTGCACAAACCACAAGATCGTGACCTGAGCTGAAGTCAGACACTCAACCAACTGACCCACTCGGGTGCCCCTACCATTTTGTTTTTTAAACTTTACCTGGTGTTACTCATAACCCAGACACAGTGCATCTTTGCAATTGAAATAATATTTTAATAAGGATTAAGTACAACTCAGAATTTTTTTCCCTTAAGCTTTGCTTAGATAATGTCATCTCTTTGAATCCCAAACATAAGACTTGCTTCATACTTTTCAACATCATCCAAATCCTCATTTTCAAGGACAACTTTATTAAGTACAGAATATATGTGACACAACAGGCAAAAGAGAAATTAGAATAGGATGTAGTTCTATCATAAAAATATATTTTCCTAGGTCTACTATAATTTCTTTTTGCAAGCATCTAATCAAAGTCATGATTGCTTTTCTCTGAAGCTCCTTTATTTGGAGTTTAGTTTTGCAACAAATATTGTTTAGTGTTTTCTTCAAGTATCTTTCTATAATTATCTTCCATGAATTAGCAAAACCAGAGAAAACTATTTTGTTTGGTCTTCTCATTTAATGGAACTTTTTTAGCTTTACTAGGTGCTAAATAAAAATTTGTGAGACTCTAATGATTTTGTCATTCTGAAGATATTATAGGAAAATGCCTGGGGTTCCCTTTAATCTTCCTCTCATCCCTCTTGCTGAACATCCTTAATCAATCTGAGGTTTATCTTTTGGCTAATGCTACTCAGATTTATTTTTTGCTTCTCTTCGATTTCCAATTTCTCTCCTGACTTTGAATCCATATGATTCAGATTTTGGCAATCACTAAGTGGATAATATGCCAGGAAATCATCTATTGAAACCAATATCATTTTTACAATTTTTTAATACATAGACTACAAATCCTTTCCTCATTAGGAGATTCTGAGCAATCAACATTGTAGCTAGTGTTACTAAATGAACTGGTATCTATTGATGATTCATGAAATAATATGTTATGCTCACACTGATACTTTCCTATTACCTAAGGGTTGTTTTGTTTTATATAACTTATCTTTACATGCCTTTTGAACATCAACATGTTGATAAAAATAATAGGACTTGAGGCTAAAATTCTAGTAAGCAAAAGCCTAGACGTCAGCTAAGTGAACAGAATATTAGATTCAAAATAAAAATAATGATATTGGAATAGCTCACTCATTTACTAATTAGATAGAGCACAATAATATATGTGTGGTGAGCACAATAAATTATATACATACAGGCTTATAAAGATAGTGTCAGTAATATATCGATCATTTCACTTAATCTAGTATATGGCTGTCAAGTTCTACGTCTAGCATTGTTCACTAAGGAAAATACCCAGTTGACATATATCATTAAAGATATTTGACTATTTTTTAACTCTATATTATCTTCTCAACTCTCATATTTTGTAGCATAACAGTATTATTATTCTAGGTTATAATTACCAGAGGTATTGGCCTACATTCAAAATTCTAGAGAAATGTTACAAAAATTTTTTAAAACTCTTAGGGAAAAGAATGTCATCAAACTTTAATGCATATTGAGCTATCTCTGGTTGGAACAATCTAGGGCAGAGCCATGCCTTAATTGTGTTAATCACTTATGTTCTATGAAACCACAATGTTTTTATGTAGCACTTTAATGTATATCATCTCATTTTATATCCCTGACACCTGCAAATAGGCTGGTAATATTAGTCGTTTTTCAAGATGAAAAAAATGGTCTCAAGAAAAGTCAAGTAACTTGCCCAAAGTTAAACAATAAGTGAATATATAGAAGCTAAAGCTCCTGGAAAGATCATGCACCAAATCATAAAAGATATCAAATGAGAATGGAGGTCTCCTCACCCCAGGTATAAGGCATGATTTAAAATAACAGATTACAGTTTCAGTATTCACTGAGCCTGTCAGTATAGTTCACAATGTGTGCTCAATTCTGGAGATAAAATAGTGATGAAAACAGTATTTTTATTTTCATTGAACTTGCCCTAAAAGAGACAGACATTAATTAAATAATTGCATTAACAAATATCAATTTACAACCAAATCAAAGTGTTTAGAAGGAAAGGAATAGGATTGTTTGAGAAATAAAAAAAAAGGCTTCTGACCCTAAGATGGGGAAATGACTTATCTTAATATCTATACAACAGATCTTCCAGATAAAGGCAAGATAGATGGTAAGTAGAAGAAATTTATTCTGGAGGGGAAATAGCATGTACAAATGGCTTGGGGTAGGAAAGCACATGTAAAATTTGAGGAATTGAATGTCCAGGATGTCTGGAGTACAGGAAAAAGAAGAAGAGAGGTTTGAAATGAAACTGAAATAGGGACTACCGATGCAGGACCTCAAAGACAGTGTCAGAGATTTAGATATTTATCCTTGGGGTAATAGGAACCCATTGCGCAGTAATAAAAGGTGGCCATGGAGGTATAAGATGATTTTCATTTTGAAAAAGTAATTCTGCCTGCAGTGTAGAGAATAAATATGACAAGACAAATTGTAGTTTCTAGGAGATCACTTAACATGCTAGTCCAGATATCATGGTAAGATATGATAGTGTCTGGGACAGGAATGGTTTTGATGGTGGTAAAGAGAAGTGGACATATTTAAGAGTTTGCTAACAAAAAAAAAATACTATTGATAGGACTTGGTGATACCCTGGGTATGTGAGTGAGAAATAAGGCGGTACCATCAGTGAGTCAGAGGTTTTTTTTGTTACCCAATACATAGCAGATAAACGTGATTAGGTGAACACAACTCGTCAACTGCATAGATGCACTTGTGAGAGGAAGCAAACCAGCTGAACAAACCATAATAGTGGCTAACATTCATATAATGTTTACTATGTGCAAGCACTGATCCAAAGACTTTATTGTTCTTTTAGTCCTACCAACTCTATGAACTGGTATTATTATTCCCAGATTACAAATGAGGAAACTGAGGCATGGAGATTTGAATAACATGCTGAAAGATACACCATTGATAAGAGATGGGGCTGGAGGGTGCCTCGGTGGCTCAGTCAGGTGAATATCTCTTGGTTTCGGCTCCAGTCATGATCTCACGGTTTGTGAGTTTGAGCCCCTTGTCGGGCTCTGAGCTGACAGTGCTAGAGACTACTTGGGATTCTCCCCCTCTCTTGCTCTCTGCCCCTCCCGCACTTGTGCTTTCTCTCTCTTAAGAACAAATAAACATTAAAAAAAAGGGAGAGAGAGACGCAGCTGGAATTTGAAATCAGGCAGTCAGCTCCAATTCAGTTCTCTGGACTACTACATGCAGTGCCTTTGTATAGTAACCTCATTGTCAGAATAATTTATTTCCATTGTCAATTCCTGATATCAGCTGCAGAAACAGATCAGCACAGTAAAATGGTCTCCTATTCTAAAAGACTGTATTGATGTCAAAGTAGAATGCAGATTCACCCTAGCCCTATTTTAGGCTTGATGAACCTGCCAAACTAAACAGCCACATAATTCATAGTATAGATAAACTTCTTACATATTGAATTTACTGTTGTCATTATTCTACATCAAGCAATTCAAATCACTTTGGTCCTCCTAGTTGCTTTGACAAATTAAAAAAAAAATTACAATGAGCTCAAATCTTCAGTGACAGCCGCATGTTATAGTTACAGTTTCAAAGTGTATTTTCTGAGTAACACCCTAAATTCTTCTCTGCGTGTATTTTCAGTCTAGTTGGTACACATCAATCAGTGACTTCTCTGTACATTCAATGCGTGGTATTTTACCAATAACCAACAAGCAACGGACTCCTTATTTGCTCTTTGATAAACTCTGGAGATAACTATAAATAAAACCTGTAAAATCTATGATGAAAAAAAATTGATACCATAATTTATGATTTTAATTATAATACTATTTTGGGGGAATTCTCTTTCTCTTCTTTCTCTCTCCCTCTCAGCATAATCCCACACATTTATCCTCCTGGAAGTGGCAAGGTCCTGTTTTTGTCTTTGCCAGAAATAAACATTGTGACTCCAGGAGAAAAACCCGTATGGGACAAAAAGCCAAAATGTGACTAAAGATCATGATACAGAGAGCAATGGATTTATCTTTGCAAATGAAAAATTAGCCATTTATCTGATACCTCTTCCATTGCAAATTCTAAATCTCAATAGGAAATTGTTAAAACTTTATAATCATCAAACCAAAATTGTTAAAAGTTGTCTTAAAATTTATTTTGAAAAATATAATAATAGCTCTTGTTGGTTTGTAACCTACTATGGGTCAAATGCTTTTAGTATAAAATACTTAAATATAAGTGATTTAAGCATATTGTTACAGTTAATATTCATAATACATTATTACTCTTTCATTTAAAAAAAATAAAATAAAGCTCAAGAAAAGCCAAACATCTAGTGCACAGAGAGTGAGAAATGGAGCCAGAAATCAAAACTAGTGTTCCAGCTGTCTATAAAACCGTTACGTGTGACAAATATACTGTGAGAGAGTCAAAATCTCCCCACATGTATTCATTTCTAAGACTGATGTCTTTCTACACCTTAACAGTTTTAAAATTATTAAAGAATTTTAAAATTGAGATACCTTTCATTATTGATTTCAATAGAAATTTAGCAATCACCAAGTTTAAGAGTAACTTATGACTTTTAAGTGTGCCTGTGTATGAAATTGGCCATGTGCCATCTATTAATGCAGTTAAATTATTTGCACTATGGAATCACATAAGATTGTAATGTAACTTAAAATTGTAATTTAACTACCAATTTAAATGTCTTTTAAAAGATTACATTGAAATGCAGCTCTAAAATGAGAAGTTAGTAGGTTCATAGTCACTGTCTGCTACATTCCAGGCAAAACAATTAAAGGCTGTAGAAATGTCAAAAACTCTGAACAGATTACACAACTTCAAATTAAAGAAGTGACTGGCTTACACATTCTAAAAAGCTACTACTTTTGCATTGGAAATTTATCTTCCTTAAGCCTACTTCAAATACAACTATTGTTTTTTAGGGTACCTAGTCCAAGTGAAGAAAATGAAAGTATGAATTTATCAAAAAAGACAGAAAGATGATCTTAGGGTCTTTAAATTGACTTGAACATATAGCTACTCCTATGAATTTGGAAGATTAGAATATATGCATATAATTAAGATCTCAAACATATGGAATCAATCTTTCAATATGGGAAGTTGAGCAAACAGAATAAACGAATGTATAAACAAACAACGTGACAGCCAAGAATCCCTTCTGATAGTGTGCTTCCAGCGATCTCCTAAAGACTTGCCCTTGGTTTTCTATGAGACAATTTGAACTTTCAAACAGAAACCTGGTTTTTAATAACTTTTTTATGTACAGGAGATTGTCTCTTACATGATTGACATTAAGAACTCAATAACTTTCATAAAGTTTCATAATTCAATAACCTTTACTGAATTTGAAATTCACAAATAAGCCCAACAGACATATGTTAGACAAGAGGGACTAATGGACACTATATTGAACTACACCATGTACAGGGAAGTGGTGCTACTAGCCTGAGACAATTGTTGGTAAGTCCAAAATTGGGACCCAGTGAGAACCTGCCATTTGCTTATTTGTTTTTTCCTCAGTACCCCAAAGAATTCTGAAAACATTTTGTGTTAAATATTTTGATATTTAAATTTTGGTTCAGTTAAAAAAAAAATAATAGAAAGAAAGAAAGAAAGAAAGAAAGAAAGAAAGAAAGAAAGAGAAAGAAGGTAAGAAAATAAAAGAAAGAGTAAGAAAAAAAAGAAAGAAAGAAAGACAGCACTCTTCAAGCAAAAAAAAAAAAAAAAAAAAACAAAAAAAAAAACCCCAAACACACCTGCCAGCCAAGTATGGAGCCTTCTTCTGCCATTTAGTGACATATGACATTTAGGAATAAAATTGAACAGTTAATGAGTTTGGGATAAGCAAAGGAAAGATGACCCTTCTAAGATATTCTTTGGGGAGATGGGACACTAAAGGGAAATTCTGCTTATCTCACACTTTGGAATAGCATGTAGGTTGTCCTGGGACTTAGAGGAGGATCATGTCAATATTGTCAGGAAAAGGAGTGAGGGCTTCAAAAGCAGAGCCTAGAGCAGACTTAGAAGTGTAGGGTCAGGTATTTGGGGAGAAAGCCTGTATAGTCTTTGAGAAAGCCTGCAAAAGCGATGAGTGAAAATGCTATCCTATCTAGAACAAAGTGAAAAACATCAATCACTTTCAACATTAAGCTTCTATACTCTTCTAGAAACACAGAGCTTAGAAAAGTCTTCTGGACTATAGGTAAAATTATGTGAGGCAGAACTGCTAAGTAAAGAAAGGCATCAACTCATTCATTGATTGGGATCCCCCATACACATTTATGAAAATGTATCATTGTGTTGGGTACTTTGCCAATTAAATTAAGAGGGTCTGGCATGCTGCCTTGGAGGAGAGAGTAAATCCTGAAGTTTACTTAATCCTAACTCTCCTTCATAATTCCCTCAGAGAAAACCATACTTGATTCTTTTCTGTTGAAATTTAAACTCTTCACAAAGAGTTCCCTATCTCCACTGTCTTAGTGCTCCCCTGATACACCTTTGAAAACAGGCAATAAATATATCAAATTCATGTGGCTCTGATTCCTCTTACTACTTCATATTGCATTCAGAATAACTTATTGTTTCATATTATTTATAACAGTAAAAAAGCATCCCAATCTTTTCCAGATGTTAGTATCATTTAAAAACAGAGTTGATTCAGACATCAGGATTACAGACACTAGAAATGAAGCTAATTCTCACAAAGCTCCAACAAATACCCTCTATTCTGTTTTATTTTTTAAAATAAAAAAATTCTGATTATGAAAGGAATGCTTGCTAATCACAAAGTTTTCAAATTGTCATAAAGTATATGAAGTAGAAAATGAAAGTCTCTTTAAGCTTTTTTTCCTGCACAGACTCCTACAACCCAACCCCTTACCTGTGGATAATTGCTGTTATCACATTGGTGTTTTTCCTTCAGGGATGTAGGGTTTTTTTTGTGTGTGTGTCACACATTACATATAGGTAGATGATAAATAAGTCAGTAGGTTTACTGAAAAATAGGGAGATGTTTGTAAACTGAAATTGCATCACCTTCCACATTCTGTTTTGCTCTTACTACCTTAATAACCTTGCCTTTCCAATTATTAAAGATTTCATGCTATTCTATTATATAGAGATGTCCCATAACTGATTTAATCAATCCACTATTGACAGATAAATATTTTATTTTTCTCAAAAAAAAAAAAAAACAGGACATGAAAGAAAAAAACTTTAAAATCCAATTGAGTTTGAAATCTCAATTTAAAAAAATCTATGGATTGTGATTATGGAGAGTTATTTTTATAAGCACCTCTCTGTCTTTGAGACTGTTTTGTACTTTCCATTGAATGCTTCCAGTAGGTGTGTGTCTTAAAATGTCTCAGTGTTCAGCAGGGAAGATTTATTTGTCATTAGAGGTTTATTTCCATGGTAAAAATTAAAGAGTATATTTTCATTTCTTCATTTTTTCTGAAGTATTTGTTACCACATTCAACTAGAATCTATATAAAATATTAACAAATAAATAATTTGATCACAGATAAGAAAGAAATTAATATTTATACTGATTCGCATGGCTGAGAAGTAATTTATGAAATAACAATGGCTTGCCTGGGAAACCAGAAGAGAAAGCAATAATTATAATCTTAAAATTAACCTTATTTTGTCAATTTGCTATTGGAATTTGAGAATATTTAGGGGAGGAAAAAAAGCACAATGTTCTGCTTTTTTTAATTAGTTATTGTCAGAGCTTATTATTCTATTGAAATCCAAGAACATTTTTAAAAAGAACTTCTTTTCTAAAATTATTACCAGGGTTTACAATATTACACTATATGTTAAATAGCTAGAATTTAAATAAAAATTTGAAAAAAAATATTATCAGGGTTTAGATCACGTGGCTTTGTTCTTTTCATTTGAACGTGTTCCATTAATTTGGCGTGATTTATAATATTTATAATTGGCCATCATATGGGGAAAGAAAAAAAAACTTTCACGAAGCTGGTGAATTTAGCATTCAATGTCTATTGAACTTTTTTTTTTAACTATCTTAAAATTTAATTAACCAAATGAACAACACTTTCGAGTTTATTCAGAAAAAAAAAATTCTATCAGTCAAGTTGTAAAACCATTTAACTATAAAAATTTTGTTATTCAAGTGCACATTTAAATTGTAGAGAATTAGCTATATTACAAAAATATATATGGCCTCTTCATGAGAGCAAATGATTACAAATATTAAAAATTTCCCTGAGGGTCACCTGGGTGGCTCAGTTGGTTGAGCATCCAACTTCAGCTCAGATCATGATCTTGCAGTTCATTGGTTCAAGCCCTGCCATTGGGTTCTGTGCTGACAGCTTAGAGCCTGGAGCCTATTTCAGATTCTGTGTCTCCCTCTTTCTCTCTGTCCCTCCCCTGCTGCTCATGCTCTGTCTCTTTCTCTCTCAAAAATAAATAAACATTAAAAAATTAAAAAAAAGAAATTTCCCTGAAAAGCAATTATATTTACATAAGACTTTTCAATTATGTATTTAATGACCCATAGCCATATACGTGTTTCATTGCTATTACCCTTAAGCTAAAATTGGAGTAACTGAGGAATCAAAAACAAATAATAAAATATATACAGAGAATGGAGCATCTGCATTCTGTGAGAATTTGGATGGTATAAGGACAAGAAGCTATACTTTTACTCGTTAATTTTGGTGGCTTCTGTAGAGTTCCAGTCTTCCTCCACTATAGAGACTGTTGTGGCCCAATGGAATGAGTTTTAGACTTGGAATAAAAAGTTTACTTTCCTACTGGTTGAAAAGTAGGTAAAATTCATCCATCATCTCTGAGCCTCTGTTTCTTCTTTAATAAAATTTAAAGGAACTTAAAAGAAATACTTGAACAAGCATTTTGAAAAATAGTTTTGAAAATACTTGGTAAATTTTGAACTGCTATGCAATTTGTTGAAAATATATAACCATTAAAACTATCTTATGATCTTGGTACTCATATTTTTGTTCCCTAAATATACTTCCAATCTTAATTATTTGTCAGTATCCTAAAATAATTATGAAATTAATATCAGTTTATGTCTGATTTCTTCCATTCCTTATAAATCAGCCACCAGGTTTAGATTCAGCATTCATAAGACAAAAAGAACCAGTGAGAATGTAAACATGTTTTACTACCTAACCCAAATTCTCTGTGTATTGACGTTCATTGTCAAAAGCTATGACAGATCTCATATTGGTTTGGTAATTTTTTCCAAAGTGCACATTTATTCAATACCAAGTTTGTATTTAAAACCTTTCTCGATCATCTGCAGTTCTCTCTTGAGAAGCACTTTGGAACTAATTACTGTATTTCTTATTGTTCTGTATGTTGAAATGGCACACACTTCATCGACAACATAGAAAAAGCAGATTGAGCCGGAGCAAGGAGGAAGAGAGCACAAATGCTTTCACTAGGTCAAGCCAAGAGAATAAATTATAGAAAAGGATAGAATTTTATTCCATATACCAATGGAAAGAGAAAAAAGTGAAATTGTGTATTTGCAGGTACCGTGATTTTCTACACTGAAAATCCCAAAGAATCTAGTAAATACTCTTTGAAATGTTAAGTAACTTCAGCAAGGTCACAGGATTTAATATAAACATAAAAAAAATTGTATTTATATTATTAGAAAAGAATATGTGGGCAATGAAATTAAAATTACAAATACAAATTTGTATTTGTATTGTAAGCTGCAGAGGAGAAAGTATTTGTAAAACACATACCTAACAATGAATTGTATCGAGACTATATAAGAACTCTAAAACTGAGCAGTTAAAAAAAAAAATCAAACAATCCAACTAAAAAATAGGCCAAAGACATAAAAAGATATTTTACCAAAAGAAATGTTCATATGGTAAAGCAGCACATGAAAAGCATCATTAGTCATTAGGGAAATGCAAATTAAAAATGCAATGAGAAAACACTACTCAACATATGACAATGACTACTAAAACAAAAAATAATGAAAATGCCAAATGCTGGCCAGAATGCAGAGAAACTGAATCGTTTGTTCATTGCTTGTGGGAATGTAAAATGATAGCCACTATGGAAAACTGTTTCTTGGTTTCTTAAAAAAACAAAATCTGCAACTGCCATATGACCTGAAATTGCACTTCTGGGCATCTCTCTCAGAGAAATAAAAACTTATGTTCACACAAAAACCTGTACACAAACATTTATAGCAGCTTTTTTTTTTCCCATAAGAGTCCAAACCCAAAAACAATCCAAATGTCCTTCAATGAAGGAATAATTAAATGAACCACAATACTCCCATAGCGTGGAGTACCATTCAGCAATAAAAAGGAATGAACTGCTGATACAAGCAAAAACCTGGACAATTCTCCAGAGAATTATGCTGACTTCAAAATGCCAATTTCTACAGGTCACATACTGTATAATTCTAATTATATAAAGTTCTCAAAATGAAAAAAATATATGTAAAAACAGGGAACAGATTATGGGTTGCCAGAGAATAACGAGGGTCTCTCCACATTGGAGAGAAGTGTGGCTCTAAAAAAGCAACATGAGAGATCCTCATGCTAGTGAAAATGTTCTGTATCATGACTGTATCACTGTCAATATACTGGTTCTGAAACTGAACTATAGTTTTGCACGATATCAGCAATGGGGAAAACCAGTAAAGAGTATGTGAGATTCCTCTATTATTCCTTTCCACCGTACTACAATTATCTCAAAGTAGAAAGGTTAATATACAACAAATGATTCTCCTTGAAAACCTGCCAGAGCTGACACATGTTCTGGCTTACTATTGCATTTGTTTAAGGGAGCTACTCTAAACAGCTTCAAACTACAAATTTAACTGATTGTTAAAACTTAGAAAAGCAATATATGGTTGCTATTCTTGGTCCTATTGGTTGAACTTGAAAGTGTGATTATTTCTGTCATTAGAAATAATGGTAGTTTATCATTTTTGCAGGACAGTCCTCCATTAATTAAGATTGATATGGGGGAAATTTCCGCTTGTTACCATTTAAAGAAGAATTGTCATTTGAAAAAGTATTCCTTTGTTTTCACATTCTATCTCAGTGACTCTGCTGCTAAAAGGAACACAACTTTGATGTGATTTTTGTGCTTCTTGGGCTAGTGTGGACTCATGCAGTGGTTCAAAAAAGACTTCTGATGCATTGAAACTACAGAACAACTCCAACTGGCTTCCCCCCTTGATCTTTAAATAAGATTGCTATTTATTATCAGTTTTCTCACCAGGCTGAAAAATCAATGCATTTTAATAAAGTTCATTTTTCAATTGCACATCTAAGAAAACAAGGAATGGTATGTTTCTAGGGACAACTGTTACATACACAGGCACACAGAGGCATATTCACATACTGTGAAACTCCATACTGTGCTCCACGATGGCTGTCCATTCACATATTCTCACCAACAGTGCACAAGGGTTCCCCTTTCTCTACAGCATCAGCAACACTTTCTGTCTCTTGTCTTTTTGATAGTAACCATTTTAACAGGTGCAAGGTGATATGTCATTGCATTTTGATTTGCATTTCCCTGATGATTAATGACATTGAGCACCTTTTTATGTACCTTTTGGCCACCTGCATGTCTTTTCTGGAAAAATGTCTGTTCAGTTTCTCTATTCTTAAATTGGATTGTCTTTTTGCTATTGAGTTCCATGAGTTCCTTATTTTTTGGGATGTTATCCCTTATCTGGTAAATGATTTGTAAATATTTTCTTCCATCCTATAGGTTGCCTTTTCATTTGCTGATGGTATCTTTTGCTGTGAAGAAGCTTTTTAGTCTAATGTAGCCCCACTTTTTTTTAAAAGTTTTTAAAACATTTTTAAAAAATGTTTGCTTATTTATTTATTTTGAGGAAGAGAGTGTGTGCACATGCAGACAGGGGAGGGGCAGAGAGAGAGGGACAGAGAATCCCAAGCAGGCTCCACACTGCCAGTGCAGAGCTTGACATGTGGATCAATTCCATGTGAGATCATGACTTGAGCTGAAATCAAGAGTCAGACACTTAACTGACTGAGCCACCCAGGAGCCCCATATTACCTTTTGATATCTATGCTTTTGGCATCATACTCAAAAATTCATTGTCAAGACCAATGTCAAGGAGCTTTATCCCTAAATTTTCCTCTAGAAGTTTTGTAGTTTCAGGCCTTAGATTTAGGTATTTAAATTAATTTTGAGTTAATTTTTGTTATTTGTATAAGACAGGGGTCCAGTTTCATTCTTTACCTTTTGGATATCCAGCTTTCCCAACACCGTTTATTGAAGTGACTATTTTTCTCAATGGTGTCAGTGGTTAGTTCACCATGTATATGTGGGTTTATTTCTCGGCTCTCTCTTCTGTTTCACTGGTCAGAAACAACCTAATTTTCCACTGAATGGGCAAAGAAAATATAGTATATATGGAATGTTATTATGGGATATTACTCATAAATAAAAAAGAACAAAATTCTGCTATTTGACATAACATGGATGAAACTGGAAATTTAATATTTCATTAAATGAAATATTCCAGGCAGAGAAAGACAAATACTGTATGGTATCACTTATATATGGAGTCTTAAAAAAGAAAGCCAATATCACAGAAAAGAAGGTTGCAGGATCTGGGAAGTGAGAGAAATAGGCAGATACAGGTCAAGGATATAAACTTTTAGTTATAAGATAAATTCTGAGGATTTAATCTACAGCAGGGTGCCTGTAGTTAATAATAAGGTATTATATACTTCAAATTTGTTGAGAGTAGATCTTGGGCATTCTCATTATGAGACAGAGAGAGAAGAGAGAGAAAGAGAGACCCAGAGAAAGAGATAACTATATGAGGTGATGGATGCATTAATTAGTGTGGTCATGACAATCATCCTACAACATATATGAACACCAAATTATCTTGCACACTTTGGTTATATACAGTTTTATTTGTCAATTATTCCTCAATAAATCTGAGAAAAAAAAACAGTTATAAATGATAAAGTTAGCTGTGGTAGTCACATAGACTGTGATGGATATATACTAGTCTCAATGTAAATAGCACCAACAGGACTTTGTGGAGTATAACTTCCTCAAAGAATAATAAATATTATGTTACGTGACTTTTCTCCTTTTAAATTTCCCTCTCCTTTCTACTTGCTATTCTTTCCTTCCTACCAGGTGCCTACACGAAACTTCAACACTGAACATACCCCTCGGGGTCGTTCTGTTCGGACAGTGTCACTAAGTCTCCTCCACTGACGTCTTAACACTATTCTGTTTTCTCTTTGCCAAACTGCGTTTTGTAATATCACAATGCAATCAATCACACAAGAGACTGTTTTCTTACCTAATCACTTATTGCCTTGAGATCATGAAAATCCACACCTGACATCAGGAATTTCACTGTATTTACTGCTAATGCCATCAAATACTGTATATTTCTTTTAAGTATATGTAGCAAAGAACTTGGTGTTAGTAATTGATAATGCCTGGATAAAACACTATACAAGAGATTTCACTTTACCTCTCTAAGTAATGGACCTGGTATCTATCTACAAAAATATTTCAAAATTATCCACTCTCTTTCACTACGAGGCAACATAGTATGTGTAAAGGATGCAGCTGGAGAGGGGAAAACTAGGTACCAAACAATGTTAAATTCCAACACCCAGTCAGGAAACCCTCCACAACTCTGGGTCTTCAACTGTAAAGTAATGTTTGTAAAATCATGTTTTATGCTCCAGTGCCTCAAATTATTCTGTATGATTTTGTTGTATTATGCGCTTTATTCTTCTAGCCTACAAAAGGAAAGAAATGATGATAGATTTCTTTAAGCAGAACAAAAGAGTGTGTTGTTCATTGTGAAAAATAATATTTAAGAAGCTATAGGGTAAAGAAAAAAATCGTGTACTTTGCATTGTATGTATATATATGCTCTTTTACAGGATTTCTAAGTTAGTTACTAATGTTTGATGTAGTTTCATAAAGTCAACATTAAGATAGTTCAACTGTATGTAAAATAGAGGTAAATTTTCCGCAAATTAAGATTGGACACACAGAATAATAGTCCTATATAAATATGGACTCTATTTAATTTAATATCTAATATTAAGATAGTTCAACTGTATGTAAAATAGAGGTAAATTTTCAGCAAATTAAGATTGGACACATAGAATAATAGTCCTATATAAATATGAAGCTAGTTTAGAGAAATATGTTAATAGTATTATCTATTGTTCTATATTACTTGGGTGTAGGTACTCTAATAATGTGAACTCTAGAGTTACAAATTTTTAATATATACATATTTACATTTTTTTAGTCTCTGACGACAATAGGATGGTTAACTATTCATGGATAATGATTGTTGAATCTTCTCATCTTGAACTGGTCTAATCCTCACTTTGCATATTTATTTTTATTTTTATTTTTTAAGTTTTAATTTAAATTCCAGTTAGTTAACATATAACGTAACATTAGTTTCAGTAGTATAATTTTGTGATTTATCACTTACATAAAACACACAGTGCTTATCTCAAGTGCCCTCCTTAATACCCATCACCCGTTTAACCTATTCCCCCACCCACTTCCTCTCCAGTAACCCAGTTTACTCTCTGTTAAGTAGGAGTCTGTTTTACCATTTGCCTATCTCTTCTTTCCCCCATGTTCATCTGTTTTATTTCTTAACTTCTACATATGAGTGAAATTATATGGGACTTGCCTTTCTCTGACTTATTTTGCTTAGCATAATAAGCTAAGCTCCATCCACATCGTTGCAAATGGCAAAATTTCACTCTTTTTGATAACTGAGTAATATTCCATTGTATACATATACAATCCATTTATCAGTCAATGGACCTTTGGGCTCTTTCCATAATTTGGCTATTGCTGTTAATACTGCTATAACATCGGGGTGCATTTGTCCCTTCAAATCAGTATTTTTGTATCCTTTAGGTAAAAACCTACTAGTGCAATTGCTGGATTGTAGGATAGTTCTATTTTTAACTTTTTGAGGAACCTCCAAACTCTTTTTCAGAGTGGCTGCACCAGTTTTTCATTCCCACCAACAGTGTAAGAGTATTCATTCCCTTTTATCTGCATCCTTGCCGAAACTTGTTTCCTGTGTTGTTAATTTTAGCCATTCTGACAGGTATGAGGCAGTATCTTCATCATGGCTTTGACTTGCATTTCCCTGATGATTAGTTATGTTGAGCATCTTTTCATGTGTCTGTTAGGCAACTGTATGTCTTCTTCGGAAAAATGTCTATTCATGTCTTCTGTCCCTTTCTTAACTGGATTGTTTGATGGGTGTTGAGTTTGAAGAGTTTTTATAGATAGATTTTGGATACTAACCCTTTATTAGAGATGTCATTTGCAAATATCACTTTGCATATTAAAGAGTTTATATCACCATAAATACCCTGCATATATATAAAGTTTTTTGTTGTTGTTATTATTCATTGAAGGGATGACAAAGGTCCACATTGCTAGACTATGCTTATGTCTAAAAGAACCAAAACATCTTTTAATTTACCATAGCTGTTAGTTTCATTAATTTTATTATATTTATTTTAGTATAATTTATTGTCAAGTTGGCTAACATACAGTGTATACAGTGTACTCTTGGTTTTGGGGGTAGATCTCATGATTCATCACTTACATACAACACCCAGTGCTCATCCCAATAGTGCCCCCCTCAATGCCCATCACCCATTTTCCTCTCTCCCCCTCCCCCCATCAACCCTCAGTCTGTTCTCTGTATTTAAGAGTCTCTTATGGTTTGCCTCTCTCCCCAGAAGATGTGGTTCGTATATACAATGGAATACTACTTGGCAATGAGAAAGAATGAAATCTTGCCATTTGCAGCATGGATGGAACTGGAGGGTATTATGCTAAGTGAAATAAGTCAGTCAGAAAAAGACAGATAACATATGTTTTCATTCATATGTGAAACTTGAGAAACTTAACAGAAGACCATGGGGGAAGGGAAGGGGAAAAATAGTTTCATACATTTTAAAAATATTTATTTTTGATAAGAAAATACTTGATGCTACAGAAAATTCAGAAAGCACAGAGTAGTGCAAAAAAAACTAAAGAAAAACACACAATAATTTGCAATTTAAAAATTCAGAAAAAAATACTATTGACATCTTTCTGTACTTCTTTTAGCCTTACACACACACACACACATACACACACACACCATAAGGGATGAAGGACACTAATCCACAAACTCATTGTGCCATACACTGGGAAGAATGGCTCTAACAATGTAAAGGAGTTCAGAAAACTAGAAGTATGAGGATATGGTGTGTATAAATAAGATGAACTTGGCTTTGTATGATATTCTAGTATTTGGTAGGATTAGTGACTCCACTTTCTTGCTGTTCTCTTTCTCCCTCTCTCTTTTTCTCCTTCCCCTATATATATATATATATATATATATATATATATATATATATATATATAATTTTTGCTCTACCATTTAAATGATAAGATCTTTTTTTCTATCCAAACTTCTATCACCAACCTGGCTAATGTTAATCCCATTACCCACTCGATGCTCTGCTCTCTCTATAACAGTGGGGAAATAGTAATGTTTATATATAGAAGTCCATAAATAAATTAGTTAGTATAAAAGTAAGCACAAAGCTTTCCAAAAACATCAGTGAATTAACAGGACATTTGCTATTAAAAGAATTCACACCACTGTCCAACCAGAAAAACGGTTTGGCTGAACAAGAAGCAGAAGTCTCCCACTGGTGTGGGGGTAGCTGATAGAAATGCCTAATTACTGAAATGCCCTGTATGTGGCAACTCTGTCTCTCATGATGCCATCTTACTTCCTCTTTCATATCTTTAAGAAAACAAAAACTGTACTGAAGACTTGCATACTTAATTCTAGAACCTATCATTCCCCATATAATCAGCAAACATACTCATTATTGTTTCTTATATTAAACAGTGCACTGGAGATCCTAGCTATCAAAGGTAAGAACATATAAATATAAAATATAAGGAATTCAAAGGTAGCAACAACATTATAATTGTTCTCAGCCAAAATGTTACCTATTCAGAAAAGTCAAATGAATCTAAAACCAAATTATTAAAAATAATGACAATACAGAGAAATTAATGAACATAAGATAAATTATTTTTAAAATCATATTTTTCATTTTGTCAACTGGAAAGTCTGAATATAATTTTAAAAATATAACCTTCCTGATAGCAGCAAAGTAAAGAGAACAAAAAAGCAGGCCATTTGATAAAATGATTAAATATCATAAATATCACAGTTCTCCCCTCATAAATATACAAATTTATGAAATTCCAAGCAAAATCCAAAGGCTTTTCATAAAACTTCAAAGAAGGCTTTTAAGAGGTATATGGAAATGAAAATTTCCTAGCATTAAAGATATTACTGCAGAATAAGAAGAAAACGAAGGATAAGATGCAGGGACTTACTCAACTGGGTATCAAGATGATTATAATGCTGCATTGATGAATGCAATGTAGTATTTCACAGAATCAGAGAAAAGGACTAATGGAACAAAATAGAGAGCTCAGAGACAACCCCACATATGTATAAAAACTTGATTTAGAATGGTCACTATAGATAAGTGAGAAAAGATAAACCCTTGAATAATAGCTTTCCATATAATGATGATGATGGTGATTAAGACAATGATGATGATGATAATAATAATTATATAAAAACCATACATAAAAATCAATTCTGGTGAATTATCATCTCACATGTGAAGAGCAATATTTTATCAGCACCAAGCTCTAACCAACCGAGCTAACCGGCCACCCGGGGAGAGCAATATTTTAAAAGTTTAGAAGAAATGTTTCCCTCAGGAATACGATACAACTATTTTATAAAAACACACAACTCATAAAAGAAAATATTAATTCCAATACATTAAAATAAAATACTTTTGATTATCACAAGATCCATTCAAAAATGAGAAAAGCCAAGCCACAAGGCAGAGACATTTGGAAGATACTGAGTAGAAAATAATTGGTATTTAGAATATATAAGTGCTACCTATAAATCAGTAAGAAAATCAAAAATGACCCAATAGAAGATAGCAAATATGAAAATAATTGACTCACTGAAATCATATTGCCCCCCCCAAAAAGTTTAAAGATATTGTATCTCACTTGAAATAAAGAAAATACAAATAAAAATCAGGGTGATAAGTAATTTAATGCTTCAATTATTTTATAATTTTCAATATTTTATAAAAATTAGGAAGTCAGCATTGGTTTATAAACTTTGGAGATTCCTGGATGAAATCTGAAACTGGTCTGCATATGGGGGAGAAGGAGAGACAGAAGAAAGAAGTAGACAATCCCAGATTGGTAGGGGGTGGGTTTAATAAGGGAAGGAACTCATATACAAGGCTTATCTTGGGTGGTCAAAAGACTAGTAAACCTCTGCACCTGCCCTCCAGAATCTTAAAAGTTTATATAGCATCTTTAATGGGGTTAGTCACATATACTGTCCAGATGATCTCAACAACACATTGTCTAAGACTGTTCTTGAAAATGGCTGCCAATGAACCTGGCTGGCTCAGTCAGTACAGCATGTGACTCTTACTCTCAGGGTTGTGAGTTTGAGCCCCATGTCGGGTGTAGAGATTTTTTTAAATAAATAAATAAATCTTATTAAAAAAAAAAAGGAAATAGCTCCCAATGTGGAAACAGTGGGCAGAGTTTGCATTCCAAGGACAAGGGAGGGGGTGAGGAGCCTCTGATTGCCTTAGTCTAGCTTTCAAGTCACACATACATGGACACACATGGACAGGCACACATATGAAGAGTATGAAAGCATACATGAAAATGATAGACCTCCAATTCAAGACAGACGTTCCTGTGTAAGGCTTGAGGCAGCAGGGGAATGTAGTCAAGGAGTAGCATTATATAGGCTACTTCAACTGTACCGTTATCATGTTATTTCTTAAACTAGGTACTGTTTGCTATTTACTTCTATTATCTGTTATGTGTCTAAGGTTTTATGGCTTCTAGAAGAGTATGCAGCACTAGCACAGATGAAAGATGCCTAGGGTTCAAATTGTGGCATAGACCTTTGAGTAATTCCTCTTATACAGAATACTTAAGAGATCACATCATTACAACTTTGTCATTGACTTGGGAAGAAAGAAGAGGTTTCTGGCTGAGAATCTCAAGCTGATAGTTTACCAAGATAGGGACTGTGTGGGGAAGCGTATGAGGTAGGCAAACCCTCTGTGTCTCAATGTGTGTGCAGATTATTTTTGGCTGTTACTCCTGAGCCACGTTTCACTTTCAGGTTCTTGAGTCAGATTAACAGTTTCTGGTAAGTTTATCTACAAGCCCTAGTTTCCATATGTATTTATATTTCTGCAGAGTAAAAAGCCTTCCATCAGTTTGTAGTGGAGTGCAAAAGGTCAAATGTGTAAAATGCAGGGTTGGGTTATTGCAAGGTTAAAGAAATGACCATAGTGAGTCTGCTATGGGGAGAGGTGCCAATCTCAAATCAAATTATAATGGGATTCTGGTTATTGCAGTTTCACTCAATCTCATGTTCCAACATGGATTTAGAAAATCATTGCCCATCTGAGCTGCAAAAGACCTCATGAAACACTTTGGCCCAGACCCACTCTGTCGGCATGTGGATAGCTAAGCCATTCCAGACAGATGCTTTTTTTAATGGCTGGCCTCTGACTCTTCTCCAAGTTCTCCATGTTCCATTCAGCCTTATATTGCTTTTCAGCTTTTCAGTTGGATAGTTGTGTGTGTGTGTGTGTGTGTGTGTGTGTTTTACATGGAGTATCATATAAGTTAAAATCATTTCCTTCTAAGAACTATCTAGTCTTTATATATAGAATTGTGATTGAGTTAAAATGAGTTGATTGATATAAACTAGGAAATAATACAATTTGTTTTTTTAAATAAATTACAATACTTTAGAAGTTGAATAACTTAAAATTAGGTTGAACAAAGCATTTGATTGTGGTTGGTAATCATGTAGCGGCAGGGGGCTAGTCAGGATAATAATGAGGAAGGCAGAAATAATGTTTCTCTATGTTTAGAACCAACCCAAATCTTGTGGATTCTTAGTTTCAGACCAAATTTAAATTGCTTGGTGGAGTTTGTTTACTCTCAGGCAGACATGACTTCCTGTTTCTCCAGGGGGAAAAACAAGCTTTGCACAGTCCTAAAATAATCTCATAAGACTTTTGGGGATTTTCTTCTGCTCTTATGAAACATTTTGGTAAGTTAAAGGAATCATAATCATAAAAATGCTAAATTTTGTGTTCCACAACATGAACTTCAGGAGACTCTACAAAATTTATTCAAAATTTACACCATCTCAAAAACTGATAAAAGAATCCTGAAATGAGTATTAAATATGCATATGTTGCAGTGTTAACATATTTGATTTCTAAATTTCAGTATATATTTTTAAAATATTCAGTAATAATAAATAGCACCCCTTTGTAGAACTATACCATGAGCTCCATGAGGAAAGTGACATGTCTGTCTTCTTCATCAATCTGTTACAAGGTTTAACAGTCCTTGACCCATTGTAGGAACTCATTGATTTTCTCGCTATTCTGAAAACCATGGGCTATTTTTACCTGTAACAATATAGTATTGATTCTTAATATTCATGTTCTTTTTAACGAATGGCCCTAAATAATCCTTTGACGATGGATTATCCACACGCAAAAGTTTGACCCTGACCTCACAAGTACAAAAATTAATTCAAAAAACAAAAAAGACCTAACAGTACGAGCTAAAACCATACAGCCCCTAGAAGAAAACATAGGTATAGATCTTCATGATCTTTGGGCAATGTCTTCTTCAATATGACATCAAAATTGCAAGCAACCAAAACAACAAAAACAAAAACAAAAACCAATAGATAAATTAGACTTCACTAGTAGCAAAACTTTTATGCTTCAAAGAACACCATCAATGAAATTCAACCCACAGAACTGGGCACTTTAAGGAAGGACTTGTATGGTATACACATTGTATCCTAATAAAGCTGTTAAAATATGAAATATGGATCAATTTAGAAAAAATATGGAAGGCCTGAATAATGAATACTAAGATTGCAGGAAGAATGAGAGGTTCTAAACAAATGGAGAGAGAGACTACGTCTATGAAAAATTAAATATTGGTAAGAGGGGAGATGTTCTCTGCTAACTGACATGTGGATTCAAGGAGATCCCAAATAAAACGTGAGGAAGTTTACTTCTTTTAATAGAAACTGTTTCAGGCTTTATTTGCTGTTCTTTTTTCCAGCTCTTTTGGATATAGGTCTTTGAGACCTTTCTTCCTTCTTTAGAAGGCCTGAATTGTTATATGGGACTTCCCTCTTATGACTGACTTTGCTACATCCCAGAGATTTTGGACTGTTGTGTTTTCATTTTCATTGGCTTCCATGTACTTTTTAATTTCCTCTTTAATTTCTTGATTAAACCATTCATTCCTTAGTAGGATATTCTTTAATCTCCAAGTATTGATGGTCTTTCCAAATTTTTTCTTGTGGTTGATTTCGAGTTTCATAGTGTTATGGTCTGAAAATATGTGAGGTATGATCTTGATCTTTTTGTACTTGTTGAGGGCTGACTTGTGACCCAGTATGTGATCTATTCTGGAGAATGTTCCATGTGCACTTGAGAAGAATGTGTATTCTTCAGCTTTAGGATGAAATGTTCTGAATATATCTGTTAAGTCCCTCCTGTCCAGTGTGTCATTCAAAGCCATTGTTTCCTAGTTAATTTTCTGCTTACATGATCTGTCCATTGCTGTAAGTGGGGTGTTGAAGTATTTTAGTAGAAACAGTTAAGCTTCTTCTAAAATTCATGGGGATAGGGCGTCTGGGTGGATCAGTTGGTTAAGCTTCCAACTTTGGCTCAGTCATGATCTCATGGGTTCATGAGTTTGAGCCCAACATCAAGCTCTGTGTTGACAGCTCAGAGCCTGGAGACTGCTTCAGATTCTGTGTTTCCCTCTCGCTCTGCCCCTCTCCCTCCCACACTCTATTGCTCTCTCTCAAAAATAAATACACATTAAAAAAATTAAAATTCATGGGGAAATGCACAGGAACTGAAATAGCCAAATAACTTTTTTTAAACCCACGAACCTTGAGATCATGACCCAAGCTGGAATTGGACACCCAACTGACTGAGCCACCCAGGAGCCCCTAGCCAAATGACTTTTTAAGAAGAATAAAATTGAAGAACTAAAATGACCTAACTTTAAGAGTTATTATAAAGATAGAGTAGCTAAAATAGTATGTCATACTCACATAAAGATAGATAAATGTTTCTAGATAGAATACAGTCCAGAAAAGTGTGTAGATAAAATTTACCAGGGAAAGTATTGTCTTTTTGACAAGTATTGGAACAACTGGATATTAGTATGAAAAAAAAAGAACTTTAACCTATACCTTCCATGTTAAAAGATAAAAACAAGATACCACATCAAATGTATGACCTTTAAAAGAAAAACTTGATGAATTGGAATTCATCAAAATTAAGACCTTCTGCTCTTTGAAAAGCAGAATTGATAAAATATTTAGAAATCACATAAATGATAAAATACTTAATTCAGAATATATAAAGAAAACTCAAAACACGATAATAAAAAAAATTAATGGGCAAATATTCCTCACTGAAAGAAAATATATAAATCAAAACTAAGCACATGAAAAGATCTTCAATGTCATTATACATCAGGGAAATGATATTTAAAATCATTATTTACCACCAATATTGGTAACGTTTAAAAGTAATTTAAAAGACTATCTATTGTTGATAAGGACAGGAAGCAATTAGAATCCTCATTCATTGTTGATGTGTGTATACAATAGCACATGCAACTTGCCAAACTATTATATAGTTTTTAATTCAGATAACACATGCCTACTCCATGTGTCCAATTCTACTTCTGTGGGAGAATGGGAAAAAAATGGTTGTATATGCTTATTCAATAAAATTCATAGAATCTTCATTCATAATTGTCATCTAAACTAAAAAAAAAAAATTAAAAATATACCAATATGAGAATCCATAAAAAAAGTGGTAGTATAGTTAGCAAATGAGCTCTAGACATGAAAATAAATGTATACATAAGCTACTACTATATACAATGCCTAGGATGAATCTCATAGATACAAGAGTGCAACAAAAGTACATAAAGGAGTAGACACTAATTTCTGTTTATAGGGAGTTAAAATACTAGAAAAACTCATTGAGGTTCTAGTAATATAATGGTAGCCTTTGCAGTTGATGATTGAAAGGGACTAGGTCACAAAGGAACTTTCTCAGTTCAAGGGAAGAGTTTTACAATAGCCATCATGGCTACAATCTAAATGTCATATGGCTAAAGACTCAAAGCCTTTCAAGTATTCTTTTAAAAATCTAAGAATACACAGAAAAATAATAAAAATTTGCAATGCCAACTGTCAAGATTATTAAATAATGAATAATAAGAACTGGAGGAAATTTTTATCAGCTCTCAGCTACTGATACGGGATTTAAAAAAAAAATTTTTCTCTAACATTTATTTATTTTTGAGACAGAGAGAGACAGAGCATGAACAGGGGAGGGGCAGAGAGAGAGGGAGACACAGAATCTGAAACAGGCTCCAGGCTCTGAGCGGTCAGCACAGAGCCCGACACGGGGCTCGAACTCACGGACCGTGAGATCATGACCTGAGCCGAAGTCGGACGCTTAACCGACCGAGCCACCCAGGTGCCCCCTGATAGGGGATTTTTAAAATTAATCTATGGTTTATCAGACCTTCTTATCCTGAAATAGTGTAGTCATCACCACCTTAAAAAAATACTATTTTCACCCCTAACACCTATCCTTTTGATAAAACAAAAATCAAGGATTATTGCTAATAAGGATACTGGATACTCATAAAGGAACAATTAATCCACTTGTGTCAGACTTTTTCTACTTTAATTTTTGAGGTGAAAGCCTATAACCTAAATTTTAATGTCAACCAATATAGAATGGCCATAAAAATACAATCTAAAATATATAAATCCTCATAAATTATAAAATCCACAAGTTTATCTTGAAAAAATTATTATATGAGACACACCAACAATTTAATAAGTGTGCCACATTGCAAACTCAAAAAGAAGAAAATTTTAGTAAGAAAGACTGGTGGTGTGCCAATTTAATACTGGTAATAAAGTATTTATGAATATTGTTACAAAGTTAAAGGCTATCCAAAATATTTTTAACTATAAGAGTTTTAGGGTAAAGTCATAATTTTCAAATAAGCATTTAATTTGTAAACACTACAATATAGTGAAAATGAAGTATTTATTCAAGTGTGTACACTTAATATTTATGTGTGTGTGTGTGTGTGTGTGTGTGTGTGTGTGTGTGTGTGCCACAAGTAGCGGGAAAGAAAAAGGTGCATTTCAAGAAGTGAGAAAGTTAAGGAACATCAACTTTATCAACTTAAATGGGAGTAATCTAATATGGTTGAATGTGAAAATTCAATAAGTATGTTCAGAAAAGTAAAATTTTCTCCTCCTCAGAAGAAATGAAATCAAATACATGAGAAATGTTTTCCTTTAAGAAGAAAGCTTGTAATTAAAGAGAAATTATAAAGCAATCCATGGACCTGTATTTTTTTCAGATGAAGTATAATTATAGGGCCTCATCACTCAGAAGATTAAGGTAGACATTAAGGGCTCAATTCAGAATACATTTTGCTATGCTTGGTTTTTTTCTTCATGGATTATACCTTCTCTATGTTTCTTGAAACACAAGATGCAGAAAAATAAGAGCTTTCTCATATTTACTGTCTTAATCATTTTAAAAGATAAAGATATAGGGGCGCCTGGGTGGCGCAGTCGGTTAAGCGTCCGACTTCAGCCAGGTCACGATCTCGCGGTCCGTGAGTTCGAGCCCCGCGTCAGGCTCTGGGCTGATGGCTCGGAGCCTGGAGCCTGCTTCCGATTCTGTGTCTCCCTCTCTCTCTGCCCCTCCCCCGTTCATGCTCTGTCTCTCTCTGTCCCAAAAATAAATAAAAAACGTTGAAAAAAAAAATGGTTTAAAAGATAAAGATATAGATAGGCTTTATGTTTATGTCAAGTTTTGTGAAGTATGTTTTTGATAATACATGAAGTCATATGATATGGGTAATGTGAAATAAAATTAAAGTTTATAAATTACTCCTATGAATTTCTAAAATTTATAATAAATTCATAGAAATTTGTTATTTCTTTTTCCCCTTTCTGACTTCCCCTGGATATTTGTTCTCTAACCATATATAGCCCAAATATAAATTCTAACATTGATGAAGAGGGGAGCCTGAGTGGCTCAGTCAGTTAAGTATCTGACTCTTGATTTTTGGCTCAGGTCATGATCTCACAGCTGTGAGATCAAGCCCCATGTCAGGGTCTGTGCTGAAAGCATGGAGCCTGCTTGGAATTCTCTCTCTCTCTCTCTCTCTCTCTCTCTCTCTGGTCCTCTCCTGCTCACTTGCTCCCTCTCATGCTCTCTCTCAAAATAAATAAATAAACATTTAAAAAATAATAAAGTTGGTGAAGCAGTTTATCCTGCTAAGTCATTCCCTTGAAGCCGAAATAATTAAATGTCTAGGTGCCTCTGGATCCGTTAATGGCTATGAGGCAGTAACTACTAATGGACTATTAGTCTTCCTTCTGCACACAATTCTAAACATGACTGAAGTATAAGGTCATTGTTTATAGTCATTGAACAATGGGCAATGTTCTGAATTGCCTGAATCCCTGACAGAGAGGACATTCAACATGATTAGTTTAGTAATCACCTTAAGTTTTACATAGAGTCAATTTTCTAATGATTGCATTGGAAGGTAGAGACCAAGCGAAGGACAATGAACTACTGAAATGAGGAGGAATACCTTGGTGTTTAGTACTGCTTAAGCTGCTGGGATCTTTGGGAAAGAGCACCAGAGAAAAAGGGAGAAATATGCAAGTAGGAAAATACATCAAGATAAAATAGAATTTAGCCAAGAATGCAAGGTTGGTTTAATATTCTAACAAACATTCTAACATCAAAATAAAAGAAAATAAAAGAGTAATTTTATTATCTCAGTAGGTACAGAAAAGTAATTTTAAAAAATTAGTATCTACTTATGATAAAAACTTTTGGGAAATAAGGAATAAAAGGGAACTTTTGCAAACTGATAATAGGCCTGCAATAAAAACCTACAAACTAACATTATACTTAATGGTGAATAATTGAATGCATTCCCTTTAAGACAGGAAACAAGACAACCATACTCAATATTTACTCAAAATAAATTAAAAGTCAGTCCCACAAAAGCCATGAGCATCAATGTGTATAGCAATTTTATTTACATTGGCCCCAAACTAGAAACAACTCAAATGTCCATCAACAGAAACATGTATAGAGAAATTGTAGTATACTCACAAAGTGCCATACTATCCATTAATAAAAAGCAATTTACTGATGACAACATGGGTTGATCTCAAAAACATTATCTTAAGTGAAAGAAGATGGATAAAAAAAAATTTGGGGGGTGCCTGGGTGGCTCGGTCGGTTAAGCGTCCGACTTCGGCTCAGGTCATGATCTCACGGTCTGTGAGTTCGAGCCCCGCGTCGGGCTCTGTGCTGACCGCTCAGAGCCTGGAGCCTGTTTCAGATTCTGTGTCTCCCTCTCTCTCTGCCCCTCCCCTGTTCATGCTCTGTCTCTCTCTGTCTCAAAAATAAATAAACGTTAAAAAAAAAATTAAAAAAATTTAAAAAAATTAAAAAAAATTTTTTTTGCATGATTTCCTTTAGATGATATTCTGAAATAGTTAAAGCTAACTCATAGTGAAAGAAAGTAGTTTAATGGCTGCCTAGTGATGAGGATGAGGATGAGATTGATTGCAAAATGTCCAGTGGGAATTTTTGTTTGATGGAAACATATATCTTGACTTGGGTAGAGACTATATGGAGTTACACGTTTTTTACAACTAATCGAGCCCTACAGTAAAAATGTATGCCCTACGTTGTAAGTAAATAATACCTAAGTAAAGCTAATGAACAAAAATAAATATAAAACTTGTGCTCTTGAATTTTTCTGAATTCAAAAATAATAGCTTGTTTTGTTTTTACTTTGGTACAATGATCATCACAAGAAACAAAAGCAGCGATACTTCATGACCTAGTAGTCCACAGACATCTTTCAGCTAGCCAAAAGCAGGCTCTATTCAATTCTACAAGTAATTATGAGGTGTCTGCAATCTTCCTGGAACTATGCAAGAACTAAAGGAGATAGAGATGTATAGGATACTGTGTCCTCAGAAGTTTAAAGTCTAATAGAGAACAAAGACACCAGGATGTTTGGTAATTTAACCTCATTAAATTGCAGTTTCCACAAATGAAAATGAGGGATATTAATACCTATTCCACAGTGATTCTCTGATGATAAAACTAAAGTAGATAAATCAATACTCCTAGAAAATAAAACAGGCTCAATTAATTGTAGTTTGAAAAATTACTAGAAAAATGAAAGCAAATAAAAATCCACATGGCAAAAAGGAGAACAGAATTTTAGTTTTAAATGATAGAATAGTGTGAAAACAATAATAGAAAATATGTCACAAAAACACTGGCCCAAATAGATGGGCATACTCTTTATAATTTCCAAACAACAGATTATTATCATGTTACATAAACTGTAGAGAACATAAAATGGTAGAAATTCCTATTTTATTTAGCTGGTGTGACTTTGATATTAAAACCCGATTAAAACAGCTTACAAAAGAATAAACTGTAGTCTACTTTGGCTTATAAATATAAATGTATTTATTCTAAATAAATTATTAGTAATTCAATCCCAATAGTATATGTAAATAATATAGCATGATGAGTGATTATTCCAGGAATACAAGGACAGTTCAACATTAAGAAATCCATTAGTGTTTTTGACATTAATAATTTAAATAAGGAAAAAAAATGTATGTTCATCTCTAAGGATTCCAGAAAAGCAAATGATAAAATTAAACATCCATTTTGATTTTTAAAAGCTTTTAGTAAATTAGAAATAAAAGACTGCTTTATAACCACTATTTTCAATCCTTACTTTATGCTTAGAAAACCTGAGATAATCCCTTGATAAATAAACAGAATATTTCATTAAAAATGTCTATGCATATGCATATGATAAATATTTTTTAAATCCTTAGCTATCCTTTGTGCTAGATATTATTTACCAGGAAAACACAATTTTTTAAAGACCGCAAATATGAATGATGTATGAATAACTTTAATAAAATTTTGGGGAGCTGTATGACAAAAACAGGAATGCTTCATTTAGAAGGTTAAAAGAAATGAAGAAATGAGAAAAATAATGTATCTAATACTGAATATTTTCCGAACTAATTATTCTTTCTGGAATTGTCATTGTTTATCACGTACTGTGTAGTAATTTATTTCTTTTTTATGTTTGTTCATTTATTTATTTAAGGAGATAGAGAGAATGCACACGTGCAGGCATGGGCGCACATGTGTGGGGGAGGGCAGAGACAATAAGAGACAGAATCCCAAGAAGGTTCTGCACTCAGCACAGCCCCACATGGGGCTCAATCCCACCAAATGTGAGAACATGACCTGAGCTGAAACCAAGAGTCAGACGCTCAACGGACTCAGACATCCAGGTGCCCTGACTACACAGTAATTTCTAACATTGTTTTCTAGTTCTTTTGCTGGAAACACTTATGTATCTTTCAAAACCAAGCACCAATTTCTCTCCTTCCCAAACTTTTCATGAAAGTCCCAGTGTTTTGTTCTCTAGCCTTCTACAGCTCTTTTGCAGACATCCTAATTCGCTGTTGTTGTTTATTGACAATCATGTTACATGTCTTTTACTCTCTGTTGACTTTTGTTAACAGAGCCATTAACTGAGCCTAGCATACAGTAGGTATAGATACTTAATATTTTTTTTCTGATTAACTATTTAGCACCTAAATCCATATAAAAGCTTTCTGGATTATTGTTGGTGGGCACAGTTTTTCCCATTTCAACTATTTCTAGAAATACTTAAAACTGAAAACAAATTACATTATGCATAGGTAAATGAAAGTCCTTTTAAATACATATATTCAATATTAAATGTGTAGATTTCTAACAAAGAGAATCACTGACGGATCACTAGACTCAAAATTCATTCATCTAAGCTATACAAAAAGCTGAAACATGTGTTCCATTGTACAGTTTTCCTTGCAATGGAATTCAACAGATTCCTTAATTTTACGTCTCTTCATAAAACCTGTAACTTTCTCCAAATGCTTATGTTTACCATTTTGTAGTGTCTGACTTCTCAGAATGCTATACCGTCTTTCTTTGCCTACGTATGAGTGCACCTGAAGCTATGGGAGACAACTTGTAACATGCTGAAACCATCCCACCTCGGTGCCTGTTTGTTCTTCTACCTGAAGATCTCTGCTTCAGAAACCAAGGGAGGCTTGTTGCAGGTGCACCTGAAGGGCCAATGTTCCAGCCCTCCTCAGCTCCTAAGGCACAATCCAGAAGTGCGTTCCACATGGTTTCTCAGCGATCACCTGTACCTCGCTGCACACTGCAATAACTTTTCTCCCTTCCTTCTCATCCTCCCCACCCCTTCACATGTGCTTCCGAGGATTATCTCCTCAGTAGACGACCTGCTCCAGTCTACTTTGACTCAGGTCCACCTTGGGAAGACTCAGAGAAGGAATAAGGAGGATTTAGTTCATTTTGCAGGAGGTTACACTTTTTGCTTTTGTCTCTATCTATTCCAATGAATCCTTTGGATTTATCTTCCTTAATAGTTCTCTAAAGGTTTTCACTTCTTCTTCAATCTTTTCTCTCCTCTCTGTGCTAGTAACTTGATCCATATTTGTACAAAAATGAAGTTCAAATCATATAGAATGAAATATTAAATAAAAAAATAGAGGAAACTGGAAGAGCAAGATATAAGCAAAAGGGATCACTTCCTTATTTTCTCTCTCACACTCTTTCTCTTAGTTTTGCATTTTCACCTCAAAAATGTAATTGAATAAGTTTAGTTTTTATAAGCCTAATTGAAATGTGTTACATGCAATCCATTGAAAACATAAAGCTAAGACTGGAACAGTACACTCTGTTAACCAACTCTCCACCCACACATTGACTACAGTTCTTTAAGGAACTTATTGGGCTTATAGCACTGGAGAAAAAAAAATAAATCTTGAAGTCCTTACATTCCTGTGTGTGTGTGTGTGTGTGTGTGTGTGTGTGTGTGTGTGTGTGTTAACATTTACACAAAAATTTCAAAGACTCTAAGTCCAAGAATCAGTCTATTATTGTGTTAGCCTGCTTTGAGGCATCTTGACATATTTAATGATGCATTTTTAAAGATAATCTCTAATCTCAGAAGAATTTCATCTAAAGTATTTTAAAGCTACACTACATTTTTGCATCCGCTAAAATGCACATTTCTGAAGGTGGTCAAGAATACTTACTGAATTTTTTCAGTAGATCTCATAACAAACATTCCTAACTGTGTTCTTGAAAGTTCTTTCACAATTTCTTAAATTTTTCATACCACTGAATATTTTTTTGCTTTTGCCCAGTCAATTAATATTGACAACATGCCAACGATAGACTTCTTACTATTATAAATACTTCTGCTATCTGGCAGAATTCAATACACCTACTGTTTCTTAGAATCAAATTTGCCTCTACACTTATGAATGGTAAACTATTCTTTCTAAAGGTTACAATGTTCTTTAAACACAGGTATTGGAAGTTCTCTTTGGCATTCAAAAATATCACAGAGTAAATGGAAAGGTTTTATATTTTTCATTAAATGGTCATCTACTTTGAAAATTTTCTATTTAAATTGGCCATCAAGTAAACAAATAGAATTAGTCTCACTAGAAAAAATAAAGCCTCTAGATTAATTGTTTTGAGAGAATAGAAAATATTCCTCTATATTAGTAAATTTTTAAAGTCATGAACTTTATAATGTTTCGGGTGAATTGTTTTGCAGTTTCAACAGATTATATATTTTTTTACTTGTTTTTTCTTTCTTGATCTGAATTATAATATATGCTGAGTATTTAGTTTGATAATATTCTCAAAAATGTAACCAATAAAATGTCACTCTAAATTCAGAAAGGTTTTATTATTAGCAACAATATTTTCTATGTAACTCCTAATAAAACAGCACTGAAATACAAGAAGCTGGAAAATTAGCAGACATTATAAAGAGAACTGTACTGAAGTAAAGAGGATCTCCTCTTGGTTTTCTCTTATATCAGGCCATGTATCTTTCATGTGAATATTTTTTTGAGGGCTGTTCCCTTGGGTCTCCTCTTTTCTCATATCCTATTAACAGTTTATAAAGATGACAGCTTCCACCCTAGGAAGGCTAGACAGACCATGGTAGTGCTTCAAGAAAGAAAAACATTAAAAAGGAAAGTTATTCAAACTCCTTTTTCTCATTAAAGAGAAGACTTTCCCTTTTTTGTGTTATTTGTTATCCTCCTTCACCTATAGTTACGGTATTGCATAACATCTTGAAGGTCAAGTCTAAGGCGGAGACTTAAGAAATGGCAAGTATCAGACTACACAGTCTGAGTCTAACCTCCGTATTAGGTGAACACTGTAAAAAGAGTCCAGCCTTGCTCACCAAAGCAGGAGACCACACAGAAATTTAGGAGTCAAAGCCAAAGCCATGTTCTGAAAAGAGCAATGTTCTGAAAAGAAACCATTTATCAGAATTGCCTTTAAAGCTTTTTTAAAAACACAAAATCTTGTGTTTGATCTAGTGAATTACGTCACATGATAATTAAACTCAGGTGGCTGGATTTTTTTTAACTTTACAGATGATTCAAATGTGCAGCCAGGATGAGGATAACTGGTTAGCATATTATAAAGAATGTGCATTTTCATTAAATGACATTTCTCCATGAACTCTCTCTGGAAATTTCTACATAAAAGTTCCATGGATCTGATATGATGGTACATATCTAGGAGAAGTTCCATGATAAAACAATTCTTATTTCAATAAACAGGGGCACCTGGGTGGCTCAGTCAGTGAAGTGTCCCACTCTTGATTTCAAGCTCATATCATGATCTCACAGTGAGATCGAGCCCTACATCAGGCTCTGCACTGACAGCATGGAGACTGCTTGGGATTCTCTCTTGCTTTCTCTCTGCCCCACCCCTGCTTACTCTCTCTCTAAAAATAAATAAATAAACTTAATAAAAATAATAAATAAGTAAACTTTTGTACAATTGATTGACTTCTAATACCCTCCTAGACTTAGCCTAGATGTGATATATCCACAGGTTCTGGATACTAGATACTGTATCTAACTTTACTGATCTAACTGCAAGATACAAAAAGATGAGTAAATAAACTGTAAGCTAGCATATAATTTTACATTATTTTTTACTTTGTACGTATGCTTTTAATATAATAGTTGAATTATTTTTTTATTTTTTTTTTTTTAAATTTTTTTTTCAACGTTTTTTATTTATTTTTGGAACAGAGAGAGACAGAGCATGAACGGGGGAGGGGCAAGAGAGAGGGAGACACAGAATCGGAAACAGGCTCCAGGCTCCGAGCCATCAGCCCGGAGCCCGACGCGGGGCTCGAACTCACAGACCGCGAGATCGTGACCTGGCTGAAGTCGGATGCTTAACCGACTGCGCCACCCAGGCGCCCCGAATTATTTTTAAAGTGTATATTGATTTTGTTGTAATTAGGTTTGTCGATCAGACTTTTCTATAGATTTATGATGTCATTTCAAATATGTTATTCCTGTTATTCTCTTTTAGGATGGATTTTTATTGTTAGTGTTCCACTGACTTGCATTTAAAAATTTTATCTCATGACCCCCTGCCCTTATAAGAGTGAAGGGTAACAATGACATGAGTGACATATAATTTATTGTCCAAATTGTGGCATTATTAATATGTGTGACAGGACTACAGGTATAAACCGAGACCACACCAGACAACTGGGACATATAGTTACCTGACTGGTAGTCCTAAAAAATGCCTAGATTCCTAAGGAGAATACTTATTTCAGTTGTTTGTTTTAATCATTAAAACACCTTCCTTGCTGCAAAAAAAAGGATTCTTAATATGTTTTTCTTTAATCTTAACAAATACATATTGCTTTTCAAAGTCTGTCATTGCTTATTAAATAGGTGGTAGAAGCAAAAATATATGTAAGTTAGACACAGACTTTCCTGGTGTAGTCAATCCCTTTTTATCTTTTGTTAGTTATTTTCTTATTGACAGTGTCCAGAAAAGATGATTACAATAAGCTACTATACCCTCACTGCAAGAAGGTATATGTACGCATTCTCTCTCAGACCAGTCTCACACAGGTTTTTGTCACCAAGCTCTCAGCAAAGAAATATGCTGAATTCATTATTCCAATTCCATGAAAACTAGTGAAAAACTATGAAACAGTTGACAGTTCCTGCTAAGATTTTATAGAACACTATAAGCCATCCTTCTCTGAAATTGATTTTCTTCAGATTGATCAAGAAAAGGATGTGACATTTAAAGCTGTTTTTATTTTCAGATGTCGGGCATAAAGGATCTCTATCAGACTCAGACACAGATATATATTATTCCACGGATTTCATCTTGGCATTGGAAATCCCTGTTAAAATATACATTCTTGGATATTTTAAGTGTCAGGATTTCAACCAGTTTTTTTTTCAGAATAACTTTGCAGAACCAAAGTAGAGTCCATGCTCTGTATTGATCTCCAAGTTCTTACAAAATAAATCATAATATTTACTTTTGCCAAAGAGACTGAGGATCCAAAGGCATCTGATGGTATATACACAAAATTTTTCAGTGTTAGAAAAATGTTTAAGAGCTAAGGGGCAGATGACCCTGGACCTGAAAGAAGAAATGTCTGACCAGCCCAACCATGCCCCTGGAGCCAAATCTACTTATCTCAGTCTGACTCACATTGTGAAGTAATCCTGTAACCCAGTTCCTACTTCTCTCAGCTATACTCCTCCAGGACCCAAAAGGAGACATGTCTTAAGGTGTCTCTGGAGGCAGGTCCACTGGTATCAGTTAACTGTGAATCCTAAAGTAGCCTAACTCTGGGAGAGTCCTGCCCACCCAGAAACCTGGAAGGGGGCATATCCATCCATGCCCTGAGAGACAGGCTTTCAGACTTCAGTCTTATCCATCAATCCTGAAACACCCTTGGACTCTGTTTTAGTTCTTCTCAGCTGTGATCAGGGCCAGTTCTGCCCACAAAGGGACCTCCCAGTGACATATCACTGGTTAGAGACCCAGAGGGAGCTACACACACTCATACACCTGGCAAAAGCCCACTGTCTGTAAACCTAAAAGCATATCGTTGTCCCAGTGTCAGCCCTACCAACAAAGGTTTTGAAGGGTATCCTATCCATCCACAGTCCAGACAAAATATGCCAACACAAACCCCTGTTAACAGGCCTTTGGGGGACAGACCCCCACTGTGGACCCAGTGTCAGCTTTGTGACTGGCTCCAATAGAGTTAATACCATCAACCATGGACTTGACAGAAGAAATCTTTACTTGCTAAAACCAATATGTAAACACTAAAAAATATATTGCTTCTTCAAATACACAGATACCAACACAAAGCTACATGGATCATGAAGAATCAGGCAAACATTATACTACTAAAGGAAACTAACAAAGATCTAGTAATCAACCCCACAATTAGGAATTGGAAAATGGAGAAAATTCAAAAATACTCTGAAATTAAACAGCATGCTCCTGAATAACCAGTGACTCAAAAAAACAACAAAAAAAAACAAACAAAGGAAAACCAAAAAGCATCATAAGACAAACAGAAACAGGAATACAACATACCAAATCTTATAGGATACAGAAAAAGCAGTTCTAAGAAGAAAGCTTACAGTGATAACTGCCTATGTTAAGAAAAAAGAAAGATCTCAAAGACAAAGGCAACCTAATTTTACATACCAAGAAACTAGAAAAATAAACTAAGCCCAAAGTTAGCACAAGGAAGGAAATAACAAAGATCAGAGCAGAAATAAATGGAATAGAGACTAGAGAAACAATAGAAAACAATCAATGAAACTTAGAGCTGGTGTTTTGAAAAGAAACAAAGTAGAGATTCCATTAGCTCACATAAATAAAATCAATATTAAAGAAGAGACATACAAATGATACACAGAAATACAAAGGATCATAAAAGACTATCAATTACATGACAATAAGTTGGAAAACCTAGAAGAAATGGATAAATCCCTAGAAACCTACAACCCACCAAGCCTGAATCGTGAATAAACAGAAAATCTAAAGAGACCAATAACAACTAAGGACCAGATGGCATCCTAGGTGATTTCTACCAAATATTTAAAGAAGAATTAATGGCCATCCTTTTAACTCTTCTAAAAAACTGAAGAGGAGTAAATACTTCCAAACTAATTTTATGAGGCCAGCATTACCCTCATAACAAAGCCAGATAAGGATACTACAAGAAAAGAAAATTACACACTAATATCTCTGATACATATACATGCAAAAATCCTAAACAAAATACCAGGAGTCAATTTGAGAGTGCATGAAAAGGATCTTACACCATGATCAAATGGGCTTTAACAACATACATATCAAGAACACATCAAGCAATAAAAGGTAATCACCATATTAAATGAATGAAGGATAAAAAGCCATATGATAATCTCAATAGATGCATAAAAAGCATTTGACAAAATACAACACGTTTTCATGATAAAAAGCCTCAAAAATTAAGTACAGAAAAAATGTAGCTCAACATAACATAAGCCTATATATGTGACAAATTCACAGCTAACATCGTACTTAATGATGAAAGTTATAAAAGGTCTTCCTCTGATATCAGGAACAAGACAAGGTTGCTCATTCTCACCACTCCTATTTAACACTGGAAGTCCCACTCAGAGCAATTAGGCAAGAAAAGGAAATAAAAATCACCCAAATTGAAAAGAAAGAAGAACTGTTTCTGTTTGTCAATGCTGTCATCTTATATACAAAGAACCATAAAGACACCACCAAAATACTATTAGAAACAATGAACAGATTCAGTAAAGCCTCAGGATACAAAATCAATATACAAAAATCAGTTGTATTTCTATACACTAACAATTAAGTATCTGAAAAGAAATTAAGAAAATAATCCATTTAGGAAGCATCAAAAAGAATAAACTACTTAGAAATAAATTAAACTAAAGGAGATAAAAATTTGTACACTAAAACTATAAGACATTGAAGAAAGAAATTGAAGACAAATAAATGGAAAGATATTCCATGTTCATAGATTTGACAAATTAATATTTCAATAATGTCCTTATTACTCAAGTGGATCTATAAAATCAAAGCATTTCCTAAAAATTCCATTCTAAAATCTATACAGACACACAGAAAATCTTGAATAGCCAAAGCAATCTTAACAAAGAAGAACAAAGCTGAAGGCATCACTCTTCTGGAATTTTGATCTATATTAGAAAGTTATAATAATCCAAACAGTATGGTACTGGCATAGAAACAGACATACAAATAAACATATAGATAAAAGGATAAAATAGAAAGCTCAAAGATAAACCCACTTTCATATGGCCAACTAATCTTTGGCAGGAGCACCAAAAATACACAATGAAAAAAGAATCATCTCTTCATTAAATGGTGTTGTGAAAATTGAATATCTACATGCCAAAGAATGAAACTCAGCCCTTATTTTATACAATTCACAGAAATTAACTCAAAATGGATGAGACTTTCTGAAACTGTGAAATTCCTAGAACAAGACATAGGGAAAATGCTCCTTGACATGGATCTTGCCATTAAATAATTTTTGAATATGACACCAAAAGCAAGTTATTTGCAATTTCATTAATCATAAATACTGCTTCAAATTTTTCAAAGACTCATTTCCAACTCTAAACTTGATTAAGCTTTGTTACCTAGTGACTTAACATACTGATGTATTGGTTTGGCCTACCCACTTGATTGTGATCTCCTATCTTATTAATCATAACATCTCCAGAAAAGTATATAATATATACAAAGTCCCCCCAAAATATATAAAACTGAACCGAGCTAATAAAAATGATATAAATGGTAGTGTGAATTAAATAAAAGTTATATGTAAAATGATTTAAAAATATACTGAACATTAAATTCTTGAATATAAATATATGCATATAATGTTAGGATTTTTACCAATGTTGTGGTTCACTTCAAGTTAAAAATTTGGACCTTTTATAGCTAGAGATAGTATATTTTAAAATATAGGTTTGCTTCTAGACGTATGTTTCTTGTACCTTTGTCTCTGAATCTTCCAACCAGGAAGCCTACAAAGTTTAAATATAAGGGACCTGTAAACTCTTAGTGATGCAGATACTTTGAAAATGTACATGAAAATGCAAGTGAAAACCTTTGGAAGAAGGTATCATCACCATGGTAAACACAAGTTTGCCTCTGAGTCAAGTAGCAGTTTGTTACTTGATGAAAAACAACTAAAGAAACTTTCTACTTAAAATTTAAAATGTTTTAAAATCTTAACGTAATGATTCAAATATGTAAAATTTTAAAGCAATTGCTTTTTACATGATACTAACAGTTGGACATTGGTTTGGGTGAGGCTTTTCATCTTCAAAAAAGTCCAGGTATGAGAAAAAGTCTTACATAGTAAGCTGTTTATCCCCTTCTAGGGGATAGGAGTAAAAAATGCAAAACTAAACAAGCAAAAGTAAACAAAAAAACCCAAAACAGCTTCATCAAAAAACACTTGATGGGTCACCTGTGGTGGTTCAGTCGGTTAAGCATCCAACTTCAGCTTGGGTCACGATCTCAGGTTTGTGAGTTTGAGTTCCATGTCAGGCTCTGTGCTGACAGCTCAGAGCCTGGAGCCTGCTTTGGATTCTGTGTCTCCCTTTCTCTCTGCCCCTCCCCTGCTCTCTCTCTCTCTCTCTTTCAATAAATAATAAACATTAAAAAAAAAAGACCTGAACACTTGAGAGAGAGGATACAGGAGAGGATTGGAGGGGGAAGGGGTGGTCCTACTCACAGCGCAACCCCACCCACACATGATAAACAACTCCCAACACAAGCTGGGAAGCTCTTCATCCTTGCTGTCTGATAGCATCCATCTCTGATGCCGACTGTTTTGATCCAAGGCCAAGGATAAGCTTGCCACTGATGTTGGTTAAAAAGGCAAAGGAAAGGTATTTCAGAGAAAAAGAGGGAACTTAACACTTTTATTTATTTAAAATCAAGATTTTAAAGATGTGTATTCTTATTGTATTAGGACAAAAACTGTTCTTGCTGCTCTAAGACTATACAAAACTGTCCAGTATGTTTGCCAATTTTATGCTAAGAAACAAGCTATTTTCATTTTGGAAGTTATTAATGACTTCTGAAAGGTGTTTGAACTCACACATAATTTTAAAGCCACATAATTTGTATTGCTGAGGTTTAAAAGACTCAAAGAAAATTATCTCAAGCTGAAACCTTAACTACCATGTTTCAACCTGGAGGTACTTTTTAATCAGAAACTCTAATGGATCTTTGACAATAATGTTAGGAATAAAGTTGCTTTAACTCAGGAGGGTACCTTCTAAATGAAAGAGAACACAGCTAATTGCATGGTAATTGCTTTATATACAGTACCTGAAACATGGTATTAGTCATTATGGATGATGACAGATGGGTCATGATGCTTTTGCTCACTTTAGTACGGCAGTTGCCAAGCGTGATTCAATTAATTTTCACATTTCCATATGAATGTTCTCATCTATAGCATTTAACAAGCTTTTCCTTTTTACCCTATTTCATAAGTTGTTTACCTCCTGCAAATGATGTGTTAGGCAGAGATGACCAATTGAAAATAACTGCTAAGAAATGTTATGAAGAACAGTTTTCTACTCACATGGATAGAAACATGGAGACTAGCCCTGATCTATTCTACCAAATTTAAGTATCCCAAGTCTATTAAAATGAGTTGTTCATGTTCTTCCATTATGATTCTCCCTCAGATTCACAGCCCTAATTGATAAATAGCAACTTCCTGATAAGTTATTTCCTAAAAGTTATTTCCTAAAATAAAAGATTAGGGTCCTATGGTAGGCTTTAAATGCCTCATTTCGTGGTGTTCCTATCTTGCAAAGACACAATGAGACTTATGCCCACCCTAAATAAACACTTTAATAAATGCTAAAAAGCAAAAAGGAGCTGTCATTTGAAGGCCATCTATACAGGTCTGCGATGAGCTTTCACAAATATGATTTAACTTCTCACAAGTAAACACTGAGATCTAAAGTAAACAACTAAAGGAAGGATCTCTATGTTGTCAGCAGATCACTGAGGCTCAAAAAAGTGGTGACTTGACCAAAGTCACACAACCTACAAATGAATGAATCAGAACACATATCCTTTGGCTGCTGCTCAAGGAACATTTCCCCTAGGCCATATTTCATCCGAATTAATTTCTTAAGGGTGTTTTATAGCCAAACAATAATTTGAGGGGAAAAAGGGGGAAAAGACGAGATGAGCTGATGTTTCCTGCACTAAGCACTATTAACTACATGCTGGTTACAGGAGTGTCTCACTTTTTTTTTCTTTTTTATCACATTCCTATGGGACACATGTTGAGAAAGCACATTTAAAATCAGATCAAAAAACTCATTTGCTATCCTTTACTTCTGTTATTTTATAGTAAATCCTCATTAGAGACATTTCAGAAACCTTTTCACTTTGTTCACCAATTCCCAAAATAATCAGTTGATTCCTTTGCATTTTCTTTTTTTTAAATTTTTTTTTAACATTTATTCATTTTTGAGAGTGAGAGAGATAGAGCATGAGCAGAGGGCAGAGAGAGAGGGAGACACAGAATCCGAAGCAGGCTCCAGGCTCTGAGCTGTAGCACAGAGCCCGACGTGGGGTTTGAACTCACAGAGTGTGAGATCGTGACATGAGCTGAAGTCAGACCCTTAAATGACTGAGTCACCCAGGCGCCCCTCCTTTGCATTTTCTAAAGGTGACTGATACTTTCTTCCTTTCTTATTTTTTGAGTATCAATATAACTCATGGATTTAAAGTTTATTTATAATTAATTAATTTTAGTTATTATCCTTACTGCTGATGCTCAAAGTGTCCTAAGTGGGCAATATGAGTGTATTAGTCCAATGGGCGATATATACATACCCCCCCCCCACACACACATATTTAGGTCTTTAACCCTAAATATACCAATTTTTAGTTAATTTTTATATATGGTATAAGGGTTCAAATTTGTTCTTTTCCACGTGCATATACACTTTTCTAAACACCATTCTTTTCGTTCATACATTACAATGCTAATTATTTACTAGAGACTCTTTAAAATACTTTATATTAATTTACCTAAATCTTGCAATTACTCTGTAGGATGGTCACCACCGTCATTCCCATTTTATGGATGAAGAAATGGAAGCACAGAGATTTCAAGTAGGCCATATAGCTAGAAAGCACTGAAGCTGAGATTCAAACTTAAGAAACTCCTTGATCTCTGCTTTTCATTACATTATAATAAGTACCTACCTAATAACAATATACAGAATATCAATAGGTCGCTTAATACCATTCTAATTGTAGGAGACTAATAGAAAGCAAAAGACAAATCTCTGCCCCTACTGTGCTTACATTTTAGTCACAATTCTGACAATAAATAAGGAGACAAATAATTGGTATGAAGGAAATAAACTGATGATGAATAGTGACAATGTACATGAGATACCATGGGGAGAATCTTCTTTATACATTGGCAGGCAAAGAATGCCCTTACTGAGAGCTGAGGTTTGAGTTACAACCTGAGGATGAGTATAAGACAATAACAGAAGATAATAGAATAATAGTAGAAGAAGAGCTTTCTATACAGAGAGACCAGCAATCAGAATATTTAAAATGAAGGTTGATCAGGATGATCAGTATGTAATAAAGAATTCAGTCTCTCATTAAAAAGAGGTTTGACTGTTGACCTTGGCTTCTGAGAGTTACTCTATGTCACACAGGAGAGGGAGGTCTTTGTTTAGGGTGAGAGATGGCTTCAGAGGCATTGATTTGTATAATATGAAAGACCCCGACAGTGCCTGGACACAGTAAGTCAGTACTGCAGTATTGGGGGCTTGTCACCATTTCCAGCGTAGCCTCTAAAGTGTAAGGGATGGAAGAAAAGGATGAGGGAAATGAGGGAGAAGAGGGAGTAGGAAATAAAAGACACTTATGTGGAATATCCTTAGGATATTCCAATATGGGATAACACCTTCCATGGTAATACCCCTCTGCTGCCTCATAGCTACCACTATGGGAATCACTGTCTTCGTCTAGTTACTAACACAACTGGGAGAAAATGCTCTTTGTATTGTCTACTTTTTAGAGGACATACAAATTTTCCCTTGACTTCTAGCAACAATGCATTGTGTAGATGTATCTCCCTCAACAATATGCGGTTCAATAATAAATTGTTGGTTATTTCAATAATATAGTCATTTATATTCTGTCATCTCTTAATTCATTGCATATTTTTGTTATTATGCATTTCTGGCTATTATTCAAGTTTGACCTCAAGATCACTGAGATCACTGACATAGTTCTTGGAAATGTGATATTGCCCTCTTTAATTTTTGTTGATCTTGCTCTTTTTCAACCTTCCCATTCTTATTTTACTTAGATCACATCCTTCACATCTTAGGTCTGGGTCTTTTGGGGCCAGTTATTTAAGCCTTCTCAGTCTCAGCATCTACACTGGAAATAAAAGGATGAGAACTGTTATATGTTATAGGTGACCAGCAGGATTAGATGTATAAACAGTAAGGTACCAAAACAGTGCAAACATTGTTAGCTTTCAATATATATTATTAGCTTCATTTTTAATCACTAAACTCAGTATAAGGCAGAAATGAGTATATACAGTGTCAATTATACTCAAATAGAAAAAAGAAATGAGTATATGCATTTTTTTATTGAAGTAGATTCTAACATAACAGAAAATTCAGTGAATTAGGACACATCATTCTGTTTTTATGTTGTTTCTTTGTTTTACATTTGGAATAAGAAAGGTAAAGAGTGCTAGTTTTATTAATGATTTTATTATTAATAACAAATTTAAATTTATTTATCACCTAAAAACATACACTGCCAAAAACCTTGATGTCACATATCCAAATGATTATGGTTAATAATAAAAACCAAATGTGCAAAGTACTCAACAAATTACTTTTGTTTAAATTGTCTCATTTTATTCTTAAAACAACCTATGATCTCATTACATAAACTACTTGGCATAAAATATCCATTTTATCAAAATGACAAAAACTGTATCTCAGAGCTGTAATCTGGCTTTTAGAAATACAGCTAGCGAGAGGCAGATGTGGGATTTTAATCTGAGTGTTTTGGCTCTAAATCTTATTTTCTGTCTACTCCACCTTATAATTTTGAGTTGTGCTGGGTACTTTTTAAGCCCTTTGCATCTGCAGAGGCCACTTGTTTTCCTCACACTATCTCTATTTTTACACTACCAGAATTCATCCTCAAGTATGCAGAGAGAATCATGAGTCCTATTCGAAGAACCTAGTTTAGCTCTACCCTCCCCAGGGTCATGCCTTCTAGGCCACTGGTTTGTAAACCCTCTAAGGCTTCTGCCTTGAGGTCACTTAAGAGCATTTCCTTTGTGTTGTTATCATAGTTTAACAAGTTGTTCCCGTAATTTCACTTGGCCTTGGCATTTCTGCCTGATCTCCAAAGACCTGCCCTGACGCTTTAGAGTTGTTCTGATTTCCCTATGGCTTCTCCTCAAACTCCAAAAATTATATAATGCATTCCTATTGATGCAAATGACCAAAATTGGCATTCACTATCACAAGCAGCTGGGCAAGGACGAATGGAACAATTTAAAGGGCTAGGAGCTAAAGCAAAGCAGAGAGAAAATAGAATTAAGCAAATTGAGGCTGGTTTTTACAAAAGGTACAGTTTCAGACCTTCATACATTTCACTCAGTTCGTACCATTAAGAAAATGGGAGATAGGGTATATCTATTTTTAATTTTTTGAGGAACCTCCACACTCTTTTCCAGAGTGGCTGCACCAGTTTGCATTCCCACCAACAGTGCAAGAGGGTTCCCGTTTCTCCATATCCTCTCCAGCATCTATCGTCTCCTGATTTGTTCATTTTAGCCACTCTGACTGGCGTGAGGTGGTATCTGAGTGTGGTTTTGATTTGTACTTCCCTGATGAGGAGCGACATTGAGCATCTTTTCATGTGCCTATTGGCCATCTGGATGGCTTCTTTAGAGAAGTGTCTATTTATGTCTTCTGCCCATTTATTCACTGGATTATTTGTTTTTCAGGTGTGGAGTTTGGTGAGTTCTTTATAGATTTTGGATACTAGCCCTTTGTCCGATATGTCATTTGCAAATATCTTTTCCCATTCTGTTGGTTGCCTTTTAGTTTTGTTGAAAGAGCCTAAATGTCCATCAACTGATGAATGGATAAAGAAATTGCGGTTTATATACACAATGAAATACTACATGACAATGAGAAAGAATGAAATATGGCCTTTTGTAGCAGTGTGGATGGAACTGGAAAGTGTTATGCTAAGTGAAATAAGTCATACGGAGAAAGACAGATACCATATATTTTCACTCTTATGTGGATCCTGAGAAACTTAACAGAAGACCATGGGGGAGGGGAAGGAAAAGAAAAAAAGAAAAAAAGTTAGAGAGGGAGGGAGCCAAACCATAAGAGACTCTTAAAAGCTGAGAACAAACTGAGGGTTGATGGGGGATAGGAGGGAGGGGAGGGTGGGTGATGGGTATTGAGGAGGGCACCTGCTGGGATGAGCACTGGGTGTTTTATGGAAACCAATTTGACAATAAATTTCATATAAAAAAAAAAGAAAGAAAGTGGGAGAATAGCAGCGCCTGGGTGGCTCAGTCAGTTCAGTGTCTGACACTTGATTTTGGCTCAGGTCATGATCCCAGGCTCATGGGATCCAGCCTCACTTCAGGTTCCACGCTGAGTGTGGAGCCTGCTTGGGATTCTCTCTCTCTCCCTCTCCCCCTCTCCCCCGCTGGCATGCATTCTCTAAAATAACATAAAATAAGAAAGTGAGAGAATATGTAAAAGAAGTTGACTTTCCTAACAAGCCACAAAAACAAGTTTAAGATTTACAAGATGTTTACAAAGCTAAATTCCTGATTTCGGATGTACCAGTGGTAATAACAATGAAACTTCAAAATAACCAAGTTTGGAATGGTTCTTTCCCCACACTTCCTGTTCATTACAATTAAGTATTTACAACTGTGGTCTGTGGGAGTAGACCCTATAGATCCATTCTGAATCCCAATGTTTCCTTGAATTGCAGTTGCTGTCTTCTTTGACATTGTCCCCAGTATATTTTTAAGCATCTAGCACAATAGATAGTCAATGCAACATATCAACCTGGTCCATCTCTTGACTTGCTCTGGAGCCTGCTCCCACCATGTTGTCTATATTGCTTGTGCTGATTTCAACATAAGGCTAGGCATGAAATTAAAGTTGCAATATTAAAGTTACAATTTGGTTTTATCATGTGCTAAATTTCTTCATTTACCAAAGCCATTTAATTTTCCTGAGCTTCAGACTCCCTTTTGGAAAAATCTGGATAAATCTCTCCTACCTCTCAGAGATGTGGGTATCAGTAAATGAAATATATGATAGTCTGTAGAATAATGCTCATCAATTATTAGATAAAAAATATTATCAAAGTAAATTAGAAATAGACAATAGTAATTGTTTTGGATCATTTTCAGCAATATTCACAGTAATATTGTATGTACTATTATAGCTATATATATATATATACATATATATATATATGTATATATATATATATATATAAGCAAATAGCCCTTTGTGTATGTTTTCTAGCATTTACCACTGTCACTCTTAGCCTTATATTATTATGTATAATTATTTCTTGCATAGCACTTTGAAATAACAAGGATTACTCAGTGTCTGTATTCATTTGCTAGGACTGTCATAAACAACAAAGTACCAAAAATTGAATGGCTTAAACAACAACAGCACACACAAAACTTCAGTGTCTCACAGTTCTGGGTACTAAAATTTGAGAGAGTAAAGCTTTGCATACTCTTAAAAAAAGTATTTATTTATTTTGAAAGAGAAAGAGAGAGAGACAGAGAGAGAGAGAGATTGAGGGAAAGAAGGCAGGGAGGGGCAAAGGGAGAGGCAGACAGAATCCCAAGCAGGTTCTGCTCTGCCAGAGGAGAGCCTGACACGGCACTGGAACTCTCGAACCATGAGATCATGACCTGAGCTGAAATCAAAAGTCAGACGCTGGGCTGTCTTCTCTTTGTCTTCACATAGTCTTCCCTCTATTTGTGTTTGTGTCCAAATTATGAGAACACCAGTCATATTGGGTGGGGAACCAACCTAATGCCCTTGTTTTCACTTAATTACTCATGTAAAGACCCCATCTCCAAATAAGGTCACATTCTGAGGTACTGGCGTTAGGAATTCGACATACGAATGGTGGGAGAGGAGCCTAATTCAACCCATAATAATGTCCTTTCGTTGGAAGTTGGACATTTTCTAGAAAAGCCTTGGGGGCTATCTCACTCAATGAGGACCTGCATCTTTCATTGTCTGATAGAAAATCTTCTTCATTGTTGAGATAGAAGTTAACTTACAGAGACGTAATGATGATGTAAATGGTTCCCATCCATATAAATGCAGTAAGTGTTGTCTTTTGAAGCTGTAACTGACTACACCCCAAGTAAAGATGCCTATTTTCTGTCAAATAGCACATTTTTCATCATTCTTGATTGTAATATGTGACATTCTTTAATTCTCTGTTGAACCAGTTTTTTTACACTGTAATGGTTTCCCTCACTAATAAGTTCAATATAATCTTTGATATACATTTGTATGAATTGGGATTTTACCTTATAAAAAATACATCCTTAACACTCTATTCAATTAGATTGTAAATACCTGAGAACAAACTAGCTCTGTTCCTGGGGTACCTGAAACCCAATGAACCAAGTAGCCAGGAAATCTAGTTCTCACTTTCTGCCACTTAACTAGCAATAGGGGTGAAAGGACAGGTCGATCTCTTATCACCTCAGTCTTCACATACGCACAGCAAATGGATCAAATTCTATGATCACTATGATCCTGGCAGTTTGGGGTATTTATTATAGCTCATGATACACTTAGCCAGCTAAACTTAGACCATAATAGTCATTTCTGCTTTTTTTAAAAAAAATTTTTTAACATTTATTTGTTATTGAGAGACAGAGCATGAGCATAGAAGGGGCAGAGAGAGGAGGAGACACAGAATGTGAAGCAGGCTCCAGGCTCTGAGCTGTCAGCACAGAGCCTGATGCGGAGCTCGAACCCACAAACCGCAAGATCATGACCTGAGCTGAAGTTGGATGCTTAACCGACTGAGCCATCCAGGTACCCCTGTTCTTTTTTTTTTGATAGGAAAAGAAATAAACAGCCTTTTGCTATAGGAAGAAACCTAGAGCCACCCCGAAGTATGTTCATGAATTTGGGTGAACAAAATGAAACAGACTTTGTCTATAGCCCTATGCATTATGTATATCCCATGCCACACCCACTTGCCTTAGCTCTGTGATGCCATACTTGTTCTACAAGGCAGGATTACAGTGACCTCAGGGTTAGGCTGAGTGATGCATGTTACAGCTTCATATCTGAGGCTTACTTCTGCCATTGCTGGCACTGAAGAAGACAGAGCTGAGATAGTTCCCAAAGCAGAGTCTCAGAGCAATAGCTTGTACTTTCAGATCTAGCTTCTCTGGAGTACAGATAATAATAGATAATATTTATTGTGCATTTATGATGTTACCATGCTAAGTGCTCTTACAGATGTTGACTCAAGTAAGCTTCTCAGAAAACTCTATGAGGCACACTAAGGCATTCTCTTCATTTTACCTATTCAGAAACTAAAGAAGAGCAAGTCGAGTAACTTTCCCAAGGCCAGTCTCCACTCAGGTAGTAGGTAGAAGAGCCTGGGTTTAAACCCAAACAGTCCAGCTCTAGGAACTTGCCCCCAACAATTACACTTCCATCTTACAGTATAGCGAGGTCAGCAAATTATTCTGTTAATCCTTAAATAACTCTACATCTTGGCCAGACTTCACTTGTATTGCCTAGGCCACACACACACACACACACACACACACACACACACAGCTGTATTTGTCATTGTGAAATAGCATCTATACCGTAGACAGAAGAGCTCAATGTATCACAAATGTGGACCCTTCCCACAGTTCCATTTTTAAACTACACTGTGTTGCCTGACATGTCCCCAGAGTGTATTACTTCATAAACTTAGCCATAGCTTGGCATGAAGTCTATTAAATTATAATGTTGTCTACACTATTATATACATCTCATATATATTACATGCATGTTATATATTAAGAGGTTAAATTCCAAATACATACCTACACATTCATCCACTACATTCTCTTTTTCACACACACACGTGTGCGTGCGCATACACACACACACACACACACATACACACACACCTTGGTGTGCCTCATTTAAGGACTTTCAAAGTAAACTGGTAGAATATTTAATACACTCTTAATTGCTGCTTTAAATTGTTTCTTGCCTGGCCAAACACCAAGAAGACAAGTACCTACTCCTAAGAGTACCACAACATGCCAAAAGGAGTATTATTAGAGAATTTAGAGAAGTATAGATACCTGCCTGAAATGACTGAAAGCCTATTGAAAGGTAAATGAAAACCATTAATGTGCTCACAACACTTCTATCACCATATGTGTGGGGTTTTTTTCCCCACACACCAGTTCTCCAATTCTCTGAATACCAACTGGATGTTCTACAATTCAATTCTGACATCACCCAGAGTTGGTGCAGACCCGACAGGTTAAGGGCTCAATCCCACAAGACTTCCCACACTTCAGATGCCTGTTACACACCCCAGGCTGTCACCTATACTTCTGACCAGTGGGTTATAAATTAGGAGTCTTCGCAATCCCCTCCTCAATTTTGGTAATTTGCTATAATGCCTCACAGAACTCAAGAAAATATTTAGTGACATTTACTTGTTTACAATAAAAGATATTACAAAGGATATAAATTAACATCCAGCTGAAGAGATACATTGGATGAGGTCTGGAAGGGTCCTGAGTATAGTAGTTTCTGTCCCCATAGAATTGGGGTACAACACTTTCCCAGCACACGGATACATTCGCCAACATGGAAGTTCTCAAAACCCCATATTTAGGGTTGCTATGGAGCCTTCATTATTTAGGATTAAATCACTTGCAGAATTAAAAACATTGGCAATTGGTAAATATGTCAATCTCCAGTCCCTTTCCCTCCTGCAAGAGTTGGCAGGTGGGGCTGAAAGTTCCAACCCTCTAATCATGCCTTTATTTTTCTGGCCAGCCCCAATTCTGAAGCTGTCTTGGGACCCCAGCCACTGGTTATCTCATTAGCATTCAAAGGGACACTCGTAGCACTCCAAAGATTCCAAGGGTCTTAGAAATTCTGTGCTAACATCCAGGGACAAAGACCAAACACATTATTTCTTATTATAGCACAATATCACAGTAGGCAGTGATTTCTGTTTATTATGTAAATACTTTTGGTATGTGTGGAGCTAAAAATGGAACAAAGAAAAACTCCTGGGTACTGTTTAACTTATACATTGGAACCAAAATAGTTAGATTTAAATATATAATTAGAAAGGATCCTTTTTATTGCTAAGTGTGTGCAGGTCTCTACTAGGAGAACTTTCTTCACCTCTCTTCCTCTTCTCTGTGCTCTAAGTACCACCATTTATCACTGACATCAACTACTATCCTCTTGCTGAAATCTGACTAACTCTTAAGGATCCAAATCCATATCTTGAATTGACTACTAGTAGAATATTTTCACTCCATGAGAATCCTTGAAGCAAAACCAGTGATTTTCATTTATTGTGGAGAATCAAAGAAATCTTATTAAAGATTTCAAAGAAAAGACAGAGAAGAAATATACACAGCATACATTTTACTTGGAAAAATTCACTAACATACAGTTTTTCCAAACCTCTTTTTTCAGCTGCAGTCACCCTCTAGACCTCCTCATCTCTGGTGCATGCCTCAACCTTCCTAGTCTTTTTCTTTTCCTTTCAAAATAATTTTGATCTTTTCAGCTTCTGATTCCAAATTTAGACATTCTGAATCCACTATGTTATATAGCCTTGAAGAATGCTACTCATCATAATAAATATGAAGATTTTGTTTGCTTTAAGCAAATAAAAGGGGATCTATTTATTACCACTCAAAACTTCCTGAGAGTGAATGTTTATACATTTCAAAATTAGTTTACGTCAAACATACAAGAAGGATGAATGCTCCTATGAGAGGCAGATTGCTAATTAGGAACTGAAAATGCAAATATATAGGGAACCAAGGATTTTTTTTTTTTTTGGTATAAAATTCCCAGCATAGTTTAGACATCTATACATGCTAAGACTACTATCCCATCTCCCGGGCAACTTTCTTCCTTACTCCATTTCATACTCTATGAACTCCTTGATTCCAGAGGCTCACCTTCAGACTTAGATACATGACTGATTTTACTTCCTAATATGAAGGACACTGTAGGGAAGAGTTGCCTACACTTGTTATAAAAAAGAGAAGACTAAGAATAGCACTGCATCTTTCCTGACCAAACCCCACAGACAAAAATAATGTCAGATCCAAGCAAGCACCATGTCCAAGAAACAAATCTAGAAGCCAAGGCTCTAGACCTGAAGGTTTTAAGTGAAAGCAAAGCCAAGTCCAGATGCAGAATTGGACACAGAGCAAGGCTGTCATGTGAGCCATCATCAAAGGAAAAGAGAGTGAAAAGAGAGAATATGGATTAATTCAGGAAACAACAAATGACCCACTGCTTCTGGTTTATGTTAAGTTTCTACAACTGCAGGTGAGGGGTTCTGCATGGTAATGGTAGTGGTGGGAAACAGTCAACATTTAATAGCTGAATTGGAAATTCAGTCTCAGATTTTAGAGTCAAATATGAAGTCTATTTTTGCTAAAATGATATTCAGTAACTGATCCATCCCATTCAAAAACTTAGCTTTTCCCCTTCTTCCTGCTCCAATGTGGCCATATTTGCATACTGTTCTCTCATCTTGAGGTTTAATTCTGATAATCTCTCCATTGTCTGATGTCCTTCTAGAATGAATCCAGTAGCCTGCTCATTAATAACCACTTGGTATGTTCACTGCTATAGACAAAGATCTGATGGTATTTTTTACAGGACTTCCAAATATGGCCAAAGTTGTATTTGCTCACTTCGCTGTACTTCCCTTTTGCAACAGGAAACATTAATGGTAGACTGGAATATGTCAACTAAAGTGGTATTCACAAAATACTGCCTTGTAAACCCATAGTATTTTATCAGGGTCTGTGGGAAGATCAGATCTCCTGGTTAATGTTCTGTTTCAGTGAATTACTTCTAGTGTATTAATAGATACACTTCTAGGCTGATTATTTCCCCTGCTGTTTTGCCCTATAGCTGTGCTGTCTCTTCAAACAGCTCCCTCATAAGAAACCTAATGCTCAAAGTTCTGAATTCATGTGAGGTTCTGGAAGCTAGACTAGGCACTCTGACTGGCTTAGAATTCTCCAACTCCAGAGGATAAAGCCAAGGAAAATACATAATACACTGCCCACAGATGAAAGTGGAAATGTAAGGCAAGTACATAATCCAAATAATTATTTGATGTAGTAACCAGGCAAAGGTGATTATTCAAGTGAGCAAATAGGTTTTGAATGTAGGCTTGGAGTACTGAACCTCAAAATTTCCCCAAATACTGAAGAATGAAGCCTGAGTTCTCATCTATGGTTTGAAAGGGTGCTCTGGCATCCATCAAGTAAGTTTGAGAAAATTGATTGATACTTAAGAACACCAAAAAGAACATTTTGGTGCTAGAGAAACACTAGCCAAGATTCTTCATACAATATATCTTACCAGATATAGTTGTATCACACATAACGATTAGTGAGCACTTTTTCATAGAGGATTTCTAAATGTTTCACATGTGCTATGAGGAAAACAATAGTGTTCATATTTTTAAGTGAAGTTTTAAGTTACTCAAACGTTAAAAATAGTGATAAAGAAATAATTTGGAATCTCCTTTAAAATTGCCCTTTCCTATCACTAAATTTGCTATTCTATATATTAAAAACAAACATGCAGAAATTAGACCATTCACAAAACACAAACATACACATGCACAACACACACATTTGGGGAGAATATTTTGAGGGAACTGAAAGATAGGCACCCCAGTTCCTCATATACGGAGCTGAAAACAGTGACATCATTTATGACATTGTAAAATAACAACAGAAGTGATAATAATTAATGATGAATTCCTAAAGGAAGCAAATTTTATATTCCTAGATGACTATACCATTCTAGAATCTGTCCACACTCCAGGTCTTTTCTGTCAGGTCGCAGCTCTGCAGTCAGTAGACAGTCTTCAGCTTTTGCAGGGTTCATTCCATCCACTCCTTTCCTAACAGTTCTCTGAAAGTCCCTGCCACGTGGCACAGGTTGCCACTGTATTCCTACCCTTGGAAACAATTCAGGTGTGTGAACCAAAACATTTCCTTGATTGCATAACTACCTTATTTAAAAAAAATTTTTTTACATTTATTTATTTTTGAGAGACAGAGAGAGACAGAGCACAAGCAGGGGAGGATCAAAGAGAATGAGGCAGAATCGGAAGCAGGCTCCAGGTTCTGAGCTGTCAGCACAGAGCCTAACCCGGGGCTTGAACTCACAAACCACGGGATCATGACCTGAGCCAAAGTCGAATGCTCAACCGACTGAGCCACCCAGGTGTCCTGCATAACTACCTTATTGAGATTTCTGCCTGACCCATGCAACCTGCATTTAAACACAGTGACAAGGATTTGACTAATCAAAGTACCCATGTGGGTTTTCATTTTGTTTTATCCTTAATATAACTGTAAAAAATGAAACTTACTTAAGTCTTTTAATAAACCAAGGTCTGACCCATGTTTTTAAATTCCACAGACTGATACTACTGTTGCCTTGCCATCTGTAGAATGCAGACAAAAGCCTACTTCCTGTGAGTTCAATGCAGTTAAAATCATTACAAAGTATAGAAGCAAACTTCATTAACTCAGATTTTTTTTCCTACTCATAAAATTACCAGTTATTCTTTTTTCTTTTTATTCAATTGTACTTTAAAACTCCAGATCACAGTTGGTTAAGCGCCCAGCTTCGGCTCAGGTCATGATCTCACGGTTTGTGGGTTCAAGCCCCGCATTGGGCTCTGTGCTGACAGCTCAGACCCTGGAGCCTGCTTCAGATGCTGTGTCTCCTTCTCTCTCTGCCTCTCCCCCGCTCACACTCTTTCAAAAATGAATAAATGTGGGGCGCCTGGGTGGCTCAGTTGGTTGAGCGTCCGACTTTGGCTCAGGTCATGATCTCGCGGTCCGTGAGTTCGAGCCCCGCGTCGGGCTCTGTGCTGACAGCTCAGAGCCTGGAGCCTGTTTCAGATTCTGTGTCTCCCTCTCTCTCTGACCCTCCCCCGTTCATGCTCTGTCTCTCTCTGTCTCAAAAATAAACGTTAAAAAAATTTAAAAAAAAATGAATAAACATTAAAAAAATTTTTTTTAAACTCCAGATCAAATTGTTCTATATATTTTGGTGGATAATGGTTACCTATCTTCATGTAGACTACTTCATTGAAAAAAAGGTTTTATGCTGCCCATGGAAAACAACGTGTGGAGCACAGTGCTTTCACGACTGATTTTCCTGAAGGGCTTACAGAATTTTACCTGCAATGATAACTCTGGTATCCAGTAAGAAGCCTTAGGAAAATGATTATTTTTTTTAGTAAACAAATAATATATGTTGTCGTTAAGAAAATTAAACATAGCATATATGTTCAAAATTCTCTGTCATAAAATCCAACTGAAAAGGTCCTGTACTGTTTATCAAGAGGTAATTACATGGCCCTGAGTGATCTCTGTTTTGCCTTTGCTATGGGACACAAGGTAAAACCTACACTTCCTCGTTTTAGACTCTTGTACAATGCATGCTGGAGTAACATGTACAACACTCATTCAAGAAAAATCTTGACAAAAGAAATACTGCTTATCTGGTCTGCCCCCTTTAGAAACCAGTATTTTACCAACAGTTTTTATTTGGGATCCCCCTGACTCAGATATTCGTTTATGGTACTCCTTAATTAATTCTGGGGTTTTGTTTGTTTTTATTATTTTTTAAAGTAGCTTTATTTGCATACTACATAATTCACTCATTTTCAGTGTACTGTTCAACAATTTGTAGTGAATTGTGAGCATTGTGTAACCATCACCACGATCTAATTTTTGAACATTTCCATGATTCCAAAAAGAAACCTTGTGCCCATTTGCAGTCACACCCATTCTCACCCTCAGGCCAAGACAACCACTAATCTGCCTTCTATCTTAGCAGATTTGCTCTTTCTGAACAATTTATATAAATGGAATCATACAATTTGTGGCATTTTGCATCTGGATCTTGATGGGTTCTTTAATGGTGACTTTTAAATGACAGTAAAAGTGTTAATTGAGAGTGACTCACCAGTCCTCCCAACACTGAGTGCCACTCTTTTGAAAAATATACAAAAAGGAACTAAATGAACATAAAAGCACATTATTATTCAAAAGTTTTATTTTGGACACTATAATAGAATCAGTATTCCTTTTATCAGTGTTATGGTAGGAGCTCTTTCCCCTCCCCTACACCCAGAAATGGGAAGTAGAACCTTCGGAGCTTCGAAGTTGAACAATTAAAATCTTGGCTCTTTCATAAGGATCACTTTTCCTAAAGATGCCAAAGTGGCAAAGAAGGTACATGACAGCACCAGTATGCCTCACACAAAATTTAGAATGCATAAGCAATCATCTAGGTTTTGCAGGCTAGCCCATGGCAAAATCATCTTCAGAACCCATATATAGTCTAGACACATACCAGAATCCAGATACATATTTCTGATGCAAGACAAAGCCAGGGTGTAGACAGACAAAGAAAGCAAGAAAGCATTAAAGAGAAAACCTTTATTTCAGCCATAGTTTGTAATCTATAATCTGTAACTAGGAGCATTTTTGGGAATATTTTGTGACACTGTGCACCACATTAAGGACAGAAAGCCATCTAGGTATTGACCTGTGCTTCTGTAACATTTGACCCTCTCTTATCTCTGTGAACTATGTAGACATTTGTAATGGTGGTACCCCTAGTCTCTAGGACTTTGGGGGCATTTCTTTCTTTTATGACTGTCTCCCCACACATGTGAAACATCACTTTCGTATATACCTTTAAGTCTTCCATTTCTAGCCCTCCAAATTGAACTGACCCTGAACTTCATCTAAAAGGCAAACACTCCACAATAACAGAAATTAAAAAAAAAAAAGCTAAATACCTTAAATTTTCTGACTGCTGTATCTTCTACCTGTATCCCCATTAAGATCACAAGGTAATTTTAGATTTTTAGTACTGTATATATTGGCTATTACCATACAGCCTCCCTCATAACTGCACTAAGGAGTAATTATCTAAGCAGGTCCTCTCACCTGAATTCCCACACATTTCTTTGGTCTAGTCTGATGTTGGCACTCAAGAAGCCTATGCCTTCAGAGACCAATAAGACCTTTGCTATATGTTTTCTCCTGAAAACATTTCTCTTCCTCACCAGTTAATTTTCTTAAGCTTGCATAACCTTCACTACTCTTGTCATTCCAAAGTCTAACCTCTGTAGTATAACAGTTATCTTCACCTTGGCTTACAAACAGGTGGCAGGAAGGATAACAGGAAAAAAACAAAAAACAAAAAAACCTAGAAGACTGGACATCAAAGCAAAACCTGTTCATTATTTGTCTCTAGCTTTCATGGCCAGGGCTGGCTGTAGTAAGTCCTTGGGAAAAATAAAGCCAGTTCTACACTAAACTTCCTAAGAAGAGATTTCTAAGGTGAGAAAAGAAATCTCTCAGCGTCAAAGCAGATCTCTCCTATTCAAGGTCCTGGATAAAGCTGGCTTGCTTTTTCTTTTTTCTTTTCTTTTCTTTTTTCTTTTCTTTTTTCTTTTCTTTTCTCTTCTCTTCTTTCTTCTTTCTTTCTTTCTTTCTTTCTTTCTTTCTTTCTTTCTTTCTTTCTTTCTTTCTTTCTTTCTTTCTTTCTCTTTCCTCTTCTTTCTCCTTCCTCTCTTCCTTCCTTCCTTCCTTCCTTCCTTCCTTCCTTCCTTCCTTCCTTTTTTCTCTCTCTGTTTCTTTTTTTTTTTTTCTGGATAAAGCGTTCTTAACCCATGGAATAAATTTTCTTGCTAAACACAACCTTGAACTTGTGGCTGAGGTCACACTAAAAGCTGTACCCCTGCCGCCCAATAGCCAAGATTCGACAAGGAAGTGCCTGTAAATCCAATTTCTGACCAGTGAGAAGGAGCCACTACAACTAAATTAAGTCTACCCCTCTTCTTATGGGATGAATAATATCTTATAATGGGAAGCAGTAATCATTCCGTATGACCTACCACCAAGTCCAGTCAACTGCAAAACCACAGAAGTGTCAGAGGGGTACACTTACAATGTCAGCTTTAGGTCCAGATGGAAAACATGGAAAAGTGTGAGCTGAAATCTCCTTGGGTCTCCCAGATTGAAGACCAGTCCTTTCCTTTACATTATGGAGAATAGAAACAATATAAGCCCTCACCTAGTCTGGGAGAGAGTAAACAGTATCGAGAGAGAAAAAAAAAGTTAGGAGGATGCTGCATAGGAGTGAGTTTTTTAACAAAGATAAGAAACTTGAACAAGTCACTACCTCTAGGGAGAGGAGCAAGTAAGAAAACAGAAAAAGAAGCTGCTTTCCTATATTTTCTCGAAATTTTCTTGTTTATGGGCTAATGTGAAAATATGGGAAGAGGAAAAACGGGGTATTTCCTAGGATCTAGACCCACTCTGTGGAATGGTAATTTCATGTCAATCACATTACTTAATGAAAAACAGACTGTAAAATTTATGAAGTGAACTGTGGCAGTTTTGAGTGTGGGCTCTTGATCTGTACTGTTCAGTCTACCTCTGCCACCTACCATCCGAACAACCTCAAACTATTCAACCCCTTTAAAACTCCACTATTTTCTGTCAAAAAGGGATGAGAGTGGCTATTTAATAGGTACTAAGTCAGACAGTATACATAAAATATTTAGAAAAAATGCTTAAAATGTTAGCTGCTATTAATATATATATATATGACAGGTATAAAACTATATAATATGATAACCAATCCTTCATCATGAAAGAATTAGCATAGCTCTCAGCAGTATCTCTTATCCGGGATAATGATGCCCCTTTTATCATCAGCTATTGCTGATCAGGTCTTATTTTCATTTACTAATAATTCTCAGCCTTTGCATCTCCATTTGGTCCATGTCATTGCACAGAATACTTGCTTCTTCCAAATGCTCTCCAAAATATCCTTTCTGAGACACCCCAGAAATAGATTTATAGCTCTGTTTCTTGGAAAGTTTCTATATTTCCACCGTGTTATGATGTCAAGAGGAGTTTTTATAGCCATGATCCTTTTGTCAGGAAAAATGACTTCCAGATTAACACCCTTGAGAAAAGGATTCCCAGTTGGGTAGAGTCATGGTTTCCATGATTCTTCCTTGCATGTTACTATTAAAAATAGCTTCTCTAGCAACACAGGTTTTTGTAATTAACTATTTCATGCCTGCTATATAAGCTAGGAGTTTTCAAACATTACCCATAGGTCAGCTACAGTATAATGACCAGAGGGATGTTTTCCAAAATTTTAAGACTCCTAGATCTCATTTCTAAACATTCAACAGGTCAAGGCTAGAGGGAAGAGGGGAGGTGCCTATGCTCTGTATGTTTGAACTACTCTCCCAAGATAACAGTAATATTTGGAAGTCATGTAAAAGGACTAATTTCCTTATTATACTAGAGCTGTTACAAAAGATATACAAAAGACTAACAATAAGAAAAAAATGGATCAAGAATATGAACAGATGGCACACACATGTGCACATACACAAATGGCCAATAAATACATGAAGAGATGCTCAACCTCACTCATTATTAAAGAAACTCAAATATAGCAGCAACAAGATGCCAATCCAAATGGTCCAAGATTAAAGTTGGATATTACCTATGTAGGCAAACACATAATGAATCAGTAATTCCCAATTTTCCTTGGTGTAAATGTAAATCAATACAAAATTTTGGAAGCCATTTGCAACATCTATCAAAATTTTAAATGTGTGTATCTTTGGAAGCAGCAATCCACCTATGGTAATATAACCTCTAAATATATTGAGAAAAGTATGTACAGATATATATGTAAAGATAAAGATATAAATATGGATATAGTTATATATCATAGAATGGCCATTGAGTTTTCTTTGTAAGAGCAAAACAAACAAACAAACAAATACAGATTTTAATTTGTAAGAAATGTCTTCTGGTGGGTTTGATCAGTTTCCAAGTTTAGAAATTACTGTTATGCTATTTAACTTTAAGCAATAATACTACAGTATTCTAGTTAATCACATATCTGGTTAACATAGAGCTATCTCACTGGGTTGCTAAAAGATTAAATGATATAATACATGAGAAAATTAGCTTTCTGAAATTCTAAGCATTGTGTAAATTATTGTTACTACATTTAATATTTGTCAATATTTTGACCACTACTATGCTAGCAAAATCCTAGGAATAGGGGATACAAAGGCAAATAAGGCAGATTATATGACTTTTAGCTGTTTATACTCTAATAATACAAATGTGTAAAAAGAAACAGAATACAGCAAAATGAGCACTACAAAAGAGGCCTACATAAATTATCATAAGAGCATGTTTTGTTGCATATAGGGAATATTTAACACAAAAATTGTTAGGAGTTCCTTAGGAATATAAAGGGAAAGAAAAAATTTATGGTAAAGAAAAAGATCCCATTCGATGGATGTATGAATGCATAAGTGAGTATGGCTTCCTCAGGAAAATGTGAATAATTCTGTGTTGTTGACACATAGAATGTACTATCAATTTTTCTTAAAACTTTTATTCAATGAAATGCACTTAATACTACTGGCCAAATTCCAGTCTTTTTTTTTTTTTTGATAATACTGGAAATACTTCCACATCTGGTAATTCCATGGTATCATCTTGTGCAAGTTGATATAATTGTAACAAAGAAGCAAAAGGGCTGATCTAACCAATGGTTAGGATGGCGGTTATATCAGCATTTCATGAAATCATTGAAACCTAGCTTCTGAGGGGCTTTTTGTTTTTCATACAAATCTCTTAGGGGAAAACCAATGATTATAGTCGTTACATGCTTATGCTGACGTTATTATACATGTAGTCATCTGGACACAATGAGCAGTAGAGAATAATTAGTAATAGAGCATTGTGGGGAAAGACAATGCTAATGGGTGGAATATTTGAGTCTAATTATATCTGTTAAGTAAAAAGTGTTTTCCATCTTTTTTTGGCCCATTAGAAAACATTTTGACATTGAGAAAATACTTTCAAAATGTAACTCATTTTTGCTTGGAACATTTTGTATTTCCAATTCATATAAATGATTATTTCCTTCCTCTCCCTCCCCCCTCCTCCCTTTATTTTGGCATTGTCAGTATAGCTGTTAAATGTTTGGTCATGAATTTGTGCTTCATGGCTGAAATCAACAGGAAAGCTACTTTTTCATTTGATAGTGTTATGTATAAACTTGCAAACTCACTGGAGAATTTTTACTTTGGGGTTCCTTTGCCAAAACATCTACTACTTGGGTGACTCCAAGTTTTCCACTTTAGTAAGTAGAATCCAAATCTGTATGTCAGGGCTCATGACTATGCCTTTTTCTAGAGTAAAACTACAATTAGATGGCTCTTGGCTAAACCAAAATATATTTTCTTTTCTTTTTTTTTTTAATTTTGTTATGTTTATTTTTATTTTTGAGAGAGAGAGACAGAGTATGAGTGAGGAGGGGCAGAGAGAGAGGGAGACAGAATCTGAAGCAGGATCCAGGCTCCGAGCTGTCAGTGCAGAGCCTGACACGGGGCTCGAACTCACAAACCACAAGATCATGACCTGAGCTGAAGTTGGAAGGTCAACCGACTGAGCCACCCAGGAGCCCCAAAATACATTTTCAAGGTACATTTTCAAATTCGCATTATAGAAAATCTTACTAAGATATATACTAAGATAAGCCCTCTAATATACTAAGCCCATTGCTAGTTTTCCCCATACTGCTTGCCATCTTTCTACATGAAAAGGGTTAAGGGATATAGACTCTGTGTAATAGAAATTCTACATGATGTTTACATATGTTTACCAACCAGCTGCTACTGCCTTGAAAATGAAGTCACTGCCAGTTGAACTAAGGCTTTGGTATGGACCTTTGATATGTGTGTGTGTGAGTGTATATGTGTGTGTGTGTGTGTGTGTGTGTGCGTGTGTGTGTGTGTGTATGCATATTTTATTTTATTTATTCCCTTTGTAACCTAAAATGGTTTTACGTTGTTTTCCTTCAATTAGCTGCTTTCCTGTATTTTGAGAAACAAGAGAATGAACTGAAGTTTAGTACAGGTTTTCCAGAAAGTTTTATTAAAAACAGTTCTATTTTAGGGGCACCTGGGTGGCTCACTCAGTTAAGCATCTGATTCTTGATTTCGGCTCAGGTTATGATCTTATGGTCTGTGAGATGGAGCCCACCTCTGGCTCTGCACGGATGGAGCGGAGTCTGCTAGGGATTCTCTCTCTCCCACTGTCTTAGCCCCTTCCCCATTTGCTCTCTCTTGGTCTCAAAATAAATAAACATTAAAAAAAAATTTAAAAGACTTCTATTTTAAAATATGCACTTCTCTCTTCTCTTTCATATCACCCTTCAGTAACAAAACTCAAATAATTCTACATTATAATTTTTCCATTTTATATTAGCATGCATTTGAACAAATACTCTTTTAGGAAATCAAAGATCTGCATTATTATAGAAGAGGCAGTTGGCAGTCATTCAGGTTTGGTTTTTCAAAATTTCTTCAAACTTCATGCTTTGTTTTGAGGTAGAGAATCCTATATTAGTAAAATCAGATATATTTCTCTTATTTATAAAATATCAACCAAAAAGTTTAAAACAAAAGTAAAAATAATTTTAAAAATAAATAAAAAGTTTAAAACTGAGATCTAACCATCCAAACTATATTTACATTTTAGAAGGTGGGATACTGGCTGGTTGCAACTAAATTCTGCTTCTCTATAAACATTAAAATTTGATACCCATCTTCTATGCCAATTGTTCCGATATCTACTTTAACCCTGCCTTCGTTAGGATTATTTAATTTTTTTTAGTGTACCTTTTTAATTTACTTATTAGTTTTTTGTTTGTTTGGAAAAATTATTCAAAGTATATCACCAAATGGGGTTTGTAATCAGCACAGAATGTATTGGGATGAGGAGACAAGGAAGCTCTGGACACATAATTTCCAGGAACACTATGAGGTCAGAGATAGAACTGATCCTTTTGAAATAAATCGGTAAGATACAAGAAGCCAAAAATCACGGATAGTTTTTCACTCAAATTGTCCCAACCTAGCCATCTTAATAGTTGAGGTAAGCCCTGCGATGAAAATAATGGAGTTGTGTCCCCCTCTAACAACATATAATATATGAAATGAGGAATCCAGCTCATCTTTTTGTCTTAAAATATTTATGAATCAGCACGAGGAAGGGAACTTTCAGTTCTTTAGTGTATACCATAGAACATAGAGATGAACAAAATCCCAGACAGAACAGATGCCAAGCAGCCCTGATTAATTTACTAGCACTGTGAGAAAACTTATGGGGAATTTAGGAAATACATAAGAGGAAGAACCAATGGATCCTGAAAATGTAGATTCTCAAATTACATAAATGGGGACTAAAAGTTACTGAATGTAATGGAACCATATCATTTTATAAAGTTTGGTGAAAACATAGTACTTAGACAATATACATGGGATGATATATTAGTCAGCTAGACTGATATATTGATGAAGATTCAAGGCTAGACTTCTGTATTCAGAGATTCAACAATATAATTGATTTTTTTTCCTCAACAAGAGTAATTTATTTCTTTCTCCCCAAAACAGCCTGGGTTGGTAGTCCATTGCTTGTATAGCAAATTGAAGGTATCAGAGATCCAAACTTGCTTCCATGTTTGTTTCTCTGCTACTCCTAGAGTGTTGCACCAAATTGGATATGGCTTATTATCAAACTCACATTTCAGTCTGTAAGAGGCAGAAAAGGAGGGAGGCATATCCCCTTCCCTTTTAAGAGATAATCTAGGGAGTTGCATCAGTAACTTCTGCTACATTTTATTGTCCAGACTATCACTAATTATGGAACTACAACTAATTGCAATAGAAACTTGTAAATATAGTCTTTACTATATTTACAGGTTAGCTATGTAACTAGCGAGGCTGAAGCTATTCAAGTGTAAAGTGTGAATAAATGTTGCGCACACTCTGTTCATGTCCAAAAATATTAACTTTAGTATCTAATGGGTGCCAGGCTGCCAGGTGCCTAGAAGATCTCACGTGATTTTCACAACTCTGAAAGGCACACATTCAATACTTGGAGGAATTAAATGACTTTCCCAAATTCACATAGAAGTTATATGACCAGGGGTGAAATTATATTCTAACTAAAACTAAGTAAAATTTGTGATTTTCCCAGCATGACACCCTTTCCCTCAAATAAATGTGAGGGTGACAATCTCCTTGGTAAGTTTCATTGTGAATGATCCATTTCTAGTTTGACACGATATTTAAGAATTAAGGGGGGGAATAAGGAGATGTGATAGTTTTACCTGGGGTAAAAAATACAACTCCTCAGGGCACCTGCGTGGCTCAGTCAGTTAAGCATCCAACTTTGGCTCAGGTCATGATCTCACAGTTTGTGAGTTCAAGCCCCATGTCGGGCTCTGTGCTGACAGCTCAGAGCCTGCAGCCTGCTTTGGATTCTGTGTCTGCTTCTCTCTCTGCCCCTCCCCTACTTGTACTCTGTCTCTCTCTGTCTCTCAGAAATAAATGTAAAAAAAAAATTAAAAAATACAACTCCTCTAATTTTTATACTATTTTAAAGCCCATCATAAAATGCACAAGATGCAGGGACAATGCATTTCAGTTTCTTTTTATACTCCAGAGAACCTAGCATTATACTAAACACCAATCAGGCAATCACTCTTCATAACCATATGAACCAAACACCTATGATGACTGTTATTTTTCTGACTATTCTTGATGCGAGAATGAAAGAGGATATGAACTTGACTGTGAGCTCTTTGAGGGAATTTGTGCCTAACTTACTTCTGCAATTCCAATGATTAACACACCTGGCCCTTAGTAAGAACTCAATATTTATTCCTTACACCGCACTGAATATCAGAGTTTAAGAAAATAGGGAAAGAATGTTTTTGCTTATTCAAATTATTGTGAAAATAACCTAAGTAGATATTTTTCTGACAACCATGCAAATATGTATTACATTTAAAAAACTGAAGCAACGTTTTTAAAGTTTGCTGAATTTTCAGTTGAGTTCATTCCATTCAATAGGTATTTTATAACAGTTTTTAATTTCAAGTATTTCAAGTATTTTGTTTCTTTCAGTTTTTAAACAAAATTAATTTTATGTTCAATATGTTTTTGATTGTAGGAAGATATACTTTCATTTTCCTTGACAATTATGCAGTAATGATATATTTTCCTCTGCCTCTGTATTTTGCTGATGATTTTTCAAAAGTGTAATATCTTCTTATTAAATGATGACTAAGGCTTAAAAAGGGTTAAATTCCAATATATGATTCTTTTTTATTTATTTTTTTATTTAAAAAATTTTTTACATTTATTTTTTTTTTTTTTAATTTTTTTTCAACGTTTTTTATTTATTTTTGGGACAGAGAGAGACAGAGCATGAACGGGGGAGGGGCAGAGAGAGAGGGAGACACAGAATCGGAAACAGGCTCCAGGCTCCGAGCCATCAGCCCAGAGCCTGACGCGGGGCTGGAACTCACGGACCGCGAGATCGTGACCTGGCTGAAGTCGGACGCTTAACCGACTGCGCCACCCAGGCGCCCCTACATTTATTTATTTTTTGAGAGACATAGAACACAAGTTGGGGAGGAGCAGAGAGAGAAGGAGACACAGAATCTGAAGCAGGCTCCAGGCTCCAAGCTGTCAGCACAGAGTCTGACGCAGGGCTCAAACTCACAAACTGAGAGATCATGACCTGAGCCAAAGTTGGACGCTCAACCGACTGAGCCATCCAGGCGCCCCTCAAATATATAATTCTTATTTACCTTTTCATGAAGCATTAAAAGAAAAAGGCACCATAAAGTAGACATAATGGGTGGGGAAATCTACAATGTTTTTTTCTGTAGTCACTCATATTATTCATTTATGCATTTTGTTTAGAATCTATTGAACTGTTCTTCCACATGTGATTATGCATTCATTTTATATATATATATATATATATATATATATATATATATATATGGATAAATGCCATTATACATGTGTCCAAACCCATAAAATGTGTAACACCAAGAGTAAACTGTAATAGAAACTATGGACTTTGACTGATTGTGATGTGTTGATACAGGTTCGTCAATTGCAACAAGTGTACCACTCTGAAGAGGGATGGTGAAATGGGAGAGGTTACGCATGTGTGGAAGAAGGGGGAATAGAGGAAATCCCTGCACCTTCTTTTCAACTTTGCTGTGAACCTAAAGCTGCTCTAGAAAATTAAATTGAAAGAAAGAAAGAAAGAAAAGAAAAGAAAAGAAAAGAAAAGAAAAGAAAAGAAAGAAAGAAAGAAAGAAAGAAAGAAAGAAAGAAAGAAAGAAAGAAAGAAAGAAGGAAAGAAAGAAAGAAAGAGATAGAAAGAGAGAAGTCCAAATTGGGAGCTATGTGTCCTCAGTTCCATGTTCAGCTCTGCTGCTAATTTTAAGGATATTATTCACAAGGCATATAAGCTCCAGATCTGTTTCCTTATCTGTAAAATTAGTATTGTTTCTAAGAAAGATCTCTGACCTCCTTACAGTTTTACAACTGATAAAACCATGGTATGTACCTACCATTTATCATGGGACCAAAATGGAAAGCAAAGGATTTGTATTAGATAAAAGCTAAGAACCCTAAGAGGAAAAGAACAAGCTAAGCCAAAATATTTTGAGAAAAATCTAGGCTTGATTACAAGAAAAATCAAATGGGAGACCATGAGCACAAATTAAGACAAAGATCATAGACAAGAGTGAAGTAAAGAGCCAAAAACAAATTGGTAAGGACTGGGAAAGAGTAAAGTGTGTTTTGAAGTGAGTTCCATGAAATGAATTAATTTTTATCATTAGCCTGAATTAAGTACCAGATGCAGAGCTTACATAGCTTGAAGTGGTGATTCCAAACTTTGGCTTCATATTACAATTACCTGAGGAGTTTATAAATATACAAATGTCCGTGCCATAGTCCCATTAAATCAGAATTTCTGAGGAAGGAACCAGGTCTCAATTTTTTAAAGCTCCCAATAATCTCAATGTACAGCTAAGGTTGAGAGTACATTATTTGCTCTTACTACTGAAAGTAAAGTGGTCTGAGGGCCAAACAGCAAGATTGGGGTCATCTGACAAGGATCTTGTTAGAAATTCAGACGCTTATTTCCTTCCTCAGATCTACTGAATCTGAACCTGCATTTTAACAAGATTCTCAGGTGATTCCTATGTGATTTCCAGTTAAAGAGGTAAGACAAAGACAACAGTATCTAATATTCCTCTTGGTACATGATTGTTTCTCAATAAACATAAACTCCAATAGAAATTTCCAGCCACCTTTTGACAATTTGAGTAAATAATGAGTAGAACAAATGGCTACTACAAAATATACTACTGAAAGGTAAAACAATAGGAGGCTCTTTATTTTTAACTAATAGTGTTGGGATTGTACTAATTTGTTTAGACCTTCAAAAATAAACATTTGACTTTCTTTTGCCAACACTGATTGATTAGTAGTGGCTGCCTGGGGAACTGTATTGAGAAATAACATTCCAAAATTGCTTTGATTAAAATGAGTATCCTGATAGATTAACTGTGTCTCAGGAATGACAGTTGTAACATATTTGCTGAACCTGCTCTGGACTTTTCTTATTTAATAGTAACTTTCATGACAGAGCCTACCCATTCTAAAGACACCTGACTGGGCTTAAGGATATATGGGCCTGCAACACTTCTATATTTGTTAACTCATTCATCCCCTCATAGATTCATTCATTTATTGCTTTAATAAAAAGTTATCAAATACCAGTTTTATGTCCCCAACACTACCCGTGCTGGGAGTCAGATTCTTATGGGATTAGAGTGACCTTTCTCCTTTACCTTTCAGCATAAACATGCCATAGCTCCTTGAAATTCCATGAGCAATGCAGCCTTACATCACAATCAATCATGCTGAACCCTGATGAGGGAACTGGTTTCACCAGAAGGTCCTGATTACTTCGCATGTCAGAGAGATGCTTAGCAGGAACCAAAGGCATGATGTTTCAATTCAAACAGCTTCTTGCTGAATTTTAAAGAATTGCAGAGTTAGAGCAGCTGTATTGTGACCTTCAGAAATTTTTTTACATGAAAATTCTGTTTAAGCACAGGTTAGAAATAGTGAACCCATAAGAAAAATACAAGATATTAAGATATTCTTTAACAAATCTTATAGGAAAAATTTTAAAAGGACTATGATTTCATCTTTTTAACACTAAGAAAGTAAAATGCCTGTAGGTGGCTATCTTTGAAGCCCCAAGTGAGGGTGATTTTCCACTTATATTCCTTTCATAATAAAGAGCTGTTGGAAGTGCTATAGAAATGTTGTTTTTTAGTGACTGTGCCAATTTACCTGGGCTTTCTTTCAAGCGGTGAGTGATTCCTTTGAATTATGTTTCAGCCAAAAATAGGGTTACTCATAAATTGCATGAACACCTTCCAGCTCATAATTGCCAGGTTCCAGTCTTGGATTTTAGTCATTAAGCCTAAACTCTTATTTTCTCTAAATCTCAAATTGATATAGCCTTCCTCTTTCCATTCTTCCTCTAGAGCAACAACCATCCCCTCCTCCCTTTATTATCCCTGGATCACACACACACACACACACACACAGAAGAATTGCACTAGCCAGCACAGTGGGTTACACACAAATATTGTCTCACGATGATGAGCCATTGCTGAACATAAGGCTTCAATTTGAACGAAATGCTTTCTCACCACATTAAAACAAAACAAAAAAAATCCATTAGCAGTTACTGATAAGCTCAGGATTATTTCTGTAGAAAAATCAGTTCAGGTTCAAGATAAATACATGGAAACTGACAAGCAATTAAGCAGGAAATTTTTTTGGTGCTACTTGTCAGGTATTTGAGGAAGATATTTTAGGAAGACTGCTTTTGGTAAACAGAAAAAATTACACTGGCATTTTCTTCTGCCATTCTACTTCTGAGCTCTCTTTTTTTCTGAAACATACAAACCATGCAGCCATTAAATATTGGAAATGAAAAGAAATTAGAGGAAATTACACATATTCAGTAAATAATTTGTACAAAGACGAAAAAAATAACTTTTAACTTCTAAAAAATCTGAGCTCACCTGGAACATTAAAATTCCATCAGAGAGAACTGATTTTCATAGTAAAAAGGTTGCATTATTTTAAGCAAAACAAAGAGCTTAATAACATTCAGTACATTTCTGTTTTCATATACAAAATGAGTGGTGTTCATAACATGGAGAAAATGGCCACCTGCTTGGTTCATTTACATAATATCTGCCACCATCCATGTCTGTGCCTTAATTCCACATGGGTTACCATACTGTAAAGACTTCACTGGGAGATGTTGTATCATGTAGAATATCATGAGAATACCAGATCTTTAGATGGGTAGAGAAAAGCAAACAGGGATGTCATCAATTTTCCAGTTTCTCCAGAGTTGATTGTGAGTTACATACACCATTTGTTATATGTACCATGGGAAAAAAAACAAATTTAGAAAAAAAGAATATTAAGATAGTACAGATTAACCTTGTAGTTATGTCACTGATCTATAAGAAATGAATAAGAAATGAATGACTTTCTTTAAGAAATCTATAGTGCCAGGGGCGCCTGGATGGCGCAGTCGGTTAAGCGTCCGACTTCAGCCAGGTCACGATCTCGCGGTCCGTGAGTTCGAGCCCCGCGTCAGGCTCTGGGCTGATGGCTCGGAGCCTGGAGCCTGTTTCCGATTCTGTGTCTCCCTCTCTCTCTGCCCCTCCCCCGTTCATGCTCTGTCTCTCTCTGTCCCAAAAATAAATAAAAAACGTTGAGAAAAAAATTAAAAAAAAAAAAATCTATAGTGCCAAAACAGTTGAAATCTTAAAAAAAACCTAGAAGTATGTTTTCTCCAGATATTTGACCTTCTATAAGTTCAGCTGTAGTTAAGTGTCAAAGTGTTTGTTACATTTATAATATTTAGGATGAAAATTTAATTTTCCTCTTCTTAGTCATGCTGAGATAGTACTGTCTACATCTATACTCTCCTGTTCAAATTCAGCAGGGAGCTATTCAAAAGCAAATGCACACTATTTATTCCTATAATGTGAAACCCCTAGCTTCAGTGAACCCATGGATATAGTACTTTTAAAAAACCTAGACTAAGGGAATTCTTTTTTTCCCCCTAAACCAGTCCCCTTATCTTGGCTTTCCAGCTCTTCATAGATGTTAAGAGAAGCACAGAAAGAAGGCAATCCCAATGGGAGGAAAAAAAAAAAAGGAGAAGAAAAAGGCGTTTCCTAAAACCTAAATTATCCACACGTTGGTCTTTCCAGGACAGGGAAAGTAACACAATAAACTCTCTTACCACTCTAACTGAAGAGTATTAAGAGATAGAAAAAGAAGGAATCTCTTTCTTTCTCTCTTGAAGACAAATACAAGAACAGAATAATGTCAAAGCATCAGATTCTAAGGAGGAATAGGAACAGTAGGTAGTCTAAGCAATTCTATTCCTTATCAGTGAGCTTGATCATGACCCACAGTAACATATATCATATCAGAGCTCCTTTCTTAGCTTGATTCCCCACAGAATTTGGAGAATGTCATTAACATCTGCAGATAAGGTACACTTAAACTTCAGAAAAATGATTAGGGCATATAGGCTAAGAAGGAGACTGATTTTATTTTCTTTTTTTAGACTGTGGCTACTGTAGGCAAATTAGCATATGCGGTCACAAAATTTAAAATGGCTAACAGAGCACAACTAAATATGTGACTTATCTTCCTTACAGGCTGAATTCAATGAACTTAAATCCAGACTGGGATAACTTAGAAGCCTACACCAAACCATTCAGAATCCTAAAGATCCCAGAGAATCCAAAATATTGTGAGATCTACAAGTATCAAATTTGATCAGGTTAGCTAGGTCAGATCCCACCTGTACCAAACAGCTCCCCAAAGCTCAGGACTCTTCCAAAGTAATTTGGCAGAAAGTTTGATTGAAGCAGAATTTTAATAGCATGCTGTAACAATTATTTCAAATGAGGTTTTCATTGAACATTAGAAGAGGTAGATATATATGTGTATGTATATATATATATATATATATATATATATATATATATATATATATATAATTTTTTTTTTTTACTTTAAGGCAATGTTTGACTCCAGTTCTTCTCAGTGACTGGTTTCATTTCATCTGACTCCTATATATTGAAACGGCCAAATACTAATTTAAGCAGCATCAATTTTTTTCTTAAAAAATGGGAAGGTAAGATGATGTGCCAAAACAATTACCACAGTAACCAGGCTTTTAAATTCTGATTTTGAAATAATGAATTTGGCATGACATGCTCACCATTGCAGGTAACTATAGCTTCACAAACTCCATTTATTAATCTTGACAGATTTTTAACTCTCCCCATTGTATAAAATGTGCTGGAAGGCTGGTTTGTGCAAGCTCACCCTGAATGTTCCTATTCATCACTATCTTGAGAATGTAAAGATCCTGTCCTCCTTGCATATTCCCATCAAACAGAATATGTAGAAAAAGTTATTGTTCATTGTTCAAGGACAAGGGCTACAGGAGTAGCCAACCCATAGCATCTCCCCTGTAATGAAGAATGTGTGGATGGTAGGCCTTGATCTCCTTGGAATGCTGGCCAAGCAAGGAGGGAGAGGATACAGATGGTTGCTAGGCGAAGTTGCTACACTAGAAAAGCTTGCTGCATGTAGATCCCAGCAGTAGATGCTTTGTGCAGCCTGCCATTCCTGGACTCACTGTACATACCCTCCCCCAATAAACCTGTCTTCTTCGGTCTCACTGGGCCATCACCCATTCTTGGCTTAGAGTCGGTCAGGATGTAACTACATACCATCTATCTTAGCTACCCAGTAAAAATGAGTAAAGATGCTATTACATAAAGAACTGGAACCACTAACCCAACACAGCACATCATTTATGCTACATGGAGATTAAGGAGAAAGATTAGGATTTCAAGAAAAATAGATAATCTAGAAGAACATATGTCAAATTGTGGAACAGGAGAACTCTAAAGATATTTCATTATTTGTGAAATCTGACAAGACAGGAAATTTAAAACATAAAATACACAAATTCTAAGTGTTTTATTGATATAACTGAACTAAAATATAGTGTTCTTGGGGTGCCTGGGTGGTTCAGTTGGTTACGCCTCTGACTTTGGCTCAGGGTCATGATCTCACAGTTCATGGGTTCAAGCCTCATGTCAGGCTCTGCGCTGACTGCTTTGGATTCTATGTCTCCCTCTCTCTGCCCCTCCCCTGCTCACGCTCTGTCTCTTTCTCAGAAATAAACATTAAGAACATTAAAATATATATATATAGTGTTTTATATATATATATACATATATATATAGTGTTCTTATTTAGCAGAATATTTTATATTGACTGTTCAGTGTAAGAAACAACTCTAAAGAAACAATGATGGCCAAATATTATTTGATGCACCATATATAGATTTTCATTCAAAGGTCTGCTTTGATGAGAATTGATTAAATACCCATTGCAATAAATGCTGATTTAGATGAAACAAGTGAAAGAGAAACCAAGGTGCATTTGTGTGTGTGTGTGTGTGTGTGTGTGTGTGTGTGTGTCCTAAAACTTTTACTTAAAAAACAGCATAGCTTTCTATGTGAATCATAACTAAGTTTTATTCTGATTAAAGGTATGCTAGCTTTCTATTGCTGCTGTAACAAACTACCACAATCTGGTCAGTTAAAACAAATGTATTATCTAACAATTCTCTACGTCAGAAATCCAACATGGGTCTCACTGAGCTAAAATCAAGATTTCAGTATGGCTGCATTCCTTTTTTGGAGGCCCTAGAGGAAAATCTATTTCCTTGCAGTTGTATGACTGAGGTCCCTGTTTTCTTGCTAGTTAGCTAAGGGCAATTTCCAGCTTCTAGAGAGAGCCCGCATTCTTTGGCTCAGGCCACTTTCCTTCATCTTCAAAGCTGGTAACAGTGGATCAAATCATTCTTACTCCACATCTCTTGACCTACTCTTCTACCTTTCTTCTCTTTGAAGGATTCGTGATTAAATAAGGCCCATCTAGATAATCTAAGATAATCTTTCCATCCTAAGGTCCTTTACTTAATCACATCTGTAAAAACTCTTATGTCAATTAAGAAAATATATTCACAGGTTAGGGTGATTAGGTACCAGATTCTGCCTAAAACAAAAAGCAATATGAAAATATACATTTCCCAAACATCCGGAGGCATTCTTACTGGAGAACATGTATTGCCCCCAAAGAGATTTAATTCTTTAAACAGAATTTAATTAAATTGAGTTTTTATTTTGTTTTGTTTTTTTAGTCTTTTTAAAATGTGTTGGGGCGCCTGGGTGGCTCAGTCAGTTGAGTGACCGACTTTGACTCAGGTCATGATCTCACGGTTTGTGAGTTCAAGCCCCACGTCGGGATCTGTTCTGACAGCTCAGAGCCTGGAGCCTGCTTCTGATTCTGTGTGTCCCTCTCTCTCTACCCCTCCCCCACTCATGCTCTGTCTCTGTCTCAGAAATAAATAAACATTAAAAAATAAAATAAAATAAAATAAAAAACGTGTTGAATTTCTGATGAAAAAGAGATGTTGTAAATGTAAAACATTTTCATTTCCCCCCTCACAGATCCTACTCATCTTCCAATATATAACTCAGATACTATCAACTTACTTTCTGAAATATTTCTGAAATAGTATAAGTATGAATAAAGGGGGATTTTAAACTGAGGACAATATTATATGAAATTTTTATTTTTAAACTGTGACTAAAATAGACAATTTTCTAAGGAATGAAATTGATCCAAATATAAAATTAGGATTGCTGTCAAAAACTATTTTCAAAAAGGCTTGGGCCTGCATGATTTAAAGATTGTGTGTGTGTTGTTTTTTTTTTTTTCCAATGCTTAAACCTGAGAAAAATGGAAAGCTACCCAATTTCATTTTATGACTTTAACATATTCATGGATTCCAAATCTGACAAAAATAGCTACCCTTGTCTTAGTCAATTCAGGCTGCTATAACAAAAATACCATGAAGCAGGTGGCTTAAACAACATTTATTTCTTAGAGTTCTGGAGGCTGGGAAGTCCAGGAACAAGGAATAGACAGATCTGATGTCCAGCAAGAGCACTTTTCCTGATTGGCTCTTTTCTCTTTGTATCCTTATGTGATGGAAGGCAAAATCTCTCTCATGTCTCCACTCATAAGGACACTAATCTCACTCATGTTGTCTCCACCATCATAAGGTAATTACCTTGTAAAGGCCCACCTCCTAATATCAGCATCATACAGTTGGATTTCAACATAAATGAATTTTGAGAGACATAAAACAGTCAGTCCATAACACATCTCCAAAAAATTAGAGCCAAATCTCACATATACATACAGATGATAAAATATTAGCACCTGAAATCCATCAACACATTACAAGAGTATTACACTGTGAACAAATAGAGTAAATATGAAATTTTTAAAAAGTTTAAATATTAGAATAATTATTAATAAGTCAAAATGTTAAAAATGTGATTCAATAGATTATTAAACATAAACATATTCATTTTTTGAGAGAATATATAAACATATATATAAACATATAAACATATTCCTTTTTTGAGAAAGAGAAAGAGAGGGAGTGGGAGCAGAGAAGAGGGGCAAAGGGAGAGGGAGAGAGAGAGAGAGAGAGAGAGAGAGAGAGAGAGAGAGAGAGAGAGAATCTTAAGCAGGTTCCATGCCCAGTGTAGAGCTGGATGCAGGGCTTGATCCCATGAACATGAGATCATGACCTGAGCCAAAATCAAGAGTAAGATATTTGACTGAGCCACCCAGGCAACCCCCCTTGTTTTTTTTTTTTTTTGAGAGAGGTTATTAAACATTTCTTAATTAAATTTTCTATTTATTCTTTTAATAAGTTAATGCATCTTAAAGTTTCATGCTTAATGAAAAATCAGAGTGATCAAATATAGCTAACCATATTATTTTCCCCCAGTGATCCCAGGGTACATGCTTTCCAGGTGTTAATGCATTCCAATGAAAGTCAGAAAAAATATAAAGATGTTTACAACTAACACTGCTCTGGTTGCTCTATTTGATAAAATAACACAGGAGGAAAAAATTATAGGTAAGTTCTGTCAGTTGTTTTACATAGTTGGAGTTTATAGTGTTCCTAATAATGGTTATGACTATTTTTCCATAGTCATTTTTTATACGTAAGTTCAATTTTTATTTTTTAATTTTTTTAAGTTTATTTATTTATTTTGAGAGAGGGGGGAGGTGCAGAGAGAGGGAGAGAGAGAATCCCAAGCAGGTTTTGCACCATCAGTGCAGAGCCCAATGCAGGGCTTAATTTCATGAACCATGAGATCATGATCTGAGACCATGTCAGACCTTTAAGCGACTGAGCCACACAGGGACCTCTATACTTAAATTCAATTTTTAGATGTTAAAATTGCTATAATGGCTTACTAGTTATTCATTTTTCTAGTGTATCATTTTTTACCAATTTATGTTCAATGTTTGAGAGTTCTTTTATTTTTTTTTATTTTTATTTTTTAACATTTATTTATTTTTGAGACAGAGAGAGACAGAGCATGAACGGGGGAGGGTCAGAGAGAGGGAGACACAGAATCCGAAACAGGCTCCAGGCTCCAAGCTGTCAGCACAGAGCCCAACGCGGGGCTCGAACTCACAGACTGCGAGATCATGACCTGAGCCGAAGCCAGCCGCCTAACTGACTGAGCCACCCAGGCGCCCCAAGAGTTCTTTTGTTTTAAATGGGTTTCTTATGGAGCACCTGAGTGGCTCAGTTGAGCATCCGACTTCTGATTTCAGCTCAGGTCATGATCTCACAGTTCATGAGTTGGAGCCCCACATTAGGCTCTGCACTGTTAGTGCAGAGCCTGCTTCAGATTCTCTGTCTCCCTTTCTTTCTGCCCCTCCTTCGCTCTCTCTCTCTCTCTCTCTCTCTCTCAGAAATAAACATTAAAAAAAGAAATGGGTTTCTTATAAAGGTATAATGTTTAATCATATTTAATCCAATATTTGCATCTTTTTCATTTATTCAATAATTCTAACTCATTTATATTTATTGTATCACTCTTGTATTAGTGCTTATTTTTGCAAGCGTTTGCTTCATATATATTTTTTTAATTTACTATGTTTTATTTTTTTTGTTTATCCTTGCCTACATTCCATCATACAGATAAATTTTCTTTTGCTGGTCTTATAGTCTTTACACATATTCACTCATTTTTCAACAAATATTTGCTGACACATGCTGATGACTGTTTTAGGAAAAATTTAAAGAAATAAATTCAGAAATGTACGGTATTTCAGGACTAACTGTAGCTATAGGAAGAAATAAAGCAAGAAAAGGTGATTATGGCATGTTGAGGGGAAGAGATATTATTATTTTAATAGGGTGATCAGCCTTTCCAAGAATGTGACATTTGAGCAGAAATCTGAAGTAAAGGAGGGAGTAAGGCTCTGAGATATTTGAGGGAAGAGGAAATATGAGAGATGACAAGGAGCCAATATGGCTGGAGTGTTGTGCAAGAGGAAATTGCAATAGATAAAGAGACTAAATCCTCCTGAATTAATTCTTCATACTGGAGTACACCCTTCAAGAGTTCTGTCTAGCAGAACCTATGTTTGGCAAAATTTAGAACTAAATGCCTCATAACATCTTCTCAATGTACTTCCCATCTCAATCATCACAGAAAAAACAATTTACAGTTAAAACTAAGTAGTAGCTTATCTCAACTACACTACATATCTCTTTCTGCCTCAAGGTTTCTTTGACATCACAGTGTGAAATGCATTCATATACTCACTGGCATATCTGCATGTGCAGCCTAAAGGTGACAGAGACTTAACACTCCAGTGGCTAATCACTTTTTATTAAGAGAGAAAAGTCCTTCAACCAACCCTAAGTGAGCAATTCCAAAGTGCAATCTCACAGATTTTCTGAGGGTCCTGCTGAGATCCAGCCCACTTGCCCACAGTCTTGACCAATACTAGAATGTACCCTTGTATTGGCTTTCCCTGTATTCCCATTTCTCTCTCACCAATCTCCTCCTTTCCCCTGGGTCATTACCCCGAATAAACTACCTGCATGCAGCTCTGCTTTCCTGGGGTAGACCAGACTGATACTTCTGGACATCTTATATGCCTGAAAGTGTCTTTATTTTCTTTCACATTTAAATAACTAGCTTTGTAGAAAATTGCAATCTTTTTTCTTTAAAACTCTGAAGAATATTCTCCATTATTTTCTTGTATCCAGTGTTACTAATGAGAACTGAGTTGTCAAACTGATTCTTGATTCATTTGACTTTTTTTCTTTGTCTTTGTTACCCTTAAATTTAACCTTAATGGAGCTAGGAGTGAGTTTACTAACTAATCCTCCCTGGCACTTTGATCCCTTTCAATCTGAAGTTTTGTGTCTCTCTGTACTTCTCAGAAATACTTGCCCATTATTTATTCAGATTTTTTTATACATGTGATTTTTTTTCTTCTTTCCTTCTGAGGCTCCTACTAAATATATTCTGACTCTTCTACATCCACTCACCATATTTTAACTTCTGTCTCAACCTTTTTCTCTATGTCTTTCTGACTCTTTCCTGAAGAATTTCTCAAAATTGTTTTCAAGCTCATTTAATTTTTTTATGTATATTCTGCTTAACATAGCCACTGAGTTCTTTATTTGAAAAAACATATTTTGCAAATTTATTCCTCTTTTATGCAGTCAGATAAACAATTTTCCTTAATATATTGGGACAGTGTTTGATGCATTATTTTTAGAAATCTCTGTTAGTTGCAAAAACTACGAATCCATGCAAAGTGTCTCAAGAAAATAATTTTGTCTTCCCAGATCTTGTATGGATCGCATGGTCTCATTCATCTAGCATATTTGATTTTCCCTGCACACCAGATATTTATTAATTGATCATGTACTACGTGTCAGTATCTCTATACATTACTAGGTTAGGGCAATGTATACGATTAAGTTCCTGTTTTCATTCTTCTACTTGTTCATTGTGTCAGGACCCTCATAATTTCTCTTGATACCTCATTCATTCATCTGATCTCAGCTGATACTTCTCCATATATTTTTATTACAAAGAACTATTTTAAATTAATTTTAATTAACTAATAATATTTTATTACAGAAGAACTATGATCTATGGACTCATACTCAGTCATAGTATAGAAATTAGTAACTCTTGGATCTGATACATGCCATAACTAGTAAAGCACAGATAGGATCAGTCAGCCTGGCTTCTTAAAGACTGCAGATAATAGAAACAGATGTTTATAGGTGAAATAGGTCCCTATGGAAGAGGTTAAATTCAGGAAGGTAACATAAACATGAATAGTTCCTTTACATTATAATATATTCTACTTTTAAGATTCCCCAAAGATTAAGGACAGACCTAAGTATACTATATCCCTTAACAATTCTTTAGGGATTCATAACCCATAAATTCATTATCATCTACCTTGAGTTCATATAGTTGCTTTAATCTAGAGGAAGATCACCTCATAAAATAAAGGCATCATTTTCATTATTTCAGTAAGAGTGATCTGGTCTTGGTAACAGAGAAGAGTAGTGTGCTTAGATGTGTTTCTATGAATCACAGCTGCAGAGTTCTTTATTCAAGAAAAAATGATCAGAAGCTGCTTTTGCAGTGCTCCTGGGTGGCTCAGTTGGTTAAGCATCCGACTCTTGATTTTGGCTCAGGTCATGGTCTCATAGTTCATGAGTTCGAGCCCTGTGGTGGTCTCTGTGCTGACATTGTGGAGCCTGCTTAGGATTCTCTCTCTCTCTCTCTCTCTCTCTCTCTGCCCCTCCTCCTGCTCTCTCTCTCTGTCTCTCAAAATAAATAAAGAAGCTACTTTTCCACTATATTTTATATCATGGCAATATGAAGAATCAAGATACCAGTAACAATTTATGTCCATTTGATCAAGGAAGCTATAAAAGCAAACACTGATGAACAAATTTCAGAAGCTAAGGTTTCATATGAAGAGAGAAATGATTTACTTACTGACTTAACAACACAAAATGTCCTCCCCTACATTTCCCCAACGACACTACCATTATCAGACAAAACCCTTCACCAACTTTAAAATCCACATCAAAGAGTGATATGAACAAAAATATAGGCAATACAGCACCACATTTCAAGCTGTTGCTTGATTGGTTACATGATTTTATTAGATTTTTTTAAAAATATTTTTTATGTTCACAAGTGGTCTTCATGATTTCATTCATTTTTATACTAGGTTAAATCAAGAGGGAAACAAGGATTGACCTAAAAGGTAGAAGACAAAATTTCAAAGTATGCATTAATTCAATAAATGTTTTTAAGCACTAACTTTTTATTAGAAAAGTTATCTGAGATTTAGAACTCAACTTAGATGCTACAGAGACAAATAAGCTAGTCTTTCCTCAAATCTTTGAGGTATTTCTTCATTTGTCAGCTGCATCATGGTTCCCCCACCTAAAAGATCTAGTCAATTCAATTTTCTTAAGCAAATATTAAGTTAATCCTTTAAGTAAATAGCACAAGTAAGTTTTAGGAAATTTTTATGACCCTTTGTTAAGTTTTTCACAGCCAATGCCAATATACCAGGTAGAATATATTTGCGTAGATACACAAAAACTTGTGCATTGCATTCTTATGAGTTACTTAGCTTTGCATTTAAGATGCAAAAGATCACTGAGATACCTGTATTTCCCTCTGACTTTTTTAAGGCACCACAACACAATAGCTACACCACTAACTAATTATCATCACTATAATTATAAACATCATTTTGATTCCAACATGTTATTATTGTGGGGTTAGAAATCCGGGGCAGGCATCCAATTTAGGGGCAATGGTAGAGACAGAAGTGATGCAGTGCAGATAGAGATGAAAAGAAGGAAGAAAACAATAGCAAGGACAATGTAGGACATAAATGGAGAAAAGAGAATGATGACCACAGTATCTAAACTCAAGCAAAATGACTAAGGGAGTAACAGAATAAGACCAGTACCCAACAGACCTGGAACAAAGCAATGACCCAGCAACCAAAACTGGAACACTGCAGGAGAGTTAAAAGAGTAGCACATGTAATTCCATGCTGAGCCATAAGATGTTGATGTAAAAATTTGCTTGAGGCTAGGATTGGTTTTAGGAACACAGGAGCAAATTTAAATATTCCTGGCCTTGAAGAGAAGAGAGGCACAGAACGTGGGAAATTAGTTTGCCCTGGCATTTGTAAATTTAAAGATATACACCACTGGAACTGTATGGATACTACTCAGAATACTTGGGTTTCAGGGGCACCTAGTGGCTCAGTTGGTTGAGCGCCCGACTTCAGCTCAGGTCATGATCTCCCGGTTCATGAGTTCAAGACCCGCATCAGGCTCTGACCTGACAGCTTAGAAGCTTAGAGCCTGGAGCCTGCTTTGGATTCCGGGTCTCCTTCTCTCTCTGCCCCTCCCTGCTCATACTCTGGCTCTCTCTCTCTAAAAAGTAAACAAACATTAAAAAAACTAAAAAAAAAAAAAAAAAGAATACCTGGGTTTCCTATATCAATGCATTTTAAATTCCTTTAAATGGAAGCTAAACAAATAAAAGAACGAATTCAACAGTCCACTGAAGGTATTTCAAAACTGAGGGGTTTTGAGTTTAGCAAAAGTATATTATATCCTACATTCTCAGTGGGAGCGATATCTCCCTCAAGGAAGTAAAACTTAGTTCTTTGGGGCTGAAAAAAATCTTAGTCTTTTTACATGTAAAGCACAGATATACACACAGTACATAAGAACATATGATATAAGAACATAGATAAGACATATATAAAACATAGATAAAGAACATATATAAGAACATAGATATAAAGCATAACCGGTGCTAACTTTATTGGGTGGTGCTACAGACTAAATGTTTATGTCCTCCCAAAATTCATATGATGAAGTTCCCAATCCCTATAGGGAATATTTGAAGGTGGGGCCATTAAGAGGTAATTAGATCATTTGGGTGAAGTCCTTGTGAATGGGATTAGTGCTCTTACTGAAAGAGACCCTAGAGAGCCCCCTTGCCCTTCTACAATGTGAGATTACAGTGATCTATGAACCAGGAAGTAGACCCTCACCAGGCACCAAATCTGTGGTGACTTGATCTTAGAATTCTCAGCCTCCAAAACTGTAAGAAATAAATTTCTGTTGTTTATAAGCCACCCAATCTCTGGTATTCTGATATAGAAGCCTTTGAGGACTAATAGAGGTGGAGATAGTGAAGAAAAATAATGTCTTACTAAAGCTTCTTATGAGGATGATAGATAAAAATAGTTTGAGATACTGACATATGAATTCCCAGATTTATATACACATGGATAAATTAAATAAGATCATATAATACATTATCACAGGACAATATACATTCAATTGGTAGCTTCAAAAAGAAATTTTGGCCAAAAGCAGATCAAAGATCCTCCCTGTCTCTAACACTCAGGTTATTCTTGGAAGTAGCAGTGAATCCAGGCTCCAAAAATAATAGAAAAAGGATCTATTAACACAAATGACCAATAAACACATCTAAAAATTATCATCTTCATCAATAAGAAAACAATAGATATAAATTTATATCAGCAATGCTATTTATTTATTTATTTATTTATTTATTATGAGAAAAAGCACACGTGCACAAGTCGGGGGGGGGGGGGGGGGCAGCAGAGACAGAAGGAGAGAGAATCCCAAGTAGGCTCTGTACTGTCATCATGGAGCCTGATGCAGGGCTCAAACTCACGAACAATGAGATCGTGACCTGAGCCAAAATCAAGAGTTAGCTGCTTAACTGACTGAGCCACCCAGATGTCCCAACAATGCTCTTTTTAATAAGAAGGGAGTTGGTAAAAAGCCATCACAAAATCTCAGCATAGTTTTCTTCTTTATCATTTTCCTATTTTCCAAGATTTCCAAAAACAACATATGCTATTTCAATAACCACAAAACAGTAAGTTATTAAATAAATGTAATACATATGTACCATATAAGAACAGTAAATAAAATATCCCATCCTCTTATTTATTATTCAAAGGCATCCACTGATCAATTTTAATACTTCCTTCTTACCATTTTTCTATTCTTAATTATAATTTAAAAAATATTTTTGGGCTTGCACTAGAAGCTCAATATTACATCTTTTTTTTCTAATTTAATATAATATGGATATCTTGCTGATACTTTCCTTCCAGAGTAGGTATTGTAAGTATTTAGATTGAACCAAATGAAATAGCCATTATGTAGGTCAAAATGGTCAAATATCAGCAATTTCATATGGCTCAAATGGATAGTTATACCCTAAAGCATAGTGGTAATAAGTGACAAGTAAAAAAGCAACAGCTTTTTTTAATGCCAATATATATTTCCTTTTTAAATGTTTACTTAGATAAATATCATATAAGATGTTTAAAATATGAAAATGTTTAAAACAAATAGACACTTAAGTTGTATGGTTAAATAAAATATCGAGTTGTTCAGTCCATTCACATCCAGAGAATTGTTGCTTTAGAGGAAACCGTGAAATAGCAGTCACACCAGAGTTGATGGGCTTTGTTCTGTGACCATCACCACCTGGTTCAGTGCCAAAATTGAAGTTCAAATGTGGGTCAGGAATATGGCAAAGATCCATGCTATACTAAGGATGCAACTTTGGTATCCCTATACTAAGGATAACATTGCTGTGACTCAGTGATTGGGTTCAACTACAAACCGTCTGCACTCTGTAAATAAACTGAATTCCACTAATAGGCAGAGCTAACCAAAAACATAGTACTTGGTAGTTTATCTCCTCAGTATCATTTGAGGGGTGGCAAAAAGGCTCAGTACTCAAAATAGCTTTCCCACAGTTGCCTGAATTTGCCATTATTGTTGACTCATTTCTTTTCGTTAAGGTTTGTACTCATAATCTGTGGCCCTCTTAAATGTGAATATCACTGAGGGTAACACATTAAGATACAAGCCAAGTGTTACCCCTTTTCTTTAAAAGAGGCAAACAAGAACATGACTCATCAGGAAAAAAATAGGCACAAAAGTTAATATAGGGGAGATAGACCACTGATGATAAATTTGTTTCCTTCACAAGTTTACCTATGACCACTTGGCTTAGATTTCATCCAGCGATAAATCATTCAATATTAACTTTCAAAAATCCAGCAACATCCACATAATAATTGGGCTATGTCCCAGAGAATTCTTTGAATGGAACTCATGGTGTATTTTATAGAAATCTTGAATTACTCCTGTGGTTAATACTGGAAAACCTTGAGGCAGGTACTTTAAAAAAATTTTTTTTAATGTTCATTTTATTTCTGAGAGAGAGAGAGAGAGAGAGCGCGCAGAGGAGGTGCAGAATCTGAAGCAGACTCCAGGCTCTGAGCTATCAGCACACAGCCTGACATGGGGCTCAAACTCTAAACCATGAGATCACGACCTGCCCCAAAGTCAGAAGCTCAACAAACTGAGCCAAGCGCCCTGAGGCAAATACTTTGGAAGGTACTTGCCCAGCTCAAAGCTTTCCCTATTTTAGAATTACCCCTATACATACAGCTGGAGTCTAGCAGTTGTTTGCCCTTCAGAGCCTGCATACCACTTCACAGCCACTTGAACCAATGGTAGGTCATCAACAGGCCTATAATTAGAATCTTCTAGGAATATGAAAATGGGACTGAATGGGGCTTGTTAGTTTCTTACAGATAGGAGAATTAATGTAAACTCAGGAAATGTGTCATGACCATGATTCACCATGCTCTGGAAGAAATAAAGACAGTCAACAAAGAGAGGCATACAGAGAGAAATAGGGATGAGAAGCATTGTGGTCTCCATGAATGATTTAGACAGAGGCTCCTTTGGTGGATTTCCAGCTCGTGATTTTAGTATTTCATCAATAGCGCTTGACTGTATTCTGAGATTGTGGGTCCCATGGGCATCTCTGATCCTTTACAATATATTTCCCTGTAATTATTAAGCTAAGTTGAAGTTGTGGCTAATAAGTGAAGCTACAACACCACCACCAGCAAAACAATACTAGCAAACACTCTGGAGTACCTGAAATGCCATGTGGTGTTTTAAATCTTATACAATTTTCCATTTTTATCTTCACAATGATCTTATGTAAGAGGCCAGAATCATCTCCAAGCTCATATCTGGCAGAAACAGAGTATGAAACCAAGCAGCTGACAATGGCTACCTAGTATTTAACTACAGAATGTATGCAGAGTACCGTAAAGTATGGTGTTGACCATCTGCATGAGACTCACCAGGAGTCACTGAAAAGAAAAGAAAAGAGAAAAGAAAAGAAAAGAAAAGAAAAGAAAAGAAAAGAAAAGAAAAGAAAAAAAAAGAAAAAAATCAGCACCTAGGTCTAGATATGACCACAGAATCACAATTTCTAGAATAGAAATCCTCCAGTTACTCCAGGTAATTCTCATGCACACTTTGAGAACCACTACTCAATGATCTAAGCAGAAGATTTGGGTTGAGGACTGCTGCTGGGGTTGTGGTGTCAATATCAACATGTGGGGGCTGGGGTGGGGGTAAGGAAGTGGTCTAAGGAAGGGCAACAATGCAAAGAGGGAGAAGGATTTCACTTCCACTGCTGTCTCCAGCATCCCTCAGCACCATTTGTACTGTCATTATAGAGCCTAATCTTGGGGGATTCAAAATATGAAAGGAGTGGGTCTGTGGATGGAAGGATTTTAGACTGGCCTGGTTGGCTATATAGATTTGGTTTTATAGATTTCTAATCCCAATCAGAATCATAAAAATTCAATTTTGAGAAATCCTAATCAAGCAAATAATGGACTTTGGGATAATGATTTCCTAAATCATAACATTCTATTCTGCATGTGGACATTATGCACATTTTCTTTCTTGAGTAGAAATATATAATTGTATTTTTCTTCTTTTCCACCACCGCAGGGATTTTCTGACAGGCTATCATTTGTGCTGATGGAACTGTTCCATTCCTAAAGGGTGGGAAGTCTTCCTTGTCATATTTTATTGGTTCTTCTGGTCATTAAATTTGACAGACTACAAATCTCCTGTTTACCATTAAACAGACTATGAATGACAAGATAGTATTAAGCATTTCTGGTACACGGATTATAGTAGAGCAATCAATAGCACCATCATTCTAGGAAATTATTGCTGTAACTGAAGGGGGTGCGATGACCATCAAAAGAATTGTATGTTCTCTTTATAGTGCACTTAGCAAAACAAAACAAAACAAAACAAACAAACAACCTAAAAATAAAAATTAGGACAGTTCACAGTTGCAAACATTTTGATTAGTAATGATCATAAGGGAGGGCAGGAAATAAATGATTGGGATTGAGACAGAATATATGTGACCTTTCTTTTGGATAGTATTTTCTCAACAGTATAAGGTGTGGGAAATAAGAGAGACCATTATCTAAATGTAATAGCACTACCCAACCTAATGGCCAAATGCATAAATCACCCATTAATTTTTTTTAAAATGTGTGTGTTGTAGTGTTTCTCTATAATGAGTTGATTATATTTTTAGAAATCATGGAAAATATGTAGACGCTGATGTCACTGTACTTTGGCTTTGCTAAGGATGCCTATTGTGAACAAAGTTGTTTCCTCCTTTGGCTCTGGACACCAGACTGCTGCTCCCTCCTTCCCCACCCACCTACTCACTCCCTCCACTGCACCCAAACACTCTAGATCATAAGGAAAATATGTTTCTAAAGATTTAAATATGCTGTTTCCATTGCTGACTAAATTAAGTATGTAATTTCAAAGCCTTCTGTGTTTTTCCTACATGACTCCTCTTATGAATGTAATGAAAAACTTATTTATGTCATTAATTTCCTATTTGTGTTCTCCATAACATAAACCCCATGAGGATGAGAACCTTGTGTTTTTTGTTTTTGTTGTTGTTGTTGTTTTTGTTCTTTTGTTTTTCCCACCTCAGCACCTATAAGCCCCATAAAGAATGCCAGGCATTTGGGAATTGCTTTTTTTAAATTTTTTTTTAGTGTTTATTTTTGAGAGATAGAGACAGAGACAGAGTGCGAGTAGGGAAGGGGCAGAGAGAGAGGGAGACACAGAATCTGAAGCAGGCTGCAGGCTCTGAGCTGTCAGCAAAGAGCCTGATGTGGGGCTCAAACTCAACAAACTGTGAGATCATGACCTGAGCCAATGTTGGATGCTTAACCAACTGAGCCACCCAGGCACTCTTTTTTTTAAATTTTTTTTATGGAATTGTTAAATATGTAAGTGTGTGTGTGTGTGTGTGTGTGTGTGTGTATTTTAATGTTGAATGCTTATATCCCATTTAACCTTCTACCCATTGTCACTGGATGCTTCTTGATTGAAAGAATGTATGGTAACCTGTTATTAGTTCACTAAAGTTAAAAGATCTAGGGGAACAAGAGGACTTTTACTTTCTCTCCATTACACAAAAATACACAGATTTGACCGCACCCCCAAAAAAGTACACATTAAGCTTGTTAGGACACAGTGATCTAACTCTTCAGATTTCATCATCCACATCTCAGTAACCCCAAGCAATCCCAAAATCTTTGTGTGTTTTTTGTTTCTTTCTTTGTTTTAAATTGCTCTATTCTTTTGACTAGGCTATATCTCTTTCCTTAATGCCAATATCCCAATTTTTCCAACATAGCTTGTAGGCCTCTGTCCCCCTACAGAATCGCAGTACCTCAAGGATGGAGACTTTACCAAGAGTAACAGACAACACTTACACTGCTAGGGCCATTATTGAAAAGTTACAGCACAGTGTATGGAATGGAGATTGCACTTCCAATTCTAACTGGTATTCCCAATACTGATACTGTATCCTGTTGTCAGTGGCCCCACTGTTTAGCAAAGTTGTCCTTTCCATTTATCTTCCTCAGAACATCTGACTTCTGCTAAGCCAAGTGTAGCTCCGTTAAGTCATCATATTCGGCACACAGAGTACATATACCCTGAGATGTTCTTTAGTTGAGGGAAAACTTGTGAATCAAAGGGCTCAACACTTGGTTTAAATTAAATGACAACTCAGACATTTCAGTGGAATTACACCATGGAAGAGGAAGACAGTCAGAAATGATAACTCTTCCTTTGGTAACAATCTAAAGTTTCTAATCATCCTACCCAGCATACACTAAAAAGTCTATCAAGTCTATCAACAAACAAACAAACAAACAAACAAACAAACTAAAAAGTCTATCAAGAACATAATGAAGTTAGTGAGTCCATGGGCATTTGTCCTTAACTTGTGGTATGGAATCTACTAGGAAAAAGAATTAAAAAGTAATTTTATCATTTCCTTTCAAAAATACCAAAATCATTATCCTCTAGTAACTTAGAAAAGAAGAATAAGGGAGAAAGATAAAAATGAAAACCATTCTGGAAAAGGTAAGGTATAAGGGATAGAGAAGCGAGATACAATCAGGAAAACTACTGAATAAGAAACATATCACATTGTATGACTGACAGAAAACACAGAGAAACAGAAAGTATAATCCAAATTTTATGAGAAAAATAAATCTCCACAAAACCTTGGCATAAGATTAAAGTCATGAAACATTTTAATTAAAAACTCTGCAAACACAGACTAGAGGCATATTTACCTTGAAGATCCAAGGACAAGTAGTAACTGATTTCTCTGCTTCATGGGGTTTTCAAGCCAGAAAGTGATGATTCCAGGATTTCCAAAACCTTGCAATAAACATAAGAGAGAGAGAAGATAAAATCTTAACTTTCTTCTCTGATGGAAGTTTACGGATTCTCATTGTCCACAGATGGAAGCATACCTTGTCTTCTCGGGACTGCCACAGAATATACTACACAGGCATGCACACACACACCCATATACAAAATCCATAGTAATAAATTTATTGTCTAGTTGATTCTACTCACAGAGATATTTTTAGTTCTTTAAGGGCAAGTAAAAATCTCTTCTTCTACTGTGCCCCAGAGCATTTGAGATATAGGAGGTAATTAGAATGTACTTATTAGATAGAATTATATAACCAAATTTAAATCAAATAAATTCCGTTCTCTATGATTTCACATAATTCCTTCAGAATTTCAAAACTCTGAGGTCAGCCATTTTCCAGCAACCAACCTCCAACTTAGTTGCCCTAGAAACACATCAGTCTATACTCCTCCCTTCAGAACACAAAAATCAAGACAATATCTAGGGTTAAATATCCAGATTCCATTTTGGTAGTCAAGATTGTTTCAATTTTGGATAATCCATGCCCATGGCCTTGAGTTCTAAGCAAACCCATAAACATCTGTGAGCCGATATTACCTTATATTTCACATTAGGACAATAAGGCTTTTATTTTGTACCCATAATTTGCAGAGAGCCCAATAATGTACTTTTAATATTGTTTACCTTGGTTAATATTAATAAACACCTTGAAACATTTATATATTTATCTTTTGTTTTCTGATAAAGACACTGGAACTTGGTATTTTCAAGCTAGGCAGTCTGCCCGTAACATCTCCAGTAACTATGCTTTCTTCTTTCTTATTTAGCAGAATACTGACTTTGTTGGTTTTGGCAAAGTTTCTACCTAAAAAACATTTCTCAGACTCCTGTGCTGTTATGGGTAGCCATGTAGTGATATTTCTGGAGAAAAAGATGTAAGTGAATTTATTGGGAAAAATTTCTAGAAAAGCGTTGTAAATAGGAAATGGGCATTTATATGATACCACGTGTGTCCACTTTGCTCTCGGCACATTTCCCCTCTTCCTCCCTGCAGATCTATAAGCCCAAGCTTCAGCAGCCATCTTGAGCATAGAAAATCAAAAAAATCAACACTGACATCCCTGAGACATTAGGCTGCCTACATCTGAATTTCTTGCTTTGAGGGAGTAACATAACAGCTATGTTGCTTAAGCTACTTTTCCTAAAATTATTAGTTACATGCAGCTGAACCCTGTCCTTAACTTTTACATCCAGTGAGAAGCCAAAGGTCCCATAGCTATAAAGTAGTATAACTTCTTCTGATTCCACAAGAAGGAGTGTAAGAAAAGAAATCCTCAGTGGTAAATCAGCTAGCCACAGTAATATTTAAGGGCTTACCTGCAGGGCTAGAATTAACTCTTAGACTCAACTGTGTCTGGAGATGCCAAAATAGGTTCTTGACTGTATCCTTCATTGTTTGTACTTATGCATTTGTCACGTATTATTTAAAAGTTTACCATCAACAGATAATGTGTGGTCCAGAGGCCAAGGATTGAAGATGTGACTGCTACCAAGAAGCTTATAGTCTAATTGGGTGGCTATGGCACAAAGAAATAATTAAGGGAAGAATCACTGTCATTGTGATAAATGCTACAAAAGTAATGTGTTATTATGACAGCATGTTAATAGGGGAGTCTATTCCTGTCTGCAGGGTAAGAAAGGCTTTGGAATGTTAAAAAGTAAACTGAGGCACATTAAAAGTTTTCAAGAGTTTATTTGAGCAAACATCAATTCCATCTGGGCAGTACCAAGCTGAAAGTGTTCAGAAACGCTCTGCCAGCAGGAGCTAGGTGAAAGGTTTTTACAGAGATGTGGAAACTAAGCAAAGGCATCATTTGGTTGGTTACAGCTTAGACGGCTGACTTATTTGGGAAAGCCTATTTTGCTGTTTGTAACTGGTCTTTCTTTGGTTTAGATTTCTTAACCTTGAGTTATGTGAAGAAATTTACTCTGGCTTAGGTTTTGGTTTACTTACTTAGATGTCAAGGCATTAGAGCCACCTTAGTCAAACGGCCTTCTTATTTAATTGCTTTAACAGTGAGAGAATGTAACATTTGTGATGACCTCTGAAAGATAAGTGGGAATTGGCCAGGCAACTGAGAGGAATGAGGATTCAGGCATAAGAAACAGTATGTGTAAAGGTTCTGATGTTTAACGAGGGTTGGGAGAAGCAGTTCACAATTAAACTGGAAAAGTAGGCTTAATAGGTAGGTCCTTTTAGGCTGTTCTGGGATTTTATATTTTATCACAGAAGTGTTGGAAATCATGGAAGACTTGCAAACAGAAGAAGCACATAACCAAATGGATTTGAGGATTAAAAACAAAACTACTATAACTGATAGATTTTTTTGTTGTTATGTTTTGGAGGAAGGCAAGAAGAAGCAGAACTATTAAGATATTATTGCAGTAGTTCAGGTGAAAGATGCTGGTGAGTTAAATTCAGTGGTAAGAGAGGAGTTGGAAAGAAGTAGGCAGACTTGATAAGTATTTAGGAGGTAACTCCCCCTGTATGTGATGGCTGATTGGATGAATGAAGAGGAGTAAGAATGAAGATAAGTGACTTCCTTCCTTCTGGTCTGAATAACTGAATGGATCCTGTCATAAAACACCAAGGTAGAGAATGTAGGAAAAGAAAAGAATTCTAAGAGAAAAACATTACTCCAGTTGTTGAGTTTGAGGTATGTCTACCACATTCAAATGAAGATACGCAGTAGGCAGTTGAGTATAAAGGACACGCAGCTCAAGAGAATTCTAATTGTACATGTGGCCCACATATAAGGAATAACTTTATATATATTTATTGCCATACTCTTACCTCTTTTCTTTCTAGATTAGTAGCTCTTTGTACTACCAGTAAGTAGTTTTACTACTGAGAATTAGGTGGATCACTGTATCTTTATCCATCCTACTTGCCCTGCTTAATTTCCTCTCTCAACAATCCCAAATGTATTAGTCAACAAGCTAACTTTCTCAAAAAGCAACTTCATCCCTGAGCATTGCACCTGCCTCCCATAAACTATTAAAATAATAGAGGAATAACACCAATGATTCACCAAGCACGTAAATGTCCCAGGCACTGTGGCCTTCTTTATATATGTGATTTCTAATCATCTCAACAACTCTATAAGGAAGTATTTCACCACAATTTTGCAAATGAGATTCAGATGCCACACTGATCACGGTATTCCTATGGTGACTGGGAGGCTTGCCTTCAATCCTGAGTCTCTCAGACTCCCACACTGTCCCTCAGTGTTCTCATTGAGGAGCTGATAAAAAGTGTTTTGTGGTAGTGATGGAAACAAGTACCAGCTCTTCCTAAATTAGCCCTAAATACTACATGCAAATATTCCAGGAGTGTTTGAGAGAGTGTTGAGCTCTTTCCTGAGGAGAGCTATATTTAGAGATGAGACATGGGTGATGTTCAGAATATAGCTGCAGAAGCAGATTTTATATCTACTCCCTTTGTTTACTTTTATAATGGAGATGAACAATAGAGGCTTAAATTGCATTACTTTATAAATTAATATGTCAAAATATACCTCAAAAGTCCATTTCTTTTAATAAGGATCTCAGGGAGATGTCAATTTAGAGTAGTTGTGATGAATGCAAATTTAATTTCTATAGAAACAACAGAATGCTCTGCCCATAGTAGTTATCACCAGGTCCCCATTCAATACTCACTGCTTTCAAGAATATGGCACATTAATGAGACAGATAGGTAAGGTCGGAGAACCACCCTTTAGATTTCATCCTGACCTTACTTTATCTCAATCATTTCACCTTTTGTTTTTGCAGTATTACTCTACTGATTTTGCTCATTTTTCACAAGTGATAAGGTTCAAGATGGATGTAATCTTTTCCTAGTAGATTCTTTCTTCAGGCAGAGTACAAATTAATGGTGTAAATTATATATTTTAAAAGCATTCTAAACAGTGTGGAGTAGAAATGGAAATACCTTCATCTGCCTTGAACATACTCATTTTTATTTTCAAATATGTTTCTTAAAAATTATTTTATTTGGTAAAAGGTTAAAATAGGTTTCAAAATGATATTTTGAATATATTTCTTATATTTATTTTAAAAGAAAATTTCTTTAAAAATAAAATATTCTAGTTTTACCAGTATAAAAATAATAAATTCAAAAAATATATAAAGGCGTAAGATTTACTATATTTATTTCCAGGTTCTTTCATCTCATGACTATGATAAAATATACACAGTTTGTGTTTTGATAGCCTAGTTTGATAGGCAACTTTGAGCAATTTTTTTGCTTGTGAAAAGTACCAAATCATATTATGAATTAGCTTTGGAGACTTTTATCAGTTTAACCAGCTTCCTGGCAAATTTACAATATATGAAATTGAAATTAGACAAAAAACTTGATCAGTGCAAAGCAGTGGTTCTAAGATCCCCTGAAAGTGTTGCAAACCTTAAGACCACTGTCCTCCCAAGAGGCTACCCCAAATGCCTCCAGAATCATGGCTTTTCCTTCCTTTCTACCTCAAGTAAGTATCTTTTATTCGCAGACTCTTCTCTGGACCAATCCAGAGAAGGTGATTCTGGGAAATGCAGTTCTATGAGGGTGGAGTATGATGCCAAACAGAAGACCATCTAGCATATTTTCTTATCAAGAAGTTAAAAAGGCTCAAGACCTCTAATGTTTCCTGATTTAATGATACTCATTAAAACAACATTATTACTACTTCTGCCTACCGGTACTCTAGGTGCTCTAAAGTTCCAAAAGAAGGGAACCTTACTTTTATTTTTAGATTTTACTAAAAGCATTGATTAGGTGAAGATTACATACAGTCCAGTCCTTGAGCTTTTTTTGTGTTTTGTTTTTTGGGTTTTTTTTTTTTTCTACCTACATTTACTCCCTAGGTGTCACACTGCAGATTTGTGGCTTAAATTATCATCTATATACTGAAAACTCCCAAATCTGTATTTCCAGCCTGAACTTCTCCCCTTCTACCATTAAAACATTCCCAGAATCCAACTGACCCTCACTTCCATGCCTCCCACCTTAATCCAAGCTAAACATAAATTGCCTGCTTATTAATTAAAGCTTTAGCCTTTAGTCTCCTACTCTTAACAAAGCAGAGTATATAAGTGATTCTTTTATTACTTATATATGATATATATAATCATGTGATATATGATATATATGTGTGATACATATGATATATATGATACATGTGTTATATAAGTGACGTATCATGTCACTCCTTTGCCCAAAACCCTTTTGTGGCTTCCCCTTTCACTCAAAGTGAAAACCCAATTCAATGCAATGTCCTACAAGGTCCTTGGATACCTGGCAATCATTATCTCCCTGACTTTGTTTCCTATTACTCTTCCCTGACACTTAATTCACTCCAGCCCCACTGGCTTATTGTTTCTCTACTGCACCAAGCATCCTCCTACATCAGGGATTTTGAACTGGCTTTTCCTTCTACTTTGAGTTATTCACTCAGGATTCTGATCAAATGCTACCTTCATAATGAAGCTTTCCTTTACCCCTGTATAAAAAATAATATCTTAAAAAATAAAATAATAATTTACCCAACCACTCCATCCCCTCCCTTTAAATGCTTAAATTATTCCTTGGCAAATGTCTGTATATGCATATAAATATATATAATATATTTACTTGCTTTTGTCTCTTACCTCCACTAGATTTCAAAAGCTCCTTGAGGTTGAGAACTTTGTTTTATTCAATGCTATATCCATAGAGCAAATAATAGAGCCCAGCATTTCATACACACTCGATAAGCAATTGGTGAATGAGTAAATGAATAAAATCTGAGTAGTGCAGAGAAATGATAGGCAAGTGTGACCAGCAAGCCAGCATTTGAGTTTAACAGTAATGAGTGTATTAGGCTATCCAAGAAAGATGTCTACTGCATAGTGAAACTCATTTATCTAAACTGAATATCAACAGTTCTTATTCAATTTGGTATATAGTCAGTAGTTTCTATTTTATTTGGCTCTACATTAATATAATATGCTGTCAGCCTGTGGACTAGCCCTTCTTCATAAAATAGCACAATAACTCCAGGCTGTATAGAAAAGTGACAGCATTGTGCCATTTCTTTGACTTTCAAAATAAGCATTATTAAAACAAAAAAATTACTTCTTTTGTGATATCTGGAGAACTTACTCTGAATTAATATTTAACTGGCTCTTTAGCCACATGTCCGTATTTTCTACTGACCATTTCTATGTGAGTTTCTTCCTCCCTTCTTCCTCCTCAACTTTGTGCATTGTCTCTCCTCTGTCTGAGTGCTCTTCCACATTGATTTACTTATAAAGTATTTTCTCTGCTTCTGAGATTCATGTTTAGTGCCAGTTACCTGCCTTTCCCTGGTTCTCACATGGGTAGATCAAGTTGCTCCTTATGCTCTTATTGAACCGTGAACACAGTTCTTGAAGGAAGTAACTGTAAATGTTATATAAATATCACTAGCCTTTCACACAGCCTTGCCTAGAGTAGGTATTTATTATATATTAGGTACTAAATTAAATATTTTCTGAATGCATATAAGAAAAACAACTAGCATTCAAAAATGAATAGCCATTCCTGAAGTCCAACATTTAGCATTGAAATCAGACTGTCTTATAGTCCACAAAGCTGTGCACCGAGAGAAAAAAAATCATTTTTTTATAACGTCACATACCTTGAACTTCAAGGGTCAGGAAATATTTAATTTTGTAACCTGAAAACATGATTTAGAGAAATTAAACTAGCAAATTCCTCACACAGGTAAAATGCTTTATTCTTATCCAATAAATATATTTATAATAGATTTTAATGTGTATAGATTTCCCCTCTGTGAAAACCAACGGACTTAATAAAGTCACTAATTTATGTATACACACAGCTTTTTTTTTTAACATGAGATTTTGATTCCTACAGCTAGAAAAATGGTGAAATAACTCTCATTCCTAACTCTATCCACCCCTTGAAACCCTACTCAATCTGCAATCTCATTGGCAGGTGAACTTGATTTCTCTGCCAAGTTGAGTCACTTGAAATGGGAACATTACTTTATTAGAACCTATTTGAGTCAAGTTAATCTGAAGAAAATACAAGAAAGAAAGAAAAAAAGTTGCCACGCCATATGAATATGCAGAAAAGCATAACTTAAAAATGAATAGTTTAAGGAACAAAGTCTCTAAATAATGAAAAAATTTGGCTGGACCTCAACCTTACTAATTTTAGAAATTAAAATATACTGCTAAAATGACTGCTTCTCTAACACCTATATGAAATCCAAGGAGCTAGAAAGCTAAATAAGAGTTTGGTGGTTTTAAATATATGTCCAAAACTTCTTTGATACTCCTTCCCTTGAGAATTGGAGCTTAGTTCCCTTCTCTTTTTGTGTGGGATAAGCTTAGTGATTCACTTCCAGCAAAAGGAATTGTAGAAGGATACGGATCACTTCCAAGAGTAGGTTTTATAAAAAGATTTCAGCTTCTATCTTGTGTTATATTCAACCTCTGTCTCCTCATCTCTCTCTTTCTGTGTGTGTGTGTGTGTCTGTCTGTCTCTCCCTCTGTTTCTGTCTCTGTTTTTCTCTATCTCTGTCTTTATCTCTCTCCCTGTGCATGTCTCTATGTCTGCCTGTTGTCTGTCTCTCTCTCTGTCTCACTCTGTCTCTCTCATCAACCACTCTCAGGGAAACCAGCTGTAGCAGATAAGGCGGTTCTGGGAAGGTGGAAGCTAGCTCTCATGTCCTAAGGACACTCAAGCAGCCCAATGGAGAAGTTCACATGGCAAAGGACTGAGGGTTCCAGCCACTAGCCATGCCATGGGGTCACTTTGAAAAAGACTTCATCAACTCCAGTCAAGATTTCAGATCTTGAAATCTCAGCCCCAGCTGATGTCTTGATACAACTTCAACTAAAACCCTGTATTAGTTTTCTCTTCCTATGTATTAAATTACCACAAAGTGACTTATAACAATAATGTTCATTATCTCACAGTGTCCTTGGATGCAGCCAAGCTAGATCCAAGCCATGGATCCAAGCCCAGGCACAGCTTAAGAGGGTCTTCTGCTAAGGGTTCCACAAAAATGAGTCAAGGCTAAGATGAATTTCTTTCTAGAGTTCAGGATACTCTTCCAAGTTTCTGGTTGGCAGAATTAGTTTCCTTGCAGCTGTAGAATTCATGGTGACGTGCTTTTTCAAGGCCGGAAAAAAAAATCCTCTCTGACCTCTAGATCCTCTTTTAAAGGGTTCAAATCTAGGATAATCTCCATCTGAGGAACTTAAAGTCAACCAATTAGTCAAACAAACTTTAATTACCTCTACAAATTCCCTTCACTTTTGCTATATTCTGTTGATTCAAAGAGGACTGTATACAAATGTGGATACCAGGGGACAGGAATAATGAGGGCCATCTTGGAATTCTGCCTACCACAGAACCTACATCAGAACCACTCAATCTGTTTCCAATTTCCTGACTCATGTGAGATAAGAAATGTCTGTTGCGACATCACAATGACTCTAAACCCGTATCTTTCTATAATAACACTGAATGTAAATGGATTAAATGCGCCAACCAAAAGACATAGGGTATCAGAATGGATAAAAAAACAAGACCCATCTATTTGCTGTCTACAAGAGACTCATTTTAGATCTGAGGACACCTTTAGATTGAGAGTGAGGGGATGGAGAACTATTTATCATGCTACTGGAAGCCAAAAGAAAGCTGGAGTAGCCATACTTATATCAGACAAACTAGACTTTAAATTAAAGGCTGTAACAAGAGATGAAGAAGGGCATTATATAATAATTACAGGGTCTATCCATCAGGAAGAGCTAACAATTATAAATGTCTCTGCGCCAAATACCGGAGCCCCCAGATATATAAAACAATTACTCATAAACATAAGCAACCTTATTGATAAGAAAGTGGTAATTGCAGGGGACTTTAACACCCCACTTACAGAAATGGATAGATCATCTAGACACACAGTCAATAAAGAAACAAGGGCCCTGAATGACACATTGGATCAGATGGACTTGACAGATATATTTAGAACTCTGCATCCCAAAGCAACAGAATATACTTTCTTCTCGAGTGCACATGGAACATTCTCCAAGATAGATCATATACTGGGTCACAAAACAGCCCTTCATAAGTTTACAAGAATTGAAATTATACCACGCATACTTTCAGACCACAATGCTATGAAGCTTGAAATCAACCACAGGAAAAAGTCTGGAAAACCTCCAAAAGCGTGGAGGTTAAAGAACACCCTACTAACGAATGAGTGGGTCAACCAGGCAATTAGAGAAGAAATTAAAAAATATATGGAAACAAACGAAAATGAAAATACAACAATCCAAACGCTTTGGGATGCAGCGAAGGCAGTCCTGAGAGGAAAATACATTGCAATCCAGGCCTATCTCAAGAAACAAGAAAAATCCCAAATACAAAATCTAACAGCACACCTAAAGGAAATAGAAGCAGAACAGCAAAGGCAGCCTAAACCCAGCAGAAGAAGAGAAATCATAAAGATCAGAGCAGAAATAAACAATATAGAATCTAAAAAAACTGTGGAGCAGATCAACGAAACCAAGAGTTGGTTTTTTGAAAAAATAAACAAAATTGACAAACCTCTAGCCAGCCTTCTCAAAAAGAAAAGGGAGATGACCCAAATAGATAAAATCATGAATGAAAATGGAATTATTACAACCAATCCCTCAGAGATACAAACAATTATCAGGGAATACTATGAAAAATTATATGCCAACAAATTGGGACAACCTGGTGGAAATGGACAAATTCCTAAACACCCACACTCTTCCAAAACTCAATCAGGAGGAAATAGAAAGCTTGAACAGACCCATAACCAGCGAAGAAATTGAATCGGTTATCAAAAATCTCCCAACAAATAAGAGTCCAGGACCAGATGGCTTCCCAGGGGAGTTCTACCAGACGTTTAAAGCGGAGATAATACCTATCCTTCTCAAGCTATTCCAAGAAATAGAAAGGGAAGGAAAACTTCCAGACTCATTCTATGAAGCCAGTATTACTTTGATTCCTAAACCAGACAGAGACCCAGTAAAAAAAGAGAACTACAGGCCAATATCTCTGATGAATATGGATGCAAAAATTCTCAATAAGATACTAGCAAATCGAATTCAACGGCATATAAAAAGAATTATTCACCATGATCAAGTGGGATTCATTCCTGGGATGCAGGGCTGGTTCAACATTCACAAATCGATCAATGTGATACATCACATTAACAAAAAAAAAGAGAAGAACCATATGATCCTGTCAATCGATGCAGAAAAGGCCTTTGACAAAATCCAGCACCCTTTCTTAATAAAAACCCTGGAGAAAGTCGGGATAGAAGGAACATACTTAAAGATCATAAAAGCCATTTATGAAAAGCCCACAGCTAACATCATCCTCAACGGGGAAAAACTGAGAGCTTTTTCCCTGAGATCAGGAACACGACAGGGATGCCCACTCTCACCGCTGTTGTTTAATATAGTGCTGGAAGTTCTAGCATCAGCAATCAGACAACAAAAGGAAATCAAAGGCATCCAAATTGGCAAAGATGAAGTCAAGCTTTCGCTTTTTGCAGATGACATGATATTATACATGGAAAATCTGATAGACTCCACCAAAAGTCTGCTAGAACTGATACATGAATTCAGCAAAGTTGCAGGATACAAAATCAATGTACAGAAATCAGTTGCATTCTTATACACTAACAATGAAGCAACAGAAAGACAAATAAAGAAACTGATCCCATTCACAATTGCACCAAGAAGCATAAAATACCTAGGAATAAATCTAACCAAAGATGTAAAAGATCTGTATGCTGAAAACTATAGAAAGCTTATGCAGGTAATTGAAGAAGATATAAAGAAATGGAAAGACATTCCCTGCTCATGGATTGGAAGAATAAATATTGTCAAAATGTCAATACTACCCAAAGCTATCTACACATTCAATGCAATCCCAATCAAAATTGCACCAGCATTCTTCTCAAAACTAGAACAAGCAATCCTAAAATTCATATGGAACCACAAAAGGCCCCGAATAGCCAAAGTAATTTTGAAGAAGAAGACCAAAACAGGAGGCATCACAATCCCAGACTTTAGTCTCTACTACAAAGCTGTAATCATCAAGACAGCATGGTATTGGCCTAAAAACAGACACATAGACCAATGGAATAGAATAGAAACCCCAGAACTAGACCCACAAACGTATGGCCAACTCATCTTTGACAAAGCAGGAAAGAACATCCAATGGAAAAAAGACAGTCTCTTTAACAAATGGTGCTGGGAGAATTGGACAGCAACATGCAGAAGGTTGAAACTAGACCACTTTCTCACACCATTCACAAAAATAAACTCAAAATGGATAAAGGACCTGAATGTGAGACAGGAAACCATCAAAACCTTAGAGGAGAAAGCAGGAAAAGACCTCTCTGACCTCAGCCATAGCAATCTCTTACTCGGCACATCCCCAAAGGCAAGGGAATTAAAAGCAAAAGTGAATTACTGGGACCTTATGAAGATAAAAAGCTTCTGCACAGCAAAGGAAACAACCAACAAAACTAAAAGGCAACTAACGGAATGGGAAAAGATATTTGCAAATGACATATCGGACAAAGGGCTAGTATCCAAAATCTATAAAGAGCTCATCAAACTCCACACCCGAAAAACAAATAACCCAGTGAAGAAATGGGCAGAAAACATGAATAGACACTTCTCTAAAGAAGACATCCGGATGGCCAACAGGCACATGAAAAGATGTTCAACGTCGCTTCTTATCAGGGAAATACAAATCAAAACCACACTCAGATACCACCTCACGCCAGTCAGAGTGGCCAAAATGAAGAAATCAGGAGACTATAGATGCTGGAGAGGATGTGGAGAAACGGGAACCCTCTTGCACTGTTGGTGGGGATGCAAATTGGTGCAGCCGCTCTGGAAAGCAGTGTGGAGGTTCCTCAGAAAATTAAAAATAGACCTACCCTATGACCCAGCAATAGCACTGCTAGGAATTTATCCAAGGGATACAGGAGTACTGATGCATAGGGGCACTTGTACCCCATTGTTTATAGCAGCACTCTCAACAATAGCCAAATTATGGAAAGAGCCTAAATGTCCATCAACTGATGAATGGATAAAGAAATTGTGGTTTATATACACAATGGAATACTATGTGGCAATGAGAAAGAATGAAATATGGCCTTTTGTAGCAACGTGGATGGAACTGGAGAGTGTGATGCTAAGTGAAATAAGCCATACAGAGAAAGACAGATACCATATGGTTTCACTCTTATGTGGATCCTGAGAAACGTAACAGAAACCCATGGGGGAGGGGAAGGAAAAAAAAAAAAAAAGAGGTTAGAGTGGGAGAGAGCCAAAGCATAAGAGACTGTTAAAAACTGAGAACAAACTGAGGTTTGATGGGGGGTGGGAGGGAGGGCAGGGTGGGTGATGGGTATTGAGGAGGGCACCTTTTGGGATGAGCACTGGGTGTTGTATGGAAACCAATTTGACAGTAAATTTCATATATTAAAAAAAAAAAAAAGAAATGTCTGTTGCATTAAGTCACTAAGTACTCAAGGAAAGGAGTAGCACTTTTACAGATATTTTGTTACACAGCAATTGATAACTAATACAGTGAGGTTATATTTGCATGAATTATACTCAGGAAAGAGGTATTCAATAGCATCCCTCTTCTCTTCTTGGTTTGGAAATCCCAGTTCTGATTAAAGTAGATGTTGAAAGAGTACTATATTTAAGTAAGGTTATAACATTTGGGTTTCATATGAAGACCTTTCAGAAAAAAATAGCACAAAGAACTAGAAATTACAGAATATAATCCTAATACTCAAAATTAATTTAAGAAATTGATATAGAATTGGCACCAATTCTTACATCAGAGCTGTCTTCCATTTTTGTTTGTTTGTTTTGGTTTTGGTTTTTGGTGTTTTGTTTTGTTTTGTTTTGTTTGAGACAGAGAGGGAGAGAGCATGCACAGAGGGAAATGGTGAATCCTATGCAGGACTCTATCCCAAGACGGTGAGATCACAACCTAAGCTGAAATCAAAAGTCGGACACATAATAGACTGAGCCACCTGGCCACCCTAAGAGCTGTTCCTTTAAAAAGCTTTAATATAGTACATTATGATGTCAAAGTAGAATAGAAATTTAGAACAGAATCATCATATAGCCAAATCAAACCAACAAATATTTCTTTCTAACACATCAGTAATTAAAATTTTTCATATTGAAAATTATGAAATATTTTTTCATTGAAAATTAATGCCGATTACATGAAATTCTGCTCTGTAACCAATGAGGTTAAAACAAGTTTCCATACAGATGCTTTATGCAACCTTTCCTTAATACTCAGTACTAATGGCAATTAAAAGTAGTGGCACTGATATGTGTTTAAGCAAAAAGATTACTTCATTACCCATAAAACTGAAAGTTAATGAAAATAACTCTAACCTTTGATTCTCAGATGATTTCTGTATAATGTCTGTTTTCCAATATATAACTGATCTTCAGAAGATATTGTATGTAAGTGAATTATGGATTACTCAAAAATCATGAATTATCCATAGATCATCTTGCTTTCAAATACTTATTAATTACTTAAACTGCTACTTATATAACTTGTTCAGTGTAACAGAACATTTATTTCAATAAAATAATCAATTCAAAAGAGAATACTAAAAAATAGTTATTATCTCTGTGTTAGGTAGGAAAACCCCAAAAAGCTAAAGAAGACATCTCTAACTTGGTGAGATTATTTGTATCAGTCACATAAATGACAGAAATTACTTGTTGTTGCAAAAGTGGGGACAGATGAGAAATTAAGAAATATAGCAATGGGAATGTGAATAGTAAGTTCATTATGATTTGTCTTTTTTTTTTCTTGAGATAGAGAGAGCAGAAGAGTGTACACGAGTGGGGAGAGGGAGAGAGAATATTAGGCAGGCTCCAAGCCCAATGCAGAGCCTGTAGCAGGGCTTGACTCACGACCCTGAGATCATGACCTGAGCCAAAATCAAGAGTCAGATGCTTAACCAACTGAGTCACCCAGGCATTCCCATTATGATTTGTCTTTATTGTTTTGGTGAATTCCCAGCATAGAAGTGACATCTTCATTCACATACAAGTATGAATGAAGTTTTAAAGCCAAATATAAAGTAATTTTAGACTCTTTGCCTTACTGCTTATTATATATTACCATTTTTGCAACGTTGGGAAAATGAAGAGTTGGTCTTATGTGCAACCCTTCATCTTATCTTTATGGCCAGCAGCACCACTGCAAAGCAGAAACTATGAAAACAAGAGAGAAGGAGAAAATAGTAAGCAATCAAAATTCTTTTCCTGAGGAGAAAGAGGCCTCTGATATCTCACTACTGATAAGGCAATTTATGAATGCGATTCCAGAATGTAATTTTATAATATTGCCTTTAAAAATAATAAAACTCTAGAAACAGGATTTAGGGCAATGCTGCATGGCGGAATGGGCTTTAGAAAAGCACTTCTATACCCCTTATTTCATTTCACCTTCCCAGGTTCCCTGCAAGTGAATAAGGCAGGAGATATCTGACTTTTACAGACAAGAAATTGAGTCTCAGAAATATTGTTATTGGTCCAAGGTTGCATAGTTACTAAATGATAGACCTAGGAATAAAACTCAAGTCTTATGACTAGTTTTCTGAAGTTTTTCTACTAGGAAATGTCATTTTGACTCATCCATAGAAGATACATTTAGAATTGGATCTCCGTGACCCAGTAAGAGTCAGAGTCTTAATTTTAAAATGAGAAAGTTAAGATTTTATAACACTCAGATTCAGCATCACAAAGAGTTAAAGTGACTTAGTCCTAGTCTTACAGTCAGCCTTACAAAAGAGTTTGTATGGTACTGATGAGAAGTAGTGTTCTGTAGAAGATCAAATATCTAGGAAGTACTGGAACTATGTGTCTCCTCCACCTCACAAAGATCTGGAGTATAGTGAAACTTAGGGATATCAAGAAAATTATTCTCAAATTGGAGTGTTCATACCCCAGAGCCACTGTCTAAGATAATGTGTGAAACTTCAGGGCAAACTGGACACATCTTTCCGAAGTATTTTACTCAGTACTGAGCAGCACAGCACGGCTTTCTTACACTAAGACAATGAGAAATATATGATAGGCTGTAAAAATCAAATGCATTATTAAAATGAAAGAGAAGACATCAAATATATTTTTCACAAAGATATTTCTCACACATACGATTTCTTGGATTCTGCCCCCAAGCTCCATGGGTGTTTATTTACTTTCCTCTGAAGTTAGAGTACAGCTTGTAAAAGACGAGGAAAAAAGAAAAAGAAAAAAAGTTAGGCAAGCAGTTCTGTAGGATACAAAGCCCCTTCCTCTCTTTTCATCTCTCTCCATGATATAATCCTCTAGAGAGAACCCACTCTTTTCTTAATATCCCAGGTCATAAAATTGTCATTAATTAGCTTACAACTTAGGGACTCCTTATGTATCCATAAACATATATTTTAGCCCTCTGAATGGACTAAAAGATCTCTCCTTAAAAAGTTTGATAAAGGAATGTTGTATGCTTTTCAAATACAACACTTCCATTCTAAATAATTATAATACTGACAGGTTCACACGGACTTCTCATTGTTGGGCTGACTTATGCTGCCTGCTCCATTTGGCATCCCTTCCTTAGAACTTATATTCTTTTGTTCCACTTAACCAATAGTCCCCTTTCTTTTCCTGCCCCCCATTCCAACCCCCATAAGCTAAAACCCATCTTTTCCCTACACCAGATCTATAACACTCTCCAATCAAATCAAGGATGATATTTTACTTAAAAACTGAGATAGGAATTGAATGTAAAAAATAAATTCAATTTATAGAATGCTTAGACTTAAACTTGTACACTATATAGCCTTTTCAGACTGGTTTCTTTCACTAAGCAATACGCATTTAAGGTTCCTACATATCTTTCTGTGGTGTGATAAGAGTATCTCTTTTTATGGCTGAATAAAATTTCATTGTATAGATGTACCACAGTTTGTTTATCCATTCACCTTTTAAAGGACATTTTGGTCGCTTCCATTGTGGTACAATTATGGATAAAGCTGCTATAAACATTTGTGTGCAAGTTGGGCAGAACTAAATTTCCAATTTATTTGGGTAAACACCTAGGAATGTGATTGCTGCACCATATGGTAAGATGATTTTGGCTACGTAAGAAACACAAACTGTTCTTGAAATGGCTGTACCATTTTGCATCCCCACCAGCCATGAATGAGTTTCCACTGCTCCACATTCTTACCAGCATTTGATATTGTCATGTGTTTAGTTTTGGGGTTTTTTGTTTGTTTTTGATTTTTGCATTTGAGCCATCTTAATGGGTGTAAAATGCTTTTTAAACTTATTTTATTTTGTATTATTTCTCTTCAATGCTGACAGCCTATAGAAATACTAAGCTGTATTCCTGCTAAATTAAAAATCAAACTTAAGCTCTACATGTGTCTACCTTTTTTAAAAGGTAAAATATGTATAATTCTAGAAATATGCTCCAAAAATTTGGTGATAAATTGAATAAGATAGGAATTGAATACAACAAAACTCCTTCTAATCCACAATATTATGCAACCTGAGCTTAGAAGAGACACTTAATAAATACCACCATTTTGAAAAGAGATGTTTATATTACATCTATTATGAAGAACCAGCCAATTCCAGCCTGAGCATAAGACATGAAAGAAATAAATGCATATAATTTGAGCTTTTTAAGAATCTATTCCAAAGCCACTAAAGTTATGCTTGCTGAGATGTAAGCCAGGCTTCAGACACCTATTTATTTTCAGTAAGAGAAAGGTGATAGGTAACTTACCAATAGTGTATACAGATTTTTTTCATAAGGAAAGTCTTAAAGATGACATAATCTCCATTTCAATAATTTAGGCATTTTATGAATAAGAACTCACTATACGGATTCACATCACACTTTGGAGAAGGAAACAGTTGTTGAGGATCTATAGAAAGCATAACCAATAACAAGTGTACTCTTCTGAGGGGCTCAGGATGACACCCTGGAAACAGAGTGGGTTTTACAGACTAATGGAGTTGGGATGAAAAAAGATTTGCTGTCTGGTCCATAGCAAATGCTCAAGAATTCTGTAGAGGCTTTGAGGTAGTTGCCACGTGGTACAGGTTGGGGTTTACAGGAAGCAGATTCTTAGACACAGAGTGTAGCATGCAGGATGCTTATTGCAAAGCACCCTTGAGATCAACAGCCATGGAAGAAAAGGGAAAGAAACAGATTGAGAACAGAGAGCAGTAGGGCTGCTAGGCCAACCCAACAGCACCAGACATGCCCTTGGGGAGCTCTAAAGCTTAAATGGCCCAAGAGAATTACCCCACTTTTGGTTAAAAGGACAGGGAGTTTCTACCCTTGCCTTGATCAATCAATGGATGTAAACCACCCCTAGAAGGGAATGATCTTGGGAAAACTGGATCCCTGCAGCTTATGGGGGTCCAAACTGAAGGCTGTCTGCTGACAACATTCCTAACAGTTAGAAGGATCTGGGTAGGCCACAGGCCACAGGCCACTCCTTGCGTTCCTACGATCTCCTTTTTCTTATACATCCAAAGAGCAGCTACTCCAGGATTCCAGTGAGTCTCCTTTCCTGGAGGACACTTAGAAGAGGAGGTCTACAGGGATCAAGTTTAGTCCTGGCCACTGAGGCTGGTTTTTAGGCTGTAGCTGATAATCCACCTCTTCCTATTTTCCATCCATTCTGTGTTCCTTTTACTTTCAGATGCTGGTCTTAGTGGTGTACCAGGTGATATGACCTAGATCCTCATCCCCTATGGTTAAGGGCATTTGGTCACCATGGCCTTCTCAGACCACAATAGTTATACTTGTCTATTTATTAGCAAAGAGATGCTCAAGTCAATTTCAGATCCCAACATATTCTTCTGGGATCCAATTGAGTAATAGTGGTCCTACCTCCCCCTGATAATCAGGTTGATTACCCAGACAAAGTTGTTTGCTGAGCCCTGTACATAACATAGGACTTTAGGCAGCTTTATAGTTAAATAAACCTATTGATGTGTCCACTGGGTGGATAGCCCCCCCTTCCTTGGGGGACAGAGCTTTTTATCCCTGCAGAGGCTGGACTTATGGAAATGAGACAACCAAGTTCTCTCATTGAGTCATTGTGAGTGAAAGTAAATGAAGCCACTCCTGCTTCTAGTCTGGCCTCCATGCCCGTGTACTCTCTATTTGGGGCACAGCACCATATACCAATGCAAACTAATTTTTGTGGCACTATGGAGCAGTGGGGAAAAGAAATTTTATTTGAGATATTTTTTAAAACTTTGGATTTTAGGATTTAAAAAATCTACAAACAGTAGAATCCTCTCTGTGCATTAGACAGGGGTATACAGTTGTATACATACCAACACAACCATAAAATATTTTCATCACCCCAAAATATTTCCTCATGCTGCCCCTATCCCCGGGCAACCTGTTTTCTATACCTATAGCTTTATGTTGCCTTTTTTTGTGTGGCTTCTTTCTTTTAACAAAATGGATTTGAGATTAATCCATGTTGCTGCATCTATCAATAATTCATTACCTTTTATTGATGAGTACTTTTGTACTGTATGTATGTATGTATGTATGTACCACAGTCTTTTTTATCATCTCTTGAAAGACAAAATTGAGTCATTTCCAGTTTGGGGAGATTATGAATAAACCTCATATAAACATTCACATGCACAGTTTTGCATGAATAGAAGTCTTCATTTCTCTTGGGGAAAAAAAACTGCCTTTTTAATAAATAGTGTTGGATCAGTTGGATCCACAAGAAAAGAAAAGCTAACTTTTCTTTTACCATACACAAACATTAATTTCTAGTGGAGTGTAGATTTGTAGTGAAATATTTCTTAAGCATGGTGTAACTATCATTAACCATAAAAGAATCATTGCTAATAAAGGAAAATAAACTATATTAAAATGAAGAAACTTATCAAAGCTATATAAGAATGAAAGGAAATAAGTCTCAGAGTAAGAGAAGGAATATGTAACGCAAATACTGAGAGGGCTCATATCCAGTCTTTGCATGTTCTGTGTACAATCAATTAGAAAGTGCAAACAGCCGGGTGTGGGGGAGATGGACAAGGGAGCTGAACCAGAAACCTAGAAGAGATGATACCCAAAGGAGAATGAACTTTTGAAAATATGCTTAACCTTTTCAGTTAGCAGGACAATGCAAATTAACACCACAACTAAATACTATGATACCACTACACATACAATAGAATGGTTAGATTAAAACACCGATAACACAAAATGTGGTGAAGGTAAGAAATAATTTTGTAAAACCACTATTACTACTCATTTGAAATCTACAGAATAAAGTACACATGTATAACAACAATGCACACAAGAATATACAGAAGTATTTGTAATAGTTCCAAGTTGGAAATTTCCCCAAAGTACATCAACCACAGAATGGAACAATTTAACTGTGGTATATCCATCCAGTGAAATACTATCTGGCATAAAAAGGAAGGAATAGTAGAAACAACTCTGACAAATATAGTACTGAGAAAAAATAGACCTAAAGGCAAAACCAGAATACAGTTAAAAATCAAGATAGAAATACCTGGGGGATGCATGAGGACAAGAGGAGGGCTCTACACATATTCTTTCTTGACCTTGGAGAGTTACAAGGTTTTCTTCATGAAAATTTATTGAGCTGAACATTTATGTTCATGTACTTTTCTATATGGATATTATACATTAATTTTTAAAACTTCAAAAAATAGCAGATACTAAAATGTTTCCAATAATTCTGAGCCCAACTAAGTTAACTCTAGTCTAAATATTGTGCTTTAATTTTTTAACCCATCCCTCCCTCCAAAAAAACCCCCACAAAATAAAAGGCTATTAAGCTGTCCAACAGGCTGATATAGGTTCAAGAAGGAAAAATAAAATGTATGAGGGTGACTCAATACCTAATATTCTCTCCCTTATGGCTTATGAGACTTTTCTTTCATCATGCTTTTTTTTAAAAATTTTTTTTTCTTTCATCATCCTAGATCAGCTCCTCAACAGAATAGATTAGCTGAATGTCCCCATGCAGGTTCTTGGTTTGTTGCTTACAGTCTTCAGAGTGTATTCATGTGACATGCATGTGTGAATGTACCTACTCCCTGCCCCACCCCGATGTTTGCTGAAAAGAGTATCCTAAAATCTTTTTGATTTCTTGCTGTGCCCTCACTTCCATTGCTACCCTACTCACTGAGGTAGAGATGGTTACCTGATTGGTAAGTTTGGAAGAAGACTGAGGTATGCGTAACCCAGCCCTTTCCCCTCATCTCTCCTCTTCTGCATTTCCCAATCAACACAGAACCTGGCTCTGGTTTTCTTAGCTATGACAGAAGCTTAGCACTAGAGGTGCTATCCCTGCAGTGGGGGCTCCTCTGTCCTACGCAGCATGACCACGATGAAATGACGTGCATCTGTATTCTTGGAGGGCTTAGGTTGCAAGCCCATTTGATTATTACAGTGAACTAAGTTTTTCAACTCAGTCTCTCTCAGTAACAGTGGCAGTCAGAATGGCTTTCATTTGTCTTGCTGGGTTTTGTTTCATTTTGTTTTCCAATTTTTCACTTGGTTCAGAGCCAGAACAAAAGAAGGTAGGAAAGAGGTGCTACTTTTTAAGCATTCTCAAGACCCACATAACGCGCATAAACTCTAATATGGAATATGTTCATAAAATTTTATATAAATAGAGTCATTCTCTTAAATGTTATTATATTCTAAATTTGGTATTAGAAATACATTCACTTCTTAACCTTCCCCATGTCAAAAACTTCTTCTCTGTACCTTCCTTAAAGGCTGAGGCTTTTCATATTATTTAGTCTGACACCTCAGGAAAGATGAAGAAAAAGAGAAAAACAGAGAAGGGAAAGAAGAGAAGAAAATACCAATAGTGTTTTCCGTTTATTCAGTGCTGTGTGTCAGGCACCGAGTGATTTACGTGTATTTTCTGATTTAATTCATGCAATAAACCCACCTTACAGATAAGAAAACTGAAGGTAGGAAAAATTAAGCAAACTGCCTAAGACCACAAAGCTTGATAAAAGTTACATTTCTCTAAACTTCCATGTCATTTTCTGGCTGTTTTTTTATCTAGCACTTGCCCTTTTTTGCCATATGGTACTATAATTATTTTATGTTTCCTGTCTCATGAAATCAATTATTAGCCTCTTTAAACCATGGATTATTTCTCCTTTCAATTTATATCCACAGTTCCTAACACAATGCTCTGGACCCAACAGGTGCTGAGTAAATTTTTGTTGGTGGTGGCCAAGAGCTCATGACAAATGAGACCAGAAGACAAACAATATTAAAATATGACTGGATGTAAAATACGGAATTTGAAATCGTTGTGCAAGTTCAGTGGATAAAACTGGCAAACTGGTCTCTGTTCCATGCACACTACAAAAAGAGATATTACCTACAAATAAAATGCGTGGTGAAATTTTTACGAACTTTGAAACCAGGGACCCAGTTCTACCACTTATTAGCTATGAGACCTTGAAAAAGTCCTCTGCGTCTCAGAGTTTGTTTCCTTTTCTCAAAAGGAGTCACGTCTTCCTGAAAGCATTATAAAGAGGTAATAACAGCCCGTGCAGATTTAAAACTGTAATAATATGATACCATCAATTTACATTTGTCTTTTGATAACACCATATGCCACAGATAGAATAATATATGATATCACACAATAATAATATGCATAATATCATATAATATGCTTCAAAGACATAATATTACATCGTGTTTTTTAAATGTTTATTTTGAGAGAGAAAGAGAATCCCAAGCAGGCTCCACACTGTCAGTGCAGAGCCAAATACAGAGTTCCAACTCACGAACCATTAGTTCATGACCTGAGCTGAAATCAAGAGTCGGAAACTTAACCGACTGAGCCACCCAGGCACTCCTAATATTATACCATGTTACACTGCCATTTTGTAATATCTATTAATTTTTTGGTCATAGCCCAGGGTGAGCTCTCAATACACATTAAACCTGATTTTCTAGACAGAGAAAACATTGTTACTGTCACTAATTTGAAGTTGCTGTTTCTTTCCTCTGTCTTATCTCCCCTTCCTGCCTGTCACTTCTGTCCCCAGGCCATATGTCCTGTCAGGACCATGAAATATTAATTAACTCCTTCAGGGAAAATTTTTGCTAGGGCTTTTCTTCCACCTACTTTTTCAAGCTCCTGCGACTCCCTCTGCCCTCAATCTTCTATTCTTGCTGCAGACCTGGATGAAGAATACCTGAGCTCATACTGGCAAACTGATGGGTCAGCAGAGTCTCTATTAGGTCATCTTCAGGTCTCTGCAGCAGCATAGAGTACTGGCTGTGCATTCAATATGGGCTTAAAAATGCCTAGTGGTTAGAATTTAACTTTATCATAGAATGAACTCATCTGTATTGTGTCTTTTTATGCCCTCTCAAGAAACTCTTTATGTTCAGTGTAATTGGGTCTTCCTGAAAGCAAACTTCTAAAAGAAAATAATCATTAATTTAATATTTTTTGAGTGACAAAGGATCATTTTTAAGCCTTAATTTTTTTAAATGCATAATTTATGAATTTTAAAAATTCAAAGAAGATAAATAGGAAATAAAAACTGGAAAGCCCCCATGATCCCACTTTATCACTGCTAGAGATAATCATTACTAATTGATTCTTGTGTATCTTTCCTGAAATATATGCTAGTCACACACACCCTCATACTCCCTGCCCACACTTACTCACATACTAGAACCATACATGAACTTACTTTTTTTAAAAATACACGTAGTATGTACTATTCATGTTGTTCTAAAACTTACTTAAATCTCTGAAATAATCATAATAGTTCTATACTGGATACAGAATCTATCATATACAACCAATTATATTCATAGCATCCCATTGAATGGACATTCCGTAATTTATTGTACAATTCTTCTATTTATGAACACTTCAATTTTTCCCTTTTTTTGGGGGGGTGGTAGTTTACAAAGTGCTTCACTGAATATGATTGTGACAATTATTGCAAACTTGAGTCAACATTAACACATCCACCAGTTTGTCCTCTGTATTTAAGATTCTTTTTTTGTTGCCAGAGGGGAAGTAGGTGGAGAAAATGGGTGAAATAAAGGAGATTAAGACTATACTTACCTTTATGGGCACTGAGAAATGTATAGAATTACTGAATCATTTTATTGTACATCTGAAACTACTATAACACTGTATGTTAATTATACTTGAATAAAACAATAGAAACAAAAAAAAAACATTAACACATTCATAGGTGGCATAAAAAAAGGGGTATAAGGGTGCCAATCTTATATTTTAAAAAAAATGACAATCTATTACACTGCTGTCTTACCTTGTCTTTTTTTCACTGCTTTTATATTATGTTAATGGCATATAAATGTAACTGTACTTTTCATTCGCACTTTTTCTTGCCATAAAATATGCCCTCCAAAATGGTGACAGTCTTTTGCAAAAGGGGAGAGCTTAATACATTAGCATCTGAGTGGTACTTCTCTAACATTTTGCTTCAGAATCCTTTTTACACTCAAAAAATATTGAGGTCCCAAAGTGCTTATGTTTATGTGGGCTATATGTAATGATCGTTATTTATCACACTAAAAATTAATACTAAACATTTATTAATAATTATTTAATATAATACTGAACCCATTACAAGTTAACATAAATGATTTTATAGAAAACTAACTATATTTAAAATAAAAGAATTAAATTCCAGTATCTGCTTCTGAATTCAATTTACTGTAATATCAAATATCCGGTAGCCTCTGGAAAACTTCAAGAAATTCTCATAACATAATGAAGGTGACAGGACAAATGATAACTTTGTAGTATTATTAAAGAAGTCTTTCACCTTGTATACACCTAAAGAGGTCCTTTAGATCCCCAAGGGTACTTGGAGCATACTTTGAGAACCACTTTGTTAGAGCAAGACTTTCTGTCTTATAGAGATAAGGATATTTGTTTGATTTATTATGTCTTTTGAGTTTGGGTGTTCAGACTTCAGAAATCAACTAATTACCTGCAAGGCTATTAACACAAAGCTGATGCAATGAAGAAGAAAACACTGCCAAGGTTTCAAGAGTTGATTATGAAAAGGGTTTTTTTGTTTGTTTCTTTGTTTTGTTTTTTTGCTTTTTGTTTTGGCATTATAGTTATGGACAAACAGATCCTCTGCTATAAGAAATTTATTTTGGAAAGTTCTGAGTCTTAGAAAGACTTAAAATTGAAGTTAACAATACATATGTTTCAAAATTTGATTTTTCGTATCTTCAGTTATGCCTTGTGATTAAATTTCATATTGCTTGGGCTCAATTTATTATGTTATTAATTCTTTTCCAATGACAGGAATGATGGAAGTTCAATTTCTGCATGATATGAGCTGACAAGCTTTCTCTCAACCTTCCCCTGGGATTTTTGTTTTGTCTGTTTTCCTATTGAAATTCAGAATCTGTGCTATTATTTTTCTTTTATTGCCTTAATTTATTGTATACACATATAAAATTTATACACCTTCATAAATGTGATTCAGACATGTGTATTTCTCTTTTGTTTGCCTCCTCCAACTTTCCCTCTAATCTATTAATGTCATTCCCCTCCCCAAAAACCCCAAGTAACCCATATATTCTCTATTTATTTATTCGCTCTCATAACAATGCACTTCCTATACACCCACATAAATGCAAACATACATTTAAAGGTACACATTTTTTTCCAAATATATGAGGGGGGGTGAAAACATTTAACTTCTATTCTCTTAGCAAATCTCAATTACACAACACATTGTTATCAACTATAGTCACCATGTCTTACATTAGATTCTCATATAATTATTCATCTCATAGCTGAAAGTTTATATCCTCTTAACAACCTCTATTTCCCCTACTCCCCCAGTCCCTGAAAACCACTTTTCTATTCTGTTAGTATGAGTTCAACTTTTTTTTTTTAAGATTCCACATGTAAATGATACCACACAGTATTTGTTTTTCTCTGTCTGGCTAAGTGAAACATCACTTGGCAAAATGCCCTTAAAGTACATCTATGTTAGTGCAAATGTTAAGATTTTCTTCTTTCCTACAGCTGAATAGTATTCCGAAATATATATCAGGAATACACACACACACACACACACACACACGGTATATCATGATATATGTGTGTGTGTTATATCATATATATCACATCTTATTTTTTAATATTTATTTTGAGAGAGAGAAAGAGACAATGTGAGCGTGTGAGCGTGTGAGCGAGTGGGGGAGGGGCAGAGAGAGAGGGAGAGAGAATCCCAAGCAGTCTCCACACTCAGTACAAAGCCCAATGCAGGGCTCAGTCTCATCACTGTGAGATCATGACCCAAGCCAGAATCAAGAGCTGGATGCTTAACCCACCTAGCCACCCAGTGCCCCCATATTAAATCTTCTTTATCCATTCATCTGGTGATGAACACAGGTTATTTCCATATCTTGGCTATTGTAAATACTATAATAAACACATACATGTGGGTATCTCTTCAAGATCCTGTTTTAATTTCCTTTGGATATACACCCAGAAAAGGGATTGCTGGATCCTATGGTAGTTCTGTCTTCAATTTTTTGAGGAAGTTCCTTTCTGTTTTCCATAGGAATTGCACCAGTATATATTAGTTTCAAATGAAAAAAATCCCTATGTCATAACACACACAGAAAGCAACCCTATATAGATAAAGAAACTCATCTCTACAATAAACTCTTACATTACATATGTGCACCATAATAAGTGTGTAGGAGAATTCACAGCTTCCTGAAACCTTGTTCTTAACAGTAAAGAAAAATATATGATAGCAATTCAATGTCCATCAACTAGAGAATGAGCAAATAAACCATTATTTTTCACCCAGTAGAAATTATATAGTAGTAAAAGGAAATGAGCTATAGCTATATATAGTATTAATAATATACTACTAATAATAGTATAATATTAAGTGAAAATACAAGTCCAAATACTACATATGGTATGGTATTATACTGTTCTCATTCTTGGCTTAGGTAGTGTTGTCATAGGTGTCTATTATACTGTGTGTAAATAAACGTATTAACTGATTAAGTGGTTGACATGAAAGAAGATCATGTGTGAAATTAATGATAATGTGTATAATCCAGTCCAGAAAGAAAATAATCTGTGTTTAATACACTAAATTTAAATCTTTACCGAAATGCCTCTCTATTATTTTTCCTCTGCACTAGTTATTCATTCTTACATAAGGACGACTGTATTTCATTTTGAATGCTTTATCACATATTCAATATGTACCAGATAAGTTCTCCATCATTGTTCTTATTTAACAAGGCAGCCCTCACTTTGCCCAGTACTGTGTTAACTGTACCGCATGCACATCAGAACTGTGTCCTCTATTTGCACATTTCCTCAGTTACTATGAAACCATGCACAGTGAGGGCATAGGTCTGACCTACACAAGTTTTAGTTAATACTATACTACACAAAGTGGTGACTCTCTATATTCTTCAATAATTCATCCCAATATTCTGTTAGATAAATTTAGAAATGTGTCAAGTTAAAAAATAATGTTATTATAAAACTCATAGATTAAATGGGGGATAACAGCCATATCTATAATTTGCATCAAAAACTACTGCAACAAATAATATTAGGTAAAGTTGTCAGCTATAAAATAAAAATACATAACAGAATACTTGAAGCTATGTCATATAAATGTCTACTAGATGGAATTAGAAGTTAAACCTTACTAATCCATGGAACCTCTTGGCTCCTGAACAGAGCCATCTTACAACCATTCCTAAGTTGATTAACACATGTTTTAACGGCCTTGGAATGTTCTAGGGTACAGGAACCAATTTCCTATAATAGATCTTGATTTGTGTGGGACAATGGACTCTATGAGAAAATATCCAAGTACAAAGTAAGTCTTATAGAGTGCACAAGAGAGCAGTAGAACCCGAGTTTGCCAAAGAGCAATAATGTTCTCATGGAGAGTATGAGACTAGATTTCACTGTGCCCTTAATATTGCCCCTTGGGAGGCCTATTTGTTCTGAGACAGTGAATGATTTAGAATAAAAGAAAAATCTACCAGGGGTCCAACCTCCTTGCTCTGAGAAAATATCTGAAAAGATTAGTCATATAAAGAAAAAAAAAAAACCTTTTTCTTATTTTATTGTGTTTATGGCCAGAAGAAGAAAGTATTGAAAACAGAGAATTCTGTAGCAACACTGGCAATCACATGAGCAACAAACCCTAAGCCACAAAGGTCACGGATAACCAGAAGAACGGACACAGGAACAGAAAGATACCAGAACTGCAAGAAGGAGCTTTGTGTCTGTCAGAATTCTGCCTACCCAAGCACTCCTAGGAATTTCACCTCTTCAAGAAATTATGCAGGAAACCTGCAGAAAGGAAATAAAAACGTGGAATTCCTGTAAGTCAAGAAAGTATTAATTTAGAGATTTGAGGCTTGGGATATTGCTACAGACAGAGGAGTCGTCAGGAACACATGGGTGACATATAAAAATCCACAGCTTTCCTAGTTTGGATATGATAATATAATGCCATATCGACCAAAGAATTTTTATCCCCCTGCCTTCTTTAACTCCAATGGTTCTTACCAATGACAATTTTCTCTCAGAGACTATCTGGAGACATTTTTTGGTTGTCACAACTCAGGGTGGGTACTACTGTCATCTAGTAGGTAGACGCCAGGGATGCTGCTAAACGTCCTAGTATACAGACACCAGCCCTTCACGCAAAGAATTATCCAGCTCCAAATGTCAACAGTACCAGGTTAAGAGTCCCTGGTTTCAGACATACCCCCATAATCCCAACGTCCTGAGTATATAAGCCCAGCATCTGCACCTGTAGGTCACTTTGAAGGGATGTTATCTAAGTGTCAAGCCTGAGATAGACCTTTTGATTATTTCATTTCTTCCTAAATGTATTTATATACACCTCTACTCACCAACACTTCCCCATGCTTTAGAGTATATTTGTATCACTCTCCTGTGTTAATCTGTGACAGATACATATTATCCTCGAAAATATGGCCATCCATCAACTCTGAAAAAAACAAAAACAAAAGCCTCATCTGAAAAACAAATTGGTTGCAATTATAGCTTCATCTGGTCCCTTGGCATATATCTGTAATGCTGATTTAGTACTTCTGATAAATGTTTCCCCAAATGCGTCTCTTTAGCAGCATTAGAAATAATAGCTGAAAGAAATGAGTCTTTCCAGTTGTAGTAACTAGAGTTGGAGAATATTTTAACTCAAATTTATTGCTAGGATATTTGTAATGTCCAAATATTTCATTTCTATATTTCTCTGATAGGTGTCATAATGAAAGTAATAACACAGAGGCATGCCATAAATATTATAAATAGGTCGTTGGTTTTGGGGGTTTGTGTGTGTGTACGTCGTCTTTGGTTTTTCTGAAGCTGCAATTAATGAAGAGAAGCAATTAAACAGCTGTTAAAAGAGAAGCTGCCTGAGATAGTTGGTATATTTATACAATGCTATGGAACCATTGCCCCACTGCAGAACTTTATCTGTACATAGCTGCTTGGGTTTAGGCTTTGTGAACACAGCATGTTTTAATATCTCAATTGTTTTTTTGTTAAGAGAGGAAACGCTATAGCTGAATCTTAAGAGAAAAGAAAACCTGGAGGGAGATCAAGAGTATGACCTTGAAGTGTTTTTGTTCATGCATCAAGTCTCCATTCATGCATAAGTATGCCAAGGGAGTAATCAAGGTAGCTGTTTCTGTCTTCCCTGACTACTGGATGTTATTACCCAAATCAAGCACATTAAACACATTGTGGAGAAGATAGGAAAGGAAATGAGCCTTTAAACAGGTTTTTAAAGATATTAATAAATTGGCAATCTGTAATAGGGTATCATTTTTCTCTTGAAGAACAATGGATGGTCAGTATTGGTTATATATTTGTCAGAATCAAGTTGAAAAAGAACATATCTTATGATAGGCACTAGATTTTGAAACCAGTTTTGTTTTGAAAAATAAAAATTATTTTACAACAAAAACTTTTTTATACTGTAGATAATATTGCTGTATTCAGATACTACATGATGTCAAAGCATTCCAAGGATTACTGGAATTTAGGGCAAAAATGCAACAGTTTTTGAATTAGCAATAAAAAACTCTTGGCTTAAGTGTAGAAAATGAAATGAAAGGGACAAATAACTCATAATTTTGGGAAGATAAATGCCTTAATCTTATTTGGATACTTAGAAATTATTTGGACAATATCAAGTTAATCATTCTGTTTACAGGAAGATGATGTTTTAAGTACAAAGGAATTTTTTTTTCCTTCTTAATAAAATTCAAGATAAGGAAATGATCCTTCTTTTGTGCTGCACTGGAATGACTGGAATAAGAAAATGTGTACACCCACTGAAAAAGAATCTGACTTTAATTTTCTAAGAATAAACAAAAATGGCACCATTGGCTCTACCAGTTTCTCATGATGACTCGAGCTTTCAATGTGTACCAGAAAACTTGACTGCGGCCTAGGATTCTGGCTAACATCCAGATTCTTCTCCATTTTTGTGAAATCTCATGACAGAGTACAAACTAAAAGGAGTAGTAAATTTGTTCCCACTTGCAATTGTAAGACCATTAATTAGTAGCTGATTTTGTAACCGTTCGTTGCCTTCAGAAGGCAGGTACTTTTCTCTATCATGGACCACTCAAAAACTATCAGTCAACACATACAAACAAGCATGAAGTAACTTGTTTGTAACAGCAAGAACAATTTCTCCCCAACAAAATCCTGTTTTTATTTTCAAGCAACCTGTAAAAGTATTACTGAATATATGCAGAAAAAAATGAATTGTTAATAGGAACTTCATCTTCATATTAACTTGTAGATTTCACAAAATTTTCAGAAATTGACTATTCACCTTTACAACCTTTGCTTTAAGGAGGCTGAATATTAGGCCTATTTATGGTTGAGGAAACTGAGGTTCAGAGCTGTTGCATGATATGCTTAAGGGCACAGATAGAGCCAATAATAAGACCAAGGTCTTTGTACTGAACAAAGGAATCTGTCTCCCAAATGAAAAATCCAAAATTTTTAGAAGAGGATAATATCACCTAGATCTTCTATAATTTTATTCCCACAACTCTCATCTAGTAAGTCTAATAAAAAGTTACCTATCATGATAAAAGAGAGGACCATATATAAGAAAGAAAACCATAGGAAAAGAAAGAGACCAACAGATAATTTAGTTTTTAAAATTCAATAAAATAGAGAAACAGATGAATAATTTCAGCAGAGAATTGGAATCCTTTTTAAAAAAAAAAATCAGGTCAATTCTAGAACTGTGCTAATATGTTAACCACGAGCCAACTGTGGTTATTTAAACTTAAATTAATTGAAGTTAAATAAAATGTAAAAGTCAATTACTTTGTAAGACAAAAAAAGAAATGAAGAAAAGTCTATTTCTTTGTTACACACACACACATATTTAAGGAGTCACTAGCTACAGATGGTGGGAGGCTACCATGTTAAAATCGTACAGACTATAGAATAGTTTCATCTTCCCAGAAAGTTCTCCTGGGAAGCACTATTCTAGAAATAGAAACTATAATAACTGAAATTAAGAAATCAATAAGCAGGTTTAATATCAAACTAAATAATGCAAAACAGCAGATTAGTAACCTGGAAAAGAAGTAAATAGAAAACGTCCAAATTTGTGAAAGAATGAGGAGGCTGACAAATCCTCTGCCCTACAAAACAACTATTTAAATGGAGAGCATTATTTTTAAGAAACACAATAATTTAGCCTCTGGATATTGTCCTAATAGCACATAAAAAGTAGAGAAGCATTCATTTAAGGCAATCTACTAAATCGCAGTAAGAACAGTGAGAGTCTATGGCATTTTAAGCCATTGCTTGCTTCTTTTCCCCATAATCTGTCCCAGCTCAGATTTATGAAAATTCTACTCCAGGCACATGCAACTAAGAAGTCCAGGATTCCCTCTCCCTCCAGCTCTAAGTCTAAGGCTACAGCTTCACCAGTGTTTCTCAGGCCTCCTAGCTCCATATAGCAAAACTCTATTCAAGGTGGGAACAGTTAAGAAAACTAGAACTCTCCTTCCCCACCCAGCCCCTACTTGTAGAAAAGAAGCTCTATTTCAGACAAAACAATCTTTAAAAAGTCCAGAAAACCTGGGGCCCTGACCATAGCTACCCTCGCTCACCTGAGGGATTAAAGTTCTATGTCCCAGGGGAAAGCCTGGAAGACAGGAAGTAACCTCCTTTCTAACATTCTTTTGTAGAACTGAGGTGTGACTCTGGGAGCAGCTGGCTTCTGTTCCCACTCCCAGTCACTGTGCAAAAGCACAGAGCTTCTACCCAGTGGAAGATGGAGGCTATAAGGGGAAGGACTTTATTTAGAAGACAGTATGGAAAACTTCATGCCCAAGGATATGCCATCTCAAGAGTGATCCAAGAGAGACTGTCCAAGCTACCGTCCCTGACTGAACATGTGGAAAACTCTGGAAGGTCCTTGAACTATGACAGTCTCCAGGCCAGGCATACAAATTCAATGGTAAAGAATAAAAATCTAACTGATTAAAGGTGATGGAAGTACAACCTTTGATGAATAAATGACTTATGCTGACACAGGGATGGTAGCTATTAAAAGACAAAAACAAGCAAAAAAATATATATCAGCAAAGACAGCAGAGGGTGCATACTACAGAGGGAAATAGACTTCACAGGATTAGTTCAGTCAACTCTCTGAACGCAGAAACAAATAACAAAACACATTACAACAACATTACTCCCAGAGGGATCAGTAACCAGTGTTATTACAATATGTTATCTAAAATGTCCACTTTTCAACAAAAAATGAAGCAGGCAAAAACACAGAAAGTGCAAACCATATACAGTTAAAAAAAAAAAAAAAGCTTACAATAAAACTGCCTCTGAGGGAGGCAACTGTTAAACAAAGGCTTCAGATTAGCAACTGTAACTACCTTCCAAGAACTGAAGGAAAAAATGTCTAAATAATTAAACATTTATTTATTCTTAATTAGTGCAAAAGATCATTGTTTAAAGTAAAAACAGTAACCAGGCATTGGAGGATTAATAACATAGCTGAATAATGGGGCACCTGGGTGGCTCAGTTGGTTAAGCATCCGACTTCGGCTCAGGTTATGATCTTGCAGTCTGTGAGTTTGAGCCCCGTGTCAGGCTCTGTGCTGACAGCTAAGAGCCTGGAGCCTGTTTTGGATTCTGTGTCTCCTTCTCTCTCTGACCCTCCCCCGCTCATGCTCTGTCTCTCTCTGTCTCAAAAATAAATAAACGTTAAAAAAAATTAAAAGAAAATAACAGCTGAATAAAATGAATGACAGCAATGTCATACACAATGGCAAGAAATAATTGGTAATACACTGTTATAAGGTATTTGCATTAAATGTGAAACAGTGTGGTATTATCTGAAGGTAAATATTATTTGCAAATGTATATTACAAATTTTTGGGAAACCATTAAATATTTTAAAAGAAGTATAATTAATTCAATAAGAGAGAAGATAAAACTGAATCATATAAAATGTTTACTTTAAATCTGAAAAGAAAAAAAAAGGAGTGGGGAGGGAAGAAAAACAAAGAAAAACTAATCAATATAAAATAGTTGCAAACACAGTAGATATGAATCTAGTTGTATTAATAAGTTAAATACAAATTATATAAATATGTAATTTAAAGAGATTGTCAGAGTAGATTAAAATTAAGATCCAAATATATGTTGTCTACAAGAAACTCATTTACAAATAAGATTCAGATAAAAATAAGAGGTGGAGAAAAATATATAATGCTAACTTTGATCAAAAGAAAGCTCAAATAGTTGTATTAATTTCATAAAGCTGATTTCAGGACATGAAAATTTCCAAGAATAAAAAGAAGTATTATATAATGATAAAGGGGGCAATTATCCAAGAAGATATAATAATCTTAAGCATAAAAATAATATTGAAAAGGAAGAACAAAGTTGAAGGAATCACATTTCCCACTTTCAAAACTCACTAGAAAGCTACATTAATCAAGAAAGTGTGTTAGTAGTATAAGAATAGACAAACTGATCAACAGAACAGAACTGAGATTCAAAAATAAACCCATACAGGTCGCTTGAGTGGCTCAGTCAGTTAAGTGTCCAACTTCAGCTCAGGTCATGATCTCACAGTTCATGGTTCAAGCCCCATGTCAGGCTCTGTGCTGACAGCTCAGAGCCTAAAGCCCACTTGGGATTCTGTGTCTCCCTCTCTCTGTTCCTTCCTGCTCATGCTCTGTCTCTCTCTCTCAATAAAGCAATCAATATTTAAAAAGAAGGAAGGAAGGAAGGAAGGAAGGAAGGAAGGAAGGAAGGAAGGAAGGAAGGAAGGAAAGAAAGAAAGAAAGAAAGAAAGAAAGAAAGAAAGAAAGAAAGAAAGAAAGAAAGAAAGAAAGACAGAAAGAAAGAAACCCATACATTTGTGGTCTAATGGTAATATACAAAGGAGTCAGGACAATTCAGTGGGGAAAAGAAGAGTCTTTTCATCAAATAGTTCAGGGACAACTGGACACCCACATGTAAAACACTGAAATTGGATCTCTACCTTTTACTGTACTCAAAAATTAACTCAAATTGATCATAGACCTAAATGGAAGGCTAAAACTATAAAATTCTTAACAGAAAATACAGGAATAAATCTTCATAACTTTAGATTATGCAATAGTTTATCATATGACACCAAAAGCAAAAGCAACAAAAGAAAAAATAGGCTAATTGAACTCTATCAAAATTAAAAAAAATTATGATTTCCTAAGACATCATCAAAGTGTTTTTTTTTTATTTATTTATTTTTTAATATATGAAATTTACTATCAAATTGGTTTCCATACAACACCCAGTGCTCATCCCAAAAGGTGCCCTCCTCAATACCCATCACCCACCCTGCCCTCCCTCCCACCCCCCATCAACCCTCAGTTTGTTCTCAGTTTTTAACAGTCTCTTATGCTTTGGCTCTCTCCCACTCTAACCTCTTTTTTTTTTTTTTTCCCTTCCCCTCCCCCATGGGTTTCTGTTACGTTTCTCAGGATCCACATAAGAGTGAAACCATATGGTATCTGTCTTTCTCTGTATGGCTTATTTCACTTAGCATCACACTCTCCAGTTCCATCCACGTTGCTACAAAAGGCCATATTTCATTCTTTCTCATTGCCACGTAGTATTCCATTGTGTATATAAACCACAATTTCTTTATCCATTCATCAGTTGATGGACATTTAGGCTCTTTCCATAATTTGGCGATTGTTGAGAGTGCTGCTATAAACATTGGGGTACAAGTGCCCCTATGCATCAGTACTCCTGTATCCCTTGGATAAATTCCTAGCAGTGCTATTGCTGGGTCATAGGGTAGGTCTATTTTTAATTTTCTGAGGAACCTCCACACTGCTTTCCAGAGCGGCTGCACCAATTTGCATTCCCACCAACAGTGCAAGAGGGTTCCCGTCTCTCCACATCCTCTCCAGCATCTATAGTCTCCTGATTTCTTCATTTTGGCCACTCTGACTGGCGTGAGGTGGTATCTGAGTGTGGTTTTGATTTGTATTTCCCTGATGAGGAGCGACGTTGAACATCTTTTCATGTGCCTGTTGGCCATCCGGATGTCTTCTTTAGAGAAGTGTCTATTCATGTTTTCTGCCCATTTCTTCACTGGGTTATTTGTTTTTCGGGTGTGGAGTTTGATGAGCTCTTTATAGATTTTGGATACTAGCCCTTTGTCCGATGTGTCATTTGCAAATATCTTTTCCCATTCCGTTGGTTGCCTTTTAGTTTTGTTGGTTGTTTCCTTTGCTGTGCAGAAGCTTTTTATCTTCATAAGGTCCCAGTAATTCACTTTTGCTTTTAATTCCCTTGCCTTTGGGGATGTGCCGAGTAAGAGATTGCTACGGCTGAGGTCAGAGAGGTCTTTTCCTGCTTTCTCCTCTAAGGTTTTGATGGTTTCCTGTCTCACATTCAGGTCCTTTATCCATTTTGAGTTTATTTTTGTGAATGGTGTGAGAAAGTGGTCTAGTTTCAACCTTCTGCATGTTGCTGTCCAGTTCTCCCAGCACCATTTGTTAAAGAGACTGTCTTTTTTCCATTGGATGTTCTTTCCTGCTTTGTCAAAAATGAGTTGGCCATACGTTTGTGGGTCTAGTTCTGGGGTTTCTATTCGATTCCATTGGTCTATGTGTCTGTTTTTATGCCAATACCATGCTGTCTTGATGATGACAGCTTTGTAGTAGAGGCTAACGTCTGGGATTGTGATGCCTCCTGCTTTGGTCTTCTTCTTCAAAATTACTTTGGCTATTCGGGGCCTTTTGTGGTTCCATATGAATTTTAGGATTGCTTGTTCTAGTTTCGAGAAGAATGCTGGTGCAATTTTGATTGGGATTGCATTGAATGTGTAGATAGCTTTGGGTAGTATTGACATTTTGACAATATTTATTCTTCCAATCCATGAGCAGGGAATGTCTTTCCATTTCTTTATATCTTCTTCAATTACCTGCATAAGATTTCTATAGTTTTCAGCATACAGATCTTTTACATCTTTGGTTAGATTTATTCCTAGGTATTTTATGCTTCTTGGTGCAATTGTGAATGGGATCAGTTTCTTTATTTGTCTTTCTGTTGCTTCATTGTTAGTGTATAAGAATGCAACTGATTTCTGTACATTGATTTTGTATCCGGCAACTTTGCTGAATTCATGTATCAGTTCTAGCAGACTTTTGGTGGAGTCTATCGGATTTTCCATGTATAATATCATGTCATCTGCAAAAAGCGAAAGCTTGACTTCATCTTTGCCAATTTGGATGCCTTTGATTTCCTTTTGTTGTCTGATTGCTGATGCTAGAACTTCCAGCACTATATTAAACAGCAGCGGTGAGAGTGGGCATCCCTGTCGTGTTCCTGATCTCAGGGAAAAAGCTCTCAGTTTTTCCCCATTGAGGATGATGTTAGCTGTGGGCTTTTCATAAATGGCTTTTATGATCTTTAAGTATGTTCCTTCTATCCCGACTTTCTCAAGGGTTTTTATTAAGAAAGGGTGCTGGATTTTGTCAAAGGCCTTTTCTGCATCGATTGACAGGATCATATGGTTCTTCTCTTTTTTTTTGTTAATGTGATGTATCACGTTGATCGATTTGCGAATGTTGAACCAGCCCTGCATCCCAGGAATGAATCCCACTTGATCATGGTGAATAATTCTTTTTATATGCTGTTGAATTCGATTTGCTAGTATCTTATTGAGAATTTTTGCATCCATATTCATCAGGGATATTGGCCTGTAGTTCTCTTTTTTTACTGGGTCTCTGTCTGGTTTAGGAATCAAAGTAATACTGGCTTCATAGAATGAGTCTGGAAGTTTTCCTTCCCTTTCTATTTCTTGGAATAGCTTGAGAAGGATAGGTATTATCTCTGCTTTAAACGTCTGGTAGAACTCCCCTGGGAAGCCATCTGGTCCTGGACTCTTATTTGTTGGGAGATTTTTGATAACCGATTCAATTTCTTCGCTGGTTATGGGTCTGTTCAAGCTTTCTATTTCCTCCTGATTGAGTTTTGGAAGAGTGTGGGTGTTTAGGAATTTGTCCATTTCTTCAAGGTTGTCCAATTTGTTGGCATATAATTTTTCATAGTATTCCCTGATAATTGTTTGTATCTCTGAGGGATTGGTTGTAATCATTCCATTTTCATTCATGATTTTATCTATTTGGGTCATCTCCCTTTTCTTTTTGAGAAGCCTGGCTAGAGGTTTGTCAATTTTGTTTATTTTTTCAAAAAACCAACTCTTGGTTTCGTTGATCTGCTCTACAGTTTTTTTAGATTCTATATTGTTTATTTCTGCTCTGATCTTTATGATTTCTCTTCTTCTGCTGGGTTTAGGCTGCCTTTGCTGTTCTGCTTCTATTTCCTTTAGGTGTGCTGTTAGATTTTGTATTTGGGATTTTTCTTGTTTCTTGAGATAGGCCTGGATTGCAATGTATTTCCCTCTCAGGACTGCCTTCGCTGTGTCCCAAAGCGTTTGGATTGTTGTATTTTCATTTTCGTTTGTTTCCATATATTTTTAAATTTCTTCTCTAATTGCCTGGTTGACCCACTCATTCGTTAGTAGGGTGTTCTTTAACCTCCATGCTTTTGGAGGTTTTCCAGACTTTTTCCTGTGGTTGATTTCAAGCTTCATAGCATTGTGGTCTGAAAGTATGCGTGGTATAATTTCAATTCTTGTAAACTTATGAAGGGCTGTTTTGTGACCCAGTATATGATCTATCTTGGAGAATGTTCCATGTGCACTCGAGAAGAAAGTATATTCTGTTGCTTTGGGATGCAGAGTTCTAAATATATCTGTCAAGTCCATCTGATCCAATGTATCATTCAGGGCCCTTGTTTCTTTATTGACTGTGTGTCTAGATGATCTATCCATTTCTGTAAGTGGTGTGTTAAAGTCCCCTGCAATGACCACATTCTTATCAATAAGGTTGCTTATGTTTATGAGTAATTGTTTTATATATCTGGGGGCTCCGGTATTTGGCGCATAGACATTTATAATTGTTAGCTCTTCCTGATGGATAGACCCTGTAATTATTATATAATGCCCTTCTTCATCTCTTGTTACAGCCTTTAATTTAAAGTCTAGTTTGTCTGATATAAGTATGGCTACTCCAGCTTTCTTTTGGCTTCCAGTAGCATGATAAATAGTTCTCCATCCCCTCACTCTCAATCTAAAGGTGTCCTCAGATCTAAAATGAGTCTCTTGTAGACAGCAAATAGATGGGTCTTGTTTTTTTATCCATTCTGATACCCTATGTCTTTTGGTTGGCGCATTTAATCCATTTACATTCAGTGTTATTATAGAAAGATACGGGTTTAGAGTCATTGTGATGTCTGTATGTTTTATGCTTGTAGTGATGTCTCTGGTACTTTGTCTCACAGGATCCCCCTTAGGATCTCTTGTAGGGCTGGTTTCGTGGTGACAAATTCCTTCAGTTTTTGTTTGTTTGGGAAGACCTTTATCTCTCCTTCTATTCTAAATGACAGACTTGCTGGATAAAGGATTCTCGGCTGCATATTTTTTCTGTTTAGCACACTGAAGATATCGTGCCAAGCCTTTCTGGCCTGCCAAGTTTCAAAGGAGAGATCAGTCACGAGTCTTATAGGTCTCCCTTTATATGTGAGGGCACGTTTATCCCTTGCTGCTTTCAGAATTTTCTCTTTATCCTTGTATTTTGCCAGTTTCACTATGATATGTCGTGCAGAAGATCGATTCAAGTTACGTCTGAAGGGAGTTCTCTGTGCCTCTTGGATTTCAATGCCTTTTTCCTTCCCCAGTTCAGGGAAGTTCTCAGCTATAATTTCTTCAAGTACCCCTTCAGCACATTTCCCTCTCTCTTCCTCCTCTGGGATACCAATTATGCGTATATTATTTCTTTTTAGTGTATCACTTAGTTCTCTAATTTTCCCCTCATACTCCTGGATTTTTTTATCTCTCTTTCTTTCAGCTTCCTCTTTCTCCATAACTTTATCTTCTAGTTCACCTATTCTCTCCTCTGCCTCTTCAATCCGAGCCGTCGTGGTTTCCATTTTGTTTTGCATTTCGTTTAAAGCGTTTTTCAGCTCCTCGTGACTGTTCCTTAGTCCCTTGATCTCTGTAGCAAGAGATTCTCTGCTGTCCTGTATACTGTTTTCAAGCCCAGCGATTAATTTTATGACTATTATTCTAAATTCACTTTCTGTTATATTATTTAAATCCTTTTTGATCAGTTCATTAGCTGTTGTTATTTCCTGGAGATTCTTCTGAGGGGAATTCTTCCGTTTGGTCATTTTGGACAGTCCCTGGAGTGGTGAGGACCCGCAGGGCACTTCCCCCGTGCTGTGGTGTATAACTGGAGTTGGTGGGCGGGGCCGCAGTCCGACCTGATGTCTGCCCCCAGCCCACCGCTGGGGCCACAGTCAGACTGGTGTGTGCCTTCTCTTCCCCTCTCCTAGGGGCGGGATTCACTGTGGGGTGGTGTGGCCCGTCTGGTCTACTTGCACACTGCCAGGCTTGTGGTGCTGGGGATCTGGCGTATTAGCTGGGGTGGGTAGGCAAGGTGCACGGGGGCGGGAGGGGCAGGCTTAGCTCGCTTCTCCTTAGGTGATCCACTTCAGGAGGGGCCCTGTGGCAGCGGGAGGGAGTCAGATCCGCTGCAGGAGGTTTGGCTCCGCAGAAGCACAGAGTTGGGTGTTTGCGCGGAGCGAGCAAGTTCCCTGGCAGGAACTGGTTCTCTTTGGGATTTTGGCTGGGGGATGGGCGGGGGAGATGGCGCTGGCGAGCGCCTTTGTTCCCCGCCAAGCTGAGCTCTGCCGTCCGGGGGCTCAGCAGCTCTCCCTCCCTTTGTCCTCCAGCCTTCCTGCTTTCTGAGCAGAGCTGTTAACTTCTGACCTCCCAGACGCTAAGTCGCGCTTGCTGTCGGAACACAGTCCGTCCGGCCCCTCCGCTTTTGCCAGCCCGACTCGGGGGCTCCGCTTGACCGGCGAGCCGCCCCTCCGCCCCGGCTCCCTCCCGCCAGTCCGTGGAGCGCGCACCGCCTCGCCGCCCTTCCTACCCTCTTCTGTGGGCCTCTCGTCTGCGCTTGGCTCCGGAGACTCCGTTCTGCTAATCCTCTGGCGGTTTTCTGGGTTCTTTAGGCAGGTGTAGGTGGAATCTAAGTGATCAGCAGGACGCGCGGTGAGCCCAGCGTCCTCCTACGCCGCCATCTTCTGGAACTCCCAAAGTGTTTTAAAAAACCTCGAAGAATGGTAGAAAATATTTGCAAACCATATATCTGATGGAGACTGTGCTCAGAATATAAAGAATGCTTAGAAATCAACAACAAAAAACAAATAACCTGATTTTAAAGGGAGCAAAGTATTTGGATAGTATTATACTACATATTGTATGATTTCATTTATGGAATGAAATGTCCCAAAAAATAAATCTGTAGAGAAAAGAAAAACTCATTAATAGTTGCCTACGGCTCAGGAATAGGAGGAAATGGATAAGACTGTAAAGGGTACTCTTTGCGGGATGATGAAAATATTCTCAACTTTGATTGCAGTGATGGTCGCATGACTCTGTAAATATATGGAAGGTAATTGCATGGTCACGTTAACTAGGTGAATTTGATGGTCTTTCAATTATAACATCTTAGTAACAATGTGTTTTTAAATGATTGTATCAAAATTATCACACAAAGAGTACAAAAAGATAGGAAAAACATCTATTAGTGTGACCAGCTTAATTTGTAACTTTTCTTATGACCTCATTACCCCAGTAGTTACTTAGAGAAAATTTTATGTTAAAAAACTTGAGTATTAATTTGATTTTAATAGGTGAAAATTATTTCTTGTATTATTTATGATATGGAGATACTATGGGAAATGTGGTTTTGGCTAAGAATATAATAATATTTTCATGTTCTCCAAATGCTTAAAATCTCTGCACAATACCAAAAATTAAATTATTAAATCACAGTATGACATTATTTGAATTCATAGTTAAAAATCTTTTGTTTATATAACCTGGAAAAGATTGAGAAAGATACAGACCTTATATACAACCTAATCGGATTCTGTTTCAAGTATTACCACATCCCTAACTTTTATGTTTTCTAATATTTTAGTTTTATCTTATTTTTAGTTCACCTATTAGAAAGAATTAATTTTACCTAATATTGTCAATTTTGCTTAAGTTTACCCATATCTCTACTGATTTTTTTTTTTTGCTCAATTATTTCTTTTGAATCTCTTTTTGTGTTCTGAGTCGCTTTCTTTTCATTGAAGTACCACTTCAGTACTTCCTTTATTGAAGGTTTGTTAATGACAATTTTCCTCCATTTATTAATCTAAATACATGTATTTCACTCTCATTCTTTTTTTTTAAATTTTTTAATGTTTATTTATTTTTGAGAGAGACAGAGACAGAATGTGAGTGGGCTGGGGCAGAGACAGAGGGAGGCACAGTATCTGAAGCAGGCTCCAGGCTCCGAGCTGTCAGCACACAGCCTGACGCAGGGCTCAAACTCACGAGCTGTGAGATCATGACCTGAGCCGTAATCGGACGCTCAACTGACTGAGCCACCCAGGTGGCCCTATTTCATTCTCATTCTTAAAAGAGAGTTCAGTTAGATACAAAAATTAGGTTGACAGGATACAAAATTTGACAGATTTATTTATTTATTAAATAATTTTTATTATTTATTAATATATAAATATATAAAAATATATATAAATAATAATATTTATTATTTATTAAATTTTATTTATTTGACAGATACAAAAATTATTTGCAGGCCTTGAATCCACCACCTTCCATTGTTCCTGTTGAAAATTCTGTTTTCATATTGATTGTTGTTCATTTGTAGATAATCTTATCTTTTCTCATTAGTTGTTATTAAATATTTTCTTTATTCTTGGTGTCTATAGTTTCTTTCACCTTGATGCACAGGCTTAGGGTACATTATGTTCCCTAAATCTTCATCAATTTGGAGACACCTCAGTCACTATGACTATTTACTTGAATGTTACTGGAGAAAAGGAATTTCTAAACCGTTCAGGGACTAGTAGTCCTGTGGTTGGAGCTGGCATTGATTTACTTGGATGTTACATACTGGGGAAAAGGAATTTCTAAACCATTCAAGGACTATTAGTCCTGGGGTTGGAGCTGACACTGATACCTGGAGACCTGAATCATCAGCAGGGCTCCATTGTTAGCGTGAGGCTTGGGAGGGGCAGTAGTAAATGCGTCCTGGTCAAAATCTGACTTACACTGAGTCTAGTGGGACCGATGACATACCCAGTGTTCACTTCTGCTATTCCTTAATGTATAAATGGAATCGATATATGCGGAAGTTGGGTTAACCTCTAGATTGGATTTATCCCGCACTAGACTGTAGGGTAAAATCTACTGGGGAGGTAAACCAAATGGAAGCCTCTGAAACTATATCCCTGCCCCAGCCAAGACAGTGAATTAAGAATAACCACACCTCTGAGTGCCTAGGTGGCTCAGTTCGTTGAGCATCCAACTCTTGATTTTGGCTGAGGTCATGATCCCAGGGTTGTGGGATCGAGCCCCTCATTGGGTTCTATGTTGAGCGTGGAGACTGCTTAAGATTCTCTCGCTCTCCCTCTCTCTGTTTCTCTCTCTACCCTTCTCCCCCAATCATGTTTTCTCTCGAAAAAAAAATAACTTAAAAAAAACAACAACACACATCTCAAAGGATGGCAGATATTATATCCCTTACAGAAACTAGATGAACCCTGGAGAATGATTTTACATCACAGTAAGCTGAACTAAGTAGTAATCCTGATTATGACATATGAGGCATAGAATTTTTATTATAACAGAATAGCATGGCCTCAGGCACATGGTCTTATCGGCTGAAGTGTGCCCCCATAAATTCATATGTTGGAAATCCTAACCCCCAGAACTCCATATGAGACTATATTTGGAGATGGGGTCTCTAAAGAGGTAATGAAGGCCAAATGGGATCATAAGAGTGGCCCCCTAATCCAAGTGATGAGTATCCTTGTAAGAAGACAAGATTAGGACACAGACACATATACCTACAGAGAAAAGACCATGTGAGGACACAGCAAGAGGTGGCCATCTGCAAACCAGGGAGATAGGCCTCAAAAGAAACTAAACTTGCTGTCTGCCACACTGATCTTGGACATCTAGCCTTAAGAACTGTGAGAAAATAAATTTCTGTTGCTTAACTTATGCATTCCATGGTATTTGTTACAGCAACCCTTGCAAACTAATATACACAATATGTGGCCATTAAGTCGATGGTGACTGTGTTCCACTGTATCTCAATTAAAAAAGTATCATAAACAGTTTGCATTCAAATGTAATGAACAAGAATAACCATTCATAATTTTGCTCCAGGGCTATGCTAATTCTTCTGGTCTTTGTTATAAACATAGTCCATAGATCTTTGGATATCCCATAGAATTTCACATTTATGCTTTGCATAAATAACATCATATTTATTGGGTAGCATTCTAAGTGGTGGCTAGCATGCAGGAGAATTTGGAAAGATACATCATCTCCAGCTAATGGAAGATAAATTCTATAGAGATGCAGAGCACGTGATTTCAGCAAAGCGTTTAGAGGTATAGAGGTCACATGTGTGTCAGGATGCCTCCTCTTGAATAAAAGACAATTACTGCATCTCGTATTTTCTATCGAAAACAAGCGAGTTCAATGCCCGGTAAGTCTTTTGGGGGGTTCTGAAGAAGATGTATTACACATCTTGGAATGCTCTTCCAGATCACAGGATGAGTGACATGAAATACTGTCAATTTTGAGTGGCATCTAGGGTACAGAAGGGCTCTGCAGCATGTCCAGGATATGATGCAATCAATTACAGCCTAGGCCATGACATCCAGAAGACCCTACAGTGTTAAAGTTGTCAGTGGCGGAAAAAGAGGCAGTGCAGAGTTCATCCGAAGCCACAGTGGGAAAATCATAATGCAGGCCCTGGAGTTCTAAAATAAAGCAAGGCCATTCTATGTGCAACAGAGAATGTTATACCTTCATAAAACAGCTGTTAGTAAGCTACTGGGCCTTGGTGGAGAAAAACCCTTGACCATGGGATCCTAAGTGCCCATGCATCTGGAACTGCTATCATGAGCTTGTTTCTGTTCAACCTACCAAGTCATTAAGTTGAGAAAGCTAAGCAGCATCCATTATAAGGTATAAATAAGAACAATCAGGATAAAATAAGAACAGTACAAGGATGCATGAGCATTTTTCATAAGCAGGTAAGCCAAGTCCCCATATGACCTATCATGATTGTCCTAGCACCCCTCCCTGAGGTCTTACCTGTGGTGGCAGAAAGGTAAGACTCTCTGAAACTTAGGATAGGTAGGGTCAGAATGTGGATGAAATCCAGTGGTGGTCTTGAAAGACAGTGGCAAAATAATATCTTCCTTGCAGACGGAGGTGTACATTGGTACACCAAATCATCCTCTTTGTATATAGGGAGAAGGGCTCTGAGGTGGAAATACATACAGACTCAAGAGCAGTATGACCTAATGACCTGACTGACTTGTTAGGATCCCGTAAGAAAAAAAAAAAAAATAGACGATTGAAGACAAGAAGCTTTAGGAGACAGTATGTGGATGATAGATTAACTTACGGGAGGAGACACAGCTAATGTGCATCGGAAATCAGACAAAATAACTGGGTCAGGTGACACTGGAGCCTTTGTCACTGACCACTCAAGATGTGACACAATAGGCAATAGTGGCAGAGATGGAGGCCACACATAGGTCCCACAGCATGTACTCATATTTACCAAGGCCAAATTGCAAGGGCTGCCCTTGAATGTCCAACTTTTCAACAACAGAGACCAATTCTGAGCCCCTAATAAGGAATTTTTCCTCCAGGGAACCATTTGGTAGCAAATTAGTTATACTGAACTTTGTATCTTGGAAGGGTCAGTGACTTATTCTGAGTACGTGCTTGTCTTTCCTGCCCACAGAGCCTCAGCCAGCACTATCTTGAGGTCTTATAGAGGTACCTGTTCCCACAAAAGTGTAATGTGATCTGAACATGGGATCCACTTCACAGCAAAGGAGATAAAGGAGTGGGACCATGACAATGGGATACACTGTCTACATTTCACACCCTACCATCTGGAAGTAGCCATCCTGATATAGCATTAGAAAAAACAGCTCAGGGTACTCCTGAGATGGTACCCTGAAGGAGCAATACTCTGCAAGAATGGGATACTACCTTCCAGCATGCAGCATGCACACTGAATGAAAGAACTCTATGTGATGCCATTCCCGATAGAAAGAACACATCAGCTAGGTACCAAAGACTGGAAAAAAAAAAAAAAAAAAGATGCTGCTGCTTACCATCATTCCCAATGGCATACCAAATGATTTTGTACTTACTGTCCCTTGTAGGATTAGAGGTACTGATTCCAAACAGGCCACGCTCTCCAGGAGAGAAAATAAAGATACCATTGGAACCACTAGTTATGGCTGCCACTTGAGCACTTAGAGCCCCTTTTGTATAGAGAACAGCAGGTGAGAAGAGGAGTCACCCTATATTCAGTGGTAACTAACCCTAATCAGAACAAGATAGGGTTTGGAAATATATATGTGAACTCAAGTGATCAGTGTGGACGTTTCTTGGTACTCCTTTGATCACGTGTGACTGTGACTGCACAGATGCAGCAATCCCACCTGAGAACAGTATAGTTACCAGGAACTAGGAAAAACAGGTTTGGACCATATCACTAGGTAAGCCTCCATGGCTGGCGGAGGTGCTAGCTGAGGACAAAAGAAATCTAGAATTAATAGTGAAGGCAGGACTGTGGCAGTTACAGTCCCGTATACATCACTGCATCAGTGAGGTTAGTATTCATCTCACTAACCTCTCTTCCACATTTCCCCCCAAAAGAGAGTCCCACTAGAACATATGAGGAGAGCTGCTCCCTAAATGTATATGGAGAAGTGTATTAATATGGCCCAAGACGTGGACTTTAGCAGCTGTCGAGTTGTACCTATCTAATCTTACAAAAAAGAATTTGCTATTCTGCTAAAAGGAATGCAGTTAGGAGGACAGCTGCAGCCTCAGTGCCTTCAGAATTTGCCTCAGGTTTCAAGTTGAAACTATGATCAAGCACAGAAGGGATCCTAGGTCTAGTCATTTCTACTCAACATAGGATTCCTCAAGCAAACTCCTCTTTGTTCCAAAGTCCTCACTGGTTTGGCTGAGACTTATTTCTCTGTGTCATGATATGAAGCTCTTCCTGCCTCTTTCACTTCCTTCCCACTTTCTTCTTAAACCATCATATGTGAAGACATTCCATTCATTTTCCTTCCTCATCATTTTCATCTTTCACAGAAGATGGGCCCCGGTTAATTATTTTCACCCTTAACTCTGTCTGCTTCAATATCTGTTTCCTACAAGTCCTCATTAACACAGAACTCCAAAATGTGTTAGAAGTACATTTTTTTAAAGCTTATTTAGCATCAAGATAAATTTCAGCTGAAGGGCTTTGAACAATATCCAGTTTACCATGTGCCCCAAGTGGAAGTCAATTAGCTTTGCATTTTCTTGCTTTTCTCAATCCTGTCCTCCATATTACCAGTATGGACTTCATTTCTTGATGGTTTTTTTTTTCCTCCTTTTTTGAAATACTAAAATTTTATCTTACTTTATTTCATCGGGTTTTTTCCCCCTCTAACTTGTTTTTTTGCTTTGAGGTTTTTGTTCATAAGGATATATTACTTCATTAACTGATTAGACTTCATAGTGATATTGCTGGTGACCCATTCTATCTTTTCAAAAATCACTATTTTTCTGGTGATTCTTCGCTAAGAAAGGGTTTCCTTTTCCTTTTCCTTTTTAATAATATTTTTACATAGACCCTATTTCTTTAATTATTGTAAATCTTTAGGTGACGAGTCAGAGAAAAGTTGCGCCACATTCTAAGTGAAAAAGAACTTTTCCTGGTTCATGTGAAGTTCTTCATCAGAACAAGTTTACATGAGTGAGTGACTTATTTCTTCCTGGATAAAAGTGAATGACAGCTGTAATACTACTCACTTCTGGTCCACAGCCTCCATTACTTCTTGAACACAGGTATGTCTTATACATCTGTGCTAGACAGGTCCTCCCTTATTTCTTGAACTCCAACTAAGTAGAGGGGAGTCTTCTACCTATAGACACACCCTGTTTCCATTGTTCAAAATAAGGATTAGTGGGTTTTCCCATCTTGGAGGTCTCTTTTACTTTGTGCTACAGTGATCTGCCAGCCTGTCTTGAAATCTGCACCCCTGGGGGTGCCGGGGCAGCTCAGATGATTAAGCATCCAACTCCGGCTCAGGTCATGATCTCGTGGTCCGTGAGCTCAAGCCCCACATCGGGCTCTGTGCTGACAGCTCAGAGCCTGGAGCCCGCTTCAGATTCTGTGTCCACCCCCTCTCAGCCCCTCCCCCACTTGGGCTCTCTCTTGCTCTCTCTCTCAAAAATAAGTAAATGTTAAAAAAAAGAAAAAAGAAAAAAAAGAAATCTGCATCTCTGATTAACATTTATGGTATTTGAAAATCCATCTTCTCATATTATGTTCTGTGTTAATGTTTCTAGTTTAATCAAAGATGGAGATTGTCTTTTTGTGTTTCTTTCTATTATTTGAGGGTAATTTCCAAGAAGACAAAGACCTAGAGCTGTCTACTCCAGTATTTTATTTTATTTTTTTTTAATTTTTTTTTAACGTTTATTTATTTTTGAGACAGAGAGAGACAGAGCATGCATGGGGGAGGGTCAGAGAGAGAGAGGGAGACACAGAATCTGAAACAGGCTCCAGGCTCTGAGCTGTCAGCACAGAGCCTGACGCCGGGCTTGAACTCACGAACCGCGAGATCATGACCTGAGCGGAAGTCGGACGCTTAACCGACTGAGCCACCCAGGCGCCCCTACTCCAGTATTTTAAAAACAAAGGTTTTTCTATTCATATTTTACACATAATGCCTTAGGGATAAGATTTTGAAACTGTTAAACAATGAATGCATTTTCTTTATCTTAATCATAGTTTTCTGATTCTCTCTATACGTTAAACCAATGGTATTTATCACTTCAGGGAGAGAGAGAAAATGTCTCCTAGAATACTAAAAAATGGACTGCTCAGGTTCACGTCACAAATCTGGCTTTCATAAGGGTCTTATGGGACAAAAAGACTCCGTATTTATGCTCTGTTGAAAAAGAAAATAAACTAATAAGTAATAAAAATCTTCCTTAAGATACGTCAAACAAAATTTGTGGCTCTGATTGTGGTTTTTCCTTTTCACTATAGTGAAACTATAAACTATAGTTTATAGAGCATAAAATATATGGCATAAGGGAGGATTCCTCATGGTAAGAACAGTACCTCTAGATAGGAAGAAGTAAGAAGGGAGAGAGAATGGTAGGATTATAGGTTGTGAGTATCTAGGTGTTCTGCCTTGGGACCAAAATATGGGGTAGAGTTATGACAGGTGATGGAAACATCAACATAGATGTTTGTGTCTATGTAGCTATTCCTTGCATAGGAATAGGCAAGGGCCTATTGTGAGATCCTTGAAGAGCCCCAAGATTCACCTGCCATTGTAGCAATGAGGAGAAACTCCAAGAGTAAATTAAAATGGCTAAGAAGACAGCATTTGGGTCTAAGATAGACTCCTAGCTCTCTGTACCTAGTGGAAAAAGAGGGAAATCCAGAAATTTCCAGATGCCCAGTACAGAAGAACCAAGACAATGGTGGGCTTGGGACAAAGAAGTTTCGTAGTGTGATGACCTTGAGATCAGAGACCATAGCAAGTCAGAAAAATTCAGGAATATTTGTCATTCTAACAAATTCTAAATTCTCAGAGGCTATCAACATAGGTATGAAGATTAATGGATTAAGACAAATCTACCAGGCTGTAGTTGAGACCAGCAGAGAAATACAGATAGCAGGAAAATCAAAGTTCCATCTCTCTGAAACCAGAGCATATGTAAGCCTTCCCCTATATCCAGGCACCGTGGAGGAAGGACCAGGGAAAGAGAGCCTGATCGCTAAAGGGAAAGAGAAGTCCTTATCAGGAGTGAAAGCTCCAAGATGACTTAAAGAAGCTTTTAACCTTTTAAACCTTAATGGACTGAATTATGCTTAATTGGCAAGGTTGTAATTTTTCTTCCAAAAAGCAGAGTAATACAATCTCAGGAACATGATATCAGTTATAGAAAAAAAAAATAATGTTTTGATTTGTTTCTGCATGTTATGCTACACAAAATTGAAATTATATTTTACATGCAAAATTTTACCCTGTTTTTTCATGTAATAATTATTTTCCATTTTATTAAAACTATTTGTAAACATTCATTTTAAAGGATACCTTTCACGTCTCTTGCCAAACCAGTTTCTTCTGTCTCTCTCTAGTCTGAATTTTTACATTAAAATCTTTAAATAACCCACAGTCAGTTTTGTTGTCTTTTTGAGATGATCCAACATTTTTCCAGACACCTAACCAATTATGTCATACCTTTCTACGAAATAATTCATCCCTGACTCACTGATTAATGTTTCCAGTTTTTTATACATTAAATTATATGTCAGAATGTATTTTTAGACTAATTGTGCACATTTTCTGTACTGATTTAATAATTATAGTTTCAGAATATGTTTTAGTATCTGGGAGAGCTAATCCTGTTCACCATTGTTCTTTTTCATTATTCTTAGCTTTTTTCTACTTTTTATTACGAAGAATTTTGAAATCTTGTCAAGATTTAAAAGGAAAATATCATTGATATTTTAACTGGGATTTCATTAGGTATGTGCACTAATTGTTTTTCCTCATCTGTGGCATAGCTCTACATTTATATATCTTATTTTGGATATATCTGAGGTTTTGTTGGTTGTTTGTGTGGTGTGGTTTTTACATATAAGTCACACATGCTTCTTTTTAAGGTAATAGTTACAAAATATTACTTCTCATTCATTTTATAACATATCTGTACTAGCATATAGGAACTATATTAATTTCTTGCATATTTTTATGTGCACAGTAATTTACAGAACTTTTTTACTAGTTCTAACAATTTTATAAGTAGGTTGTTATTGGCTTTTTAGTTGGTTCTTATATCTTATGTAAGACTGCTTCCTAGTTTATGCTAGACTTGCCCTGTTTCCTTTTTGTCCCTGGGCACATAGATCAATGCTTTTGCTTCTGCCTGCTTTAATGATATGGTGCATTTTTAGCTTGCAGTCACACAGTGCTTTCTTCAACATGGGCCTCAAGAATGACAGTGTGCAATGGAACAAAACAAACAATTCCATAAATATGCATTACTTATAGTGTATTGATTAACAGTATCTGTGCTCATAAGAATCAATTAAACAAGATTATATATTGTAGTAGTTTCCAAACAATGCCCTGCAACTATAAACTATAATTTGTGGTACACAGCACAAGTAAAGTAAAGTAACAAAATGCACAAACTGCTGTGGTCCTAGTGAAAGATTATTGCTTCCAGCAGGTCAGTCACTAGCTTATAGGTCAGACTTGAAAATACCATCTCCCTTTGAGGGAGAAAACTCAGGCCCAGGTAACTGGTCAGATTTTGACATTTGGAAGGATCCAGCAAGTATCTTCTTAATTGTACCTACCTGAGTCAGGATAAGTGTTCCAGGAAAACTTAATGCCTTTAAAGGAAAAAGTATTCTCTTGACTTCATAATTACCAAATGGATATTTTTAACTGGATAAAGATTCCTTCAACTATCAAGTAAAGGTACTTGAATGCAGGGGAAAGATCACTCAGAAACAAAACAAGAAATTTGGTATCAGCTTTCCTACATAGGTTTCTGGGAATCAGACACAGAGGTACTGTTCTATTTAGGTTAGCCCTGTCTCCATTCTAGAAGAGTCAGGAGCTTGGGCCTGCAGTGTGTGCATCTCTAGAACTTCCATTGTTAGCAAAGTCCCTGCAGTGTTGTTGTCAGCTGAACTCCCTTTGTTCCTGCCTTTTACCTCAGAGCCAATGACCTGATGCTGCTTTCGCTGAGATAAAATGATATCTGTAGATATTCACAGGGGTCTGAGTGGGAGGTTCGACATCACAGTAACTCAGAAAAAGATGAAAAGGCGGAGCTAGCAAACAGCAGCACACACAAGCTACAACTTTATTTGGAATTGCTATAGTTGAACAACAAAGCATTTAGTTTGTATTGTACTGGAGTAATGGGGTTATTTTAGTATGTGTCCTAACTATTCCTTCTAGGGCATCAAATAGAAATAGATTGGTCCAAGCTCTAGTGAATGCATTTGGCTCATAATATAGTTTGCATGTAAATCAAATTTATAGTTGCCTAAAATAGACCCTCCAACTGTGCACAAGTCATATAAGTAGCAGTCAGAATGGTAGGAGTGCTTTTTCCCATTCATTCAAAAGCACATAAGTTGGTAAAGATTCACTTTTCAATTGTTATCTGTCCTACTGAGACCACTGCAAGGTTCAGTTTCTTCTCTATTACACTGGAATGATGCACTTTGTCTGCTGCTTTTTTAAATCCCTATTATCTCTAAGTGTGTTTTCTTATAATAATAGAAGGTGTCACGTAAAATGCCAGGAGGCTTTGTTAAATCAGGTTATTCTTTCTCTCTCCTTTTTTCATTCTTTCTTTTTCCTTTTCCTTCTTTTCACGAGGATTCACAGGTATAGTCTTGCTTTATTCTTCTGTAGGATGGTTCCCCACTGACAACATTTTACCCTCCAGGGAACACTTGGTAACGTTTAGAGGTAATTGGGATTATCACAACTGTGCAATCGTTGGTGGGCAGAGGCCACAGATGCTGGTAAACATTCCACGTTGTACAGGACAGTTCTCACAGTAAAGATTAATCTAGTCAATAGTGTCGATATTGAAAAACCCTGTCTATTGAGGCACCTGGGTGGCTCAGTTGGTTGAGCATCCAACTCTTGGTTTCTGCTCAGGTCACGACCTCAGGGTTCATGAGTTCAAGCTCCACAACAGGCTCTCTGCTGACAATTCAGAGCCTGCTTGGGATTCTCTCGTCCTCTTTCTATGTCCTTGCTGCTCTCACTCTCTCTCTCAAAATAAATAAATAAACTTGAACAAACAAAAGAAAGAAAAACCCTCTCTAAGAGAAACAAACAAGATTGATAGTGCTTATCTTTTGTGTGATTTTTAGAGAAGGTGAATTGACATGTTTTCACTCTGTTTTTGAATTTAGATATGGGGATTACTGTCATGTGGGGTTTTTATAAATGGAACTTTCCATGAAGTCACCAATGAATCAGTAAAATTCTTATTTAAAAAAAATCACTTATGATATTTGAGCCATTTATCTCAAGGTCTGATGTCACTTTTCTATTTCATATTCCCCTCTCATATATTGCTGATGTGTCTAATTGAAAAGATTTTCCTGTGATAGGAAAATACCACTGAAGTTCTTTGCTGTTTCATTTTTCTGCCAAGGATGATGTTTAAAACCATTTTAAGTTTCTGAATCTCTCTGAGAAGCATAAAGGTCCATGTTTTACTGTGATTCCATCAAGGTACAGTGAAGACAAGATAGTGGAACCTAATTTTCTAACTTTACATATTTATATTTTCCCAGTTACATTTGAGTTCCATTCTTTTACCATTTTTATTTTTCATTCTTATTTTTTATAAGGATTCATACAGAAAATACCAGTCTTTCAACTTTTTCATATAATGAAATTCTTCTGCTATGGACTGAATGCTTGTGTCCCCTAAAATTCATATGTTGAAACACTAATCCCCATTGTGGTGGTATTTGGAGACGGAGTCTTTGGGAGGCAGTTGGGCCATGAGCGTAGAGCCTTCGTGATAGGATTAGTGCCCTTATAAGAACAGAAAGAAGAAACAGGTGTTTGCTTGTGTGTTGTTCTCTCTCTCTCTCTCTCTCTCTCTCTCTTTTCCCCTGCTTCCCTCCCTCTCTTCCTCCCTCCCCACACCGCCACCTCTCAGCCATGTGAGGACAAAACCAGGAAGGGGCTCTCACCAGGAACTAAATGTGCTTGCATCTTGATCTACAGTCTCCAGAAGCATGAAAAATAAATCTCTGTTGTTTAAGCCACACAGTCTATGGTAGTTTTCTTAGAACAAACTGAATAAAACATCTATACAACATGGACAAGTAGTATGCGTATTGGCAGTTCAGAAAAAAACACTCGGTCCCAGACACAACCTGATCAAGTCAAAATGGTATCTTCATATGTGGAATGACTGGGCCATTCATTACACAAATAGGAAGACATTAAAAACTATGTCTTATGATACCTGTATTCATATCTGGTATGAAGTCTTGATAAATAAATCCTTTATCTATACCTAGACCCTTTTCTCTGGTCTCTAGGATTAGATTTACACATTAAACGAAAATTGCTAGAAGTCTTTTCTAAAACAACTCAAAGACAGGAAAATACATGTTTCTTTCAGAGACCCCTACTGGACATCAAATGCCCAAATGTTGCAACAGAAAGAAAAAGAAAAAAACATCAATATTTAAAGTGGTGCTTCCAACTGGAGATGATTTTTAAAACTGGAGACAGCTTTGGTTGCCGCAGTTGGGGCAGAGAGGGCTTGCTACTGGCATCTAGTGGGTAGAGGCCAGGGATGCTGTTAAATTTTCAAAAATTGCACAGAACAATCTCCCCCACAGAGAACTGTCCAGCTCCAAATATTAATAATTTTGAGGTTAAAAACTGTGATTTAAAGTATAAACCAAAGATGACTGCTTCCAAAGACTACACTCTCTTTAATGCTGTCACCTTCAAAGCAAGAAATCAGACTAGAAAACATGCTTCTGAACTAATAATGACTTTTTTTTTTTTAACTTTCAGGGAAAGATATTTTGGATTTAGTGTTCATTATAATGAGAGCATAAGTTTAGCAACACGGAAAGCATGTAAATAAAGCAAATTAAAGGCTTCGCTGTGGGTTTTATTCTCGGTTTTGTTCATATTATTAGGCGCCATCCCACAGTGTACAGGCTCAGAAGGCAAAGTGGTCTTTCAGGTACTAGAGAGTGCAGAATACTCCAGAAGCAAATCCTAAGCAAATCCAATTCATAGTTACTCCAAAAAGATTCTCCTGAGACTGACCCGTTCTTGGATTATACCCACAGTATTCTCTAAGGCCCTTCAACTGATGTGTTATGTTGTAAATATGGCAACAAAATCTCTGATCAGTAGTCCCACCGGGTGTTCAAAGCACAAAGCTTGAGTAAGACATTCTCAGAAAGTGGAGGAGTGTCAATAATGTGTCCTCCAGACTGAGATGGCATCTAAACACTGAAAAGCAAAGTAAGCTCCCCTACACCAGTTACACTGAGTTTTATTCGGGATAATTTACTGACAGGAGAAAATAGGCAGGTGGGTGGAGAGAAGGACAATCCAGGGCACCATGCAGCTATTGTCAGCCACTATACTCCATCCCATATTCTTTGGCCCCATCTGGACCTTAATCCCCAGCTTTCACAGAGCAAGGGGCATGGTGGTGAGGTCACAGGTTGTTATCCAAATTGGTGCCATCTGTGAGCCAGAGGAGAGAACAACATGGAGGGTCAAAGATGGGGTCAGTGTTGTCAGCACTTCTATAGATATAAACAAATAAACAAATAAAAATAATGAATTTCTAATTTATCATGTAAGAAATTCATAGAATTTGTAATCTCCTAAGAGGTAGTACAAAGTAAAAATATGAATAGCTTCAAATAAGGTTTGCCACAATTGAGCAGTACATGAAGAAAATAAGAGAAAAAAGTAGATTATGATTATGAATAAAGGATTATTAGGGGAAAGCAGATATTCAAGCCACATTATTGATCTTTTATGTCAACAGCAAGGACCATGATAAGCATTCTGACACTGCTGCTTGTCCTATTGTGAAGCCAGGTCAGGAACCCCACTATACTGAAGGGATCATGGGTCTGAAGGGTATAGTAAAGGTATAGTAAGTCTTATTTCAAGTTTAATACATGTGAACTGTGGGGGTCTTTTTTAATGTTTTAAGTCATACGAACAAGTCACTTTCACTGTCGTAAGCTCACCATAGGTACACACTAAATACTTGCTGAGCATAAAAAATATTATTACAGATAAGATAGCTTATTCGAAGTAAAAACCATAAAGCTGACATTTTATAATTGAAACTCAAGCACAGAGAGTTTAAATTATTTTGCCAAAGGCACATAGAGAGTGAAAGAAGCAAAGCACTACTATGCTAATCAAAATAGAAAAACATAGTCATCAATAAATCCATCTCGTACTTTTTGCATCTCAGCTCAGATCTTTATATGTACATATATTTTTTATTTTTTTAACGTTTTATTTATTTTTGAGACAGAGAGAGACAGAGCATGAACGGGGGAGGGTCAGAGAGAGAGGGAGACACAGAATCTGAAACAGGCTCCAGGCTCTGAGCAGTCAGCACAGAGCCCGACGCGGGGCTCGAACCCACAGACTGTGAGATCATGACCCGAGCTGAAGTCGGACGCTCAACCGACGGAGCCACCCAGGTGCCCCATATATTTTTTAAATAAAATCATACTATTCATATTGGCTTGGAACTGTCTCTTCTCACTAAACAATGCATGATAGATATTATTTCAAATCAATAGTCAATATTTCCCATGTGAAATGGGGAATTTCCAAAACATGTCCCAAAACATGTCATGAATGATGCCACCAAAACCAAAACAGAAAGAAAAACAAAGACAAAAAGACCGCCTCTAAACAAGTAAGTTTAGGAAATGCTTTGTAAACCCAGTAAAGTGAAAATGTGTCTACTGAAGGGCATATCAGGACATTTAGTATGTCTACGCACATTGTAACTATCCAATGCGACATATAGATCGTTTCATTTCCCAAAATTAATTGATGAGAAAAAAAAAATTTTAACTATAGGAGAGCCACCTATCATAAATAGGAAAAGCAATATAATACAGTGATCTGATTTTTTTTTTGATCATTTAATAGTTTTTATTGCATTTCTTTCTTTCCATTATTAGGCATTCGATATTATCAAAAAGTATCAGAATATATTTAAAAAGTGAAATAATAGCCAAACAGCCTGATTTATTCTATGATATACATGCATAGCCATGTATGTTCTTGTTTATTGTTGAAGTATAATTAACATGCAAGAAAATCAACATATTGTATATCTGACAAGTTATTTATATCACTATCACTTTGAGGGTTATTTTTTTCTATTCTGGAGCTACATATAACTTGAATCATAAAATATTTTTCATCTGGCTTCATTCATTTAACGAAGTTTTGTTTTGTTTTTAAAAATTAACCCAAGATAATGTTTACTTTGATTCTTCTATGTTGTCGCATGAATCATTAGTTTATACTGTATATTACTGAGTAAGAAGACAATGTAAGAATATACCCAAATTTTCACATTCATTCTCCTGTCAACGGGCATTTGTGTTGTTTCCAGTTTTTAACTATTGTGAATAAGACTGCTATGAATATTAGTTTACACATCTTTTTGTGATAACATACATTTTCCACTCTTGGGTATATGCCTGTTAGTTGCAATTCATGGGTCATAGTATAACTACATGTTTAATTGTATAACAGTTTTCCAAAGTAGTTGTACCATTTTACACTCTCACCTGGGATAATGTGAGAAATATAGTTGTTCTACATCCTTGCCAGCACTAGCCATAGTCAGTCCTTTTCATTTCAGCCATTTTAGTAGATGTGAAGTCCTATCTCACTGTGTTTTTAATTTGTATTTCCTGAGACTAATGACGATTAGTAAACACAAAATGCCAAGCATTCTTCTGAGCAATTTGCCTGTGTTGTATACTCAAAATAACTATAATGTAGTTTATTGACAGGACTGATAATCAGAGAGAGCTCCTTCTCTCTGTAAGAGAGCTTCTGTAAGATTGTGTATCAGCTGCAATGCTTTCCACACTCCCCAAGTAAACTCTGGGCATTTTTCAAAGCAAAGTGCCATATTTATTATAGAATTTATGTATTTCTTAACCATTAAAGATATGTAAAGCTCAAATACTGGTTTTATTAGATTCCCATTTTTTTTTAATGTGTCACTGGACAAAGATTTTTTAATGTTGTGCCTATAACCCCAATTACCCATTATCTTTATGGATTTTATTATGTTATTTTGCATAAGCACACCATTTATATGAACACATATCTAATTATAACAGAAATGGCCATATATATTTTTGATGCTTCTAAAAGCTTATTTTCAATTTAAATTTTTTTTTAATTAGTGTTAATAAATTTTTTATTTTCCATCCAAGTTAGTTAGCATATAGTGCAACAATGATTTTAGGAGTAGATTCCTTAATGCCCCTTACCCATTTAGCCCATCCCCCCTCCCACAATCCTTCCAGCAACCCTCTGTTTGTCCTCTATATTTAAAAGCCTCTTATGTTTTGTCCTCCTCCCTGTTTTTATATATTTTTTTTGCTTCCCTTCCCTTATGTTCATCTGTTTTGTATCTTAAAGTCCTCATATGAATGAATTCATATGATATTTGTCTTTTCTCTAATTTTGCTTAGCATAATACGCCTGAGTTCCATCCATGTAGTTGCAAATGGCAAGATTTCATTCTTTTTGATTGCCGAGTAATACTCCATTGTATACATATACATCTTCTTTGTCCATTCATCCATCGATGGACATTTGGGCTCTTTCCATACTTTAGCTATTGTTCATAGTGCTGCTATAAACATTGGGGTGAATATGTCCCTTCAAAACAGCACACCTGTATCCCTTGGATAAATACCTAGTAGTGCAATTGCTGGGTCATAGGGTAGTTCTATTTTTAATTTTTTGAGGAACCTCCATACTGTTTTCCAAAGTGGCTGCACCAGCTTACATTCCCACCAACAATGCAAAAGAGATCCTCTTTCTCCGTATCCTCGCCGACATCTGTTGTTGCCTGAGTTGTTAATGTTAGCCACTCTGACAGGTGTGAGGTGGTATCTCATTATGGTTTTGATTTGTGTTTCCCTGATAAGTGATATTGAGCATCTTTTCATGTGTCTGTGAACCATCTGGATGTCTTCTTTCTTTCTTTCTTTCTTTCTTTCTTTCTTTCTTTCTTTCTTTCTTTCTTTCTTTCTTTAACGTTTATTTATTTTTGAGACAGAGATACAGCATGAACGGGGGAGGGGCAGAGAGAGAGAGGGAAACACAGAATTGGAAGCAGGCTCCAGGCTCTGAGCCATCAGCCCAGAGCCCGACGCGGGGCTCGAACCCACGGACCGAGAGATCGTGACCTGAGCCGAAGTCGGACGCTTAACCGACTGAGCCACCCAGGCGCCCCTGGATGTCTTCTTTAAAAAAGTGTCTATTCATGTCTTTTACCCATTTATTACCTGGATTATTTGTTTTTCGGGGTGTTGAGTTTGGTGATATGATTTTTAATTGTGCATTCCATTAGGGAGCACTATTTGAGCATATACCAACATGTATAATCACTTATAGATTATATACATATTCTACTGTACCAATAGATTGTGTATATTATATAAAAAAATAGAAAAAATGTGAATAAAATGAGTCAATGTATTTTAAAGGTCTTGCTAATATTAAAGCTGTTTTGAATGTTTTGCTAATATTACCTATTATTTCAAAGCACTTACGGTAAACTTCACCTTCATGGTAATTGATATAAATATATATTTCAAATAGATATTAATTTCATTTTTTAACATATTTCTTTTTTTTTTTTAATTTTTTTTTCAACGTTTTTTATTTATTTTTGGGACAGAGAGAGACAGAGCATGAACGGGGGAGGGGCAGAGAGAGAGGGAGACACAGAATCGGAAGCAGGCTCCAGGCTCCGAGTCATCGGCCCAGAGCCTGACGCGGGGCTCGAACTCACGGACCGTGAGATCGTGACCTGGCTGAAGTCGGACGCTTAACCGACTGCGCCACCCAGGCGCCCCCATTTTTTAACATATTTCTTGTGAGAGCCTGTTAGACTGTTACTGCTTATAATTCCTAATATGCCAGATAAAGAACTCATACAAGGAATTGAAAACTGCAACACAGCAATAACACAGAAACATCTCTATAGTGTAGCTCTCGCTCTTCCCTCAGGATCCGTCATTTGACTTAACATGTGACCTTCTGATTTATGGACCGAGTGAAGTTCCAGTATCAATGAGGACATGAAGATTAATAAAAATATAATTAACAATTATAACATTTTCTTTCTGTATCATGTAAGTCACCTTGAGAATTAAGGCCATATGAAGGATACCTTTAGTGAAGTGGGTTGAAAAGAGAAAGGAACAGAGGAAAAAGAGACATTCCAGGTAGACTGGTATTTCAAGTGACTTGAAGAAAAGGAGGATGAAGTCTTACCTAGAAAGTCACAAATATCAAGGTAGTTTATTTGCTTCTGTGTGTTTGGTCTTAAAATGGATACATCTTGAGTATGCTAAATATCAAATATATGCTGGTAGGAAAAGAACCAGTGGAGAGAGAGGAGAAAGAATACAAGAGAGGAGGAGGATGGATGAAGAAAAACTGAATGTAGGACCAGAGTCTGAGCTATTGCAACATACAAATGAGAGCTTTCTTTCCACACTTAGGAGAGCAGGAGTAATACATGGAAACACCCCATCTAGAAAGAAACAGTCTGTGCTTGCTCTGCCGCACATCTACTAAAACTGGAACAGAAGATTAGCACAGCCCCTGAGTAAGGATGACACTCAGATTCATGAAGTGTTTCATTAAGAAAGAAAGACAGAGAACGAGAGAGAAAGAAAAGAGAAGAAAAGATGTGGCCTGATTCATGCTGTGTCAGGCACCGGAAATGAAAGCAAAAATAGATGAGTGGACAACAAAAAACCAGGATGATAATACAGAATCAGCACCACAGAAGAGATGCTGACCTTAAGGTGAATATCACAGTTTCTTAGTGTAAAATGACTCTGGAATGATTAAGGAACTCAGTGAGGAGGAATCTGTAGTTAAAGCAGAACTATCTCATATATTGACAATGTATTACCAATTAGTTTTTAAATTTGCAAATATCTACTTGCTGTTTACAATGTTCCAAAAAAAAATGAGCTGGATGCTGAGGATCCAAAATAACAGAGAAATATGCTTTTGCTCCCACAGTTTACATTTTTCCTTTAATTATAGTTACTGTACATATGAATTATTTAAGAAACTACACACAGTTAACTACCTCATAGTGTGAGATATCATTCTCAGTTGAATCTTGTGTGTATGTCTTGAATGGAAAAGAAACAAAACAAAACAAAACAAGAACAGTGTTGAGTAGAAAGAAAAGCGAATGGTGTGGACCTTACTGATTTTTTTGTAGTCACTATTAGATGCCGTAAGTGGGCAAATTGCTCAGAATAGTTCCTAAAACTCTATCATCCCTTTGACATTGGAATATACCAATAGCTGTAAGGACACAAATACAGCTCCTTGTTTTTTGAATGTCCTTTCTGTTTCTCCAGTATATCATTATAAAAAGAAAACAGTGGGGTAACAGAAATAGAAATACATATAATCATGCTTCGTATATAAAAGAAACAGAGAATACATGAAGATAGCTAAGTTATTGACAGTATTATTAAAAGATGGTTTCAGAATTTTCCCTTCCTTTCAAGACTGAATTTTAAGGTTTAACATTTGTGGTTTGAGTACCAATCGATTTCATGGATACTGCAGTTCCAACTTCACATGCTATGTTGAAATGAAGGTTTGAGGCGTATTATGGTTTCAAACAAATACCAAGGAGATAACAATACTTCCTAGAGTCAACAGATCAATGTCAAATAAGGAGCACCAAGGAAAAAAAATAAGGAATCTGGGAAAGATAAAGACAGAAGAAGCAGGCAGAGGCTAGACTGCTACCAAACGAAGACTCCCCCTTTCCAACCTTAATAGTCTTCCCAACTGTAGGAAGACAGGGGTGTCTTGGGTCCTGAATCACATTAAATCTATCGTATTTTGCAAAACGATTCTCTATTTCAGGAAGCTCTTCAATGTAAAAGAAATATGAATTAAGCTATGAAACATTAGCATTTTTTAAATCACTAGGAACCTTTGCTAGAAATCATCACTGATTTTATATCAGAAGGAGGAAACATAATAAAGGATAATTTGTCTAATAGTAATACTTATAAAATACTAACTCTTGATTAGTATTGAGGAATACTTGGGGCAGGAGAGAAAAAAAGAACAAGTCATTACACATTCAGAGAAATTACTTTGATAAATTTATTTTTTTCTTCTTATGGTAATATTGGCAGCCATAATCATGTAAGCTCCGAAAATGAGAGCATTCAGTTCAGCAAAATTACCCTGATTAAAATGGATATGCAAGAAATGTGAAACTACATGTTGTAGGGAGCATCCCTGTTTGTGTATAGGAATTATGTAGCGGTTTATATAAACTGGACAATATATAACGTGTGTCTAAGAGGCTCACAGCTCTGCTGTTGAAGTGCTACTTTGCACAGAAGCTCAGCCCACAGTGCTGCGTCCTCTTAATGACCTACACTCTTCAGAATGCAGCTGCCAAGACAAATGAAAGCACAGGATTTGGATAAAAACCCACATTCGCTTTCCAGCTGTGCCTCCCTGACCCATCTGGAAAATAAGAAAACTGTCCTTTATAAAGCACTTTGCAGTCTGACGCTTCTCTGTCATTTCTATCTCACCATCAGGATATATCAGTGTATTTACAGATTGATGGATTACAATACCGGTAAGAAGTAAACTACAACCAGGGAGCCCAGAAATAATTAAGATCATGGAAAAGTTTGAAGCAAATGAGACTGGTTTCCTGAAATCACACATGAAAATAACTTCTGTTACTACCTGCAAGAGCTTCATACTTTTTTATGTGACCTCCTGTTGCTGATCTCTTTTCCTAGGAATGTGGGGAGCCTGGGTTTAGCAGTTCCAGGAGTTGAGTGTTGAGTGTGGGAATGGGGGAGGGGAAATAAACTTTTGGCTGAAGAACAAAGGGGGATTGATGCTCGGGTCCCAGTTGAGGGTGTGGGAAGAAAGCAAAGTCGAAACATTAGGTCTAAATGGAGGGTGGAGTCCAGAGACCAGACATCAGGAAAAGCCTCAGGAATGAACAAGTAAAGCAGTCAAGGCAGGTTTGGAAGGCAAAACACAAGACAGATTCTGGACATAATGGATCCATGGCACTGGAATTCTTTGTACTGTGCCATAGTAGATCCCATGGGTGGGTGGGAATCATGAAGCTAACCTGCTCTTACAGCTCTAAATACGTGATTGCCTCCTTAGATATGAAAGTCTTAGAAATACAGGGTAGGAATAAAACAAGTTTTACAGAAAATAGTACTATTAAAAGAAATCTAATTTTCAAGCAGAAAAAAAAAGAATTTCACCTTTAGATGCTAAAATTAAGTCTCTGAATTAGTCCATGTTTAATAAATCAAATGTTGTCTTGCTTTAAAAAAAATCCTTATAAAAAAAGTCATTTCTTCCATGTTTATGGACATCAAAATGTATTTATCATCTTGCTACATCCTAGGGAACCTTACGCCTCTTCTGCCAATGGAGATAATGCTTGTTATTGCTATGGCCTGCTCATAACATAATGGTTTTATTAATCAGGATAATAGGTTATACATCAATAACAAATTAACCCTGAAATATCAGTTTCTAACACAGCAAAAGTTTATTTCTTCCTCACATTACATGTCCACAATCAGTCAACAGAACAGCAGTTCCGTTTCATACAATCATGTAAGGAGAGGCTGACAAGATCCTCTCTCTGGAGCACAGTGGTGGTCATGATAGGAGACAAGACAGATTAGAGAAATTCAGAGGTTTTTCATTGCCTCAGCAATGAAGTTCACACATCACACCCATGCACATTCCATTGGCCAGAGAAATTTTACTGCTCTCACCTAACTGAAGGAGGTTGGAAACTTTAATTTTTCCTAAACAGAAATGGAAAGGAGAACTGGGTATTTGTGAGTACTAGTAATGCTTACTATGTTTGATATTTTAAAAACAATCATAAGATACTGGAAAAGCACCTTCTGGGAAAAGGGAAGGACATAAGAACAAACAAACCAACAAAAAACTGGGGACATGTACATAATTAAGAAAGAACAACCAAAGGATCTTAATAGTAATTTGAAATTAGGGTATTTCAAGCATTCCATAAGTGTACAGTTACTGAACATTAAGGTTTCCTTTAGATTAAAAAAAAAATAGTAATTGGGTCTAGGAAAAGTAGGATTTTTTTTTTTAACAAGATAGGAAGGGATTATGCTTTCTGGAAACTAGTGAGACCAGAGATAACATACAGAAGCTAACCTCTAGATGGAGCATACTAATGAGGTCTCAAAAGAGAATTAAGTCTATGCACATGTTCAGAACACCATTAAGAAGCTAAAAGAATGAGCCTCAATGATTCCTTGATGATTTGAAATAAATATTGTTGAGGAGGCAGGAATTTTGAAGGGCAAAAAGGCTAAGTTTTAGGTCAGAATAGGACTTCTTAAAGTTTAAAGAAGGGGTCCTTGATGGTCCTTCTCTTTCAAGTTACCAGAAAGAAGCAAAGGACCAGAAGAAACAAGAATAATTCTGATGAAAGGATAATAGGCTTGAGATTCAGAGAAAAAGAGAAGATAGAGAAGACCAGAAAGCTTAATCTGAAAAGAATTAACAGTACCATTGGGCCAATGGGAATCTTCTGAACTTGGATTCAGAGCTTAGTCTAGACTCTGAATTCAGACAGAGTAAACGACTCAGGAAGGGGACTCTTTGACCTAGGTCCATTTGCATTTTCATGTAGACCAGAAAACCTATGATCAGTATTACTTTTAAGAGCCTTTCAAGCTTTTAATAATCCCTATTATTTGGAATTTAAAAAAATCCTTTCTATTTCCTTGTATTTTTGCAGTTAAAGCCTTAACAATCCCAGTGTTTTGGAAAGTACAGCTGTGAGGATATTTAAAACCCAGGCTGACTTGCAAGCAATGGCAGCCAAGAATGAGAATAAACAATCAAGATGCTTTAGTCCCCTGGAAGCAAAGAGAAGACAAAGGGATCTAGGATATAGGTAGAAACTGATAGGAGACCTTGCCCTGCCTTAAAACAATTTATTCAATGTAGGTGACAAGAGCAAATATTGCTGGGATTTTCATTTCTTTGCATGAAATCATCCACTGCTCCTGCAAGCTACGGCAAGGTTATCAGGTAGAGAGCAGTTCACGAACTGGGTCTATTCCCATCATGAACACTAGTGTCCATCACAGATATTCTAAGCATATTTTTATTCCAGTATTCAAACCACTGATTAAAATGTTAATTGGCCCACAAAGTAACCTCTGTGGAATGCCATTTGTCGTGTCTCCCCAGGCTGACAGTGAACCATTGATAATATTTGTCAAAATGAGACACTTCAACCAGCTGTCTCTTCTCACAGCACATTCACGCACAGTTGTTGGTGAGGAATTAAGACTGTAGCAGCAGGGACATTAAAGATTAGGTTTGACAGTTCAGTAATAGGAATGCATAGTTTAGCTTTGTCCAAGTCAGAATGCCTTCCGATTTTAGAAAGAGGATGATTTCAGTTAATGAAATTTAATTTGAAAAGAGCTAAGGATAAAGAAAGGTGGAAGGCATTTTAAATGACAAGACAGGAGAGCATTCTTGATTGTTGGTCATTGCTCTTCAAAAAGCACATAAAAGAAATAGAGTGTTCAATATTTAACAAAGAATTAGATGGCAGAGAAAATAATGTTATAAATTAAAAAGTCAGGTCAGCTTTTTGCCAGTGTTCAGAAGAGTATCTTGCAGGACACAATGGCTTCACTACATTAACTGTATTCCCAGAAAAAGGAATGTTAAGAAGGCAGATACTTTGTTTTACAATCACAGTGAAATCATGCTTCAAATGACTGTTGAGATATTCTACAATAGCATGTTTTGTTTTTCCAGCTTCCTAGAAATATGGTCCTATGATTGGAACAGATGTGCTGTTCAGCTTTCTCCTTGACCTTTCCAGAAGTCCCGTAATTCAGATCAGGTAGTGAACAGCTGTTAAAATAAATCTGTCCTTGAGCTTGTGGGAGGAAGATGAGACCTCAGACACTATAGCTTCTGACTTCATTCCTGGCATCATGGTTTAGGTCAGAGATTATAAACTCAATAACCCAGAGAATATGTCAAACACTCTGATAATGTTGAGAAAAGCCCATCAAACACCCTTCTTCCCGGAGCGGGTGATAGAGATGGGAGCAGCACTGTAGTTAAATGGTGCAGTGAGCACATTATTATCTGGTGCTGGCAGATTTTGTGTTTTGGGATTGATATGCACCTTTTCAGCCCCAAGTGGGACTTCTGTACAGCTCTCATTATTTTATGATGTTTTGGGGTGATCTGTGCAACCCTAATATAATGAAGAAAGAAATTCTAAGTGAAGAGAGACAAGCTCCTGGCCTTTGAGGCAAAGGCCGTTTGAGGCACAGAGCCTGTGGTGATGGCCAGCAGCTGTACCGCAGGATGGAGCCCCAGGCTGTGCCCCAACCAGGACACTTCCATCCTGAACCACATTCCAACACAAAACTGACGCTGACCTGACCAGACAGCCACTGGCTCCCTCAGTCTGGTAGCGCATCCTTGTTAGAGGGTGAGGTGTCTTTAGACGAGGGTGCATCCACCCCATGAAGTGTATTTGGTAATGCCCTGAGCAGTATAAACAGTTGGTGGAATTTATCTCATTATTTTTCATCTCATTATTTTAAATTTATATTTTATATGCATTTTAAAGTATAAATACACGAGAATACTAGATTGCATATAAAATATTAAACAAGTGCACATATATGGAGATATATGCCTGCTCAGTCTGCTGTAACAACGAACATTTATTTCCCACAGTTCTGGAGCAGGAAAACCCAAGGTCAAGATACTGGCACATGTGATGTCTAGTAAGGGCTGGCCTCTTAGCCATCTTTTTGTTACATCTTCACAAGCTAAAAGGGGCAAGCCAGCTTTCTTTGGTTTCTTTTACAAGGCACTAATCCCACTCCTGAGGACTCTGTCCTACTGACCTAATCACCTCCCAAAGGCCCTACACCTCCTAATACTATCAACTTGGAGGTTAGGACTTCAACATATGCATGGGGGATGGTGGGAAGGGATGACAAACATTCAGACATAGCACACATATAATATTTTTTTATTAGTAGGGGCACATATAATAAAAAAATGTAGACGACCACTATTCTAGATTATACCCCTCCCCCAGCCACATGTTCAAAAGAAGAAAACAAAGATTGGGAAGGCATTACTGTCACAGTTAACTCTATAAAAGCATTCAGATCAAACCCTTTGATTTAAGACAGTGATCAGACTAATGTCATCACTGGACAGAAGGAAGAAAAAAGGAGGGAGGGGAGAAATAAGAAATGAAAGTCTCTCAGGTGACATCTTTCTTTGATAGTAAATCTTTAAATAAAAGACCCAGACCAGACAGCTCACATTCTTCATCGTCACCTCCATGGCATACCCTGCTTACTTGGGTGTGGACCACATTACTCTCCAGTGAATCATCTGTTAAAGCCAAGGAATAGGATCTAGAGCAAAGGGTAGCATATGGGGAAGGGTGTGTCTAGTGAGTAGAGGATACGGGGTACAGAGAATCAGGAAAATGCAACTGCAGAGTGTGGTCATCAAGTATGTTGCTAGCAAGATGTCAGGGAGCAAAGGACAAGGACACTGACCTTATAACGGAAAACACAACATCAAGTTCAAGATCATAGGTTGTAAGCAGGTGGCCCTTAGACAAGTCTAGCTTACAGACATGATTTGTTGGGCCATAAGTCATTTATAAAATTTTGAAGTTGTAGATATTTATGGGAGATTTCACACCAAAGAAGGTCCACATTTCTAACTTCTCCTGATAAATGAGAGATCTAACAGCACTGGGTCAGTATTCCTAAATACCCCACCAGCAGCTGGAATTGAACTGTGTTCCACTGGAGAGAGAATAAAGCCTCTCACTTTTATATTACCGCCACTAGGACTGTTTCACACATCTACATTGTTTCCACTGTTATGGGTTCAGAGATGTAAGAATGACTTTTGGGAGAAGTCAAGGAGGCAAACAAAAATCCCTGAATAGTAGACCCATGTCATGCTTCCACCCCTTCCCCATTGCCTACCCTGTTCTAGGAATCAGTGATGAGGAGGAATCTAAAGCAAACAGAACAGATGAGGTATATGCTCCTAACAAATTTATATTCTAGTTGAGAAAAATGGACAACAAATTAGTAAATACAGTTCTCAGTGATACCGTCTAAAATATTTTGAATGCTATCATGGGCCAATGGCCGTTCTTTCTCTCATGTGGTATTCTTTTACACATATTAATTCCCATAGAAACCCATGATGAGGAAATAATTACATCGCATTTTTCAAATAGGAAATTGAGTCATGGAAATAAGCAACTCATATAAAGTCCCACAGCTAGTAAGTGAAGAAGTAATAATGGGCTCCAGCAGTCTGACTTCAGAGGCAAGGCATTTAACTCTTGTGCCACACCATTAAGTACTAAGGAGAGTGTTAAAATAGGCTGACGTGACAGGGCACCTACTTTAGATTTGGAAGTCAAGAAAAGAACTTTCTGGAAGTGACATTGAAGCTGAGATCTGAAGAATACAACCATGCAAAAACTAGAAGGAACAACTCATGTGAAGGACTAAATTTGTAAAGAACTTGTTCATAAAAGCCCCATATGAGTGGAGCAGTGTGGCTGTTAGCTTGACAGGAGAGTGAAAAGGACAGAGGAAAAGAACTGGAGAGGTGAGATTGAAGACAAAAGCCCAGGCCATACTCCAGGATGTGGAGTTTCCATTTTATGACAGCTGGGAGCCAGTAGAGGATTAGAGATTGAGAGGGGATATAATCCAATGTGAATTGCAAAAACATGGTAATGCTCACATTTACCAGGGCTCTTTATAAAATGACCTTAATGTAAGTTTTTACCTTCCTCTCCTGTTTTTTCTTCATACAGTCTGTGCTCTAACTGAAATTCTAGGAGCTAGTGCTGTGCTAGAAAATCAACTCCGTGGAAACAAAGCCCTGATCTGTAGCATTTGCTGGTTTCTGTGGTATAAATACTTCCACCCTAGCTGATCTTATGCTATCAACAGTCTAACAATCAACTTGTAAAGTTCCTGAATATTTAAGAATCAGCTCTTGAGAGCCAGTTCCATACCTATACCCCAAATATTTTAACCTTCTGAATTCACAAGGCCTTTACGGCGTATGACTTTTCTATATTCTGTTCTCCCTGCCTGTAAAATTTAACCATTGCAGGGCTGTGGTTAAGAGCAAAACCTCTGGCTTCAGATGGACTTGGATTCAAATATCAGCTTTGTAAACCAACCACATGATCTTAGAAAAAGTTGTTAATTTCTTTAAACCTCTGTTATTCCATGTATAACATGGGAGTTATAGCAGTCCTTACTTTAGGATATTGTTACTGGAATCAAATGAAATAATATAACAAAAAGCACTTAGCAGAGTACCAGAAACGTTATGTACTTCTTAAGCAACTTTATTTATTCGCCCATTGATCCACCATGGGTGCTAGCTAGGAGCTGAGAAAAGCTAGGAAGTTGGTAAAGTTTGCCATTTAATAGCCTATCTTTTGAGTTAGGTCTCCTGCTGAGTTTACCACCCCCCCCCCCCACCCCCCAAGATGCTTTCCAGGATACACATAAGAATCTTTTTCTCTCACGGGCTAAAGAAAGTTCTTAATGATATATGATGTATCTTACATATGATATGAGAACACACAGTGGCTTCAAGTATCAGTATCTATTTTGTAATAGAGTTTCTTGATAACAGGAAAGACTTCAATACTCTGATGGCAGAAATTTCTTGTCATAGTATTTTTTTTGATATTGGAGATTTTTGTAAATTTTTCTACACAGGCAACAACTTGAAGTAGATAACTAAGTCTTAGGCTCCACCTGTCAGATTTTATTCACAGGAATCCTGTGGATATACTCACTTTCGCGTTTAGTCGTATCAACACTAAGAACAGCTTTATTCATTGACTATTAAAGATGCAGGTTCTAATGACAGTTCCATTTTACCTTTGTGACCTTAAGTCTCAAACTCTCTGAGATATACCCCATTAGAATGAATTCAGACTCTATACCTGCTCTAAAATTCAATGATTCTACACATTTAACTATTTACAAATTCCAAAAGCATCTCCAAAGCTAACAGAAAAAAATACATTCGACACCATTCTTATGAGATTAACCTAAATAAACTTAGACCTCTATAGCTAATGAAAGCAGAGTAGTGAGTCAACTGTATGAATGATTTCAAAACAAAAAAAAAAGCAAAACAAGAACTTATAGTTCTGAAGTTTTCAGAATACACAATTTATAGTCTTATTCAGAAGTCACTAGAACTGTGATTTATATTTAAGAAACCATCAAAGCTGCATTTTCCTTTAAATTCAGGTTTTTCAGATACCCCATATAAAAATCCTACTTAGAGGAATGTTCTAGGGCAATACGAAGTTAAATATGTGTAAAAACAACCTGGGGGAAATTGTTAGTTTCCTAGTCAAATTTAAAAAGGTATTTTTATGTCACTAGAAACACAAAACTCATCCATCAGATTAGATGACTCTATTCTATCATTTCTTTAAATGGATTATGCCCTGGGGCACCTGGGTGGCTCAGTCGGTTAAGTGTCCGACTTCAGCTCAGGGCATGATCTCACGGTCCGTGAGTTCGAGCCCCACGTCAGGCTCTGTGCTGGCAGCTCAGAGCCTGGAGCCTGCTTCAGATTCTGTGTCTCCCTCTCTCTCTGGCCCTCCCCTGTTCATGCTCTGTCTCTCTCTGTCTCAAAAATAAATAAACATTAAAAAAAAATTAAATGTATTATGCCCTAATCAGTATATTTATAGTCCTATACCTTTGAAAGTTACCAACCCTGAAATATGTATCCAATGCACTCCAATATTTTTTAGCTCAGAGATTGAGATCACTATGTTCTATATTAATCTGAGATGATGCCAATATATTTAAGGCAATTATTTATTATTTCCTGAATGAAAGAAAGGCAACATGCAGACTATAATGTACCCTGAACAGTGTAACCAATGAGGCCACTATTTGTATGGCTGAAGTGGTTGTGTATCCCTCTTCAGCATCATGAGGGCAGAACCCCAGAGAGATGCTGGGTTACTATTAAATATTTTATATCAGCTAGTGAATAGTCACCACAAATAAAATCAAAGAAAAGTCTGTCTCTAATACATATTTCAGGTAACAGTAAATAATAAGCTACCAACAACACTTGGTATCTCCAATTCCTAACTGAGAGATAAATTATAAAATATATTTTCTGGCATGTTTTACAGCTCTGATGACAGCAAATTTGAATCATGAAATGAGCAATTTAAATTATCAATTACATTTTTCTTGATTGGACTTTGCACATCTATAGTCAGTTTGGGAGTAAGTTATCAAAATTAGAAGGGTGAAGGAAGCCAATCAGAAAAGGCTACATGACGGGGTACCTGGATGGCTCAGTCGGTTAAGCGTCCAACTTGGGCTCAGGTCATGATCTCATGGTTTGTGGGTTCAAGTCCCACATCAGGCTCTGTGCTGACAGCTCAGAGCCTAGAGCCTGCTTCGGATTCTGTGTGCGTCTCCCTTTCTCTGCCCCTCCCCCACTCATGTTCTCAATCTCTCTCTCTCTCTCTCTCTCTCTCTCTCTTGCTCTGTTTCTCAAGAATGAGTAAATGTTAAAAAATTTTTCTTAAAATAAAAGAAAAGGCTACATGTTGTAAGATTCCCACTACATGACATTCTAGAAAAGGGAAAACTATGGAGACCATAAAAAGATCAGTAGTTGCCAGGAATTAGGAATGAGGGAGGGATGAATAGTCAAAACACAGAGGATTTTTAGGGCAATGAAAATATTCTGTATGATACTATACATGTCACTATACGTTTGTCCAAACCCACAGAATGTGCAGCACTGAGAGGGAATACTACATAAATTATGAACTTTGTGTGATTATTATATACAATGTCAATTCCTGGTAAGGAATGTGCATGATGGGGGAGGCTATGCATCCGTAGGAATAGGGGTTACAGGGTAAATCTCTGTTATTTATACCCTCCTAATTCTGATGTTCACCTAAGATCTACAAAAATAGTCTTTTTTTTTTTATTTAAAGGGGATGTTTAAAAAGTCAAGAATTTAACATCTTTCATGTTGAAAAATATGTGCCCCTAAAACAGGGACAAATTATTTAATAAACAACTCAATCATCGTCTTTCCTTTGCATTATTTCCTTGGGCCTCTAAATTCTAGAAAGCAAAGGTTATCTTTTAGATTCTCTGAAACTTCCTATATCTCCTAGGATAGCATCTTCACATTCTGAACTGATTATGATATGATGATCTTAGAGACAGTTCATTCATAAATTAAGCACTCATCCTATCTTAAATGTGCAATAATTAGTCACTGACTCCTTTGTATAAATAGAAATGCATGAGTGCGTCTGTAACATATTCCTGCCTGGTTTCTGGAAAAGGAAGATCTTACTTAAAAAAAAGATGGTCTTTTTCACAGTGATACTTTGATGCTCCATTGATCAACTGTGGGAGTTAACAGATTCATGTTGCTGGACAAAACTCTGCTAAATATGGCTGGTTACTTTTCTGTACAGAGAAGCTCACCAGAGGCCATTATAAGCTGCCTTTATATATCCAAGCACTTTTCCACAAGAGGCTGAGAAAAACTCACCCATCCCATAGAAATGCTCAACTTGGCCCTGGAGTGGCACTGAACCCCAGTAGGATTTAACACTGAGACCATAATATCTACCACAAGACTTTGAAGAAGCCCCAGCTGTGCCTGTTGCCATGAGTGAACCGGAAAGCCCACATTACTGAGGGCTTCCGGTGGTTTGACATTCTCTCCTCAGGCTTTACTGGAGAGGTGGCCACAGTGTGACTCAGCCGTGAGCTGTGGCCGGGCCTTCCTCAGTCCTAGGGGAAGAATCAAGGGGAGAGAACTGAATGTTTGCTAATACAACTGCCATCTGCCACCGTTAAGTCTGATGGTGACAGAGTGCGCGTTAATGCCAGATAGACAGAGAACACTCACCATCTGTTCATTGCCCTGAAATAAAATTAACTAGGTCATCTGGATTTGGAAGCCTATCTGGAATTGTTGACATCTATTCCCAACCTTAAGGATGGAAATTTTCTCCCTTCCTAAATCATTCAAATTACCCAGAGAAATATTTTCACTCTGATCCTTCTAGTGGAGAAAGTACAGTTAACAGATAACACATTAATGACAATTTACGTGTTAACAATGAATAAAGGATTCTGTAGCCCCTACCTTAGTATATTTATAAGCAATAATATCACAATTTGCCATCCAACTGAAACCTTCTAGAGTGAATAATGTCTAACAAATTTAATTTCAAGAAACATGCACAAAATCCATGTGGACTTCAGTCTTTGTTGATCAGCTAATGAGATGCAAATGTCTTGATTTCCAGGCACTCAAACTAGAAAGGGCAAATAAAGAATTGTAAGATATTTTACTCCTGGTACTTATTTAAAACATGTTTGCATCACAGCAAATGAATCTAGGATATGACTGAAGGGGTGGTGAAATAAACATATATACATGTGTATGTGTGTATGTATTTCCCCCAAGGAAGGGGCAAGAAAAAGCTTTAATTCAATTTCTATACAGGAAAGCTCATCTCTCTCTCCCTACTCACAATCTCTCACCTTCCAGTCACTTCTTCTTATCAGTCTGTTCTTATTTATTTTAGGCTAGCATTGGTCAGGGCTAGTATTGGTTTAGTAGTGAATCTCAGCTGGACCCATGACACAGGAGAGAAGAAAAGAAAACAGAATGATTGTTTTCAGTTATTTAGATCAGTCCTGCCCTGAAATATGGTTCTCTGAAAGGAAACTCTTTAAAAAATTCTACTTCCAAGAGCCAATTTACATCAACTTAGAGGAAAAGTTACTGTTTTGAAGAGTTTATGGACATCAATAACAGGAAATAACACAGTTCATTTAGACAACCTGTAATGTACTGACTTGAAATAAATCCCCTGCAGCTATCCTTAGGTCTCAAGAGATTGAGTTTTTAAAATGACTTTGTGTGAGTTAGATTATTCACTAAGTTTGGTATTAGCAAAGTCCATGAGCAGAAATTTCTCTAGCCTCTTATTTATGCCTTAAGTTTTAAAGAATTTAAACAGAATATATTTCCAAACAATTACTAAGGGTATAATGAGTGATCCCCATATATTCAGGCTTAAGTTTAGAGCTCTGAAAAGGGCAAAGAAAATATACAATGTTATGTCTTACGGTCATATAGGTTAGATAAAGCAGATAACAGACTATTCATAAAAATATGATAAAAATAACAACTTGTATGAAACATGCCAAAGAAAAAGCACCTTGACCTTTCAATCTAAAGTAGTTCCCATGGGGTCACTTTGGTGGCTCAGTCAGTTAAATGTCTGACATCAGCTCAGGTTATGATCTCAAAGTTCAGGAGTTTGAGTCCCATGTCAGGCTCTGTGCTGACAGCTCGGAGCCTGGAGCCTGGAGCCTGCTTTGGGTTCTGTGTCTCCTTCTCTCTCTACCCTTCCACCACATTCACTCATTCTCTTTCTGTCTCTTTTTCAAAAATAAACATTAAAAAAAATTTTAATAAATAAAAAAATAAAGTAGACCCTATTATTCTCTCACATAATGCCTTATACTTTTCCTTTATAGCTTCAGTCACTGTTCAAATAGTATTTATTTATAGGTTCCTTTAATATCTGCGCCTCCACCCCACCCCCATACCTATGAGCTGCATGAGGACAGGGACTACATATAATTATATCCATTGCTTTATCTGCAGTGCCTAAAATACTGTGAAACATAGTAGGTGGTCACTAAATATTTGTTGCTTTTTGAAATACACTGTATTCACAGTCTAGTGGAAAATACTGAAAAATAAATGATCATAGTTACATTTTCCTTCACTAATTTATTCAAAAGTGTTTACTGAGCATCAACAATGTCAACACTATCCTTAGAGGTGTGGATAGATAAGTGAGTAAAAATCACATGATTATTGACCACAGGGAGCTCACGGTGCAAAAGATCACTATTAGATAATTAAACTTTAAAAATACATAATTGCAGGTAAATACATAATTACAAAGTGTAAGGTCATTATGAAGTAAAATTAGTAACAGATTTTATTTATTCTTAGGGGTTAGGGAATAAAGAAGGAATGCAGGCATGTAAAGAAGTAGGATAATTATGCTTTTAGAAATAAGAGAGGTCACTGAGGCCAGCTGGGAAGAAACAAAGTTTATTTCGTTGGAGTTTCATGCAAGAGGAGAGCTAGTGCCGGGTATTATATTCTCCTATCCTTTAAGGCGTAATTATATGTACAGAGGCATCTGATAGCACTTAACACTTAATAATGTAAACTGAATTGGAATGATGTACTTCTCAAGATATTCTATTTTCAAATAACTTGGGCATTAAGTCTTCAAATTTTGTCATTTTGTCTTTATTTGTTGCTTTTCAAATTAAATATATACACATTGTGCCATCTTTATTTTTGCAACTATTCAATATATCACTAAGTAGTTTAAGAAGCATCAAGAATCAAAATTTCTGGGGCGCCTGGGTGGCTCAGTCGGTTGAGGCTCCGACTTCGACTCAGGTCACGATCTCACGGTCCGTGAGTTCGAGCCCCGCGTCGGGCTCTGGACTGATGGCTCGGAGCCTGGAGCCTGCTTCCGATTCTGTGTCTCCCTCTCTCTCTGCCCCTCCCCCGTTCATGCTCTGTCTCTCTCTGTCTCAAGGATAAATAAACGTTAAAAAAAATTAAAAAAAAAAAAGAATCAAAATTTCTTTTTTCAAGAAATTAACTTCACACCTTTTTTTAATTTTGAATTTTTTTAAATTTAATTTTGATAGAGAGAGAGACAGAGCATAAGCAGGGGAGAGGCAGAGAGAGAGAGAGAGAGACAGAATCCCAAGCAGGCTCTGAGCTGTCAGCGCAGAGCTGGACGCAGGGCTCGAACTCGTGGACCACGAGATCATAACCTGAGCTGAAGTCGGCTGCTTCACCAACTGAGCCACCCAGGCGTCCCAACTTCACATCTCTTAATAAAATGCCAAATGATAACAAAATAGAATGGGAGGAAATAGTTACATGAACCAATTTTTTTTTCCCCAAATGAACTATTTTTATGTTTTCCAGAAGAGGAACACCACTCTTTAAAAGAATTATCATGTAGATATGGCTGATGGCGGAGACATTATTTCATAAAGGATTTTTGTTACAAATACATTAAATAGTTGGGGGAGTGGGTTAATTTGGAAAAATATTTCCATATAAGAGCTACTAATTTATAGAGTTGCTATTATAATTTTAAAAGGCAGCATGCCCTAAATTACCAATACAGAAAAAAAAAAAACAAAAAAAACTGGTATGTTTATTTTGAAGCCAGGCCTACACCCTGTCAAAGCCAAAATAATTGGGCAATGATCATGAACTCAGTTTCAAAGCTGAGACACTGAGTGCTTGGGTTGTGTCAGTTATTATTTCCTGAATAAGACTTTATGCCGGATCCAGAATTCACTCCGTCTGACTCTCAGCCAAGAAAGGAAGTAGCGTGGGTGACCAAGTTTAACACTCGCTCTGGGGATTTCTCTCTAGCCAAAGCTAAAAGGAGACTATAATTGGGTAGCCAGGCCTGTCCTTCGCACATTCTGTATTTAGATGGCTTACCTAAGCCCATTAGACAGCAAAATTACTCTGCCCTATGCCCCTACAGACATCTGAGAAAAAAAACAAAACAAAACAAAACACTGGGGCCTGGGTGTTGGTAGTGGAGCCAAGGTGAAGGGTCATGAGGAGGGGGAGACAGCAAGGAAGGAAGGGGGCTCTATCCATGTCTGTGGGCTTGGGAGTCGAACAGACTAGAGTTACAACTCTAGTTCTACCGCCTACTAGTTGGTTGCCTTTAGTTAAATTATATCCCTAATCTGAACCTCAGATCCTTTAGCTGTAGAATGTGTATAGAGTAGTACCTGCTTCACAGAATGGTCTTCAGTCGTTGGCAGATAAGAAACACTCAATAGGGGCGCCTGGGTGGCGCAGTCGGTTAAGCGTCCGGCTTCAGCCAGGTCACGATCTCGCGGTCTGTGGGTTCGAGCCCCGCGTCAGGTTCTGGGCCGATGGCTCGGAGCCTGGAGCCTGTTTCCGATTCTGTGTCTCCCTCTCTCTCTGCCCCTCCCCCGTTCATGCTCTGTCTCTCTCTGTCCCAAAAATAAATAAAAAATGTTGAAAAAAAAAAAATTTAAAGAAACACTCAATAAACCTTAGTTTTTGTTGCTGGCGTTATTATGAATTTTGTTATGCCATCCATGGAGAGGAAACAGGGATAAAATGGTGCATTTTCTACGAGGCTTTAAAGATGTCCTGTTTCTTTCTGCCATCTCTAAACCACCTCACTTCACCTCATTTAACCTTCCTTAATTTGGATTTTTCAGGTTAAGAAGCAAAGGAGCTATTAGGCACAGAAAAGGTTGAGTAACTTGCCCTAGGACTAATCTTCCCAACAGGCACTCCCAAAGAAGTATTTCCAATCAGATAGTTGCCAGGCATGCCCAGAACATTTTTTAAAAGCAATTTGAGTAGGTCACTTGGGGGAGGCAAATTAAAAGAACCTTTCTAACGAAGTCAAACCTTGTTCTCTAACTAATTTTAATACATCTTTCTAAAGTGCTCTTGAAATCTCCAACAAGGTAAACAAAGCAAAAATAAGTATACCTAAAATGTCTCATACCAAATGTAAACAAACAAACAAACAAGTACAAAAGAGAGAGAGAGAAAAGAAAATACAAGGTCTTCACAGTACAACTTGAAAACTGATTGTAGCACTACATAGGAAATAAAAATAAACTGGATACACAATTTCCTTCAAAATAGAATTTGGGATATTGGATATGAAGTCATATGCTGCTAAGAAATGGGGGAGTTTTATTATTTCCTATGAAAGTGACAAGACACATGAAGATATTTGGTTTTGGTATCAGTATAAGCTTCCAGGGAAGTTTTCTAAAAAGATATTTTAAAGCTAAAAGCCATATTTACTTTTTGAAAAAAAAAATGCAGTTTCTCTGGCAAGTAAGAGTAAAAATAATGTTCCTCCAAAATACCCAAGAAAGAAGGAAAATAACTTTTAACAGAAATGAAATTCACAATGAGGAGGGATGGGGCAAGAGTTTAAATCTTCAAGTCATTTTGAATTTGTCAGACAAAGGAGGAGTTTAAATCTTCAAATCATTTAAAATTTTTCAGACAAAGGAGGAAAAAACAAAGTGAACTTGTTAACATCAACTTTCCTGATTTTCTTATAACATTTTGAAAAGGCTTGTTTCATAAAGAATGTCTACTATTCCTCACTAAGGGTTTGTCCTGAGAGATTCCTTTTGGGATTCAGAGAGCTATCCATGCTAATATCCCTTACATGGTCTCAGGTATTGACAAAAGGAGACTAGATGCCTTCTATAATCCTGTTTTACTTGGAATTTTTATCCGATAGCCTTCCCTTCTCCAGGATACTATGTCCGAATGTGGCAGGAACAAACACTATCCTTAAGTTACTCTTGGATTTCATGTTTATATGAATTTACTCAACTAGTCTTATTGAGCAACTACTATGTTCCAGGTGCTGTACAGAGTAAGTAGATGATGCTTGTAACTATAGAGATAGTAAGAAAACAGTATACATATTATGATGTATTTTGACTATAGTACTAGCAGGACTAACTAGCTAATGGATTTTATAAGGTGACTAAGGAAAAAGAAAGTCATCGAGGATATCTCCTAGGCATTTTGCATAAGGGTTAGATGATGGTCTCATGATATCAGCTGGAGAATACCAGAGAGGAGTGGGTTTGGAAATTAAAAGTTCTGTTTTGACCTGGCTAAATTTAGCCTGTGATGTTTATTGAATAGGCAGCCAGAGAGATGACTAAGGAGCTCATAGGAAGGCAAGGGTTAGAAAAATGAACTTGGGAGTATTTACCTATAGAGAACATTAAAAACTATATGATGGCAGGTAGAGAATATAGAGGGGGAAGAGATGAGGATCCAGAACCGAGCACTGAGACATTCCACCTTAAGAGAAAGACGAGGTAGCAAGGGACAATAAGAACAAGAAGGTCATGAAATAAGAAGATAACCAAGAAAGCAGTGGCCTAGAAATCACTTGAACAAAGCATATGAAGAAGGTTAACTGTGTCCAACTGTATAAGGTAGACTAGTTAAGAGGCACCGCTGGGTGCCACCAGATTTAGCAGAATGGAAATTGTTAGAGAGCTTGAGGAAAGTGCATGCACCAGTAAAATGGTGCATACTTCTTCATTAAAATGCTTCATTATAGTCATCATATAGATTAGATCATGAGTGTAGAATGCAGAACATAAGTGTTGTTCATCTCTGTATTCCTAGTGCTTAGGACAATATCTTGACACATAATAGATCCTCAATAAATACTTGCTGAATGTTGACTATGGATTTTATCAGTGCTTTATTTTGTGTTTGCCACAGATAGTGTAACTCTAAAAAGCAGAAATGACACTGATGCATTTATCTTTGAACTACGTCTTACACATTCCAAAATATTTACATCTTCAGTTAGATTCTTAGTAAAAAATCTGTAATGGGAATGAAGAAATATGCTGATTGTAATTGTGACTAGAGAAAGATTCAGTGTCTCTATGAAGAACAGGCAGGTGCGCAGACTGACAGGAGACTGTGGAGGTTTCAACAAATGATCACAAATTCTCTCACATTCCTCTCTCAAGAGATGGAGTCTAATTTCCTTTGAATTTGGGTTGACCTTATTTATTTGCTTCCAACAAATATTTGCTGAGGAAGTATTACTGTTAGACTTCCAAAATAAGGTCATCATAGAAGGTAATACAGATGCTGTATGGATCTCTCTCTCAGGACTCAAACCCCAGAGCACTGACTCATGGCTACCCTACAACTGCCATGATGGAGAGACTTCATGGTGAGCACCTAAAGATAGAGAGAAAGATAAAGATGCACAAGAATTCCAACTGTTCCCAGCTCAAGTGCTAGACATTCAAGAGAAGAAGCCCTCAAAATGAGTCCAGCCCATGTTACCATCTGACCACACTGTATGGGAATCCCTGAGAACCACCAGCCTGAGCCTAGTCAACCCCTAAAACTAAGAGTGATGGTAATAACTGTTGTTTAATGCCATTAAGATTAGGTTGCTTTGTTACATGGCAATGAAAGGTGGAAGAGACCACAGGAAAAAAAATAGGTTCTACGAGGAAAGAAATAGGTTCAAATAGGAAAACAACCAAAGATTCTTTCTGATTGGCCTAAAAATTGATCACGTCAAGATAAGATTAGAAGAGCTGCTTGAACTCTCAACAATAGCCAAATTATGGAAAGAGCCTAAATGTCCATCAACTGATGAATGGATAAAGAAATTGTGGTTTATATACACAATGGAGTACTACATGGCAATGAGAAAGAATGAAATATGGCCCTTTGTAGCAACGTGGATGGAACTGGAGAGTGTTATGCTAAGTGAAGTAAGCCATACGGAGAAAGACAGATACCATATGGTTTCACTCTTATGTGGATCCTGAGAAACTTAACAGAAACCCATGGGGGAGGGGAAGGAAAATAAAAAGAGGTTAGAGTGGGAGAGAACCAAAGCATAAGAGACTCTTAAAAACTGAGAACAAACTGAGGGTTGATGGGGGGTGGGAGGGAGGGGAGGGTGGGTGATGGGTATTGAGGAGGGCACCTTTTGGGATGAGCACTTGGGTGTTGTATGGAAACCAATTTGACAATAAATTTCATATATTGAAAAAAAAAAAAAAGAAGAGCTGCTTGAATAACTCTTATTATTTTTGATTGAGAAAACAAATTTCTAACTTGACCAGAAGATCCTATAATATTTTGGTATTATAATGATCTCACAGGCCATTTCCAGGTTTGAAAACTGTCATGAATAAGTAAGAAAAAGAAAAGAAAAGAAAAGAAAAGAAAAGAAAAGAAAAGAAAAGAAAAGAAAAGAAAGAAGGGGGAGGGAGAGAGAAAGAAAGAAAGAAAGAAGAAAGAAGAAAGAAAAGAAAGAAAGAGGGAAAAAGAAAGAAAGAAAGAAAGAAAGAAAGAAAGAAAGAAAGAAAGAAAGAAAAGGAAAGAAAGAAAAGGAAGGAAGGAAGGAAGGAAGGAAGGAAGGAAAGAAAGAAAGAAAGAAAGAAAGAAAGAAAGAAAGAAAGAAAGAAAGAAAGAAAGAAAGAAAGAAAGAAAGAGGGAGGGAAAGAAAGAAAAGAAAGGAAGGAAGAAATTATTTCTTTAGTTTGAAGTCAATTCATGGGTATATAGATGGGACTAAAAGGATCCTCTGGTCTGAGATGTTAGTCATGCATCTCTGACTAGAATAGTTCTTTGATCTCATGTTACTACAGTGATGGCAAACAAGTAACGCAAAAGGTATTTGTCAATCCAGGGAAAGGACAGTATAGAAGTGCGGTTTCTCTGGCCTCCCTCTCCCCTCCTGGTAGTACACTTTAAGTTCACTAGTGTAAGCAGCCTTCACATAGCAAGCACGTGCTAGGCCACGGATCCCAGAATTGTGAGTTTACTGCTTCTCATCCCCCTCAAATCTGGGGGACAGTTAGTGGGAGAAATGTTAATATTTGAGCCTCTTCATCATTATCATAATCAAGTTTCACTTAAGCTATGTCACCTGGAACCAAGAATGGATTCCAGATTTATGATTTCTTGTTTTGCCACAGTTACATAACCCCATTGCGTAACACTTACAAAACACCTTTTAATATTCTACTTCTGAGCTTGTACTTCCCTCCTCATTGTACCACTGGGCTAATGAGATAAATGCTTCAGTGAAGTCACCCTGTCCACAACCTATCACATTTTAATCTAATAGTTGCCATGTTCATACTAGATAAGGCTCCTACTTTTATCTACTGGAAAGTAATTCTACTCCCTTTTTACAAGCCAGTTATACATCTGTCCTTCTGGGCCAGACAGACCTCTCCCTCTCCACATTCTCTCATGGGCCTTTTCCATCTCCTCAGATGAGTTGCACCTTCACATCTAAATTGCTCCTTACTTACTGTTTTTTTTTTAATGTTTATTTATTTTTGACAGAGAGAGAGAGAGAGAGACAGAGACAGAGCATGAGTGGGGGAGGGGCAGAGCGAGAGGGAGGCACAGAATCCGAAGCAGGCTCCAGGATCCAAGCTGTCAGCACAGAGGCCCACACGGGGCTCGAACTCACAGACTGTGAGATCATGACCTGAGCCGAAGTCAGACGCTCAACCGACTGAGCCACCCAGGCGCCCTGCCCCTTACTTTCTAAATGCCTTAGATACACTGAGAATGTGGCATTCTGCTTGGTCTATTTTCTGTTATTTGGTATCTTTTCAAATTATAATCTTCTTGATGGCAAAGTCACATTCTGTTGAATTTGTTCTTGAAACAGAGTGATACAGCACCATATTAAAATGAAATGTAATAATAATCACATAGGAATAATAATGCTTATCTGTCCTTTCTAATTTAGAAGATTAGACTCCTATATTGAAGCCTTCCACATACCATTCTACAAACCTCCTTCTCTTCAATATTGAAATTTTACCAATTAATTTTGAATCCTATAACTCTAGGTCCACTTCTAAAGAGACTCTTCTTTACAGAAGATACAGTGTGGCTCTGTTAAACTGTCCTTCCTTTGCCTTTTCTGGAAAATGAATGCAGCAATATAAGAAGAAGGAAAACTCTATAGAGAACCAAGGAAAGAAACTAATCAGCCATACTTAATGATTTAGAAGAAGGGACAAGAAACTCAGGGATAAAACAAGCTCACGTTTCCCTGCAGGCACATATACATCCTACGTCATACTAGCTATTGGAAAATGTTACCAATTAGGTTAAAAAATTGTCACATGGAGAATCCATTTTATGCTTTGTGCTGTTATTAAGTCCACTGCTGTTTCTCATTCCCAGGATTCAGCTGCTGAGCCCACTGGCCTTTACCAGAGGGACGTGGTAGCTTTGGACAGAGCTCTGGGCATACTTGTTTGTATCCTAACGGCTGGCCATTAGATTGCTTGGTGAACTGTGGCGAGCACACAGAATTGTTTTTCACCAATTCGGTTTTCAGCAAAGAATCCCTTTTAATTCCCCTGTCCTGTGTGTTGCCAAAATTCTTAAAATACTGTTCATGGAGACTTTTTTTTGTTACCCGCCTTGGAGCCCAGATGTAGGAACCAAGCCAGTGCAGCTGGTGTAACTTGGCTGAGTCTCACAGATAATTCAGTGTTTGAACAGTCTTCCTTTTTTTTTTTTTTTAATGTTATTATTATTTTGGAAAATTTTGGAGGGAATGTTTATGGACGTAAAGGTTGAGGGACTAGCAGAAATATAGGCTAAAGGTCTCATCACTCTTTCACATAGGGACTTCATCAAACTGGGGTGCGGCAGAATCACAGCTACTTCTCAGACCCTGTGCCAACTTTGCCCCTGAACTGAAGAGACAGGCTCGTCAGAGGAGAGCAGGAAAGGGGAAAATATTCTTTTTGTTTTATCTTTTTTTCAAGAGACTTTGTGTCATGAGTATGAACATATTATACCCAACGCCAAAATTTTAAAAAGCAAGAGAATTTCAAGAGTGAAAAACACTCATTCAGAAATTTCAACACAAAACCCAGTGATGCTTAGGGCAATGAATGTGATTTTACACTAGACTTTACTTCTGCTAAATTCTGGCACCACATTTACTACTTATAAAGCAATTGAATTTTACAGCAAACACTGTATTATACTGATACGGCATGAACATCATATTAATCTCTCTGACCTACATTCCAATTTGCATTCTTCCATGGAATATGATGATGATAATAATAATAGCAAGTATTGGTTGAGGGCTTACTGAATTGTGCTACGTGTGTTATACGGATTAACTCATTTAATGCTCTCTATAAACATATAAGAAAGGTAAAATTACTATCCCATCTAATTCCAAAACCTGCATCAGAAACTCTGCATTCAGCCACCTCTCTGCAGAAGGCATAGTATTGTTGCTAATATGCAGGGAATGCACACAACTGTGGTTGTGGATACACAACAGTACTTTGCTTTTGGACATTATCCACCAAGTACGTCACAATAGAAGGAGCTTAAGAACTGATTACTCAGCTATGCTGTGAATTCCTTTCCTCCTCAAGGAACACTGTCTATTTGCTTTGCTCTTTCTCTGCAGACTGACTAATCTAATAAATAAATAAGGTGATATTAATGACTCATAATTACTTGATAGGTATCCCTTCCCCGATTCATGTATGTTTTATCAGAAGTCATCAGTGCCTTAATCTCAGGGGCTGAGTTATGGCAGAAACTCCGTATCAGAATGGTTTGCAGGTTTAAATCTCAGTCGGGAGGTGTTTCACTGCCCTTCAAATGCATACCTGTCCATGTTGGACCTACTTCCACCTATGCAAACCATTAGCTCCTCTTTGAGACAGATCACCAAAATTTCCTTGCAACTTCTGGTATTACAATTCTCTATTTTTTTTTAATGTAAGTAATAACTCAATCACAGTATTAAATATATAATGAGGTAGAGTACCCTCCTTCATTTGTTTCTACAGTAAATGTATGGATGTAACACTTCTTCCTAATGCTCCCTGAGTCCTAATACTATGCTATTTATACAAATTAAACTATATTTAAAACTTAAAAATCTATAAGCTCCATAAAAAAAAGGCAGCATTTTAACAGCAATACATGTTCCTACTAGCTAGGAAGTCTAGCACTGCTCCAAATTTTCCAGACCATATGGAAGTGAAAAGAAAGGCATCTGAGATATATTCCTAATGTGAAATAGCTTTTGTGATTGGAAAATATAATAATGAACTATATCCTGAGGGTCTTAAAGATATTTAAAAATAGCATCCACAGGTCTCTCCCTTAAATGAATTAAGTGTGATCCTATCAGGACTCAAGCTGCCTTTGAAGCTTATGACTATACCTGTGCAAACGCAACATAAAAACAAAGGAGGGAAAAGGGAAAAATCAGAAATTTTATATGGGAAAAAAATGTAGAGGTCTGTTGCAAATATGTAGCCTCCTCTCACATGGGCTATTTTGCACATGCTGTTATTGCAAAAGCCATTAATGTTATGGTATGTCCTGGAATTTAAGTGTCAGATAATAAACACTCAAGTTGGAACTGGAAATAATGACATAACACCATGAAATCATCATGATATGACACTAAAACATTAGTGAGTACATCATGAAATAATCATGATTTGCAACTGAATCTTTCACTCATTTTGCAAAGGAGTTGGCAAAACATGGCTCTGATAGTAGTATTTTTCAGGGGGAATTTGGGAAAACAACTGGAGTAAACAAGAGAGAAAGGGTTACAGCATTCATTTAAATGCATGTGGAGTGTCTTTGGATCATAATTAGAATCTCACATCTTTCTGGCTTTCAGTCAGTAACTTTGTGCTCATCTAATATAAAACATAAGTGGAAAATTTTCACCCATGTTCATAAAAAGCAAATATCTTGAAATACTTGAAGAACTCAAGCTCTGTATATTAGTGCAGGCATGTTTCAAAAATAACCACTGAAGCAATCCCATTACTAGGAGGACTGCTGCACTCTGTAATTATGTTTGACAGGTTTTTCAGATCTTTCCTCCTCCAAATTATCTGAATTTGAGTGAAAGCCAGAAGGCTATCTTGAAAACTGATGAAAAAATACATGAATGTGCTTTTCTAAAGGTATCAAACCTAATGTATCATAAGCATGGGACTCTGGTAGGCATAAAAATTTGTGTTAAAAGATAGATTTCTTGAAGAATATGTCTTCAAACATATGTGCTATCACAATCAAACATATGTGCTATCAAGAATAACATCAAATGAATAGATAGCTCTGAGTAAATAAGAAAAAGCCTTCCTGCTAACACTGATGTTCTCAACTTGAGGTTATTTATTTAATCAATGCCTAGTATATCCAGCAAATATTCATTCAACAAACATTTGGGAAATTATCATGTGGCAGGCACTATGCAAGACACTGGGAATACAAAAGAGCAAAAGATAGAGCTCTTTGTCCTTGAGATGGCCCATTAATTGGAGATACTCATATATACAACTTAATAGAATAGAGTATCACATTGTTCATCAATATTTTTAAGACTGGTGAAATAATAATAATTCATAATTGCTTATAATTCTCCAAATTGTTATATATGCTCTATAAATGCTCTTCTTATGCTCCATAAGTCTGTAATGAGCTAAATATTAATAACCTTTAGTCTGGGGCGCCTGGGTGGCTCAGTCGGTTGGGCGGCCAGCTTCGGCTCAGGTCATGATCTCGCGGTCTGTGAGTTCAAGCCCCGCATCGGGCTCTGTGCTGACAGCTCAGAGCCTGCAGCCTGTTTCAGATTCTGTGTCTCCCTCTCTCTGACCCCCCCCCCCCATTCATGCTCTGTCTCTCTCTGTCTCAAAAATAAAAATCAACGTTAAAAAATTAATTAAAAAAAATAACCTTTAGTCTAAGAACAAATTCCCTATTCATCAGCTGACATTTGATACACTTTTTCTGCTTTACATATGCCCTTATCTCTTAGAGACTGCTATCTCTGTTACAGAAACAAAAATTTTAAATGCTTTAGAATACCATTCCCATTATCATGTATTCCTTACCCATATGTTGAGACAGTAAGAAATAGAGGTATTAACATGATATATAGGAAGCAAAGAGTAGTGAGAAAGGAATATACAAGAATGTCACAAACTAATAAACATTCAATTCATCTCCTAGGCTGTATGTTGGGAATTAAATAGAGATAGTCACAACATCAAGCAGCGTCACATTTATGAATGAAATCTACATATTGCAAATGAAACTATACTACATACCAAGGTCTGTATTTTAGATCAGATTGCAATTTCTCTGTGCAGATACTTCACTAGAGCCTAAAATTAAGTTCCTTTAATTGCACTTATCCTTTCTTCATATGTCTACAATCTGTAATTCTAGCCATAATATTGCAAAGACTTCTAAATCCTGTATTAGATGTATTTTGGGTATGGTAGAGTAGATTTATTTCTATAGTTTAATTTTCCTCAGTTCTTTTTTTTCCTATATTTTTTAACAGAGTCTTGAATTTTATTTAAATCATTATGTTCACATTAGAAAAGCAAAGATGGGAGATCAAATAATTCCCACATATGTTTCATGTGTAAAGAAACACATCCTTGTCAGTTTATAATGATAACAGTTATTTATTGAGCACTTACTCTACAATGCTCCTTCCCATGTCTGACTTTTCTTCCTGTGAAGGCAGCTCAATGAACATGACTTTGTGTCTCTGTGTGTCTTACTGTATCCCTGGGAAAGGGGAGTCATTTTTGAGACTTGCAAATTGGGGAGTATGAACATACCCTGTTCTATACTCTTTCTCTTGGGTGTGAGCTGGAGGCAGAGAGCACATGACCACCCAGCTGAGAGCACAGGATTGCAATGGGGACTGCCTGAGGCTAGATGGGTAAGTCTGCCTCATTCTGGAGTCTGGAGGCTAGAAAGTTTATTTGGCTTTCACAGATGCCTTCCAGCCTGGCCTCTATAATTAACACAGATGCTATTTTGACCTCTATCTTTATTCCTTCTTTTAATTTACTTGATTTTCTCAGCCAAGACATCAAATGTGAGGTTTCTGAGTCTACTGGTAAATAATACCCCTCTCTTCCCTGGTCAGGTTCAAAACAGGTTGAGATCCCTATGCCAGACACTGAGTGTCTATAACATGTGATCCCCATTTATTCCTCACAACAGCACTATAAGGGAGATGGAATAATTACTTTCATTTAGGAGAGAAGGAAACTCATGTTTAGACAAGTTAACACTTGCATCATAAGGATGCAGTGACAGAGTTGGGATTTAAACCCAGACTCAATTCTGGAGCCATAAATCTTAACCACTATGCTATATGACTATACTGAAATTCCTACTAGAATAAAGTTAGCTGAAGCAGAACCAAAGAATGAATACATACCGTTGATCCTGAGCTAGGCTTCACAAAATAATAGATGACATTATTAAAGAGCCCCCCCCCCATTATAAGGAAGCAGGGGTTTCAGGGAGAATGGCTGACCAACTACTTTGACCATAATGGCTAACAATTTGTCCTGCCTTTGGGTCAAAAATCATAAGTCTGGCTTCTTTCTCTAGACTTAAAATCAGCAAGTTCAAAATGTCACCTATTTTGTAAGCCGTAAAGCACAGCCAAGGTAGAAGACAAATAAAATGACCTGCAACACATTCCAGCCAGGTGAGTGACAGCACCTGAGTCTGTACATCATTTCAGCTGTGAGTTCTTGTGTTTATTTATTCTCTATTAATTTTCTTCTAATCAAATAAGGAGATCCAAACTCAAACCAGGGTGACCTACTACCCTCACTAGTCTGTTCTCTGCCAATATGGTAAAACACTAGCTTAGCTTCTTTAAAGCCCTGTTAAAAACTAAACTAAAATAAACTAAAATAAAACATGTTTGGCAAAGAATAATGAATTTTAAGTACTTAAGTTCTCAAAATAGACTGATGCCATTTTACTTCTCTTCTTTCCTTTCCACCTAATTTTACCTCCAATACTCTAGAATGTTCTTTCCCAACTTAACTATTAGAAAAAAAATTACAAGGTCTTCATCCTTCCCCGACCACTTCTTTTCTTATCATTTCTCAGTAATTTTGTAGTCACCTTAAATAAGAACAGAGATAGATGAGAATAAAGTCCCTCTGATGCTGATAGTCTCGGTTTACCCCAAATCAGTCTTTAAGTTGTAAGTTTTTGGTTGTTGTTGTTTATTTTTGTTTTTTTGCAGGGGTAGATTTGTTAAAGCTAACCATGCTGACTTTGTAAGACTCATAAGTAAGGAGGAGTTGAATTGGCACAGATGAAAAAGAATCCATAAGCATATGTGATTTGCCATAGGAAATGATGTATGGCTAAGGATGATTAAAATAGTCACAAGGAAACTAGCACAGCATTAGATAATACTATTAAAATAACTACATAGTAATACATAGCTCTTGTTGAGAGCTAAAAATATTTCTTGGATTTTTTTTTTCATTATGTTTAGATTCCAAACTCTTTATAAACATAGTGGCATATTTGTTTAAAATGGGCCAAGTGTATTATCAATTATTTTTTTAATCTTTCAAATAGATTAAATAATGTTTCTGGTTTGGCAACTTTTTAAAAGTCTATTTCACTGTGAAAAGTAACAAGAATAAAATAGTTTTTCTTTTGAGAAGGTATCAATGATTATTCTAAATAACTTCTTATAAAACACCCACAGACCTGGGGAAACATGGGAAAAAGGGGAATAAAACGTCAACCTCTATATATGGCCTTAAAACGTCCAGTGTTTTTTAATATAGGTTATAAAATCTAACTTCCCACAAAACTGTGTAGTCATACACTGGGTCAATCTGTTTTTACATCTTTACTTCACATGTGAAATTAATTGTGCATCATTATTTTTCATAAGTGATGACTTAGACTTGGCTTCCCTGGGCAATTGACACTGAGGCTCTGATACAGCCACGTGCATGTAGGAGTCCACTAGGGAGGACTTGGGAACAACACTTGTAAGAGAGTAAGGTGAGCAAGTTTAGGCCGAAGGAGAAGTTGATGTGCTCTACTCTTGCCACAGAGACCTTAGCCAATATCCCTGAGAACTCTGGAGAAGGATGACCACTAGCTTTCACAAGGAGACAAGGGAGTTGAGTGTTTGCAGCCACATCTCCTATTTCTACATTTAATAGTGATTGGATGCAGAATGTCTCCTGGGTGTGGATACCACCTTTTGTGAGGCAGTTCCTTTGGCTGACGGAAGGTCCCAGAAAAGGTCTTAGTTGTGCACTTTCGGTAACCAGCATTCCAGGTTGCTGACAGGATGAATGCCTCACCACTGAAAGGGGATCCATCCAGGCAGAGCTCAATATAGTCTACACCAGCCACTATACTAAACGAGAACGACCAGATAAAAGAAGTGGGATAATTTGCTTCATTTTATAAATGCCACACTTGCAACCAAATCTTCACTCTAATGTCAAAGGTAGCATAATACTATAGTTTCAGGTGGGTGTGCCATTGTCTACTTAAAAAGTAACATAATACACTGATACTTCTTCTTACGGCTTTTGTCTAAAATAATGCTCAGTGTCTTTGGTAGGGGAATTGCTATTAGCATAAGGACCAGAGCATGGCTCTGTGCTGCTATTTTATACTTAAAGCATTGTCCATTCACCATACCAATGTATTCAACGATTCCTATTACTTTTATTGAGCACTTTCTATATATCAGAATCAAAGTTGGAAATGGGAGTTACAGAGGTAAAAAATAGTTCTTTTTCCTGACACTCACTGGCTAGTGAAACAGGATACAACTGAACAGATGATTACAAGCCAGTGTGACAAGTGCTTTGCTTGATGGAGGTGTCATGAGGTACAATATATGTAAACCAGACTAGGCCTGTCTTTTAATCATATAAACTTGGGTGAGGTATGGTGAGGCCAGATGCAGATCCAGAAAGAGAACATAAAAGAGTTCTACCATTTTTTTTTAATACTCACACTTCTCTGGGGAGAACACAGCACTCCACACAGGGCCAAAAAGGGAAGAACCTGGGTTAGTCACAAGGCAGAAAAAAGAAGGGAAGGAAAGGGGATGAAAGGCAAGCCAGTTTAGGATTTGCAAATTCGAATAACTTCAGAGGGCTATGGGATATTGGAATTGTCCTTGATTGTCTGGTACCTAGTCCTACGACATTTAGGGTGGGTGTATAGTGGCTCAGAATATAAAAGCCCAATAAAGGAGTAGTTAGGGTGTGGACTTAAGTCAGCTCCTCAAGTAGGGAAACTGACAAACTCCCAGCCAGGACCTCAAAACTATGTCAGGCAGTATTTTTTTTTAATGTTTATTTGTTTCTGAGAGAGAGAGAGAGAGAGAGAGAGACAGACAGAGAGAAGCAGAGCATGAGTGGGGAAGGGGCAGAGAGAGGGAGACACAGAATCCAAAGCAGGCTTCAGGCTCCAAGCTGTCAGCATAGAGCCCCACGTGGCCCAAACTTGTGATCATGACCTGAGCTGAAGTCGGACACTTAACTGACTGAGCCACCCAGGCGCCCCAAGGCAGTATTTTTAAAAAATTATATTACAAAATGATTTGAGGTGAAGGAGATCTCAGGAATAATAATTTATCAAAAGTGTCATTGAGGCTGAGCTTTGAAGGAATGCTAATGTGCATTCTCTTTGTGTGGGATAGGTTTACAATTCCTATCATCCACTAAGAGATACAATTACTGTGGAAAGTAGAGTTACTATTTATTATCCTTTTGTTTATGAAGAAGGAAGCAAATGTAAGACATCAATATTATTTGCAGGACAAAATACTTGTTCTTTTCCCTTGAAAGACTTTTGCAACTTTTCTACAAAATTAATTGATATCATCAGCTGTAATGTTGCACAAAAATGATTAAAAGAGAACAATTACAATGTACTGGTATTTAGTTTCTACACTGCTTATTTACCTAGGCGGAGAATACTGCAACAACACTAATATGAAGTTCAAATTAAAATGAAATGTCCTTTGTTGTTATAGGAATGAGACTACTAGTGACAAAACTGTCAAAAATTAATAGGGTTTCTGCCCCCAATATAGCACTACTCTAGTCCTAATCCTACATTTCCTATTTCCATTGATAACATTATTTTCTTACAAGATGTTTGGTTCTCTCTCTGTCTCTGTCATTTTCGTTCTGGTGCTCCCCACTCATTTATTTTACTCCTATTGTCATGTAACTGTTGATTCAATTTCCTTGAAGCCTATCAAATTATGACCTTATCCTCGTTTTGTTTCTCAATCTCTCTAGACTATGCTGTGCTATAAGCCTCCTCACTAGTTTCCTGCCTTATTCTGTCTTCACTAAAATCCATCCCAAAGCAGCCTTCATAAAGACATGTTGACTACATATTGCCCCAGTCTTAACTCCCTAAAGCATTAGACCAATCATATTACTCCCCAGCTCAGAAACCTTAGGTAGTTTTAAGTCTCCTATTGGAGCTGCCTCTGACAGAAGAGGGTGCACAAGGTAATATACTGGGGTTCAGAAAGAAACTACTAGGATATCAGTTTATCTAAAAGCATTTAGAAATAATAAACATTACTCATATTTTTTTGAGAGCAAGCAATCATGGGAGAGGCAAGGGGGTGGGGGAGAGAATCTTAAGTAGACTCCACGCTCAGTGCAGAGCAACGCAGGGCTCAATCCTACAACCCTGGGATCATGACCTGAGCCGAAATTAAGAGTTGGACGTCCAACTGACTGAGCCACCCAAGAGCCCCAATATTACTCATATTAAATTCCATCATTCACAGTATCCCACCACTATCCTGAAAGACCATGTGATAGATACCCTGACACCTTCAGTTACTTGAGCACATGGCAAATTATATGAGCTTATATAGCATGTAGTCATTCTTTTCCAATGACCAACAACAGAATCTTTAGAACACTTTGGAAAGAGATGAAAAAAGCTAAGCAAAAAGTATATAAAATACAAAGGTTTGTTGGCTATTTCCTGGCAGAGCATTTAAAAGAGGGATAAAATTTTGAGAAGATGTATATAATTTTCTTTCATAAAAAACACTAGTAGTTTCCAGCTATACTATTCTTTTCTTTAATGATAGGCAGTTTTCAGAAGTATATTGCCCAGCAGATGTTGAAAGAATAAATACTTAATCTATCCCCCCAAGGTAAAGATTATGAATTAACAATGAGTGAGAAAATTACTGCTGTTCAAAAGAACTCATGCTCTGTAGAAGGCATTTAGACAATGGATATTTGAAAATATCTCTGCCCAATGTGATTTTATTACTAAAAAAAAAAAACACAAAACTGTTCTATTTTCAAATTTTAACAAGTAGAAAAAAGATATTGCAATTGGTTAAGATTTCCCAAATGCAAAAATTTATTACGCTAAACTGCTTGTTAACAGAATTAAGAATACAACATCAGATAAACTGAGAAGAGTAGATGATTAGTATTTAAAAAGATGGACATTTACTACCTAATTCAACAAAAGTCTCTACAAAATTGATGGACCGGATTTTAAAATGAATATCATAATTTAATAAACCAAGAAAATGGTACTTTTCCTCATTTGTATCTACATTATTTTGTGAGGTATTATTTTTAATTTCATTAGTGGTGAAAACCAAATAAAAGCAAATTTAACAGAGAACCATGTCTTGGGGTTGCTGTATCACACAGAGCTAAACCAAAATTTTATAATCACCAAAGAAAATTCACTCATATTGTTCTCACACAAGATAGTACAGTTAATATTTAATGATGTGATAAAATGTTAACAAAATTTTAGGGAAAGAAAAAATGGGTATATATGACTAATAAATAAAATTAAATAATATATAAAGTTATTTAAAGTATTTAAAATATCTTTATGTAGTAATATAAGGATATATATGTATATATATGTATATATAGTTGCACACTCAATACATTTTTTGTTTACTAATGAGGTACAAAATATAACAAATTAGGGTCTCATTTGGGTTGCTCAACCTTGGTACTATTAACATTTTGGGGCCCTGTAGGTCTTTATTGCGATGAGGGGTCTATCCTGAGCCTAGTAAGATGTTTAGCAGCCTCCCTGGCTTCTACCCACTAGGTACCAGTAGCATCCACCCATAAGTTGCAATGTAAAATGTTTTCAGATATTACAAAATATGTTCTGGGGAGAAAAGTCTCTCCTACTGAAAACCAGCAGTCTACAGAGTATATTTCAAACTTCTAAATCCAACATTAGATTTTGCACAGTCTGAACCCAGCCTAAATTTCTAATCTTCTATAATCTGTATTTCTAACATTATCTTTTATAATTTTGCTAATTACCCTCCATTCCCACCCTTTCTGCACATATCCCTGCTCATACGGTTAAATTAAGTCTGCCCTTCATTATTTACCCCTGTGCTTTTACTAATGGCTAGAAAGTTCTCCTGCCATTTCTTTATGTAATATTTTGCCTATTCTTCAAAAGTTGGTATAAATTATGCCTCCTTCTTAAGGCTTCTTTTAAATTTCCTTATTAGAATAAACCTACCTTCCAAGTACAAAATAAACCACTCTTAGCTTCTACTGCAAGCTCTCTTGGGTTTCTCTATTTTTAATATTTTTCTTCCTTCTCAAACCTACACTAGGTCTCCAGTAAAAACTGTGTACAAATTTAAATGATTGTTAATGCTATTGTTAATGTGATCATTTATTAACGAGGGACAATGGATTATAACCTGGGCTTTAAGAAGAAAATGGTGAAGGAGAGGGTTGGGAAGATGGCGGCGTAGGAGGACGCTGGGCTCACCGCGCGTCCTGCTGATCACTTAGATTCCACCTACACCTGCCTAAAGAACCCAGAAAACCGCCAGAGGATTAGCAGAACGGAGTCTCCAGAGCCAAGCGCAGACGAGAGGCCCACGGAAGAGGGTAGGAAGGGCGGCGAGGCGGTGCGCGCTCCACGGACTGGCGGGAGGGAGCTAGGGCGGAGGGGCGGCTCGCCGGCCAAGCGGAGCACCCGAGTCTGGCTGGCAAAAGCGGAGGGGCCTGACGGACTGTGTTCCGACAGCAAGCGCGACTTAGCGTCTGGGAGGTCATAAGTTAACAGCTCTGCTCAGAAAGCGGGAAGGCTGGAGGACAAAGGGAGGGAGAGCTGCTGAGCCCCCGGACGGACGGCAGAGCTCAGCTTGGCGGGGAACAAAGGCGCTCGCCAGCGCCATCTCCCCCGCCCATCCCCCAGCCAAAATCCCAAAGAGAACCAGTTCCTGCCAGGGAACTTGCTCGCTCCGCGCAAACACCCAACTCTGTGCTTCTGCGGAGCCAAACCTCCGGCAGCGGATCTGACTCCCTCCTGCTGCCACAGGGCCCCTCCTGAAGTGGATCACCTAAGGAGAAGCGAGCTAAGCCTGCCCCTCCTGCCCCCTGTGCACCTTGCCTACCCACCCCAGCTAATACGCCAGCTCCCCAGCACCACAAGCCTGGCAGTGTGCAAGTAGCCCAGACGGGCCACGCCAACCCACAGTGAATCCCGCCCCTAGGAGAGGGGAAGAGAAGGCACACACCAGTCTGAACTGTGGCCCCATCGGTGGGCTGGGGGCAGACATCAGGTCGGACTGCGGCCCCGCCCACCAACTCCAGTTATACACCACAGCACGGGGGAAGTGCCCTGCAGGTCCTCACCACTCCAGGGACTATCCAAAATGACCAAACGGAAGAATTCCCCTCAGAAGAATCTCCAGGAAATAACAACAGCTAATGAACTGATCAAAAAGGATTTAAATAATATAACAGAAAGTGAATTTAGAATAATAGTCATAAAATTAATCGCTGGGCTTGAAAACAGTATACAGGACAGCAGAGAATCTCTTGCCACAGAGATCAAGGGACTAAGGAACAGTCACGAGGAGCTGAAAAACGCTTTAAACGAAATGCAAAACAAAATGGAAACCATGACGGCTCAGATTGAAGAGGCAGAGGAGAGAATAGGTGAACTAGAAGATAAAGTTATGGAAAAAGAGGAAGCTGAGAGAAAGAGAGATACAAAAATCCAGGAGTATGAGGGAAAAATTAGAGAACTAAGTGATACACTAAAAAGAAATAATATACACATAATTGGTATCCCAGAGGAGGAAGAGAGAGGGCAAGGTGCTGAAGGGGTACTTGAAGAAATTATAGCTGAGAACTTCCCTGAACTGGGGAAGGAAAAAGGCATTGAAATCCAAGAGGCACAGAGAACTCCCTTCAGACGTAACTTGAATCGATCTTCTGCACAACATATCATAGTGAAACTGGCAAAATACAAGGATAAAGAGAAAATTCTGAAAGCAGCAAGGGATAAACGTGCCCTCATATATAAAGGGAGACCTATAAGACTCGTGACTGATCTCTCTTTTGAAACTTGGCAGGCCAGAAAGGCTTGGCACGAGATCTTCAGTGTGCTAAACAGAAAAAATATGCAGCCGAGAATCCTTTATCCAGCAAGTCTGTCATTTAGAATAGAAGGAGAGATAAAGGTCTTCCCAAACAAAAACTGAAGGAATTTGTCACCACGAAACCAGCCCTACAAGAGATCCTAAGGGGGATCCTGTGAGACAAAGTACCAGAGACATCACTACAAGCATAAAACATACAGACATCACAATGACTCTAAACCCGTATCTTTCTATAATAACACCGAATGTAAATGGATTAAATGTGCCAACCAAAAGACATAGGGTATCAGAATGGGTAAAAAAACAAGACCCATCTATTTGCTGTCTACAAGAGACTCATTTTAGATCTGAGGACACCTTTAGATTGAGAGTGAGGGGATGGAGAACTATTTATCATGCTACTGGAAGCCAAAAGAAAGCTGGAGTAGCCATACTTATATCAGACAAACTAGACTTTAAATTAAAGGCTGTAACAAGAGATGAAGAAGGGCATTATATAATAATTACAGGGTCTATCCATCAAGAAGAGCTAACAATTATAAATGTCTATGCGCCGAATACCGGAGCCACCAGATATATAAAACAATTACTCATAAACATAAGCAACCTTATTGATAAGAAAGTGGTAATCGCAGGGGACTTTAACACCCCACTTACAGAAATGGATAGATCATCTAGACACACAGTCAATAAAGAAACAAGGGCCCTGAATGATACATTGGATCACATGGACTTGACAGATATATTTAGAACTCTGCATCCCAAAGCAACAGAATATACTTTCTTCTCGAGTGCACATGGAACATTCTCCAAGATAGATCATATACTGGGTCACAAAACAGCCCTTCATAAGTTTACAAGAATTGAAATTATACCATGCATACTTTCAGAACACAATGCTATGAAGCTTGAAATCAACCACAGGAAAAAGTCTGGAAAACCTCCAAAAGCGTGGAGGTTAAAGAACACCCTACTAACGAATGAGTGGGTCAACCAGGCAATTAGAGAAGAAATTAAAAAATATATGGAAACAAACGAAAATGAAAATACAACAATCCAAACGCTTTGGGACACAGCGAAGGCAGTCCTGAGAGGAAAATACATTGCAATCCAGGCCTATCTCAAGAAACAAGAAAAATCCCAAATACAAAATCTAACAGCACACCTAAAGGAAATAGAAGCAGAACAGCAAAGGCAGCCCAAACCCAGAAGAAGAAGGGAAATAATAAAGATCAGAGCAGAAATAAACAATATAGAATCTAAAAAAACTGTGGAGCAGATCAACGAAACCAAGAGTTGGTTTTTTGAAAAAATAAACAAAATTGACAAACCTCTAGCCAGGCTTCTCAAAAAGAAAAGGGAGATGACCCAAATAGATAAAATCATGAATGAAAATGGAATTATTACAACCAATCCCTCAGAGATACAATCAATTATCAGGGAATACTATGAAAAATTATATGCCAACAAATTGGACAACCTGGAAGAAATGGACAAATTCCTAAACACCCACACTCTTCCAAAACTCAATCAAGAGGAAATAGAAAGCTTGAACAGACCCATAACCAGCGAAGAAATTGAATCGGTTATCAAAAATCTCCCAACAAATAAGAGTCCAGGACCAGATGGCTTCCCAGGGGAGTTCTACCAGACGTTTAAAGCGGAGATAATACCTATCCTTCTCAAGCTATTCCAAGAAATAGAAAGGGAAGGAAAACTTCCAGACTCATTCTATGAAGCCAGTATTACTTTGATTCCTAAACCAGACAGAGACCCAGTAAAAAAAGAGAACTACAGGCCAATATCCCTGATGAATATGGATGCAAAAATTCTCAATAAGATACTAGCAAATCGAATTCAACAGCATATAAAAAGAATTATTCACCATGATCAAGTGGGATTCATTCCTGGGATGCAGGGCTGGTTCAACATTCGCAAATCGATCAACGTGATACATCACATTAACAAAAAAAAAGAGAAGAACCATATGATCCTGTCAATCGATGCAGAAAAGGCCTTTGACAAAATCCAGCACCCTTTCTTAATAAAAACCCTGGAGAAAGTCGGGATAGAAGGAACATACTTAAAGATCATAAAAGCCATTTATGAAAAGCCCACAGCTAACATCATCCTCAACGGGGAAAAACTGAGAGCTTTTTCCCTGAGATCAGGAACACGACAGGGATGCCCACTCTCACCACTGTTGTTTAACATAGTGCTGGAAGTTCTAGCATCAGCAATCAGACAACAAAAGGAAATCAAAGGCATCCAAATTGGCAAAGATGAAGTCAAGCTTTCGCTTTTTGCAGATGACATGATATTATACATGGAAAATCCGGTAGACTCCACCAAAAGTCTGCTAGAACTGATACATGAATTCAGCAAAGTTGCAGGATACAAAATCAATGTACAGAAATCAGTCGCATTCTTATACACTAACAATGAAGCAACAGAAAGACAAATAAAGAAACTGATCCCATTCACAATTGCACCAAGAAGCATAAAATACCTAGGAATAAATCTAACCAAAGATGTAAAAAATCTGTATGCTGAAAACTATAGAAAGCTTATGCAGGTAATTGAAGAAGATATAAAGAAATGGAAAGACATTCCCTGCTCATGGATTGGAAGAATAAATATTGTCAAAATGTCAATACTACCCAAAGCTATCTACACATTCAATGCAATCCCAATCAAAATTGCACCAGCATTCTTCTCAAAACTAGAACAAGCAATCCTAAAATTCATATGGAACCACAAAAGGCCCCGAATAGCCAAAGTAATTTTGAAGAAGAAGACCAAAACAGGAGGCATCACAATCCCAGACTTTAGTCTCTACTACAAAGCTGTAATCATCAAGACAGCATGGTATTGGCATAAAAACAGACACATAGACCAATGGAATAGAATAGAAACCCCAGAACTAGACCCACAAACGTATGGCCAACTCATCTTTGACAAAGCAGGAAAGAACATCCAATGGAAAAAAGACAGTCTCTTTAACAAATGGTGCTGGGAGAATTGGACAGCAACATGCAGAAGGTTGAAACTAGACCACTTTCTCACACCATTCACAAAAATAAACTCAAAATGGATAAAGGACCTGAATGTGAGACAGGAAACCATCAAAACCTTAGAGGAGAAAGCAGGAAAAGACCTCTCTGACCTCAGCCGTAGCAATCTCTTACTCGGCACATCCCCAAAGGCAAGGGGATTAAAAGCAAAAGTGAATTACTGGGACCTTATGAAGATAAAAAGCTTCTGCACAGCAAAGGAAACAACCAACAAAACTAAAAGGCAACCAACGGAATGGGAAAAGATATTTGCAAATGACATATCGGACAAAGGGCTAGTATCCAAAATCTATAAAGAGCTCATCAAACTCCACACCCGAAAAACAAATAACCCAGTGAAGAAATGGGCAGAAAACATGAATAGACACTTCTCTAAAGAAGACATCCGGATGGCCAACAGGCACATGAAAAGATGTTCAACGTCGCTCCTCATCAGGGAAATACAAATCAAAACCACACTCAGATATCACCTCACGCCAATCAGAGTGGCCAAAATGAACAAATCAGGAGACTATAGATGCTGGCGAGGATGTGGAGAAACGGGAACCCTCTTGCACTGTTGGTGGGAATGCAAATTGGTGCAGCCGCTCTGGAAAGCAGTGTGGAGGTTCCTCAGAAAATTAAAAATAGACCTACCCTATGACCCAGCAAGAGCACTGCTAGGAATTTATCCAAGGGATACAGGAGTACTGATGCATAGGGGCACTTGTACCCCAATGTTTATAGCAGCACTCTCAACATAGCCAAATTATGGAAAGAGCCTAAATGTCCATCAACTGATGAATGGATAAAGAAATTGTGGTTTATATACACAATGGAATACTACGTGGCAATGAGAAAAAATGAAATATGGCCTTTTGTAGCAACGTGGATGGAACTAGAGAGTGTGATGCTAAGTGAAATAAGCCATACAGAGAAAGACAGATACCATATGGTTTCACTCTTATGTGGATCCTGAGAAACGTAACAGAAACCCATGGGGGAGGGGAAGGAAAAAAAAAAAAAAGAGGTTAGAGTGGGAGAGAGCCAAAGCATAAGAGACTGTTAAAAACTGAGAACAAACTGAGGGTTGATGGGGGGTGGGAGGGAGGGCAGGGTGGGTGATGGGTATTGAGGAGGGCACCTTTTGGGATGAGCACTGGGTGTTGTATGGAAACCAATTTGACAGTAAATTTCATATATTAAAAAAAAAAAAAAAGTAAAAACAAGATGAGCAACATGAAAGTCATAAAGTACAAAGCCAAACAAAAAAAAAAAAAAAGAAGAAGAAAATGGTAAATCTGTATATATTCACGTAAGATGTTCAACATACGTTGCTAACTGAAAAGTGTAACTATGGAATGATATCTTTGAAGACAAAATAGATATTATCCTTGTAGGAAGAAAAAATTACAAAAAGACAAGTAACTGTAGCAGTGGTTATTTGGGGGATGTGAGGAAAGAATCTTAAGGAATGATTTTATAATTTTAAAAAGTTATTTAAAAGTTATAAAATTTAGTGTACTTTTCACCGCTTACCTGTATTTTCTTGTTAGAAATCTTCCTTGTAGACTACAAATTCCTAAAGGGACGGAACCTAGCCTTACCCTGTACATTGAAATGGTAGTCATTTTTATGACATCTTTTAACATTGCTCTTCTCTTGGGTCTGTCATCCTGAGTCCTGTTGGTTTGATAAAAGTTGTTTCCAAATCATTACTAGTTAGTAATCAACAATAGTGCAGTCTCCTTTGTGACTATTTCTCTGTAGACATCCAGAAAGGTAAACTAAAATTCCTATGAGAAGAAGCAAGAATATTTCTTGGAAGCAAGGGTTAAAGTTTAATATTTGAATTAAAAGGTCAGTATGTCTTCTGGTTCTACTTGTAAGAGACAAATTTAGACACAAGACACCTTGGCTTTCCTAAGGTCTTCCTTGTTATCTAGACACATTACCAGATCTGCTGGGTTATTAATTTAACCCGAAGGAGCATTTAGATTTCTCTGCTTTACCTTTTATAAAATGAAAGGCAATAACTCATAAATGTCTGCTGAGAGGATGAAACTAGTCCTCAACTATTAGTTTTCCATGTAATGGCTAATTCAGTCAGTCAATGGTTCATAGTTTGTTCACAAATTGCCAAACTGTCCACTTCCTGTACTGGGAGCAAAGGAAGATACTAAGCTGGCTTTAACTTGTAATGGAAATATTGTGTCCCATGACCCAGAGACTCTTAAATGAAAATTTCAAGGCATATAGGAAAAAAATTTAGGAGAACTTTCTTTATAGGACACACAGTATGAAAAGCCATTCAAAGATCCCATTTTGGGAGCAAGAACATTTTTGCTGATTTTTACTGCAAATTGCCACAGATAACATGGTAATTATGTATGTTGAAAATAGTCTAATTCTGAGTCATTCAGTAAAAATTAAAGAAAAATTATGGCAAAAAAAAAACCTATTTGAAAATCTCATATAGAAATATTTTCAAAATAACATCCAACTTTTCCCAGGAGAGCACCGCCCCCCCCGCCCCCCACCTTGGTCAGGGTCACTTAATTGAAAAGCCGATTTCTCTGAGCATAGGTTTTACCTCTTAGAGGAAACATAAATTTTAACTCATTAAAAGACCACAAGCCTAATACAAATTAAGTAGAATATGAGATAAATTATTAAAGGAGTATAACCATTCAGAGAATGTTCTACTTTTATAAGAAATGAATAAAATTGTAAGAACATATGAACACAGAAATAAGTAGAAGAAAAATCAGGATGTGGAAGACAGACGCAAGGAAATAGCTATTGGCAGCCATCAAGAATCCTGAAGTACAGGGGCGCCTGGGTGGCGCAGTCGGTTAAGCGTCCGACTTCAGCCAGGTCACGATCTTGTGGTCCGTGAGTTCGAGCCCCGCGTCAGGCTCTGGGCTGATGGCTCGGAGCCTGGAGCCTGTTTCCGATTCTGTGTCTCCCTCTCTCTCTGCCCCTCCCCCGTTCATGCTCTGTCTCTCTCTGTCCAAAAATAAAAAAATAAAAAACGTTGAAAAAAAAAAAAAATTAAAAAAAAAAAAAAAAAAAGAATCCTGAAGTACAAAACTGAAAGAATATTTTCTTAGGGGTGGAAGAACCTGATTCAAAAATCTTTCTTTCTTTTACTCAGTACCAAGGCAAAAAGAAACTTTAAGACCTGAGTCCTGAGGCTCACATTCTTACTAAGATTTATGAGCATTGTAGTACATTTAGTCCTTGTGGTATATTTAGTACCTATTGCATTTCAGCCAATACAGGTTGATACAAGCAATGCCCTACTGTTATTAGAAGCAGCCTGGGATTCCTGGGATTTCCTGACCTGGTGTGCAGAGGTTTTTCATCTTCTTTTTACTCCCTCTTTTTTTTTTTTTTTTTGGCTAAAACAGAACATTTCTTCCATAGTGGAAATGGAAACAAGGGAAGTGGCTTTTCTTATCAGAATCTATCTCCCTCCCATCAGGAAAGAAGAGAAAGACAAGAAAAACAGAAAGAAAGTCAAGGAAGGAAGGAAGGAAGGAAGGAAGGAAGGAAGGAAGGAAGGAAGGAAGACAAGGAAGGAAGGAAGGAAGACAAGGGAGGAAAGGAAGGAAGGAAGGAAGACAAGGAAGGAAAGGAAGGAAGGAAAGAAGGAAGGAAGCAAGGAAGCAAGCAAGCAAGCCAGCCAGCCAGCCAGCCAGCCCTTTCAGTGTTCAGCTACGAATTCTAAGACAGGGGAATATTGTACTCAGCAATAAATCTTGGCTCTCTTGGACTATCCTTAAAATAATTAGGAAAACACATGCCTACTTATTTCTATATCCCCACTGCTATAAGCATGAGGGAAGGGGGCCAGAATCCCTGCCTGTCTGTTCACTATTGTGGTTTCATAGTTTTAAAATACAGACAATAAATATCTATTTGTAACATGAATGGATCAGTACTTACACACTGCAACAATTATAGTAACTCCTGAAATGCTGGAACCTATGTAGAAAGTAAAGTTATCTTCAAAGATAAAACACTGATTCATATTCAAAAGAAAATACAATCCTAATGTAGATTCTGACTAAAGAAATAAGTCAGGTCTTTACCATGCCCCAAAGTCCAATCTTTTTGGAAAGGTAAGTTGTTATATAATTACTCAGAGTTACTGAGATTTATGCCCTTTAACTAAATCCTCAGATTTATTTATTTTGGATCAAGAAACATTAATAGAGGACCTAGAATATGCAGGCAACCTATGGGTATCTGTCATGTCTCAAACTGGGAAACAGATCCAATGACAGACACATATTAAGAGATTTACTGCACGGAAATGGCTTACATGATTGTATAGGCTGGAAAAGCAAGTCTGAAGTCTGAAGAGCAGGATGGACCTCCTCAGCACATGGTGAGGCTGACACCTACAAGCAGAGTCTCTTCAGGGCAGCTTCAGTTCTTCGCTGAGGCTGTTAAGGCCTGTCAACAGATTGAATCAGGATCACTTCTATTATTTAGGATGATCTTCCTTTCTTACTTCAAGTTCACTGTTTACGGACTTTAGTCACATCTACAAAATACATAGCCTAGTGTTTGATCAGAAGCTGTGGACTACAGTCCACCCAAGTTGAAACATAAAACTGTTCATCACACTGTTGAATGAGGGGACAGCACAGATGATAAAATATACCCCTTTTTTTCAAGCTCATTAAAAAAAGAGTAAGATATCTCCATGATCACAAGCCAGGATGCAACTGCTTCCTCTAGAAAATGTTAACTGAAGTGCTATGGAGAAACTTAGAAAGGAAAGATGACTTCCAACTCAAAGGATAAATGATCTCAAGAGCGAGATGCTATTTAGGCAGCAGATCTTTTTTTTTTTAATTTTTTTAACGTTTTATTTATTTTTGAGACAGGGAGAGACAGAGCATGAACAGGGTAGGGTCAGAGAGAGGGAGACACAGAATCTGAAACAGGCTCCAGGCTCTGAGCGGTCAGCACAGAGCCCGACGCAGGACTCGAACTCACGGACCGCGAGATCATGACCTGAGCCGAAGTCGGCCGCTTAACCGACTGAGCCACCCAGGCGCCCCTAGGCAGCAGATCGATACGATAGTGCTACCTTCACCAATAACCATGTAACTTTGAAAAACTCATTAACCTCAATGAACCACAAAATGATTCTTAAATGGGTATAAGCATGCCCTGCTTAACTCACATTTTTGGAAATGAAATGTGAAAATAGAACTAAAACCATTAACTAAATTATAAAATACTTTATAATATTAATGTCATTTGACATTTTCTGTCAGTTATGATATTATGGTAGGTTGGTTGAATAATGGCTCCCAAAGATGCCCATGTCCTAATTCCCAGAACTCGTGAGTATGTTGTTACCTTAAGTGGCAAAAGGGATTCTGCATTTATGATTAAGATTATGAATCCTGAGATAGGGTGATTACCACGGATTATATCTTTGTGGGTCCAATGTAATCACAAGGGCTCTTCTGCAAGGGAGGTAGGTGGTAGAGTCAGAGACAGAAAGGAGCCCTGCAATGACAGAGGCAGCGTACAGGATGATGTGATCGCTAGCTGGCAGGGTACTATGAGCCAAGGAATACGGATGGCCTCCAGAAGCTAGAAAAGGCAAATAAACAGACTCTTTTCTAAAGCTTCTGGAAGGAACACAGCCCCGCTAACACCTTGATGTCAGCCCAGGGAAACCCATCTTGGACTTCTGGCCTCCACCACTGTAAGATAATAAAATTGTGTTTTCTTGAGTCCCTAACTTTGTGGTAATTGTTAACAACAGCAATAGGAAACTAATACAGAATATATGGCCTTGAAGGGTATCTACTGTGTCAGAGAATGCTATTTGTCCCCAGTGTCCAATCTCTCCTTTGTCCATCTTTAGCTGACGATGCTTAGAATAAAGACTAATCTTCCTTTGCAGCCAGGATGCCAGGTAACTAAGTTTTTGCCCGAGCAAAGTAAAAGGGAAGGGAGGCGTGCAGCTTCTGCAAAGTAGCCTTAAAGAAAATAAGCTCCATCTTGTCTTTCTCGTTCATGCTGGTTGTAATTAGCACATTACGAATGAAGCTGGACCAGAGAACTTTGACTGTGAGATGGAAACTCATATTGAGGACAGAAGACCAAAAATAGACAAAAGGAGCCAAGATACTTGACTGTCGAACCACCATATTAAATCCTGGCCAAGTATCCAGACTTTATAAGACAGACAAATCAATTTTCACCTAATTTAAACACCATTATTTTGAATATTCACTCACGTATAGCAAAACTTAGTTGTACTATATTTCTATTTCTTGGTTAAATAGACAATTATTTTATATATATCATAAAAACGAGTGTTAGGTAAAACTCCTAACCATGAAGGCTAAATAGAGTTTTATTAAATGGAAATATTAGAAAGTAGGATATTAACAGAATGAATGCCATAAGCAAAAGTACAAAATCCAAATCTTTATACCTTTCTTAATACTTTTTTATAAGCTGGTATATCCTAAATAAAATACAAATGTTCTGATCCTAAGTATTCACCATAACCACAATCATATCCCTGTTATTATTTCTCCAAACAACCACCATCCATCAGCAATACTGGACTTAACACTACAACACATTCAGCCTTCTGAGTGTTTTAAAAAAAGTAGTCTATTTGGTCAGAATCTTATTTTGAAAGTCAAAAGGTTTTCATACAGACATACTAGTAAAGAATATGTGACCATTTTCCCCTGGCATCATGCTACAGAGACATACTATACATTAGAATTCCTTCACAAGTAAGCAAAGCTAATAAAAAAACAGCATAATCTTCAACTCAGATACCAGAGTACAGAAATAATGAAACTCTGCTAGAAGAGATTAATCAAGTTTATGTAAAGCCATATGCCTGCACTTGTTGGTCTTGACATATCATTACGTGATGATTGTCTCATTTAATGTGGTTTTTCACCATATGGGTAAAAGAGAAACATGCATGCAGTCATAGAGCCTATTTAACAAAGTCTATTAGTCAATTTAAAGATTGATAGGAAAAAAATATTGCTCATACTGGTGACTGAATCCTCTAAACAGCTTTCCCATTTCATCAATATATAGACACTGAGTTGAGGTGGACAATGGGATAGGATTGATGAGAACCAGTCAACTATTAATCAGTTTCAGAATAGCAGGATTAGTTCATTTTCTTTAGAAGGGATACATTCCATGATCAATGACATCCTGTAACAAGAGTGAAAAAAGTAACATCAACACTGATATCAGGGTATGGTCTCAATATTCTAAACACAAATTTTGAGAAATATGTCTGGACACAAGACAAATCAAAAGCGTGGGGAACTGACAGAGGACTTCCCATTCAGAGAGAGTAGTACAGTCTGGAATTAAAAATATAGACAAGATTCTGGAAAAGTGGACTTGCTAATATCCTCAAATTTGGTGAAATGATGGCTGGAAATAAAGAGTCTGAGTTAAAAAAAAATGTTTAATTCTCAAACTTGCACATGGTTTAGGATTAAAACAAAAATTACAGAAAATGTAAATAGTCATCCAGAGTGTCACTGTCCAAGATCCAGGCTCTATGAGAATATCTGGAGCTAAATTAATAGTAGAACAGTAAACTCTTTTTTTATGTTTATTTATTTATTTTAACATTTATTAATTTTTGAGAGACAGAGAGAAACAGAGCATGAGTGGAGGAGGGGCAGAGAGAGAGGGAGACACAGAAACTGAAGCAGGCTCCAGGCTCTAAGCTGTCAGCACAGAGCCTGATGCTGGGCTCAAATCCAGGAACCTTCAGATCATGACCTGACCTGAAGTCAGACACTTAACCGACTGAGCCATGCAAGTCCCCTTAGAAGGGTAAACTCTAAACATCAACCTCCCAAAATTGTTTTTGGAGAAAAACATTTAAATATTCCCCTCAAAACAAGTTGACAGGGCAAAGACAATGTATTTCTATTATTATATATACTATTTTATGATTAAAAAGAATTTTTAGATATAAAATCCACTGAGTCAAAAATAAGTAAGGAATGGAGAAAAAATTAAGTAAGCCCTGTGCAAATTATATAGAGAAAAAAATTTAAAGAATCAAAAACAGAAGGAAAAAATATGTCGATACACATTTTATATACACAAAATATCAAGAACTATCAAACTCTTCAAAAGAGGAGATTATAAAGATGAGACTAAGAAAAACAAAACTGAATAAGAAAAATAAAAGCAAAAAACAACAAAATATGGAATTAGAAAAGATTTTAAAAATTAAAATCTAATTCTTTATAAATATTAATGTAATTGATAAAACATGGGAAACTAATTTATTCAAAAAGTAAACTTGTGGGGAGCCTGGGTGGCCCAGTCAGATAACATCCGACTCTTGATTTTGGCTCAGGTTATAATCTCATGGTCCCGAGATCAAGCCCCACACCAAGCTCTGCGCTGAGCACAGAGCCTGCGTAAGATTCTCTCTCCCTCTTTCTGCTCCTCCATCATGCACTCTCTCTCTGTCAAAATAAATAAATATTTAAAAAAAAAGAAACCTTTAAAAAAAGAGTAAACTTGTGACTAAAAAAATCAGAATTTGTAATTACACAGATATAGTTATTATAATAAAATAACATAAACAACTTATAATGAATACATTTTAAAATTCTGATAGAATGAGTAATGGTAGGAAAAAAACTCACAAAATGCCAAATTTGTGCAAGACAAAATAGAAAGCTCAAATAGATCAATAACCATTAAAAATTAAACTGGTAATCAGTACTGTCTCTTCGAAAAACTGTCACAGATATTTTTACAAAGCCATTATTCCAAACCTTAAAGAGATAACCTCTGTCTGAAACATGTTTCTTCCAAAAACTAAAATGAATGAAAATTACCTGATTAATTTTACAAGTCCAGTAATCCCTGATACTCCAGAAAAAGGAGAGCAACAGAAAAAAGGAAAATGATAGAATCATTTAAACCATAACAGAAATGCAGATTAAATACAATTTTGGCTAACTGAACATAACAATATGCTTTTAAAAACTACATCATAATCAACTACATTTTATCTCAGGAATAAAGGAGACCTTAATGTTACTGTTCAAATAAACTATAGAAGAAAAATCACACAATTATCTCAATGTAGATCAAAAATTAAGTTGATAGATATTCATAATAAAAAAAAAGAAAACTCTTGGAAAAGGAGGAATATCTTTGAAAGAAATTTGCCTAGCTTGGTAAAGTGGTATTCCATAAGCACTGAGCACTTATTACTATTATTATGATTAGTATAGAAATATTAAAAGCATTCCTTTTTGTATGGAGAACAGATCACAACACTGCTATTGTTCAAAATGGTAATGAGGTCTCAGTCAATGGTCCAAGACATGAGGTAAAATGATGAGAGTGATCAGGATGGAGAAATAGGAGACGAAACCATTATTATTTGCAGATATTTTACTTATTACCTTAGTAATAAGTAAACTCAAAATTATCAACAGCGATTATAACAGTTTAACATGTTGCAACATGCAAAATTAACTTAAACAGATTTCTTGTCTACAATCTGATATTATATCCTATTATTACAATAAAATAAGGTCCCACTAACAATAACTATAAAGATTTTAAGATTTCAACACATCAAAAATGTTTAAGACTTTATGGTTATAATTTTAAACCTCTATAAAAGATATAACCACTAAAGAAATTGAAATGTTAACCACTGGCCCCTCTCGTCCCAAATAGCCTTTATAGGTGTGTCCTATGAAAACTGCAAGAAATAGAAAAATTTCTATCTGCTCCAGGTCAGGTTCCCTAGGAAGGAGACTCTGAAATGGACATCACTATGTGGTAATTTATAAAGGAGTTGACTGGGGATTAAAAGCTGTGGGGAGAGGGAAGAGGCAAAATTGGGCACAGGAGAAACTGGGGTGTGATGCAGTCACAATCAACTCCCCTCAGGAGTTCTGAAGCTGGGGACAAGGGTCATCAATCAGTTATGGATGTAGGCAGTCTCAATGGATGCACATCACAGACCGAGCAAGGGAACATAATGTTGAGAAAGACGGCTCTCTTCAGTCAAGGACAATCTCCAGAAACTGCTGAAATGAAGGGTGTCGGCCAGCAATACTCCCCAGCAAGAGAGGAAATAGATCTTTCCATACTGAAAGAAGAGTTGGGTGGCCTAGCACAGTGTCCTCTCTAGTCTAGTCTGTGTGCTGCTCAGCTCCTGTCTTCTGTGTAAATTCTGGAAACAGCTACTGCAGGATTCTTACAAGGTAGACCTCCTCACAAGGGAAACTTAAGAAAGAATGTCCTTTTCCTTGCAGCTCGTATTTATCTTCTCTGTTCACCATTTGAGATTCCACTGAGCTAGCAATTCTGCTGGTCTCTGGCCCCTGATCACCACACATTTCTCAGGTTGCAGCTACTGCCATAACCATTTACCACAAAAACTGGGCAAGGAAGTGCCAAGAGATGCACTTTGGGTGGCCTGAGTGCCACATATACTTCCCCCTGCCCACACTGTGTAGCAGCAACCTTCTTTCTCTTGATTATCTGGGTCCATTTCCCCCACCAGAAGGTTATGTCTTTTCACCCTCAGATTTCCCTGACCAAGATGTTCAAGGTGCCTGGGCAGGAGGCATCCATCTTGCTTTGGGAACCAGCACTTTTAAACATGCAAAGCCCAGAGGCACCTGGGTGATTCAGTCAGTTCAGCGTCAGACTTCAGCTCAGGTCATGATCTCACGGTTCGTGAGTTCGAGCCCCACATTGGGCTCTGTGCTGCTGGCTCAGAGCCTGGAGCCTGCTTCGGATTCTGTGACTTCCTCTCTCTCTACCCTTCCCCTGCTTGTGCTCTCTCTCTGTCTCTCAAAAAATAAATAAAGGTTAAAAAAAAATTAAACATGCAAAGCCCAGAGTTGATGGATGGGAAGCACAACTGGGCTGAACTGGGCCACTGGGAAGGATGGTACATGGGACCATTCTTAACTCCATCCCTTGGGTTTCCCAAGCCCATGCAGCACATGTTGGGACCTCAGCAGTAGAGAATCATCACTGATGTGGAGGGTGTGCTGCACGCACTCTAGGACGCAACATCCCATCTTCACTCAGTACTTTTTCTGAGCTAGAACCTCAGTTGTGCTTTCAACAGACTTTATCATTCTATCAGTTTGGCCATTTCTGAATGAGACAGGATACGGTTAACACCAGTGGCATAATTCAAACACAAAAGGACATTAAGTAAATAAAAGAGAAAAAAATAAACCCTGCTCTTACCCAGCATATATTCTAGTGGCAGAGGATAAAAGATTTTTACCAGAAGCTATAAGCAATAAACTTGTATCTTCTTGGCAACATAGCTATATATACATTTTGACAGAGCTACAAAGAGAAATGGTCAATTTTTACCATCATAGTGAGAAACTTCAGCATACCTCCCTGAGTAATAGACAGACCTAACAATAAAAATAAAAAAGTAATATAGAATATAGAATAGCATAAAAACAGCCTGCCATTATAAAGAACACAACCACAAACAACTGAAGAAAATACAATGTTTTCTTCCAAACTTGGAACACGTCTAAATATTATCGACATACTGGCCCATAAAACTTATCTCAGCAAATGTCAAAAGATAGGAATCAAAGAAACCATTTCCTCTGCCTGCAATGCAATTATGTTAGAAATCAATATTCAAAAGTTGATTATAAAAATCCCATGTGTTTGGAAATTAAGAAACTTCTAAATAACTTCATGGGTCAAACAACTCAGTGAAAATTAGAAAATACATAGATTTAAATGATCATGAAAACACACACACACACACACACACACACACACACACACATCAAAATTATAGCCTATAGCTAAAGCAGTTCTTGGAGGAAATTATACAGATTTAAAATGACCATAACGGAAGAAAAAAAATTAAAATTAATTACCTAAGCTTCTAACTTCAGAAGAAGTTTCTTCTAACAGAAAAAGAAAATACACCCAAAGAGAATTTGAAGGGCATAAGTAATATATATAATAGCCATAATAATTTAAAGAAAAATAAAATAGGAGCAATAATGTCAAAAAAATTAAGGCTAATAAAATTAACAATACAGTGAAAATAATCAGAAAAAAATGAAAAAGTCTCAAATAAATAACATGAAAAAGGGGAGTAATATTTGAAAAATATATGTAATAGGCAATTTCTGAGAAAAACATCACACACTAGAACTAAATTAAAAAAAAAAAACCTGAAAACCTGATTTCTTCTATCCATTAAATAAATCTTTACCAAAACTGAAAAACAAAATAGGTCTATACTTGTTTATGGCTTCTGTCAATATTAACGGAGCAAATAATTATAATTTCCAAAGAATGAGACAGAGAAGACACAAACTTCAACCCAATTTATGAAGCTAGAAAAATAAAATATGACAAGAATATTATTAGGAAATAAATTATATAACCTCAAGAATATAGATTCAAAAGCCCTAAATATAATAGATCTAAATCCAGCATGTAGAGGGACCTGGGAAGCTCAGTCAATTAAGAATCAGACTCTTGATTTTTGGCTCAGGTCATATCTCAGAGTTGTTAGATCGAGCCCCAGGTTGGGCTCTGTGCTGGGCATGGAACCTGCTTAAGGTTCTCTCTCTTTCCCCCTCTCTCTGCCCCTCGCCTGCTCGGCTCCCCAATCTCAAGTTCTCACATGCACACATGCATGCTCTCTCACTCTAAAAATAAAATAAAAAATAAAATAAATTAAGTAAATCCAGTAATGCATATAAACACTAATACAGAATCACTATATTTGGTTTAGCCTAGGAATGCAGACTTTTAATATTAGAAAATAAATTCAAATCATTTACCACATTAATTTAAGGATTAAAAAATACAGGATTTCGATAGTAAATAAAATTCAATATCCCTCATAGTTAAGAGATAAAAGACTCTTAAAAAATTAGAAATAGAAAATGTTTAGTCTGATTAATGGCACTCCATGCCTCACCCTTGAAAACAACAATGGTTGAATGCATTCCTTTTATGATTATTTCAAAAAAGATTGCTCCCCATTGTCACTTCTATTAAACATCCAACTAGAAATCCTCATCAGCACAATAGGGCTTCAAATGTAAATTAAATGTGAAATAATTAGAAATAAACAAATAAAGCTATCACTATTCAGAGTTGGTATTATCTATATAAAAAAGGAAATTAATATACAGTAAAATTATAAAAATGGAGAGTTCAGCAAGCATTCTTGATATGAAAATTAAATGCAATTTTATAAACTATTAACAATTAATTACCAAAGGTAAAAAAAAAAAAAGATATTTTTAATAGCACAAAACAGAAAGTACCTAGGAATATATAAAATTTTTATAAAGAAAAATATAAAATATTGTTGAAAATATGAAACCACCTAATTAAATATTGAAATAAGTCACATTTATGGATTAAGAGATCAATACCATGGAGATCACTGGGGAATGATAGAAAATTTAAATAATATCCAGTAGCAAAGTGGTTGTATCACATCATCTTCAAAAATCAACTCCTACTGAAAAAAGATTTCAGTGTAAAATGCAAAACTATAAAAATTTAGGAATAAGGAAAAGAATATCTTTTTAATATTAGAGAATGGGAAGATATTTTTAACAATATACCAAAATAAAAGGCAAACCACAAAAAATCAGTGATAAACTATGAATTCTGGTTCATTAAAATTAGAATATAAAAAAAGTTTAAAAAAAGACACTTTGGAGGAAGGCATTAAAAAATGACAATGGCAGTGAAATGAATGAATCAAAAATATGTGAAACAACATGAATATTGGTAGGAAAAGCAAGTCATACAGCATTATTCAGTATTACTCTATTTATATAAAACATACAACATTAGAAATTTATCTTTAGGCATGGCTGATTACAACAAAGGACACAAATTCTTCCCATCTCTATTTGCATATCCTTTTGCATATGTGTAATAAAATTAGAAAATCAGTGCTGATGGGCACCTGGATGGCTCTGTTAGTTAAGTGTCAGACTTGGTTTTGGCTCATATCATGATCTCATGGTTCATGGGATTGAGTCCTACATTTGGCTCTGCGCTGACAGCATGAAGTCTGCTTGGGATTCTCTCTCTCTCTCTCTCTCTCTCTCTCTCTCTCTCTCTCTCTCTGTCCCTCCCCCACTTATACATGAGTATGCTCTCTTTGCCTCAAAATAAATAAGTAGAAAGAAAGAAAGAGAAAATCAGTGTTGCAAAATCACCTTGGAGTTTACCCAATAGACCAGGTAAAATTCTAGTGATGTATAGGTTTTTTTTCCTCCATATAAAACCACCTATTTCACTCAATTACATCAATGTGTTCTTTTACCTCTCTACACAAAGAATGTCCCCAGCCTTGTCTTCTTTAGATTAATCTTTGGATTAAGTACCACTACCAGAGCACTCATTATTTGCTCAAGGTATTTGTAATTTGAGTTGAGAAACTGACCTATATGCAAGTAATTGAAACTGTAAAACATGGGACAATAATTTCCATATGCATGATTGAACAGAGTACCACAGGAATACCAAAAAATAGTTTTGTCCAGAGGAAACTGAAAAATGCTTTCCAGAGGAGGTAACATGAGAGATTGTGAATTTCCTTAAAATCTTTCTGTCTATATTATCTTAATGCACATAATTTGGGGATAATCCTTGATTTATAGTATTCACACATTCACCACCTCAATGTCACCAAAATGTGATTACAATCCTATGTGAATTTTCAGAAATAAAAATATACTCATCTTCGTCCTTTCCCTAGACCATGTCAGTTCCTTCTGTGTTAAAAATTTTTTGAGTAGTTTGGAGCTATAATATTTCTTAAAAGGCTATACATTTGCTAAAATCCACTGTTCTTGAATAACAAATGTATCCTTTCTTCAGCAAAAGATAATGATGGGAAGTTTTAAAACAATTTTCTGAAGAATCTTTAGGGGTAGTTTCCCACTTCTCCAGATAGAAATATGGAAGAGCTCAACATAGCAGCAATTTAATAAATCTAAGTATTAAATATCAAACCTAGATTATATAAGCTTTGTTTTAAATATTAATGACAGGTATGGATCTAGATATTAACTTTTTTCTTAGCATTTCTACACACAAAGCCAAATACATTTAATTCAACAACTGCTGATTGATCACCCATTGTAATCAAGGTACCATGAGATAGAATTATTTAAAACTATGATAATTTTGAAATTTATACCACAATGTCTAAAATAAAGCAAAAATGTGAATGAACTAAAATTATCAAAAAAATATGTCTACAGGGGCGCCTGGGTGGCTCAGTCAGTTGAGCATCCAACTTCGGTTCAGGTCATGATCTCATGGCTCATGAGTTTGAGCCCAGTGTCGGGCTCTGTGCTGATGGCTTGAAGCCTGGAGCCTGCTTCGGATTCTGTGTCTCCCTCTCTTTCTGTCCCTCCCCTGCTCATGCTCTGTCTCTCTCTCTCTCTCAAAAATAAACATTGAAAAAAATTTTTTTTTTAAAAATATGTCTACAAAGTAGAAAAGAAGACTTCATGTCCAACTTGGAGCATAAAAAGGCCTCACAAGAGAGCAGATTTCAGGGTGGAGTCCAAAAGAGATAGTAGAGTAATGTATACCAGTTGGAAATCATCACAGAAGCAAAGGCCTTGAGTTAAGAAAGAACAGAATGTGGTCAAGAAACACTGAAGAATTCAATTTGATCAGATTATATGTCTGAGTTAGAAAAATTTCCATCTCCCGTAACCAATTTGTACTACATGTCTGAAGTTATAAAAGATTATATAACTGTATCCAGGCTCAGTAGGAAAAACTGCCACAAGCAATTAGCCAAAATTGCTGTGAGTGAAGAAGGTTGGAATGGCAGTCCACAGTTCACGTATTTGCTAATTAGGGAATCAGACATCTGAGGCATAGCGAGAGGTTAGTATAGATAGTTAAAATAAGTCAGGCTCAAAATTTGAAGGGCTTTAAATTCCAAACCTAGGAGTTTTTTTACATATCTTTTAAACTTTAATTACAGAAATAATACAAAGTTTATTGTGAAAGATTTTTAAAAACCCGAAAGTATATATAGAAAAGTAAAAATCTCTTTCCCACCCTCTAAAGAAGCAATGAATCAGTGCTGAAAGACTGAAACAATCTTTCAACTTTTATACATACATACACAAACAGGTACAGAATATGTACTACAAATTATTTCAATGTAAAATTGGTCCCCGTTACACATATAATTTTACACTTCTGTGTTTTTTTGTAGATATCTTTTCATGAAAGTACAGGGATCTATCTCATCTTTTTTTTTTTTTTTTTTTTAATTTTTTCAACGTTTTTTATTTATTTTTGGGACAGAGAGAGACAGAGCATGAACGGGGGAGGGGCAGAGAGAGAGGGAGACACAGAATCGGAAACAGGCTCCAGGCTCCGAGCCATCAGCCCAGAGCCTGACGTGGGGCTCGAACTCACGGACCGCGAGATCGTGACCTGGCTGAAGTCGGACGCTTAACCGACTGCGCCACCCAGGCGCCCCTATCTCATCTTTTTTTAATTGCAGCATATTTCATTGCATGTACATTATTGACCTATTCTTTATAGCTAATTGAGAGCCATTGAAATTTCCAGTGGGAACAGAAAATGGTTACAAACTTTTAAAGCTGAAAAAAAGTTGAGTTGATACATTTTCAGAAGAGAAATAGGAGATAAAGAAAACACTTAGGAGATTACAATATTCTAAGTAAATTATAATAATGAGAGCTTGAATTGAGCTTCTAACAGATTTGTCAGTTAATTAAAAAAAAAAAAAAAAAAAAGTTTATAATTGTCCTTATTTACCAGGTGGGAACAAGAAAGAACTTTGAGAGGAAAGGCCCCATGTGGATGACTAGGGAGATCAGGAAGCTGCCTCTAGAGAAAGTGAACAGAGGAAAAAATAGTTTCTTGCGGAACTTTGTCACCCTGGAGTCTTGTTTTGTACCTCCCCATCTTCTTACCAGTTGCCATGTTCCATCAACTTCATGGCAGTATTTCCTGAACCCACCCAATTTTATCTATTCCTGCCCTCAGTATCCCTACTTATGCCTCATTTTCCCCCTTTTGCACTGCTCTCCCTCAAATTCATCCAACACCATTTTCAAAGTCAAGAATGGTCCAGGTGGCTATTGCTCACTGTACATCTTCTAAGTGTCAGGTGCTGAGTTTGCCTTAAACATATGTTGTCATGTCACTGAATCTTCACAAAAAAAACCCCACATTCTGGTTTTGTGACTTTGGTGAAATTATTCAGCCTTACCCTTTCAGTCAGTTTCCTCATCTGTAAAATGGGGATAATAGCATCTGTTGCATGGAAAGTATTAACACATGTTAACCTCTTAGTGTGATGGTGTCAGATAGTAAGCACAAGAAAGACAGCATTCATTTCCATGAGTGCTCAACCATACCCAAAACTGCCTCTGCAACCTGCCCAACATCACAACTTTCTTGCCCATTATATATTTCTACTCAGGTTTTCACATCTCACTGCTTTAACCCATGCTGCTCACTTTGACTAGAATGCCTTCCCCAATATCTCTATCTCAGTATGTGTAAATTCTCCTCACTTTTATAGGTTCCACTCACATGAAAATATTGCTATTTTTCCCACCTAATAGCAATCTCTCACTTGCCTCAATTGTCACAGCATTTTATACGTATCTACCATATAACACTTTCTCTTGAATTTTATTTTTATACATGTTTGTTTACATGCCTTATACACACGCTTATATGTTTATAGGTGTACATATCATCACTTCTAGGCTCTTAGCTTCTGTAGAAGTTGGGGGCAAGAACCAATTCTTTATCTTTTATGAAATCTAAAATGTGTTTTCTGCATAATAGACACAGCAAAAACACTTGTTGAGATCTATGCTAGGTAATTTCCATTTGTCCCTCCAAACTCCATCCTGCTGTCTGTGCTGACAAGCTGATGCGTGGACAATGGAGAGGAAGAGTCAAGAGATCAAAGGAAGGGAGGAGAGAGGAGTCAGGTTTTGGCTCTCTCATCTCAGAGTCACACTGAGCTGGCTGCATCCCTTGACTGAAGGTCACTGCTCCATTCGATGTGGCCAAATCTATAGGACCCTCTCTTTTCAAAACTCAGTAACTGCTCTATCCATTTGTCCATCTGGGCCTAAAGGGTACTAGCCCTAAATAAATACACAGGCCCCATATTTGTAAAAAGTTGCTTTATTAACCCTCCCTCTAGAATTATCCTTCCCACTTTGAGTATGCTTCTTTTTTCCCCCCTTTCTGGAACCACCTGCTGAAAGTTCATAGGGAATTTTTAAAGAGGATAAGATTGGAAAGTAACTCCTTAAGGTCTGTCTTATCAACCAAGTGAGAAGAAAGGCCTTTAGACTGAAGAAGACATTAGTGTGGTTGGAGGCTAGAGGAAATTGAAAAAGGATTAGAATAACCGCTGAAGAAAAAGCTTTAGGAAGTTAGTTAATGGTAAATAAAGGATAGCATAACAGCGTGGAGAAAGGGCCTAATTGCACAGAACTCAATTGGCAAGCTCTCCTGAATTTCTCCAGCAGTGCTTACTGGAACAAGATCAAGAGAGTTGTTAAAAGAAAACAAAGCAAAGCAAAACAAAACAAGTGATAAGGTTTAACTAAACTGTGAATTATGGGAGACTGAAACATCATGGGATCCAAAAGTGCTAAGAAGGGTCATAACCAGAACTCAGGTAAAAGTTCAAATGGAGACAAGTGAAGCCAAGAGGTTAATGGGTAATCTTTGACCTTTAGTCCATTTGGAAGAAACACCGATTAGACTAATTGTGTAATATTACTGATAACAAAAGGCTGCATTTTTTGATCTTATGACCAAACAGGACTCTGCTTACTTGCAGTTTAGTTTATGTACCCATAGTAAGGCCGCCTATAATTTAAACCACCTTTTTAGGTAATAGGGTTTGGATAATGTTCTCCTTATTACTCAGAAATTCCTCTTTGGACTTCCTTTGAAAATTTGATTTTGCAAACACACATCGCACTTTCTAGAATTTGAATATTTATAACTTCCTTTTAATTTTGCTTCACTTCTTACTTTGCTTTCAAGAATTTGCACTTCTGACAAATTAAGAATAACAACCAGATTTTAGGCCTTGATGTATAATAAACACAAGGGAAAGGAAAAAAGAGAAGAAATGAAAAATAATCACATTAACGAAACAATCAAGTTCTCCACTGCAACAGGGAAAAAGAAGGAACTGCTGTCCCTGCCACACAAAGGTTGCCAAGAGAACAATACTTGTATATTTCCTAGTTCTCAAAAATATACCAATGTGATGTTTGCATCTCTTTTCTTTTCCTTTTGGAAATCTGAGCGAAAAACCTACTCTAAACTTGTGAGTTCTTTGTGATTCACCTTGTAAATTCATTCTTCGCTGCTCATATCACAGAATTCACCAAGCTGGCAACATACAAAAAGGCGCTGATTTTTTTTTTCTCCGAAAGTTACGACTCCAACTTGTAATGAAAATCTCCGCTCACCCTGGAGCCTCCAAAAATAGTAAACCATAAATTGGTTTTGCCTCTAAGTATCTTTCATTTTTGTTGACTCTCTTTGTACTTTGAGATTATAAACTCCTCCAGGGCAGGCACTAGATCTTCAATTTTTTATGCAATTCCCTACAGAAATTAAAATAGGTCTAACCCAGAGAGGAAAATAAACAAATCTTTTCAGCTATTATTATGTATGTATAAGATTAAAAAGCAGTTTGGGAAATTGTGAATTGTTTTTTCTTTTCAGTTGTTTAAAATGAAGTCAGGTCTTGAGGCGCCTGGGTGGCTTAGTTGGTTAAGAGTCCAGACGCCAGCTCAGGTCATGATCTTGCCATTCATGAGTTCGAGACCTGCATTGAGCTCTGTGATGACAGCTTAGAGCCTGGACCCTGATTCAGTTTCTGTGTCTCCCTCTCTCTCTCCCCCTCCCCTGCTTGCACTCTCTCTATCTCAAAAATAAACATTAAAATTTTTTTTTTCAATGGACTCAGGTCTTACATGTTTGCCATCAGTTAATAACAACATCTAAGAAAAAAGCTGCAGAGGCAAAAGTATTTTTAATCCATACTGGGTACTATGTGATGCACCCATCCAGGTATGAAACATGTAGGGGCAGATTGAAAGGGATTGGCCATTTACTCCTTTAGTGTCTTTTCTAGCCATTCCCTCCAGGTGGTGGATGCTTCCTTTCATTTCTATGACAAAATAAACCAAAAGGATTAGTCATGAATAATTTTAAGACTATACTTAGGGATTTACTAAGATCAATATATTTTTTTAATTTATTTAGTTTGAGAGAAAGAGAGAGAGACAGCATAACCAACTAAGCCACCCAGGCGTCCCCTAAGGTCAATATTAAACCATTAACTATTTGTTGAAGACATACACTGTTTATGAAAAGAAAATGAATTGTTAGTAATAAGACAAATATAAGTTAATCCACCTGTCAAATACAGACACATGGATTTGCTAAATATTTATTAAATATTTATATAAATGCACCATATTTAGTGGTGCAGTTTAAGAAAACATTTTTACTTTCAAGAAACTTAAAACCTATTGATAGCTTTTCATGGGAGGAAAATACTCTTTCTATGTTATCCTAGTCTCAGTGTATAAGCAGAATTTCAATTTTAGATACTGTTAAAGAGGCCCCAATGCTAAGCCCCACATCACCAAATCAAGACTTTAATTTAATTATAGTTTCTGTTCTCCCGGAAATGGAATCTTAAACCAGTCAGGAATCACCTAATCAGTACTACTGCGGTAATCTGCCTGACAAACCCCTGCCATTCCCTAAAGGAAGTAAATTTGCAATAACCTAGTCGATTTTTTTGCTTAGTTTATTTTTTTTGTTCCTGCTCCCTTCTGCCTATAAAAGTCTTTCATTTTGCACAGCTCCGCAGAACTCCTTTCTACCTGCTAGATTGGTTGCGGCCCGATTCAAATCGATTTTTGGGCAAATAAACTTTTTAATGTGCCTCAGTTTACCTTTTAACAATTCTGGTGTAATGAGATGGAACCGAAGGAGACACCCGCTGACCCGCAGGAGGAAGCAAACGTGGGTACCGGCTGAGGCCCTGCCGCCCCCTGCTGTCCAGCTGCCCCAGGAGGTGCTGGGTAAATCCTCAGGATCCTCCTCAGCTTTTGCTTTAGGAGCTTCCAGACTTTTCTCTCAGCCTTTCTTTCTCTGGACTGGGTCCGGAAACTGGCCGAGTCGTACTGGGTCCACTTGGAAGCGTGACCGGGTCTAGGGCCGGAAAGGGTTCAACTTGGAAACCCGACCGGGTGCAGGCAGGAATGGGTCCGACTTGGAAACCGGACCAGTTCCGCGTCAGACACCGTCAGACTTCAGCTGGACTGGGCCGGTGTGAGGGCTCAGGTGAATACAATTTTGTTTTAAGGCTGAACAAGCAGGTTAATCTTACCAAAAATAATCTTGAATTACAGTGGCCACAGTAGAGAACTTTTAACGTTAGATAAACCTCTCCATTTACGAAGTGCCCTAGAGAGAAAAGGATCTCGGCCAAGTACTCACTATGAGGGATAGAGGGAAAATTATTTTTCCTCCTCCTACGGTTCTGGTGACAAGGATGAGACCCACTGAAACACACGACTCCCTCCAGAGCCCACGGAATCCCGGGAAACGGCGGAAGCCAGCAAAAGGTAAGAATTTTTAGCAATTCTCCCAGATCTCTATCTGTGGTGCCTGGTCAAGAAGAAGTGAAGGTAGGTCATAGGGTAGGTTTATTTTTAATTTTTTGAGGAACCTCCACACTGTTTTCCAGAGTGGCTGCACCAATTTGCATTCCCACCAACAGTGCAAGAGGGGTCCCATTTCTCCACATCTTCTCCAGCATCTATAGTCTCCTAATTTGTTCATTTTGGCCGCTAGGAATTTACCCAAGGGATACAGGAGTACTGATGCATAGGGGCACTTGTGCCCCAATGTTTATAGCAGCACTCTCAACAATAGCCAAATTATGGAAAGAGCCTAAATGTCCATCAACTGATGAATGGATAAAGAAATTGTGGTTTATATACACAATGGAATACTACGTGGCAATGAGAAAGAATGAAATATGGCCCTTTGTAGCAACATGGATGGAACTGGAGAGTGTGATGCTAAGTGAAGTAAGCCATACAGAGAAAGACGGATACCATATGGTTTCACTCTTATGTGGATCCTGAAAACTTAACAGAAACCCATGGGGGAGGGGAAGGAAAAAAAAAGAGGTTAGAGTGGAAGAGAGCCAAAGCATAAGAGACTCTTAAAAACTGAGGGTTGATGGGGGGTGGGAGGGACGGGAGGGTGGGTGATGGGTACTGAGGAGGGCACCTTTTGGGTTGAGCACTTGGGTATTGTATGGAAACCAATTTGACAATAAATTTCATATATTGAAAAAAAGCAAAAAAAAAAAAAAAAGAGGTGAAGGTAAAGTTTCATGTTGCCCCTTCCGTTCAGATTGGCAGGCAAAAAACATTTGTCGAAATTCAATATTTGAATTGTAACTTGCGAATTTGCTTTCGAGTACCTATTGATTGTGGATCCTTTCTCTCCCGGAGACAGCTGTTGTCTTCTTGCCTCATTTTGTGTCCTGAGAACCTGACTTGGCTTTCTGCCTTACCGGGACATCCAGGTTCATGTGTGCCCAGGCAGCTCACGCATCACTTATGGAAGCCCCAAAATAGGGCTAGACAGAAATATGGATTGTACCCCATTTGCAGCCAGGGTCCTAATAACTATAGCCATCTCTCAGGGGAATGCTCTAAAGCTTTCTTTCCTTTTGGTTATCTTTGGAAGTAGCCCTGGATCTTAAGAGAGTTGTGTCTTTTGCACATTCCTTTGGGATGTTTCTTTCCTCCATAGGGTTGTTCACTGCTGCCAGGAATATTTACTTTTTGTTTCTACTGAAACCTGATGAGATATTCCAAATATATATTTTTTTATCTGAATCCAAGTTAGTTAACATGTAATGTAACATTGGTCTCAGGAGTAGCATTTAGTGATTGATCACTTACATATAACACTGAGCGCTCATCCCAACAAGTGCCCTCCTTAATGCCCATCACCCACTTAGCCCATCCCCCCAACCAACACCCCTCCAGCAACCCTCAGAGTGTTCTCTGTATTTAAAAGACTCCTATGGTTTGCCTCCCTCTCTCTTTTTATTTTACTTTTCGTTCCCTTCCGCTATGTTCATCTGTTTCATTTCTTAAATTCTACATATGAGTGAAATCATATATTTGTCTTTTGCTGACTGACTTAACTTCGCTTAGCATAATACATTCTAGTTCCATCCATGTTGTTGCAAATGGCAAGATTTCATTCCTTTTGATTGCCAAGTAATACTACACTCTGTGTGTGTGTGTGTGTGTGTGTGTTTGTGTATACACACCACATCTTCTTTATCCATTCATCAGTCAATGGACATTTGGGCTCTGCATAATTTCGTTATTATTGATAGTGCTGCTATAAAACTGGGGTGCATGTGCCCCTTCGAACCAGCACCAAATAATTTTTTAAGAGAAAACATATTGATGAATTTATTTTGACTCTTTATATAGGCAGATCATTTGACTAGTGTTTGGAGAGATAGTCCAAAGTCCCAAGTCATTAGTTTTATACTCACTCCCATGGTGGAGTGGCTGGTCAGAGCTAAGATAGAAACAAAAATTCATCAGTATCCTCAGTACCTGATTTTGTACCATTCCCACCCCAAATTTTAATATCTATACCAATTAAAACCTACAGTCATTTGTCATCATATATACTTGATTTTACAAAGGGCCAAGTCCCACTTTTAGTTAGTATAGCATACAGAAAAGATCATAAACTTTGGGATAAGTCAGGGAATTCAATTTCTAGCTGAGTATGAGCAAATTACTCTTTGAGAATCAGTTTTATCACCTGCAAAATGGGAAATAATCTCTCCCTTGGATGATTGTTAAGGTTTAAATGAGACAACCTGATCCATGGTAAGTAGTTGGTGATGGAGAGCTATTAGTTGTGATATCTCTTTTTTTAACTGACATATAATTGACATAACATTACATTATCTTCAGGTGCACACCATGCTGATTCAGTATTTGTATACGTTGTGAAATGTCACCATACTAAGTCTAGTTAACATCTGTCACCACATAGAGTTACATTTTTATCTTGTAATGAGAACTTGTATGCAATACTGTATTATTAACTGTAGTCACTATCCTGAAAATTATATCCCTATGACTTATTTTATAACTGGAAGTTTGTACCTTTGGACTCCCTTCACTCATTTCGCCTACCCCCCACCCACGCCTCTGACAACCATTAATATATGTTCTCTGTATCTGTGAGCTAATTTCTTTTTTAGGTTCCCCATATTAGTGAAATCATATGGTATTTGTCTTTCTCTGGCTTATTTCACTTAGCATAATGCCCAAAAGATTCATCCCTAATGTCACAAATGGCGAAATTTCTTTATTTTTATGGCTGAATAATATTCCATTACACACACACACACACACACACACACACATCACATTACATCACATCACATCACATCACATTATCTTTATCCATTCATCCATCAGTAGACACAGATTGTTTCATATGTTGGCTATTGTAAATAATGCTGCAGCATACATAGGGGTGAAGGTATTTTTCTGAGTTAGTGTTTCCATTTTCTTCAGATATCTAAAAGGAATTGCTGGGTCATGTAATTAATTTTGTGAGTAAATTCTATACTGTTTTCCATAGTGGTTGTACCAATTTACATTCCTACCAACAGTGCACAAGGATTCTTTTTCTTCACATCCTCACTACTTGTTTTTTCTGGTTTTTTGATAATAGCTATTCTAACAGGTGTGGTGATATCTTATCATAGTTTTGATTTGTATTTCCCCAATACTTAGAAAAAGATTTTTTTCAAGTAGTTGTATGGTCAGAAGTTGGATACATTGGAAAATGATATTTACAGCCTGATAGGAACTTGTTTTTAGGCCTTCTTCCCAAAGCTAAAATAAAACTATGTGCTCAGAGGAAAGAAAAAGATTTTGAAGTCTTTGTGGAAGGATTTACTAAGACATTCCAAAAATACACACCTCTAAATCTAGAACATAGGAATTTTTTAATTGTCATTTTAGTTGGAGATCTCCCTGGTATAAAGAAGCAAATTGAAGATAAATGTAGTTGGATGGGTGGGACCACCTCTTAATATTATTCAGGTTGCAACCCAGTTCTTTGAGAAATTTTAAAAACAACTGTACTTGTCTTACAAATCTAGTTTTTATAAGAACAGAAATGTTGCTCTAGAAACAATTCAAAGCCATCTACTTTCTTTACTAATCACGAAACCTCCCCTATTCATCTCAGAAGACTTGCAGATATTGTGAATCATTGGGACTTAGGGAACAAAAGTCCTTGGTGAAACTTGCATTCTTTCTCTGTGCCTTTTGAAATATAAGTATTCTACCTAGTCTTCTCCAGAAATTAAGGTAATTCTGGGGTGCTGGGTGGCTCGGTTGGTAAGCATCTGACTTCAGCTCAGGTCATGATCTCACAGTTCCTGAATTTGAGCCCCACGTTGGTCTCTGTGCTGACAGCTCAGAGCCTGGAGCCTGCTTCAGATTCTGTGTCTCCCTCTCTTTCTGCCCCTCCCCTGCTCACGCTCTGTCTCTCTCTCACTCAAAAACAAATAAACATTGGGGAAAAAAAAGAAAGAAAGAAACTAAGGCAGTTCTTATCAGAAGGGGAGAGAAGTAAAGGCTATTTTGAAAACTAGGCCTATGAAAAATTTTTAAAGTCTCTTCCACAAATACTAGTAAAAAGCTTTGCCATCTGAGCAGATAACCTTAACTTATTCCAGCTGCCAGAAACACAGTCTAGATCCAACAGGTTTTTTTGTTTTGTTTGTTTAACGAGCTAGTGAGATTTGCGTTATTGTACCTGTCTTATGGCTAAAATTTTAAAACAGAAGCTATAAGATCTCCCTTGGCACTTGTCTGTATGTGTACGTATGTCTGGGCTTGTATATTATAAATGTGTGATTTTTTTCTACGTCTAGATGGCATTGCCAAAATTTATTTGTGAAGAGGTCTATTTAATTGGCTTAAAGACAAACAAGTGTTTAAGCCGAATATACTTTGAGAAATCTAGAAAATTAACCCAAATGCATTTCAAGTGCATGTGATCTTAAGTAAATAAAAATTAGTTTGCTGGTTTAATTAAAACAGGTATGTCTGCACAGTTAATCAGCATTGAATTTAATATTTTTATTCCACCCAGGTTTACTAAAAGTCAAATATGTTATTTCTGTTGTAGATTTTGTAAGAAAGGTAACTTAAGGTTATGGTTAGCTGTTTAACATCTCATGAAAATTTCACTAAGCATAATTGTTAAGAACTAGAAAATTATTGCAATAGAGGAGAGAAATCAGGCTTAACTCCAAATATAGCAAAAACAGCTGGGGATTTATAGCCAACAAGCAAAATGAAGGGGTTAGTGTATGGAAAGTTACTAAGAGAAATCAAGGGCAGGGGGATTCTTGCTAACCTGACTTAACAGAATTCTTACTGGTGGCAAGCCAGGATTGTCAGATATCAATGATGTGGGATAAGGAATTTGATCAGATATTAAGGGTAGAAAGATTTTCATTAACCTGATTTAAGCAGGAATTTTGCTACACTGGATGAGGGCTAGCCAAAAAGAGGGTTCAGTAGGGTCTGTCTAAAGTTTGGTTAAAAAGAGAAACTTTGTCACTACTTCAATGCTACTTTGCTAAATTATTGAGAGTCAGAATATCTTGAATTTAACTCATTTGATTATGAAGGCAATGATGAACAGTGTGCCAGACCCACCGATTTACCTTCTTGGGTGGCTTGGGTAAGACGCATTTCTGCTCAGAGCAAGTTTCCTCATCTGCAAGTGGGAGTGATACCTGCATTAATGGACTCTGTGTAGCACATGAGATCACGAAAACGCCTTGAAAACTAATTTGTTGTGCATATACAAGGTGCTTGTTGAGAAGGCCTGTCTCTTCCTTATTTCAATGAACTCAAAGCATGAGTAGCCTGATGCCTTCTGGACCACAGACAGAAAAAGCCACTGCCTCCCGTAACTCCCTCTGTATTTTGTTAACGCCTCTATTGCAGCCTTTATGGTTTTGTGTTGCAATTATCTAGTTACACAGCTTTTCATTCCACTAGTCTATTCTCAAGACAGGCAGCTTACGTCATTTTTCTTTGTGTTCCCAGTGCCCATGGCACGTATTTGGGCTTCAATAAGTATGTGCTGAAAAGACAAATAGTTATTTCTTGGTTCCAAGAACATCTACTAAGAGTTCTTTGTTTCTCTAGTTTTCCTGAAGCGGCATCCTCCAGAAACCAAAGAAACTCTTTCCCTGGCTCTCCTTTTAGGCTATTAGTAGACTAGAGCCACAGAGCATATGGAACTTATGTTCAAGACGAGCATGTGAAACAAAAGTCACATATAGTCAAAATTGTTTTTGAAAACGGCCTTAAGTAGTCCTTTATTTCTCTTTTGCAAACTTCCATTCACTGGGTCAATGAAAACAAACAAAAAAAAATGAAAAAGAATTTCCCATGCAATCTTTTAGATAAGCAAAAAGACTTATTTCTATAAGTTAAATGTGTATGCACTCGTGTTCCCTTGTGTTGCCGGCTCCTACCTAATTCCCATCCTCTGATTTTATTCTTTCCCCTCAGCTAGAACCTTGCCGCTCCTTTTTTTTTTTTTTAATGTTTGTTTATTTTTGAGAGACAGAGCAGGAGTGGGGGAAGGGCAGAGAGAGAGGGAAACACAGAATCCCAAGCAGGCTCCAGGCTCTGAGCTGTCAGCACAGAGCCTCATGCAGGGCTGGAACTCACAAGCTGTGAGATCATGACCTGAGCCATAGTTGGATGCTTAACCGACTGAGCTACCCAGGCACCCCTTCCCGCTCTTGTTTTAAGTTCAAACCTACATTAGTTTCTATCAAAGGCAATGCCAGGCAGGAGGACTCAAATTAAGGTTCACCACATGAGCAACTAACAGCAAGGTGTTGCCCCAACTAATCTGGTCTGATCCCTAAATCTGGGTTCCAGTTATGTTAGCGGATTTCCACTTTCTTCCCAAGATCATGTTCTCTGTCTCCTGTTTCATGAGTTAACTCTATCCCTGCCTTTCCTTGGATGGACTTAGAATTGCTGATCAGTATTCCTCCTACATATGGGAGTCCTGGTTTCTTTTTCCTGCTCTCACACTCTACCTATATACTTGCTATATTGTCAGATAGTTTTTCCTATCAAGACATTTAAACCCATCAAATACCATTTTCTATTGCAAGTGGGCCTGTCTGCCACCAGCCTGACAGCTAGTTCTTGGTTGTTACTGTTGTGGCTCACTACTGTGAGCGCCCCCTTCATCATATCATCGCATCATCATATTTGACTCAGTTAAGGCAACCCAGGTGAATAACTGACTCTTTAGAGAGACCAAACTTATATTGGAACCACAACTGATATAATTTAATAGTTAAACAATTTAACACAAGAATCATGTATCAAGCATTAGCAGGTTCCCTCACACATCGGCTATCTGGTGGATTGTTTTACAAGGAAAAGAAATATCCAAAAATTAGTCTCCAAAACATCAATTTTTGAGTTATGGTGAGATAATTTAGTGAACAAGATCCAACACTGGATTTAACTCATAACCTTGGAATATACAAAGATTTGGGATCAGGCGTCCTTCCATTTAGAAATTTTGTGTATCTCTGCTTGTGGAAGAATCTTCTGTGTGAAAACAATGACTCATCAAACAGTTTTATTTTCTGTTTTCTTGGAGAATATCCAGAAAGTTTATGTACAATATGTAAAAAATATATATTTACATTTATACAGATATGCATACATATATGTACAAGTATACATACATATATACACATTTATATACGTATATATGTATATATACACGTATGTGTATATGTGTATATATATACGCATGTATATATACACACACACATGTATATGTACATATACATATATATGTGTGGGTGTATATATATATATATATATATATATATATATATATACATACTGTTCTGTGGTTTGAATTATATTTAGAAAGTGTTGGAAGTGGGTATAAAATCAGATCCAGGAATGAGGTGATGATAAAGATTTAGGCTTTTCTTATAAGACAGACCAAGATGAGAACTGGCTAATCTGTGTAGCTTAAGTCTTCAAACACCCTAGCTGAGATATGATAAGAAATATGCCTTATTTCTCATAGTAATATGATTTGAATTAATTCTTTCCTACTGCTGTTTCCCCTGTATGCAATTGCAATACCTTTGACCTAACTGCACGAACATAGCAGACTTCTGGGCTTTTTATAAGCTCTTGGTTATGTAAAGAAACAGCAATAAAAAAAGGAAAAAGCAATAAAAATCAAAGTGAATGTTAGAAGTATCATGTGAAAAGCTGGCCACATGTTGAAAGTGATTTGCTTTTTGCAATTCAAAACCCTCTGTTTTAAGGGAAAAAATTTTGAGAGTCAGAGAACATGATTGGATTTCCATTTATGTCTCATTACTAGGAGTCCTGTGTGATTCTAACATTTACTGCTTGGTAATATGAGTACATGGAACAATATAAACACTCTGACCCTTAACTCAGGATCTCATTAACTACTCCATACCTTTCTAGTCCGGTCTACTATCTTCGTAAAAAATGAAAGACATAGGATTCAACAACCATGTTTAATTAATTTATCAGTTAGGTTCAAAGGAGGTTATTAAGTAGTTGGGTTTTTTGTTTCTGTGCACTTTATAGAAACAGGAAAACTGACATTGTGCAGAAAATACAGAGGTTGACAGTGTATGTGCTTGGGTCAACTGTTCAAATGGGTCTGTCCCAGAGAAGAGGGAAAAAAAAGATTATTTGCATCGTGATTTTTTCCTTGAAGCCCTTTTCTTACAAAGCATGACACTACTTTGCTAATCTGCTTTCCTGTGATCTTAGCTTTTAAGTCATACTCTTTAAAAAAAATTCTCTGTACTGTTCTTGGTCTTGATAAAAACTCTATTGCAAGTTTACTGAAGGAATTTGACATTTTTATGGAAATTAGGATAAGACTACACATATATTCCTCACAAAGAACAGTGTGAGAACATGGCATATACAAACTCATATTAAGAAACAATTATCAACAATCTGGTGAAAACTGGATTTTCACTAACATCAAAACAGGAAGACAAAGGTATAAAAATAAACTAACAGCCAATCGGGTTTACTAAAGAAAATGCCTTCCATTGTTAACATTATCAGCCCACTCGAATTATTTTTTTTTTTCTGAGAATGCTGTTGACAAGGGGGAGAAAGCTTTTTCAATTTGTCTAAGATAAGCTTTTCCTTTTTGTTTTAATTGCCTGAGAATCAACTATCACTTCATCTCTGTGTTTATTCCACTAATTTATAGCCTAGCAGCACGCAGAGGGGCTTAATTCCTGGAAAGCTGAGCTAACCTCCTATCTGAGCCCTCAACCTCATCATTCAAATTCCCTCAGTGATGGCGAGGGCTCAAAGGACAACTATTTTCTCTTCATTTCCATAATTTCATGCCTATCAATTCTCTTCCTATTTCTTACATGATTTCATAAATTGTGTATAACTTCTAAATTGGTTTATAATTTACCTCACTCTTGCAAAAACAGCCATTTGCTTAAAGTCTCTGAAAATGATGTATGTTGGACTAGGGGTGAAAAAATCTGAGAAGTAGGTGGGACCAGTACTATGGTTGTTTTAAATCACCTGTGCCTTGCCTGGAATGATAGAAAAAATGAAATATAATGTAAAGCACTAACAAAGATAGACAAAGGAGGGAGGATAAGTGAGCCATCTTAGGAATTACTTTTCCTTTTTTTTCCAATAATTTTGTTCTTATTATTTTATACACACACACACACACACACCCTATAAAAACTCACCCAGATTACTCACAACTCTTCTTAGAATTCCAGACCCTCCACTCCACCTCCATAACCCCTGTGATGCCCACTGTGGCCTCTGAGGGATTTCCTAGACTTCAGAAATGTGACTGCGTAATGTTCCTCTTACAATTCTCAAGAAATTTTCTGGTTCAGTTCTACTTCCTTTAAAAGCATATCAACAATTTCAGGATATGACTATCTACAAATGACCCCAAATCATTTCTTGATCTAAAGAATAGCATTTCTAGATAACAGATCATATTTTCTAGTTCCCTTTTCTGTAGTCTTTCTTAACCAGCCTGGATTTTCTGATGCTCTATTTTAAAAGCAGTAGGATTATTAGATAGTACATATGTATAAAATAAAAAATGACAGTTTTGCATCATAATTTAATCAAATTCTGTAAATTTAATCCATTAGTAATTGCTATTAATATTGCAAAGTCCCCACTGTTCAGCTGACATATGGCTCCCATTGATTATAGCTTACATTATGTCAATAAAGAATGAAATTCACTGAGTAGGAAATTTTGACAGTTTATGTTTATAATAAGAGAGTTTCAATTTTTACATAGTCAATATAATCCTGAGTAAATGAATGAAAAACTGATTTGAGTTTCCTTTTTGGAGCATAATTTTACCCTTTCACATATAGGGAGGTGAATTCATTCAATGGTTAATAAATATTAAAAAATAATCATGTTCACTTAAGCCTGTTCATACAATTCATTGTCTTTAAAAGGATACACAGCCCACCAATTTATTTCAAAGCTATCACAGACAAAATTATTTGTGAGGAAGTCTACTCACTAACCAAGTTAACACTAAATCACCCCATTATTGAAATGGTAGATCAGTTAAAGCTTTGGTAAGACAGATTTAGGTATTTTGATATGGTATAATTGGAACAATAAAGCATCTAGCTTCAAGGGCCTGGGTATAAAGGCTAGCTGTGTGTTTAGGACAACTTTTCTTTTAATCCTTTGTTTTTTGTATTTTTCATCTGTCAAAGTAATTTATAATAAGTAAGCTGTCAGCATAAGCAAGGTAATAATGTTTTGCAAGTATTTGTGAAAACTTTGGTTAACATTATGGTGCAAATTTTAATTCAGATACCTTACAATCCATCGTCAGATCTTTAAGGTAGAAATGGTATTTAAGATGATGTATTAGATATGAGCTTTGCCTCTGGAGCCAAAAAGACCTGCGTTTGTATGACAGATACCGTGGACTGCATTTTTCAAAATTCACTTAGGCTTTTCAGTTGCCTTCTTGTACTGCAGAGACTAGAAAGCTAAAAATTTTCCTCATTCCCCTGTAGCCAGTACTCCAAGTGGGATTTAGCTTTTTACATTCAGATGTACCAGTGCAAGATTTGAACTGAATCCAGAACTTAGTTATTTGAGGAAAAAGGTAAGGCATCCATTTTTCACACGCAGATCGCAGCAAAGTTAGCATATTGTAGTAACATTACCAATGGCTGCCAGATTTGGCAGAGGAGGCTCCCTGAACTTAGCAATGGCACTCAGGCTCTACAGCTCACACTTGTAGAAGTCGCACCTTTGTTTCACAAGCAGCATCCTGTTCATGGCAGAGTTGCAATTCCCTTACTGGTCCAGTTCCATAGTTTATCTTCCTTCCCAGAGCACCAAGGTTTAGAGAGTCTTTGTGCACCAACTCTACACCTAGAAAATCTAGACAGGATTTGCAAAATGACACACGGGAGCTACAGCCCAGTCAAGGTAGACTGTTAGGTGATGACACTAAGCTCAGAGAGGTTAAGACACTGTCCCTGGATCACACTGTGAGAAACTGGCCATGAGAGAAATTCCAGTTCAGTATGACTCAGGCTGAGAGGCAGTCAGAGGCTCCAGTACATCAATACTAGTTGTTAAAATATTGAAATATTTCTGTAATGGTTGGTAAATAGTTGCGCTCATAGGTGCCCTATATGCCTCCGGCACTTCTGTTAGGACCCAGTGGACTTTCTTGTCTGCTAGAAACTAATACTGTAATAGCAGGTCCAGCAGTGGGACATCAGTATTTTAGCCATTTCCTTTCTGATTGTACGATTTGTGCCATCTAATTGTTAAATACTTTTATTCCCGCCCCCTACCCCCACCCCAGGTAGGAGTCTGCAGGCAGGGCCTTCTACCACACCAGGTTATGTCTTTGCTTAATATTTTATTGAATTCAACAGAATAGTTAGATTTGAAACTGCAGTAACACAATTTTAATCTCTCCTTAGGACAATAATACCGTTACTATGTATGGAAGAGGGAGGCAATGCTAGAAACCTGGCAATCTGTCATCAGAGGGAGCTCATCCAAAGATGTCAATTTATAAAACTGTATTTTTGACAGGTCGGTAGCAGCCTTGTAGCACTGGTGAAATGCTTAACGAACTGAACAATGAATCTGAGAAGATGAAAGGCATCTGTTTTCAGTGCTAATAACATATACAGAGCATAGTCTTGAATACATAAGATATTATAATTTTCATATTTATAATTTATAACAGAACTTACCCTTCAGTAAGGAGCCAAGAGAAAATGAGACAAAGGACCGTTAAACTACACAACACTATGTGACAGAGTTCTTTTACTTCCGAAACACTAGGTGTTATATCAGAATTTTTCGCATTTATACTTCTTGGCATCTGGGTTTGACAGCTGCATTTAGCAACAAACATATAGAACAACTCTCTTCCTATTATTGTTTATCATAAATTACTCCCAAATTCTCAAAATGCAAAATCTCCCAGACTTTCTAGACCCTGGATCAATAATGAGTGAGTCACACACAAATACTACTTGGATGACCAGCCTTTATCCGAGAAATGGAAGATAGATTTTTCTTATCTTTCCTGGCACCTAATTCTGCTGTAAAACAAATGTGTCATAATTTATTTAAAGTTCAGGGAAAAGAGAAAGCCCCAGAGTTCCAGAAGTCTAGTGTACTTACCTCATGGAAAAATTGGAAATGGTCAGATAAGAACTGCTATTGAAGTTAAAGAATAATACTAAACATAATAGCATAATTGGTGAGTAGAAAAGGTGGAGAAGCCACAAGATTCTCAAAACAAAATTCAAATGTTCCCATCTCTAGACCTCACAATTTTACTGGGAGAATTAAAAAAAAAATTTTTTTAATTATTAGAATAGTTGAAAAATAATGCTGGAGATTCAGGTAAGCCTAGTAAAATAAAAACACATTGATTCTACTCTGTCCTAAAACTCAAGTCATGTTAGAGTATAAGTAAATATAAATAAACTATCTTTAAAAGGTGGACTACTGTCCAATCAAAAAGAATGGGAGCAGAGAAAATAGCAAAAGAAAGACAAAATCGCAAAAGGTAATAAAAATGTAACAGATGAGAATAGTAACCGACTTAGCAGAGTGGCAATGGCTGAAACTAAGGACCTGCATTTATCATTTACTATGTACTGAGCACCTACTATGTGTCACGCCCTATTCTGGAGAGAAGCAATAGAGCGTGGAATAAAAAAAGGCAAAAGCTATGCCCTCATGAAACTAAAATAGAAGAAGCCACTGAGAAGAAAGTTGTTTTTGCCATAAAACCACAGAGAGGCTGAAAACCAAATTAAGAGCATAAGGTAGCTCCATAGATCTGAAAAATGCTAAAAATAAGTGAGAAGTGTAAAAGTCTTCTTAAGGAACAATTAGATATTGGATCCCTTTTCCAACGGAGCGCATTTGGTGCCCTACACCAACCTTCCATCTTACAAACTTTGATCCAAATGACTCCCGGACAGTGCTAATCTGGCACCGTATCAGGAGGGGCATTCTGGGAAATGCAATTCCAGTTTGTCTAAATTGATGCAATAAAAGCCATAAAGAGAAAGATTTGGGATTCAGAAGATAGTGGGACCAAGAAAGGAGTGGGCCTGAGAGTACTCTGTGGATAATAAAGGGGAGTTCAAGGGAAAAACAACTGAGCAAAATGCCTAGAAAGAAATACATCCAGATTGAAACAAGAGGACATAGGGCTCCAAGAAGTATGGATTCAAGAAAAATGTGAACTGATAAACTAACTGAGGTGCTTGATTACAATAAGAGGTGTTTTTCAGTTCTTGTCAGAGAGCAATTAAAACTACAGGAAAAAAAAAGAATAGATGCACAAGAAACAAAGTGTAATCATAATACTCTACATGGCTCAGTTGTTAACTATATTTACATCATTATAATCATCTCTACATTGAGCAGTGATTCAACAAAAATTAAGAAGAGATTCATGGAGAAAAGAGGAAAAGTAGTATTTGAAAACGAAAACAACCTTATTCATAGTAGGGAGTCAGAATACAATGTGTAAGATTTTTAAAACTATTTAGAAGGTTTTTTTAGAAGTTTTATTTTTTAGAAGTTTTATATCGATGGGAAAATCAAGCTTATAGTAAGAATTCTCAAGTGGCCCCTCCCACTCACATACAGTTTCGCCTGTTGTTCCTATCGTTCATTAGTATAATACATTTGTTACAATTAAGGGGCCAATGCTGATTCTTCACTATTAACTAAGTTTACCTGTAAACTCTAATTTAGATTAAGGTTTGTACATCATGTCATACAGCTTCTGTAGGTGAAGGAAGAAGCTGAAATGCATAATGTCATGTATCTACCATTATAATACCATACAGAATAGTTTCCCTAGCCTAAAATTCCCCTGCATTTCACTTACTGATCTCTCCCTTCATTTTCCAAACCTCTGGCCACCACTTCTCTTTATGCTGTCTCTGTATTTTTATCTTATTTTTTTCCAGAAAGTCAGATAGTTGGAATATCACAGGTAGGCCTTTCAGAACAACTTCTTTCACTTAGCAATATGCATTCAAAGTTCCTCCATGCCTTTTCATTGCTTAATAGCTCATTTTGTTTTATCACTGAACAATAGCTCACTGTATGCACGTACCACAGTTTTGTTCATCCACCTACCTATTGAATGACATGTTGGCTGCTTCCAGTTTGGGGTAAGTATGAACAAAGCTGTTATAAACGTTTATGTGCAGATTCTCATGTGGACATAAGCTTTAACTCATTTGGATAAATATGTAGGAGAGATAGTGCTGTATCCTATGGTAAGATTATTTTCAGCTTTGTGAGAAACTACAGAACTGTCTTCCAAAGTGGCTGAACCCTTTGCATTTTCACGAACAATGAATGAGACCTCCTGTTACTCTGTATCCTTATCAGCATTTGCTATTGCCATATCTTGGCTTTTAACTATTCTAATATATGAGTAGTTCATACCTAATTGCCATTTGGATTTGCAATTTTCTGATGACATTTGATGTTGAGCCTCTTTTCATATGCCTAGTTGCTATCTGTGTGTCTTCTTTGGTGAGATCTTTTCCCTGTTCTTAAATTGGATTGTTTTCTTATTGTTGAGCTTTATGAGTTCTTTGTGTATTTCAGATGCAAGTCCTTTATCATATATGTGTTTTGAAAATATTTTCTCTTAGTCTGTTGCTTATATCTGAATCTTCTTAACAGTGTCTTTTAGAGCAGAAGTTTTTAATTTTAATAAAATCCAATTTAACCGTTTTTCTCTCATGAAATATGCTTATGGTGTTGTATCTAAAAACCCAAGGTCACCTAGATTTTCTTCTGTTGTATTCTGGCATTTTATAATTTGTGTTTCCCACTTAGGTCTTGAAACATTTTGATTTATTTTTGGGGAAAGATGTAAAATCTGTGCCTAGAATCTATGTTGTTGTTGTTGTTTTTCTTAATGTGGATAGCCAGTTTTTCTAGCACGATTTGCTGAAAAGATTGTCTTTTCATCATTAAATTGCTTTTGTTTCTTTGTCAGAGATCAATTGACTGTATTCATGCTAGTCTATTTTTAAGCTCTCTATTCTTTTCTGTTGATATATTTGTCCATTCCTTCTCTGATACAATGTTGTCTTGATTGCTGTAGCTTTATAGTAAGTCTACAAATTTGGCAGTATCATTCCTCCAATTTTGTTCTTTTTAGCATTGTATTGGTCATCCCAGGTCTTTTGGCTTTTCATATACATTTTACAGTCAGTTTGTTGATAAACTCAAAATAACATGCTGGCATTTTGACTGGAATTGCATTGAATCTACAGATCAAGTTGAGAATGACATCTTAACAATATTGAGTCGTCATCTCTTCCAGGAACATGGAATACCTCTCCATGTATTTTGACCTCTTTGCTCTTTTTTGTCAGAGATTTCTAGTTTTCTTCATATAGGTCTTACACAATTTTTGTTGGATTTATGCCTAAATATTTTACTTTTGAGTATTAATGCAAATGGTTTGTGTTTAAAGTTTCAGATGCCAGTTGTTCATTGTGGTTATATATAGGAAATATTAACCACATATCCTACAACCTTGATACAATATATTATTAGTCCCAGGGATTTTTTTTGTCACATCTGGGATTTTCTGCATATATGATCACATCATCATTAAACAAATGCAGTTTTGTTTCTGCCTTCTCAATCTGTATACCTTTTATTCCTTGTGTTATTGCATTCTGGTAAGAAGGTACATCTTTGCTTTGTTCCTGATTTTAGGAGAAAGCAAACTTCTTCATAGAAGGAAGTCAGAATATAATGTGTAAATTTTTGAAAGGCAATAAACAGACTTCCAAGCAAGTTATTTTAAAATATATAATTAAGTGTCAGATGTAACTGATAAAAAGAATTTAAAAGTTTGCCTCTGGAGTGTGGAGTGTAGAGAATAAGGAGAAATGACAGAGTCCCGCTATACATCACTATGTCTTTTCACACTATCTTAGTAATTTTCTTCATAATGATATAAAAGGTAATGTTAATGAGGCCTGTTTTTGAGACAAACAGGGGACAAGTTATACAAATCAACACAGTTTCTCCTATATAGAAAATACCCACTGAATGTGGCTCAAGCAGACCCAAAAGTTGACCTTCTACTAGACAGCTAGGTTTTTGATAAAACAAAAACTTTAATGTACTTTCTGATATATAGTAAACAAAAGAAAATTTCTAAAGACCTCTCAAATTCTCTACCTTAAACATTGCCAACCCCTTACCTTTTTGAGAGAAAAAACTTGGCAGCTGAAACAAGGGCAGCAAACAGTACAAGATGAGGCACCAAAAGATGGTCTTTCCCTGAAGGGAAATGGTACTACCAGACTGTGTTTCTTTCCCATACTGCAAAGCAAATTAACACAAACTTAGTGACTTAAATCAACGTACATTTACCATCTCAGTTTCTGTGGATCAGTTGCCATAGTTTAGCTGGGCCCTCTGCAAGACTGCAATTAAGCTAACTGCAAGGTCCAGGTTCTCATCTAGAAGTTTGACTGGAGAAAGTTGGTTCAAGTTCATTTACCTTGTTGTAAAAATTTATGCAGTTTTAAGACCCATAGCAGCTCCTTCTTCAAAGTCAGCAAGGAGGGCAAAGTTTTAGAGCAAGTCAGCTAGGATGATGGAGTCTTATACAATGTAATATAATGACAGAAATAGTGTCCAATCACCTTTGCTGTATTATCTTGGTGAGAAGCAAGTTATAGGTCCTGCCCATAATTAAGGAGAGTGAATTATATATACAGGGTCATGTACATGGTGGCCACCTTAAAGTCTGCCCATCGTAAGATTGATAATGATCAGGATTCTAAACACAATGGAAAGGAAGGTGGTGGAAGTTGAGATTTCTTCATTTAGGCAATACCTCAAAGGAGCATAAGGATCACCCACACTGTCCATAACACCATCTGCTTCTTGCAAAGAAACAAGGAAGGAAGGAAGGAAGGAAGGAAGGACGGAAGGAGAGAAGGAAGGAAGGAAGGAAGGAAGGAAGGAAGGAAGGAAGGAAGGAAGTCGGTCTTTCAGATGTTTAAAGAAAGAGTATCATATTGTTTCCAAAGTGTTTGTATCAATTTATATTCCAAAATTAATTTCAGATGATAATAACATTCTCAGTTTAGGTTTACAGACTTCTATATAATAAAATCAATGAAGTCTGGGTTTATTATAGCAAATGCAAAGAAACACACAAAGAAATAAAATGAGTGTCTGAAAAAATAACAAAGGACAGTTATGCCCCTGCAGCGTTTAGATACATAAATTATTAGAAATTATTTGTAAACTGTGAATTAAATATAATAAAAATGAAAAAAGAGATTTAAAGATAAGCAAAATGATGTACTAAAAAATAACAAATCATATTTTTAAAATAGTCAAGTAAGGGTTTCAAAATAAAAAGATTGTTGAAATCAGAGCATTGCCAAAAGATTTTAAAAGACGATTAGATACTTCTGGAGACAGTAAATTGAAAGATAAATAAAAAGGAAATGCACAGAGGTGCCTGGGTGGCTCAGTCAGTTGAGTGTCCAACTTCGGCTTCAGTCGTGATCTCACAGTTTGTGAGCCCTGCATCGGGCTCTGTACTGACAGCTGGGAGCCTGGAGCCTGCTTTGGATTCTGTGTCTCCCTCTCTCTCTCTCTCTCTCTCTTTCTGCCCCTCCCCTGCTTGCAATCTGTCTCTGTCTCTCTCTGTCTCTGTCTCTGTCTCTTTCTCAAAAATAAATAATAAACATTAAAAAAAATTTGAAAAAAAGGAAATGCACAGACTCCAGAATATAGGGGGAGAAGGTAAAAAATATGAAAGAATGGCTTGAATGGTGGAGAAAACAGAATGAGATAGTTTTTTGGTTTTTGATTTTAATGTTTATTTATTTTTGAGAGAGAGAGTGCACACACAATCCAGAGAGAGGCAGAGAGAAGGGGACAGAGGATCCAAAACAGGCTCTGTGCAGACAGCAGAGAGCACAATGTGGGGCTCGAACTCACGAGCTGTGAGATTATAACCTGAGCCAAAGTCAAACACTTAACCGACGGAGTCACCCAGAGGCCCTGAGATAGTTTACTATATACTTTACCAGAGTTCCAGGAAGAGAGGATAGACAGATGAAGGATCAGCTACATTTGAAGAGATAATGGCTACAATTTTTTGCAGACCTAATGAGAAATACCAATCCACAGATGCAGGAGACATTACTACCAAAGAGATGCATAAAAAGAAATTTACACCTATATCCATTGTACTTAAACCTCAGAATACCAAGCTGACTTTAAAATGTATTTAGAAACCGGGGCGCCTGGGTGGCTCAGTCGGTTAAGCATCCGACTTCGGCTCAGGTCATGATCTCACGGTCCGTGAGTTCGAGCCCCACGTCGGGCTCTCTGCTGACAGCTCAGAGCCTGGAGCCTGTTTCAGATTCTGTGTCTCCCTCTCTCTCTGGCCCTCCCCTGTTCATGCTCTGTCTCTCTCTGTCTCAAAAATAAATAAGTATTTAAAAAAAATGTATTTAGAAACCAAAAACCATGAAATACATAGGAATAAATCTAACCAAAGAGGTGAAAATCATATACACTGGAAACTGTAGAAAGTTTATGAAAGAAATTGAAGAAGACACATTAAAAAATGGGAAAATATTGCATGCTCCTGGATAGGAAGAACAAATATTGTTAAAATGTCAATACTACCCAAAGCAATCTACATATTCAATGAAATCCCTGTCAAAATAACACCAGCATTCTTCACAGAGCTAGAACACACATTCCTAAAATTTGTATGTAACCAGAAAAGACCCTGAATAGCCAAAGCAATCTTGAAAAAGAAAACCAAAGCAGGAGGCATCACAGTCCCGGACTTCAAGCTATATTACAAAGCTGTAATCATCAAGACAGTGGCACAAGAACTGGCACTGGCCACTTGGTACTGGCACAAGAACACTTAGATCAATGGAACAGAATAGAGAACCCAGAAATAGAACCACAAATTATGGCCAACTAATCTTTGACAAAGCAGGAAAGAATATTCAATGGAATAAAGACAGTCTCTTCAGCAAGTGGTGCTGGGAAAACTGGACAGCGACATGCAGAAGAATGAACCTGGACCACTTTCTTACACCATACACAAAAGTAAACTCAAAATGGATGAAAGACCTAAATGTAAGACAGGAAGCCATCAAAATCCTTGAGGAGAAAGCAGGCAAAAACCTCTTTGATCTTGGCCGCAGCAATTTCTTACCCAACACGTCTCCAGAGGCAAGGGAAACAAAAGCAAGAATGAACTATTGGGACCTCATCAAAACAAAATAAAAAGCTTCTGCACCGTGATAAAAACAATCAGCAAAACTAAAAGGCAACAGACAGAATGGGAGAAGATATTTGCAAACGACATATCAGATGAAGGGTTAGTATCCAAAATCTATAAAGAACTTATCAAACTCAACACCCACAAAACAAATAACCCAGGGAAGAAATGGGCAAAAGATATGAATAGACAGACACTTCTCCAAAGAAGACATCCAGATGGCCAACCGACACATGAAAAAATGTTCAACATCACTCATCATCAAGGATTACAAATCAAAACCACAATGAGATACCACCTCACACCTGTCAGAATGGCTAACATTAACAACTCAGGCAACAACAGATGTTGGTGAGGATGCAGAGAAAGAGGATCTCTTTTGCACTGCTGGTGGGAACGCAAACTGGTGCAGCCACTCTGGAAAACAGTATGGAGGTTCCTCAAAAAGTTAAAAATAGAACTACTCTACGACCCAGCAATTGCACTACTAGGTATTTATCCAAGGGATACAGGTGTCTGTTTTGAGGGGACACATGCACCCCCATGTTTATAGCAGCGCTATCAACAATGGCCAAAGTATGGAAAGAGCCCAAATGTCCATTGATGATGAATGGATAAAGAAGATGTGGTACACACACACACACACACACACACACACACACACACAATGGAGTATTACTTGGCAATCATAAAGAATGAAATCTTGCCATTTGCAACTACGTGGATGGAACTAGAGGGTATTATGCTAAGCGAAATTAGTCAGAGAAAGGCAAATATCATATGGATTCACTCATATGAGGACTTTAAGGCACAGAACAGATGAACACAAGGGAAGGGAAGCAAAACTAATATAAAAACAGGGAGGGGGACAAAACATAAGAGACTCTTAAATATGGAGAACAAACAGAGGGTTAGTGGAGGGGTTGCAGGAGGGGGAATGGGCTAAATGGGTAAGGGGCGTTAAGGAATCTACTACTGAAATCATTGTTGCACGATATGCTAACTAACTTGGGTATAAATTAAAAAAATAAAAAAGAAAGAAAAGAAAGAAAAGAAAGTTAAAGACAAATAAATAAACAAAATGTATTTAGAAGACCAAAGGCCTGTGGGTAGCCAAGACAGTACTCAAGATGAAGAATAAAGAGGGACTATTTGCTGTACTGGATATTAAGTTTCACTATCATGCTATTGTAATTCAGACAGTGTTGTAGTAGTTCAGGAATAAAGTGACCGTGGGACAAGAATAAAATGAGAGAGAGCCCCCAAATAAAGCCACACATATAATGCAAACTCAGAAATAGCCTTCCAGACTATGAGGAAAAGAAAGGACAATTTAATAAGTAATGCATTATCCATATGGATATAATTAAGTTGGATTGTTACCATATACCATACACAGAAATATATGCCAGATGACTATGTCCTTAAGTGTTAAGAGGCAAAACTTTAAAATTTTGGTAGAAATTATATGAGAGCAAGTTTTGAATTTGGGTTGGGGGATGATTTAGAATACTAAACATAAGATATAAGATTGATAAATTTAACTATGTTAAATTTAAGAAATTCTATTTATAAAAAGGCACCAAGAAGTGAAAATCAACCCAATGTTATAGATACTATTTGTAACACACATAATAATAAAATAATATATCCAAAGAACAAATAACACCTACAACACAATAAGAAAAACAAAATAATCCAGGGGAAAATGGCAAATAAAAACAAAAGTAGGCATGTAACAAAAGAGACACCATGAAGAGTAATACACATATAAAATTATATTCAGTCTTATGATTGTGGAAATTCACATTAAGATCACACTGAATTATGTATTTGTACCAACTAATTTGGCCACAAATTAAGAACTTTTCCAAGGCCAAGTATCAGCTGGTTGAATTATAATGGATACAAAGACTTTGGAAACAATTTGATCCTATCTTAAGTTATTGAACATTGAAAAGTCCCTACAGTCCAGTCATTTTATTTAAGATATCAATTTGGACAATTCTTACATGTATGCACCAATAGGTGTGTACAAGAATAGTAACAAAAACATTATCAATATTAGAAAGAAAAACATTAATGGAAATAACACAAATAATCAACAACAAAATGAATAAATCATTGCATATTCACTCGATGAAAATTATGCTACAATATGTAGATGGCATTTAGAAGTGTAAGGTTAAGTTACAAAGTCGGCCACTAAAGAGGACAGAGACATCATGATGCCATTTTGTAAAGCTCAAACCAATCTGAGAAAAACAAAATATTCTTTAGTAATTAATATGTGTGTGTGACTAACAATGATGATAATAATGATTAGCAATTAAGACTGGCACAGTGCTTACCATTTGCAAGGCCTCATTTGTGTGCTACAAATGTATTAACCAATATAGTTATTATATAAAGTAGATATTACAGTTATCCCCCAAATAACAATTTGGAAACTGAGGCAAAAAAACAATGTAATTGGTCTGGCTCAGAATGTGCATTATTAACCTTTATGCTGTATTAGGTAGGAATGATGGTTGGGAGGTTTGTGTAAAGCAGGGAAATAGAATGGAGAGGTGCACACAGATTTTTTTTTTTTAATTTACACCCAAGTTAGTTAGCATATCGTGCAACAATGATTTCAGTAGTAGATTCCTTAACGCCCCTTACCCATTTAGCCCATTCCCCCTCCTGCAACCCCTCCACTAACCCTCTGTTTGTTCTCCATATTTAAGAGTCTCTTATGTTTTGTCCCCCTCCCTGTTTTTATATTAGTTTTGCTTCCCTTCCCTTGTGTTCATCTATTCTGTGCCTTAAAGTCCTCATATGAGTGAATTCACATGATATTTGTCTTTCTCTGACTAATTTCGCTTAGCATAATACCCTCTAGTTCCATCCACGTAGTTGCAAATGGCAAGATTTCATTCTTTATGATTGCCAAGTAATACTCCATTGTGTGTGTGTGTGTGTGTGTGTGTGTGTGTGTGTGTGTACCACATCTTCTTTATCCATTCATCATCAATGGACATTTGGGCTCTTTCCATACTTTGGCCATTGTTGATAGCGCTGCTATAAACATGGGGGTGCATGTGTCCCCTCAAAACAGACACCTGTATCCCTTGGATAAATACCTAGTAGTGCAATTGCTGGGTCGTAGAGTAGTTCTATTTTTAACTTTTTGAGGAACCTCCATACTGTTTTCCAGAGTGGCTGCACCAGTTTGCGTTCCCACCAGCAGTGCAAAAGAGATCCTCTTTCTCTGCATCCTCACCAACATCTGTTGTTGCCTGAGTTGTTAATGTTAGCCATTCTGACAGGTGTGAGGTGGTATCTCATTGTGGTTTTGATTTGTAATCCTTGATGATGAGTGATGTTGAACATTTTTTCATGTGTCGGTTGGCCATCTGGATGTCTTCTTTGGAGAAGTGTCTGTCTATTCATATCTTTTGCCCATTTCTTCCCTGGGTTATTTGTTTTGTGGGTGTTGAGTTTGATAAGTTCTTTATAGATTTTGGATACTAACCCTTCATCTGATATGTCGTTTGCAAATATCTTCTCCCATTCTGTCTGTTGCCTTTTAGTTTTGCTGATTGTTTTTATCACGGTGCAGAAGCTTTTTATTTTGTTTTGATGAGGTCCCAATAGTTCATTCTTGCTTTTGTTTCCCTTGCCTCTGGAGACGTGTTGGGTAAGAAATTGCTGCAGCCAACGTCAAAGAGGTTTTTGACTGAGGTGCACACAGATTTATGCAAAGGTAATGTCAACATTCAAATTATAAGTCCAATGGCGAGTGATAGGTGTGCGTTTTAATATTTTCTACTTTAACGTGTATGGACATATTATGCTTATTATTTGGTTGCTTTTAAAATGTGTGTAAATATTTTTTTAAAGGATAGAATTTGATGATAGACTGTCACCTGCATATCTGCTTGCAACAACAAGGTCAGATCTGCTTTTCCATACCCTTATACCTAAAGGTGTAAATGTTTACACATAAACGTCACTAGCTAGGTGTTTTCCTGTTTACCAGACATTGTTCTAATTGTTTTATATGACTTCATTCTCATATTATTCACAATAATCTTATGATTATTATTAGTTTTTAAATTTTTATTTTTTATTTTCTCTATTTTTATTATTTCCATTTTATAGTTAGAAAAAAAGGGGAATGGGATGTATAGAAAGAGGCTAAGTAACTTGCTCAAAGCTACACAGCTAGATAGTATCAAAACTAGATTTACAACAATTCTGCCATACTGCCTGTTTTTATGGAGCATAAGTTAAGGGGCACCTGGGTGACGCGGTTGGTTAAGTGTCCGACTTCGGCTCAGGTCATGAGCTCAGCCCCACATCAGGTTCTGTGCTGACAGCCCAGAGCCTGTAGCCTGCTTCAGATTCTGTGCCTCCCCCTCTCTCTGCCCCTCGCCCATTTTTGTGCTCCCTCTCTCTCTTGCTCCCTCCCTCTCTCTCTAAGTTAAATACATAAAAATAAAGTATCAAAATAAGTTAAACTCATCTACTTAAAGTAAAAGTAGAATTATGGTTGGGAGGTTTGTGTAAAGCAGGGAAATAGAATGGGGAGGTGCACACAGATTTTTTTTTTAATTTATGTCCAAGTTAGTTAGCATATAGTACAACAATGATTTCAGAGTAGATTCCTTAATGGCCCTTACCCATTTAGCCCATTCCCCCTCCCACAACCTGTCCAGTAACCCTCTGTTTGTTCTCCACGTTTAAAAGTCTCTCATTATCTAAAATAGAACTTCCCAAATATGTATGATTTTTTTCCGAAGGTTCTACCAAACATATTTGGAAAATCTACATTTTATGGGTAATTGAGAAGTGTTGTTGATAGGTTGGATTATTGTGTCCATTTCTCTCACCCTATTATAGAAACATACATCCATGCCCTTTGTTTAGATATTTAAGCATTACTCTCTCTAAAGCAGGTAGAGAGGTGCCTGAGTGGCTCAATCAGTTAAGTGTCCAACTCTTGGTTTTGGCTTAGGTCATGATCTCATAGTTCATGAGATTGAGCCCCACATCGGGTTCCACGCTGACAGCACAGAACATGCTTGGGATTCTTTCTTTCCCTCTGTCTGTGCTCCTCTCCTGCTCATGCTCGCATGCTCTCTCTCTCTCTCTCTCAAAATAAACTTAAAAAAATAAAGAAGGTAGAATGTATTTATCTATCTGTTGCTATTGAGTGTGGCTATATGACATGCTTTTGCCAATAAAATAGTAGCAAATGTAACACGAGCAGAGACTTATTTAAAGACTCCTAGGTAATTTGGCTTGGATTCTTGTGCTCCTGCCCTTGCAATGAAAAGAGCAACCACTTGTCCTATGATAGGATGTGTGGAATAAACCCTAACCTGACTTGCAAATGAATGCAGCTGAACTAAATCAAGCTCAGCCAAGATCAGCCAGACTTCAGCTGACCCAGAGACATGCACAGAGAGCATTACTGCAGTAAAAGCTGTCTAATGCAGTAGCTGCATTATAATTTGCAAAATAGTATATTAAAAGAACAAAATACAAGTCTAAAATATACAAAGTTCCTCAGAATTTACAAGACTTTCATGAAAATCAATACCACATTATAAAGGAGGGAGCCCCCAGTGTCTGGCAGACATGGTTATAGACTGAAATTGCAAAGTCTCTGGGCGTTAGTTTTCACATCTAACAAATGGGCAAGTGGTTTGGCTGGATTAGAGATTATGTATGTAAAGAGTTTAGAGCATATACACATTTAAATGGTGGTATTATATCATCATTATGTAATATATTAAGCAAGTTAATAAATACATAGGAACTTCTTTAAAAAAAAAACAAAACATTGAGGGATGCCTGCTTGGCTCAGTCAGTTAAGCCTCCGACTTCAGCTCAGGTCATGATCTCACAGTTTGGGGGTGGAAAACGCGCATCAGGCTCTGTGCTGACAGCTGAGAGCCTGGAGCCTGCTTTGGATTCGGTGTCTCCCTCTTTCTCTGCCCCTCCCCAACTCACACTCTGTCTCTCTCTCTCAAAAATGAATAAATTAAAAAAACCATGTTGAAAGCAGAGATACTTTATATTTACCTTTAGTTTATCCTCACAGACTCCTTGTGCCTATGGAACATGCACAAAATACAAAATTAGGTGTTAGGACAAACCCAGAATATGCCCTAATGACTCAAAAGCTTTGTCCCCTTCCTTATTTTTCTGAGAGTAATACCGGCAGAGGAAAGAGTTTAGTTTATTAGATGGTGATCCCACTGTTGCTATTTGACAACAAACCTTTAACTTTCCATTTCCTTATTGTTTAAGATTCTGAAGATGCCTGACATTTCTTGTCAAAAATTTACTCATCTATTATGTACCACTAAATCTGTGTGGTGTCCTACATTTGAACTCTTCTTCTACAACACCCAGAATCTGTTGACAAATGTCTCTTTTTTTCCACAGCCTTTATGATACGATGACTCATTCCCTCGTGGGTGGTAGGTAACTGCCCTTGGTCACTAAGTGAATGATTTGGAAAGCCTCTGTGGCTGAACATATTTGAGCTAAATGATGCAGTGGGAAAGATGGGGTCACGGAAGGAGCATAGTGCTGCGAATTGTCAAATGGTGCATGGCAGGCATCAGGAATGTGGTACAGATGGAGAGGCTGTGAATATGTTTCAGGTACTGCAGCAATTAGAACAAGTAGGTTCCCCTTGGATATTGGAATATGGTGTCAGTGTTCTCAAAAATACAGATGGTGTTTCAATACACATAATAGCCTTAACTCTCACCATCTGGACCCCAAAGAGTCTGCTTGGATTCCCTAATCGGTGACCATGTTTTACTGCATGGGTAGCAATTAGAAGTGACATTTCTCTACTTTTTTTTTTTTTTTTTTACTGATAATCTTAGCATTCCTATTTTCTTTCTCTGAATTTCTCTCTCGAACTCTGTCACTTACAGTCCTCTCTGACCTGAGCTGAGGAGGATACCTCATTCGGAACAATTCTACCCTGGCCCTTATTCATCACATGTGAGCAAATATGTAGATAGGGAGTTTGAGTCGCACTCATTCCCCACGTAAAGGTGACATGCTCATAAATAATTTGGTTCTATCCACAAGCAGAAGAAGAAACATCTGGCATGAGCTTTTATGTTGTCTGTGTTGTGTGACTTGAGAGGGAGACACCTTTTCCGTGAGCTGCAGTGAAGATGGTGGGAAGCAGTCACTCAAGATGCAATCCCATAGGAGCGGCAGGATAATTCTTTGAGATATTGATTTGTGTTTTGCCCTCCTGTCCATTTTGAGAGAGAAGCCAGGCCCTTGTGCACACGCTTGCTTCAAGGGAGCTTCATGGTAACAGGCTGATGGCAGGTGCTGCCTACAAAAAATACTTTTTTTTTTTCCCTACAACTGAGTCTCTGGAAAAATTACTAGAGAACAATTTAAAGAGCAACAGGGAATAAAAGTGTCAGTTGAGTTGTGTCCCCCAAAGAGATCTGCTGAAGTCCTAATCTACAGTACCATGCATGTGACCTAACTTGGAAATAGGACCTTTGTAGTGGTAATCAAGTTAAGATGAGGTCATATGTGATTAGGATGAGCCTTAATTAAATTCAGTGGCTCACTAGTCACTTAGAAAAAAGCCATGTGAAGACAGAAAGACACACAGGGACAATACCATATGAAAAAAGAGGCAAAAATTGCAGCGATGCAGCTGTAAGTTGAGGGACACCAAGGATTGCCGGCACCACCAGGAGAAACTAGGGAAAAGGCATGAAACAGATCATCCCTTAGAGCCTCCAGAAGGAACCGACCTTGTTGACTTGCTGGCGCCTCGATTATGTACTTCTAGCCTCCAGAATTGTGACAGAATAAAATTTTGTTGTTTTAAGCCACCCCGTTTATGGCATCTTTAGGAAACTAACATAAAAATAAAGTCTCTGTGGGGGGTAAAAAGAGAGCCTCTGAAGCTAAAATGAGGTCATGATTGAAATGAGACAAAATCAAGAAAGAAGCTCTGATAGCTCCACCACTTATTTAGTTCTATAATAACGGGCAGCTTACATAATGTCTCTAAGGTTCATTTTCCTCTTCTACACAGGAGAAAAGTTGATTTATTGAGCTGGAATAATGCTCAATGTACAATAGCTCTTATTCTTACCATCAATGTCATCATCATCATCTCTACCACTTCCTGAAGTCATAGGGAGAGGGGGCTGGTGGCATCAGGGCCAGGGCCCCAGCTGACCGTGGTACTGACCAAGCTGTGCTGTGTCTGAAATAGTGGATGGCTTTAACCTAGCTAAGCCATGGACCCACCTTAGGAAAACATGCGGTCCCAAGTCAACTGAAATGTGCTTCCTTATTAGAGAAGAGAATATTACTCAAGCAACCACACATGGTTGCTTTCCATCCAGCCTTGTTGAGGTAAGAAGTCAAAGTGGCCGTAAGAACGGAAACTGGAAAGATTTCTTATAGCGTATTGTTCTCATGATTGACTTCATGTTGACCTAGATTGAGCAGCAAGTATTCACAAAGTCAAGGAGAAATGAAAAAGGTACCTCATATTTTCAGCTCTGCATTTTTCCAGAACATTTGTTGTATCTTCAGTTCATACAACTGTCCTGTTATGAGTCTCTAAGGGATCACTTAGGGAATGGTTTTGGATTTAGCCCCTCAGTGGGCTCCTTATCTTAATAGAGAAGAAGCAAATCCACAGTTCATGACTGGGCCATACACCTCCCAACCCAGCCACCTCAGAGACATGAGCCCCTGCAGGAGGTCTAAGGCCATACCATCATCTTTGTAAAACTGTTCCATAAATCACTGTATATTTTTACTGCCTTTGTAACACATAATCTGATTAATGATAATCCAATACCATAATAGAAGGTAAAGGCATGATTGGCCTCATTTTGACCTATATCGAACAGCAAGGATACAAAGAGAGGAAAGAGAAATGAAGAAGATGCCTCACATCTTCATACAAAGTTTAATCACTACTTATTCCTATCTCTGTTTTTGTTGTTTGTTTGTTCTTTAGCACATTTAAAAGGTCAGAGTGGATATTGTTCCCTGGTTCTGGTTCTCAGGCCTGAGACACAACCCTCCTAAGCATCTTCTTGCAAGTTCATTTTTTCTTGGCCTACCCACACTTCCAGAATGACTTGTAGTTACATTGTGTAGGATGATCTGCATTTGTTTTTTACAGATGAATTTCGTGGCCCAAGACCTAGATCACTCCACTGAGGGGAGATAGGAATCTAATAAGACTGGGAGAACTATGGCTAATCTAATCCCTGGCTGGTAACGTTGTCAGAAAGTGGCATAGAAAGGTCATTTGCATGTGGTCAGGGATAATGGGGATTAGAAGTGGCATTGGGTTCCAGAGTTACAGCATGAATGCCAAAATACAGGGAGGTAACCCCTGGCCAGAATGAGTCCTATATAGACATGTAGACTGAGGGATATACAATTATTATTAAATCCCAATATTCTACCTGGTCTCACATCTGCATCCTGCCGTTGTGCCTGTTATGTGAGGAATCTATGATTTGGAGGGCAGCAGCTCATTAAGAAGAACCAAGCTAGCTTAATAAAAGAGTATTTTGGAAGGTATGTCATTACATAAAAAGGTTTTTAATTTCACCTAAAGTTACCTTCTTAAACCTTTGCCAGGTGCAAATGATACTAGATTGTACAGTGAGCACTCATTATTGACATAAATGGCTTATTTTTAGCAAAGTAGCTCCTAGAATAATTTATAGCACCTACACATAGAAAGAAATCTACATCTTAAAAAATACAGCGAGGCTGTCAATTTGAACATGCAATTGCATAATAAACTGTATTAAGAACTTATTTCAGGAAGTAGGGCTGTACACCAAGAACTTTCCTTTGATGCTTTTATATAAAACATTTTAACAAGTGAAATCTCCCCAAAGATTTCTATATTAATATTTAGAGCATGAAATGTTTCTAATCATTTACCTGTTATGTTTGGCTAATGACTGATGGGAAATTTGATGTTTAGAGCATTTATTTCATGGAAGAAGGGGACTGAAACTCTTAGATATATTTAGGATGTGATACTTTATACTCTGACCTTGATATATATTAGCATAATATATACTATATAATATATCTATCCAGGAAAAAATAGACACAAATGACAAATATTATCACAAAGCAAAATCAACTGAATTTGTTTAAAGTCATATTGATTTTTCATCTCTTAATGATTACTTTCAAACTGTGTGCAAATACATAGGAAATGAGAGCCCAAGAAACAATGATTCTATGTATTTTTTAGCATTATTTTCAGTAATCCACACCCTGCAATAGACCTCATCTTTATAAACAATATATAGCGAATATTAGGTCCTCTGGACTGCTTGTATAGCTTAGGCAAAAACACATTTCAAAAATACATATGGAGTTAGTCTTTTCCTTTTGTCTGCCTTGGAACATTCTACAAAGATTAAATTCTAAAGATGTCTTTCCCATCCTTTTCTAAAATGAAAATCAAGCTCATAAAAGAGAGTCCAACTTAATTTGCCATTCTTCCATTTCCACAAAACACACGTTGAGTTTTATTGAAAACACTTCTTATACCTCCTCTTGACATTTCTAGACACTCTGGTCCTTAGACATTTAGAAAGCAGTCAGATTCTCCTGGTTCTAATTCTCAATATTTGGCATCTTAAGACTTCAGCTCATTTCCATTTCTTTCAAGATTTCTAATTGAAGTGAAGTTAAGATCTTTGCGGTTAGGAAAAGTGTTCCCATTTAATTTTCACTCAGTGTGTTGTTGGAATAAAGCCTAAGCTGCCATAAGAAAAATTTCTCAAAATACAGTATTCAGATAACAGAGATATTTCTTTCCCCATGTTGTAATAGTTCAAAGGGGTCAGCAGACTCTGTTCCATAAATTAAGTCGGGGACCTGGCTGGTGCAGGAATTCTTGTATCTCCATGAAGTGGACTGCAAGGTTGCCCTGTTCATGGTCCTAGTTCTACCATGAAGAGCAGTATGAATCCAGTCCTCTCTGTCTAGGGCAAAGAATGAAGGAGAAGATTGGTAATTTTTTTCTGAGGAATGAAGTGGAACTTGTATACATCATTTGCATCCACTTTTCACCAATGAAAATTTATTTTTATGTACCTAACACAACACTTTTGCTTAGGAAGCAGTTAAATAGCCTTACAGGACAGCCATGTGGCCAAAGAGAGAAGAGATTGCTACGGAACAACAAAGAGTTGCACACCTACAGGTTACGAATCTTTGGGCTCATTCTTAAACTTTTAGTTTTCAAAATTGCCAATTGCAGAGGCCAGTTGTTAGTTTTTCTCATTGAGGGAGAGTGCTAGACAGTAAGTACCTCCATCACATCTTGACTGAATAGAAGAAACCACAGCTCATAAGAAAGTAAACCATAAATCTTGATACTGTTTTTATTCCTTCTCCATTCTGCATATCCTAAACCAAACAGAAATATGTCTAGTAGGAAACAATTTATCAAATTCTATAAAATTATTGGGCTAGAAAAAGTGACAGAAATTTCTTGTTCAAAGGCCAGATTCTTATCCTGTAGGACTCAGTGGGCTTACTCTTATTACATGCTGATCACTGAGAGTTCTCCTAGCCCAAACCAAAGAACTAAAGGAGGCTTAGTGCCCATCTGGAGGACCTACAAATATAAGTTAGAAGTGAAAAATTTTAGACACATCAAAATATGTGACACAAACAAAAATCATTGCACTAAACTTAATAGGTAAAAATTTTGAGTATTTAACAGGAATAAGAGATACTGTCCTGAAAAGAAGGGAGAAAATAATTTGGGCAGTTGGCTAAATATTTTTTGGAAGGGGAGAATGTGTATCAGCATGAATTCAATCATGTTTGCCCTGGCTAATTCAATCAAGAATGGTACAAAACTTGACAGGAATATTTTCAGGTCATCCAGCTAGAGAGTCTTATTTACTCTACCTTCAAGTTTTAATTTCTAGCAATATCCATTATGTCATAGTTGTCCTCTATCAACCATGATCCTGGACCTTTAAATGTGTCCTGTACCTCTGGTAGTGAGCTTGCAAAATCCAACTGTTGTCTACGTTTCATGCATCTGATAAGAATCAACCTTAAGTTTACTTTCCGGATCAACTACTTCATGCTTGAGTCTCTGTTCCTTGGTGATGCTCTACAGTGTTTATTATCTACCTCTGTCCCTTCTTCTTGGTTTGGCCATTGTAGATTTTTCTCTCTAGCATACTGGTGCTTGTCTGTAGAAGGCCCAGGCCTGAAGACCTTTCATTTGGCAGGCTACTCGCCATTGAACCATGTTTCTTCTGTCCTTCCCTTCAGTAAAAATGGATCCTGGCAATTTAGGTTCTGCAAAGGCAGAATTGGGAGACGGAGATTAGGGAGCAATCCTGGAGATTTGATGGCAATTAACATTCAATAAACAATTATAGTGTACTTTCTGTGACCATAGTACACTCTCAAGTGATATGAAAAAGCCGCATTCTTAGATGCTTAAGGAAATATAGTCTAATTGGATAGAAAACAGAACTATTTAAAACACCTACAAAGTGAAATAAATGTTTACCTGGTACTCACAAGAACAATGGAAATAAATTTTCTGTAATTTAAAACAATAACTTCTTCCCACAATTGTGAATAACTAAGCCAGAAATATATTTTGGGACCCGAATGATTCATATAATGTGAATGTCTTACGTTGGATGCACAAATGTATATAGCTTTACAATAGAATTAAATTTTCTACAAGATGTGATTTTCCTTGGACATGCTGTGATCTTCAGACAAAATAATATTTTCCTTACCCCTTTGTTGGCACTATGATAAGTTATAAGTATTATAAACAAATACAATGTGAAATAAAATGTTACATGTGCATAGCAGTTCACTGAAGATGTTGATTTCTGTTCAGTCTTTCTTTAACTTGTTACTTCAAATAATGAAGGCAACATATTAAAGCATATGCTTGATTTCCATCAAGTTCAGCCTCTACGACCTAACTTGACCCAATCTATCTATGCCCCAATCCCAGGAATTTATGAATGTGTTAGATTACGTGGTAAACTGTGACCTCAAAATAAAGAGATTATCTTTGACTGTCTGACTGGGTCCAATGTAATTGCCAAGTTCCCTAACTAGAGAAGAGGGAAACAAATGAGTCAGAATCAGAGAGATAGCATTCTGAGAAAGATAAAGCCATTGCAGGTTGTGAAGAAGGAAGAGGGCCATGGGTCAAAGATATGAGAGCAGTCTTTCGTGAAGTCCCCAGAGAAAAACACGTCCCTGTCGATTACACCAGATTTTCACTTTCTACTGAATATATATGTGCAATATTTAAATTTTATAATAACCTAAAATCTTTTTGTAAGTGATAAAAAATACAAATTAAAAAAAAAACACATCCCTGCTAACATCTTGATTTTAACCCAGTGAAACCCATTTTGGACTTCTGACCTCTAAACTGTAAGATAATAAATTTTTAATTTTTTTAAGCCGTGAAGTTTATGGTAATTTATTATAGCAGCAATATGAAACTAATGTGTAATAGAGTATTAAGGGAATATCCTTTGAAGTTAAATTACCTAGATTTAAATACTGGGTCAGCCATTGTCTAGCTGTGTGACTTGGGAATTACTCAACTCTCCATGCTTCAGTTTTCTCATGTATAAAATAGGATAATAGTTCTTAGGAACTATTTTTCTTGGGAAAAGTCATAGGGCTTTTATAAGAATGAAATAAGCACTTAAAACAGTGCCTGGTACAACTTGCTTTTAACAATGCTCGCTATTTTTAATTGTTTTTTTTAGTGTTTTAATTGTTTTATAATTATTATAAGGTCATTTGGTAAGGCCAGCTATTTTACTCTCCCCACCTCCTCTCCAGCTTCATCCACAAAGAATTTGAGAAGCCATTCAGAAAATACAAATGAAGTCATTAACAGAAGATAAAAAATAAGTAACACCCAAATTCTAATGGAAGCACCAGGTCTTATCCTGAATGACCCCACCCTAACCTATTGTTATGGTTGAGCTTGTATGTCAGAGAGACATGTAAACATGGAACCAGGATGCACAAAAAGTGACATGACATTTAGAACAACATACTATAAGGACTATGAGAACTTTCAGCTAGAGAGGTCATGGACAAATTTCAGGGAAGTAGAGGTCATTAGAGTGGGTCTTAGGAAATTATCAGGATTTAAATAAGTGGAGAATGGAAGAGAAGGATATTTATAACAAAGAAACAGGCATAAGAATAGGTCCTTACTATGGGATAGTCAACTGAGTACCTCCTTGACATAGATCAACAAGCTTACCCTTTTCTAAACAAAACTGCCCATGTCATGCTCCATTCCACCTCTCAGATATCTTCCCAAATGTATGCCCAGTTATTCAGACTGTCTCTCATTTAAATTCCTGTTCACTCTCCCCAGATGTATATAAATATTTCTTCAGCTACAAGGCTTCCTGTTGAGTCCTGCTCCTCCTTAGGCATGCTTGCCTTAGAAGATTGAATACTTGTCCACCTAGAGAAATCAATCAACTTTGCTATATCCCTCAGCTCAGGAAAGTAGACTGCCTCAAACCCTGTAGTAAAGTCCCTTCAGCCATAATTTTCCAATCTTTCAAATGTAATTCTTATAAAAGAAGTGGCAACATCTTTCTAGACTTAGTAGTTGTGATAAAATATAGCCCTGTCCAAATTGCTGAGATCTCTTCTTAAAATGTGAAAGAATGGCTTCTGAATGCAGAAATCTTGATCCTTTAAACTTTAAAAAATTAACTATAATAAATTTTGACTGCCTGACATCTGGAATATGGAATATGAATTACCTACCTTCCAAAATATTAGGCCTTCTGTTTGGTAGTTGAATTAAGTATAGCCTGTTTTCAGATAATTTCAGAGTGATCAGTCTGAGGTCTGTAACACCTATAATAAGAAGATGTGAAACATTTAAACTTAGCCCTTAAATGAGCTAGAAGTGGTGGATCTTAATGTTTGTTTTACTCTTGCCAGGGAGAAAGGAACACACACACACACACACACACACACACACACACACACACATCATGACCTCTTAGTCTCATAGTGAGATAAAACTATAAACAGAGCAGACAGGTGCCAGATCAGAGCTAGGACAAGTAGGAACAAGTATGAATATTGGAGAAAGGTACCTTTGAGGTACTAGGGAACCAATTTTTTTTTCAGAACAGGTGATAATTGACTATTTTTGTGGAAGGAGGGGGGATAGTTGGCCCTTCATATTTTCCCCTCTGACCATAAGGAGGAGAGAACTTTATGCCCGAACCTGTCTTTCTTTAGCCATGTATTGTCAACTGTATAAGAAAGGAGCTATTAACTTTATTAGTCAAATCCCAGAGTATTCACTGGAACCTGCTTTCTAGTGGGGCAGTTCTTGAGTTATAAAAAGCATAAGGCCATGCTCATAGCCTACTCTTCCATTTCCTTCCTTTCACTTCCTGCTCCTATGAGGTAAGCATGGGGACATAGCTACTCTCATCCAAATGCTACTCTAATGCTTCAGATATTCTAGATTCCAAAAATGCAGTCAGAAACCCCTTTTATCCTAGACCTGAATCATATGCTATATAACACAGCTCACCAGAGATGATGCGCAATGGGGACAATAGAGGGTACTTTCCCAGCAATCAAAATAATCATATTTCCTCATTTGCCTATAATTCCTTGTTCCCTCACTTTCTAATAAGGAACTTCAGGGAGGAGGATGAGTGGGTGTTTGGATTCAGAGACCAAAACCACCCAAAATTCCATTGTCAAAAACAGCTTGAGCTGTCTTAAATGATAAGTGGGATTTTCTAAGCAAGGGGTAGGAGGTGGGGGTGGGAGGTTGCTGGAACAGGCAGCATAAGGAGAGCATTTGAGAGCAGAGCAAACAGCATCAGCAAAACTGTGCTATAACTGTGGTTAGATAGAGTGCATGGAGGAAAATCAAAGATTATAAAGCTGGATAGGTCTGGGTGCAGGTCCAGGAAAACCCAATTGTTATGCTAATATGTTTGAATTTTATTCTGCAGGCTATAGGAAGCAATTGAGGGAATTTAAAACAAAGAATAACATACTTAAAGTGGTCTCTAGGAAAATGGTCTTTGAGGTAGTATGGATAATCAATAGAAAAATGAAAGCAGCTAGGAAATAATAGTGATAATCTAGCTAAAATATAGCAATGGGGCTGTGGACTGTGTCCCCCGAAAAGTCATATGTTGGAGCCCTAATGCCTAATGTGATGGTATTTGGAGATGAGGTCTTTGGGAGGAAATTGACTCATGAAAACGGACACGAGAGAGATGTTTTCTCTGCTCTGTGAGGATACCACAAGAAGGTTAACTGTCTGCAACCCAGACGGAGAGTTCTCACCAGGAACTAAATCAGCCAGAATCTTGATCTTGGACTTGCCAGCTTCCATAACTGTGAGAGACAAATTTCTGTTGTTTAAGCCACCCAGTCTATGGTACTTGTTCTAGCAGCCAGAGCAGACTAAGACAAGTGGCAAGAGAGGGAAGGATGAAACTATTTGAGTATCTAATGTGGGATAGAGACCACTCACCTAGGTACTTTGTACCCATTCACTTTTTATTCCTCCAAATAACTGTGAGGATAGAATTATGATCTCATTTTGCCATAAAATGAGAGAGGATTACAACCCATGTCTGCTTCATTTCAACTCTTATTCTCTTTTTACACCGAACTATCTTTCATGACAGAGGGAATGAGAAAATAATATAGACAAGAGAGAAACTGGGAAGTCAAATAATGGAAAAACTAATTTGATGCAGTAGAGAAAGGAAGATGAGGAAGAAGCCATTTTATATGTAATTGATACAATAAAGTGAATGTAGGTTCTCATGGAAAAAACAAGTGGAGATGCCCAGTGTAGTTGAATGTTCTCATAGAGACCAGCAGAGTGGCCTATGCTAGCCCGTCTGCACCACACAGAATGACATTTTCCAAGGAAAAGCAGATAGAATGAGATGAAAATAAGAGTATGCCTCTTGAGGACCACTTAGGAGACTGAAGCCACACCAGTTATTTGTTTGTTTGTTTTAGTTTGTTTAACAGAGAGGGGTTAATATAAAATTATTAAATTAGAATTAAAGAACTAAAAATATAGAGATGGTAAAGGTAACATGAAGGTAACAACGGCACGAAGCAGCTAATAGCCCCAGGGCTGGAGAATGGGAGAAGTGGAGATTATTAAAACTTAGAAGCTTCAAGAAGGGGTCCTGAGGAACTGCTTCTCAGACCCCTGAAAAGGGGTATGTTGGGTCTCCTCAAAACCACCCTCACCTTCGATTCACTGGAAGGATTCACAGGCTCAGAAACTGTTATACTCAGGGTTATGATTTATGAGAGCAAAACATACAGATTAAAATCAGCAAAGGAAAAGATGCATGGGAGTAGTCCCCAAGAAACAGGGCATGTTTCCAGGTCTCCCCTCTGAGTGGAGTCACACAGATGTACTCAATTCTCCCATCAGTGATATGTGACAACATTGAAAACATCTGTAAAGTATTGACAACTGGAGAAACTCACCCCAGCCATGGGGTTATCAGGTTATTGGTTATTGGGTTTTATTGGATAGAGGGGCAGGAGGTTGGTAGGTTGAGTAATGCTGCCTAAAGAGTTATGTCCAAGTCCTAATTCTTGGTACTTGTGAATATGACCTTTTTTGGAAATAGGGTCTTTGTGGATGTAATTAAGTCATGGATCCCAAGACAATGTCATACTGGAATTGGGATAGGTCCTAAACAAAACGACTGGCGTCATTGTAAGGAGAGAAGGAGACACAGAAACAAAGGGAAGAAGGTCATGTGAAGACAGAGGCAGAGATTGGAGTTAACACTGCCATAAACCAAGGAATTCCAGGAACCACCAGGAGTTGGGCGAGATGAGGCAGAATTCTTCCCTAGAGCTTTTGGAGGGAGAATAGCCCTGTCAACACCTTGGTTTCCGACTTCGGGCCTCCAGAACTGTGAGAGAATCAATTTCTGTTGTTTTAAACCACCCAGTTTGAGGTAATTGTTTTCAACAGCCTCAGGAAACTAATATAGATTTTGGCACCAAGAAGTAGGGTGCTGCTGTGCCAAATACCTAAGAATGTGGAAGTGGCTTTGGAATATGGTAATGGATAAAGTCTGGAAGAATTTTGAGGTACATGGTTTAAAGAGCCAACACTGCTTCGAAGAGAAAATTGGTGGAAGTAGGTATATTAAAGTGATTTGGTGAGAGTTCAGAAAGAAGTAAGGAGCATATAAAGCTTTTACTCTGTTGAAAGAAAACATACATGATCATGAACATAATGTTGCTAGAAATGTGAACGTCATCGGTGTTTCTGGTGAGATCTCAGAAGGAAATGAGGAACATGATGTTGGAAACTAAAGGAAAGATGCTTCCTGTTTACAGAGTTTTAAAAAATATAGCTGAATGGTGTTCTGCTGTTGTGTGGAAAGCAGAACTGAGAAGCAAGTAACTTGGATATTTAGCTGAGTAAATGTCCAACAAAGTATTGAAGACACAGCCTGATTCCTCCTTGGTGCTTACAGTAAAATTCAGGAGGGAAAAGATACATTGAGGAAAGAACTGCTAAGCAAAAAGGAACCAGCGCTTGATTTGGAAAATTCTCAGTCTGTCCAGATTGCAAAAGATGCTAAAGTGTGCTCTGGAGACAGAATCAAGGGTGTGGCTGGACACACTTCTACCAAAGAGATGAGGCATGTGACTCATGGATGCAATCAACCAACTGAACAGAAACCAGGAAGAGGTGGGGTTATCTAGAAAAGATCTGTGGAGGAACTTCTTGTCTAATGGCATAAATCCCCTGCTACACATGGGAGAGCCACAGGATTTTGAGAATACCGTATCGCCCAAAACACTTTCAGCTTGGAATGAAGGGGACAGAACTGAAATGAAACGAAGAAATGTTATCAGATTTCCAAAATTCTACAGGGGAAACAAGTTGACAACCCTCCTCAGTGGCAAATCTGTGCTATCCTTCAAGAAAAAAACAATAGGGTGACTCAAAGGACAAGGTCACCATCGGTGAAGGGTGCTGCCACGGGCCTGAAGAGCAGAGTTAACCTTTTCCTGCAGAAGGGGATGTTGCTTGGTTACTGCTGGTGTCTTGAACTCAAAGAAGAGTTTCAGACCTCTGAAGAGAGGGCAAGAGCCAGTTGATGTTAGAATCCCAAAGGGGCATATGTAGGCTACTGTGTTAGTTTCTATTGCTATGTAACAAATTTAGCAGCTTAAATCAGTACCCATTTATTAGCTTATAATTCTGTAGGTCAGACATATATGCTCTGAAAGCTGCAGATGAGGTATTGGCCACAACCACTGTCCCATCTGAGGTTCAGGGTTGCCTTTCAAGTTCATTGGTTGCTTGCAGAATTCATTTTCTTGCAGTCAGAGACTGACCCCTGTCCCCTTGCTGGCTGTCAACTGGAAGCCATTCTTAGGTCCAAAGGACTGCCCTTATTCTTTGCCATGTGGTCCCTTTCATTTTCAAAAGCACAGCAAAGAATCACTGTTGCATTGAACCTTTCCTGAGTTACTAATCTCTCTTGTCCAGGAAAGACCATATCCTTCCTTTTTAGCAGCTTGCCTGATTAACCCAGGCCCACCAACAGTAATTTCCCTATCTTAAGGGAAACTGATTGGGGATCTTAATTGCATTTATAAAAGCCCTTCCTGGTAGCATCTAGATTGGTGTTTGTTTGAATAACTGGGAGAAAGTGTATGTACCTCAAGGGCTAGAAATTTAAGGACCACCTTACAATTCTGCCTACCACACTGAAAGTGTTAGAATAACTGTAAATGCTACTATTTGAAAGAACTACCACTGCTAGATGAAGAAGGTATATTGCTTGGAGACCCTGAGAAGAACAAGAAAACAGAAAGCAAACAGGCAGAAAAATCAAACTGAAAGAAGCAGCCTTCCAACCAACCTACCTCCAGCCTTCCAACCTCCCCGAGCGGCCCCTACTGGCAGAGCCTATCATGTATCCCCTGGCAAAGGGGAAAATAAATGTGGCTTGCAGTGTCCTGACCGCAGCAGGATAGAGTAGGATAGGTTTGAGAGGCAATAGTTTAATAGTTTAAGAACTCCCAGATGGTACTCCAGGGGCAATCAGCATTATTGGTCAGGTTGGAGAGGGGACGCCAGACAGGAGGGCAGGATGTGCATGGCTTGGGTGTGAAACGAGAGTTCATGAAAGTGTCAAAGGAACATCCATAGAGCTAGAGCAAGAACCAAGACGATTGGAGGAATCACTGTTCCACAAACATAATCCAGGAATTCTGTTGATCTAGATGTGTTATTTCATCTATTTTTCAAGTTGCATAATGATCTAAAGTAACCCTAATTATCATATAAAAATAGAAATAATTTGGAATGCTTTCCTTAGATTTTCCACACAACTTCAAGCTATGAGGATAATGTGTTAGCTGATGTTTCTGTGTGAAACACTCAAATGAGACTTATATCCTCTGAATGATCTGGACAAAAGTAAAGGGGAATATAAAAAGTTGTGACAAAGATTAAAAGCCACTAGAAGCAGAAAGAAATGTTCATTCCCAAATTCATTAGAGAGTAATGGAGCACACTTTTTTGGAGCATGACAAATTGCCTTTAATTTTGTTATTTTATATAACAGTTTAAAGCAATAGTTTTTGAAGTACAGATGAATTGTAATTTACAGAGGTTAATATGCTTCCAGAAAGCAGTCAAAGCAGACAGAGAAGATGTGAGAAGGAAATTGAGAGACATAGGAATCTATCACAGGAAGATTTAGTATTTCTACTTGTTCAATTTTTTAATTATATGCTTAAATAACCTATAATAAAAGCACAAAAGTAAGAAAAAGCTTTGCAGAGCTTACTTTTAGTATATGTGTCGCCGATGCAAACACTGCAGAGCTTACTTTTAATTCCAGGAATTAAATTTTACAATGTACATATCATGATGGTGTCACATTTACCTGGAACTTAGTAAATTCCTGTTCTCAGGAACTTTTGGACACATGCAAGTAGAAACTCACATTTATATTCACTTAATTCTCTTCTACATTGAAAAAGAGAGATGATTTTATAAGGTAGCAATGTGATGTGTGATTATTTAATCTGCCCTGCTAGGGTCAAATGCTATGGGGGTTGAAACCCACCATAAAATGGCTGATTGGAAAGAAAACTGTTAGAAGCAAAGTCAACAGTAAAATGAGCAACAGACTAATCAATAATATGATTAACATCCTAGATTTCTAGTAGATTGTTAGAAAATAAGAAATTAAAAATTATCATACTGCATCTCTGATCTACCTGGCCCCCCACACTACCCCCTGACCCCTGCATAAGCTTGCTTCCCTTTACAACAGGAATTAATGGGTCCCAGCCACGGTAGCACCCCTAGTCTTTCTAAATACATCTCAGTTTTTACATCTGCCTTTAAAATGCCTAGAACACTCCCTAAATTCAGAGCTCTATGTAAATGTCACTTCTCTGCATAGTACTTGCTTGATAATCCTAGATAAAACTGTTGCCTCCCAACTGTGCCCACCATCATTTTTTATTGCTTCACCTGCTTTATTTTTCTTCATGGGAGTATTTACTACCCAACCCATTGCAGAGATTTGTTTTCTCATCTATCTTTCTCTTCACTCTAAAATGAAAGGTCTGAGAGGGTAAAAACTTTTCATGTTTAGCTTATTATTATATCCTTAGAACCTAAAAACAAAAGCCTGGCCTTGAGAAGTCTCTGAATAAATACTTGTTGAAAATTGTCTACCTAATCTCATCATTATGATTTTGGTCCCTTTCAGTCTTTATATTTCCCCAGGACCAAATTTAATGTCTTGATAACTATAACAAGGATAACTCACACTCATGAAGTTCTTGCTGTGGACAAAGCATTTGGTGAAGCACTTTGTAAATCTCACTCCCTGTCAAGTTTGTACTAATATCCCCATTGTATAGATAAGAAAATGCTGCCAGAGAGATGGATTCACTTGCCCGCATAATTCCAACTTGCACAAGACCAACTCACTTTAGTTCTGTCTAGTTCTCCCCACTTACTTTGGACACTCTTGTAGCTGCATTGACTTCTATAGTAAACATATACAAATTCTGCCATTTCCATGTTTCTTTAAGGCTACCTCCTACCCTACAGGCCTAAGTCTCTATGGCACTTTTGTGTGATTTGAAAGGAGCACCCTCTCGCTAGGCTGACCAATTAGAAGAAGATGCCTCCACTGGGCAGCCCAGCCCTAGAAGCAGAAGATACCTCTGTGCAAAGGAAAAGTTTCACGGATGGACTCAGAGGGTATTATGCTAAGTTAAATAAGGCAGACAAAGAAAGACAAATGCCATATGATTTCACTTACATGTGGGATCCTAAAAAACAAAACAGATGAACAATAAAAACAAAAACAGACTCATAAATACAGAAAACAGACTGGTGGTTGCGAGAGGGGAGGGGCGTGGGGGCATGCGCAAAATAGGTGAAGGGGATTAAGGTGTACAGTCTTCCAACTACAAAATAAATAAGTCACAGGGGTGAAAAGTACAGCATAGGGAATATAGTCAATAATATTTTAATAATGTATGGTGACAGACGGTTACTAAACTTATTGCAGGGAGCATCATGTAATGTATAGAATTGTTGAATCACTATATCATACACCTGAAATTGATATAATATTATATGTCAACTAAACTTCAATTAAGGAGAAAAAAATATTCCTCTTTTCTCCAGGCTGACCTAACTGCTCTCCAAGAAACATGGCCTGGTTAACAAACATGGCTTAGTTAGTGGCACCTGAGTTAGATCTCAACACCCACCCGCCTCTAGGACTGATGCCTATTTGTACATGGCAGAGATTTACAGCTTGCCATCATCTCCCTTCTCCCCTTGCTTACTCTGCTGTCCTACGTTTACCTTTCTGGGGTTTTTTTCTTGACCACTCTAAGCATGCTCCCACCTCAGGGGCTGTGCATTTGCTTCTTCCTTTGCTTAGGACATTTCTTTCCCCAGATATTCTTGTAACCCACTGGGCTCTATACAAATGCTACTTCTCAAAAAAGCTCTGACTGCCCTATATTAAAGTTATAAAACAATTATTTTTTGCTTTATGCTGCTAAAGTTTTCTTCATCAATAGCCACTATTGATATTATACATTAGGTATACATTTATTTTATTATTTTGCAAGAGCCATCCCCATATTGTTTCATATGCAAGGACCCAGTTCCACAATTTTCTTTGTGAACTGGAGTTAACTTATCTATATGGTTGTCTGTGACATGATTTGGCCTTCAATCGTTGCAAATACATCATCTGTGTTGTAAGTTGACCTCCGTCCTTTACTCATTAACCTAGGACAGTTGAAATAAAGCAAATACTGGCCTTGGGATCATAAATGTAATGTGTTTAAATACAAGACAGATATGCACATATTATAGAATATGTTTATATTAATTTTAATATCAACATAGAAACAAAATTTAAAGGTGCTGATCAATAACTTTTGAAACCTCTACTCCATAAGTCTCTCAACAAAAATATAGACCACACTTTGAAAAATGCTATTTTTCAATGTTTTTATGAAGAATGAGAAAGCAAATGACTAGAACATAGTAAGTGAATAGTAAATGTGAGTCCTTGACTTTGTTCTCTGTAGACCCATATGTCCACCCACCCACACCCCCACACACGTCATAATATATACTTACATTTCATTTATCACAGAGTGTATTTCAAGAAAGCCTGGCAATTTTGCCTAAATAATTACAAGCTATGATTAAAATAAATGAATAAAAACAGAGATGTTGTCAGTAAGCTCATATTTTTATTTCTTAGTATTTATCCTAAAGTTGCCAATTCTATAGTTTTCAGTTAGTCAATTGCTGTCTTTAGTTGATTGCTTCTAGGTTTTTCTAGTGAGGACACAAAAATAGGTCATTTGGAATGTCATTAAATCCATTCCTTATTTCTTATATAATAGAGGAAGGCTTTTAAATTTAGTTCAAAATAATTTAAACAAAAGCTAAGAAAATATCTGACAAATAATCTTCTGCATAGTATATATTTGTATCCAGTGTCCTTAAAAAAATAAAAACTCATTTTTCACAATTTTATAACTATGACAAATGTGATTATAATCTTTTTATTTTTAGATATGATATAGCCCTTTCTATGGCTTTAAATTTTGGGGAAAAATATGCAGAATTAAAAACATTTGAGAAAGTTTCTAGAAAAATAGCAAGTATACTTAAAGAACTCAAGAATGTTTTGCAGCTGGTTATGGACATTTAAATGACATTATTTCTCATGTTTTCTGCAATCAAAATATCTTTGATTAGATGATTCTGAAATAAATGCCAGTTAGTCAATACTTCCAGGATCTTTTAATTATTTAGAACTAAAATGAGTTTATGACCTCTGGTGCATCTAGTATAGGCTTTGTAATTTTCTCCAGTTTTTGCTATAATTCTAAGACATTGCAAACTACAAACATGAATTATAAAGAGGTAGCTTGGGGGAAAAGAAAAGAGATAAATAGAAAGAAGCAAGGGGGCACCTTGGTGGCTCAGTTGGTTAAGTATAGGCTTTAGCTCAGGTCATGATCTCACAGTTTGCGAGTTCGAGCCCCGCATCGGTCTCTGTGCTGACAGCTCAGAGCCTGGAGTCTGCTTTGGATTCTGTGTCTCCTTCTCTCTCTCTGCCCCTCCCTCACTTATGCTCTGTCTTTCTCTGTCTCTCAAAAATAAATAAACATTGAAAAAAAATTTTTTAAAGAAAGCAAATTTCACAGTAGAATATAATTACCAAATTTTCATTTACCTGTTAAATTAAAATATATTCTCCTACCTTCAATTATTACACCAAAACGCTGTGAGAATTTTCCCTTTGCACATAAAGTAGATATCCACATTACAATATCATTCATTGTCATGAGTAGTAAAGCCAAACTTAGAAATTCTGTCTGACCAGAATTGAAATCTATTATAGCACATATTGTGCAGGAACTGAGACAAATACCTAGGGATGAAAATAGAAGGTCTTGGATTCTGTACTGCAGATATAAATCAAACCAGATATTTATCTCTTCTTTAGCAAGAATAATAGAACCTTTGGTTTCTGATTGAAAAGGTAAATTAGAGCTGCATTCCATTCCTCCACACAGCCAGTAAATAAAACTCTTATTTTAATTATTAAGGATTATACATGTTTTATATTTAATATATATTAAATGTATATTACTTGATATTTTTATCTGTTACCGATATTATATATTTACATATATGTATTTTGTAGTTACATCTATATTCATTTCTGTAACATAAGATAAGATACTCAAAAACACAGTGGTTTAAGTATGACAGGTATTTATTTCAACCTCACATGGTAGTCCAGAGATGTGCAGAGCTGTTAGAATAGCTTAGTGCCACAGAATTACTCAGGGACACAGCCCCTCTATATTGTGGCTCCACCATCATCATGGACATTGTCTTTACTTGCAGAGCAGAAGCTGACCACCTCCACATTCCTATTCTATGGGAATGTGAAGGGAAGGGAAAAAAGAAGGTCCAGGAGAAAAGTCCCATTTCCTTTAAGCAGATTAACTTGGACTTGTAGGCATCATTTTCACGTGCACATACTAAATGCAGCCACAAGCCTCACCTATTTGCAAAGCAGACTAAGAAATGTCTGTAGCTAGGCGACCCTGTGTCCATTACAACTCGAAGGATTCTATTACCAAATATCTGCCATGTGTACATCTATATTCCAAATCAAACTCAAGAATTAGCCAGTGAGATGGAATAAGAGCTTCAGCCACCTGGAAAAATATAACCAGTTTTGAATAAATTCTATACTAAATCCAGAAAGTAGAGATTTCATTCTAAAACATGTCTTAAAGTTTTAAACTGCAAGTAAGAAAAGAAATGTTGAGTGCGAGGACATGAAATCTGTGAGGCACCAGACCATTCATTCAAGCTGTTTTTTATTGAGCAGCATGGCAGAGTGGAAAAAGCTTTGAATTTTTTCTTGTCTGAAACATGCAGCACCAACAGTGTGGGATTTTGTGAGGGTAACTAGAACTTACCTACAAACTACTTGAGTATATGTATAACATGTATTTATCCAACACAAGGCCTGGTGTATCCCAGGAATCTCATGAATGATGAAGACCAGCATTCATGACACTTTAAACAAACATTTATTTAAGAATTGCATTACCAGGGGTGCCTGGGTGGCTCAGTTTGTTGAGCGTCCGACTTCGGCTCGGGTCATGATCTCTTGGTTCGTGAGTTCGAGCCCCGCGTTGGGCTCTGTGCTGACAGCTCAGAGCCTGGAGCCTGCTTCAGATTCTGTGTCTCCCTCTCTCTCTGCCCCTTGCCTGCTCACACTCTGTCTCTATCTCTCAAAAATAAATAAACATTAAAAAAAAAATTTTAATTAAAAAAAAAAAAAAAGGATTTCATTACCAGTCATTGGTATTTAGTGATGAAGCACAGACAAAACAAACATCTCAATCCTCAAGGAGAACTCAGATAATTTAGGGAGAGGGCAACTTTAGGGATAAAGCTAATCAGGAAGACAAATAATTTTAATAAAATGGAAAAAAATTGCAATAAATTTAAGCTCATGATGCCATGTGGTCTCAAAGGAAAGGAACTACTCACAAAAATTGTATTGGGGGGGTTGTAAATTCCACCAGCTCTATCGGTACCATACTTTTAAAATACTTACTTGAATTTTTTAATTTTGACATTTATAGTGAGAAAGTAAAAGTACTAATATTAGTGGTAATATAATTGAATCAGAGATTCAAAGAATCAAGCAAGTGATCAAGATCACTAAAGGTCAGCATTAATCAGACATTCATTGTGCCATATTAGTTTACTCTGTGCTAACTATAAAAGAAAATTTTTAAAAAATATAAAAAAAATACATGTTATATATATTAAATGCTGGATAAAGCATCAAAAATCGTGGCTAAAACATGACTTCTCACAGTGGAGGACAAACAGATGTGGTCCAAAAATGGAAGTCATAATGGAGAAAATGAAGAAAAATTAAATTGATAGAAACCAGCATTAAAATATCCCTATTTTATAAAATAGAAAGAAAGTAGTTCACAGTTTCATAGAAACTTAATACAAACACAGCATATCACTGATTCTCTATATCAAAAAGTAAAGGCTTATATTCAACATCTCCTGCCCAGATTTTCAGAAGTTAATAAACCACTCTTGAATCAGCATCAAAATCAACTTCTCTATCTGCTGCAAAAGTTCCTTCTAAATTCCTTGCAAAATCATCATCAGTAAATCTGCCATACACTGAAATCAGTTTCTTCTATCTACTAAGAAAGCTAAGGGAAGTAAAGTTCACTTTAAGAAATTTTTCAAGAAAGCTAAAAGAACTGTACCTTGTGGTCTAAACCACAGGGTAAAAAGTTATTTTTGACAACAATTTCCACTGTGTATATTCAACTTTTAGTCTAACTTGTTGTATTAAAATAATACATCAATTATGTAATATTCAGTACTTAAACAACCATGGATCACAGTAACTAGTTATTTCATCGTATAATTTAACTGTTGGGAAATGGAAGAGCCCTTACTGCTCAATTCTTGTATATTTTACTTTTTAAAAAAATTTTAATGTTAATTTATTTTTTTGAGAGAGACAGAGGATGAGTGGGGGAGGGGCAGAGAGAGAGGGAGACACAGAATCCAAAACAGGCTCCAGGCTCTGAGCTGCCAGCACAGAACCCGACATGGGGCTCGAACTCACGAACCACAAGATCATGACCTGAGCCAAAGTCAGACACTTAAGTCACCCAGGCACCCCTTGTATATTTTACGTTTATAGATTTTTTTTACATTAAAAAATATTTTCTACGAATGTACATAAGTATATCTATGATGAATAATTATTGAGTCCTAGGTGGACCAGCATTAGATATTCACTGGCATTAGACCCCATGGATAAAGGGATAAATCTTGTAGACAAAGTTCCAGCTTTCATGGAATTAAGAGTGGTAATGCGAGGGGCGCCTGGGTGGCGCAGTCGGTTAAGCGTCCGACTTCAGCCAGGTCACGATCTCGCGGTCCGTGAGTTCGAGCCCCGCGTCAGGCTCTGGGCTGATGGCTCGGAGCCTGGAGCCTGTTTCCGATTCTGTGTCTCCCTCTCTCTCTGCCCCTCCCCCGTTCATGCTCTGTCTCTCTCTGTCCCAAAAATAAATTAAAAAAAAAAAAAAACGTTGAAAAAAAATTTTTTTTAAAGAGTGGTAATGCGAGATAATCAAGAAACAATGAAACTTAGAATATGCAGAACTGACATCTACATGGCTGAGCAGTCCAGCTCCATCCAGGCCAAAATCCTATGTGCAGTCTTTCAGGTCCAACTGCAGACAATTACCCACAGGTACCACAGCGGTAAGCCACCCCCTGGACATCAGATTTGGTACAGACACTGTCTTGCAGTTTCTAGATGGAGTCGCAGTAGAATAGAGTAGTAGAATTCAGACTCTGTATATATCTGCATTCCTAGTCCAGGAGCCTCCATTCCACAAACTCCTTAATTGAGGCACTTACAACCTCACCTTATTTGGAGACCTGGAAGACACTTTTCTTCACTCTGACTCAGTCTTCAGTACTTCCCTTCTCTCTCTCCCTGCTCCCTCCACAGTGAGATGACCCTCTCCCACCCTTCTCCCCTTACTCCTTCTGACACTGCTCTTTGTAAGCAAATGGAATAAAGGGGAACTGGCATTTTTAGTCTCTTGCTTATACCATCACCATTCAGTGGTTAAAATTTTGGTTGTTACTTTCATTTTGGCTATCTTAACCAACCACCTAAACACCTGGCAACTCATCTCTTACGCTTAGCTCCTGAGAGCTTGATGCTTTGTTGGTACTGACCCTGTACATGTCTTAAGGAATCTCATCTTTAGAACCACTACCCAGAAGTAAATTAGGCACAGCCAGGTTACATCACTCCACCCAAGTCACCCAGCCCAGCCAACAAGAGTTTGGGCCAGGGTATGATACCAGGCAGGCAGGCTCCAGGGCCATCACTCTGAATGGTTAAACTCCACATATACAGCTATTCCAGAGAGTGATGGGGGCCATGAAAAATACATAACAAGAAGCAAACCACATTACATAGAGAGGCCAGGAAGGGCTCTCTGAACATGTGACTATTGTCTAACAAATGAATAACATGAAAGAACTAAGGCTGAAAAGATAGGGGGGAAGAATGTTCCAGGTACAAAAGTCCATAAAGCCAGAACAACCCTGGTGTGTTCCAGGTACTGAAGGCAGGCAGATGTGGCTGGAGCCTAGGAGCACACAGTTGGGGTTAGAGACAAGTTTGGAGGGATGGAAGTTCAGTGATAATAGAGGGGGCCCTGATGGTCATGAAAAAGCTTGGCTTTTATTCTAAGTGTAGTGGGAAGTTGTTGGTGAGTTTGAACAAAGGGTGCCATATGATATCTATTTTTAAAAATTTGCACTGCCTGCTGTGAGGAAATAGATTGAGTAGAGAAAAAGTAGAAGTAGGGACATCAATGATATTGGGAAGAGGAGAAGGGAATCTGTACATTTTAGGCAGCAGAAATGCAAAGTGCAAAGGCAGAAAGCTGAGGAAAAGTATGGGGAATGAAGAGGGTACAAATCCTAAACAATGGCTAATTTACTGGGTGCAAGTTGGTAAGTGACTAGTGGGCAGGATGAAAAATACATTAGCATCCATCCAAAATTTCCCCAAACTTTGATAAGGAGTCTGGAATACAAATGGTAGAGGTCCATTGATTTTTAAAAGAAAAGTAGAAGTTTCTCATTCACCAAATGAAATCTACCTCTTAGAAAGGGACATAGAAAACAAGACTCTACAGGCAAAGGGTAGATCATACCCCTAAGTGCCCAGAGCAGTCTTACAGTTAACTCCTTATAAACTATGTTCTCATCCTTACCAGAACATCTGAAGGTACTCAAGACCAGAAACTGGCAGGTCTCCTCCACCCAGGTAACCACCTAATCCTGACTTGACCTGGCACGATATTAAGAGTGGGTGGAGTGTGGCATGTACATGGCTGCCCTTAAAATGAGAGTCTGGCTTTCCTAAGGCATACTTTAGACGCTTGTGCCTATGGAACTTCAAGTTCATTCCTAATCCCTACCATGTTTGTATAGACCCTATAATAAGGTCTCTGTCTTGATTTCGCAGTTGTATTTGCTTCTTCTACCAGGATGGAAGTCTGTTGCAAACTCCAGATAGCAAGGACAAGCTCTGGCCTCTGACCTCCCTCTCAGAGGGCTAGATTCTGCAGGTGAATATCCCCATTTTGTTGGAAGCCCTGATTCAAAAATCACTGTGAAATCACAGTGCTGTCTATCCCTAACTACAAGTGCCTGTTCACTGTCTGGATACTCTAGTTATTTTGTACTGTTCAGCCCCAGGTCAGTTTCTTTATACAGCCCTATTTCTCTGTCAGTATCCCAGGTATATTCTCACATATACTTGAGAGAGGGAATTCCCTCTCCTTGTGACCTACCTGTGAGTACCAACATTTTAAACAGCCACCCTTCTCAGTCCATTACATTAACCTGATAACTTTGAAGAACAAGGCTCTTAAGAAGGTGCAACCAAGAATCCATTCCATTTCCTGGACAGTTTAAGATTTTTAGATACCACAGACCTTATTACTGCTGACTAGTTTATGTTGACATACTTTAAAATAATATCTCCAACTAAACATGAGAAAAAACATCAGAGGTCACCTGGGTGGCTCAGTCGTTCAGCGTCTGACTTCAGTTCAGGTCATGATCTCACAGTTTGTGAGTTCAAGTCCCACGTTGGGTGAGCTCAAGCCCCGCTTCCAGTAAAAACAGGAGCCCTGGGTGAACCCCACTTCTCTCTCTCTCTCTGCCCTTTCCTTCTGAAGAAGAAGAAGAAGAAGAAGAAGAAGAAGAAGAAGAAGAAGAAGAAGAAGAAAGAAAAGAGAAAAGAAAAGATAGAAAATTCCAGTTGAGGGACATTTTACAAAATACCTGACCAGTACTCTTCAAAATTATCAAGATCATTAAAAATAAGGAAAATCTTAGAAACTGCTCACAACCAAGAGGATCCTAGGGAGTCATGGCAACTAAATGTAATATGGTATCCTGGATGGGATTCTGGAACAGAAAAATGACATTACGGAAAAACCAAGGAAATGTGAATAAAGGATGTACTTTAGTTAATAATAATTATCGATATTGGTTCATTAGGACACATGTAATATGGCTACTATAAAATGTTAATAGAACTAGACATAGGTTATATAGGAATACTCTGTGCTAGCTTTGCAATAATTCTGTAAATCTAAACCTGTTTTGAAATTAAGTTTTTAAAAAATAAGCATCATAATATGCTAATGGTCATATATTTGAAAAATGTACATTGCTTTATTCCAGAAATTATGCTCCTTGCCATAACTTTTCATATCTCCTTTCTTTTTTTTAATTACATTCAACTCCCCTTTTTTAAAAGATATATAAAGATCTTCCCTTTTTTCCTGAGTATACTGATGAGGTTATTTAAGGTCAGGTTATCTATAAATATTAGGAATGGCTTCACTCAGAGTTGAAAGGAGAAGCTTCTTTGGGAGTTGAAAGAACACTTAAAATCATTTTCGGTTAATTATTTATTCCTGAAGTTTCTTATTCTTCCTTTTGTATATTGATTTGCATGCGCAGAAGCAAATATCTTGAATGCTTTATAAAGGTCTCATTATGCTTCCTATCTGTGTCTTCAGAATGCATCTTTTCAATTGACCCATTTTCCATCATCTAAACCCTGATAGAGAGAAGATAATGCCCTCCCTTCAGATTTAATGATGATGGTGCACATGGCAGACTTAGGAAAAATAGAAGCTCCACCAATTAGCAGCTTTTTAACCTTGAACAAGCTCTGCAGCTTAGCTTCCTTCATCTTTACAACACAGTAAGACTAGTAATTGATAAATATGGTAAGGATTAAATGAGATACTGCATTTCAAGTTGCTTAGTACTTACCACATAATAAGGTCTATAAATAGTAGCTATTGTTTTTAGGGCTGTGATCTCCCAAGAACCCATGTGTGACAGAGAAGGCAAACCACCTATGGTGAAGCAGGAAACATGGCTGTGCCAAGGGCCAGGTCCTCCTAAGACTGGGACAGCAGAGTGAGAAGATGGAGAAAAGGCTCTATGTTGTTAAGGGAATGACGATAATGTGCAAAGTGAAGGAAGCGGATAGAAAGGTAAGCAGTCTGGCTTTTCCTATGCTTTTATAATGGCTCTGCAACGCACAGTGACTACTGCCAGGTCATTACCTCTTCATATGTGTGAAAAGGTCACCAAAGTTATGGTTTTGAATTTAAGAGAGTTTAATTATTGTTGAAGACCACTCCAGCTTTTGGGGGAGACACAAAGAAGGGAGAAAGAAAATGTCATTATCTTACCCATACTTACCTCTGGAGACCACACGAAAAAAAAGTAGTACTGTATAATATTCAGTAAATAAGTATTTGTTGAATAAATGTATATATACACAAATTTCTATATGTATGTAAATTTTTTATTGAACATTGCATATGTGATAAGCATTTTATATACCTTGTTTACTGCTCACTACAAACCACTGAGATAGATTTGCATTACCTCATTTTAGATAAAATATAACAAGAAATTCTAGAGCATGCCCGCTCAACTAGGAAAAGCGATCAGATGCCAGGTCTCCAACTCCAGATAAATATTGGAATATTTATTCCTTTTGCAGGCACTAGAGCCATAATAGTTCACAACATGTAATCCCTGCCCTCAAGGAGCTGACAGTTCAGTGGGAAATACAGACAGGGTAAGTGCAGTGCAGGTCCAGTGAGATCACACAGGCAGAGGTTTTAACCCACAGACACTCAGTATTCATGGCTCACATCACCGAGCAAAGCATGTGTCCCACTTGGTTCAGATATGTGAGATCCTTAACAGCAGGGATAGTATCTTATCCTTGATTTCTGCTGCAGTCTAGGTAGTGGTTTAGCACATGAGAGTATGTGTGCTGTACCTAAGCCGTTTCTTAATGCCATGTCAGGTATGCTGTGGCTTGGTTTTCTCATCTGTTGTGGAGAGATGCTAATAATCACACTACCTCATAGGAAAGTATCTTTAGGAAGCTCTACTTGGAATAGTGCCTGTCATGTAAGTACCCAAATATGTGTTTGACTCTTTACTCTTCACAGTTAGCACTATGCCTTGCAACAGTAGGCACTCAGTTAATGTTTTTAAGTCACTGTAGAGATTGTGGAAACTTTTAATATATTTTAGACACTCTGTAAATAAATTCAGACCTAATGGCGTAAAAAGCCAATGTGGCATAAAGTGATTCAAATCAGCAAATATATACATACATACATATGTACATACGTACGTACATACATACATAAAATCTCTTTTCTACTAGGGCCAGCAGGTGGATGTGGAAATTAGACAACTTTCAAAGGTATATACATGGCAAGCTTTTATCATGATTAAGTCAACCAGTCTTCTTTTGATTTCTTTATCTATATTTCTATTCCTTCTGCTGCCTCTACCAATATAGTCTTAACCTTCTCCTCAGCTTGTGGCATTATCAAGAAAATTATCTGTCTATTGGATAGGGATGGAGTAGGTGGTAATGGTGGGTCTTCCCTGAGCCAGATCATTGCCTTGGATACATGCAAAAAGTTCCAGACCTGCTAATTGTCCCTTAACTTCTCCATGGAATGGATCCTTTTATTCTTACTTTCCTAATATGTGCTACAATAGAAGGGATTAAGAGAAATGAAGCATAATATGGGAAATAGTATTAAGATAAGACCCATCTGAAATTAGTAGTTTCATTAGAATAGCAAGTGACAGAAGATTCTTAGAAATTACCTATTTACAGGGGCACCTGGGTGGCTCAGTTGATTAAGTGTCCAGCTCTTGGTTTTGGCTCAGGTCATGATCTCACAATTCATGGGTTTAAGCCCTGCATGAGGGCAGTGCAGAGCCTGCTTGGTATTATCTGTTTCCTCTCTTTCTCTACCCCTCCCCTGCTCACTCTATCTCTCTCAAAAATAAACAAACAAACAAACAAACTTCTAAAAATTAAAAAAAATTACTTATTTACAAGATTTCTTATAAGTTACTTACCAGATTAATTACAAATTACTTAGAAGACTAATTCCTAAACCTCCTTATTCTAATACCTTCCCTGAGAAGAAACTAAAAACATGTTAACACTGTCACTGAGGTAACAATTCAGAATTTTTGAAAATGAACCTAGAGGTAATAACAATAGCAGAAATGAATAAATAATATTTTTAAAGAAAAAGAAAAAAAAATGCTTTCCTTTTCTACCATGACCCAAACTGTAATTTCATGTCTGAGGCTCATAAAACTAATCATGATGAATTCATTTAGCATGATTATGGGGTGCAGAACAGCTCTTCAGATGGAATTTTGTTCTATCATAATTTTGTTCCAGAGCACTGTATCATTAAAGTGAAATATTAATGATATTTTTATTATAACTGTCAAGAAAATTATGGACAGGATTCCAAAAACATAAAAGCTTGGAATTGTTTTAGAAACCTACATTTTTTTCAAATGTACTGTTCAAAGACATTCAGCTTCTTAGGAAAATAATGTATAACAACTCTCATTTATCATAGGTATTTATTATTCCAAAATCACATAAATACTTGGCTGAACCAGAAAGCAGCAGTAAAATAATTTACATAAAAGATTAATTACAATAGACTATTTCCCTTTAGAACAATTCTAAGGGAACACGTTGTGTTGGTGTTCATTTAAGTTAGAATTTTCACTTCTTTAAAAAAAGGAATACTTTTTTCACAACTATATCTGCCCTGAGAAAAAAGATACTTTCAAATCACAGTTCTTTGGGGGATATTAAAGTAGTGTTTTTGGCTCCCAAAATGACTATGTGTAACCTAAACCACGAAAATGTGTCTTGTTTTAAATTCCCATGGACAAAATTAGTATGAGTACTGAACCACTGTTTCCTGTGGAAAATACTAGCCCACTGCTGGGAATAAGTTTTCCCCTAAAAACTTGCTGTTATTATAGAACAGTTTTGACAACAGTACTGATAGTAGTAAAGGATTTGGGGGTTTCATTTGTTGATTATTATGCATCACTACAAAGTTCCGCAAACTCTTATCATCTTAGATTTTGAACAAAATTTATTCAAGAATATATTTCAATAAGAATAGACTAAGGAAAGTTTGTGGCAAATATTTCTATCTTTCTCTTTGTATTTCTTTTGTCTTTCTTTCTAATAGTAAAATAGATTAATCCAGTAGGTAGATTCAGGAGTTATGCCTTCCTAAATGACGAAGCTTCTCTCTGGGAGAGAAAATAAATGTAGAACCTAGAAGAAAAACATATACCTGTCAATAAAGTCAAACTTTGTTAGTTTAAATAGTCTTTATTTACCCTTTACTTTATCTGATAACACAAAAGTCCAGAATATAGTTGGGATCAGAAAGAGAAAAGTATCTTAGTTGGCACAAAATTATTTTATTTAATTTCACGTATTACATTCAAAAGAGACCTTTTTAGGAGTTTGATCATAATATTCTTCACTCTGTTTTCAAACACAGATCAAATTGTCTTGGTTATCATCTCCAGGCTGTGGAGAATCCAAAAAGTGGTCGGTGACAGTCTTCCTATTGCCCAGGGAAGTAGAAAAGACAAAAACTATTAACAAAAAAAAAAAAAAAAAAAAAAAAAAAAAAAAAAAATTCCTCAAACTTAAAAAAAAAAAAAAGAGCAATGGAGGATCCAGTTATTGTGAACTTTCTTCGTTCATGGGAAATCAATTTTCTACTTAACTGTATAATATGGTATTAGAATATTGTCAAGAACTTTGCTCAGTATCTCAATTGAAGAATACATGAGGTGATAACCTGAGATGATTAAGTTTCTATATTACTTGATTCTACTGAAGGTAACACTTCAAGTCCTAGACTAAATAGTTTTAAAAACAACCTAGAAGGGGCATCTGGGAGGCTCAGTCAGTTAAGCGTCTGACTTTAGCTCAGGTCATGATCTTGCAGTTCGTGGGTTCAAGCCCCACAGCTGGCTCTATGCTGACAGCATGGAGCCTGGAGCCTGCTTCGGGTTCTGTGTCACTCTCTTTATCTACCCCTCCCCTGCTCACACTCTTGTCTCTTCTCTCTCTAAAAAATAAACACAATAAATGAATGAATGAATGAATGAATGAATATAATAAATACATACATACATACATACATACATACATACATAAAATTTTAAAAAGAAAAATATAACCTAGAAGCATTGTAGAGGGGTACAAAACAGACTCTGGAGAGAAACTGAAACTTGGAAAAATGGACCACGAGAAGTAAGTTGCCTGTTTTTATGGTATTTAGCATTTAAATACTGTTGGAAAACCTTGCAGCCTTTCTTGCCTGAAGGTTCAGAAGATACAGTATAGGGAAAAAATAAATCTTGGAAAATGAGAAGGAAATCCCAGAAAAGAGAGCTTTAGAGAAGTGGTTTTAAATTTTGTTTATGAATTTACCCATTTATCTGACTGCCTGGTGAACTATTATTCATGCATAAGAAAGATTGGAAGCAGTCTAACTTAAGTTTTTGTTTTGTTTTGTTTTGTTTTGTTTTGTTTTGTTTTGTTTTTAGTGAACTGATAATTGAGTTTTCACCTACAAAATAAAGTTTGTAGTTTGGGACCTAACAGTTTAATTGCCCACTAAGACAAAAACCTGAGTACTCTTTGGATGAATATGTAACAAAATCCAAAGTCCCCAGAATATAAGAGTCACAATGTCTGTGATATAATCTAAAGTTATTTGACAACAGATGATATAGGAAAGTGTGACCCATTCTCAAAAAGAAAGATAACCCTGAGATGACCCAGATTTTGGAATTATCAGACATGGTATTCTAAATAGCCTTACAACTATGTTCAATGAAGTAAAGGAAAATATGCTTGAAATGAAGAAATCCTTACAGAAAAAAAGAAAAAAAATACTTGAAGTGGAAATTCTAGAACTAAAAAACAATATCTGAAATAAAATATTAACTGGATCAAATTAATAACAGAATGAAGATGACAGAAGAGTTAGTGAAATGATATATTAATAGATAATGTTCAACCTGAAGAGTACAGAAAAAATTTAAAAAAAGAAAATTAGAGAACCTCAGTGATTATGATATATTAACTGATCCAATACGTGTGTAATCGGAGTCATGGAAGAAAAAGAATGTGACAGAACAACTATTTGAAGATTGAATCACTAAAGTTTTTTTCCAAACTGGAGGAAAAACAGATTTACAGATAAGGAAATTAAACAAATCACAATCAGGAAAAATACAAAGAAAACTATGCCCCAAAATAAGATTATCAACCCACTGAAAACTAAAGACAAAGAGAACATCTTGAAAGTCATCAGAGGAAAATAATACCCTCCATGTAGGCAAACAACTATTTGAAAAATTCCTGACTTTTTATAAAAAAGTGTAGAAGCCAGAAGAAAGTGAAATAAATATCTTTAAAGTGATAAATGGAAAAAAATGGCAATCCAAAATTCTTTATCAAGTGATAATATTCTTTAAGAATGACAGTAAACAAAGACATTTTCAATGAAAGTAAACACACACGTGATCAGACACACACAAACTGTGACCGACCAACTTGTGTTATAGAAAATGTGAAAAATGTCATGCTGAAAGAAAATGATGGAAATTTGGATCAGCAGGAAGGAAATAAAAACATCAGAAGTGCTAAATGTCTTCAAAATAGAAAAGAATATTTTTCTTTTAATTTCTTTAGCGTACATAGAGCTATTTAAAGAAAAGGCATAAAATTATTTTGTGTATTTGTAATGCATGCAAGACAACTATAACACAAACAAGGGCAGGAGAAAATGGACCCTGCACGTTTTCTACATTTCTTCTTGAAGTGTTACAATATTAATTCTAAGTGGACACAAACAAGGGCAGGAGAAAATGGACCCTGCACGTTTTCTACATTTCTTCTTGAAGTGTTACAATATTAATTCTAAGTGGATATGTTGCAACCCTTAGAGCAACCACTAAAGCAAATAATACAAATAGTTGTAGCTAAACAAAACAATAGATATATTAAAATGTAATTCCTTAAAAAATAACAAATAATCCAAAAGAAAGCAGCAGAAGTACAGATGGACTTAAAACAGACCTAAATCAAATTATATCAGTAATTGCATTAAATTTATTATGGAATAAACACCCTAAATTTTCAAAATAAAATTTTGAGAAAACAAAGAGGACATGAAACAAAATTATATGTTTTTTAAATACCCCAAATAAAAATAGAACAAATATATTAATTTTGCCACTTAAAGTAGCCCTTTATATCTCTGAGAATATGACAATATAAAATAATTCATTTTCCTTTGTTGTTGAATAAATAATTATATTCTTTATTATATGGAGAATCTTTTCAAGGAAATCTCTCTTATTTTCTTATTTTGCCTTCATTGAAGCATTTTCTTTTTTTTTTTAATGTTTATTTTGTTTATTTTAAGAGAAACAGAGAGCAGGGGAGGGGCAGAGAGAGAGAGGGAGAGAGAGAGAATCCCAAGCAGGCTCCATTCTGTCAGCTAGGAGCCTGACACAGGGCTCTATCTCATGAACTGTGAGATCATGACCTAAACTGAAATTAATTGACTGAGCCACTGAGGCATCCCTCATTGAAACATTTTCTTAAATAGATTTTATTCCAAAATTACTTTCAGTGCAAAATGGCATATATAATGTGATCTGTTGTCCTATAATACGTATATTAGAACATTTTCTGAATATCTTTATATGTCTGTAGCATCTGTAGTGGTGTTCCTTTTTTATAACTGAGAATGGTTATTTGTGCCTATTAGTTTTTTTCTTTTTAAGCCTTGCTTGGGTTTTAGCAATCTTATTAATCTTCTTTAAAAAAAGAGCTTTTTTGTGCTCTTTAATGTACACTTGCCTTTTATTTCATCAATTTATACTTTTATCTTCATTATTTTCTCTTTTTTTATGTTTATTTATTTATTTTGAGAGAGACAGAGAGCATGAGCAGGGAAGGAGCAGAGAGGGAGAGAGAGAGAGGAAGAGGGAGAGACAGAGAGAGAGACAGAGAGAGAGACAGAGAGAGAGAGACAGAGAGAGAGAGAGAGAGAGAGAGAGAGAGAGAATGAATCCCAGCCAGGCTCTTCCTGCAAGCACAGAGCCTGACATGGGGCTCAATCCCAAGAACCATGAGATCATGACCTAAGCCAAAACCAAGAGACAGATGTTTAATTGGCTAAGCCACCCAGGCACCCTATCTTCATTACTTTCTTTCTTCTGTTTTTTTTGTTGTTGTTGTTGTTTATTAGTTTTGTCTTTAGTTTTAATTTTTGTGAGGAGTGCAATTATTTTTCTGTTTTTTTACTGACTTTGATCCATCCTCATAGATGCTTAGATAATTTATTTTGGTCTGTAAGTTTTCCTCTAAGCTATATCCTGCATGTCCTGATGTCATATTTTTATTTCGTTCAGCTCAAAATATTTCACTGTGATTTTTTTCTCTGCCCAAGGGGTTATTTAAAAGTGCACTGCTTGATTTTCAAATCTTCCTCTGTTGCTTGAGTACATACTTTGTTTTATTTTAGGACTTCAGAAATTGTTGAAATTTACATTTTATTGCTCAGCCTTTTTTATATGAAATTCAACAAAGTCAAAAGTTAAATACTATTTTAGAAACTGTGCCATAATATACAGATCTTAGAATAGTTTAATTTTTTTTTCATTTATTTATTTTTGAGAGAGAGAGAGAGCACAAGTGGGGAGGGTCAGAGACAGAAGGAGACAGAATCCAAAGCAGGCTCCAGGCTCTGAGCTGTCAGCACAGAGCCCTACATGAGGCTTGAACTCACCAACTGTGAGATCTTGACCTGAACCGAAGTCGGACGGTTAACCGACAGAGCCACCAGGCTCCCCAAGATCTTAGAATAGTTTAAAGCTGATCAACTCCCTGTACATTTACGATATTCTTTTCATTATTTTAGTTTTCTTTTCTACCCTACAAACTAGATTTTATTCATGTTTTATATAGCAATGTTTGTTAAGGTTACATATATATTAGCCATTTTATTTGCTCGTCATTTATTCTTGCATTTGTGGCTGTCATGCTGGGCACTTATTTTCTTTCTTAATTTATATTCTATAAAATTCCTTTAGCTCAAGTAATTGGTAGTGAACGCTCTCTGTTTTATTAATCTGAAGATATTAATAATATCTGCACTGCTTTGGAGCAGACATACATTTCTTACACAGAACTGAAGAGGTACTAACCATAAACGATAAAATCAATAAATGTGATATCAGTAGAATTAGAAACTTTATCCACAGTTTATCAAAAGACACCACTGAATAAAAACACGGACAACAGAATGCGTGAGAAGACTTTGCAAAGGGCTTTCCTACTAGTGAAACCCAAACTAAAATGATTACTTTTAAGAGTGAGGGAGAATAAAAGTAAGTAATCAGAATAGAAAGAAGGCTTCTTTTAATATACCTCGCTGTGTAATTATACTTGGGAATTGTAAAAAATATTGACATATTCCAAAACAAATATAAATAATAAAAAAAAACCCAAAAGTGAAAACAAATGGAAATAAATGAGCTTAACCATCTATGAACTTGATGTCATAACCATACAGAGAGAGTTATTTTGTATGTCTTGGGAACACAGTATCTTGACTGTAGATCCTTGAGAGACTAGATTCTGGGAACAAATAGAGCTGTAAAGAAATCTTAAACTTCACTAGTTTTGAAGAATTTTATATGTAGTAGGATAAAGTTAATAAATAATTATGCTAATGTTAAGACTGTTAAGAACAAAGATTTATAAAATATTTTAAACAATCTAAGTGTCCATCAGTAGATGGACAATTTACTTATAATTAGTAATAATAATAAAATACAAGTGACTTCGTATTAGTTCGTTATAATTACACATAAAATATAGAGGAATCTTAGAAACATCATATTGAATGAATAAAAATCTCAAGTCTCAAAAGATGTATGTAATAAAATGCCATTTTTATAAAAGTTGAAAACAAAAACAAAACCATTGAGTCACATTCTGAGATGGCCTCCAGTGATCTTCAGCTCCTGGTATTCATGCTCCTATAATCCTGTTCCCTGGGTGGGGGTTGAAATTACTGACCTGAATCTAGTAAGTACAATGTAGCTGAGGTGATAGGATTTCAGTCCTCAGATTAAGTTACCTAAGGCCTGTGGCTTCTGTCTTGTGTGCTCTCATTTTCTCACTGCTTGCTATTATGGGTTGAATTGTGTACCCTGCAAAAAATTGAAATCCTAACCCCCAGGATTTCAGAATGTGACCTTATTTGGAAACAGGATCATTGTAGATGTAACTAGTTAAGAGAAAATCACATTGGAGTAGGGTGGGCCCTTCATCCAAAAGATGGTCATGTGAAGACAGAGACCCACAGGGAGAAGCCATGTGATGATGAGGGCAGAGACTTGGAGTGATTCGTCTATAAGCCAAGGAACCTCAGAGATTGCCAGCAACCACCAGAAGCCAGGAAAAAAGGAAGAAAAGGTTTTAAATAAACCATGGCCCTGCCAACAACTTGTTCTTGGATGTCTAGCTTCCAATACCATGAGATAATAAATTTCTGTTGTTTTAAGCTACCCAGTTTGTAGTATTTTGTTATGGCAGCCCTCGGAAACTAATACACTTGCTCTGATTCCTGACCCACAGATACAGAGATAATAGAGGGTTGCTATTTTACATTTTTTGAAGTTTATTTATTTATTTTGAGAGAACGAGCAGGGGAAGGGCAGACAGAGAGGGAGAGACAGAATCCTAAGTAGGCTCCATGCTGTCAGTGCACGAACTGTGAGATTATGACCTGAGCAGAGCTCAAAAGTCAGACGTTTAATCAACTGAGCCACCCAGGGGCCCCGAGGGTTGTTACTTTAAGCTGTTTAGTTTTAGGGTAACTTATGCAGCAATAGATAACTATACAGATGTTGCTTTGGACTAATATAAATAGGTGACAGTTCTGAGAAGATCAGACTTGGAAATGGGTGGGACCTGGCCAGTTCTGGGAGACAAGTTTTAGAAAAAGACATAAAACATCACATTTCAGGGATTGTCTGCCCTATATGTTGCTAGTGAGATAGGAAATATGTCAAACGGTTTTTTGGCCCCTGGATCCCTTCCTCTATATTCACAATCCTGAAAGAAAGCTTCCAGTTGGGCAAGGTTTAATCCTTTTCCCATCATTGGTGTTATCAGGGAATTAGAGAAAAATCTTGGCCTTTGGATTTCCAAGGGGATGGAGAGGGTTGTGTCTAGATTTACCATTCCACAAAAGCTATTCAGATTGAGGATGAGGTAGTTATCCCCAAAGAAACTGAAGTATATTGGGATGGGGCAAAAGATTCCAGGGACCCGCCATTCAACACAGAAACGTCCTCTAAAAGAAAGTGTTTGAAGAAATAACAAAAATGGATTTAATCATTATAGATCAAGAAATCAAAACTGTCAAAATAAAACAAGGGGGTAGCTCTCCTTGAACTGACAATCTACATCAGATGGGCCTACTTTGAATTCTTCCTTAAATTCCTTTCACAGGAATTCTAGGTGTGGCGTTCAGCAATTCAGGTCTAAAGAAGAGGGGCAGGGACAGCAAAGGTGCAATTTACCTCAAACCACCCTTTGCACTCTTTTTTTTTTTTTTTTTTTAAAGAAAAACGGTCTTAAAGTGTTTTGCTTTGGCTACTAGAAAATTTTATTGCCCCCTTTAGTCACACATATATACACAGAGGCAGAACTGATTGCACGTACAGCTCTAAGCCAGAAAGGAATCAGACTGGTAACACATCACTCCCATCTTAAACAGCGCACCCAAGCACATTATAAATCCTTTGTTTTCATTGTATTTTGCAGAGAAGAGATAGCACGCATCAGGATTGTACTCACCTCATTACAGGAAAGTGAATCTTTTCCTGTCTTTAATAATTACCACTTTAAAGTTTGGAAGTCCCCCCCCAAAGTTTGTGTGTGTGTACATGCACCTGTATGCTTTTTGTAAGAATTAAAGAGCCAAGTAATTTAAGCCGCTAAATAAATAATAGAGACAGAAGGAGTGGAGCATTGTTAAGCCATTGTCATAAAACTTACTACCAGTTACTTCTCTGAAGTTAAATCATGTTAATGTACCCCAAGCCACGTGTGCTTATAAATTCCTGATGCATCACAGAAAATGGCATTCTCCTGAAGCTCCACACACCCCACGCTGGTATGTCACAGAGGCAGCTGCTGGCTTGCAGTCCCATTGCTGCCTGATGCTAATATCCTAAGCCAGTCTTTCAAGGCTTCTTTGCTTGCCTGTCAGCCGCCCACCTCAGGGAACGGGCAGCTCGTCCAGCACCCTGGCAGCACAAGAGGATTTGTCAATGCAGCGAGTGCCACATTCCAGCCTTCTCTGCCGCAGACCGTGCACACACATTGTTCTTTCTGAGCACTTTGCTCCTGGTCTTCGATCCCCTAAAGACCACCGCGGTTTATCCGATCATTACCAAAGTACTCAGGGAATAAACACAGCCTTCTGGAAATGCAGATATCTGGCAGAATTCATACATCCCAGAGACCTGCTTATTGAAGTGATGTGAGACAAAAACCCAAAGCCTGAGTATTTAGTTGAAAAGGAGTATTAGTCCTGACCCTTTATTCATTGGGACTCTCATTTTTTTTTTCTGCACTACTAGAATATAAATGTTAAAGAATAGTAAAGTGTTTACTGCCTTCTATATTTTAGGGGTTTATCATCTGTGAGATGTTTCAAGAAGAAAGTCCAAAAACCCTCTGGAGCAATCCAAAGGAGAAAATACGTGGGAAAAATTTGTTCAAGGAGCATGCTTACTTCAGGGGGAAAAAACTCACTTAAATCTTTCAGACCTTTAGAAATTGGGTTGATAACTACTCAGCTAAACACAGAACCTATTGTTCAGGGTCTTTGAAGCAGAGGGAGTAATACGCATTGTTTGTTTTTTGTTTTTTTTTTCTTGTCTCAAAGGTAAGTTTCTTTAAAATCAACATACCCCAAACAAACAAATATTTCTTTCATGTTCCCCCAAACCTGTTGGTCCTATTAACTTACTATCTCAGTGATAGAATCCTCATTGCTTCAGTCATCCAAACTGGAAAATCTCGTCAGCAAAAAAAAAAAAAAAAGAAAGAAAAAGAAAAAAAAAAGTATTCTCCATCTCCCTATCACAATGGTCACCAAGTTTTGTCAGCTCTGTCTTTAAATTCTTCCCGCTTTCTCCATCTGTCACTGTCAGGGCTCTAATTCAGTCCCTTCTCATGTTTCCTGGATTGCAATAACACCCTCGCCGCAAAAAAGGATCACCTTGCCTCCAGTCTCTGCTCTCTGTAATAATTCATCCACCACACTGCTTTCAGTTAATTTTCCTGTAACACAGAAGCAAACCTGTCACTCTCAGCTTGATATTCTTACTATGGCATTCACACCTCTTCATTCTTCAGCCCCAGGCTACCTCCCCAGTAACTTGCCCTGCTCTTCTACTCACCAGCCACATTCCCTAGGACTGCTCTATTCATTCTCTCTTCAATGTGCTGCAGGATCTGAAGCCCCTCTGGGGCTCTCCATCGTATCAGGAAAGGTCCCATCAAGAAAGAGAAATTTGAACAGGGGAAGTTTAATATGAAGAATTATTAACTATAACGGGATTGGAATGATAAAGGATTGGCTAGAGAGAAGTAAAGTGAATTCAAATGAATATAAGAATAGGAGCGTAAAGAGCAGCCATCCCCTCCAGGACTGAGACCCTGCAAGTGACACCCACCACCTCCCAAGGCGGAGATCTAGAGCTCATAAGAGAGGACATGGCCATGGCTCACTGACGGCAGAGAAGATGCCACACTGCCATGCTGAACAATTGGTTGGAAATTCACTCTCTAGAACTTACTAAGAAAACTATTCATGGGGAGGTGTCTCATCAGAGGCACTTTGCTCTGAAATGGTCTGAGGGAGTTGCTGGGGGCAGCCGATGGCCACTGAGTGCTGCTGGCTGTTGTGCACTGCAGGAGCCAAAAGCTGGAAAAGTCAAGAGCACCTGATCAGCAAGCACCCTGGAACTAGGAAGCAAAATGCTTTTCTTCTTGCGATGTCTCTTCAGCACCCACAACTGACAAAGCTCACCATCCTTCCAGCTGGCAAAGAAAAATTATGAAACAACCCATCTCCATTGTTGTAGGCAATGAAGAGTGAGTTTGGACCCATGAGGCATAACCTGATAAATGGCACATGCCCACACCTTGTTCTCAGCATGAAAAGCCACCTAAAGTCTTTTCCCACCACACATCCTGATCCCAAGCAAAACTAAACAATTCTTGGAATGTTGTCCATATTTTATAAAAATATCTTTTTGTGTAGTAATTCACTGTTACGACTCTCATGCCATTTGTTTCTTTCTGTGATATCTTCTAGGAAAGGAGCCATGAATTATGCATGTTGGTGTCACAGCCCCTAAAACAAGACCTAAAATCAGGGCAAGTACTCAATTTCAGAGTGCAAAAGAAAGCAGAGAAACTAGAAATTGCCAGAGAATGAAAATGCTTTTGGTTGCTGTTACATCTTTTGAGTTGGTTGGGCCCATAGACCTTATATACATTTGTCTCTTGTCAGTTGCAGTCTGGAGACATCAAGTAACTTATCAAGCATTATATAACTAGTCATTGGCAAAGCAAAGACTACAACCCGGTTGACATGTATGACCTCATTTCCAGTGCTTTTTCCACCTTTTAATACTGATTTCTGCTAGGAAATGTAAGTCACACATTATTTTGCATTCAAGTTTTATTTTTCCGTAACTGGTAGTGTAAGTCGCCAGATTTCTATCAATAACTAATTCATCTTGGTATTCAAAAATGGGATGAGTGGAATAGGAAAACATGTAGATCATGTCTCTGCATATCCTGTGCTCTCTTCTTCTACAGATTGTCTCATCAGCTTTTCCTCTATTTGTAATTTCCTTCCTCACTTTTTCATCTGTCTTCATTAAAGCCCTCTAGGGTTGGAATAACAGAAACACATGAACTCTAGCTTATTCAAGGAAATAACGTGGAGACTCTCTAGGCACTAGAAATGGAGTCTGGAAAATCATAAAAACCATGCAGTCAGTCCCTTCTCTTTTCTTTTTTCTTTTTCTTTCAAGCTTTCCTCTTACATATTCTTCCCTCTTCTTTTTACACCTAGACCAGCCTTCCGTGTCTCTCTATGAACATAGGAAAATAGTAGTATAGTCATCTTCAACTGTAGATTAACGTCTTAACAGGTCCAGTATCTACCACTAGCCATCAGGAAGTTTGAAGTCTCAATTACACATCTCAGGAAGAGAGATTGACTATCTTAGATCAGGGTATCAATTCAAATCTAATCAACTATGGTCGATGGACTAAAGCCTATTTTGTTTTGCTTTGTTTTGTTTTGTTTTGTTTTCCCCTAATAAGTATCTCACCTAACAGAATAGAGAGGAAAGCGGTTTAACAAGGAGGCTCTAACTGAAGGCAGACACTTCAATGCTCGCTACATTCTACTACTTATATAGCTTTCAGGCCCAGTTTAAACGTTCCCCCATTGGCCAATCTTCCCTGGGTCTATAAAGCAAAATTAGTTACTCCTTCTGGATATTGTGCCTCTGTCATACAACTCACTTCATTCTGTCAGTTATTATACATCTTTGTTTACATATTTCTCTTTTCCAACCATGTGATTCATCTTTCTGTCCCCCATAACACTTAGGACAATACCATTAGATCGTTGTGTGGCATAGTATACATAGCACACTAAAGGACTTAATAAGGAAAATCATCTTTCTTCCTTTGTCTTAATTTTCTTGGGTCTGTGGACATCTCTGATGCACTCATTCATTACTTCAATTGTTTTCAGTACATACCACGTTCTAGGCACTGTAATATAATATACATAGTGACGAACAAAACAGACTGCCATTATAAAGCTATCTACTATAGAATTTAAGTAGTCAAGCAAGTAAACAAAGAGTGCTAAATTATGATCAATGCTATCAAGAAAGTATAGGGTACCAGGCGACTGGGTGGCTCAGCTGGTTAAGTGTCTTGACTCTTGGTTTCGGCTCAGGTCATGATCTCACAGTTTTGTGAGTTTGAGCCCCACGTCGGGCTCTGTGCTGACAGCATGGAGCCTGCTTGGGATTCTCTCTCTCTCTCTCTCTCTCTCTCTCTCTCTCTCTGCCTCTCTTTCTCTACCCCTTGTTCTGTCTCTGTCTCTATCAATATAAATAAATAAACTTAAAAAATATATACATAAGGTACTATATCAGTATAATGGGGGGGAGGGGCTAATTTAGGTTGGATGGTCAGAAGAGTCCTCCTTGAATAAGTGATCTCTCATGTGTGGTATAAGAGATGACTAGAAATCTGCCAGGTGAATAGTGGTGGGGGACAGGTAGAGGAAAACAGGGAAATTTTGCCATTAAAAGGACAATGTGTGAGACCTCAAGGTGGGAAGGAATTTGGTATGTCCCAAGAGTGACAAAAACTCAGCATGCCTACAAAGTGGTCAGTAATAAGAAAGAGAGCAAAGTTCAGCTGCCGAAGTATGCCAAATGCTGTTTTTGTTTTGTTTTTACTTTTTTTAGAAGTATGTCAAATTCTGCTTCTGCAGGACAGGGCTTGGTCTTTGATCTTGAGAGAAATGAGTGCCACTGGAGTGTTTTAAAAGAGGCAGTGTCATGGTTCAAATTTTAATTCTTGAGAGAGCACTCTAAATTCATATTGGAAAATTAGGGCACCTGGGTGCCTACGTCAGTTAAGCCTCTGTCTCTTGATTTCGGCTCAGGTCATGACCTCAAGGTTGTGGGATCTAGCCTTGCACTGATGCAGCACTGGGCCTGAAGCCTGCTTAAGATTTCTGTCTCTCCCTCTCCCTCTGCCTCTCTCTCTCTCTCTCTCAAAACACAAAATTAACTAACGAATTGATTGAAAATAAATAAATAGATTCATATTAGAAGGTGGATTGGAAAGGAGAGACTGTGCACAAACAGAAGCAGGATATAAGGAGTTCTACAGAGTGGTGGCATGTACTTTTAGACTCTGTGAAAAGATCCTTTCTCTACACACTGCTCAAGTCCACATCACAACAATGACTCAGCAACTTCCTTTCTACTTCCCCTTAGGCTAACCCATGGATTACTCCTGACATTCCTGTCTCTCCCATCTTCTAAGCCAGTCCTGCATCCTTTTAAATGACAACTCCTGTGTTTCTCATTGGCTTTGGAATTTCAGTCAACCTCGATGTAGTCAAAAACTTTGTTACTGATTCACATACTTTTATGAATGGTGACTGATCTCAAGCATGACTGGTCATTGGAATCATTTCAGACATTTATTCAAAATACTGGTTTCTTAGCTCTATTTCCAGAAATTCCCAATCAGCAGGCCCCTGAATGAAACTGATGATCATCCATGTTTGAGAACCTTTGTTAGCAGACTATTAGCAAATTCATGTCATGATAATTTGTTTTTAAACCTTTTCTAACATCTCTTCAGTTTTCAGAGGCCATGTAAAAGGCACAGCACAGACTCAGCTTTAGAAATAACAACCTAAGGGTGCCTGGCTGGCTCATTCAGTAGAACATTCAACTCTTGATCTCAGGGTCATGAGTTCAAGCTCCAAGTAAGCATGGAGCCTACTTAAAAAAAAAAAAAAAAAATTCTAGTAGGAATCACAATCCAATCATTTGTCATGATTTGTCCAAGGCTAGCAATGTCCTTTCCCACAGTGATGATTACTCATCAGTTATATACCTGCCCTCAAGGAAAAAGATCTTTTTTTTTTATAAAATTACATTGTGAATTTTTCTAGATCCTGCAGCCACATATTATTAACAATTTGATGCCAACTGCACATAATCCTAGTAGAAGCAATAAGCATTTTGATGCTGTATCATATTAGGAAAAACTGCCTGATTTCTTATTATCACTTACAAGGTTAAGATATCAGGTCATGTGAGGCAAATGAAGGCTGTGAGCTTATGTGATATGCCTACAGGCAAAAAACAAGAGCAAATTCAAAAACTCTGAGCTCCTAAATTTCCAGTCTTCTGTTTCTCGCCCAGAGCCATATTACCTCCCACACTGCACATGTTGTAAACTTTATGTAGCCCATCTGTTAAGAAGTTTGTTTTCCAAATTTTCAGGGGCTTGGCACTTCTGGACTGAGTACCAGAACTAAATGTGACACAGATTTTTACCTTTTTAATAATTTTAGATTACAAGGGCACTGGTGTTGGAAAGGGTCTGGGGAGCAGAGGAAATAACCCTTAAATACAGAAGCAGTACAGCAACGGTTCAACATCATGGCTTGGGCAAACGTACTTAACACCCGCCATGATGGCAGTAACGATGCTGAGGATTTATTGAGTTTTCGGGTTCGATTGTGGGCTGAATGTGGGCACAGCTTGGCATTTGAAATTAGGCAGATTCAGACCATGATGTTTTCTCACAGTTAATGCAGAGACCATAGATAATAATTATGTTGCTGAGCCTACAGAGAATCTTTACGACTGATCCTCTATTAAACTGGCAAAACAAGAGGATAATGTCTCCAGCACTAACAAGTTGGCAGGGAAGTAGCTGGCAACTCCTCCCACTAATGTTCCATCTGTGCGAACCTTCAGTATGATCCAGGAGATTGTTTCCCCACACAGGTTGTGCCTGCAGTATAATCAAGAGAGAGCGAGACCGAGCAGATACATCTTTATTGTTTCTGAAAGTCACTGCCGTTGGAGGGTGAGCAGTGCCTGAGATTGAGCACAAATACTGTTATGTCATTCTAAGGAGAAGTACCCATGCAGTGATGTCGACAGGAAAATAACTATTTCTAAGTGCTGACTTGTTGTCCAAGTGACATAAAAGTCACAGAACAAGAAGAACAGTTTCTACCAGGATTCATTTTAGAAAAGCCTTTTGTTTCTTTTCTTGGAAGCTGGGAAAACTTCTTTTGTTTAAAAATATCTTTCCTGTTGATTGCTAACACGGTCCATAATACTTTCCCAGCATTGACTCTCCTCCAGCATCCTGGGTCCACTGGCTCAGATTTTGCTCTACAAGCACGAGGGGGAAGGCAGAAAAGCTCGTGAATGCAAAGAGAACGCACAAACCAGCTGAGGCAAATCCTTAATTAAATCCCTGAAATGATGTCTATCGTTGTACACTTCCAGTGCCACCCAAGAAGTATTCTCTGGATGTTCCAGGCAGAAGTAACGTCTGCTCCCTCTGAACTCTTAACATTTGATAATTAAAATGTGCTGCCTTGGTTTGGAAATGCTGTACTTCAAGGCTTATTTTTCTTTTCATATGATCCACAGTGCCTAGCATAGGGCCTAATGTAACATACTTTGTACCACGACTAAATAAATGTATTCTAAGCCATCCCCATTGAAGGCCATAGACAGAGAAGCACCATGAGGTTATTCACCAAGGAAGCATATTACCAGTGCCTCACCTTATCCTTAGTGAGAGGCACACTATAGAATAACAGGTGATAATAGCTAATACTTTGATGCTTTTGGGTGCCAGGCTGGTTCAAAGCACTTTATGTATTTAGCCCATTTAATTCGCACAATAGGAAGTAGCTATTGTTATTATTTCCATTTTATAGTTGAGAAGACTAAGGCCCAAAAGAGTTTAACTTCTTTAAGATTCTACAAGTAGTAAGTGGGGACATTGTGATATGAACTTGAGTGATCTGACCCAAAGCCCAAGTTCTTAAGCGCTACACATACTGCCTCTGGATCGGAGCCCTAAATGTCAACAAGGGATACAAATCCTATTATAGAAAGTCTTCAATATCTTTAAGAACTTGCATATGAGGGAAATATAGAGATGGCAAAGGTTTTAATTATCTGTGTTCTCATGTGTTCTCCTTCATGGCATTCACGGTGAACACATATTAGGGGTTTAAAGAAACCCAGGCAGTTACTTCCTTCTATCTTCTCTTCATTAATTCATACACTTACTCCTACTCTACATTTGTTCACACCCTTCCTCCTTCTCCAAACAAGGCAGAAACAGAGACATATGAAATATTAATGCTGCAAGAGACATTAGCAAAGATCTACACAATTCTTCCCTGTGTGGAAGGTTCTGTCATTACCTGATTCACCCAGCAACATGGTCCAACATTCATCCAAACATGGTGTCTGTAGAGTGTTTCCTTACCTGTGGGCAGCTTAGGTGCCTCTCAGTTCTTTGTTTATAATTACATCATAGTGATTATCATTTTATAAGAATTTTATTTATTTGCATTTAGATCTCCCCTCCTAGGCAGCAAATTTCTTGAGAACAAAAACCAGGTCTTAATTAGTTGATATTCCTAATCTTGTGTATTATAGCGGACACTTAAAGTGGATGTTCTGAATGAATTAATGAATCCAATGCAAAGCCCTCATTTTATAGCAGAGGAAACTGCAGTGGAGGTGGAAATGTAAAGTGACTGTTCATGATCACACACCTAGTGATTGGAAAAGCTGACCTCAAGTCGGCTGCACTTTCCATTAGGGATGTCAAGTTGTCCTCCCTAGCCTAAATCAAACCTGACCTCCTTAATACCTTAATGCCTTTGCATCTTATAATGCTTATAATCTGTAACACTCATTTAACTCTTATGTTAATATTATATATTCTAACATAGGTTTGCATGTGTGTATTTTACTTCTGCCTAGATTAGAACTATTTTATTCTTTTTTTTTTTTTTTTTTTTTTTTTTTTTAGAGAGAAGGAGAGAGAGAGAGGAATAGGGCCAGAAGGAAAGAGAGAGAATCTTAAGCAGTCTCCACACTCAGCATGGAATCCCACATAGGACTCAATCCCACATCTCTGGGATCATGACCTGAGCCACAATCAGGAGTAGGATGCTCAACTGACTGAGCTACCCAGGTGCCCCATAGATTATCATTATTTTAAAGTTAGGAATGCACCTATTTTTCTTTTGCTTTCACAGTACTTTGTTTGAATGTTTGAGCTTGGAACAGTTAGGGATTGGTTATCTTATCCACTTTAACCACTTCCATCATGAGCAGGGGGCCATAAGACTTTAAATATATTGACTTATACTTCCTCTTTCTTGAAAAGTTTTCAATAGTAATTGGGTTTGAATTTTAGCTCTGAGTAACCTTGAGCAAATTTCTTTTCTTCTCTGTCTTCTATTTCCTCATATGAAAAAAAAAAAAACACTATTACCCACCTTTGGGGACTGTTGTAAGGATTAGTAAGATAATTATATAAAATACTTAACAAAATCCCTCACATTTAGCAAGCACTCAATTGATGGAGGTTATTGGTACCTCCCTCTAGGCTTCTATAGATGATCAATCAATCTCTTTTTTAATTGTGTCTTTAGATGTGTCAAGTTAAACCTCAGTCCTATTGGTTAGAACCCATTGGGTTTTTTTCGTTAATGTTCATTTATTTTTTTTTTTTTTTTTCAACGTTTTTAATTTATTTTTGGGACAGAGAGAGACAGAGCATGAACGGGGGAGGGGCAGAGAGAGAGGGAGACACAGAATCGGAAACAGGCCCCAGGCTCTGAGCCATCAGCCCAGAGCCTGACGCGGGGCTCGAACTCACGGACCGCGAGATCGTGACCTGGCTGAAGTCGGACGCTTAACCGACTGCGCCACCCAGGCGCCCCAATGTTCATTTATTTTTGAAAGAGACAGAAAGAGAGAGCAGGGGAAGGGCAGAGAGAAAGAGGGAGACACAGAATCTGAAGCAGGCTCCAGGCTCTGAGCTGTCAGCACAGAGCCCGATGCAAAGCTCAAGCCCACAAACCAGGAGATCATGATCTGAGCAGGTCAGACACTTTAACTGCTTAACCGACTGAACCATGCAGGGGCCCCAGGAAATCCACTGTTTATATCTCTAGTCTGATATAATACATGTAGATTTAATAGTTTAAATCTCAGAGGCTCTTGTTATGTACAGCCCAGATTTCCCAAGCCTCATCTACTTATTGTCAGCAAAAAGTTACATTAATAATAATAATAATAATAATTTACATTTCCTAGTTTCTGTCCCATCTACTACTGAAGGATCTCCAGCTCCCAAGAGAGCTCTTTTTACCCACCCATACTTCTGAGAGTCTGTAGGGTCAATTTCACATGGGCTGAGTCAGTATTTCATTAGTAGTGAAGGTTTTCCTTCTTCCCCTGTATCCTCTTCCCATGTACCTTTATTTATGGGCTTGCCTTGCCCTTTTTCTGTCAATAACAAACGTAGTCCCAGCAGCAAGACTGAAGAGGAGACTCCATCATGTCCTCCTTTTCTCTCCCTCAAAAGTCCACATGCTTATTGACCAATGCCCATGAACCTCAATGAGGCAGAGAGTAGTAGGGTCCCTGACCTCACAACCCCTGCTTAGAATTCAGTCAGAACATCCCGCTGACTTATGTATATTATTCTTAAGTTTGGAGGTCCCTCAGCAATGTAGCGATGTATATCTACCTATAAATTCTTCTCAAAACAGTCATCATTCTGTGTTCCATATTTCTGGTAATGGCCCTAAGCTCAAAAATGTGAGTAGTCTCATGTTCTCTCTTTTCTTCCTCACAATCAGATATAATTACTGCAGATTTTGCCTCTGTAATCTTTCATTTCTATCTTCTCTTTCTCAAATTTCATAGCTGATAACCAAGGTGAGTCACTAATTCTCTTGCCTAGATTGCTGAAAAGTACTCCGAATTTATCTTTTTGCCTCTCCCTTTATCTTCCACCTACATCTACCATTTTCTGATCTACAAAGTCTGAACACTGGACTAAATCTTGCAGATCTAAAAACGATTGAATCCACGAAAATCAAGTTGAACTGGCCAGACATTTGCCTACCAATGTACATCACTGTTCCCTTCCATTTTTGGTAGATCTGATGAACTAGGTCATTTTTTTTTTCCAGTTCAGGTTGAAAACAAGTTGTTCGAAGCCAAGATACTCCTTTTTGAAAACCAGAAGTAAATGTCCTAGATTTCAAATGTAGAAGTTGCAGAACTGTACACCAAAGAGGCTGCTATAAGACTGCTTTTATCTTAAATAGAGAAAAGTTAAGTCTGAGAAACAGTTTGAACTGTTGATAGACTGTTATGGGTAGCTGCCCTACTATAGGAGCACAAGTAATATCTGTGTCATACTTCCCTAAACTGTAAGCCCCATGAGAACAGGGTAGTGTCTGCCTTGTATCCTTGTGCCTGGGCATAGGAGTTGATACAAAGTTGACACCAGATAATTATTTATTGAATAAATAAATGAATGAGTGTTTCCAAATCACAATTTGAGTATTCTATTACTTATAAATGGACGTTTTCTTGAAAGCAGGGGCAGTATCCTGCGTATTTTTCTGTGCTCTCTAGGGATCTCTGTATAGTACTTGGTACAGATGAGACATTCAAAAGGATTGAAGTCCTTGATTTTTTTTTAACTTATAGATGCATTCATGTATATCACCAGAGGAAGTAATATTCTCAGCATGGCAATGCACAACAGAATCTGGAAATGGAAGAAGAAGAAGTTGAAAAGCCTTTAAGGTAGGGACTTCTCAATAAATTCCTTCACCACCTGCCTAGAAAATGGTAAAATATATGAGGTCACTCAGGGAGAAGGAAACAATCCTTCTACAAAGGAATTCCCATTAAAAGGGGAGATAGTAACAACTCCTTCCTTGTCTACAACATCCTCAAACTCTTTACTGTTCCATTATTAGACTTTGGAACAACAATAACCAAAAAAAGCAGCTCTTTCTTCTCTCAAAGAGAATTGGTGCTAAAAACATATATGTTGCAAGAGTTGGAGTCAGATGACAAGGCACCCACCAGCTCTTTGGAAAGTTCATATATATTTCAGAGCTCAAATATCACATCTATCAAATGGACTGATGATACTAGCCCTATCTTTCAAACACCATTGTTCAGGCAATAAAATAAGGTAACATATGTTAAAGTGTTTTTTAAAACATGAAATGAGATGCATGTTAGGTATAATTATTGTTGCTATTGCTTTTGTTACTGTTTTATATCTTGAGAACCCTGGTTTAAATTATGTGGTTATCTGAATATCAATAATCACCTAAATATACATCCTTAAAGTGTGACTTCTCAATATGGTTACAAATGATGCTATAATAATAAAATTCCCTACAGAAATGTTCAGTGTGGGACACATACACCCACATAATTCCAGGTGCAAGTTCAAAAGCATCTCAGGGGAGCAAAGGTAGCTAAAACTATGTTAATGAAGCAAGGAAAAAGCATAAAGAACATTGGTATCTCACAGAAGGAAAAAAAATAGAAATGAGTTATGCATCTAGGATACTGGGTAGCCCCGACTGTATTTAATAGAAAAAAATTACAACCTTATACTCCCTGATTATCCTTAAAAAAGTATGTGGCACTCTATTATTCTAAAAAAAAAATCTTCACATCTTCTACCTGGAGACTAATCTCTTGGTCCATCCACTTTCTTTCAACTGCCATTGTTGCTTCATCTCTTTTAGTGTTTTTCCTCTGTCCTTTTATGTTTGGTGATTTCACAATTTCACAAATGGTTCAAAGTTTTATTGTCTTCTGTTTCTTGCTTTAAAAATTTTTCTTTTTCATGCTGCTTATCTTTGTATCAATTTTTCCATTTTTCTCTTACTACCAGTCATTTTTAATTTCCACTGCTTTTGATCTTGCCTTTCCTTTTCTCCATGTCATTTGCATGACTGTTTGGTGTGTCGGCCTTATACCGATATTTCCTGTTGTTTCCCCCTCCTCTCTTTCCCAGTCCTACATGGCTGTCTTCCTTTTAAAAAAAAAAAAATTATTTTTTAATCATGGGTGGGTGGCCTTAAAATGTTGCAGGAACAGTTTGTCACTAGGATATTTGGGGGGTGGGGGAGGAAGCCACAGCAAACATTTACTCTGATGAGTATGTTTCAGGGAGTATGTGGGGGCAGATGGTTGTCCCAGATCACTAGGTGGCAGTAATCCAGATATGATTCTAATCAGATGGTTGTGCCCCCTGCCTTAATGTTTATGTCCTATAAATGGATTTTTATTCAAAAATGCATTCGGTCTTCCGCAGCATCTACTTCTGAAATCTAGGACATGTCACATCAGTCTCAAAAATAACATAACTTAACACTTAAGGGTTTATGACTGCTGATTTGGAGCTTGAACCAGGGAGGAAATGGTTTGGTTTATCTGCTTTTCTTGCATGAAAAACAAAATAATAAATTTGAAGGACTTTTTATTTGTATATGATAATGCATAAAATTCTAAATACCAGTCCAAATATCCAGTTTGTGAAATAGACTGTATTCATGAGCCTTTCATACAAACATGACTTTCAAGATCTCCAAATATTATTAGATAATTTGAATAATTCATAGTGTGTTCCATTGAATATGTAGTGACACTTGCTACTTTTTATCTATCCTATACCTTCTCCTCTGGGGCCCTGACCCTGTTCTACCATTTACTAGCTAGGAGACTTTGGACACATTATGAAGCCTCACTGTGCCTAAGTTTTCCCTGTTTGTAAAATGGGAATATTAATGATTTATAACTCATGGAGTTATTGTAACATTTAAATGAGATAATATTTGTAAAAAATCTAGAGCAGCATCTGGCATATTCTCATTTCTCATTGATATTTATCATTTGTTCAAGATTCCCTTAGGCCAACTATTTTTTTAAGCATTGGATTGGGGAATGAAGAATAAATGGGAACTGTTCCCTTGTAATTTAGAAATACAGATGCAGATAAGCAATCAGATAATTACAGTGCAGTATTGTAAGTGTGATGGGGGAGGAAGAACACAAATTTTACAGGATGAAATACAATCGACTGACTCAGTAGTAAGGTATGGGAAGGAGTAAAGGGAATCTTTCCAGAGAAAGTTACATCTCAGTTGAAACCCAAGGATGAAAAGGTGGGATTGAATGAATGGGGAGGATAGAAGGTTGGGAAGTGTTTCTGGAAAAAGAATAAGCATATGATCTTCCTGCAGGTATGACTAAGAAGGGAACACTGGCTTTATTCAAGAATTAGGCCATTATTTCATAATGCCCACAGGTATCTGTGAATAATTCATTCTGATTCTCTATAAAGCAGAAGCAAAGGAGTCATTTTAAGGGCCAAGAAGAAGCTATTCTAAGACTGACCTACTGAAGTGTGACTGTGAAATAATGAAACAGATTTTTAGATAAAATGTGGCATGAATCTTTTCTCAGATAATATGCTGATCTCCTACCTATAAAATGCTACTAAATATGAATAAGGAATGCATTTATGAATTATATTTTCTAAGAGTTGTGATGGGTTTATACTGAGTCATCAGTTATTTTCTCTTTTGGGCCAATGGGGGCCAATGGTGCAAATTTGCAAATTAGTTTGATGTGGGATGGGAGAAGGGCACAATCTGGTACAGTCACAAAATGAAGTCACTAAACATAAGGGCAGTAAAAACCTGGATTAAGTATATTTGTCTGTCTGTGTGTTTGTTTTTAATAATCAACCAACCTTGGGTTTTATTCACTGGACTGAGATCACCAAGGACGGGAGTTGGAGGGAATGATTTCCCCTTAACTTCTAGCCCCATAACGATGTAGTCTTGATTTTCCAATTGGACAAAACAAACTTCCTATGGTGTACAACACCTAAGCTAGCCTTGCCCTTTTTTTTTTTAAAGCAGACAGCAGAAATATGAAACACTGAGCTTAACTGACCAGAAAATAAGTCAGAAAATCACCTACAAATCCTTGCAGGAAACATCTATTTCAGCAAGGCAGAGAATTGTGGACACTTTATGTGATGAAATATGTAAGTGAAGACCTGTGGGTCTGTGTATAGATGCAAAGTGATTAAATTGGGTACTTACTGTAATTGCTTTCTACCATTTAGTCAAGTAGTGATTAAAATGGCAGCCATGCAGTATGGGCAGCAAAAGGGTCAAGCGTATTCTCAGCTCTGAGTATGTCCTTCCAATCTTTAACTCCTCTTTTTATGTTCCTCCTGAGACATCTCCCTTTCTTTAAGCTATCAGACTTGAAGGTGCCAGAATTCCTGCCCCCTTCTCTCTCTGTAACCATCAAGACCCAGTTTTAGAGATTAAGTATAGTCAGGGATTCTAAATAAGTCTTCCTGACCTAGAGCAATGAAAGACTTTAGGTAAGTGGGGGTGGGTTAAGACAAATCTGAGAGCAATATCCCCAAGCCCTGCCTGCCAGTTGGTATATGGTTCCCATAAAGCACTTCACATCCTGAAAGTTAGCTATTGGCAATCACCTAAGAATTTTCCTTATAAAAAAGTCACCAACCAACTGTCCCACCCTTAAGGACAGCCTCATTTTTCAGTTATCTCCATTCAGTAATTACTCCCATAATTCCCTTCCTCCTCCTCTTTGGATTATGAAAAAATCTTTCACCTCTTCCAAGTCATTTGTGCCACCTGGTTTTTCAGGAATTCCCTAGAATGGAGAGCAAGTAGCTTGTGATGCTTCATTTTTTTTTTTTAGATTTCCCCATCATACATTATGAAGTCACAAGCCTCTGAATAGTTAGCACAGATGCCTTCTTTCATTTTATAAACCTGATTATAGTGTCTCTACTTCAAAAAGAAAATTGTCAACAGCAATCATTATTCCCTTACAATTGTTTTTCTTTTTAACTTCCAACTGGTTGCAATACCACACGTTTTTAGTGTAATATCCCATCAAGTTCACATAGCATTAAATAGTCAACAATGCCTGCCTGCAGCATACTGATACATATAACATGTGATCTCATTCATATTTCCACCCTTATCCATTCTACCATTACTATTTAATTCTATCTTACTATCTAAAATAAATTCATTCAACTATTTCTGATCTTCTTCCCACTTGGGCTACTGAATTTCAGGTGCATGGGTGTGGCTCCTTTTCCTACAAGGTTCCACTTGCCCCTATTTTCCTACCTTTCCTGGCTAACAGGTTAGCTGTATCTGTCAATGATCTCCTTTCCTCTTTTGCATCCCCATGGTCCAGACCCTTACTTAGTATCTAACAACATGTTAGCATTGTCCCATCTACCACAGCTCCACAGGAAAGCCTTTGAAAAATTTGTCTCCTTTGTAAAGGAATCAAGGGAAGCTCCAAACCAGTACAGTACCTTAAAGGAAAACTAAATATATATCAAGTAAGGACATCACCTTATGATGTAATTGAAATAAATTTTTTTTAATGTTTATTCATTTTTTTTTTTTAATTTTTTTTTTCAACGTTTTTTATTTATTTTTGGGACAGAGAGAGACAGAGCATGAACGGGGGAGGGGCAGAGAGAGAGGGAGACACAGAATCGGAAACAGGCTCCAGGCTCCGAGCCATCAGCCCAGAGCCCGACGCGGGGCTCGAACCCACGGACCGCGAGATCGTGACCTGGCTGAAGTCGGATGCTCAACCGACTGCGCCACCCAGGCGCCCCTGTTTATTCATTTTTGAGAGACAGAGCATGAGTGGGGGAGGAGCAGGGAGAGAGGGAGACCTGGGAGAGGGGCAGAGAGAGAGAGGGAGACCCAGAATCTGAAGCAGGCTCCAGGCTCTGAGCTGTCAGCACAGAGACTGACATGGGGTTCGAGTCATGAGATCATGACCTGAGCCAAAGTTGCTTGCTTAATCAACTTTTTAATTCAGGTGCCCCATAATTGAAATATTTCTAAAACATAACATACCAGAGTTGATTCAATGGTAATTCAAAGATAAATGGCTAAGGATAATGTACATTTGCTGTGTGTGTGTGTGTGTGTGTGTGTGTGTGTGTGTGTGTGTGTTGCTGTGTATTAGGTACTAAAGGCTATACCTGATATGCTGGAGTAATCTTTCAACTGTTTGCATCTTAACTCCTTTCCCTGGGAAAATCAATGTCCCTTCTGGAATAGTCTGCTGCCCTGCACAAGTTCCACTCCAAAGGAGGCTTGAGCTTAGATACTCAATCTTTTTGTTCCCCTCTAGGTTTTCATAAATGGCACATTTTGTGTTCATGATTTTTACTTTGACCCCCACTCTTCATGCCATTTAAGAACATGGGGCTTTTGGGGTGTCTGGGTGTCAATCAGTTAAGTATCCTACTCTTGATTTCAATTCAGGTCATGATCTCATGGTTTGTAAGATCCATCCCCGAGTCGGGCTCTGTGGTGACAGAGCAGAGCCTGCTTGGGATTCTCTCTCCCTCTCTCTCTGTCTCTACCCCTCCCCCACCTGTGTGAGCCTGTGTGTGCACAAGCTCGCTCTCTCTCTCTCTCTCTCTCTCAAAATAAATAAACATGAAAAACATTTAAAAAAAAGAACATAGGGCTTTGAGTATGACTCACTGAATAGCAAATATAGCATCTAGTGAACTGCAGTTTGTCCAACTTAGCACATCAGCTTGCTCTGTGACATCAATCTGAGATAGGACAAAGACAATGAAAATGGCCATTCAATCACCCTGGGCTCTGAAGGAGAGGTGTCATTGTACTTCTTGAAAATTACACTACACTGCCTTAATATTTTCAGGATTATCAGGTAAATTGTAACCTTCAATTTTTACCCCAGATCCTAAATGAACTGAGATAAAAATTATCTTTAATCCCAAACAACCAGAGTCCATTTCAAGTAGAAACTGTAGGACAGACATACTTCTTCGGGTGGTCTCTGGATTTCCTGGTAGAGAGGGGTACACAAGAAGAATACTCAAGCATCCAGTGCAGGGAGGGCTTCCAGGAAGTCAACAGTGTTGGAGAGAAACCTAAACTGGGCAGCTATTCTGGTATTGAATCCAAAGAGCCATTCCGGTCATCTTCTTTTTCCTGGCCCCCTCTTCATCCTCTCAATCAGCCCCAAGGATTCTAAAACCTGACCAAGCAGTTCCAGTCAGAGCTAGCTTACCCTTTGGCTATGGGAGGAGAAGCTAGCTTCTCTCAGCCCTTGTGCTATGGCATTTGCCTGGCAGCAGTGTTTCCAAGAATAGCTAATTTCTGTGGTTTTCTCAATCCCCACTCCCTAGGGAAACCAGGGAGTGTAAACTTTTTTGGTACTAAGGTTCAAGCATCAGCAAAATGTTTGCCTTGAGTTTTAGCCAGCATCTTTTTTCATCCCGATGAATTCCCAAATCTCAATTTACACAAACTAAAATGCCCACCAGACAGATCAGTAAATTTCTGTTCTGTAACACTGATGGAAACAGAAATTATTAAAGGAGGCTAAGTGACCTTCAGAAAGAGTATTCAGTTGAGTGGCAGGTAGGGCAAGTTAAAACTTAATCCCAATGCCTCAGTCTCGGATTAAAGTACTATTTTGAGTCAAAATTGATGTTAATTGCTAGCGAAGGGAGCTTTTTCAATACATTTCTTTGACTGACCTACAGAGAAATTGAAGTAGGAAAGCAGAGTATCTCTGAAAATTCATTTGTAATGGAAAATGAAAAGCAGGGCAGAGCACCAAGCAAAAAATTCATAGTGTCATTCAACCCCCAACACATAAATAATCTTTTTGAAAGAATTGTTTTTGCCACTTAAGTCAAAATTAGAATTACAAATGGGACATTTATGGATGTCTCTATAAACTTTGAGTGCAAATAAACCATGTATCTTTAGTTCCTAATTAACCAACCTAAGCTTTCACCTGTCATATTGGCAGGAAGCTCACTAGAGAGCCTAGCATAGTATAACAGGAAAGAGCACAGACTCTGAAGCCAAATTGGTCTGGGGAAGCATAGAAAAATTAGGTGATTTTTCCAAGATCACACAATGACAGTTGAAATGGGATGGTCTCATTTCCATATTCAAGTAGTCAGAGCAGGGGTCTGATTGAGTTACTTCTCTTCACCTTTCTTTGCCACACAGTTAGGCTATGAACAAGTAGGCCTATAAACTGGGAAGATAAGGTTATTGACAAGTAGTCCTGTCAGTTTGACAGATTAAGACAAACCACCATAGATCCAGGTTCCTATACAGGCCACCAAAGATATCCTGGGAGAATGACTCTCCCCCCACGGCTGTCCCTTTGATAGAAATAGTTTATTTCATTTCCTATGGCTGCTGTAACAAATTACTACAAACTTGGTAGCTTAAAACAACTGAACCTTATTCCCTCACAGTTCTGGAGGCTAGAAGTCTAAAACCAGAGTGTCTGTTAGCGAGACCGTACTCCTTCTATAGTTCGAAAGGAGCTTTTTCCAGCTGGTGAGCACTTTCATTTGTGCAGCTTTACTCCAATATCTGCTTCTGTGGTCACATCACTTGTTCCTCTTTAGTGAGTGTGTGTGTGTGTGTGTGTGTGTGTGTGCGCGCGCGTGTGTGTGGATATGAAATCTCTGGCTGGCTCCCTCTTAGAAGGATGCATGTGATAGTATTTATGGCCAATATGGATGCTGCAGGATTATCTCCCTATCTCAAGATTCCCTCAAAATGTAGAAGGCAAATATCAATATTTACTTTCCCAACGATAGACCTACCTACATGTCCTTCTAATTGTACACATAATATTTATATCCCAGGGAAAATCCATATCCTTAGGAAAACGAGAAGATCTTCTAATGCCTCAAAAATTATTAACCCATTTGAGGACACTCAAGGTGTCTCTCCAGCCTTTTTGTCACTAAAGCAAAGCAAGTTAAAAATAAATAGAATAAAATAAAATAAGATAAGATAAAATAGAATAAAATAAAATAAAATAAAATAAAATAAAATAAAATAAAATAAAATAAAATAAAATAAAATAAAAAACTTTGTGCTCACAATGTCAAAACAAATAAGTAAGCTCCAGTCTGTGCTGTGAGGTGTTGTGAAAACCAGAGAGAGAACTAACAAAGAACTAACTTTCACTCTAACGCATTTTAAGATAATTTTCCTCTTGCTTCCCACTGCAATCTACAGAAGTTTAGTCCCCTAGATCTTCATGGTTAGTATTCTTTCTTCAAGGCTTGTCCATTTGGTTTATACTCTGGTTGGCATGCACTGTGGTTAGAGATGTAGACTCAGGCCCCAGAAAAGGCTGGGGTTCAAAGTCCTGCTCAGCCTTTTCCTAGCCATGTAGTCATGGACAAGTCTCTTCTCTCTACTTATTTCTGATCTGTAAAATAAAAGTATCTGCTCGCTGACTCTTATGAAAATTCAGTGAATTAAGTGCTTAGAATCTTGCCTGTCTCATATTGAGCACACATTAGACATTCACTATCACTGTCCTCTTGCTCTTCCTTGATCATTCTATGTAGATAACTCTCATTCATTCATCTCCCCGAGTCACTGAAGGCTTTGACACATGCTTCCCAGGCTGCCTTTCTACTTCAAGGACAGGAGCCATGACAGAAACTCTGGCACCCTCAGTGATGACTCATTTCCAAGCTCTTAATCTCCAGCGTTGAATTTACCTTGAAACTAATAAGGCTGAAGCTTCAGTGTTCCCCTTTATTTGCATATGCCCTGTCCAAAGCCCTGGAAGTTATTTTGCCATTTGTATCTGTAATTTGTATTCTTTTTTAAATAGGATCTTCCCCTATTAGGGTAAGCTTCAGACCCTTCGAGACCATCTCTGCTCCTTTCCAGTGATTTTTTCTGTACTTCAACCACATTCTCCAGTGGCTACTCTGGAAATAGGAAGCAGCCTAGCATACCCCTGCATTGAAATCACTTTATCCTGACCACAGCACCCCAGTTCTTCTAGTTTTCTCTCCAGAGTTCCAGAAAAATACATTCTTGATCCCCTAATCATTTTGAACTTCATAAATTAACTTTTCTTAGAAATTACAGAAATTATGTGGTTCTGTATTGTTTAACCCACAGATAATTTGAAAACTCGGTTATTATCATATGTGCCCTAAAATATTTTGATCATGGAAAAAAAGAATATGCTCAAAAAATAGAGAAAGCTTGCACTGGAGTTACTAGTTAAGTCAAGGTACTAGTTAAGTCAAGGTACAAAGCAAGTAGTTGTTCTGAACTGTAGATCCTCAATTTCCAATGTTTCCATTTATACATCAGGACTTTTCCTTGCTACATTGATATTTTCACAGTGAAATGATGTTCAAAGAAACACAGAAACATACCCAATGCCACCACTTTGCTTCAGAAATTTGTAAAGGTAGCATGTGTTTCTATCTATGTTCTTGCCTTAGGCCCAAACTTAATATTTCAGTATCCTAACCCTCAAAAATCTAAATTCAAATGTTAATAAGGCAAATCAAGGTTGACCAATATATAACGAAATGTCAAAGACTTACCTGGGTTACTTTGATTGTTGTAGAATAATATAATAACGAGGAGGCAGTACACTGTTAATATATCAGCATTCACACTGCTAGATTTTAATTCCTGACCTGCCAATCACCTGCTTAGAATTATTTAAACTTTGCTTACTTCAGTTTCTTCATTTGTAAAGTAAGGCTATTACAATATCTATATAATGAGGATGTTTTGAGGATTAAATAAGTTAAGTCGTGGAATAGTGCCTGACTAATAGGAACAGTCCATACATGTTAGCTATTTTTACTATTATAGTTGTTTCAAATAAGCAGGCCATTTGTTGGAGTATAGAAATATTTCTCTTTTTTGGAAATATTTCTAATTATACTGAAATTTTGTGTAGATTGGTATTATGGTCACATTTTTATCTCAGATGTTACCTTCAATGGAGACTAAGATTTTCTCCTGAAATTAAAAAAAAAAAAAAATGTATGGGGTAGGGGGAATCTTATGACCTTGTTGTCCAAACTTTAGTGATAATAACTAAAGGAATAGAAATACTGAGGAATTGTCAGAGATAGAAACCAGAAACTCCAAAGACCAAGCGTACATCCGAGACTGTGTATCTTGTCCCAGAAGAGTATTTTTCAGAAGGAGTATTCCCTCATCAAATGTTTATAGAGGATGCTTATACAGTAATAATAATTAGGATAAAAATATTAATAAAAATGTATATCCTTGTGAGTTTATAATCTAGTAAGAGATAAAGATAACTAAACACATTTTTATAACACTGTGAAAAGTGTGATGATTGAATATATAGGATTTTAGAACATTGAAGCTTAAAGCTTCTCTTAATTACAACAAATAAGCCATGTTACAACAGTTTGGCCACTTGTTTTCATGATTGTCTTCACCTTTGACTCTTTGTTTACTAATGAATTTACTTTCTGCCATCACTATCTGAGGCCACACAAATGTGTTCTATTCTATTCCCTTGATGAAGTTTTAGTGTCAAAAAAGGTTAATATACCGGTTAATTTGCTCCTTTAAAGAAATTAAATACAGAATGATTCAATATTATTCAGTATAGGTACATAACTCAGAGTCCCCATAGACAGTACATAATTAAGCCCACTTGTCCTCCTTACCAAATCAGTGCCCAGGAAAAGCAGAAATCCCAGCAGAGGATTGGTGTAAATTTAGATCAGGTATACAGCAAATTTTGCAGCCAATATAGGGCTTGCCTTTCGATCAATCAAAGCAGAATGCCATGCGTTTTGACACCAAAAGGAGAAAGCCAGAGAACTACAGTTAGGCATTTGAAAGCTGCTGATAAAGTGGAAGTGTCTCATCTGAGTCATTTCACTGTGGTGTGCTGAGCAATTGAAGATGTTTCCCAAGGTGCTAGAGGGTACAGAAGTCATTCTCCCACCCACTAGGTGTGAACACAAGGCCTGTATAGCTGATGCATCACTGGGCGTGGCTGGGTTATGATACAGCATAAGCAAAGTCCCAGCAATGCAACTGCTTGCGGTGGACCAAATTCAATCCCATTTAGGGATCACAGTATGCAGTAGTGGCTCTGTCTCTACTCTCCAAGGGCAGAAATCAAAGAGACTGGTAGAATGCAGGGTTGTGGGTGGGGGGTGTGGAGGAGGGAACTTCCTCTCCTTTATATTCAAGGGGGGGGGGGTCTAGAAGAGAAATGTATGTGAAATGAATTATACATCTCAACTTCCTTCACTCTTATCTGGAGTGAATAGACTGCTTTGTCATACAGCTGCCTAAGGCTAATCCTCCACACTCCCACAGGCTTCTCAGTCTGCTGCCTGAGTACCTTTGAAGCCAGGATTTAAAACCCTAAAAATAGAAGCAGGATTACTGGTTGCAGACTGCTGAAGAAGAAGCGGGAACAATGTACAGTGGTATGAGGAGGGATGAATGAGGAAGGGGAATACCTATTTTTAAGAGAAATAGTAAACCCCAATCTAGCACATATTTCAATAAATCTGACTTATCTTTTCCTGACTGTCAGAGTTTTTGTGGATTTTCGCAATTAAAAATTACATCCAATTTGAGTCTTTATAAAATGTCCTATTCTCTTCTACCAATTGAAATTCATCTTTCCTATAATCTCTGCATCACTTCTAGGGCTAGATTAAGATACCATCCACTAATTCTGCTGGCTCATCTTGCCTGGGTTTTCTGGTTGATAGCTCTGCTGTGTCCCCGCTTCTCGGATTGCCCCATAGGTAGGGGTAATCATTGCCCTGGAGACAAAAATCTGGCAAGGTGCCACCTGCTGGTCAAATAGGCAAGTGTTATATACACTTTTATAAATCCAGTCCTTCTTGGTTAACACAGATTAAAGGCTAATAAACATAATTTAATAAGTATTTATGACATAAATTTGCAACCAATAGTGAATGAGACTCTGTGGGTAATTGAGATCTCAGGGCTATTTACAAATATTTATTTCCACACTTCTGTCAGTTATTGTCAGAATAGTACTGCCTCATTCCGATAAACTCAAGAGTGGCCATGTGATTTTCTTTGGCCAGTGAACGGATGTTTTGAATGTCATTTCCAAGCAGAAGCTTTAAGAGACACTGTGCACGTCAACACATGTTCTTTTGCTGCTCCCACAGTAAATGGCAATGTTCCAGAGGAGAGGCTGAATCACTAAGGACAACAATAACGTGGGAACAGTGACCACAGTGAAGTCTCAGTGGAGAGCAGTAAACCTTTAAGTGAGTGATATTTGAGGGTTGTTTGTCACTGCAGCGTAACCTAGCCTGTCCCAACTAAAACATACCATAAAATATTCCCGGGTTCACTAAGTTGAAGATCATGGTCTTCCAATTTTAGATACATCTTTTAAAAAGCCTCCTTTTCATTGAATGTCTTCAAAGTAATTTTATACATCTCAAAAGCAGTCAAGGGAAATGAAAGTTAAGTCTAAACCTAATGAAATCCTGGCAGCATGAGAAGAGAACTCAAATCCCCAGCTGTCCTCTAGCTTCTGTTGTATGAATATTTTCACAGGAAAAAAGGTTTTGCAGACAAAAGTAAGTACATTCTTCCCTTCATTTCTTCACTAGGGCAAAAGTATATTCATGACCCACCAAATGCTGGAAAATAGTTTATTTTTAGTTAACCAGTAGTAACCTAAAGAATAATATTTGTTTCTGAAAACAGAAAAGGTAAACACCCAGAGATTTCCAGCTCCACCTTAATGAGACCCTGCCACAAACAACTCAGGGCTCCAAAGCATTCCAATATCACAGTATCTTATTAACGTATAACAACTTTTCTTTTAATCCCAGTGAGATTATTACTGTAATCATTTCCCTTGTCATTAATTGAAATATTTTTATCCTGTGGCGGTTTTTCTCTTGGGCCTGTTTTACTTTAAAATTTGTCACGTTGTAATTTCCTTCTCAAAGTTTTAATAAAGTAAAACAAAACATCATCTGTTCATTTGCTAGGTATGCATTAGAACTTGAGATTGATAAATGACAAATGTCTCTTTTTCTCCAGAAACAAAAGATTAATTTCAAAAGCCTTTTTGAAGTCATATGACTTAACTCCACAGCATTTGGACTTCATTTACTTTAGTGAGTTGAGAATAACAACACTTTAACTAATCAAGGTCTCCCTAGAGATAGAGCCAAGAGTGGTTAAGTATTACCTTCAGCATAGCATTACTTTCTACCTGTTGCTTAGGATAGAGATTCTCTTAGAAATGCACAGAGGTTAAGGACTGGAGACTCCTTAATGACACTGAGTAGAGCAAGCTGTTTGGTAATAGTAGAAATAAAATTGAGGTATGTGTTACTCTGTATGTCTCCTGCATACCAGTTACCTAGGATCTGTGGAGCATATTAATCAAACATTTTCACAATAATGAGGACTTCTCCGTTTGTGGGCCCAAAGACAACTAGAAAGATCTTCCATTCTTTTTTTTTTTTTCATTTCCTTCCAGTTAAGATTGCTACCAAAAGAAAAAAAAAAAAAAGCAACCACAATTCTTAACATTTTACTTTGTTTCACATTTTCCAAATATTTAACACATCTCCTATGTGATAGGCATTGTACTAGCCCTCAAGAACCTAATGGTGAGCAGAATCAATATTGGCCCTGTCCTGGGAGAACATACATGTAGTGAAAAGGACAGATATCAAATCAGCAATGATATAAAGGATGGTAATAGAGGGTATTCCAGAGTGAAAAGAACATGAAGCATAAGTACCTGCTTTAGTCCAAGCATGTGAGCAGAGGGAAATGCAAGAAGATTTCTAATATATTACCACCAGAAAGGAAATTAGTCATGCATATACATGCAAGCATATCTCAGGGTGTTGGAAGCTGGAGAAAGTACCTCTAGGCACCAGATTCTGACCAGAATCTTAAGAAAACTAACGTGAGCTTACACTGTGCATAAATGGAAAGTCTAGTCACATTTTAGCTCCACAGCTCTAAAAGCATAGGAAAAAAATCCAAGGAATGGAGAAAAGGAAGCAGATAACCATCAGGTCAGAAAGGAAAGGATCAGAAAGAACTGTGAAAGCAACCCAACAATACACTAGGCTAGGAGTCAGGTGAGCTGGGCACTGGGTATCATGACTGTAAGCTTTAGTGCTGCAATGTGCCAGTCTCTGTGATTAGCCCTCTGGATGAATTACATCATTCACCTATCACTATAAAGCCATATGGTATATATCATATTGCCCCATCTTAAATATAAGTAAAATGAGGCTTCCGTATGATAAGTAATTTAGCTCTTTCTGCCTTCCAGTCCTGATCTCTGAGCCACTAGGCTACTGCCCATTAGAATTACATTCATGTACAAAGATTTTTTTTTTTTAATCTCAATGTCCAGGCCTACCACAGATCAATTAAATCAAAATCTCTGAGGCAGAACTCAAACATGAGCTTTTTTAAAGCTTTCTAAATAACTCTAATGTAGCCAAAATTGAGAATTACTATGGTTCTGCTACTAAGCCACTAGATGACTTTAAAATATACATATAATTCTTCCACTCAGGACCTTCTCAATAAAGCAAAGAACTAAGACTAGGTTATTCCTGAGGCCTCTTCCAAGTCGAATATTTTTCACTTCCAGACAAAGAAATTTCTTTTTTTTTTAATTTATTTTATTTTTTTTAATGTTTATTATTTTGAGAAAGAGAGAGAGAGAGAGAGAGAGCTAGTGGGGGAGGGGCAGAGTTAAAGGGAGACACAGAATCCAAAGCAGGCTCTAGGCTCCCAGCTGTCAGTCCAGAGCCCAACATGGGGCTTGAACTAACAGACCATGAGATCATGATCTGAGCCAAAGTCAGACGCTTAATGGACTAAGCCACCCAGGTGCCCCTAGACAAAGAAATTTCTGTCAAAATGAATGCTTCCAAAAGATTTGAAAATGGGTAAGTGAATGTATGGCCAAAGTAGGTCATTAATTACATAGATCTCATCTTGTCAATTGTTAGAATCTTGATTTATATTTATGAATCATCAAAATCCAAAATCTTCCAATATTATACCAAAGTTCACTATTGGAATCTAGTAAATGAATGAGTTAATCATTCCAGCACTATTCGTGTGATGAATTAGAGAAGACAGGAAGAACTGAAAGTCAATTACAGTTAGTGATCTTAGATAATGCATAAGCCATCGCAGTAAAAATTATGTAAAATTATAATGCTTGTTATTTTTAGAATTAGTATGTAGCCTATATACTTTTTCTTTCCAGAAGATCCTTCTAACATAGAGATTCACAGAGCTGCTAAATTGATGCAGCTATGAAATAGAGTTGGGTGTTGAGGGAGAGAGAAATAGAAGCTGGGACTGAGTAATAAGAAAGGGTCTGCTGAGATGAACAGAACATTTTTCATATTCAGTGCAGCAGTCCAAAGGAAGAAGAGAATAGAAAAAGCAGATAAGCTGAAGATAAGTGAGACAAAAATCCACATGGATTTATAATTTGAAAAACAATAAATTAATGCCTGTAGGGGAAGTGACTGAGCCCAGGGGAAAGAGAAATGAAAAATACAAATTCTGGTTTTAAGAACTGAAGAAGAAACCAGACAACCTGAAAGAAGCATAGCGTTTATGAAGTTTTTATATGTTCAGATTTCCTTCAAGCTTGAGAGCCATGCCATGGTGCTATATTCAATTGCATAATGATGGGACAGAACCGTTCATTAAAAAATTCAGGCTCCTTTAGTCCTAATAAAACAATAATTGGGCTTTTAGGCATAATCAAATACAGTCTCACTAGTTAAAAAATAGTCACAACTGTCCATGGGGCCTATTCACACAAAATGAATCTGAAGGCGACCTGGACTTTGGAATGCTTGTACTGTAGTCCTGGGCATTGATGTTAAATCACTAATAAATGGCATCTGGTGTTTTGAATGTTTCCTGTGAATGTTGCTTTCTCAGCCAGGAATTAAATATCGAAGACATTAAGGAGCCAACCATGCTCTTCCTCACGTCAGCCCAAGGTCGTAAGCACGATGACCCTTGCCTCCTAAACAACACTATACATGCGCAAAACGGGGGAGTCGGGCACAAAGCTTACCTTACCTCACTTCATAGCAACTTTATAACTCGCTACAGTGAGATTTGTCTACAGACATTTTTACCAACCCTTCAGGAAACAAACAATTAGAAGAGCTGTGGGGAAAATATGCATATATGCAAATATGTGTCATTAAGTGAAAGGGGAGGAAAAAACAAAGGAAGATGGAGAGAGGAGAAGAGGAAAAAGAAGGGAGACATAGAAAGGACATTGAAATAAAAGGAAGGTTGTAGTAAGGGGTGATGAGATGCAAACAGCCCTGAACTAATTTGGTAAGAATCTAGTTCAGTACAGCAAATAATATTTGTTGTAGTACTTAACAAATTAAATATTTGTTGAGTACTATCCAAGGATCAAGCACTGCTTAAAGACCTAGAAATAACAGTGTATGAGATCTCGTCCATTCCTTAATGAGCTCACAGCCCCTTGAGGTAGGCAGACATGCGCATACACGCACATTCAAATACTCAAATGACGAACTATTTTTTTGAGTAAAGCCTGTGTTCCAGGCATCGTCCTAGCGCTTAGCATGCAAAAATCAATGTAATGTCATAAGTGCTATGCCAGCAATAAAAATTAAATACTTTGGGAACACAGAGAAGAGTGATAACTTCCATCATGAGGTCATTGAAGACTTCAGAAAGTGTCAACACCAGAGGCCTGAGGGACAGTGCTGTGTCTTACACTTACCAGCTGTGTGACTTTGGACAAGTTTCAAAATCATCGTCACCCACTTAAATATTGTTAGAAGACACAGATTTTTTTTTTTTTATTCTATAACTATTCTAATGATAGTGTCTGCACAGCCAAATTCACAGATTAAAACCACTGGAAGAACAGTCCTTCTCATTCCACTACCCACAGGGTGACTCAAACAGGTGTTCCAGATTTAATACAGTCTGCAATTAAGACAGTCCAGGCTGATCACGTTTCTAAATAACCAGGGTTGAAGACCAAAGGAATGGGTAAAAGAAACTGAATACCTGCTCTCTACTCATCAGCTACAGTGATGACAGGCCAAGGGGCATATTATGTTGGGCACTCTCATAGCCGTCTACTCCACATTGGTTATGGCACATTAAAATGAGTGAATTTGAAATTTATCATTTTGTGCAGATATAGAGTACTGAACCAGCTTAAATATTACCTAATCTTCTCCCATCAACAAACAAGAAAACCAAGGGAAAGAGAAGGTGACTGATAGTCCCAAGTTATAGAACTAGTTAATAAAGCATCTAACATAAGTGGTTATTTGGTTCAGGCAGGAGAATGATCAGGTTTTGAGAGAGGTGAAAAAATGAGTTTTTATAGATCTATGTTTCTATTCCAAGGAAAGTGATGTGATGGTATGGGAGTAGGGGTGAGTGGGAGAGGGTTTCTGAGGAAAAAAGTAGGAAATGATGGGAAAACTAATTAGACGCACACACACACACACACACACACACAATTCATTTTTAACATTGATAATCCACATGTTCACTGACTATTTTAAAGGAAATAGTTCAAGAGAAATAACTCTCATACCATAGAATTGAACAGTTTGCTTGTCTAAATAGGAAAGCAACTCAATTTCTTCTGTATGCCTGACGTGTTACCACTTCATGACTAAATAACTGATAAATAGCCACAGACAGGTAAACCTCAAGGGGCCTCCAAGATACAGCTTGGATGTTTGTGTTAATAAGTCTAGTCTCAAAGTAGAACTGGCAATCTCAAAAGGAAATTGTTCAGAGCAATTCACATCTCCACTCATTGCAGCAGGCATCTCTCCACAAGTGTTTTGCTAATCCTAACTACCACCTTATAATGCAAAATGGGATTTGGGTATGTCAATCTGTATTTGTTGAATATTTAAAAGAATGGCTAAATATGGCTCAGAATGCTGTATTTTATCTACAGCGGTTCAGTCTCATCATTGCCTCTAATAAAATCAGCTCTTTAAAACTAATGCTAGAAAATTCTGTATCAGTGTCCCTTCCCCCCTGTTTTGCTCCATATTAGCAACTCTCACCAGGATATCTTAGCTTATTCTATATGTGGTGGCAAAACAGAAGCAAAGGGAAATTGAGGAATCTGTGATTCGCATTAGGATTCAACATAACAGTTACAGTAATTCACCTATTGGTTGATAACGTTGTTTATTTCTGTCATCATGTAATATTCAAATGTAGGGTGTGTGTGTGTGTGTGTATGACTGTGTGTGTTTGCCTCTCTGTTGGGAACTGAAGGTGAATGGAAGAAAACAGGTGGTAATGGTAGCAGTTCAAAGTAGTATCTTGAGAGGTATTTCTCAAGCCATAAAAGTGATAAAACCTGGACACCTCTTGCCCATTTATAAATGGGTTGAATGAAGTCCAGAACCCACAGTGACTTTTCCAGCACAAAATGGACAAATGGACTGTGAGAGCTATAGCTTATTACCTCCCAGGTATTAACCTCCTCTACACCTAATGCTTCATCAATTTGTATTTACCCAGTTGCTTTGGAAAATGTTCTCGATTTACTTTTGCAAGTGTTTTATGATCCCAATTAGATAATAAATTCCTCCAAGTCACTGTCTGTATGTGTTCTGTTCTTGCTGCTCCTTCTACACTTCTTATTACCACTGTGCCCCTTGCCCCTACCAACACCACCGATAGAACACTACTGATATGGGCAAACTCAATATCCATGACTTGAATACAAGTTGTAGCATCTTTTCTGGACTTCCATATATATATAAGGTTTAATCTTCCTAAGCTTTTGTGACCACAACCTGCTTGCTGTTTTTATATTCACATTTTCTTGACTTCATGTCACATAGTCTCAGAGCTTTTTATCCAAATCTCAACAATAACTGGGAGGTTTGTTGTTTTTGTTTTAGAGAGAGAGCATGAGTGGGGGAGATGGTCAGAGAGAGAGAGAGAGAGAGAGAGAGAGAGAGAGAGAGAGAATCTTAAGCAGGCTCCATGCTCAGCGTGGAGTCCATTGCAGGGCTCAATCCCATGACCCTGGGATCATGGCCTGAGCCAAAATCAAGAGCCAGACACTCAACTGACTGAGCTACTCAAGAGCCCCAACAAGTAACTATTCTCACTGGCTCCTAGCTCATGAGAATCTGCTTTTCTAAAAGAAAATTCTTCACCTTTTATTTCCAATGAAATTGTTTTATAAGTTTCTTCTCCTTTTTCCCCATCCTTAGAGAATCTTCATTATTGAGAATACAGTGGCAAAGCATTAGACTGGGAGTGAGAAGGTGGTGATTAAGTGTAGCAATCTCAGTGAGCATGCGCCATATTCACGGACAGATGGATGACTCAGTAACTGAGTGAAAGAATGTCACAATTTATCAATATACTTTTGCCAGTCTTTTGAAAATTTGGTTCTCACATCTGTATAAGATGTTATAATCTATAATCTTAAAATTAAGAGAAATAATCCAGAAAAAAAAAAAAACATTATCCGAAAGAAATCTGTCCTCCCATGTTTACTGCAGCATTATTCATAAAATACCTAAGTGGCCATGGACAGACAAATGAATAAGACGATGTAGAATGGAATGTCATTCGACCTTAAAAAAAGAAGGAAATCCTACCATTTACAACAATATGAATGAACCTGGAGGGCATTATGCGAAGTGAAATAAGCCAGGCAAAGTAAATACTGCATGTGTCACCTATATATAGAATCTTAAAAAAAATATATCAAACTCTCTCAAACTCTCAGGAAACAGAGGGTAGGAAAGCAATTGTCAGGGGCTAATGTTTGGAGAAATTGGGAGAGGTGGTAAAAGGCTACAAACTTTCAGTTGTAAGATGAGTAAGGTCTAAGGATCTAATGTGTAACATGGTAGTGACTATACACTGTACTATGTAATTGATATTTGCTAATACAGTAGAACTTAAATGTTCTCACCAAAAAAAAAAAAAAAAAAAGTAAATACATGAAGGGATGGATGTGTTAAGAAGCTCAGTGGGGGGAGTCTTTCCACAATGCATAGTATGTCAGATCCTCACATTATATACTTTAAATATCTTGCAGTTTTATTTGCCAATTATACCTCAATTGAAGAAGAACACATATAAAAATAAAAGAAATATTGAATACTTCTACTGTACCAGTTATTTTAAAATAAACATAGAGCTGCAAATATACAGATAACGATATAGACATAATTTAGTCATTACAACAACTTCCGTTAACCCCATTTTATGTGGGAAGAAAACTGTAATTCACTAAAACAATGGAACTGGCCCAAGGTCACACAGTGAGAAAGTGGCAAAACTGATTTTTAATCTCAGGTCTGTCTCTTTCCAACACCAGTGCTCTGACCTCTTGGACATACTATTTCTCTTTATCCTTCTGATTTTTTTTTATCTCTATATGAACTCCATATTGCCAATCTGCACTTGATGTAAGTAAAGAATGCCCTAATTCTTAGTAGCTTCAAATGCTTTTCAGAGTCTCTAAAGAAAGCATGCCATTCAAAGGAGGTAGGGCTGTTTCTTTCAATTAACAGACCAAAGGAATGGCTGTGTTACAGGAGACACAGATAGGTATCTCAATGTGAAGAAAAAATTACATTCCTTTACAGTGTTCATTCATGGTAGACACTTTAGGGTCCCTTGCTGAATGGTATTTAAAACTCTACCTAGAGTTGTATACTATTCTTCAAGAAATGCAAACAGAACCTTCCTTTTTTCTCCCTCTACTTCACTGAAAGTTTAATTATTCTAATAATCTGACATATATCTGGATTTACAAGTAATCTCTTAAGAGTGGCCTGCATCCATTTTGCTGTTCCCTCACACTACCCATTTTTGTCTAAAAGAGCATAGTTCAGCAGCTTTGTTTATTTTAATGCTTCTTTCAGCCTACAAACCAAAGGTTAATGACAAGAGGGTAACTCCAACTGCAGATTCCTTAATCTTTTCTGCCTGCACTCAACAAAATGTAGCTTTAAAAAATGGTGGCATTTTCTACCTCTTAGGCAATTGCTATATATGTATGCCCCGGATATAGCATTAAGATGATTTCATAACCATTTTCCAGACTCTTTTCACCCAGCATGTGTTTTCCTTTTATCAAAATTAGTTTAGAAACAGAAGAGCATTTATTTTACTCTTTTAAAGAGGTGATGTCATGCAAAACTAAGACAAGTTCTTTAGGGTTTTCAATTAAAATCTAGCTTAAATGATAATGTGGTACATTATTGAATGCTTTGTGGTCAGTTATCAGAAAATTACTCTGAAATATAATCTCAGTTAACCAAAACTAAACTGTTTCCTGTTCATGCCATATCATCCCATTTGCCTCAGTCCTACCCTTCGGCAACTAGTTTTGTTCTTCTTCTGCATTTATGTTAGTATTTTTAGATTACTGCGGTTTGGAATGATGATCCAAGGACTTTGTAAGATTAGAACCTTCAAGAAAGCTCAAGTAGCATTCAATAACCCTGTTTCCAATGACAAGAAAGCTGACTAATACATTTTAGAATGTCTATTCAATAACAAAGATTGAAAGAAGATATACTCATAGACTCACTCTTAAATAACCAGAAATCCAACTAAATAGAACAACCCATTTAGCAAGAAGTCTGATTAATCATATATTCTAGTGCATTTCATACTTGAATTCACAAGGTCAGGAATATCCTGCTGTCCCCAAAGTTAATTTTGGGCTGATTCATGTATAAACAGGTATTACAGGGAAACCAGGCCAAGTGTTTCTACAGAAAGCCAGTGGATTTTTATGGTTGTTCTTCCCCCATGGTGGGAGGCAGGAGGGGATAGAGGATAAAAGGAGGCATAAAGGCCTCTGGGGTCAAATGCCAAGTTCTTTCGAGGTTCAGTTCACACTGCTCCACTTACTCAGCCTGACTTCATCACAGCAGAGAGCACGATGCCGTGAGCCAGATGTAAATACTCCCGTTTGGAGCTGTCAGACATGTTTGGTGGTTCACCAGCCTGACCTTCAAAATCATGTTCATGACATTTATCTCAAGCCTAAAAGTTCCATGCCAGGGAATTTAAACTGTTTAAGCATAGAAATAGCAGGCTCTTACATCAAAGTGCAAATCTCAACAACAACAACAACAACAACAACAACAACAACAACATCAACAACCACCACCACCTTTGTCCCACCACTTAATTTTTAAATCCTGGGGTTCAGAGGGGGGGATCAAAAAACAAAATATAGCTTTGTTTTGCTTTGTCATTTCATGACAACAGATTATAACATTTGAAATTTAAAATGGAGGCTAGGGCAACAAGTATCTTTTTATATATAAGTGGATTTTCAAGAAAAATCATGTAAGATTTAGTTTTTCAACATTGACCATTCCACATGAAGCAGGGCTTTTTTTTTTCTGTGTGTTTTCTATTTATTGTGTTCTTAAAAGTATCTGAAAAACTCAGTCATAAAAGTAAAGTATATAGTGGATTTTTTTCCTAAATACCTCAACTATTTTTATAGCCAAAGCTGTCTGCTGCCTTTCCTTTGTAGAACCATGAACTCTGAGCTACCTTCTGAATAAGACTGACAGTTCTCTTCAGTGGTGCCATCCTGGGATAACAGACTGCATATTGCAAAAAGTAAGCAATATAATACATTTGCAAAAAGAAGAAAAGAGAAAGACAAATCTAGCTATACCTCAAGTTATCAAAACTAAGCCCTCCCGGGGATTTCTCCAACCACTTTGTCTTTCTCCAACTCTGATATGTCCTTTTGTAGCTAGCCCTGAATACACTTCCCACAGGTCAACAGTAAACGTGGAAGCACTTTTCTGATGGCTCATATACAGCAGTCTCCCTCAGCAGCCACATCGTGCGGAAGAAATCTTGTCTTTTTTCTCTCTTTGTATCTTCCACAGTGCTTGACCAGTAAATATTTAAGAAGCACTTGGTGATTTTTTGCTTCTTCAAACTACACACACACACACACACACACACACACACACACACACAGTGTTCTACAAAGATAGAAGGGAACTTTTTTGTCATATGACATACATGATCCGTCTAAAAGAAGGAGTTTCAAGAGCTGAAAGTGAATCTAAGATGTACTTCTCCAGGCACTAAAGAACTGTCACAGTGCTCTCCGTAGAGTTGAAAACAATGTGGTCGTCAGTGACACTTGCACTTAACAGCTGGCCCACCCCGCTAAGTGGGCCAGGAGAGTAAGGCAATTATCCAGGTGACTCATGGAAATAAGCCATTTTTAGCTGAAATATCTAAGCAGTTCAAGCTAAAGTAGGTTGTTACCCGGGTCATTCAGGCAAAAGCAGGTTGTTATGTTTAAATTTTCTGGTAGTAGGGGGAAGGGTGGAAGCCAACTAAATAGAAAGGTCAGCCAGAAGTTCTCCCAAAACCCCAGAATTGCTGTCATGAGCTTCATGAGCTATTGAGAAGGGAAAGGGACTAATATTTTGGTGATTCTCCTATTCTATCTCCTAATTCTGTTCTGTTCTATGAATCCTGTTGCATTCACAGGTGTAGTCTTAATTTGAAATCGGGAGCTTTCGGTCTTAAGAACTACCTTTTACCATCACTGATTGGTGGGAAGATGAGCATTCGATTACAGAGATCCTGACTTGTTCAGGCACTGAGAGGCACTTCACAGACATCAGTTTAATTAACAATAGATCCTGACACCAAAACTGTGGCAAAGTTCCTGTTCCTTATAAAGATGACTTTAAAATATGTGTTGTTCATGTTGAATGCAATATTTCCTGGCAATGACCTCTAATGCATGCAAGTCCTTTCTTCATATGCTACCAAAGGGATGACTGTGGCCTGCCACTGGGAGGGATGGGTGCTGGCACAGTTTCCCCATCTATGTCCGCCCAAGAGCTTTGTTGAAAAGCTGCTTCCCTACATGTCCATATGATTTCTTGCCAGAGCCAGGATTCATTTTGCTTTGTTGGATCTCTGCAGCAGCATTGCTTAGACTTGTGTCTCAGTAGGATGGTTCATGTTTTATTTGCATACTCTGCTCACTATAGCTCTAAAACCACAGCCCTGCCAAGGAAACTATTGTAAACCATTGTGTTTTTTCAGACCATAGAAAGCTCAGCTTCAGTGAAAGAGGACAGAGAACAATGAAATAGGGTAGGATAGGATCGGTAAGATGCCCCAAGAGTACAGACACTCATGTAACCTCCAGGGACGTTTCTTGGCCATAGGTGACCTCACCTGTTAATCCTCTTGATATGTAGGTGTTCACAGCATAGACTTGAGTCAGACTAGACAAGTATAGAATTCTGGTTCTTCACTTACAATGGAATGACTTTAGAAAAGTTGTTTTAACCTCTCTAAGCTTCAATTTCCTCATCTCCAATGTAAGAATAAATATTAACGTAGCCTTACACAGTTGTAGGGAAGATCAAATGAGATGTCTGTAAAACACGTTAGCATAGGGGTGGTATAAAGTAAGTTTTCTAAAATTGTAGCTATTTGATCACTGTCATCATTGTTATCATTTTAGTGCTTTAGGAATCATCCAGCCTATTGCTCCTCATGAATGACATTTCTTCCCTGGACCATCACAAAATGAAACATAGATTAATAGCTTTTCCCCCTTCTTTTACAATCCCAAATTAGGATTCATGGCATGATTGACATTTTCTAAGACATTTAAACAGTAGCAATAAGAAAACCAGGAATAAAATGCTATCAGCCTATGAGCTGGTCTTCATCTTTTTGGTATTTTTGATCCCTTAAACATAATCTTAGCCATGCATGAATTTGTATGGCTAAGCTTAGAAGGATTGAAAGACTAAGGAAAGAGTTATCTTCAAACACAGGGAGAAAAAAAAAACAGATGCAAATTGTATAGGACATTTAATTTGTGAATTGAGGTTACAGGGACTTGAGTTCAGGTTTTCAGGATGAGACAAAAAAAGAAGGGAGGAAATTAAAATAAAAGTGAGTCATGTGGTTGTCTAAAATGCATCAGTGTATCTAGCATGCAAGAGATCACTTCTAACAAAACTGTCCTAGATAATATGGACTTTTGGGTTACTACCAGCTGGGACAACAAATCTCAGAGAGCCTTTCATATGTATTAGAGTTTGAACTGCCAGTGTTTAATTGAGTAGGAAGCCCATTTCTTTAGTACCTCTTTATCTAATGGTATTGAGTCCTCATGTGTATTGAACTGCGTAAGGTGTTCATGTAGCATTATCAACCTTTGGATATTTTAATTCTCCTATAGAACTAAAATATCTGTGATACATATTTGGCCGGGGGGGAGAGGTTATAGGCATTTGCAGACGTGTTTTGATATTCACCTCCGTTTATTCCCAGCTACATACCACTTTTTTGATAAAAAATTTATTCGGTTCTATTTCTGGTATTTGGTATTTGGTCACTGATAAGAGATCTGCCACTTCTAAATCCCAATATAACAGATAACTAAATACAGCAGAAGATTTGCTATTTATAAATTCATATTCATCACAGTGACTTTTAGCTAAAAAGAATGTGGTCTTTCAATTATATACAAATTATCTTTTTTACTATCTGCAAAACAAAGTAGAATAAAAATTAAATTGAAAAAGTATGTCTTCAGTAGGAAAAAAGTGAAAGAAAATTACTTCCATAATCCACAATAGTATACTTTATTAAAATTCCATTAAGTTGTATTGTTTATCACATTGTTCCCCTACTTAAAGCCTTTCAAAAACTCCCCTTCCCTGTCAAGTCCCTGATGCCCAGTGTGATTTAGCCCTCTTTGTCTCTACAAACTTACCTTGTGCCACTCTCCTCCATGTTTTCCTTTCTCCAGCCAGATAAGCCTTCATTCAGTCTTCCAAAGAGCTAAATGCCTTTGTACCCCAGGCCCTTTACATGTGCAGATATCTTTACTTGGTGCTTTTACTTCACAACCTTGCCACTCCCCCTACTCTTCCTTTATCATATTGCACATTCCCCTACCTCTCAATACTTGTCCTTTATGGTATATGTTCACAGTCGTAATCAGTTCATTGTTAGAGTGCTATCTCTCTTCTGCTGACCTCAGATTTTAATGAGAATAAATACTTTATCCTTATTCATAGTTCTATCCTCTGCTCCTAACAAGAAAGCACACAATAGGGGCTCACTAAACAATGGATTGGCTGATGGAATAAATACTACAGACTTTAGTAAAACCTATAAGCTATATCACAGCTTCTTTCTTGCTTAACTAACAATATTACAGCTCTTCTAAGAAGCTGGCACTCTTTTACAGGTACTCAAAGAGCAATTAATGTCAATAGTCATTTTTTTTAAGTCCCAGAGGAAATGATTACTGCAACAGTTTCTAGTGGGCAGAACTGTCTTGACTCATATCTGCTTGAGATTAAAGTACCTAGTCTTTTCATTAAAATTCTTTGCCTCTCTGCCTGTCAGTTTCAACTAGAATTCTCTCTTCCTCACCTAACCAAGCCTGCAGAAGATAAAATACTTTCTTTCCAAAGTTGAATGTTATATCTTTATCTTTAAACAGGAAAATCCTAACTGAAAAACTAGCTCCTTATCAAATTCTTACCCATTTTCCCTCTTCTGTTCTTTTTAGGTAGTTGTGATATCACAGATGCAACTCTAGTGTCCCACCAAATGGTATAGACTGAAAACTTAAACTACTGTGCAATTGTCCAAATTATAGTGAACCTCAGATAAAAGGTTTGCTATCTCCTATTCTCTATTTTCAGGAGCCATAAATAACCTAGCACAAGCCCAGTGCCCACTGCAAGCAACACAATGCATTCTGGAAGTTTAAATAGGAGAAAAACAGTCTTGCAGTTTCAGTAATATAAGTGGAAGTCACATAAATCATCTTCTTAGCAATCTAAATTGACTGGAGCATCATAACCAGCCAAGCCTCTTCCAATGCTCTGCATTTTCTCTCAAAATGTCCATTAGACAATGCTGCTATTATTTGGCATCTATGTGTGGTTAGTAAGGTGTTTCTATGTTTGTGTTTGTGAGACTTTTTAATAATTCACACATTAATCAGGCAATTCTCAACCTGGCCAGTCCTGAGATTTAAGACACAAGATCCTTTCAAATAAAATGGAAAACCTTTTTCTGCCTGCTCAAAGAGAGGTATATTGATACAGGTTGCCTTTGAGCTGCCCCGTGATCAAGTCAAGTCCTTAGCAGAAGAGTCCCTGGTCCTGGAGAGGGTCAGCTCAGGGAGCGGTACAGTTTATACAGCATTAGTTGCCAAAATGCGAGCTTGGGCTTGGCTCCACTTCCCTTATGAAAGTCAAGAATGGAAAATCTTGTCACACTGGAGATTCAGTTAAACTTGATTCAAATATTTAGGCTGTGACTAATCAGGATGAAGTAGAGTTGAAATACAGTTAATTTGACTAATGTGTTCCCTCTTGTCCCTGACTTCCATCTTCTCCCTTCACACACACACACATACACTTAAAAACTTGAATATCTCCTTCCTTTATAATCCTCTTTGACCCCATCTCCTGCTCCCAACTCTGGTTAAGTCCCCCTTCCCCACCATGTGTTCCCCTAGTACACTGTGCTTACCTTTATCATATGACTTTTTTTTTAAGTTTATTTATTTATTTTGAAAGAGAGAGAGCGTGCGCATGAGCAGGGGAGGGGCAGAGAGAGAGGGAGAGAATACCAAGTAGGCTCTGGGCTGTCAGCATGGAGCCTGAGGTGGGGCTCTGTCTCAAGAACCATGAGATCCCAAGCCGAGCCAAAATCAAGAGCCGACGCTTAGCTGACTGAGCCACTAAGGTGCCCCTACTTCCATCATATGACTTATAGCTTATTTTTAATTACCTGTTTTCCTTTTACATTAATGAGATCCACAAATTGCTTAATGTCAGGAATCCTATTTTATTTCTCCATCTATCCCCAGCATCCAGTTCTGTTCCTGGTCAGTAATTCTTTGATCAAAGAATGAACTCCAAGATAACATGTAGAATCACAAAATGCCTGACATGGTAACTTTCTTAGAACTAATTGTAATACATTGACTTACTGTTATCCTGAAGTCTGTAGCCTAGAAGCACCCACTCTGAGATTTCCAGTACTGTCCTCAGAGATAGCACAATGGCTGAGGAGCCCTGCAGTTGTCTGTGAGCTGTAGAAACTTAAAATTTAAGGGGAAAATCTTTTATCCAAAATATTGGATTCAACTCAACTTTTTTGCATATTCTATCACTTCCCTCTAATCCTTCCCCAGGGTTGGGGAGGAAGAGGCACTGCTCCCATGTATCCACTTGGCATCTCATATCAAGGAAGCAAAGCACACGTTCTCCTTTGCCACAGATGTTACCATGCCTTGTTACATCACCTTTAATGCTCCCTTGAAACCCTCCATCTCTTGAGATTACTCTCTTACCTATGCCATCCGCCACTATTAATATACAGTGTGTGCCCCTCTATTCTTTGAGGACACTGAACTTGGCTTATAGTTTTTCTCTTCCTGTAGTCTCCAGCCGTCATCTTAGGCAACTCTGCCACCACACTGAAAAATCATTTAAGCCTCAAAGTCCCCCACCTCCTCTGATTCAGTGCCTTGTATCCAAGCACTAGACCTGTAATTCCTCAGCTTACTTGTTTTCCCCTGTATGGGATTGCTGATTAGGAATTGGGGAGGATGGATGGAGGCAGGGGTTTGACTTAGACTAGGAGCCCTGGGCAAAAGAGATATGGACTGTAGCAAGGGGAAATTGTTAAGTCATCTTGAGCAAGGAAGAGGAGGGAAGTAAGAATGGGTCAAAAATATCAAGTATAATGAAGCAAAGTAAAACTAGTCTGGCAGATAAAAACCTAGAAAAAAATATTAATATGGACGTTGTTGCAGTTGTCAGCATTCTTAGCTGTTCATGGTTATCTGCTCAACTTCTCCTCATGTTTCCACTTCTCGCCCTCATCCCTACCTTTGGAAACAAGTTTGACTCTGCCAGATCAGTTCTGAGACTTGTGCATTCAGAATGAAAGGGAAGGTCTGGTCAGCCAGGGGAAGAAAAGGAATTAATCGACTCCATCAAGATCTGGAGGAAAGTAATATGAGTATGAACAGGACAGCTTCCCCTGAGGGCTGGACTGACAGAGGGAGGGGTGGAAGGTGGAAATAGGAGGCTCCAAAAGTATATGAGAATTGCCAAGGAAAGAAAAAAAGAATTCAAAACCTGGATCCCATTATACCTTCCAAGGAAATAAATGGAATACTTCAGTGTGTGTGTGTGTGTGTGTGTGTGTGTGTGTGTGTCTATCTGTGCTTTACTCTGGGCCTGAATCACAGAAGTCACTGCTTCAATTGAATTACTTCAGAATCCATTGTGGAGGTTTGGTGTCATACAATGAACCAATTAAGTAAGGACATTTGGGATGCACAGAATTCTGTGGACTGCTAGTGATCAGCTCCTGCATGAACAGAGAGCTGTGGAGGCACAGAACCAAGTTGGGCAGCCTTGATCTCTCACTACTTCTAGTTTGCAGAGTGCCAATCCCTAACCTGGATCAACCCAACCATCTGTTTCTGTGGGCTTGCTCCCAAGCTACCAAATGCGGTTGGAGAAAATTGGCTCTAAAACAAATTTATAATTTTCGAGCTCAGCTGGACTGTCAGTGCTGCTCAGCAATTCTTTTACTTACCCATGATTGGTTCCCTTCCCCATTCTCAATCACAGCTGTGCCAATAATTTATCCTTCTTTTTCAGAGCTCTAAACAACTCTCTCTCTCCATTCATGTATGCCTTCAACAATCATTTATTGAGCACTTACTATATCCCAAGCACTTTTTCAGGACTTTTTGGGAGATTAAAAAATAATCACAAACCCTTTGAAGCTCCTCTCATCAAAAGGATGGTGTCTATTTCTTTTCCTTCTAACCTGGTCTGATTTGCTATCTGAATTACCTCTGCCAATACAATGCAGCAGAAATAATGTGGCACTACTTTCAAATAACGTGCCAAGAATCCCTGTAGCTTCCTCTCACCCTCTTGGAACCTTGGTATACCATGATTTGAAAAGCTCCAATCTAGTAGTCTTCTTGAGAATGAAAGACCAGGATAGGTACATCTAGTCAATTCAGTCTTCACAGCTGCGGCAGCCTACCAACTGACTGCAGCTGCCTGAGGGAGTCCCTCTGGTTTTCTCCATTTCTTTCCATCTCTGCTTGAAAATCAGCCAGTTCTTGCCTTATCTCCTTTGTGTAATATTTAGGGGAACTAATAGTAGCCAGTGCACACTCCACTCTGATACTTTTCAACAACTTCCTCTAGGAATAAAGTCAAGAACCTTCAACGTCTGTCTCCAACATACTTTCCTGTCTCAGTCTACTCTGTTACTCATCACATTCATCAGGTCTGTCTATGGTCCAGGCCTTTGGACTGCTCACCATTTATTTTCCTTACATACCATGCGTGTTTACACCATGCCTTTGTTTTTGTTCATCACTGATGATTAAAACATCTGATATATATACATCTTCAAGTCCTTAGGTAGATTTTAAATCTATTTTTGTGAAATTGTCCAAAATTTTATTTCATCCAATAACTTCAGTCAAATGTAGTTTCTTCTTAAAAAACTAAAATATATTTTTCTTAATTTTTTAAAATTAGTTAATTCTTCCTCTATTGCTCTAGAACAATTTATTTTTAATCCTAGGAGAATATAACATTGTATTATAGTTACAGTTTATATATTTCTTTTGGCCCCCAATCTGCCTCTCGACCATTAGTTACTGAAGAATGGAGATTTTAAAGTCACAGTTATTGGTGTCCCTGGTGTGTAATATGGAACATAGTGGGAGCTCAGTGAATATTTATTAAAATTAAATATATGCATACCAAGCTAACAGTATTATAGTCAATTAAACAATTCTGTCCACCCACATCTCACCCATCATTATGGCCAAATTAAGTATGCAACAATCTACCCTGATATTTAACTCAGCCAAAATGACCAGGCCGACTGTGGGACAATCAGATCATTTTACATTAGGAATACCATTCTAATTTTTCAGAGGATTAAAGGAGAGAAGTTCCTAACAAAACACAGATGGCCTAAAAGAGCTAATGCACTCTATCTCCGAAGAGCAGGCACTTTATTTTCTTCTTGCCACCAAGACAAGACTCATTATCTAATTTTGTGCATCTGTCTTAAAGTTATTTATAAATACGGGCCATTACTTTAAAAGGACAGTTTTTGGTAGCTGTTTAGCACTACCTCATTTAAATGCATTAAATCCTGAAAATGTAATGCATTTTCAATGCATGAAATTATTGAAAAATGCAGAGAAGCATGGGAAAACAGATATCTTCAGAAGATTCTAGTTCATACTGCTTTGTATTCCTGCTCATAGGACAAAGCTCTTGAGGAATATACAATCTTATTTTGTGAGGGTTACAGATATATATGTAAAATATTCTATTATGCAACTTTTATTTTCCACTCATTTATTTCAATAGTATCTTGAAATTTAAGCATATCACGTATGTTTTCTGATTGTGTTTTTGTGGTTTTTTTCCTTAAATCTGCAGCTTGTTAGACCCGGAAGGAACCTAAAAATCATATAGCCCAATCCCTTTACTTTACTCAAGTTCAGAAAGGCCAAGTGATTTGCCCAAGTTTTCAAAATAAGAAAATAGTAAGATTAACAACAAGGTTTCCTGAGCTCACTATAAATGGAAATGGCATGGGAAAACTAGCATCTACTGAAGAGGTTTTAGGATCTCTGAGTTCCAATCTCAGCTCAGATCAATTAAACATGTTTTTTATTTGTAAGAAATTGGGGAGATAATATAATCCTGCTTTACTAAACTGACAGGAGCACGATGTAAAATGTATATCTGCCATAATTTTACCAGAGAATCTGTGACTTTAAAAATTCCTGCTCTTACTCAAACTAGACATTTATTTTATATTTCAACAGTTTGCACACACACAGACACAGAAATATTCAATAGCCTAGGTTAACTGGAAGATGTCTCCTTAACTAATGTGTATCCCTAACCTACAATAATGAAAATCTTATGATGCCTGAAACCCTCAGATGCATCAGTTACTTTTTTCTTAGTGATTTAATCACTTCCTTCCATTTAATTACTTTGAGGATTAACTGTGGGCAAATGTATTCCAATAATAGGCCAATCTACAAAGAACAGGAAGCTTTCCTCGTGGTCCCAGGGGAAATTTAGCACTTCCGACTATAACTCTGCATTACGGCTCTCATGTTTCTGTTAGCCCTTAAGCCATGTGTGTCACCTTACTTGTTTGACTGTAAAAAAATGTCACAGGATGCACTGTTTACATGCTAGCATTTGTACACAATTTCTGGCAGGAGTAAAGATGGCTCTTCTTAATCCAGGCCATACAGGAAGCTATTTCTTTCCAAATCAAGTCATTAATGCTTAAACAAGCAAACAGTGCAGCCAAGACAAAAATCAATTTGCAAAAAGGGAAAGCTTTGTTCCAAACACTCCAGGAGTCACTGGGGAAAGATGCTTTTACGAATCTAATGCCTGAGAGTATTACAGTATTACATTAGGTTGATCCTATTTTTCTAGTTGGATTTATTTTATTTGAAAGTCAAGGTGACTAAGAGTACTGAATAGCATCAGCAATGTTTTCGATATCAGAAGTAATCTTCCTTCTGAATAGCAAGCCTAGAAATCTTCCCAGTGACCTTCATTTGACCTGCTTGTCACATGTGTCTGGGTATTTTCCAATGGCTAAATGCTCCATGACAATGGTTCCCAAACTGCTGCACGTTAGAATCACCTAGAGAGCTTTTTAAAATCCCAATCCCAGGTTGCACCCATCACAGTTAAATCAAAATATTTGGTGAGTGGAAGCCAAGCATCAGTATTTTTAATGATTCCCCAAGTGATTTCAATGAAAACTTTGGGGAACCGCTGTTCTGTGACATTTCTGACTCATGTTGCTTTCCAGTAGACAAACTCTCAGAATGGAGGATAAATAGGGAATTTCCTTCTCTGTTCTGACTTCTGCACTTATAAGGTCAAGAAATGGTAAAGATTTTAATTTATGACTGTTTTAGAGAGATAATCAAATATGCAAAGACATGTTGGGGTGCCTGGTGGCTCAGTCAGATAAGCATCTGACTCTTGATTTTGGCTCCGGGCATAATCCCAGGGTCATGGGATTGAGCCCCGTGTCAGGCTCAGGCTCTGTGCTGAGCACGGAGGCTGCTTAGGATTCTCTCTCTTTCTTCCTCTGCCCCTCCCCCATGCACACGTGCTCTCTTTCTCTCTAAATAAATAAATAAATAAATGTGCAAGATGTCCATGGCAATGTTAATTATAATTTTAAAAAATTAAATTATGCTACAAGATGTTATGACTTAATGAATTATGAATCAACTATATTAAGAACATTATGTTTTTCATTAGAAAGGAAAATCCTCGGGGCGCCTGGGTGGCGCAGTCGGTTAAGCGTCCGACTTCAGCCAGGTCACGATCTCGCGGTCCGTGAGTTTGAGCCCCGCGTCAGGCTCTGGGCTGATGGCTCGGAGCCTGGAGCCTGTTTCTGATTCTGTGTCTCCCTCTCTCTGCACCTCCCCCGTTCATGCTCTGTCTCTCTCTGTCCCAAAAATAAAAAAAATAAAATAAAATAAAATAAATAAAAAAAAAAAACGTTGAGAAAGGAAAATCCTCTTTGTATGTTAAGTATAAAAATACAATGCAGACATACATATATATATATATATTCATATATTAAAATAATATATATATTCATATATTAAAATAATATATATATATTCATATATTAAAATAATATATATGTATATATATTCATATATTAAAATAATATATATATATGTATATATATATATATATATATACATATATATATATATAGTCTTTGAAACTTTGAAAGTATAACCATGGACAAATATGGCTAAATACAAAAAGTACAAATCTGTGAGGTTGCACTTGAAACTGGAAACAGTGTTTACTCTGGACAGCCTAGCAGGGTTGGGTGAAGCAAAAGGAGACTTCCTCTTTTTATTTCAAATACTTTTTTATTATTTGTGTTTTTACAATGTTAATATATCCATTATTATTTTAAATGTTTAAAATAAACAGAATTGGGGTGCCTGGGTGACTCAGTTGGTTAAGCATCTGACTTCGGCTCAGGTCATGATCTTATAGTACATGGGTTCGAGCCCCGCGTTAGGTTCTGTGCTGACAGCTCAGAGCCTGGAGCCTGCTTAGGATTCTGTGTTTCCCTCTCTCGCTCTCCGCCCCTCCCCCTCTCATGCTCTGTCACTCTCTATCAAAAATAAATAAACATTAAAAAAAATTTTGAAGCAGTGCCTGAGTGGTTCAGTCAGTTAAGTGTCTGACTTTGGCTCAGGTCATGATCTCACGGTTTGTGAGTTCGAGCCCCGCATTGGGCTCTGTGCTGACAGCTCAGAGCCTGGAGCCTGCTTCGGATTCTGTGTCTCCCTCTCTTTCTGTCCTTTGCTGCATGCACTCTGTCTCTCACATTATCTCAAAAATAAATAAACAAACAAACAAAAAATTTGAAGAACAGTGAGGCATCTTGGCCACACATGTCATTTCAAATATCATTGGTAGTCATAATCAAAGGTTCACTTCTTAATGACCTAACCTAATATAATTCCAATTGTACCTATTTGTACTAGTTTGTAGTTGTTCTATAGATAGAACATGTATGCATATGGTTTGTTCCCAGTTGGACTTTCAGAGCAGAAACAATTTTTAATCATACTTTTGTAAAATTCTTTTCCTACCCAGAGTTCTAAATGGACTAAAAATGATGCCCAACTAATGTTGACTCTGAATAAACTGTCTTGATTTCCACTCTCACCCTAGTCTGAAAGACCTGGAACAGCTCTGTTTCATCTCTTCTTTACCCAGAGACTCTGCATGAATGACGGGGGTACTTACACTTTGTAAACAAATGGCTTCTGCTTAATAAGTCAACCTAGTTTTAATAATTGATTTTAACAAATATCAACTTTAATTTGGATTCTCTCCCTTGCCGTGTATGTCATATCCCCTTCATCTTTTTTTTTAACTCAACACTAAGTACTTTTAGAATTTTGCTCCTCCTTCTCACCAATGTTTGTGGAAGACTTACTCTTGGTTATCTCTTTCATGGCAGACTCACAGATCACCTGGGTTAGTTATTACACTTAACTCATATTTTACAACCAATAATATATGGTTATTACACAAGCCATTTTTTTTAGTTTCCAAAATTATGCAGTGACAACTATATATTGCTTTACACACTTATCAAAACAATGTTCACTATAGTCTCTGTTTTTTAATAAAGATGGCATCTGCATTGAAGATTCTCCTCAGTTATAACAATCTCACCAGTCATTCCATACCTATTAAAATAGGTCTTGTAACTACCCGTTGCCTTCCCAAGTACTGTTCGTAATGCTGCGCAAATTCCCAATGAACATGAACACATCACCAAGGACTGCTACTAGGCAGGAGAGTAGAGATGGATCCAAGCAGATCCATTACCGCTAGTGTAAAAGTACCTGCCCTCCTGAGGGTGAGTCACATATTAAGACCAATCTATTTTTATGTCTTTACTTTTACAGCCCAGATGAATGTGTTACAACCTTATTATAATAATTTGAACCCTGTTGTCTAAGCCCATTATACACCATTGTTAAGATAGAAGTCCTTTGGTGATATGGAAAACATCTAAATATATTGTCTTTGAATGGTGACTAAAAAATATATAAAATAGTTTTCTATTTTTGTAAGACAGCCAACTGCCATCTGTTATGATACCCCATTTCGTATCAGTGGCTAAGAAAATACAATACCTAGATATTTCTTTGATCTACCTTTGCCTTCTGTCTTTTTGCCAGAGCTGCAAGTATTTCTCAATTGTATTGGAGAGAGAGGGAGAGAAAGAGAATCCGTGATCTGTGAACATACTCTCAGGTGGCACAACCCAAGCTCTGGTGCTGCTTTATTTATCACAGAATTCAATAACAGTAACAATTACTCCCCTATCTGAGGTCATGTTATGGTCACCACTTCATAAAATATTCTTAAAAATTCATCCTCATTAACAAACATGTCATAGTCACCCCTTATGGTAATACATGATGTTAGGTAACAGGGTGGCAAGGGGGGCGGGGTGTGTGGAGAGGACTCCTACAAAGAAAAGTAAAAGTTTCATTATTTAGCAACTGGAATTTGAGGGTTAGATGTGAGTGTGTAATCTAAACATTGCCCGACCTGGAATTTGAGGGTTAGATGTGAGTGTGTAATCTAAACATTGCCCGACCTGTTAATATAACTGCAGCTGGAAGAAATCTGGATTCTCCAAATCCAACTCCATTTTACTACCTATTGCCTCCTTATCACAGGCCACCAATCTTGATCTCCTTGATTGATCATATGGTTGTAGTGTTTTGGGTAAAACCAACTTGAACCACCTGGGAAAAAAAAAACACTTTTGGTCTTACAAAACTGTTCTTATTTTAGTCTCAAATATTTCATAAATTCATCTATATAATCTTATTTAAGCTGTTTTAAGTATTCCCTTTTTTCTGTGATTTTCCCCTTCACAATACACCATGCGGAGTTTTAGTCTGGTTAAATTGTTTTAGTGTAAAAATATCATTTCTGACATATTTATACAGACTGTAATGAGACTGTAGTAGAAGTCTCTTTTTATCAATGATAGAGTGCTACCTGTTCATGATAATACTAATAAATACTTTTTAAAGTATCAAATCATTTCTATTCTCATACAGTTAGAGCCATTACTTTATAGATTAATTTGCTGGGTAGAACATTTCCAGGGGCTGCTGTTTATTGCTGATAAATATACCTTGCTTATTTAAGCTCTTTACCTTTCTCTAACCCTTCAGAAAGATCTTCTGAAGCCAGAAGCTTTAGAATGACATAGGCAGGTAATGTGCTGAAAGCATTGGACACCCTCTTATTGGAGGCACCATGATCAGATAATAAAGCAACCACTGTAACTCATGGTCAAATGATCCTTAATCTAAAAACAATCTCTAAATGACATAAGAGGGGCTTTAACCTTAACATCCACTGCATTTGAGGCACTATTTCATCTCTCTGCAGAGTAAAGTCAATAATATGAGAATCATAAACCGAGCAGGATTGCAAATCCTCTTATCCTACCCGCTGCAAGTTAGTGGGAGAAAGCATTGTTTCAAAATTTCACTAATGCGAAGAAATGAGAAAATAGTTCATAAGGTGGTTATTCAATATAAGCATTGGTCAAACAATGGTATTCAATGGGAATTTTTTTTTTTCTGCTTGCTTCCTGAATCCTCCATTTAACATTCTAAGAAACCATTCTGATGGAGAAAGTCAAAGATGCAAAAATAAAGTGAGGCTTATTAATCGTTTTGTCAGTGGAAAACTTGAATACTTTATTAAAGAGAAGTTTCCTAACTTTATGCCTCAATTACTCAACATCCAAACAAGTTAAATTCAACAACTCACATCTCTGTATTGAGTTTTATGCCTCATAATACTTTATATTCATAATTTTCCTACAACTAAAGGGAGGAAGCAGTCATTTGGATAATATAAGAAAAGATGGAATTTTAGTTTTAATTTGTTAGAAACAAAAGATTTGTAGAATAATGCTTCTCAAAGTTTAATATGCACACAGATCACCTGGTGATCTTGTTAAAACTCAGGTTCTGATTCAGCAGGTTTGGAGTGGGGCCTGAGATTTTGCATTTCTAACAAACAACTAGAGAATGCAACTCTGCTGGTCCATGGTTCACACTTTGAGTTGTAAGATTATAGAATGTTGTGTTATTCCTTTGCGGATTTTAAAGAGAGGGTGGGGGCGCCTGGGTGGCTCAGTCGGTTGAGCCCCAGACTTCAGCCCAGGTCATGATCTCACGGTTTGTGGGTTCAAGCCCCGCATCGGGCTCTGTGCTGATAGTCCAGAGCCTGGAGCTTGCTTTGGATTCTGTCTCCCTCTCTCTCTGCCCCTCCACCACTCACACTCTGTCTCTCTCTCTCAAAAATAAATAAACATTAAAAAAATGATTTTTAAATAAAGAGAGGTTGAAGGTAAAGGTATGGAATGGATTTTCTGGATTTTCTCATTCTTTGCTCTCATTTGTATGCATAGATAGGTCCAACATTTTTTTAAAAGCAACCAGGGAGTACATGGTTTAACCTTACTAAAATATAAAACACAGTGCAAATGCAAGATGAACACTGTTATGAGTTATACTAAGCTTTGTGTCAACATCTAATACACCTTTTATTAATTCATGGACTACTAATTTAATCTTCTCACTGTGATCAGTCAACAAGTAAAGTGTTCTCAGATTGTTCAGGAAATACAAATTTAAATGCAACCAATCAAAATATTCACTTAGGTTCCACTGAATAGTTTATAAACAATAGAGTAAAAAGATTGTTTTAAATTGGAAATGCACTGAAAACAAGATTTTTCTTTGTTGAGCTCAGAAATTAGCATATTTACTTAAAATGCTGACAAAGGCCTTGGACAGGCCTGTTGAGTTCACTAAGAAGTTCAAATTATGTTAAAGCCTTTAATAAACTCTGGGGGAAATTCCACTGCCATACAATGAAATTCCATTACGTATGACTTATTTTTGGCTCTCCAGTTGATAATAAAACATATCAAATGGCATTTTCCTTTATTTTTTTCCTGAAGCTTGGTCATTGTACTACCATTTATATATTCTTTAGGGAGAATGCTTTTATTTAAAATGATTTTTAATTTTGTTCTTCAAGAAGTACTAAAATATGTAAATTTTGTTATTATAATGATGTCATAATATATTAAAAATTATGTATTAGCAATTACCCTGCTTAATGATTTCCATAAATATTCTGCTATTTATAGGTTAAAATGCCAAGGAATAACTTTATGGCAGAAAAGATTCATTTTTCCAAAGCCCTGTACATAGTTAGCATCTAATATATATTTATGTGTGAACTGTAGTCTGATCCTTTGATGATTGATCAGGAAATGAGCCCTCACCAGACACTAAATCGGCTGGCACCTTGATCTTGGACTTCCTAGCTTCTAGAATTGTAAGAAATAACTCTTTGTTTTTTAAGCCATCTGGTCTATGGTATTTTTTGTTAGAGCAGCCCAAACTGACTAAGATACTTGTAAAGGCCCAGGTGTTTCAGATCAATTCAGGACAACCCAAAGTTTGACTTTGCCCTCTGCCTAATTCTGATTTTGCCCCCCTCCCCACCTTGTTTTAATAGGAGCTTATCCCAAGAGCCCACCCAACCTGGCACAATAGACATTGTCATCCTTGTCTTACAGATAAGGAAGGAAGCAAAGGCTCAAAGACCGTGAGTGACTCACCCAAGGTATGGCGGTTTGGCCAAGTCATGGGCTGAGTCCTACTCATTGCAAATCCCAGTTTTTCTACCATGAAACTGTTATCTCTATGACCTGTGGGATCTGTGAGATGGATTTTAACTGTACGTGAGGGGATACAGTCAACTAAAGAAGCCTGAAGTCCCCTTAATTATTTTATAAATGTTTGGTGCCCATTATCCCCTTTCTCCATCTTTACCATAGGAAGCGCAAATGAAACTGATACACACTGAACAATGACATCCTCAGGCATGCTGCTCCAAAACTCTCACATCAAATTCAGAAGGTCGTCATCTCCAGGAAATATGGCTGCAACGAGAGGGCAGATATTGAGATAAGAGAAGAGGCTGAGGCAAGGCCAAAGGCAGGCATAAAGGCCGCCATTATCCCTAAGGTAGGGCCAGGATTCACAAAGAGCAGAGTAAGAGCAAGGGAAATATATGAGACTGGGGTAGTGGTAGGGGCAGGATAGTGTGGGAGCAAATGATAGAGAAAGAGGCAGAAGAAGGCAGAGATAGAGGCCCTTCTTCCTGGGTATCTGCAGCTTTTCTCTCTGTGAGCCTTCAGATCTAGCAGATACTGGCCATGCTTCAAAAGAGATCTTCCCTTACGACTGCTAAGCCAGTTTTCACTTCTCCAGTTATCCTGCTTTAGCCCTTAGGGATAGGAGAGTTCTTAATGTCTCCACATGGAGCATGTTCTATAGATGTAGATAGCTTTGAGTATGTTGTGGTGTAGTGAGTCAGACCAAACACAGGCCACAACTCAAACATGCTGTGGGTCTCCATTACAAAAATAGTTCTAAAAATTTGCAAACCCAATCTATGGGCCCACTTCTTTTAAGTATTATTTGATAGTATACAATCCCAAAAGAACAAGAAAACAATGAGAATTATTTCCTTGAATTTGTCGTAATAAAATTTGATCAGTTTTTTTAAAGAGTAGAATGTGTTCACTGGTGTACTTGTCAGCCTGTTATAGAAGATTTTAAATGGAAAAAAATTGAAAAAGAAAAACAAAGGGGCGAACACCCAGATGCAACTCTAAGTATGTGATCAGAGTTGCACATACCTAGTAATTCACAGGAGAAAGTAATCCAGGAGGCAGTAGAATATAGCTCTTAGGTTCCTAGTTGCTTGAATAACAATATATGAAACATACCATTTGGTGTTCATTTGAGAAAACCAGCACCACTCCTGGTCATTATTGTATCTTGGTAAAATAAGATTCCTAAGTGGCACCTTTTATGGAATGCACCACATTGTGCAAAGGGGGAAGCATTTTGCGTCAAGAAGATATGTACCTTTGCAAAATCTCCAAATCAGTGGTGGCAGAATGATAAAGAACATCTGGGTAGAGATAAAAGGATCAAAATGGTATTACTGTTGAAGCGGGGGAGGGTGGAGGCCAGGTTTGGTAAAACAGCCATTCCAGAGAGAAGAGAAGAATGGACCATCACATCCTGACATCGATCACAAATCTGGCACAGAAACAAAGGCAAGATGCAGAAGTGATGAAGGATTGTGCTTATCTAGACATCTCCAGGAAGTCAGTCAGCAAAAGTAAAGCACTGGATACATCTTACTGACAACCTCATCTTTTAGAAGGCAGAAAAAGCAATGAGGGGAATTACTCCTTAGGACCTAATTCTGACAAGCAAGGGGAGTATTGGTTGGCAAAGTGGAAATGATAGAATCCTTGAGGAAGAAGGGGAGAACCAGTGTATTATCTTACAGTTTGTGATAGCCAATGCTCTGAATCCTGAGAAAATCTAGTTATATGGCCTACACTAAATGAAGACAGATTTCCAGAGGTTCAAAGAGAAGATGGACATGATCTTGTGACCAGAGACTGGGGAAGCAAAGGACTTTAGTCCTTTAAACACACAATTCTGAGAAACTGATCATGAAAGTGAAGGAGAGGCAGCTAAAGAAACCGTTCTGGCAGCTCAAGAAAAAAGGAGACATTTTAAAGGTGTCATTTATAAAGAATGGAAGGACCAACATGTAACCATAAACAAATAAATACTAATACCAAGGGAATAAAGTAAAGTTTGTGAAAACTTCCAAGCAAGATGAAAATCGCTTTTCTAAAGTTCTGCAGGGAGCAACAGAAAGGTTTGGGGACAATACTATGAAGTCTTCAGAAAAGAGGCAGAAAGCAAGTCTTATTAGCTCTTTTCTGTATTGTGGCAGGCCTGTTTCTTTGTCTGCCCTGCAGCCCTCCTCGTGAGGTTTTAATGGGTCTGTTGGCCACAGTGCTGGGCCTGCCCTGGCCACAGCTATTGAACATGTGATCAAACCAGGCCAGTCAGGTGCTCCTCATGAGTTTTGGTACATGGTACTGAGAGAGAAAGCATTTCTCCTCCTTTGGTATTTAGATCAAACCCAGTAGCTATCTTCTCTACCATGTGGAAAGCTCATCCACAGAGGAATCAAAACTCAGGTATAGCAAGAAATCTCCTCCTGATGACATCCTCTGAATCCCTGAATCCAGCCATGATTGAAACAAGCTTTACCCCTAAATCCCTTGTTATGGGAGCCAAGAAATTCCTTTTTATCCTAAGAGACTTTAAATTGAGTTTCTTGTATTGTAATCAAGAGAGTCCTGACTAATACATTAGTTGAGAAGTTTAATTATCAGATTAGAAGAGAGAAAGCAAATATTAGGAGGAGAAAATTAAAGTCCAAGCTAGATAAGGAGGTTGAAAAAAATGTACCTTTCAAAGGACTTTGGTTCCATTCCATAAAACCAAAAGAAGGCTCAGATGACATCAGTGAACTGTAAATAGTCATCTTTGAAGAATTATGGGAACAGACATCTTGCTGGCAGGTGGGAAAAGGGCAAATAAATGTTTCCATTTTCAAAAAGGTGAAAGAAGTTAAATTCTTTAAACTATATGCCAAAGAGATTAGATGGATCCCTAACAAAATGTTAAAGTATAAAATGTGGGTAAATACTTAGGAAGCAAAGAGGTAGTCATTAGGGACGAGTACAGGTTCAGGAAGTTCAATTCATGCTGGGATTATTTCATTTCCTTTTTGAACTACATTTACCAGAGAGATCCAGGGGAATATTCATTATGCCAGGTACTGTGGGAGGCACTACCCTGATATAGTAAAGTATTATGTGTGATGGTTGTAGTCATAACTGGTTTGCTTTGTTAATTATAATAATATCCGCTATGCATTGACAATCTGCTTTGTCTCAGAATACACACACACATATTTGCATGCATGGACAGCACAACACACATACAAAAATATGCGTACACATGCACAGTATGCACAAATATACAAACATATACGCATAAATGTGCACACCCAACTATACACATAATACAGACATACACACATGCACATATGTACCTAAACATGTCACTTGCATACACATTGTGTACACACATACACACAAAACATTTATTTATACAATACATATACACATGAATTTACACATACACACATATATACCTACATGCACACACACCAGAACAAAAATCTAGTGTGGGCCTAGAAAACTGGAGTTAGGCAATTTGTCCAAGGTCACAAAACTAGTAACAGCAAATCATGAGTTTGAGCCTAGAATTTTCTGACTCCTAAACCAATATTCTTTGTCAACAATGGGTATCTATATGTACTGTTACATAATAAATGCTAACTAAAATTAAGGGATGGCAAGCTGAGGAGAGGCCTGAAGTATCTTGGGCCTCTTCAACTTTCAAATATTTGAATGACAATAGAGATAGCATCACAATCAAATCTGAAGGTAACTCAGAAGCATATGCAATACATTGTTGAAAGAATTGGAATCTGAGCAGGAAATGATAATAAGAAAATATAATAGAGAATTCTCAGACACGGGCTACACAATAGTAGAAGTTTAAGGAGAATTTTACTTGACTCTGAGCTCAAGGAATTAACAGTGAGAAGTTGCTGCTAAGGGAATGAACTCATCCCTGGGCTGCATTGACAGCAGGATGAAGCTCAGAAGGAGGGAAGAAATTATCATTTTCAGCCCTAAATTAACACATTGACACTTACCCAGAGGACATTGACCATGATAATGAAGAATCTAATCTTGTCTTAGAATCTTACAATGGTTTCAAGAAAGGTGACCACTACATTTGCTTACAGAAAACTTACACTTTGGGTGTGTGAGGAAAATTCGCGATACAGTCCTTCTATCATCCAGAGAGCTTTAAAAGGCAAGATAGGAATTAATGGAAAGGATCTGTGAATCACATTTCAATACAATATAAATATGAGGTTCCTGTTAAAGCAGAGATTAAATGTAGTGCTGTAGAAAACAGTGGTTAAACATTTTAGTAATATGACGATTCCCTGAAATAAAGGTAGTCGGAATCACTGTGGGAGACATCATTTGCTCCTGAAAAGAATCACTTGAGTGGTGAGTGGGCATCCAATGCCCAGTGCCCTAAGAGTTCCCCCAACAAAACCCATTAAACAATCTCTATGGAAGAAAATGGTTCTACGAACACAGGAAGCCCATGGTTCTCAAGAAACTCAGATCCTGGCTTACATGTCCCAAGATTTAAATTTAGGGAAATTTATAAGTGAGGACTACAGTGACTTTGACCCCAAAAGGAGAATTCATCAGGAGGACAGGAAGAAACCATTTATTGCTTTAAGCACACCACGTAGGACATTTGTGAGGAAGACGTCGTTGTAGCACCACGTATGGCTGAGACTGAAAGCCCCTTGGATGGTAGCTTACTGGGGGCTGTGTTTAAAGAATAATCAATGAAATACATGCGCAACAAGCTTGACCTCCAAGTATAGCATGCCAATTTGACTTGTGCGGGGAGATGTGCCAACAAAGGCATGATCAAAGGAAGGGAACATCGGTTCATGTGTACAGACACATCTTCAGCAGGACACCATGCAACAGACAGCGGTAAAGGCAAAAGAGAACTTAGCCTCCTCACCGTTCTTTCATCATCTCGACCAACAGAAGCACAACCTACTGCCTCTCCTTCTTTGCATTGATCACCTTCGGGGATTTCTGAACGATTGGAGTGTGTGGTGATCAAAGGGGAGATGTTGTTCTTCTGTTGTTATTAAGGATAGGTGGGTGCTTGTCTGCACAACATTAGAAGAGGCTTCACTCCCTATCCAATATAAACTTTGATTCTTCTAAGTATAATAAATGAATATTATAGGACTAAAGAAACAGAAACCAGTTAAATGCTTGTACACACATGCTATTATTTTCTTATTAATGCAATGCCCAACCATACTTACTATTATCCATGCTGTTTTGAGACCTTAGTCTGAAACTGGAAAACTTTTAAGTGTTTCAGAAGTCCTGAGTCCTAAGCCAGTGTTTCCTACTCATTGTGGCAGGTGAACAAGAGAGGGTGTCTGCCTCTGGATTCGTTTTCCACTGCTACTGTAACAAATGAACACAAACTATGTGGTTTAAAACCACATAAATTTATCTTCTTATAATTCTGGAGGTCAGAGGTCTGAAATGTGTCTCAGGCTAAAGTCAGGGTGTCAGGAGGGCTGCATTCCTTCTGGAGGCTCTAAGGAAACATCCATTTCCTTGCCTTTTCCAGCTTCGAGATACACTCACATCCTTTGTCTTGTGGCCAACATCAGACAAACTAATCACATTGATCTCTGTCTGCTTCCTCACATCTTCTCTCACTCTCCCAGATTCCTTTTCTCCTTCTAGGGGTCCTTCTGATTACACTGGGCCCACCAGAATAGTCCAGGATAATTCCCCCATTTCAAGATCTTTACCTTCATTACATCTGCAAAATCTTTTTGCTATATAACATAGTCATGACTTCTAGGGATTAGGACATGAGGCCACGATTCTGTGTGCCACGGAAACCTATAGGAATTCTGAGCTGTCACTACAGCAGTTGAAAAGAGTGTCCTGTTGCCTTCTTTTTTTAACCTCTATCAAAGCTAAGAGGACAGATGGTTTCGCTTATTGGTGAAACATCCACAAAGCCTAATCCACTAGACCTTGCAGAAGAGAAAGTTTCAGGAAAATCTTTTAACAAAGACACAGATCTCCCAAATTCAATGAAACAGAGGGATACAGGGAACAAACACGATTGTTTAAAAAAAAAAAAAAAGTCTCTCCCTCAGTGTGGTTGTGCAGAAATCCTATAGAAAGATAAGAATATCTTTGACTTACCTTTATTTAGAAACAGTTTTGATTTTATTATTTTTCTATCCCCATAAGAAATTAAAAGTATTATTCGGCAAGGAACCTGGGGAGTTTGGGCCTTTGTGGGAAAATTTTCCCCAAATCACCTAGACCACTGCTCAGAAATTAATTAGGGAAGGAAAGAGGAAGTGACCTTATTTGAAAACCAACTTGATGAAGTGAGTCACAAAAACTACATCAAGAATAATTTTTTATTTAGTACAGTTTTATAAAAACACTTACCTCTTTGGCAGGTTTCTCATTTCTGTTTCTGCCAGCTCCAACAGTAGCCAATCCCATTTTTTTTTTTTACTTCATTTTAATGCCAAAAGTCTTGCCAGTAGTGCCTATTTCCACCCATGGCCCAACTTGCTTATTAGAAGTTGTAGTTACTGTATTCCATGTTCAGATAAACTCAAGTCTGCAAGTTGAAGGACATATTGACTGGAAGCCATGGGTATAAAACAAGGCATGTAAGGGTTTACATTGTGGTTACCAGTGTATAAGGAATACACTCTGGATTTTCCCCAAACAGTGAAGACCAATTATTAACCCCTTGTCTAGAGGCAATCCAGGTAATTCAGTATCATTAGCCACAGAGAATGAATGCCTACCATATTCAAAAAAGATACCTGGGGGGTGCCTGGGTGGTTCAGTCAGTTGAGCGTCCGACTTCGGCGCAGGTCGTGATCTCGCAGTCTGTGAGTTCGAGCCCCACGTCGGGCTCTGTGCTGACAGCTCGGATCCTGGAGCCTGCTTTGTATATGTGCTGCCGAAGCGAGCACACCTGGAGCCTGCTTTGGATTCTGTGTCTCCCTCGCTCTCTGACCCTTCTCCACTCATGCTCTGTCTCAGAAATAAATAAACGTTAAACAAATTTTTTTTAACAAGATACCTGGAAATGTCGTATATCCAAATAAAAATGGTATTCTTCTTATTGCGTATTACATATACAAATAAAATACAGTATTTTTATTATTATTATCTTATCCTGATGAAGCTAATATATTTCTTCTTGTTTTATCAGCAGAAAGTTGAGGTGGTTAACTTTCAATTTTAGCAATCAAAATGAGGAAGTCACCCTACATGTCTCAAAAGAAAGGAGTAAGGCTGTTAAGTAGACACAGAGGAAATTAATCACAAAGCAATTACTTCTAGGACCTTTTATAATCTGTATGCATTACAAATCTTTTCATGGAAGGGTATCTAAGATTGGATGCTGTCAATGTAGTTTTTTTTTCCTTCAGCAAATATTGAACTATTAACGAGTATATTTTATTTAAGAATATACTTGCGGGGTGCCTGGGTGGTTCCGTCGGTTAAGCGGCCGACTTCGGCTCAGGTCATGATCTCGCGGTCCATGAGTTCGAGCCCCGCGTCGGGCTCTGTGTTGACGGCTCAGAGCCTGAAGCCTGTTTCAGATTCTGTGTCTCCCTCTCTCTGGCCCTCCCTCATTCATGCTCTGTCTCCCTCTGTCTCAAAAATAAATAAACGTTAAAAAAATTTTTTTTAAAAAAAGAATATACTTGCTCTCTCAATGAATGAATGAATGAATGAGAATAATTTGTGAAAGTACAAGAAAAGCGATGTGATGTCAAAGGTAAACCCATGCAACCTCTACCTTCAAATTTGCTTCATTGATTTAGCCTATATAGCTGATACATAGCATTGCTGTTACTGGACTTATCTATATTCCCTCTTGCATTGTAGACAAGTAAGTAATGTCTTGCTCACCCTCTCCGTGGAAGGAGGGCTGATGAGGATAGTCTCCTCAGGGGGCACCTGGGTGGCTCAGTTGGTTGAGCATCCAACTTCTGTGCTGACAGCTCAGAGCCTGGAGACTGCTTCGGATTCTGTGTCTCCCTCTCTCTCTGCCCCTCCCCCACTCATGCTCTGTCTCTGTCTCTCAAAATAAATAAACATTAAGGAAAATTTTTTTTTTAAAAAAGGACAGGCTCCTCAGCTGCATGTCCACCTCATTTTTGATTTATGAATTCCATCAACAGCCGCTGAGCTGCAGGAGGGGTGCCATGTATCTATTATTTTAATTTAACAAACCTGTAATAACTGACTACTCTGGTAAGGATCTGAGAGACAGAAAATTAAAGACTTAAAAATTCTTTTTAAATTTATTTTTTATGTCAGACACCATGAAATTTACTCTTTGTGGTATACAATTCTGAGTTTTGACAAATGCACAGAGTGAGGGATCTACAACCAAAATCATGATACATAATCATTCCATCAACTCAAAAAATTTTTCTCATGCTTTTCTTTTGTAGTCAGCTCTTTTCCCCCACACACCCCACCCAGAGCTCCTAGGATCTACTGATCTATTCCTCCATTTCTCTAGTTTTGCTTTTTTCATAACGTCATATAAATGGAATCACTTAGTCTATAGCCTTTTGATCTCGCTTCTTTCAGTTAGAAGAATACATTTGTGATTTATCCATGTCGTTGTATGTATCAATAGCTTTCTTAGGGTTTTTTTTTTTTTTTAGTTTTATGTATGGATGTACTGCAGTTTTGTTTTTGTTTGTTTTTTTATGGTAAGAATACTTAACATGATATCTGCCCTCCTAACAAAATTTTTAAGTGCACAATACAGTGTTGTTGACTATAGGTACAATGTTGTACAGTACATTTCCAGAACTTATTCATCTTGTTTAACTGAAATTTTATGCCTGTTGATTAGTAACTCTTCATATCCCCCTCCCTCCAGCCCCTGGCAACCATCATTCCACTCTTTGATTCTAAGAATTTAGCTTTTTAAGGTACCTCATAGAAGTGGATTCATGCAGTATTTGTTTTTCTGTGACTGGATTATTTCACTTAGCATAATGCCGTCAATTATAAAATCATAATCATTTTTCAGAAAAGCATTATAAAAATCATAATTTTTTTAGCACTTTGAGGATAAAATTTTACTTCCCAGTTACAGCACATTCTTTTTATTCCTATTTTTTCAATTAATTAAAAAATGTTTCATTATACTTCTGTTTTTAAATTTAAAAAGAAATGTGCAACCATATACATACTACACTGTCTGCTGTGTCTGCTACTACATGTTATCTTAGGCAAATTACTTAGCTTCATTAAGCCTCAGTTTTCTTAATCTGTAAAATAGGGAAATACTACTTTTTAGTTTAGATGTTTAGATGTCTCCAGACACTGTCGAATGTTTTCTGAAAGACAAAATCATCCCAAGGTTAGAACCACTGATTTAGGCAAATTGTTGGCTGTGGCTACTAAAAAAATAAATAAAGTAAAATAAAATAAAAGAAAATAAGAAAAAAAAAAAACACACAAAACCCATGTTGCCCAGAAGTTTTAGGTGTTTTTTTTTTCCTATGCCACTTGCTAATTTATTATACCTTCTGTTCTGCCATCTTGCTTAAAATAGATAGACTACAGGAATTTTATTATCTGGCTGTTTTGGATGAAGCCTCAGGAAGGAATGTCTACTAACTGTTTCCTTAGCTTTTTCTTTTCAGTCTGTAAAAACAATGGTAAATTACTACAGTGATTTTTGCTTTTTCCCAAAAAATTCACAGATTGCACATACACATGTAAGATCCAAGCTAAAAAATTTTTGAATTTAAAGTGCTTTAAATACTGTCATGGATTTAATTTTACTCTTTGTCTTATTCCAAAAAGAATGTAACGTAATGATACATATCTTTTTTAAAAAAAGTAATTTTCGGGGCGCCTGGGTGGCTCGGTTGGTTAAGCATCCGACTTCGGCTCAGGTCATGATCTCGTGGTCCATGAGTTCGAGCCCCGAGTCGGGCTCTGTGCTGACAGCTCAGAGCCTGGAACCTGTTTCAGATTCTGTGTCTCCCTCTCTCTCTGCCCCTCCCCTATTCATGCTCTGTCTCTCTTTGTCTCAAAAATAAATAAACATTGGGGCGCCTGGGTGGCGCAGTCGGTTAAGCGTCCGACTTCAGCCAGGTCACGATCTCGCGGTCCGTGAGTTCGAGCCCCGCGTCAGGCTCTGGGCTGATGGCTCGGAGCCTGGAGCCTGTTTCCGATTCTGTGTCTCCCTCTCTCTCTGCCCCTGCCCCGTTCATGCTTTGTCTCTCTCTGTCCCAAAAATAAATAAAAAACGTTGAAAAAAAAAAAATTTAAAAAAAAAAAAAAAATAAATAAATAAACATTAAAAAATATTTTTTAAAAAAAGTAATTTTCATTAATGTACTCTCCAAAAGTTAACTTATAGAAAAAACAATTTATAAAAGTATTTGATATTTTTAATTCTTGGGTATTTGCCCTTGAAGTAGATAGTAACATCAGTGCATAAGATGATGTTGTACATCTTGCTTTTGAGTAATTGTTAGCCACAATGAGTTATTTTGCAATGTCTCAATCTACAAGTAAATTGTTATTTCTAAGAGACTACTTACCATAAGCAATCAAAGAATCTGTTTGTCCATCTGGTGTACTAACTTAGTAAAATATTAAGTTCTTCATTGTTTGTAAGGATAAAATCAAAGCTTACAGTCCACTATTCAAAAGGTTACTGAGGTCTACTTTTATTGCTATGAAACAATGTCTAAGAGATACTGTTAAGTGAAAAATGGAAGTCACCAAGGTGTTATATGTGTATGTACTTTTTTGTTTAGAAAAAAAAATATGTGTGCGTGCATGTGTAGGAATGAGCATAAGTATGGAAAGATACAAATCAAACTGAACTTAGGACAGGAGTTAGAGGTATACTGTTAAGTGAAAAATGAAAGTCTCCGAGGTGTTATATGTGTATGTACTTTTTTGTTTAGAAAAAAAATATGCGTGCATGCATGTGTAAGAATGAGCATAAGTATAGAAAGATACAAATCAAACAGAACTTAGGTAAGGAGTTAGAGGCATGGGAGAGAACACAAGAATCTGGTGAAAATGAAAATTTGTTCAAAATGAGTATTCAAAGTTATTCCATATACATTTGCTATTTTTTTAAGTTTATTTATTTATTTTGAGAGAGAGAGAGCATGGGAGGGTAGGAGAGGGAGAGAGAGAGAGAGAGAGAGGGAGGGAGGGAGGGAGGGAGGGAGGGAGAGGGAGAGAGGGAGAGAGAGAATCCCAAGCAGGCTCCACACTGTCAGCACAGAGCCTGACACGGGGCTCAAACTCATGAACCATGAGATCATGCCCTGAGCTGAAGTCGGACACTCAACTGACTGAGCCACACAGACACCCATATATTTGCTATTTTTTAAAGTTTATTTAATTATTCTGAGAGAGAGAGAGAGAGAGAGAGAGAGAGAGAGAGAGCGCGCGCATGAAGCAGGGAGGGGCAGAGAGAGAGAATCCCAAGCAGACTCCACACTGCCAGCAAAGAGCCAGATACACACAAACCAGGAGATCATGACCTGAGCTGATATCAAGAGCTGGATACTCAACCAACTGAGCCACTCAGGCACCCTGCATTTGCTATTTATATATAATTCATTTAAAACTAATTCCTTCTCTTCCCTACTTATGGTAAGGAAGGAAATATGCCACAATCCAAGTGGTCAAGAACTGTTGGGTTGGTTTAATATAGTTATATAGCGTTTAAAATGTGGTTCCTATGTATAGATTAATAACATATGCATCTAAAAAGGATATTAGAAAACTATTTCGAAAACCATTCATAATAAATATCTCTGGCTGAATCATGAGTACACTTTATGTGATTTTGCTTGTCTGTATTTTATTTTTTAATGAATATGCATTGCTTTTATAATGAGAGGCTGAAAATAAAGGACAAAGATCTGAGGAGTGGGGGATGGAATGAAGAAGCAGTTGACTTTCCAGAACACTGGAAAGTATATCAGAAAATGCTGTGTGAATAAGCATTCTTAAAATGTAAGATGAGTTTTGAAATTTGTCTCAGAGGTTCTTGTCAAGAGCTGCTGGAGGAACTGAGTCATACTTTCACAGGAATCTCTTGGTGAAGGAGGAGAATAAATTCCAGGAGATAAAAAACAGGTTGGTGGAAAATGGCTCCTGGGGATTTGTTCTCTTCTGGGTATGAGTTTTATTTCAGTTTAAGATTTTTGTATTATATATGGACATAGAAGTATACCCTCATCTGATCAGAAAGATAATTTGCACGGGATTAAATCCAAGAATTCACTTTCCTTGTGAATAAGTTTCCTGAGAACTAGTGCCACTCTGTTCCACTCATGCCACTAGTGCCATGCATAGACCTTATTGGGAAAACAATTGGTGTCCCAGGGAAGGTTGTCTCAGGGTTGGACTCGATGCTTTCCTCGCTTGTTTATTCTCTTGCTGCACAAGCTGCGTTCCTTTCCTTGCCTTCAGCTCCCTCTCCTACTTCTCTTTCCACCTCCTCTAGCTGGCAAGCTCTACCAAAAGCTATGATTTTGAAGATTGTGTATGATATGTGAGCCCTCAAGCCCCTCAAAGGAGGTTTTTTAATGTATCTAATAAATATATAACCCATGCTTAGTCTGTACTATTGTTTCTAATATTTTATCATGTCTTCTGAACACCCTAATTACAAGACTAAAAAGTAAAGTCAAGGAAGGATAGAGAGTCATAAGAATGCTACAAAATCTAATTTGATTGTGGACTGCATTTGAATTTTTTTTAATGTTTATTTATTTTTGAGACAGAGACAGAGTGTGAGCAAGAGAGGGGCAGAGAGAGAGAGAGACACAGAATCTGAAGAGGCTCCAGGCTCTGAGCTGTCAGCACAGAGCCTGATGCAGGGCTCAAACCCACAAACCATGAGGTCATGATCTGGGCCAAAGTCAGGGGCTTAACCGACTGAGCCACCCAGGCTCCCCATTTTGGACTGCATTTAAAAGAAGCACATACAGGAAGTTTTGGCTGTGGTAACCCCATATGTACAATGTTAGATTCCAAAGTGATCTGTTGGACCACTGAGCAGAAGTTTCTAATCTAGTGACCTAGGGTGGATTCAAAGGCTCTAGAGTCTATAAGAAAGATATAAGAAGGTTTAGGAGTTAGTCACTAACTAAGAGTAGATTTGTGAAGAGATATTTTAGGGAGAGCAGCTTTGGCGCTTTGAATCTCCACCCCCAGCCTCACAGCAGTAGGTGGGTACTTCCTCCTTAGCACAGAGACCAGAGCTTCAGACCTGCAGAGAGCTTCGTGTGCGTCTCCTGGTGTCGGGAAGGATGATGTGCTGGTGCCAGAGGAGCCTAAGGATATACAGGGGACAGGTCTGAGGGCAGAGTTAGGAAAGAAATGCCACTGCCCTGGAATTTGCCTGAATTTCTTGAGTTTCACCAAGGTAAAGAGTAAGTGTGTGTTTCCTAGAGAGTAGATGTGGCCATTTTAGATGGGAGTTTGCCCAAGAGGGCTTCACTCAATGAACAAGAGACCTCCAATAAGGGTTTGTGTGGAATGAGCCATGATGAAAGCCAGAGACTGAAGTTGGGGTCTAAAGCAGCAGCTGAAAAAAAAAATGATTACATCACTTGAATTATGAGTATTCTGATGGTCCTATAGGGAAATATCTTTAAGAATCCACCAAAGTACCCAGGAGAGAAAAGTAAAGCTTCACGATCTTCCAGATCTAGAGAGCATCCAGCCATTTTACAGGAGTAAATAACAAGTGAGAAATATCCTATCCTCTTACTTCTTTTTCTACCCCATCATTCTACTGACCATCAGTAGACCCTGAAGAGATCAGAACCAGCAGCAAGTGGTTGATGGAGAAAGAGGTAAGCTGAAGACAAATAGCCAACCACATCACTTTCCAGAAGGCAAGCCACTTGCCTACAGTCAAGAGAAGGAAGTCTTGACTTGGAATGAAGACCTAAAGATTGTTATTTTGATTGCCAAATTAAGATGGGATTTGTTGAATTACATTATCCAGATAACTCTATATTACCTTAGAATGAATAGAAATCTCAGGAACCTAGGGGCGCCTGGGTGGCTTGGTCGGTTAAGCATCCGACTTCGGCTCAGGTCATGATCTCACGGCCTATGAGTTCGAGCCCCGCGTCGGGCTCTGTGCTGACCACTCAGAGCCTGCAGCCTGTTTCAGATTCTGTGTCTCCCTCTCTCTCTGCCCCTCCCCTGTTCATGCTCTGTCTCTCTCTGTCTCAAAAATAAATAAACGTTAAAAAAAAAATTAAAAAAAAAAAAAAAAGAAATCTCAGGAACCTGACAGATTTTTTTTTTATTCCGAGGGGAGAGAAGAACTTTCACTATTGAAATATTTTGAAAGGACATGGGAAGATTGGAAAACAAAATAAAACATTTGCATTCTGATTACCTCACAAAGTTTACTTGTTCAAAATAACAGAGACAATAAGTTTCAGAATAAAGGACATGATCGTGTTCTTATCAGTGCTCAGACCAGCATTATGTTCAATTCTGTATGATGTTCAGAAAGAAGGATGTTGGCAGAGAAACCAAGAAGGGGAAAGGATACAAAAGTTAAATCACAAAAGAGACAACTCAAGGAACTCAAGCTGTTCAGGCTGGATAGAATGTAGGCAAGACATAATAGCTCTTTTAACCTCTACCAATAGGCTTGCATATGGAAAACAGACCAGAAAAAAATCCTGTGTTGTTCCTGAGGATCAGATATGGACTAGTGTGCAAATTTTAGTGGGAAATTAAGAGACATATATAATGCAAGTATTTAAAAACAAATGTTTTTAATTGTTTTGTATTGTCTTGTATTGCAATATATTTCTCAATGTTGGTTGTTTAAGCTGAGGCTGGATGACATTTGTCATGCTTCTTACACAGTGGATCCATTAATCATTTTGTTCTAGGCCAAATTGCTAAACACCAATTTGTTTTAAGCCAGTTTGCCAATTGACCAATCTACCAAATGACCATTTCACTGAAAACCAATTCACCCAGCACCAATTTGCCACATCTACTTATTTCCTTTAACAATTTCATTTTAGTTGACTAGATATCATTTGTCATCATAACAGAGCACTTTAAGGAATATTTAATTGATTGCTGCCCTAGTTCTCTGGGGTCCGAGAAAGGGGAGTAGAGAGGATAGTGTCTTAACTATATTCTTTTTTTAATGTTTATTTATTTTGAGAGAGAGCACACAAGCAAACGGGGGAGGGGTAGAGAGAGAGGGAGAGAGAGAATCCTAAGCCAACACAGGGTTTGATCTCACAAACATGAGATCATAACCTGAGCCTAAATCAAGAGTCGGACACTTAACTGACTGAGCCACTCAGGTGCCCTGTCCCAGTTGAATATATTCTTAAATATAATTTGAAATATGATAAATTAATAAATTATAATCTTCTCTAAAAATACTATTATTCCTCTTGCAGACCCTCATTCTCTCTCTGCCACTTTCCCTGTCTCTTAGCCTTCAGCTAGAGCACCTAGGCACTAGATGGAGACAAATGGAGCATGTTTTGGGTGTTGATTTTTAACACTCCTCTTTTCTTTCCACTTTAGAACTAATTGAGAGGTAGATAAAGGTGGAGTATCTTGAGTGGAGATCAGAATATCACCTTTGTTCTTAGGAAGCTATATTGGAGGATATGGCCCAAATTTCACCAAAGGGGCCCAAACTGCAGGCATAGAACCTCCCACCAGAAACAAGATTTCACGGCACATCCACAAAATTTTAACAGGCCAGTCCCCAGCCTTGAGAACATTATCACAGGCAAAAGCATGATCCTAGAACTCAGAGCCCAGGAAATTCAGTGATACCTGAGAGGGCATAAATAGAGAAAGATTTTTGGGTTTACCCTCATAGCATACCATCAGTGTGGGCCATTGGTTTGGAGCTCAAGACTCGTCTCCAACAGAAACTCTGTTAAATTAAGTGGTTAATTCTGACTTCACCTGTAATCTTGCAGTGGCTACCTGTTTCACTCAGGGTAGAAGCCAAAGTCCTCACAAAGGCCTACCAAGCTTTCTTATGCTAACACTTCTCTGACCTTATCTCCTCCATACCTACCCTTTGCTTGGAAACTCTGCTCCAGCCATGCTGACTTCCTCACTGCCTTCAAATAAACCTTTTTCTCACCTATTTGAAGGCCTTTACCCCAGGTGCAGTTAGAGCACCCTCAATTGGTCAGTTTATCCATGACCCTTTGTGTATGTGTGTATATGTATACATAATATATATATGTAATACATATGCATATACACGTTATACAATATTACATGCGTCATATTATTGCATTAAATGTAGTATATATTTTATGTATATATATACACACACCTTTATTTAATTTAACTAATATTCAGTTACACAGAAACTCTCATTGATTTTTCAACTCTCAAAGAGTAGGAATCACATTTTCAGGCTATCAAGTACCTTAGTATCATGTCTGGTGTAAAGTTAGATAAATGAGTCAATGAATAAGTGAATGAATAAATGAATGAATAGAATGTTTCAGTATCACTGGTTGTAAACACTATAAGCAAAGTCCCCAGTGGAAGCTACAATTCTCATCTGGACAGTATAAAGTACTGCTGTCGAGAAACCCTGGGCCCTCAACTAAAATCAAAGTGGTCAAAGTCATTCATGGTTTTGAGTCCATCTTAACCTGGATGGCAGTCAACCACATCACCCTTGGCACACCATATTACCACCCAGAACCACCAGTCTTCCAGAATCACTAACCCACCTCAAGTTCTTTTAATCTTGCTGTTGTGAAGCTTAAAATACAGCCATATTGTACAGTTTATAACGTGTATTCTACACATTTAAGATACTCATCACATTGTTGCTGCTGTGACTAGCAGTCACCAGATCCAGTGATCACCTAGTCTGATAGCTCTCTCTTTTGCTCCAGAAAAAATAATAATGTATCACAAGCTCTTTTTTGACACTAACTGAAGGATCTCCAATTCACAGTTCTCTTCTGCTGGGTAGGCCCTATTCACCTGAGTCACTGAGATATCCCCAGTAAGACTTAGTCCTGGTCATGCAAGATAGCACACCTTCTCAATAAGTCTAGGACAGTAGAAAGCAAATTAGCATAATTAGCATGACCATACCTTAACATCCAACCCCATGCTCTATCTCTGATGACATCCGGAGATTAGACTGAAAAAGCCACTTATCTTCTACCATGGGTAATTCAGCTTCAGGTGGTGTGGTACAAAGCAGTCTTTGATTCCCTGTCTTTATTTTCCATTGTCACAGTATGTGTACACATTATAGAGACTAAATTTATGTATTTATGTATATGCACATATATTATCTATGCCTATTGTAGATGGTCTGTGCATTTACACACACATATACACACATAGATATATATTCATGCATATACATTGCAAAGTAGAAAATAAATTTCTAGATGGTATTTTTAATTTTCTTACTTCTTTGACCAAATTTGTAAGCCCTACATCTTTAATTCCTTTATAATTTTTTTGTAAGAATTTCATAGATTATCTAGATCACACAAGTGCTTTTCTCCAAGTCTGAATTTTGTTTTTAATGACTCTTTCATTCCTCCATTCATCCATTTGAAATTAATTTTTCTCTTTATTTGCTCTCCCTACTCTTCCCTGAAATGACTCACCCAAAACTGTGTCAGAGATACTTTTTGTAAAACAATCAAATCAAATCAAAAGCAGAAGCCAGTAGTTCTGACTTTTACAACTTCTCCTAGATCTGTTTAACAGAAAATTACGTTATATGCTGATAGGTATCATCCACATTTAGAAGTTGCCTATATATTCACGGAATCATGAAAACAGCTTTGGCATCTCACAGAGTCTAAATCCATCCTTCATTTTACATAGAAGTGAATGAGGCCCAGAGAAGTTTTATGAGTTCCCCAAGGTCACACAGCAGATACAAATAAAGCCAAATCTGAAAGCCAGATATCCTAAAGACTCAATGTTCTTTCTAGTCTAAAAGGTTGCCTTCCTTAAAAAAGACAAAAAATATAATTTCTAAGGTTGAAATTTTACCAAGACAGCCCCTACCCAGAGTTATAATACAGGCAGAACATATTATTGGGATTCTTTTGTGGTACAGGTGGGGCTTTAGGACATATGTGACAAAACAGTAATATTTGGGGCAAAATTCAAAGGTCTTGAGCTATTGTTGCTACATTATACTTAAAATGAAAAATGATTTGGTTGAGCTAAATACTATAAAATATAATTATAGTCCTTGGGAACAACTCAGCAGAACTGGAGCTATATTTTTCTGTCTTAGCTCACCAAAGTCCTGGAAGATATTCAACAGAGATTGTATAACAAGTGGTACACATTAATTCCTTTAGATTCTAGCTCTCAGTGATCAGAAAATGTGACTGTTTTGGATTCGTTAATAATCAATGTTGATTTTCAAAATTTAATTGCTCATGTGTTAATGAGTATTGAAGAGGGCTGGGCACTAGTTATTTCTCTCTGTATATGTCAGTAAATACTTATGGTTCTCTTACCGTAGACTATATATTTCTGTCTTAGGGAGATAAAACTACTGTTCCAAGCCACCAGCTTTTCCAATTTAGTCTGAATCTGACTTTTTGTCATCTTTATTTTTAGTTTATAAACTGCTTGAGAAGCACCCCCCCCCACACCCCGACTTTTTTTTCCTCTTGATTCCTGGCTGGAGTTGAAACTGAGTTTACGGAAATACCTCGAGTGGTTATTTCTATCCACGCTGAAATGAAAAATTAAGAGATGTTTAGCTGAACGTTCAAATGTTTCAGCTTTTACCCTTCACTATTAATAATGCCATCATCTGTCTTTCACACAGAAAAATCTTTCTTTAACTTCACACTTGAAAATTTTGTTTCTTTTCCATTTTATTTCCTTATGGAGTCATCCTGGAGTGAGTCATAACATATTGAGGTCATGTCAGTTGCATTCTGTTACACAGGAGGATGTTTCAGCCCCGAATGCACCACCAGATCTATTGACATGTGTATCAATCTTGAATTGGGACCATTTGTTCTAAAGATCCCAACAGAGGGATACCTGCGTTCAGAGTCTTCTCCAAACTGTTATTCCCATTTTGGACAAAACCATACAAAAGGAGAGAAATTCCTTATAACCTGAGGCTTTAGTCCTAAATGGCTTTTAGTCCTAAAAGTCTTAAAATGACTTTTCACTCATTTTAACCATTTTAAATTAGGATATGAACAGCTGGAAAAAAATGAGTTATAAATTACACACTATCTACTCATAAAGTAAGGTTGTGTCATTTCTTGCGTGGGTGTAGCTGAGTTAGGGAGGGGTTCCACAGTTTCAACTTCATTTTCTATTAATGTCCTTCCTCAGTCATGGATGTGCCATATCCCAGTCCTCATAAATCTCACTGTGGATTCCTGAACGTGCCAGTTATCTTACTATAGGGAATAATCAAGGAGTTGCCAAAGTTTCTTTATGTTCAAATAGACTTCTGATTAAAATTGAGTTTTTGCTGAAACTTAGCAATGCATTTTGTTTTATGTAGATTTTTCAGTTGAAATAAATGCATTCATTTGAGAGTCTCAAATCTTCTGTGAGAAATTTTACAGCTTACTTTGACCCTTCAACTCCCTTTTTACTGCCTTCACTACTTCCTGTAGTATTCAGAGACACACAATTTTCAAGTTAGAATAACCTTACAGATTGGTCATGTAGTCCAACTCTTCATTTTATAGGAAAAGAAAGCTAAAACCCACAGGGTTTAAGACATGTCGCCAAAATGACCCAACTAGCTAATGGTAGACCCAAAATAGAACACAAGATCCTGGACTTCTATTTTTTTTCCACTCACTTCTCCATTCACCCATCATTCTTGCTTTTATTTTTGCTCGCTCTCTTGACAACATTATCAATTCGCTTGTCTGTTGGCTTGTCCTTTCATGGTACCCACCTAACAAAGCACCATTTGTGGTTAGCCCAATGCTCAATCTGCTGTGTATTGTTGGAGAAGATGACCCAACTTGTAAAATTGCTGCCACTGTAATTTCAGTGCATCTAGCAAATTGATGACGCCCAGAAGTTGTTCCATAGTTCCATGGTTCCATAAGTGCTGACCTTCCATAGTCAGCACTCAGGTTTGGCACAACAGTGTTTCCATACTTTCTCCACTCTTCTCAAACCTCTGATCTATTGAGCAACCTTGTATCTTACATTCCAGAGAAAATACAAGGAATCCAACTTCTTGCTATCAAACCTCCAAAATGACTCATCTGCCATCTATTCTTTCTTTGTACTTCTTATTGAAATGGATGTTTTCTATTTAAGCCTAATCTCTGTGTTCATGCTTTGGATAACATCCTCTCCAGGACTCCCAAAGCATTTGTTCTATTGTATTTCCTCTTTCTCAAATTTTCACCATGCCCACTTCCACGGTCTTCTTCCCATAAATACTAAAATATATTCAAGCATCTTCATTTGTCTACCACTCCTCAGTAGTCTCATTCTTGGATACTCTCCCTTTGTCAGGCCCTTAAATCTCAACATTCCTAGTAATCTGTCCTCAATAATTTATTTTATCCATACTCCTGAAAAATCCCAACAAATCCCATGGATTTTACTTCATATTTTCACACTGATGACTCCCAAGTCTACATCACTATCCCTGCTTATTCTCTCTCATATTCCCTTTTCTCTCTCTCTCTCTGTCTCTCACTATCACTCTCTGTCTATCCCCTTACCTTCCCCACGAGACATTTTCACATATGGCCCCAGAGATACTTCCAAATCAACATGTCTAAAACTAAATTCACAATCTAATCTTCCCTCACAAATCTCCTTCTCCTTGGTTCCTTGTACCATCAAATGACACCACCATCCAGTATGTATTATCTTTCACCATATATATATATGGTGACTATTGAAAAGTAAATAAAATAATGCAAATATGACATCCAGCACATAGTAAGTATTCAACAGTTTTTGCCTATCGCTGTAATTACTGTGATTATTAGTATTATTGTTACAATCAGTACATATCTCAAATTAAAGTCTACTCCACTGTGTGCCTACTGCCACAAACCTAGCCCAGGTCACTCTCATCTCTCCTCTGCATCACTTAGAAGTTTCCCAACCAATCTCCTTGGTGCCAGTCTTTCCCCCTCCCCCTCTAGTTCACTCTCCACATTGTATCCATGCCAAAAGTTTCAGGTTCTTTCTTTTTCTAAATGAATTCAGTGGCTTCCCATTGCTACTAAAGTCCAAATTTCTTAGAATGGTTTAAAAGTTCCTTTATCATCTGGCTCCCATTTACCTCTCTAGCCTCATCTCTTGGTTTCCCTGATATTCACTCATCATAACTGAGCCAAAATGATATTGTTAAAAATGGCCCAAACTCTTCAGGCCACTCTCATACCAAGACCTTCATGCAAGACCTGAAATACTCTGTATACTGATTTGGCCATGCTAACTCCTACTCATATTTCATATTTGTTTATATGTCTCTTTTTTAAAGAAAGTATTAACTAATCTTTACCTCACCTACTCTAAATTAGCAACTTTCCTATTCACTCTTACAGAGCAACTTAACTTCTACCAAAGCACTTACCATACAGCATTCTACCTATTTATTTACTTCATGGTATTAGTTTCCTAGGGCTGTTGCAACAAAGTACCACAAACTCAGTGAATTAAAAAAAAAGGAAAGAAAGAAAGAAAGAAAGAAAGAAAGAAAGAAAGAAAGAAAGAAAGAAAGAAAGAAAGGAAGGAAGGAAGAAAGAAAAAGGAAGAAAGAAAGAAAGAAAGAAAGAAAGAAAGAAAGAAAGAAAGAAAGAAAGAAAGAAAGAAAGAAAGAAAAAGAATAATTTATGTACAGTTCTCGAGGCCAGAAGACTAAAATCAAGGTTTCATTAGGGCCACACTCCTTCCAAAATGTCTCAGAGAGAACCTTTCTTTGCCTCTTTCAGCTTCTGGTGGTTCCTGGGGTTCCTTGGCTTCCAATCTCTGTGTTGGTCATGGTGTGGCCTTCTTTTCTGTGTCTCTCTGTGTCTTCTCTTTTTATAAAGACCTCCTAAATCCAGGATGATTTCATCTCAAGATCCTTAACTAATTATATCTTAAAAGTCACTATTTCCTAATAAGGTTGCATTCTGACATTCCTAGGGACATGAATTTGGGGTACTTTTCAACCCATTACACTTTTCAGTCTTATCTACTGGACTGCAAAGTTCATAAGGGCAAGGTTAACCATCAATGCAGAGTTATCTTGGCACATAGTATATACTAAGAAGTAATTATGGAATTAATACTCTCCTTCCCCTCAATTTTTAGCCAGCTTTTCCACCACATTATCATCCCATCGAACAACCTCAGTATTCATTTCCACTTAGTCCTTTAAAATTGATTCATGCTTCAGCCTGCAAACTAAACAAAGAATATTGAGTTACTCACCTGGAAGCATTCTGTCCTCACATTAGTATTCACAGAGTTCTTCACCTGATTTTTTTGGTAAGAAATTCATGACATTCTAGCTTGTATTATACTTGAGTATTTCTTTTATAATATTTTTAAAGCAAAAATTATAGCTTTATATCTTTATACCCCTCTAGATGACTACCATAAAACTCAACATAGAAGATTTTCATTAAATATTCTCCTAATGTGTTAATCTGGTTGCTGATATATAAGTTCACCTCTGTTAGAAAGAGTTAGGTTTATTTGAAGACAGTAATAGGCTATTGACTCTCTGACTACAGAGAAGCAAAAAGAAAGCTCCCTCACTCAAAGTGCTAACCAGTTTTTCTGTTCTTTGACTTTAAATTTCCTAAAATCTATAAGTGCCAAAGTCTTCAAGTCTAAATGCCCTACAATTCTTTGTGTACATTCACTTGTTTTCTTTCTTCCATTGAGCTTATCTTCACATTAAGGAAAGTCAGTGATGGCATCTTCATAGATCTACTCAAAGTTTGTTACCACTGATAGTTCAAAACACTGATTCACTTTTTCAACTTGACATAAGCTTTGCCAAGATAATCATGCCAACATTTACATATTCATGTCATAATGTATTATCAGAGTTTCATCAGGAAAACAGGAAGTATTCTAAGTATTTTAGACAAGAAATAACAAAGAGAATGCGGTGTTTACAAAACTGTTGGAAGGGCAAGGCATAAGAAAGCTAGCATACAGCACAGGTTTACCTCTGGTTTCAGACAAGCAGAAAATTGCTACTATAACCCTTGTCAGAAATTCAGCTTAACTGCCCCAGTGTTCACAGATGTCTGCAGCACTGAGACAAGGGATGATAAGCAGAGGAACATCCAGAGATTACTGAAGAACCTCACTTCTGTTAATGCCCAGTTATCTGCCTGCCAATACTAGTAAATTAATAATATCGTTTCAACCCAGTGGTGTGCTAGAAATATCTAACACTGGGCAGAAGTAAAGGCCTGATCTGTAGTATTTGCCAAATTTGTGGAGTAAATACTCCCACTTTGGCTAATTTAAGGCCACTGAATGCAGAGTTGGGGGGGAGATGCTCACAATTGCTTTCTTTGAGCTTGTATGAGCCCTGTCAACACACCACTATTTCTGCCTCTCTTCTGTCTTCCAAATAGTATACATCTGTATTTCATTGATGGAACTTAATACAAATTCAGAACCCCGCTAGCAAAGGACACCAGGGAATGTAAAGTTCTCAGACTTCCAGTCCCTACAATATGGGGTACAGCCAAGGAGGTATCAAGTATGCCCAGGGCCAATACAGAAACATCTAGCTCATGTGATGGACAGAGTAATGATAGCTGTCATTTTCCCTTTTCATGCAAATAACAAAAACAAATCCTTGGTGATTTCATCTGCATCATGGCTCAGTTCCCAAATGATATTCAAGCTCTGTATGGCTCATTTGAAAATTAGTGTTTCAGCAGGCACAACAACACTAATTCTAGCTAACATTTATCAAGCCATTATAATGTGCTTGATATTGTTTCAGGCTTTATATGCATTACTCCACTTAGTCCTCACAACAATTTCATGTGATAGGTTTACTATTGCCCTAATTTTACAGATGAGGAAACTAAAAATTTCTATGGTTCAGTAAATGCTCCAGATCACAGCTGTTGATTATCAGTGTGTTTCAAACTCAAGTTGTCTGACTCCAAAGCTACTGTACTTATTTGTCGAAAATATTCTATCTTTAAAAGTTGAAGCAGTATTTTATGAGTTGTTTCTGCATCTGGGTACCGTGCTTGGTATCAGATACCTGACAACATCAAGCATGTCAGAGAATCAATATATTGAATTATTTTTAGGACTGTATTGTATCTCAGCAAACATCTGGTGCTATCTGGAAATAAAATAATAAGCATCTGTCCAAAAAGGCAAAAAATGCAATTTACAGGTCATGAAAATTTGACCATGAAGTGTCTCTTTTCTTCTGTTTCCATCATTACTGCCCCAGGATTGATCCCTTTTACTTTTCTAGTTTAGATGAAAATCCCCTCTTCTTGTTAATGATGTCACTGAGCTTAAAGTAAATGAAAGAATCAGTAAAAATTCTGTGTAATTTTCAAAAGGCAAAAAAATATGGTTGAGAAAAAGGATCAAATCTTCTTTTTAATAAACATAAATTTACTAGATTAAAGACCTGTACATTTCCAGGTACAGAGACTGTCTTTAACGTAAAAGTTGTATATTTATATAATGTTTCGAATCCCCTCTCTAATTTTTCAAGTGCTCTGTCTTACTTAATCCAGCAAAATATCACTCTGTGCTTTCATGTCATGCTCGCATACCTTGCATTCCCTTTTCTGGGTTCTGTTTTGAAAGCAAGCAAACATCTCTCTTTATTACAAACCATTAAGTGATAATTTAGTCAGTGTGCTTTTTACCTTTGTAATTTCAAGTTAATTGCATGGCTGTATGTTTGTCCAAACCAAAGTAATTGTGCTTTCTTCTTTTTTTTTTTTTTTTAGTCAATCCTTAATTTAAAAATTAACAAATAAAAGGACATATTTGTTGGGGAGAGGGTGTCCTTTGGAGAGTGGTGGACCTGATTGCAGGGGCAGGTGCTATCTGTGTAGGACACCATTATCAAGCCTGGCCATGCTTTTCCACGGTTTGGTGTATTTGTGCCAACGCCTTGCTTTGGGATGCTTTTAAGGCTTGTCAAATACAAGCATGCAAAGTGCTTCTCAGTTATGTGATATCTGTTTGAGACAAGTTCAGAGTATCAAATGCATGAAAACACAGCAAGATATTGAAAATCCTGATTTGAATTTCTTCCACGAATTTCAATGTGTGATGAACCCAACTGTCCAGTGATAGGCTAAGACAATATTTTCAGTGGTCATTACATTTAAAAAGGAAAAGAAAAAAACATCATTGTGGTATTTAACCTATTTGCCAAGAGACACTCAGAATTTTAAAAATCAGAGGCACTCTTCTCCTTGAGAACTACCACAAACAAGCTGTTCTCTTCTAAAGATATTTTCTTTAAGATATGCTGGATTTCTCTGGTATTTGCCATATCAAGCTATAAGAAGTTTCTCAGCTATGTGATATCTGGTCGTGGCCAGCTGGAGTTAAACCAGATTAGTTCAGCCTAATTTGACATTCATATTATAAATATTGCTGAAGGTTGAAGAAAGTGAATGTGGACTGTTGGGCAGGAAAGTCACTAAGAACAAGCCTGTACCCAAAGCTAACAAAAGTTGCCCAACTCTAGCACAGACACCAACATTAACCCAGGCTGATATTAATAAACACTCAAAAATGAAATAGGTTTAATAACTGTAAATGCTGACACCCATTTCAGCACTAACTGCTCTGTCTGGGAATAAATGAGTATTTATCATTTCCTGAATTCCATTCTGGCCAGTGGCCAACAGAGAATGTACATCAAAATTAGAAGAGATGGGAGGTGGGACTTGGTTCCAAATTGATCTGAATAATGATAGCAAACTTAAAAGCTGCCTCCCTGCTTTTAAGATTCACTGTTGTCTGATTTCAAGAATAAAAGAAAACATTTAAAAAAATAACAGGAAGCAGTCTGTAGCTCAGAGAGAATCTTACTGGATTTGATTCCTTTACAACATTGCATTATCATCTACATGAAAGCGGAGCTCACCCCTGCCAAACCCTGAAATGCATAAAATGGAAATGAGGAGGAAGAATGCCTTAGCCACTCATCTGTTTCTGTCTTAGGAAATGTCTCCAGTGTATCTGCTTGCTGTCTCACCCAGAGGCTTTATGTGACCACATGAAATAGGGCAGATGCCATATAGGGACAAACCTGGATATGTGCTGGCCTGACCCAACTCTTAGCAAATCCCAGATGCACTTCATCTTAATGAAAACACCCACACAAAGGGTATCTCTGGTCTTTCATACCCAGAAGTCACTTGCTCCCTAATCATGTCAAGCCTTGTTTGGAATTCTGAGGCAGGTTCCTGCAAAATGCAATCAAGTTTATTGTTGTCAGAGTCAGGACAATACACAGGTTAAGAAAGTCTCTCTTGGGTCATGGTCCTAGAAGCAATATAACTCATTACATTTTTATCCAAAGAGGATATATCCCAATAACTACCTTGAAAGTAGAGATAAAATCTGAGTAATATAGGAGAGGAATATTTATTTATTTAACAATTGCACTTAAAAAATTAAATTACATGGCAAAAATTTGAAGTGATAACATTTCTCGTATGTAAACCACACATACGTGCACACGTACACGCATGCACACAATTACATGGATGCTGTGTTAATTTCCTAAGGCTGCAGTAATGCTGTACCAGAAACTAGGTAGCTTGAGAGACAGAAATTTATTCTGTCATAGATGCAGAAGATAGAAATTCAAAATCAAAGTGTCTTAGAGTCATGATCCCTTTGAAGACTCTGGAAATAATGTTTTCTTGACTTTTCTGGTAATTGGCTGCAATCTTTGGCATTCTTTGGCTTGTAGATGCAACTCTACAATCTCTGCCTCTATCTTCACATGGTGGTCTTCCCTCTCTGTGTCTCTGTGTCTGTCTTTCCTTTCCTCTTCTTATAAGAACAATAGCCACGTTAGCTTTAGGTCCCACCTTTATCTAGTATGAGTTTATTTTAACTTAATTACATGTACAAAGACCCTATTTTCGAATAAGATCACAGATTGCAAGTAGGCACGAATTTTGGGGGCACACTATTCAACCCATTACAATCTGCCTCTGAACCCCCCCCCCAAATTCATGTCTTTCCCATGTTCAAAATTCATTTAGCTCATCTCAATATCCCAAACAGGCTTAGGCCATTCTCATACTAGAAGACAAGTTATTTGCTTCCAAAATACAATGATGGGACAGGTATAGGATAGGCATTCTCATTCTGGTCTCCTCATTCTGGAAGGAGAAACAAATAGAAGGAATAAAAGGATTACAGGTCTAAAACAAGTTCACAACACAGGAAGGCAAATCCCAAATCCCAGGTTTTCAAGGCCTGGGAATGATCCTCTGTGCCTCAGTGTTCTGTCCCTTGGGCTCTCTAGGATGGCCCCTCCTCTCTATGGCCTCACCATCCATGGTTCTGCCTTCAGTCATTCCTCCTCCACTTTGTTTCATCCTTGTCCCTTTCAGCCTAGGCTGGCAGTTTTTCAGCTGGTATAAAATTCTCAAGAACCTTGTCAGTCTTCAGTGGATATCATGGGGATCTTCAAAATTAGACGTGAGGGTTTTCCGTAGACCTTCCCTGGATAACTCCATCTCTATTCCTGCCTTCTGCTGGGATGGTTAATTAGATCCATGAGTTATACACCTGATCTCTTCAGGCAAAGTTTGTCCAGTAGCACCCTTGGCTCTGCTTCGGGAACACACAATCTGGCTAAGCTGAGAATGTTCGCAATCATCCAGTTCTGGCTTCTTTTTGATTAACAGCTTCTTCCACAGTTTGCGTCTTTCCTCTCAAGTTTTCCTATAGGCAGTGAAGAGAAACCATGCCACATCTTCTATACTTCATTTGGAAGTCTCCTCAGCTAAACATCCATGTTCATAAATTCTGCTTTCCACTCAACAGCAGAGCACAATTTAGCCACATTTCTACTGTTTTCATGTCAAGGATCACTTTTTTTCAAGTTTCCAAACTTACATTCATCTTTCTTTCTAATGTCTCACCAGAAACACCTTTAACATTGATCTCTAGCAGCATTCTGTTTGTGACGATATATGTATTTTCTGAGGTGATAAAACTTTCTCTGTTACCCTCTTCACTTCCTTCGGAGCATTCAACACAATTCCCTTTAATATCCCTATTTCTACCAACCATTCCTTCAAGGAAATCTGGCTTTTTCTCCACTTCCAAAGCCACTTATGCATTTTTTTTTTTTTTTTTTTTTTTTTAGTAACTGTTATAGCAGCATCCAGCTGCCTGGTACCAGAATCTGCACTGGTTTTCTAGGGCTGCTGTATCAAATCTCTGCACACTGGAAGGCTTAAAACAATAAAAACTGTCACAGTACTGGATAGTTACTGGATGCTAGAAGTCTAAAGTCAAAGTCTGAGCCATGTCTCACTGAAGTCTCTAGGAACAGATACTTCCTTGCCTCTTTCTGGTTTTTCATGTTGCTAGCAATCCTTATTTTTCCTTGGCTTAGACACATATCACTGTAATCTCTGCCCATGTTATCAGATGGACTTCTCTTGGCATGTATGTTTCTATGTCCTAATTTCCTTCTTCTTATAAGGACACTGGTCTTTGGTTCAGGGCCGAGGATAATCCAGCATGACTTCATCTTAACTTGATTACATTCACAGGGTGCCATTCATAGCTATCAGGGGTTAGGATCTCAGCACTTTGTTGGGGTTGGGGGGAGTACATAATTCAATTCACAGGAGACTTATGCAAAAGACAAAATGAGAGTAACATAAAAGGCAGCCAAAGAAAAATGCAGAATTGCAAAAATATATGTCAAAATTTCCTTATAGTCTTACAGACAAGCAGTAAACTTAATGGTCAACATAAAAGCAGAGATCTGACCATTTACACAATCTGCAGTGTCACTGAGATTAAAACAAAACAAAACAGAAAAGTGCTATGGAAAACACAACTGTTGCTGGTATTAGGACTAGAAAGAAAGAAATCTCTAATTTAAGAAAAAATGTAGGGGACGCCTGGGTGGTACAATGGGTTAAGCATTTGACTCGATCTAAGCTCAGGTCATGATCTCACAGTTTGTGAGTTCAAGCCCCACATCGGGCTCTGTGCTGATGGTGTGGAGCCTGCTTGGAATTCTGTCTTTTCTTCTCTCTGCCCTCCCCCACTGTATTTTTTTTCTCTCTCTCTTTCTCTCTCAAAATAAATAAATAAAACTTAAAAAAAAAAGAATAAATGTAAGATGATTTCTTTGCAGGCAAAAATATGACTACACAAAAAATAAAGCATCATTTTGCTAACTGCATATAATTCCTTCACTTTAAGTGAGCTTTAAATATAGAATTATTTATAGATTTATATATGTATAAGCATATATATTTATATACATTTATACTCTTTAAAAACAGAATAATAAACAGTTGGAAATATGTCCTATATATAAGTCATATTTAAATATTAGATGTAGAGGATCATCAGAGAAGCTGCCAATACACAATTCAATGATTCCCCAGTCAGGGAGCACTCCCACAATTCCGGAAAAATTTTAGAGGGGTAAAGTAAGCAACATTCCTAATGTCAGTTTTGAAACAGTATCTAAACATGCTATGGTGATGAGCATGGCTGTAAGTCTCTTGGAAAAAAGTTTCAGTTAAGAAGACAGAAGATTTTTCTGCAGACACATAGTTTCAATTATATAGTAGAAATCAGTAGCAAAATAGGATTTGATTTCTAGGGATTCACTTTAGAGCTAAATGTGTCTATCTGGGAAAGTGAGTGATACTGCATTTTTTAAAGATATCCTCTTTCTTACAAGTCTCTTGTCATTTTCCCACCTGTTTTATTTCAAGTGCTCATCTTTGGGGCTTTCGTTTCCTTAATTTTGACAACTAGGTCCCCTGTCCCCCCCCCCCCACTCTTTCCTCAGCCCACTCTAAGGCAAAGCCTAATGTGTTTCTGAAATCTTGCATTGTTAGGCTTTAGGTTGTGCAAAACTTTCTTACAAGATGTCTTAGTCCGTTCAGGCTTCTATAACAAATACCACAGAGGGGGCGACTGAAACAAACAGAAACGTATTTCTCTCAGTTCTGGAGGCTGGAAATCTGAGATCAGGGTGCCAGCAGAGTGGAGTGGGGGCCTGCTTCCAGCTCCCACACTTATCATCACATGGGCATATCGCGGAAGGAGAGAGGTGATTTCTGGACACTTCCTTCAAAGAACACTAATCCCATTCATGAGGTCTCCACCCTCATAACCTAAGCACTTCCCAAAGGCCCACCTCCTCATACAATTACATTAGGTATCAGAATTTCAACATATGAACTTTGAGGAGATGCAAACATTCAGACCATAGCACAAGATTTAGACAGGTTTGGCAGGCAGAAAAAATAGCCCTCCAAATATATATTCATCCCTAATCCTTGGAAACTGTATTACCTTCTATGGTGATACATGTGATAAGGGTCGAAAGAGGATGAGTTTTCTGCTGGATTATCTGGGAGCTCTAAATGCAATCACATATACCCTTATAAGAGAAAAAAGAGAGATTAGACTCAGACCTACACAGGAGAAGGTGGAGTGAAGACAGGAGAGATGCAACCACAACCCAAGGAATACCAACAGCCCCCAGAGACTAGAAGAGGTAAGGGATAGATTTACCCACTAGAGCATCTGGAGGCAGTCTACACCTTGCTTTTAGACATACAGCCTCCAGAACTGTGAGAGAGTAAAATTGGTTTTTTTAAGCCACCACATTCGCAGTAATTTGTTACAGTGGCCACAGAAACCTGTATAATGGGTAAAGACACAGAAAACAAAGAGAGTTGATAGAAAAACAGTCCCCCCAATTTGAATATATCTCTTCCCAGAGGTACCCACCACTTCCGTAGCAGCTACCAGGGAGGTGCCCGAGAGCACTTACAAAGCCCTAGTGCCTGAGGGTGATTGTCCATCTTGCAGATGAGGATATTGACTTGCCCAGGTCACACAAAGTAAGTTATACAGAAGTCCCAGGATTTAAACCCAGATGCATTCAACCCCATTTTCCACTTTTCTGCAACACGCTAATTGCACTTCTTACTTCTCACCCCTGCCCCCCCCCCCATACTCCCCCATCCACTTGCATCCTGGCAACCAAGTTTCTCTTACTCTTAACCAGCTGCGGGCAGCAGTTCTGTGCATATGCCCAGGGGCAACCAATTGTGTCCTTTTGTAGGAAACAAAGGGCAAAAATAACCAGAGGCAATATGCCTCAAAAAGCAAAGGTGCGTAGTCTATTTTTTTTTTTTTTTTACTCTACTCAATTCCTAGATCCCAGCCCTAAAGATCTAAACAAGTTGGTTTCTCCTCCCCACCAGACTAACCCTGATTTACCTCAGATTAGACAAATTGCTAGCAATTCCCTAGTTTCCAAAGCTACAACCTTGGGTTAAAAAGCAAATCTGAGATTACTGGTCAGGTCTTTGTATATCCTGCCAAACTTTCTGTCCTAGCCTCTGTACCTGCTGCTCCCCCACCCCCCATCCTTACCACTAGTCTGTCCAGCCTTGAACCACTGTAATTTAGGCCTCAGTGTGTTTTCTGAGGCCAGAGAATTGCTAAAAAAAAAAATCTCATTCTCTTTGAGGTCTATATGTGTAAACACACATGCACACGTACATACACACACAAAACTTTACCAGGTATATGTTTCTTTAGGCACAAAAACACAGGTGTGCCGAAATAGAAACTTTGTTATTTCTATTAAGTGGCTCTGTAGGTTACTTGTCTGACTCTTGATTTCTTCCCAAGTCATGATCTCACAGTCATGAGATGGAGCCCCATGTATGGCTCCATACTGGACGTGGAACCTGCTTGAGATTCACTCCCTCTCCCCCTGTCTCTCTCTCTCTCGTCTTTCTCCTTCTCCCCCAGTCTCTCTCCCTCTCCCCCTGTCTCTCTCTCTCTCTTTCTCTCTCTCTCTCAATAATAAGAATAATAGTAGTAGTAGTAGTAGTAGTAGTAGTAGTAATAATATCTTTAAAAAGAAAAAAGAAGAAACTTCTTTATTTCTTCCAGTTAAAAGTGACCTAGGCCTTAAGCCTCCATCTCTGTGAACGGTAGGGAAGGGATTCTTCTGTTTTCAAATTCAGCCTCAGCAGTTTGCACCTTTCCTCCCCCCTCCCCACACCACCACATCTGCAGTTTTTCTTCTTTCTCTTAGGACACAGGTAAGTTTTCGGGACTTAACAGCATCCTGGTTGGAGGGCAGAGGCTTCCCGTCTGAGAGGCCTCCTCTGGGGTAGGCCATACACCTCATCTTCCTGTCTTAGGTATGAGTTAGCCTCTTTTTGCTGCATCTGGAATCCATTTTCCCAGGTGGCGCCGGGGCCCAGTCTCCAAGTGAAACATTGTGGTGCGCTACTCGGGGAGCTTTGCTCTCACGTTGTCCTCGCACTTGCTGCAGCCAGTGATCCTCTGAGGCTTTCTCACTTGAGTCTCTCTCTGCCAAGGGGCCACCCTCTCAGCGCCCTGATAACCCCTGGCAGAAGGCTCGTAATTTTCAACTACATTTCGGATGCTCTCAGGTACAATGTTTCAGATCTCCTAGATGCGTGTAAGCAGGGGATCTGAGGGTGAGGCATTGAAGAGGGAGTCCAGACCTTCCCTGTTGGAAGAACTACACTCCCATCTCCATTGACCGCGGCAGGCCCACACAGATACAGAGTCTGGGAGAGGTCTCCTTCCAGAAACCCAGACAGGAAGCGGGACACCAGCCCCTCCTTTCAGAACAGTGAGCCCATCCAGGAGTCCTAATCTTTGATGGCAGAGCTTTGATTGCAGGGGACAGGGAGCAGGACCCTCTCCGGCATCCATACTCATGCTCCCCCTTGAAAACCCTCCCTGATCTGCTCCCTTAATCAGGCCTAAGAGGTCTCAAAGGTCCTGGAACTCCATGTGGGAAGGAAAGCTGCCCGGAAGGCGTCATGATTCCTCCACAGTGTGGTTCAGGGTGTAAGCCCAGCACCCCCATTGCTAGGCTTTGCACTTGGTTTATCAAGACAAATTTTTGAATTTCCGTGAAAACTTTTTTCTGCCAAGTGGCTTGTGGGAAGCATTGTGGCTTTTAGAGGATTTTGTCTGCTATGGACTCCAAAAAAATAGGTGAAATTTAGAGCCACGTGAGGACAACTTTGTCCCAGTAGTTGTGTCTGCCTTCCTTCCAAAGCAGCCAATGCCAGTTTCAGTGAGGATTCGGGAAGGCAGTGAGGCTTGACATATAATTAGAAATTACTGGAGTTGAAGGATGCATTAGATCATGTTTTAAAGACACTGATTTTACAACATTATGTAAATACTTTAATCTAGGCTTTTGATACAGTTTACAACTTTATATACCATTATTTTACTGGGGCTATTTGGCCATTTCTTTAAAAACACAGTGCTTGGATTTCTTTAATTTTGTTTAGTTTTGAAATCAAAGCAATACATTTATTTGTTCATTTTGATTTCAAAGCCAAAGTAGTTTATGCATTTAGTCTGATGTAACATGGCATATCAAAACTAATAATTCTATTCAAAAAAGGCATGTGTATTTTGAAGATTACCTTGTTATTGTTACATTTTTGTCACATTTCTCGTTGAAATGCTATAATAACAATATTTGAGAAAAAATTTAGAGGCACTCTTAGCTTCATTATCCTATGTGGCTAAGGAGAAAAAAATTTAGGGCACACTTAAGCTTCATTATCCTATGTGGCTAAGGGATGTGTAATAAGTTACTAAACTAATGCCACATTCCTGGATACGAGCTTTATTTTTTCTAATTATCCATGATTATGAATGATGACACAGCAAATCACTTTCCATGCACATATGTTTTCTTTATTAGATTACATCCTGTGACAAATACCAGAATTCTGATTATTGAGTCAAAGGGTAGATTTACCTCCAATCAGTGTGTTTCCACAAAGCACTATGGTTATCCAGGTGCCTTTCCTTGCTGAACTCAATGCCCTATAATACTACCTATGAGGTTTTTAAAGAAGCTAAGATAACCTCAATAAAAAAGTTTTTATAAAAGAGGGTGTTACTTTTTGTTTTACAACAAACTGACCTTCTTCTGTTGACACAGTATGTCATAAAACAGCCTTAGAAGTTCAGTTCGTTTAAACTCATTAACCTAGAATACTATCTGCAATTATTTTTTTCCAGGAGTCGCAGGGTTCAAGTGAACTTATTGATGCATAGTATGTCTGAGTCAAAGTGCAATATGAGACAAGTTTTATTTGTGGCCTCACATGTAGATAAAACACTAAATGAGAATATGTTTTACCTTAAAATTGGTAGTAAGTTATGAAATGAGATGACTTGTATAATTTATTCTATTTAACTTGTATCATTGTAGTTAATATTAGACCTGAATAACCAAAGAAAGTACTGATAAGCTCTGTGTGTGCACATGTGTGTCTCCAAATAGAAAGACCTTTTAGAATTAAAGCATAACCTCTTATATCAATACTAAGATTTTCTAGAACTTTTCAGAATGTATTTAATCTTAACAACATTTTGCAGAACTATTTTCATATATATATAGACCCATTAACAGGAAATAAAGACCAATGTCACAATGTCACTGAGACTGTTATTTCAGAAATGTATTTGTTCAATAAAATGTATTTGTTCCCAGTGATTTTATGAAGAACAAAATAAGTCAAAATAGAAAGATACTAAATTATTATAACTGCTGCAAATACTGTACATTTGCAGAGCTGTGAGATACCCAATTAAGCCAAACCATATGAAGGAGGTGTCTTCTTTTATGCATGGTGGAATGAGTTCTAGGAAACTAAGCTCTACCAAACTGAGTTGACATCTGAGTTTTGCTAACAATATGAAACTTTGCCTCTCTCTGGGCTTAGCTCTAGTTTGGACATCTACAATATAAGAGAAAGGGACACATAAGATGACTTTTAGGAATTTTTGAAGACTTACAATGCTATCATTCTAGAGCAAGTTTGTCAACAGCAACACATCTCCAGCACAAAAGGATTCAATCACAATAACCAATGTAGCAAGTTGCTATTATAATTATAAGCCAATAAGCAATGCACACAAACATCTCTTTGTCACTCTCTTAAAGTGTGGTCAGTGTCATGTATAGCTGAATATTCATAGTATTAACTTCTGTATCACATTTTTGTACTTAATGATCTGCAAAATAGTGGATGCTATTACCCCATAGCATAATCATTCATTTATGGGCTTCTAGGTGCGTGCGTGTGTGTGTGTGTGTGTGTGTGTGTGTGTGTGTGTGTGTGTTTTGAGAGACAGACAGACAGAGAGACAGTGCATGAGTGGGGTAGGGATAGAGAAAGGGAGACACAGAATCCGAAGCAGGCTCCAGGCTCTGAGCTGTCAGCATAGAGCCTGACGCAGGGCTGGAACTCATGAACCATGAGATCATGACCTGAGCCAAATTCGGACGTTTCACTGACTGAGCCACCCAGGTGCTTCTAGGTTTGTTTTTGTGTTTGTTTTGTTTTTTAATGAAACCATTCTCAGGAATGAAGATTTATAAACAAAAATAAATAAAAACAGAAAGAAAACAACATTAAAAACCAGCTTCAAGGCACATGGGTTAGTATCTGACTTCAGCTGTGGCCATGATCTCTAGGTTTGTGAGTTTGAGTCCCACGTCGGGTGAGCTCGAGCCCCACTTCTCTCTCTCTCTCTCTCTCTCTCTCTCTCTCTCTCTCTGTCTCTGTCCCTTCGGGGATTCTTTCTCTCTCTCTGCCCCTCTCTCACTTGTTCTCTCTCTCTCTCTCTGTCAAAATAATAATAATCAGTTGCCAAACCAGAAGATCACATTTGCTTTGCTCACCCTTTCTGTTCCGTTTCCTGTTCTGCCTCCTTTTTAAAGCCTTTTCTGATGTTTCTGACTCAGAAGCTATCTCTCTCTCTCTGTCACACACACACACACACACACACACACACACACACACTTTCTATTTCTATTTCTATTGTATCTCTCTTCTATAGTTCTACCTTCTTCATGGACCTTATCATAGCTTCAAAGCACATAGCTCTTCTCTTTTTCATTGTGTTTCAATTCTTGTCCTAATATCCCTTACTAGATTTTACATTCTCTTTGAGGTTAGGATTTTCTTTTATCACCTGTGTATTGCTCATAATACTTAATATCTTGGCAGTAAGTATTATGTTACTTGTTGACTTGAATCAATAACAATTTAATTAATTTGTTCAATATTGTGTTATTTTCTGTAAAAGTATTTATATGGGTGAGTGGTGATATCAAGCTATCCCAAAAGGTCTCAGTGATAGGATTACACGGGAGCCTAAAATAAAAACCATATTTGTGATCTGATTCTCAAGGTACATCTGGATGACATAAGCTATGGTTATGAGATCAAGGGACGCATGGAAACACTTGTGCCAGTGCACAGAGATGATCCTGTGAGAGGGCTCTCCAACAGTTAAAATTCTGAGGACTTCTCTCTGGCTGTACCCTCACAGAACCACAAGAAGATCTTTATTATAGCTCCACCAGGCTAGAAAAGAGCGTGTGCCTGCATCCGCTGCTGTCACAGAAACAGTTTTGTGCACCCCCAAGCCATGGGGTCTGCCTTTTTTAGGCCTCACTACTCTGTGATATCTGGATAGGCAGGGATCCTGGGGGCAATTTTTCTCACAAAGGACAGCCCAAAAAAGGCCTCAAAGACCACAAATAGCTCAAAGATAAAATCAGGGTTACTATTTCCTGATCTCAACACCTCTTCGGGGAATTTATTATCCTTATACAAGTCAGCACAAATCAGTCATAAAGCATTTTAAGTCACTAAAATTAAACCTGGCCTTTAGCTGTAACATTAGGCAAGACTGGATGAAGATATTTTGCATAAGTCATTGACTTAAAATGCCCAGTTTCTGTTTTGCAGATAGATAATCAGCCAACAAGAGCAAAATAATGCTTAGCATCAAAAATAAAAGGATCATGGATCTTTGCAAAAATCTCTGTCTTTACATGAATTAAAATATAATCAGCAGAACATCGTAAGTCAGTCGGTCTGTGGCTTTTTAAAGTTTCATTTTCAACAAGTCAAATGAAAGTAAAATTGACAAACTTACCTCCCAAACATTGCCCTGCATGGAACTCTATAAAAAAAGGCTTTGAAATATCCAAAAGCTATTTGGCCTACTGTGTAGAACATTTTAAGGTTTGAGTAGAGAAAATGTTAGGAAGTTTAGAGCCAGAGGGCCAACACAGCCATGGAGTTAAAATAGAGATAAAAACAAAGGTCTTTTCTTAGTAGCCTGATAAATCCATGTTCTGTGCTCAGCTAGATTAGATTGGTGAGCATGCCTCCTGTTTCTTTTCCATCTCTCTCTCAAGCTAAATGAAATTATCTGCGTATGTTAGAGAATGCAGGTTAAATGAGAGAATGTAATTTAGCTCAGATAATAGAAAAGACAATCTAACTAATTCTAAGTCATGAAAAGTGCGGATCATGGAAACTGTCTGTGACACCTCTCCACACCTATGTAAATCTTAGCCATCGGATTTCAGCTCAAACTTACATTCTCTCCATGTCTCTCCTAATCTCTCTCCAAATTCCTACAACAATGATGTTCTCTAGACTATACAATTTAGGAAAAAATAGATGGGCATGACATCATTTGTTCTTGCTTCACCTGTTTCATCTTGTTTTCTCCACTTGGGTAGATTATAAGTCTCTTGAAGGAAAGTGGTGCCTCATTGTTTTGTGTATCCTCCAAAGTGAATAGCACTGTATTCAGGACAGAGCAGATATCCTGTTGAATGCATGAAAATATAAAGATGATGTATAGTTCAAGCTTCCTGAAAAGAAATCTTGTTTTGGTAAAATGCATTCCAAATTGTTAACCTTTTCAATATTGAAAATCCGTGCACTCATGAGATACGTATGCATTTGCTCAAACCCTAGTAAAATATTCATGTGATTTTAATGACTACCTAAGGTCTATACTACCTAAGATGCATCATGACACAAATACAAGGGGTGGGGAGGGAGATGTAATTACAAGCTTCAGGTGTTTTGTACGCCTTTTCTTGCATGCAGCTGCTATTATCTCTATTTCTCATTGACGTGTCATTTTAGACTCTGGCAGCAGTGATTATTCCTAATTATATACAGGAAAATAAATTGTAATATGTGTTTAATACAAACAGTCTATCATTTGGATAGTCATGTCAAATGGTTAATCATGTTTAAAACTAACAGGAATAGGTTAGGGGGCAGAATGTGTTGTGAAAAGACAACTTCTTTTCTTAATCTTGATTTAAATTTTAATCTGAAGGTCAAAAAAATGGCTTCCAGAAACATGTTAGCAAATTTTTTTTAAGTTTATTTATTTATTTTTAGACAGAGAGAGAGAGAGAGAGAGCGTGAATAGAGGAGGGGCAGAGAGAGAGGGACGAGAGAGCAGGGGAAGGGTAAAGAGAGAGAGGAAGAGAGAATCCCAAGCAGGCTCTGTGTTGTTGGCATAGAGCCTAGTGTGGGGCTCGAAATCACAAACTGTGAGATCATGACCTAAGCTGAAATCAAGAGTTGGACACTTAATGGACTCAGCCACCCAAGCGCCCCCATGTTAGCACTTTTATAAAGAATAGTTTCCTCATAACATGAAGAATTCTTTTGGATTAAGTAACATGTCTCTCTATACTTGCTTGGATGTCCCTGCAGAGAGCGGTGTCTTTGCTATGATTCTCATCTCCCAAATTTGGCCACTTACTTCTGCCTCATGGTAGGACAAGACCAAGGAATCCATTGTTTAGGCTGCAGCTCAACCAATTTCTAACTCACCAGATATTAGGGGGATTCATTTTCAAAAGAATGCTCAGTTTAGTATTTTGTTCACAGTCTCGCCTATAAAAATTATTATTCTCATTTTTCTCAGGCTTAATTCTACCTTGCAAATAAGAGCTACTCCTTAAAATAAGTCTAATGCAAATAAGTACATTTTAAAAACATGGTATTCTGCAATCAACCCATTAGAAAGAATTATTTACCCTGAGTGAGTGAGCATACAAGTATGTATAAAACAGGTTTGGATATTATTGATTCATAGCCAAATGCCATCCCTGTTAATGACTATAGGAAAAAAAAAAAATCAAAGAGAGCACACAAGTAATACCCACATCTACGGACCCTCAAAATATTCCCAGGTTTGTGCAAATCTACTTGTGATCACATGGCAACTCTTTGTTTACAAAAGCTTATTTCTTTTGTGAGAAAATATTAGGTTCCCATCAATGACTACAACGTATATCTATAAAATAAAATTTTAAGCTGGGGAAATTCCTGGAAACACTGCTATTTTTCAGAATCTCTCAATGACTCCTGTGTCAGTTGCAGAGGTCATTCATATCTCTCCAATACTTTGAACATCATGAAAGTCAAGTATTTAGTATTATAATATCCCACAGTAAAAAAAAAAAAAAAAAAATTAATGGTGATCTCATATTCCTGGAAGCTACTGTATGTAGTAACCTCTTTCTGTGATGGCTTGGTGCCTCTCCACACTGGAGTTGGAGACTGTGAAGGAAATACACATGACTGTGAAATTTCTGCTATTTCAGGAGAATGGGTATGCAGATAGAGGCTGCTCGTGGAAGAACAGATGAAGAAAAGCCTATGTTTTATGTTAGTATATGTTAGGAGGAAGGAAAGATAAAAACCATTCACAAGTTGAGCTGAATAGAGGGAAAGGATAAAATCTGTCATCAGTCTGATCATAAGGCAGGATGTTTCTAAGGAATAGAAGACATTTTACATCCCAAGAACAGCAGAGCAAAAAGCAGAAGATGATATTCTAGTGAAATGAAGTCAGGATCTTGAGGCCTTAGGTTCCTGTTATTCCTCATGACCACTCACCTGTTAATAATAAGCCAAAAATAGAGAAACAGAGACTACATTCTTCATCTCCTATAAGTTGACATAGCTATTCATCTTTAGTGAGATGGAGGTTATAGAAAAACCTGATTTTATGAACAAGAGGAGTCTAGAAATAAACAGTCCCAGTTTGCCATTAGCCATTATGAAGAAGACAGCAAAATTAATTTATTTTAATGTTATACCCAAGAGGCACATGTTTTCCTTTCTATGTGATTATGAAAATACTGAATGTCCCCTGGGGAAAGAAGTCCTTTTTTAGTCTTCAAGAGCAGACAACCCAATTTTCTCCGAGTTTGTTTTTTCTCCTTTGAGAGCACACTTAATTTGTTAATGCAGGAGTGCATTTGTCACCAATAAAATTCATCTTCACTCTATAAACAGACTGCCTGAAATTAGTCCTGATAGAAGGAAAGCTAGGGGGAGTGTATGTGGTTGCGTGTTATAAAAACATAATTCAACGGTTTAATTTGTAATAAGATTTTTTTATAGCCAACAATTGCATGGGCCACCTGAAAAAGATACTGAAAGACCATGCTTTTATTCACTTTTGCCACGCATTGGCTTTTATGATCAAAAAAGCATACTCTGTTCTTTAATGGGGGCTTCATTGCTGTTAAATGAGGCTGGAGGCTATCAGGGTATATTGCTTTTGACATTGTTATATATCAATGAGTAGTGAAATTGTGATTATTTGTAAGACACTATGTTAAATGTTTTGAAAGAAATAAGAAATGGATGGGGCATGGCAGCCCTTAGGTTATGGACGATCTAATAGGGACACCCACATGGACATAAATAACTGCCTTACAAGGCAGAGTGGAGGAAGTGTCATGAGTGCATTTGGTTAGAATTTTTTTGGCTGCAAATAACAGATACCCAAGTTAAATTAACGAAACAGTAAGGCAATGTAGTGTAATGCGAAAGAGGGTGTACAGAGTTAGGGCAGACTATAGGGGCTCAACCATGTCATCAGGGATACAGTTCCTCCCACCTCTCCAAGCTGCCAGTCACAGCACTGGTTCATCCTCAGGCTGGTGGCTTTGCCGAAAAAGGGCTGCCAACAGCAATTAGAGCAACATGCTTCTTTGTTCACATCCAGCAGGAGAGAAAGACTGAGTTCTTTCGCCAAAATCTCTTTCCTTGCATTGCATTGGCCCATGTCTGAGCTCATGGCTGAAAGGAGAGATCGTTTACCTTTGTTGACTTAAAACCATTCACGGAGTAGAAGAGAGGCTGAGAAGCTGAGCACTGTGTCCACCCAGGTGTGGTAAAGGAACTAGACCTGAGGCAGATCCCACCAGTCACAGAACTGAGTAGCTTCCTTAGGGTTTGGTGGGTTATCCTGAGGCTCAGAATTGCCAGCAATGGAAGGCAACAGGCAATGCTTAGTACGGGAAAAATATGTTTAAAGCCTGTAAGAGATGATTCATTATGCCTCCATGACATTTCTAAATTTGGGTAAGAGGAATACCTCAGTATTCTCCCTTTCTCCCAAAGTCAGATAATCATTCTAAAGTGGTTGCCAAGCATTTCTTAAACTGATATTTCTAGCTCCTTCCAAAACAGTCTGTCACTAAACTCACCCACTCTACATAAGAGGGGGAGAAGGAGCAGTTGCAGTGATAATACTTTTTATAGAGATGCTAATTCTTCAGTTTTGTAAGCTTTTGAAGGGTAATAAGATGCTTTCGATCTTATAATGCCTCTTATTGGTGGGCACCCTGCCCTATTCAGAGTTTATATCTGGTCCTTTGCACTTAATTGTAAGATTGTTTTTTTCATTTTTTAAATTTTTAGTATTTACAATATGCCATGTACTGGTATAAGCTCATTACAGGTGTTATAAGCTCATTACATGTAAAAACTCATTTAATTTTCATAGCAACCCTAAAATTTGAATTATTATTATCCTCACTTTACGAGTGAGAAAACCGGGCTATAGAGACATTGAGTAACTAATGTTAGACCACTGGGCAATCAGTGGCAGAGTTGTGACTTGAACCTAGGCTATCAAGGTCCAAAGTCTGTATTCTTACCCACAATGACAGAATTAATTACTCATAAGCTATCAAATTTCTGCACCAAAAAAGAAGTAAAACTTTAATGATTGGTCCAGACATACCTTAGGCACTGACAAAAAGTCTCCATTTTTGACTACCTTCAAATTGGGGGATCCCTCGTTCACATTTAGTCTTTCATTTATCTGCTCATTCAACACATGCATTGATCACTCACCATGTGCTAGTCACGATGGTGAGCACCTGAAACTTAGAGTCTAGTGGAAGATCCAGAAAAATCAAGTACAGTATAGTAAGAGCTATACAAGATGGGATGACAGCACAGAAGTCAATCTCGGGGCTCAGAAAAGGCACATGGCCAGTTACAGTTAAGATATATATTGAAGAATGAGTTAGCTAGGTGTTATGGAGAAGATAGGACCAAAAGAACGTGACTATGATCAGTGAGTGAGGGCTATAGCAGGACATGAGACACCTAAAAAGGGCTGTGCTAAAGAGCTTGAACAGTACCGTAAGATCAGTGAGTATAACCAGAGGGATTATCAGAAAACAGAAAACAAATATTCAAATAAGTCAATAATTAGAAGGACAGTATTGTTTCTGAGAAAAGTTAGAAGAGAAAAGGAATTAACATTTGTTGAACACCTAATGTACAATGCTTTGGGCATGCTGTATATTTTAGTAAGACCTTCTAGGGTTTAATTTCCCCCATGATAGAGCTCAGAGAAATTAGGTAACCTGCCTATGGTCTCAGAGAAGACCTAGAATTTGAACTTGTGTCTGATGCCAAAACCAATACATTTTTACACTGTCCACTGTGAATACTCCCAAGCTCCTCTAAGTCAAAGACCAAAAAAGGAAAAAAACTCCTTTATACAAACCCTCATTCATCCTATGAAATGATATCCTCTTTAAACAATAATAATAGCCACACATAAAAGAATGATATATCACTCTGAGGAATTTCTCTTCTCTCTGATTTTTTAATGATAGGCAGCAGAGAATAAAGATCTGAATATATGAGGAAAAGATATTAAGAAAGCACACACACACACACACACACACACACACACACCAAAATAAACAAACAAACAAAACACCTGATATTCAACCAGGTTAGAAACATGATCACCACTGAGAGCATCTTCTCTGCTTCCCCTAGAAAAGAAAAAAAGAAGCTCCCCACCACCACCACCATAATGTCCCCAGAGAGAGCATAAAGTTCCTGGCGTTTCCTTGAATTGCTCAGCACATCATTTTTGTATTTGCAAAGAAGTACACTAACCCTAAAAAATGTGAGATCCATTCCTACTTCTGACAGGGTGACTGCGCATGCTTCCACTTCTAGCTGGAGAGCAGCAGCCTTCGGGAGAAGAATGCTCATCATTTGCTAAGGCTAAGTCTTTGTTTGTTATGTTCCCATGAATAACTTATAGCTGTGTGTCCTCACGAACAACGGCCCTGACACAGCTGACGTGACAGCATCATACACCGATTCCCGATCCACCCTCCCAGGAGAAAATGGAATATTTGCTCGTTTCACATTTCACCAAGACAGGCTCTTCAACTATTTATAAGCTGAATAGAAATTTCCACTACTTCAGCTGACACAACTGGCTATACCTAACAAGTGGTAAGGAATCCAGCTGGAGCCTTTGAGAGGTCAGCTTTGGCAAACCCAGTAGTGGCAGGGGAAGGGGACAAGGTCTGCACCAAGGGAGTTTCTCCTCCAGCAGACACCCTCTCATTTATTCTTCTGTACCACCACTACGGTAAGACCCCAAGTTTACAGCTTGTCTAGAATGGATTTTGCTAATAACTTTTCACAAGTGTGCATGTAGGTAAGTGCCTGTGCCTTATCAATACTTATGAAGGACTTGTTGAAATTGACACCAATCAGTATCACAGCGTCCTTCGTCTTATAGAATATGAGCTGTCACTTCTAATTCAGTCCTATTCGGTTCAAAACAGATTAATTAAGGACCTTCAGTGTATTGGTTCTGGGAATTTAAGGATTAATAAAATTGAGTCCTTGCCCTTCAGAGGCTTAAAACCTAGTAGAGGAGCAGACAAGCAGGAAATAATGACTGAAATAACTGCTCTGCCCCAGGAAACCCCAATGGACAGAAGAGGTCACTTAACAAAAGCTAGAGGATTATTTTATTGGTAACACATGCAGACTCAATACTGTATACATTCCTCATCTTATTTAACCCTTACAACAATTTTCCCTGAGGGTAGTCCTATGATGAAACTCAGTTTTCAGGTCAGGAAACCCAGGCTCAGAGATGTGAAGTTACTTGCTTGGTCTGACAAAGCAAGTGGTATATATAAAATTCAAACAGCCCAGTCTAACCACAAAGACCATGCACATATAAAATCATGTTGCCTCTCCACAGCAATTTGATGGAGTTTAATATTCTTGATCATATTCATTTATTATTCAGGAAATATTTTCTAGATGTCTACTGTGTTCAAGGCACTGAAAGAGATGCAAACAATACTAAGGGGTGGTTCTGAACTTCCAGCACTTGCTTTTGATAATCATCATAGGCAAAGAGTCTTAGATAAGATGAGTCGGTCGGTGTTTCTGGAAACATTTGTAGAATATGCGTATGTACCAGGCACCATGCTTTGTTCTGAAAAAATGGAGTGATCTTAAAAGAAAGGAAATGTCTCCGTCCTCCTGGAAAATATGCAGATAAACACGCATTACATTGCAGGTGACAAAGACTGAAGAAAAATCAAGTTGGGCAAGAGTGAGGAACGGAGGGGACAACTGGCATTTTGAATCAGCTGAGGAGTAAAGCTTCTCTGAGAACTAACGGAGGAAACCTGAATAAGGGGAAGAAATTAGTTATGTGATCATCTGTGTAAAGACTATGTATGGCTAAGTAGAAGCGACAGCAAGTGCAAGGGTTCCAAGGTGGTGAAATTTAGAGTGTACCAAAAATGTCAACAGGCCAGATCATGATGAAAGAGACTGAGAGCAATAGATGGGTGGAAAGTCAAAGGATAGATCCTTCAGGACCTGCCATCAGTGTACAGGGTTCCCATTTTCTTGGCAAGGTGAAGGGAAACCACTGGAGAACACCGAATAGGGGGGGTGATGTGCTCTGATTAACTGTGTAACCTCAGTCTGCCCACCGTGTGGAGAGCTGATTATGGGAACACATGAGTAGAAACAGGAAGACCAATTAGAAGGCTATTACACAAGCCTAAATTTGAGATGGTGGTGGGTTAAACTAAAGCAGAAAAAGCAGAGGTTGTCAGATTTGGGGTGTATTTTTCATGGTAGTGCTGACAGACCAGATCAGATGTGGGCTGCAAGGAACGAGAAAAGAGTGAATGCGCTTAAATTCTTGGAGCAGTGCCTGGAACAGCGTTTGTACTCAATATGTGGAAATTCAGTTCGCTTCTCTCAGGACCCAACACAATTTACTTGGGGGAAATAAGTCATGTACATAACTAATTATACACAGAATCTATTAGAGGGGCTATAACATAAGTCTAACCTCATGGCCACAACCCCACCATCAGCAAGTAGGTTATATATCTTACCTCACTTGGTTTGATCAGACTAGTAGGTAGCCTCATTTGGGTTCAAATAAACCAAGAGGGAGATTTACTAAAAGAATTCTTGTTTTATTAAGTATAGGGGAGCTCCTATTCTTGGTGAAATTATTTGTTACGACTATAGGTAGAACATAGTTCTTTTTATTGTAAAACTTAAATATTGCTTTGCAAGACAAGCCTTCCATGGAACCCTCTACCCCCAAGCCAGGACAGGTCTCCTTGCTACGGCCTCTCCACACACTTGTATCTTTCAGTCACAGATCTTGTCAGTTTGTACTCAGTTAAAATTGGCCCAGCCCCACTGCCATTCCATCCTTCTTAACTTTGTAACATTTGCAAAAAAACAAACAAACAAAAAAAAAACAGTAGGTATTCAAAAATGTTGTGGGAAAAATGAATCAACACTCCCATGTTCATTGCAACAGTATTCACAATAGCCAAGATGTGGAAACAACAAACTAATATCCATTGACAGATGAATGGGTAAAGAAAATGTGGCATATACGTGCAATGGAATACTATTTAGCCTTGAAAACAAGAAGGAAATTCTGTAATATGCTAAAACATGGATAAAACTTAAGAACATTACACTAAGTGAAATAAGCCAGTCACAGAAAGGCAAATGCTATATGATTTCACTTACATAAGTCATCTAAAACAGTCAAATTTATAAAATCAAGGAGTGGAATAATCATTGGCAAGGGCCAGGAAGAGGAAAAATGAAGAGTTACTACTAATCAGCAGGAATAAAACTTCTGTTGAGCAAGGTGAATAAACTCTAGAGATCTTCTGTGCAACATTGCACCTATATTAATAACTATGTATTTTACACTTAATTTGCTGAAAGGATAGATCTCATATGAAGTGTTCTTATGACAATAAAGTAATTTCTAAGCACAATAAAAAATATGTTTAAAAATACATTTGATTCTTAAAGCAAGAGCAAATGACCTATGAAGGAAAAATGGAATAACATTTAATAAGCTATGGGTACTTAATTCAATTTTTAAAATTCTATTTATAATCACTAATAGAATAATTATATTATTCTATATATAATTACTGGTAATGCACAGGATTTTGCTTCAGTAGAACCAGAACTGCCATGGAAAAATTGCTTCTTATAAGCCACCTAGGACGTTAAGCCATGATAAAAGTTTATGGTTTCATATCAGGGCTTGTAAGATGTATTTGAGATTGACTGGGTATTGATTGAGAATAAGTGGCCTGTATAGCTAGATACAAATGAAATGTGTCTCACCTGGATTATAACCTCATAAATATTCTCATTGCTTCAAATTTGCCCTCTCATAGAAAATTCTTCAATAAGACAGACTGATTCTTTTAAAATAAAAGTCACTGTGTCTACATCTCTCAGAATAAATGCTAATATCCTTATAACGACTACAACATTTTTTAGTTGTCAAAGGCCTGGAAGGAAGATAGGTAGCAAAATTAAGCTGGTAATAGAGAGGAGATCAATAAAGAAACTATTTACAAATGTGAGGGTGAGGGTTAAAAAAGAATCAATTACAGATAGTGCACTACCCCGAGGCTAGCAACAGTGGGGAGCTATTACCATTCTTAGTCCTAATGGAGCAGGAGAAGAGGAGAAAACAGTTACCAATTACTTGAGCCCAGGGGAGTAGCTTCATGGAGACTTCCTGACAAGAGCTTTGGCCTTCCATAAAAGGGTAAAGTTCAGCAAGGGGAAAGCCAGGGAACAAATTTCCTGACCTTACTATTCTCCAACCCTCAGATTTCCTGTCTGTAACTCACATTGGCTAACCCCCACTGGAAGCTGGTAGGCAGAAGAACTTGTTGATATAGTCCATACCTGTCGGTCTGCCGAGGCACTGAACAGGGTGGAAAGAGAACAGAATGGATCCAGAGAAGCAAATGGAAAATGCTAGGCTAATGCCCTATGTGACCTGCCCTTGCCTGTTCTTTGTTCCTTCTGCTACTATCACCCTAGCCTCCTCGATATATCCTGACACTCCAGGCGCTGTACAACTTTTGCATTTTTGTAGTTTCTGTTTCCTCTGTGTGGAACACTTTTTCTCTAGATACTGACATAACTCACTCCCTCACTTACTTCAAGCTCAGTTGTCACCTTCTCTATGCAATCCACCTGAAAAGCATATTTAAAATTACAAACCACCTCCTCCAACATACCAATCTCCTTAACCCCCTTCTACTTTTTTTCTTTTCCCCATTGTATTTATCACATACTGTATTACATAGGATATAGGATAACATACTGCATTACTTAATTTTTTATCACATCTGTTGTTAATTGTCAGCCTCCCCAACTTTTTCACTAGAACATAAGCTCCAAGGAAATTACCTTTGCTGTGTTTTTTTAATTGATATATTCTAGTGCCTAGAAATAGTGCAAAATTCATAAACAGAGGGAAATAATCATCTTAAGTACAGTATTCAAATGATCTCATACATAGCATGTTGAATTTTGCTTAGAAAGTTAGGCAGAAAAGGTACATGAAAACCAAATAGTCCTGTTCCTTTCCCCACTCTCAAGAGATAGATTAAGGTTGAGATTAAGTCTGACCAAATATTGAATGAATTTCTGTCCCTCAGTAAGGACCTGAACGTAAAACTGTACCTGAGCGGGCACTCATTCTTTGACATCTCATTAAACTAATTCGGTAAATGAGGTGAGCCAAAGGCTATGTTTTCTTGAGTCTGATCTCTTCCAGCAAAGATGTATGGAACCATATGAAACCCTGGTGATAGCCTTTAAAATCACTGATAATCCTCAGAAAAAAATACAGTGAAATCACTGTCGAGGAGGTACTCAGTTGTGCCAGAGGAGAAATAAAAATCACATCTAGTATTAAAAAAAAAAACTTTAAAAATTGAAAGACCAACGGCCCTTGATATGATCGTATTTTTGTAAGTCTTCAGTCTACACGTGACCAGGATGAAATGATTTAGGACCAAAATAAAATGTTTATCCCCTAAGTGAATAAAAAAAGGTACAGTGCACCAAATATATGTTATTAAACAATGACTACGTAAAAAATATCTTTGTAAGGTCAATTATGTGGCTAATGAACTTATGAGAGTAATAAAACTGAGGATAACAGAACTACAGTAAGGAAAAGTACTTTCTAATCAGGCTTCTCACAAATTTAAACCAGGTTAGAAGATAAGTAATGATCTCATCTTCCCCATCAGTTCTTCCCCCACAAAGCAGGGAACTCAAGAGCTGTGCAGATGTACAAAGCCTCTCTAGAGTTCTTAAAATGAAGGCATTTTTTTATAGTGGCATTAATAGCCATAAAAGCTTTGCCAATACTATTTACATGCATCATGGTAGCATTTTTAAATGTTAGTTCAGCCTCTAATAAGAAATTATAAGTGCACAGTATCTAAAAGCAGAGAATTGCTCTTCTTGAAATATCTCATTTATCTGCAAGCCAAAGGAAAAAGCTTCTCTTTAGAGATAGTATCACAATATTCCATTTAAAATCACCTGAAATGACAAAGGGAAGATCTAACTGGGGAGTCACTGACCTCATAATAGGAAGGAACTTCCTTTAAACTCCCCATTAAAGGAATATTTTTAAAGTAGGTTAGGTATATCCTTGAAACAAGAAAGTCTCTTCAGATGTCTAGTTTTTGTTCCCTTCAGGCTATTGTGCCATTCAGCCACTGTATGCAATTCACAGGGGTCGTGGCTTCTGAGAGGTGATATGGTTAGATAAAGGGTTGCTTCTGTAGATCTTTGCCTCCATACATTTCCACCTCAGGCAGTTCTTTTACACACTCATTCCTTGGATAAAAATGTAGAGAATCAACCCAGAAAATACAAGGTGCCTTGAAATTAGATGTTTTCTTTTCTTTTTTTCTAACATTGTAAACTAGACAATGATTTCATACATGTGTGAACATCAGGAACTATGTCTGTGGCTCATCAAGATCAGACAATTTAATCTTAGTAAGCTGCTAGGTAGCTAAGGAAGTCATAAGAAGAGGAATATTTATCTTTGACATATATGCATTGAATCAGGCAAGTCAAAATTTCACTTGATTTGGTGTCAATAGAAAGAGAAAACAAAATCAAATATTGATCCATAGAAACCGCTAGAAATTAGATTTTTTTCCCCTGTTTTTAGAGAATTAGCCTAGTAGACCCCTTCCAGCATGGGGTGGGGGGGGGGGGTACCTGGCTCTCAATATTTAATTGCACTTTGACCAATTGGAAGTAAATGTGTTTATTTGGAGATATTTTTCAGTTTCATTTTTCTGTCACTTTGATTTGTATTATGATGCTGAGGGATTTAAATTGTAAGCCACAGGAACCTTGAATTTGGATACCTTAGGTTTTATAGAAAACTTGAACCACTCTTCCAAAAAGGGTTTTATTAGAGGTATGCAATATTTTCATAGACATTTATGGAAATAAGCACTACTGAAGGTAAAGATCGCTTTTTAAAAATTTTTTTGAATGTTTATTTTTGAGAGAGAGAGAGAGACAGAGCATGGGTGGGGAGAGGCAGAGAGAGACTGAGACACAGAATCCAAAGCAGGCTCCAGGCTCTGAGCTGTCAGCACAGAGCCCGATGCGGGGCTCGAACTCACGGACCGTGAGATCATGACCTGAGCCGAAGTCAGACGCTCAACCGACTGAGCCACCCAGGCACCCCAAGATCACTTCTGACCTAAGGAGAAATGTTACTCAATGGGAAAAGTAAATGCAATTAACTAGCTAAGCTACGACAATTAAAATACAAGTTCCATGCGGACAGAATTAACGTCGGCTATGTTTACCATTGTATTCCTAATGCCTGGCACAATGCTTGGCCCTTTGTAGAGGCTCAGAAAGTAATGTTTATCAAGTAAGTGAATAGTACAATAGATAAATGAGTAAGTAGTCTTCCAAGTCCAAATGAAATATCTCCAGAAGTCTTCCCAAAGGCACTGATAGATGAAACTCTCCTTAAAGAACAACTATTTCCCTTTGCTCTTCACGTGCTTTCATCAAGAATCTGCACAGACCATAATTAGTTCTCCTAAATTGTCGTACTCACAAAGATAGTAATTTATAAATGATTACAAAGTAGTAAATTAGCTTTCTGACATAGATTAGTCCTTTGCTCCATGAGATGTGGGTTCTATTAACCAGTTTTCCTAGAGTTCCTTCAAAGATCTGACCATGTAGGTTCTTACACTCAAGGGAATTTTACGATTTCAGGCAGCAGCCGATGGGGCTTGTGGTAAGTAGCCATCCCACTGTACAGTACGATCTTTGCCTGTAAAGAAACATACTTTATACCTTGTGGACACCACTTTCATCAAGAAAGAAATGCCCATCATGATTTTAGTGCTCTGATACATTTAGGGAACGGTGGTCATCTCTTGTTTCTCTAAATTCCACTGTATAAGGCCTTGATGAATGTATATATCTGATCATCAGTAAACGTCAATTTTATGTCATCTCTACAATCTTCTTTAAAGTGACATTGTTCTAGGGAAGACAGTAAGGGTGACAGTTTTTTTTTCATCATAAATCCCCATTGAAACCTACCCTAGTTGCATGTGTGTATGCATGCAAGCACTTGTTATTTCGCTCAACCAATATATTTGATATGCATATAGATAATTAGTTTCTTTTATGTTTATCAAGCACACTGAGGTGAGGAAGGTGTTGCTTTGTGACAGTTAATTTGATAAATTTCAGTTAACCGTGTTAGTCTGCTCAGGCCACCATAACAAAATACCACAGACATGGTGGCTTTGACAACAGATTTATTTTCTGACAGCTCTGGAGGCTGCAGGTCCAAGGTCAAGGTCCCAGCAGGGCTGATCTCCTCCGAGACTTCTCTGTCTTGCTTGCAGATGGACACCCTCTTGCTACTGGCTCTTCACATGGTCATCCCTCTGTACCTGTGCATCCCTGGTGTTTCTTTTATGTGTTCAAATTTCCTCTTCTTACAAGTTCACCTAAGTGGACTAGGGCCCACCCAAATAGCCTCATTTTTAATTTAATCACTCCCTTTAAAGACCCTATCTCCAAATACAGTCAAGTCCTGGGGTTGAAGCTTCAAAATTTGAATTGTGGAGATGCACAATTCAGCTCATCATACTCACTTAATGCTGTATTAACACAGGACCATATATAGTGTTTATTGGAGAAGTAGGCTTGGAGAAGTAGTCGTAGAGATACAAAGCAGGATCGTATCTGTATTACGTAGGTAAGAGGGAAGAAATTAATGAAGGCAGACATGGTGGGATGAAAGGTTGGAATTGGAAAAAAGTAACCAATGAATACAAAGGTAGCTCTACCTTAAATATCGTAGTGATCTCCAAAAGAACACTAGATCAACCAATGTGGATAGTTCTACCTCAGTCTTGTATAAACTAGACCCTTTCCGGAGTAGAAATGGATTTACCACAAAACTAATGAAATTCAACTTCAGCACCCCTCAAAGCTCTTTGCAGAGCCATTGATCTAATTTTATAATTATAAATTTGTACTCTGTTTCCTTAGAGGGCTTTGGACTCCAAATAACCTGCATCTGTCCCCGATTACAAGTAATTTCAGCCATTTTCAGAGGCATTTAGGACATTTCTTGGGCTAAATACTTAGAAATAGGTATTTACTTGGAACAAATGATGACTTCTATTTATTATACAAATTGTGACTTTTGAATAATAATCTTTCATTGCAATAGCAGTTACTGCAACATACATTTTTGTGAAATTGAATTTTCTTTTTTTTTAATGTGAAATTTATTGTCAAATTGGTTTCCATACAACACCCAGTGCTCATCCCAACAGGTGCCCTCCTCAAATGCCCATCACCCACTTTCCCCTCCCTCCCACCCCCCATCAACCCTCAGTTTATTCTCAGTTTTTAAGAGTCTCTTATTTCAACCAAATTTCAGACCATAGGTGCTCAGAAACATCCTGGTAAAGTACTGGTGTCTGTGTGTGTGTCTCTTTCTCTCTTCCTTTCTCTCTTTTAGACACACACACACACACACACACACACAGACACACACACATACACACACTCCATACACACATTTATTTTTGTGCCAGCAATCAGAACTGGGCAACTAAACTGTTCAATTAATTTAAAAAGTAAATTGTGTATGTTGTAGTTGAAAATATATGTGTGAAGTCTTCCCATTTTCCTTTCATGGAAAGCCATCCTTCTCCCATTTTTTCTCCTAGCTCCCTGAGTGTGCATGTATCTAAAGCCCAGCCAGTGTGACATTTTCTAATTTTGACATTAGCCACAAAACGATTTCTTACTTTCTCTGAAAAAAAAGAGGATAAACATCTTAAATGATGCAAAATGTTATTGCAGAGTAGACCTTTCCAGAGGCATTACACATGGTGAGAATCAGTTTCATACTGTTCCCTTTAGAAGATTTCTACATTTCATTTTTTAGTTTTGTACATAGCTCTTCCTAGGAACAACCCTGCAATTTAAGACAGAAAGGTGCCTCTTAGTTGAAAAGCAAAAATAGGAAGTGAGATGAGATCGGTGAAGCAAGACAGTTCAATTTGCCTAACAAAGCAAAATTCCCGAATCAAGTTACTCTTAAAGCACTGTAATCAGCCATGTTTCTTAAAATGCCTGGGTTATATCTAGCCCCACTCACACTATGGTAATTATCAGCTGCCACCACGCAGAAGTGCTGCATTCCCTGCTACTTTTTTTTTTCCAAAATGTCAGCTTGTAATCTGAAGGAAAATTACAAACCCGACTTTTTTTAGGAATGTTTAAAATAAACCCACAAAAGCGCCAAGCCTGTTACAATTACTGTCCTGCTTTAAGGGAGAAATATCCCAGGTGGTGTTTTATCTCTGCAGCATCTTTTTCTAAAGTTTAGCTACAATGAGAGGAGCAATAGTGCCTTATATAATTGCAGGCCAGTTCCAGTGTTTGGAAGAAACCAAAACTTTAAGAACCTTTCAGACTTTATTCTAGATAAACATGCACTACTCTGAGGAGCATCACATTTGTGCTACTTTAATAAAATATAACTGCATAAAAAATTGCAGTATCGATCATCATGTGTATATGCTGATAATAGTGTGTAGAGGTTAACTCCCCCTTATTTAATAGGAACATAAAACCCATATCAAGTGGAATGTTTTATACTAATGGAAGTATTTCCAATTAAATTGCCAATATAAATTGCTTTGACATGCCTCCATTCTTTATTTTAACAGTTACTTTTACATCATACACTTTAGAGCCCTTATATTGTTCCGTTTGTAAAAGAAAAATGAAATATCAGTCAAAACGTAATAAGCAAAACTCTACTGAGAAAATTTTTTAGCATAACAAAATTCACATGAGTTCAAGGCACCAGAGGTTTACAAGGAGACTCTGCCTAGAATGCTAAGAAGCTTTTAAATGATAGAAGCAAATCATTGAGACGTCCATAAATTCATTTTTCTTCATACATTTTAAGCTAGACTTGGGACAGTAGACTGAGGACTTGGGGACAGGAGATCTTGTTGTGGTCCCAGCTCAGCCATGAGTAGTCTAGATGATGCTGAGCAAATCTCTAGCCTCGGTTTCCAAAAGTGAGGTTCCAACTCCTACTTTCTGCAACAACAAGTTCCATAAAAGATGAAGAAAAACTAGGTCGCTCCATGAATTCAATGCAATTCAGGACACAATTTCCAATAATAGCTTCCTCCTATCCCTTATAAAATATACCTCATCCCTGTGTTTGTCCCCTGTTTATACATCCAAAAGGGGGAAAGAGTATGAAAGAGCTAGGTTTGTATCCTAATTGCAATTTCCCATTAACTGCATGACCTTGGACAATGTGCTTCTAAAGTTCTAGTTTCTTCATTTATAAAAAAGGGATAATCTTCTTTATATTGGAAGTATGGATGATGACTATACCAGATATTTCTAATTCATTTTTTATCATACCTTAAACCTATTAGCATTCAATAGTTAATAATTTTTATATATGTGTGGATGGATGGATGGATGGATGGATGGATGGATGGATGGTTGGATACATAGGTAGAAAGATAGATAGATAGACAGGCAGACAGACAGACATTCTATCATATGTAATACACTTTCTACTACCCTTGGAGAATATTGCTTCCAGCTCCAACCAGAAATGGGAGTCAGTAATTCGTATGTCATTACATCAAAATTTCTAATACACATAGCTATGGGTCCGTTCATAGTGGTATGATCAGATTGACACTCTAGTATGCCAATGTAACATTAAAATTCTTTATTATCCTGTTCATACAACTACCAGGAGACCAACATGAGTGTTATCTGTCTAGCCAAGGTCTACCATTTCCAGCAAGTAGAATGGACCACCCCTAGAGGTCTAGTCTGCTATTGCACAGCCAATTTTAATAATTTAATAATGGAATTACATAATTTTTACAACAAATCAGAAAAATACCAGGTTCAGTGCAGATTAGAATGCATCTGCTCCAATTGTATCTCATCAATTCACCATTTCAGATTATTTAATCTAGCCAAACAATAGACCAAAGCGTGCAAAATACCTATGTGCCCTCACATGTAGGCTCTAGCTCAGGTCTCCTACATTCTAAGAAAATTTTCTTCACCTATGCTGCTCCCTCAGCCTAAATAATGTTATTGCCTTGATCTTTAATTTTGCCAGCCAACTTCTTTTCATAGCAGTCCATGCTCACTGCCTTCAGTTCCTCAGTGTTATAATCTGGCCCCCGACATACAACTTTTCTAAATTGTTCTTGTTGTGATGGTCATTGGTGATCTCCTATGCCCAATTTACACAGCCTTTCCAGGCTTCCATTCACTTTGAGCTTCCCCAGAAATGTGAAACTGCTGGGATCTAGAAGCCCTGTCCCCATGGCTGCATTCACCCTAAACATTCATGGTTCTTCTGCCTTTCTGGCCTCCCTTCTCTTTCTCGGATCTGTTTTCTCCCCACCCACAAATTAGGGAATCTTAAATTTTCTTTGTCCTTCTTCTATGGTCCTTTAAACGTAATTTCATATATCCCACCAGTTTGCACTATAACTCTATGCAAGTGATTGCCAAATACAAATCTCCGGTCCTACCCACTCTCTGAAAGCCTCCACCAAGGCATCTCAGCATCTCAACCTCATAAGTTCAAATGTAATTCATGAACCCACTTCTAATGCTGTATTTCCCAAGTGCTTTGAGTATCACCCCCACCTTTACGGTCACCCATGCTCCAAACGTCTGCATCTACTTTCTCTCTTTTAAATTAGTTATTCTATGGGGCGCCTGGGTGGCTCAGTCGGTTAAGTGGCCGACTTCAGCTCAGGTCACGATCTCGCAGTCTGTGAGTTTGAGCCCCGCGTCGGGCTCTGGGCTGATGGCTCAGAGCCTGGAGCCTGCTTCCGATTCTGTGTGTCCCTCTCTCTCTGCCCCTCCCCTGTTCATGCTCTGTCTCTCTCTGTCTCAAAAATAAATAAAACGTTAAAAAAATTATTCTATATGAATTCTATTTCCATACATTTCTAACATACGTTTCTACTTCTCTCTTCCCATTGCAAATGCCCTAATTTATGACATGTGTAGTATGGATTTGAGAGGGGACATATTCCCCAATTCTAGTCACTTCTCACTCCAAGTTCTCTAACAAATTAATCCTAGATTAAACATCAGAAGATATAGAATGTTTAGTGTTTAATGATCTCTGATAATTTTCATTTCCTTGCTTAAACACTTTCTGTAAGAATATTTCTTTTATATTAAAAACTAATCATTAGAAGAGCTGATATTTATTAGTCATTTGCTTAGTAGGTCCTAGGTAATATATCAAACATTATGCAATGATTATCTCACTAACTATTGTTATAGATGTGATCTTATAGTTATTTGTGTGATTATATTGATTGATATATAGGACTTGAAATATAGGCATTCAAATATTACCTACCAGTTAATTAGTTAATGAAGCCCTCTTTGATCACCACAGCCAAAAATACTCTTCTTTGTTTCTCCTTGGAATCACATATGGATTCTTTATGTTCCTTGCCATATATATTATATTATATTATATTATATTATATTATATTATATTATTACTATGCTTATCTTAAGTTTGGTGAATGGCAACAAATCAGTTCTAGCTAGATGACTTCCATTTCTACCAAGGAGCTATACTAGCATCTTTCAAGGTCAACCAAATCACAAACAAACCTGGCAAAATTAGACACTAGTCATATAAGTACTATGTACTGGCACAGAAGGAGTAACAATATAAATACTGTGTCCCCATATGTAAAATGAATATTTTGTGGAAATCTTTCTCCCAGTGTTCTCCCTCATGGAAATTTAAGCAACTCTGAAGTCATAAGCTTAGCATTCAACCCAAATACATGACCAGGTTACAACAGTAGTCAACCCATTCATCATCTGTGATAATTTGTCTGATCTTCCTAACTGGGCAAGATTTCCCATCCTGTCCCCTCTCTTGTGTAGCTCTCTTAAATTCAAGTTTCTTTTCTTTGATCAAAATGAAATTAATAAGTATGCTCCCTCCCCTCTCAAAATGTTAAAGGGTGCTTGTTCAACCAACATTTTTTTTTTCTTACTCAACACTTATTCAATAGAACAAAATAGGTTCAAACATGAGTCAAACATGGATCTTGGCTTCAAAGGCCTTATGGATTAAAGAAGATAAAGCATGTGCTTAAGTAACTATAAATACAAAGAGAAAAATACAGGTTGCATAGGACATGGACAGCTAAACTGTGATGGGAATTCACAGTAGGAATATGTTAATTTTCAGCCGAGAGGATCCTAAAAGACTTCATGGAGAATTTTTATATAATACAGTTTATGAAAGATGAGTAGGATTTAGATGTTGAGGGATGAAAAAAAAGATATATTCCAAGAGGAAGAGCGTTAACAAAGACATGGAAGTCTGAAAAATCTTGCATGTATATCACGAACGTTAAATAACAATTTAATTGTAATTATCAATTGTATTATTATTGTTACATTCCTTTTGAAATATGCAAGTATAATGATGGTTCTATTCCCACATTAAATAAAATAGTTACTTATATAGAGTCCATTGGGTTGCTGAGTTATTGCATTGGTTAAATGCTATTTTTACTATGACAATCCCACTTTCCAAATATTAGTCACTGATCATTGTTTTTGTGTTCAGCAAGTTTGCTCTTTTTGCCACACAATAGGGCCTAGGGATTTGGAAATGTCAAATTGTATTGAGCAACAAGAGTACAGATTTTGCATAAATATTTAAATCTTAGACACAAATTCATAACTCTGGGCACTGTAGACAACTGAGGTAATTGAAATCTCTCTAGGTCAATTTTTAGTTCAAACTTTGTTTTTAAAATAGTCTGAGGAAACTTAACTTTGAGGCTAAACATCTTTGAGTTGATATTTTGTTTTGTTTTCCCTATTGGGTGAGCTGTTATTTTAGTTGATTTTGGTTTAAGTTTTCCCCCCTTGGATATGTGCTATAAATCAGGCTTGTGGCATTTTGCATTCCAGTGATGCCTTATCTTGGCTGACAACTGTTATCTCATCTAAATCCCACAGCTGTGTCACTTCCTAACGACCACCATCCCTACAAGACAGCTGTTGCTTTTAATTGGCAGGAATAAAACAGATGAGCATTAAGACACTAGCCCTGATGATGTGCTACACAAAGAATTCACTCACATTTTTTCCCAAACCATTTGAAGCTAGAAAAGGCAGGGTAGGAAGACTCCATCAAAAATACATGGAGTCCTTGGTTTCCCACTCAGGATTTTACAACTGAAATTGCAGAGTCAAGCTGCCTCTTGGCCAGTCCAGATGAGAGCCACACCCACAAAAACATTGAAAAGCAATTTGAAATCTCTAGCAAATTTTCCTGATGAGCTGCCAAAGGAGAATTCTATCATAAATCAGTGACTCTTCTCAAAATCCACTTTCTCCATTTCACCTTGCACAGCACAAACATCACAGAAGTTACCCCAGTATCTAGTGACTTGCTACTCAAAGTGTGGTGCATGGACCAGTAGCATTGGCATCAACTGGGAGGTTGTTTAATACATCCTCGGGCCTCACTCCAGAGGCCTGGAGTGGAGAATCTGTTTACTAACAAGATCCCCATGTGGTTTATATTTTGCAAAACACTGCTTTTGTCTATGAGATTCTCACACTTTAATGTATATAAGAATCACTGAAGACAGCATTATGGTACAGATGCTTGGGCCCCACTCCAAAAGTTTCAGAATCATTAAGTCAGATACCTGGATCCCACCATGATTCAGTAACCAGAACCTCCAGTGATCTGAGGAGTACACTATGATCTTAGTCATGAAAACAAAAATCTCTTTACATCACCCTGCACTGTTTTTTTTTTTTTGTCAATCTCCTTCCTCTTCTATTACCTTTCTCTCTGCACTTTTTTTTTTTTTTTTTGACGAGAGGGAGGGGTAAAGGGAGAGAGAGAAACTTAGGTAGGCTCCGTGCCCAGCAGGAGGCTGACGTGGGGCTCAAGCCCATAACCCTGAGATCATGACCTGAGCCGAAATCAAGAGTTGGATGCTTAACCAACTGAACCACACAGGCGCCCCTTTGTACATTTTAATGTCAATCTAGCCAATCATAACGTGTGTGTGTTACTGTCTTATAATTGTTCTCTAATTAATCTCCCTATAACTATTCTTCTCTTCCTCCATGTTGTCAGTCTTGTGATCTTCTCAGTAGGTCATCCCCTCCCTTCTCAATCTTTACATAATGAAAACTACCACAAAGCTTAAGCTAGAAGGAGATGCTCTTAGCCTGGAACTGTTTTAGGTAACTCTACTGCTTAAAACTTACCAAAGGTATGCAAGCCAAAGAAAAAGTAAAACTTCTCTTTTAGAGAAGAATAACAGAACAATTTATTTTTCCTGGCCTCCCTTCCCCTATAGCTACTGAATCAGGGTGCGTGTTGAGGGGCTGATTCAAGGCCAAGCAGGTAGAAGAGATGTAGGCAAAGAAAAACAGCAATGTGGGGAGTGGTGGTGAAGACACACCCCTGATAATGAAATATATAGATATATTAGTGACATAAGAGCACTGAACTTCAGATCATAGGATGTAAATTCAAGTTCTTTGTCCAATCCTCACAGGCACTGTGGCTTTGAGTGTGTAATAAATAACCTCCAGTGACTTCAGGTTCTTGTCTATAAAATGCAAGTAACACCTACACTACCTGCTTCACAAGGCTTTTGCAAAGTCCAATGATCCTTGATAGAATCAAATCTTAAATAAGACATTAATTGTATAAACATTTGCTGAATGTTTATGCAATTAATATTGATAATATTGCTGAATGCATTAGGTTCATGCTATAGACACAAAGGAATGAATAGGGCATAGTCCTACTTTCAAGGAGACCACTGTTTAATGATGGATCCAGGTATATAGACAATGATGGTTGTAATGAATGTTGTGCTAAAAGTATAAGTAAACAACTGAAAAGACCCTAAAGAAGGAACACATTTTTTAATGTTTATTTGAGAGAGAGAGAGAGAGAGACCAGAGAAGGGGTAGAGAGAGAGGGGGACAGAGGATCTGAAGGAGGCTCTGCACTGACAGCAGTGAGCCCAATGTGGGGCTTGAACTTCAAACCATGAGATCATGACCTGAGCTGAAGTCAGATACTCAACTGACTGAGCCACCCAGGCACCCCAAGAAGGAACACATTTAAAAAAAGGGGTGGGGATGCCCACCATGGATTTGCGAGTTCTTTCCAGTGTTACATTATAATTCTTTATATCCTTCTAATATTAGGAGTATTGTTGCTGGAATAATGATAAATATTGATGATAATAATGTTTATAAGTAGTCCAACAAAATGTTTGTATTATTGGTATGCTGAAGAAAAAAGTGCTGGTCAATAGGAAGTGTTACAGTTTGATGAGAAATGTGTAAAAGAAATTCAGAGTGGTTAAGAGGTATTTTCCTCTTCAACAGCACCTATAGTCAGAGATTTCAGAGTTATTGAATATATAGCATTCACTCAGACTTCATCTCAGTATAAGAAAATACTAAGCCTCCCATTAGAATATAAATTCTCATTTTAAGCAAAGCAATTATTTAGTTCACTGCTGTATCCCCAGTGACTGGAATGTCACCCGATATGTCAGTGGAGCTCAATAAGCATTTATTGAGTGAACGAATGATAGAACAAGTAAGTTCCATATGAAGTAATGACCTCCCAGTTTACACATGCGTACTTGTTCTGTTTGATATGGGAGCAGTATATTTGATATCAATAAATGGCATTCTCGGTTTTAAACATGGAATACCTTTTACAAATTGTGAACATTTTCAAATTACAATTTGTACTTCAAGGGTAAGGGGAATCAGAATTTTAAGGCTCTCTTGTTTAAGGTATTTATTTAATTATGAGTTTTTTAAATTGCCTTCATATATATGTCTCTTCCCACTTTTCTCCAGAGTACTGGTAATACATGAAGTTAAATAACATTTCAAAGATGGATTTCTGTGATTTTTTATCTTAACACATTTCTCTAAGTAATAGTTTTTCTTGACTTTTCATATATGGCAATATGTATCTTCCACAGACAAATCTCATGTATAGAATGAAGGTGTTGGCAAGATGATGATAGGGGCCTCTCTGTCTCAGCTCTATGCTGAGCTTTACTCATCCTGCATCTTCCTTTACTTTAAAAAAAATCACTTTGTAAAAGGCTTTGCAGAACAAATAGCTTAAGTAGGCCCTTGAGTAATTGTGCAATTGTTTTCTTTTATCTTTCATTTCAATTTTATGTAACTTTCATTCTGTTTAAAAAGAAGAAACCACAAAGCAGCTTTCCGTTAAAAGAGAAGGGTGTATCATAACTACTCCGATGAGGAAAAAAGATAGTTGTATATAAGGCAAAGATAAAATGTAAGTGAATATAACATCATATCCACAATTAGTATTAGAGATGCTCCTTTTTATCTACTATTAAGGAGAACCTTCTCTTTGGAGCCCAATAAAGGATACTTTATTTCATATGACTTCTTACAGTTTGGCCACTCTTCAAAACTCCAAGGATACACAAGTATGGGAATAGTCATTAAATCAAAGCAGTTGTTATTCTCTCTTTCAGAAACAAGCCTAACCTGGAAATCTTCTCATAGGTCTTCAGAAAAAAGTCAAATAACCATAATCTCTCTGTCTCTCTGTCTCTGTGTGTATGTATCTCTCCCCGCCCCCTCTCTCTCACACATGCACACCACACACACACACACACACACAGATAATGCAAAATAGTATTTCTAAAATCTTCCATAAGAATGCAGTATGTAACAGGGAAATTATTTACAGACAAGGGAGTAGGTTCTAGTCCTCAGCAGAGCTCTTAGGTCTGAGGTGGCAAACATAGAATGTGGTGAATTATATGCAGAGATGGCCACCAGCAATTCTTTCCATTCCTTTTCTAATGATTTCCCCCTCCTCTTGAATTGGGGCTGGACTGGTGATTTGTCTGAACAAAAGAATGGGGATAAAAGTGAGAGTTCTGGACTTAAGAAGCCTGGCAATTTTCACTTTCACCTTCTTGAATCCAGAGCCACCATGTAAGAAGTCAGTTACCCCACTAGAGAGAATGGTCACAAGGAAAGAGGCTTCAGAGAATGGGAAGGAAGGGGGACACCCAGACCTCATCCTTGTCTTCCATTCCAGTCGGGGCCACCTAGGATCTTCCAGACCCAGCAGAGCCATCTTAGGCAAATCACATGAAGCAGAGAGATCTGTCCAATAAAGCCCTGCTAAAATAGTAGAGTCTTGAGCAAATAAATGAAATAAACTAAATAAGTAAAACAAAGAATCAAAAGCTAAAAGAAGAGACAACTAAATCAGTGAATATTCCAGTTGTCTATTCAGTGAAGTATATTAAACAACTATCCTTGGGCTAGTATTGTCTGGGAACAGAGGACTGAATAGAATACCTTGCCTTTGAAGAGTTCACCATTCGATGGGAGTAACACCCATTTCAGAAACCACGGACAGGGGGTGTGACAGAAGCAGCATTAGAAAGAAACACACTCATGGTGGAGAGCAGAAACCCACCAAGCAACTGCCATCATGGAAGTTGATCTGTGGCCTGGAGGAAGAACCGAAGGGGAGGTGACATTTCAGCTGTGTTTTGAAAGTTGAGTAGGAGTTTCCCAAGCCAGGATTTGTGGCTGAGAGGGAGGTACATTCCAGGGAATCAGTTTCATTTGTGCGGGAAATTTATGCTCCTTCTTAATGCCTGGACTACATGTACTGGGCATGTGAGTACCACCTGCTAAGAGATTTATCTTTTTCCAGAGTTAGACAAATAGGAGAAAGTATATTCATCTTTGTGGTAAAAACTTGTTTTTTGTTTACCTAAACTCATACTCTGCCTCCAACTTTGTGGCTGAGAAAGGCATATGACAAATGGACAGACTGTTAAGAAACAAAAAATGTACCTGTTCTCTCTTTCTATTATCTTGCTATAGACAAATGCTAAATAAAGAAGGTTGTTTTATTTATCTTTGTTCAAAAACAGTTCCCAGTGTTCTTAGTTGGAGATATAGAAGCATTTTGCTGTTTATTATGGAAGAAAAAAGAAATTTCTTTACAGACATTAGTGATTTTAAAGGTCAAACATACAAAACATCTTTTACTAAAGTAGATAAGCTAGTTTATAGCTCATACTCAGTACTAGGTAAGCTGGCAGATGAAGAAAACCAGAACTGGGTAAAACTGGTTGGCCTCATAGGTTGCTAGAATGTTATAGACATTTGTTTCCTCTTTGCATTAATTCTTTGTGCATTTGCAACCCCAAGGTTCAAGTTTTGAAGGCATCTGCAATTCAGAAGCTACTGAAAAACTTAGGTACCAAAGCCCATCCTTCAGGAATGAGTACTATTTCTCCTCTCTTCATCCCATACCGAACCTATTTCCTTATTTCCTGGAGTTGACACGTGAGGTTCATGGACATTTGGAGAATGCCTCCACCTAGCCATGTGCCACTCAGAGTAGAACCGTAGGTCTAGAAGGGAGCGTGCTGTTTGCAGTCATGCTGAGTGCTCCACAGGCATTACCTCACTTCATCTCGCAACTGTTCTGGGTCAAGTGTTAAAATTACCATTTTACAGGTGAAGAAACTTAGAAAGATGATTAAGTGTGGTTCCCAGGAATGCACAGCTGATAATCATGTCTGTCTCATTCCAAATTCTATACCTGCACAGCCTGCTGCAGTTTTTCCCTAAGGATGGTGAAGATTCATTTTACTTCTAAAATACTGGTTAAACCTCTGCTCTCAGAAAAGAAAAACATTTTAAACAAAGTCAGAAACACTGGCATAAAAGAATGTGCAACATTTGACCTGTGCTGTAAGATGACTAGAGGATGAGATGAAAATAATCAAAAGCATATAATGAAGACGAGGCAGGGAATCAGGTTAGAAATAGCACAACTTTAAGACCTTGTAGAACTCTGTTGGAGTCCCAGTCTGGGCTCTTGCTAGCTTGTGACCTTGCACAATTTATTTAGGTTCTCTGAGCCACATTTTCCTGGATTATGAAATAAAAATATTAATACTTGGCTACATCCCTCAGGTTATCAGTAGTACTAAATTGTGTAATATATATAAAAGCACCTAGCACAATGATGTCTCATTTTTGGGACTCAGAAATGTCGGCTTTTTTCTTCTTCACTGCAGAAACTGGGAAAAGAATACAATTAAAAATCTCATCACCTACAACTAAAGATTTCTGGCTTGAAACGTGAGAAAGAAATGAAAGACTACTCTTTTCTGTAATCATAAAAATATTTTCCAGCAATGGTCGAAAGACACTCACTCTCAGTTATGCTAAGACCGTGTTTGGGGGGGTGCCTGGGTGGCTCAGTCACTTGGCTCTTGATTTCAGCTCAGGTCATGATCTCATGGTTCATGAGTTAGAGTCCCACATCAGGCACCTGCTGACATGTGGAGCCTGCTTGGGATTCTCTCTCTCCCTCGCCCTCTCTGCCCCTCCCCTCTTTGGTCTCTCTCTCTCTCTCTCTCTCTCTCAAAGTAAATAAGTAAACTTCAAAAAAAAAATACAATGTTTGGAACATTATGTTGAAGACAGTAAGAGAATTTGTTAATGAATAGGAAGATAGATGGATGGGGTTGGCTCCTGCGGGAGGACTGAGGCATACATGTGGGCAGGGTCAAAGCTCTGGGCAGTAAAAAGGAAAATATACAAGTTAAAATGACCCATTCCTCCCCTCAGCCAGAATGTGACCAGGTGCATCATCATGAGTACCCAGCAAGCCAGAGCAGCTGACCAGTTACCCAGACCAGAGCACAAATGAGTATCCATTACATGCCTATGATTGGTCAAACTATGTGCTGGACAATGAGGAATCATAGGAACAAAACCAGGTCAAATAGTGCTGTGATGATATGTTCGTTGAGTGGGTGAAGGTGAGTCATGAGAAGCTGGTTAATCTGTAACATTGATCCCTGAAGTATGACATTTTGTGCCATTTCTTAGAAGCAAAAAGGAGAAAAGTACTCCCTTTAAGAGATACATGTTTTGAGCATTTATGTCGTGCCCAGAATCATGTGTAGGGCTTCATGAACATTTCCTCATTTAATTCTCACAAGTCTATGAGGTAGATGCTGTTATTCCCATGTTACAGGTCTGTAAACCAAGGCTTAGAGACATTCAGTGACTTGCCAAAGCCACAAGACCTGAAGTCTTAGAACTAGGATCTGATCTCACAATATCTAACTCCAGAATCTGAACTCATGGTGAAGGACCTAAGACTGGTTATAACACTGATGACATGTTTCCATTTTAATTTTGTTTCCTATGAAAGGATTCTTTTTTTTTGGGGGGGGGGGGGAGGATAATTTTTTTTCTAATTTTACTTTTTTTATTTTTAAAAATTTACCCCCAAATTAGTTAGCATATAGTGCGACAATGATTTCGGGAGTAGATTCCCCAATGCCCCTTACCCATTTAGCCCATCCCCCCTCCCACCACCCCTCCAGTAACCCTCAGTTTGTTCTTCATATTTATGAGTCTCTTCTGTTTTGTCCCCCTCCCTGTTTTTATATTATTTTTGTTTCCCTTCCCTTATGTTCATCTGTTTTGTCTCTTAAAGTCCTCATATGAGTGAAGTCATAGGATTTTTGTCTTTCTCTGACTGACTACTTTCACTTAGCATAATACCCTCTAGTTCCATCCACATAGTTGCAAATGGCAAGATTTCATTCTTTATGATTGCCGAGTGATACTCCATTGTGTATATACACCACATCTTCTTTATCCATTCATCCATTGATGGACATTTGGGCTCTTTCCATACTTTGGCTATTGTTGATAGTGCTGCTATAAACATGGCGGTGCATGTGTCCCTTCGAAACAGCACACCTGTATCCCTTGGATAAATGCCTAGTAGTGCAATTGCTGGGTTGTAGGGTAGTTCTATTTTTAGTTTTTTGAGGAACCTCCATACTGTTTTCCAGAGTGGCTGCACCAACTTGCATTCCCACCAACAATGCAAAAGAGATCCTCTGAAAGGATTCTTTATGTCTTTATTCAGCAATCAAGAATTAGCTAGCAACTCATGCTTAACGTGTTGGTCAATGACTGGATGGTATAACAGAATCTGTGCTCTTTCTCATAAATTAATTTATAAAGGTCTTTTGGCAAGGTCAGTATGCTTTTTTAACATGAACACTACTCCTTTGCTACTCTGTATAAAGGCATTTGTGAATTATTCTAGTTATCTTTAGAATACTTAAAATTGTTCTCTGGCATTTATATAATCAGCAAGAGATAATCAGATGATTTTTTTTAACAATGAGCCACTTCCTGTTCATTATACTTACTATGTTTATTTATGGCATAAAACCCATTTTCTCTAGTGAAGGTCACCTGTGGGTTGGTATGGAGGATTTCTTCCCTTCTGTTTAGACCACTTTACCAGTTTTCAGCATTTATATGACTGTTGATTAATTATGGCCCTGTCTCAATCATTCAAGGAAGAAATAATAGCCTATGGCTCCTTTTACCAGCCATTGGGTTATTCATAGCTCAAAAAAATTGCATAAAGTTTTAAGTTCTTACATACTCAGAGGCTTGTAACAGATAAACCATACCTATCTGTATATACCCACCCATCTCAGAGGAGGGAAAATGTTTAAAGTCAGAAGCTGCCTGAAATCAGAGGCCCAGAAGAGTTTAAAGTCTTGAGTGATGTATCAGATTTGTACTTGCACTTGTTTAGGAACTGGAGCCTTCCTAAATAAATACCAACCCAATGGCCCCACAGTACCTTCCCACCTTTGTACGCTAACATGTTGGCTTTTCAATAGGAGAAAGAACCATTTTCTTTATTAGCTTATAGTAAAAGGTCATACCTTTAATTCCACTTGCATATAAGAAACTGAGGGGACTGCAGATACCTTCCTATCTCAGTGTGAAAGGGCTCATTTACTATTACAGAAGATTCTTCTGGACGTTGATGGCCTGTATCCATTTCCTTTCTGTCTGATAACATTATCCTGAGTTTGGTCAAGTATAAGATACCTTCTTTTCTTCAGAGACAGATATGAATGGCTTCAGCCAATTAAGAGACCCTATTCCCATGTTTGTACTGATTGAATTAGACACAGGACTCTGACCCAATGCAGATCAGTAACATGTAAGGAGATACTTGATGGAGACTCTCAAAAAAAAGATCCTTCCTCTTCTGTTGGCATACCCTTCTTGAAAGATGTGAACAAGGACACATATGGCCTCCAGAAGCATTGACAGCCATCTCACACTGAGAGAAGCCAACTACAGTTGATCTGCTGCATCTAGCCTTACCTATTCAGTCTTTTTGCCTTTACAATGCCATGAGCCAATAAGTCTTTGTTGCCTTAGCCATTGAGTCATATTCTCTGTTACTTGAAATCAAGTATTCCTAACAAATACATTCATCACCTTGGCCACAATTAAAGAGTAATCACGTCACCATGGTGCATTATGGGATCTCACTGTACACTGTCCTCATCTATTGAATTCTCCCTTAATCATAAAACTTTTGCTTATTCTTCCTTGGGTTCCAAAAACAAATAAAATGAGCTATACCAAGAAGATTTTTAAGGGCCTTTAGAATTTTCTGTATTCTAAAAGAAAAATTTTTTGATGTTTTATTTATCTTTGAGAGAGAGAGATCTCAAGTGGGAGTGGGGGGGCAGGATGGAGAGAGAGGGAGACAAAAGTTCTAAAACTGGCTCTGTGTTGACAGCAGAAAGCCCAGTGCATGGCTTCAACTCACAAACTGCTAGATGGTGACCTAAGCCAAAGTCAGACACTCAACCGACTGAGCCACCCAGGCACCCCTAAAATTTTCTGTATTCTTTTTTTTTTTTTTTTTTTTTTTAATTTTTTTTTTTTCAACGTTTTTTATTTTTATTTTTGGGACAGAGAGAGACAGAGCATGAACGGGGGAGGGGCAGAGAGAGAGAGGGAGACACAGAATCGGAAACAGGCTCCAGGCTCCGAGCCATCAGCCCAGAGCCTGACGCGGGGCTCGAACTCGCGGACCGGACCGCGAGATCGTGACCTGGCTGAAGTCGGATGCTTAACCGACTGCGCCACCCAGGCGCCCCTAAATTTTCTGTATACTAAAAACACTATTTTGCTTGTATTTTCCTCATGTGGTTATAGGCTAATCATATTCATATATCAGTCTCTTCCATTAACAATAGCCTAACAGCATTAAGTAGAGATCTTATCAGCTCCTAGGCAGAAATGGGGAGAAAAGCTGTCTGTGTTGGCACCTACAGCTTTCCTTATTATTTTTTCCTCTTCCGTCTTCTCCACTCCTCTTCCCCTACTCTCAGAAACAGTAGCTTTGCACACAATTCTGCCAAGGATACCATCCTAATCTGGAATTATGGGTCCTATCTTGTTTTGTTTTGTTTTTTTCTTATTTTCTAGACAAAGACCCAGAGATAATTTAGAAAAATCACCCATAATGTCAACTCCACATTTGCCTCCCAAATCACTTTGAGGCAGCACTGTAACTTTGTTTATTGTATCCCACTCTAAAGTTTCACAGCTTAGTCCTTAGCAATAATTTCTACATTACCAACTACTTTTTGTCTTTTTCCTTATTGAAAAATAATCCTTTGTCACCCAGTTGAAAAAACTTTCATCTTTTTCATTTTTATTGCCTTTATCGGTGTCATTTATCACTTCTCGCTGTTTAGCACTGGACACATCCATCCATTACCATCACCCTGAGCCCCCTTATCATAATCATCCTCAGGAATTTCAAGTTTAAGTTATATCTTGGTGCCTTTTCACACTGACGTTTTTATAGAACTCCCAGGCCTGGAACTCTAGGATGGTTAGGCAAACCAATAAGAATATTGCATATTAAGTTTGATGCTATGTAAATAAATACACACAAGCTACCATCCCCATATAACCCAACTGTGTGTTTTGATAGAAGTGGACCTGGCCACATGGACCTCTCCATGGGGCAGCTCACAACATGGCAGCTGACTTCCTCAGAATGAGTAAGTTAGCCAGAGAGTGCCAGCTAGAAAAAAGTCAGTCTTTTTAACCTAATCGCAGAGGTGATACCCGATCACTGTTGTAGTGTTCTGTTTGTTAGAAGCCAGCCATTGGGGCGCCTGGGTGGCTCAGTCGGTTAAGCGTCCGACTTCGGCTCAGGTCATGATCTCACGGTCCGTGAGTTCGAGCCCCACGTCGGGCTCTGTGCTGACAGCTCAGAGCCTGGAGCCCGTTTCAGATTCTGTGTCTCCCTCTCTCTCTGACCCTCCCCCATTCATGCTCTGTCTCTCTCTGTCTCAAAAATAAATAAACGTTAAAAAAAAAAAATTAAAAAAAAAAAAAAAAAAGAAGCCAGCCATTAAGCCCAGCCCACACTCAAGAGGAGGGGATTACACATGGGTTTGAGAACCAGACTTGGGAATGATTAGAGGTGATTTTAGAAGACTACTTAGCACACTTCGGCATGGAATCCAAATAAGAAGAGTTGGTTAAAAGGGTCTCCTGTTGAATGGAACTGGGCTAAGTTAGAGTATTATATTTCTCTCCACAATAGGGAGGGTTACTCTCAATATGGCAATAATAATAAATCCATTTGGCAAATGTATTTTAAAACAACTATTATATATTCAAATGCTTCCTGATTTATAGGTGTCTTTGGAAGTGGTTTTAAGAAACCTGGCTTATATTCTCAGGCAAGCCTTTTCTACTATATCTGAGGAATTGAAACGGCGAGACTTCGGTAACTGAGGGAACCTGGACAGAAGACACACATTCCAGTAGGAAGCAAGTGTGCTGCATTCTCCATATTTCTCCTGACCCACAGGACACGCTGTGTGGTTTGTAAGAGAAAAGCATGTAAATGTAGGCAAAACCTGTATAAACCAAGAAAAGTATTTGTGGGAGGCTTAAAATGGGTGAGTCTCTTTCCATGAATGGATGGGTATGCTACAATCTTGACCAGTGAGTACATGCTAATGGATCCCTCTATAGCTCTGTAGTCTAATTCCTATGTTCCAAATAAGCAACCAGCATGTTATTATATATACTCAAGTCTTAAAATCATTTTAGGTCATTGCCCTTTTTCTCTCTGGAATCACTTAGGTATTTGGATGGGGAGGGGAAGCAGTTACATGGAAGTCCTTAAAAATTCTCTGATGGTGTACCACTTTAATTATTAAGCTTGTTCAGAGGCTATAAGCCAGAGATAAAATAATTAGAGCTGGTTACTTTGTGCCCCTGTGGCCCTGAAAATCCTTTGGCTGCTGTAGAGGTGCTTGGAGTTATCCTGAAAGCTTTATCATAATCCAACCATCCTCCCAAATTCTGAGTTGCTTTTTATTCAGGCACATTCAGAGGTCAATCTGTAATCCAATGTCACTGCAAAGAGAAAATACATGATCTGCTTTTTAAACCCCAAACTAAAGCCCCAACCTGGTAATTCATGCAAAGCATAAGGACCATGAGATGCCATAAAGCAAAATCCAACATCCCAAGTAATCTCTCAGGATTTCCACTAACACATTTTCTGTTTACAAAGGCTAAATTGTATTTAAATAATTTTGTGCCACACCATCCAGGAGACTACATCATGGCATGTGCTACAATGGAACAAGCATTGTTATTTTACCAATAACCTCACTTTCTAAAAGATCCGTCTTATTCATGATTATTGCCACTATGCAACAGTATATGAGCTGACCACCCTTTGATATACTTTGCACTCAGAGGAGCAGTTTCACCGATAAATCACAAGGTGATAGTCAAGCCATTAACTTAATGACTCAGGGTGAAGCTCCTACTGGATGGATGAAAGCATCTGTAAACAGCTGGATAACAACAGTATGACCAACCCCTTAGATGAGAAAGTCCCATTTTTCAAGTGCTGATTCAAGCAGGGTAGAGTCCTTTCTATGGAAAACTATCTCTCAGGCACCAGCTTTGTTCAGTACTCAATCCTAGATTCTGGAAATCTATTTCTAATGAAGCACGCACATCTTATCTTGTTCAGTTTTTTTCTAATACAGAAGATCTAAGGCATATTAAAAATAAATAAGCAAAAAATAAAGGACTTCTTGATTTATATTTAGTAATGCACCCTCACATTTTGAGGGTAATACTTTAGAAGAGATCCTGTCAACTTCCAACTTCATTTTTTCTCCTATTTGATAAGCTCTTATCCACCCTGGGCAGATCCCCTTTGTCTAGGCTTCAAATAACTGAAGACATCCATATGTATATGCACAAACCAAGTTTTAAAAACTCAGCAGTATACCATGGCTGAAATAAGTTATAGCTGTGTAGAAACCATCACCAAGTAAAACATTAGTAGAAAGTTACTTAGAATTTACTCATGATTTCCAAGCCTCGGTTTATTCATCCATAAATGGGAATAGTAACACCTTTTAGAGCTCTTGAGAGCAGTTAAGATCAAGCACATGATACGCAACACATCTCCATCACTCTGTATCCATACCACAAAACAAAGTGACAGGTCAGGGAACCCCCAAGCACTGTTGTCGATCAGAGCTGATTAGAATCCTAGTTCTGCCACTTACTAGTTCTATAAACTTGAACAATTTACTGAACCTCTCTAGACCTCAGTGTTGTTGTCAGGGATAATCATTCCTAACCAGCTAGGTTTCAGAGAGAATCAGAGCTAAAGCCAGTAAGGAGCTTACCTTCTGCCTGCCATGTAGAAGATGTTAATGAAAGTGGTCCCTCTCTATTGCTAGTAAAAGGATTCCATTTGCCACATGGTTGGGTTAGAAGTTCTGAAATCATAGAGGCAGCGCTACGGCTGTCCCTAGGTAGTTTCATTCTGTTTTGTCCATGTGGCACCGAACAGTTCAGGGAAACTGACAAGGTGATAGCGCCCCCAGCGTACCCCTTGGTCTGGGTCCAGGAAATGTGAAACCTCTGAATCTGAAAGCACTGTTACAGGTGATTCATCAAATATGATACAGGTTTTTTAGACAGCAGTGATAACTGCTTATCACCACTAAATACACAGAGAAAATGTATCAGTGCTTCTACATGTTTCAGCATCCCACAGATGATTATTGAGTGGTTCTGATGTACTACGCATTATGCTAGGGCTTTAAGAATAGCATCACTGCTTGCTTTCTTCTCCAGAGAAGGTGACAATGGCATCTGTGTCCATTTCCAAAGCACCTCCTTTCCTGCTTATGGTTCTAGCAAGATAATGCTAAAATAATAATAGCACCTCCTGGTTGGGATTATTTTGAAAGGATTACTTTTGGCCCCAAACGCCAAATCACAAGAACCATGCCACAGCCTCCAAGGGCCTCCACATGCAATAGATACGATCTTCTTAAGATGTGTAAGTGAGGAAAAGCTTAGGGAACACCTAGAGTCTGCCTGCATTGCCAAAGCAGTGAGACAAGCCCGAGAAATCCGTTGAGAGTATTCAATCTTTTAGCAAGAGTGGGGAGAAGAATAGAGAAACTTGGTCTTGTATAATATAATTCAGGTCTCTCGGGTATTATTCAACATCCTTGAATGTTACAAATGAATGTCAAATGAATGCCCTCCAGAGTTCCTGAATTTTCAACGCAAAGTGCTCTGAGGCCTGCTCAAGGCTTGCAAACTTGAGTATATCTGAAAGCTTGGTTTTCTTATGTGAGGGATGGGAATGAGCTTGTTATGACCATCAAAGTGAATGCTCTTTATAATTAATAAGGCCTAATAAAACCACACATTAGTATTTTTTGTTACTGTCATCATCATTTGACACAGAGATTAAAAAGTGACTGGAGCTACTTGCATAAGTCCTATTAGTACAGAACATTCAATGCCAGACGTAGAGGGTTAGGTTGCATCCGGTAAACAATGGGTAGTTTTTTGTCTTGTTTAGCTTGCTTTTAGCAGAGTATTGTGTTCTTTCAACTGAGTTTTTACTAAGATTAGCAATAGTAGGCAGAAAGATAAGAATGGTGGGAATAGAAAAAGTGTATGAAGTCTGGGAGCTCAGAAAAGAAGCCTAAAAGAATCTTTGTGTGTGTGTGTGTGTGTGTGTGTGTGTGTGTGTGTGTGTGTCTCCCGAGAAGCTAACTCATAAGGCAACTGTGATGCCAGAATATCGTGCAAAATTTGCATGCAACTTGCTGAGCCACTTCATTAGCATCCCTCCATGCCATACTTCTCATTAATCAGGGAACTAATTTCAGCCAGGTGTCAAAGGGTGGCCAAATGGCCAACAGAAGGGGCAGAGTACCAAAGGTGACAGGGTAGGTGGCTACCCAGAGGCACAGCACGGTAACCGCTGAGAAGCAACCGCCGTGCCGTCCAACCTGGTTTGCAGCTACCAGAAAAGGCACAGCGCGTTTGGAGCAAGTGAAGCTTGCCGACTGCAAGGTGAACAGGCAGCATCCCACGCAGGAGGTACAACCAGAGACAGCAGAGGGTCACTGGAGGGCTGGGCACCCAGCAGGGGGGACACAGAGCTCAGGGCAAGCTTCAGTGTTCTCAGTAACACTTATCCACATGGATGGACACGCCATCTGGGAAAGTATTTTTATTGTTGCTGTATTGCTTCGGCTCTTTTGCCTTTTTTAATATAAGAAGCAAAGATCTATATATGGTCTAGATGTAGATATATAAACACACATACACCACAAATTGTGCTATTGCAAAACACAGATGTAATGCCTCCACTGAACTCTGCAAAGAATTTTCTTGAATTTATAGCTGATTCCCTTGGCAAAGAACCCTTTGCTTTCACAACTTGGTGGAATATTTTCAGATCACAACGTGTCCTTTTGTGTTCAGGACCTCTTCATTACGTACATCAGTGAGGTGGCATGGTTTCACCTTCTGTGCTCAACATTTAATAAAGAGAAAATGATAAAGTAGGGTACCAGTAAGATAGAGAATTCCTTTCCTGATTGGTTTCTGGTGTTTCTTCACCCCACCTTGGGAATTGTCTTTTGTATAAGAAAACATTTTGGTTTTTCTTGGGGGAAACTCAGCAACTACTGGGGTTGCAAAAACCAAATAAATATGTGCTTTTGTTGAAATGCAGAAATCAAAATGGTACTTTTTACCCTCTCATAAAAAGCTCATTTATGCTCAAACACTGCACCAGCCTTATGCCAACCTTTGGCAGATAGACATGTGACATTTCCTTTGCCACATAGACAGTAACAACTCTGCCAGACCTTCTAAGGTCCTCAGTGGTATCATAATACTCAACACTTCATTTCCCTGGCCTTTATTATGCAACAGCAACTTTTAACATTCATTAAATATATATGTCACTGCATATGTTTTCTAGGCCTATAGATTTGTTTTATAAATAGAAAAATACCAAAGATAGTTTTCCAAAGCTTTGTGTCTTTAGAGAAATGCCTCTCTTTAGAAATAAAATAATAATTTAAAAAAAAAATCTTGCCAGAATAATCAAATCATACTACTCCAGTTGTCTTCTTTGTCAGACGTAGGTAATCTCAGGAATATGGTTAATGCCTTTAAATTTGACCAGCCTTGATAAACCATGGCTGATTTATCTTAACTGTTTTATCAAGGTTTCCAGTTTTGCCTCACAGGACATGCCTACCAGTTTACTGAGAAACTGTCTTAGCCAGGAGTACCAAAACCCGGTTTTCAGCCCTCTGATATTTTGCCCTAGTGAGATGGAGGCCAAGAGTCTAAAATCCAGTCACACTTACTTTCCAAGGTATTTTACAGATGTCCCATTCCACTCTCAGGGGTGACTCTGTTATCACCATTGTTATTATCACTAACATGAATGATAATTGTGTACTAGCTACCATTCTGAAGTAGCAAACATGTGTGCTGAGAGAAGTGTTTCTCTTGGGCCACTCATTCACTGATTTATTTAACCAACAAATATTTATTGAATGACTGTTATGCACCAAGTATTGTTCTAAATGCTAGGGGCACAGGTGTTAATAAATTATAATCCCTTCCCTCATAGTCTGCTCATAGTTTAGGAAGAAAAATGTCATGAAAATTTATAGGGTAGGTCAATACTATAAAACATGTATATCCAAAGTGCTCCATTTAAAAGGAAGGGAAAAGTGGTTAGTTACGTTTGCTGGGAAGGCTTCACAGAGCAGGTGACAGTTTCCTATCCAAGGTAAAACTGGAAGGATAAGTGAGGAGGTCGAATATTCATTCTTTCATTCAACAAATATTTATTGAATGACTACTGGAAGGTAGGTGCTGTTCTAAACACCAGTGATACATCAGTGACCAAACAAAAATTTCCTGTTCTTGGAGTGCCTGGGTGGCTCAGTCAGCTAAGTGCCTGACTCTTGATTTCAGCTCAGGTCATGACCTCACAGTTCAAGGGATCAAGCCCCACATTGGGCTCTGCATTGACACCACGGAGCCTGCTTGGGTTTCTCTCTCTCTCCCTTTCTCTCTGCCTCTCCCCTGCTCTCTTCTCTCAAAATAAATAAATAAACTTGAAAAAAAAAAATGTCCTGTTCTCATGATGCTTTTATTACTGTGAGAGGAGAGAGATTTAAAACAAAACAAAACAAAACAAAACAAAAACCTAAATAGATAAAATTGATTTCAGGTAATCATAGGATTTATGCTTATGAATTAAAAAAGAAAAAAAAAAAGGAAGGGATCAAGAGTGTCAGGAGTGGGAGAGGTTGCAATTTTAAATAGGAGGCCAAGGGAGCCTTCTCTGGAATAATGACATCTGAGGAGAACCCTGAAGGAAGTAAAGGAATAATCCATGCAGATACCTAAGGAAAGAGCATTTCAAGCAAAGAGAACAGAATGTTCAAAAGACCAGGGGCTAGACATGGCTCGCATTTCCAGTGTGGCTGAAGCAGAATGCAGTGGGGTCTGAGAATTGAGCAGCACCTTGGAGGTTACTCTAAGGACACCTACAGAATAAAGTCTTTTATTCTGAATTCTTTAGCCAGTGGGGGATTGGAGCAGAGTGATACTAACTGCCTTCCATTTCGAAAGCATTGAGAATAGACTGTAAGGGGATAGGGGTTAAGTAGGGAGACCAGTCAGGAGGCTACTGCTGTAATGCAGGCTGGAAATAGGTCATGTTCCAGAAGGCAGCAGTGAAGGTAGTGAGAATTTATCAATTTCTGGATCACATTTTGAAGGTAGAACCACCAGGAGTTATTGATACCTTTGATAAGAATTATAAGAGGAAGGGGGTCAAGTGTATCTCCAAGGAGGATTTTAGCTACAACTATAAGAATGGAACTGTCTCCACAGAGCTCACCTCAGTTAAGTGGGTGAGAAAATTTTGAGCATCTCCATGTGTTAAGGCCTGCATAGGTGAAGGAGGGTAATAGATGCCGCTGTTTGGCACAAACAGTTTGTATCCCAAAGAGGCATTTCTGCACAATTTAATAATAGAATTCCATCCTTAGAAGAGAAAAGACAGAGATTCAGAGACAAGCAAGAGAAAATCCCCTAATGATGTCAAAGATTGGACACAGTCCTCTCTCCCCAAATTTCCAAACGATTCCAAAATAAAAGTAATAATTAGAGTAGTCAAAGATTATATTAAGTCAGCAGGGAACTGAATTACTATATACAAATAAAAATAACAAACTGAATAAAATTAATGACAATAGGAATGCATACAATGGTAAATTCTCAAATTGGGATGTAATAGGAGTATGTAAATACAAAAGGTCATTGTGCATAGGAAGGAAAACACCTTGAACCAGGAGTTGAAAAGTCTGGGTTCTCTTCCTAACATTGACTTTTGGGCAAATTAATTAGCTCCTAGCTTTCAAACAAGGATATTTTTACCCCCAGGGCATGTCTGTGCCGATGTGCTAAAGAGTAAAGGTTAAATATTACATTTAAAATGGCATTTAAACCTCAATTTTGCTGAGGATAAGAGGTTTCTCCTTTTAAAAAATCAAACAAATGTGACTGCATAATTGAGTAAAAAAATAATTGTTAGGATTGTTTCCCACTGATCTGGCCTTTATTTATTGAGTTTCTACTATGTGCCAGCCACTATTCTAGGCAATGGGCATATACTAATGAACAAGATAGCCACAGACCTGACTTCCAGGGCTTGTTATCTTATAGGGAAGACAAATACTGTATAAGTAATTAGGGAATGAAGCATGAGTTTCCAATAAGTCACTTCCTTGTAGCAAGCCCCAGATCACCGAGGATGGAGGGCACACATGCATTCCCTTCCAATAGTAAGAGTACTGGGGGGAAATGTATGATGAAAACTAACTTAAGTTATGAATCTTGATAGCTTGGAATGGAAAAAAACATTTAGAATTGTGTTCCTTGGGTCCTCTAAAAAAAACAATCGCCAAGAATGGATTAAACATGCAGGCATTTTATTAGGGGAAATGCCTATGAGGAAAAAGGGGGGAGAAGGTTGCAAGAGCCATCCGATCATGATGCACGTCCGACCCCAGTGAAAGAGAAATGGATGTGACAGAAGGGTGGGTGGAAACACCCTAGTTTGTCATGCAGTCTAAGGAATTTTTGTTCTTAAACTAAAGTCAGTCCGTGTTATCATCCCTGACACCCTCAGTTACTGGCTGGAAGCTGCCAGTGGGAGGCATGGCCTGTGTGTAAAAGTGGGGACAGTTGTCAGAGCACAACAGACAATAGCTGAGTCTTCAGCGAGTGCTGCAGGGTCCTTTGGGCAGTAACATTCCCTACAATGGGAGGTCTTTGAGGTGCATTCTCATGGCTGCTGAAAAAAAAATATTTTTTTCTTAATAAGCAGAGTCTTTGGAGTCAGAAATAACCTTGGTTGACTCCAGTCTCAGCTACTTAATAATTTTCTGACATTGGGCAAATTACTTGAGTCAATTGTAAAAGTTAAATGAAATAATACCTGTAATGTGCATTATACAGTGCCTAGAACATAAAAGGTGATCAATAAAAGTTAGACCTGCCTTTTTTCCATTTAGCTGTAAAATGCATTCATTTGTTCAACATGCGTTTTTGAGGATCTTCTATATGCAAGCTATAGCAGGTTGAGTATGCAAAGTGCCTAAGACATAGTCTCTGCCCTCAGAATTGATGTATTTAAAAAATATAAAAACAGGGGCACCTGGGTGTCTCCGTCACTTAAGCATACAACTATTGATTTTGGCTCAGGTCATGATCTCATGAGATCAATCTCCAGATTGAGCCCACATCGGGCTTTACATTGACAGCACGGAGCATGCTTGGGATTCTCTCTCTCTCCCTCTCTCTCTCTCTCTCTGCCCCCCCCAAATTAAATACATAGATATTATAAATATATATATTTTAAATATAGATATTATATTATAAATATATGTTATATTTTACCACTTAGGAGCAGAAAGTACTCCTAAGTGGTAAAATATATAATGAGAAGGAAGCAGGATTTTCAGCAGGAGAAAGGAGCATTTATATCTTACTATGTGTATTGTTGCTGAAGTTGATGGCTTGAAATTCTTCCCGAGTGTTGTGAGTTTATGATACTCGGATGAATATGTTGGTGTACAATGCAAGGTTTATGAACTGTGTTGAAGAAGGGTCTGGGAAGACCGTCATTGGAGTATTGTTGGTACATCCTCATTTACCCAGGTTCTTGCCATCTGAATGTCTGGCTTTCCCAAATCATTATATTATGCCTACCAGCCCTCTTATCTGAATTGTCTGCATGTTAAACTGGACAGAGTTCCATGTGTCAGTGTGCCCCTCAGCATGTCTCCCCAAAGCCCCTTCAAGGTCCCTCTTAATGGCAGGGTAGAACATTTGTATGATTGCTCCAGGCATGTGAATTTGTACTCAGTGCATCCAGATGGTGCCAATTGAAATCAATTTAGATATGGCTTGATTATACTTCAGTGATGCGAGAACTTTCTTTCTAAGAATATGGAGAACTCAGTAGGTATTCTAGGGAAATAATTATAATAATAATTAAATGAGGCTCAATTGGAGCTGAGAGAACCAGCTTCAATTCTTAGCATGATTTACAGACCTGCTCAATGACATTAGGGAAGTTATTTGCCCTTTCTAGTTCTCATGTCCTCATCTGTGAAGTCTGTGTGTGCAGGACAGTGGGGGAGGGGGCAAAGACAACTGTCACTTATGGGCACCTAAAATTGCCGAGTACTAAGGGGCTCTGCAGCTATCATTGCAGTTAATCATCAAGCAACCTTTTGAGACAGAATCACTTATTCATATATGCATTCCTTCAGCACACTCTTATTAAGAGCCTGCTTTGTACTAGCCACTGCGTTAGGTGGAGAGTATAAAGATCGTAAATGAACAAAGTTGTTCCCCTTATTATAATATGATCATCATTCACTGTGTCAGAGATGAAGACGCTTGAAGCTTAAGGAGATGAGCTACACTGATAGTGAGTAGAGACTCTGAAAAGGTCCTTCTGACTCCAAAATACAGGGCTCTTTACCTGTATTTCTCAACTCTTTTTTTCATGATAATGAAAGCCTCCCTTCCCCCACAGAGGCTTTCTAGACATTTTTTTTTCCTAATTGTTTCCCACACCTCCATGAAATACATACTAGATTTGTCTCATTGCTTTGAGCCTTAAAGAATTTAGATTGTAATATCTAAGAAATTTTCACCCCATTGAGTGTGATAGTCCCCCTGTTGAGAATGAATGCTCTACATCACATTCTTTGTATCTTTATAGGCACCAACTCTTTTCCAGGCCCTATGACTGTTGGAGTTAAAAAAAAAAAAAGGTATGAGATGATGCATGGTTCCTACTCTCAAAGAAATGATAGTCTAGCTCACACCATCAGGTTTACAAAGCTCCTAGCCACAAGATCCCATGATTCCAATTCTTCATACATTTAGGATTACTAGACAGAAATTACAAAGAGAAAATGAACTGCCTTGATCTAGCAAACAAGACAATGTTTTCTTGTTATAGGTTACCAAGTAACCGTGTGGTGATCGCTGCATTGCCAAGCCTCACAAAACGGAGTAGACTCTTTCTTATCTTGGAAATCTAAGGGAATGGATCTGTTAGCAACCACTCCAGATGGGTTTCCATTGCCTCCTCTCTATATCTTTTCTATCCTCGCTATCAGCTAGAAGGACTTGTTGAAATTCATTTGGCTCACAAATGGGCTCATCATAAATAATATAGACCCCTCTCGTATCACTCACCTCCTCCACATTAATGACACTGAATGGGCACCATTAGGGGCTCTTCTTTTATTCAGAAGAAAGGATTTTGATGAATCCATTGCTTACAGACAGAAGGAAAAAAAAGCAATTCAAAACCACAATTTGAAATTAAATCTTCTGTGGTCTGAACAAGCATGATTGTCAGTTCTTTTATGTGTTTCCAACGTTGCCACAATTAATATTTTAAAAGGAGCTTCACCAGTGAAATATTTAGCAACAGAAATCTTAACATTCTTTTCCTGGTAGCGACATTCCATTGCTCAGCAAAATGAAGGGAGTCCCATCAAAGTGGCAATGGTCCTGCCAGAGGGAAATGGGTGTATGACTGCAGGGGCTTATACTTGAGCCTCTGCAAAGCCCTTCTGCCTTCACCTCTCAGAGTGATGCCCAGGATTCTGAGGAAATAGCTCTCCTCTCTGCCCTCTACCAGGCTTATGCCTAGCACCCTGGGGGATAACCACAGTTATTTATAGATAATCCCTTCTTGGAAAGGTCAGATTTTATGATGTGTTTATGACCCTCTCTGACCAAATAAGTTCACTTGCATCAAATTCTCTGGTGGTGGGGGTGGGGATAGTTTGAAACTGATTCAATTCATTTCTAAAGCTCTGTGCCTGTTGAAGCCAAGAAAGGCTGGGCTCTGTGGCCAGCACCAAAAGCTGAAAAGAAGTTGACATTTTAAGGCCAATGTTTGCTCCTCCTAGCTCCTCTTTCCCTGGTTAGAGAGCTTTACCTGTCTCTAGCCACAGCTTTTCACTCATGCAGAAAGATCCTGAAAGAGGATTCTCTGTATCCTGGTCACTTACCCTGTCTTTACTGGCCAGCGAGAAAGTCCAGTGTCACAAATCAGCTCATGAACATGTATTAGGGATGGATGTGGAATCCTGGCGGCCAGTCCCAGGCTGAGTCAAAAAGCAGCCTTTGGGGTACCTAGGAGGTTCAGTAGGTTGAGCATCCGACTTTGGCTCAGGGCATGATCTCACTGTTCATGAGTTTGAGTTTGAGCCCCACATTGGGCTCTCTGCTGTCAGTTCAGAGCCCGCTTCATATCCTCTGTTTCCTTCTCCCTGCCCCTACCCTGCTTGCACGCTCTCAAAACTAAATAAACATTAAAAAAAAAAAAAAAAAGCAGTCTTTGGAACTGACTGACCCTGTGCTTTGCTCATTGATGTCACATCTATGACTTCACTGCTCACTTCCATGTGTTTCTCTCCTCTCCCACCTTTCATGCAAGCTCCAGGCCCACATTTGCAACTCATGGCTTAACATTTAGGGAGCATCAAACTCTTCATATCTAAAACTAAGCCCTCAAATTCATGCCCCACAAAACAAATCCACACACTTGTATTTCTACAAAAGGCAACATCATTCCAGTCTCCTCAGCTCAAGAACTGGGAGTGTTCTTTGATTCCCTCTTCCAGCCCTCCTACCTCCTACTTAGCTAACAGTCTTGCTTCCCTCCCTTTCCCTTTACATTCACCATCTGTAGTGTCTCCTCTGCATTGTATCTGGAAAGCAGTCGAAGACCTTCACCTGTGCCTTTGATGCTGTCCCTGTCCCATCTCCTCCAGGGCTAAGGCCATCCATCATTACTCTCATCTCTTTAGATTCTCCCTCTCCTCCTGACTCCCTGTTAACAGGACTTACTATGTCTACTTCACCCTGGCCTCATCATTCACAGCCAGAGCTTTTTCATCTTGCCTAAAATTGGAAATAATCTCTTTCTCGCAGGAGTGTGGTGAGTAGACTTCAAAGTAACCAGTCTGGTTCATTGTAGGCACTTAAATTCACACATTCAACAAAACCCTTATTAGTTTCCAAACACTGGGCTGGGCACTGGGAATAATATCAATAACATTTATTCACTACTAGCCAGCCACTGTTCTAAGAGCTTTTTACACATTAACTCATTTAATAATCACAACAAATAGTTAAAATCGTTGTTGATTGTACAAGCAGTTATAGTTATTATTTCTAGATGAAGATGCAAAGGTATGGAGAGAGTATGGTAAAATAAAAGTCAAACCCAGATAGGTCTTAACCACTGCACATACTTTCTCTTAAGACTATCTCAGTCTCTAGCCTCTCATGTTCTATAGACAAGGAAATAATAACAACACAGAGGGGCACCTGGGTGGCTCAGTCGGTTGAGCCTCTGACTTTGGTTCAGGTTATGATCCATGAGTTCGAGCCTGGCATCAGGCTCAGTGCTGACAGCTCAGAGCCTTGAACCTGCTTTGGATTCTGTGTCTGCCTGTCTCTCTGACCCTCCCCCTCTCACGCTCTGTCTCTATGTCTCTCTGTCTCTGTCTCTCAAAAGTAAATAAACATTGGGAAAAAAATTTTAAATAATAATTACAACACAGCATAGTAAGTGCTCAGATTCAAGGAGTCCTTGGGTGTGATAGAAACATAAAGGAAAGACAAATATTTACAGAGAGGGTCAGCAAAGCTAAGCTTTGAAAGACAAATGTTAGTTTCTTTTCTTTTGTGGTCTCTTCCTTCTTCAATGATTCTAATCTCATTGCCAGAGTAACCAAAGTACAGCTCTGGTATTATAATTTTTCTGCTTGAAATGCTCAGATTTTCATTGCCTACCCATTAAAGTCCAAGCCCCTAAAATTGACAACGTTGTCTTTTCCCCCACCTGCTGTCCAGATCCTTATCTGTGCTCCTGCTTCTTCTTTCTCCAGAAGGCCCTTCATCCTATCCATCCCTGTGTCTAAAGCCTCTCTATTCTTCAAAACTATTGCTATTCATTTAAATTTTCACTAACTTTTCATCTAAACAACATCCCCCTCTGGGGCACCTGGAAGGCTCAGTTGGTTAAGCATATGACTTTGGCTCAGGTCATGATCTCACAGTTTGTGGGTTCAAGCCCCGTGTCTGGCTCTGTGCTGACAGCTCAGACCCTGGAGCTTGCTTTGGATTCTGTGTCTCCCTGTCTCTCTGCCCCTCCCCTGCTTGTGCTGTCTCTCTCTCTCTCTCTCTCTGTCTCAAAAATAAAAATAAAACATTAAAAAAAATTTTAATAAAAAAGTAAAATAAACAATATCCTTGAAATGCCAAGACTTCATTACATTCAACCTTGTGTTAAAGATTTTAATATACATGTAAAGCATACATATAAATATACATTAATATAAAATATACATAATACACACACACACACACACATACACACACATTTTTATGTATATATGTCACTTCTGCTGGAATGAAGTTCCTTGGGGACAAAGCCTCTTTTGTATATTTACACAAGACACAATGCTAAAATTGTACTAAATGGAAATGCAGAAACTAGGCATCTTCACAGTCTCCTATGTCACTCATATCTCTGCCCTTCTCTCCATCCCACCCACCCCAAATTCTATCCTTACTTCTTGCTAGACAGCTCTTGCCTCACCCACTCCTCTCTATTCCCACCACCCCAGCTTTAGTTCAAGACATCATCTTCTGTTACCTTAAGTCTTGTACTCCTTAAACTGACAACTTTTACTATAAAGATTTTTCTGGCTTTGAGGGCCATACAGTCTGGACTGCTACTACTCAACTCTGCCCAGCTAGCATGAAAGCCACATAAACACATAAACAAATAGATGTGACTATGTTCCAATAAAACTTTATTTATAAAAACAGTTGCTAGGCCAAATTTGCTTGGCAGTAGTTTGTCAGTTCAGTTTAAATAGATACCTAATTGTTCCCAGCACTTACACTCAAATCCATCAGCTATGTAGAGTCAAAATGTTTCTAACTGTAAATCTGGTCATGTTCCCCCAAAACCGATAATGAACTGACCTTTGCCTTTATTACAAATCTCATTTCCTTCCATGCCCTTCCCTACCACTCCACTTCCAGTCTCCCTAGTATTCATCTAACAATCCCTACTCATCTTCCAAAATCTAGCTCAGAGCTCAATTCTTCTAGAATGTCCTCCCTATCCAGCACTACCAAAGCTAGTTATAGTCTCTTTTCCTCTATGTCTATACTTAGCATGAACTTCTTTGAATTTGAAAGTATCACAAATTGAAATTACCAAATTTGTTTGAAAACATAGTAGTCTCATCTACTAGACAGGGAGCTCTTTGCAAAGAACAGGATTATCTCATCTACCTCTATATCCTCCATTTTCTGGTACATATACACACTTAACAAATATTCTCTGCTTGTACAATGGTTGTTCCCAACTGAGAAATGCAGCCACTTTTCAAGACCCAAAAATATGTTTATCTCAGTGTTAGAGAATATCAGGCCAAGAAGCCAGGGAGTGGCTGAGGATAAAAGGCAAACACCTATGATTCTGTTCAGGAAGTAGAGAGCAGTTCTTTGTGGAATACTCAGAACAGTGTGAGGCAATAATTGCCTTTTCATTAGTTTTCAAAAAGAATGGAAAATCGCATGTCTTGCCAAGTGGCCTTGTAGATATTTCCTCATCCAGATTAACTACTCAGCAAAACCAAGTTGTGGGTAGGCACTAAAAAAGATTAACTTGAATGGGGTGGCAAGCTGATCACATTTGTTGGTGCTGAGTTTACAAGAAAAGGGAAGAGGGAAGTCAAGGAAAGGACAATGAGTTAGTCTGAGATAAAACAAAATGGAGGGAAGTATTTTGTTCCTATCTAAAGGCTGTGAGGTTCATCATACACATCCATAAAATGCCAAGATAAAGGCAATGAGAATTAGAAGAGGCCTTAGCAGTTCTTCTTTTATTCATGGTGTACACAGGAATCTCATTCAATCTCTGTGTGTCTCTGTCTCTCTCTGTCTTTCTCTCTCTCTCTCTCTCTCTCTCTCTCTCTCTCTCTCTCTCTCTCGTGTGTGTGTGTGTGAATGATAGACCAGGTAGATACGAGCATAATAACATGACCTTCGGTGAGAGATCAAATCTCTTTCTGTGTAAGATGGATACATCACAAACTAGTCACAGATATATTCCTTTTTCCTTTGAGCAGTGCCTCTAAAGAGAAAAATATATATACAGGGCAGGGCAGAGGACTCATAGTGAAAACCACCAGAAACACTTGTAAACCACAAGTACATCCACTGAGATAGGTTCATTAGAAGGCCCCTATCCATAGAAGTTACATCCCTGCACTCTTTTCTAAGTTATGAATTCTCTGTATCTCCAGGCATGTAAATGTCAAGACATGAAATCTAACTCTAACACTGCTCTTAGATTATAGAAGAAAAAAGTCAGAGAAATAAAAAGTCACGTCTATCTTTAGGTATGATTTTTTTTTTCTCTACAAGTTGTTTGCTTTGTAGAGTATAACATGTCCATGTTCTGCCGCACCTCTTCATACAGTGAAGGGCAAACTCAGCAGCTCATCAATTGATTAGGACAGAGAACTATATGGAGAATTCAAGCACACGAACAAAAACAAAAGAACTTACTCAACAGGCCTGAAATATCCATACTGTCTTTCTACACTGGTGAAATTACTCAGATGACTCTTTAGTCTCTTATCTAAATGCTATGAAAATAGAACCATGTCACCATTTTATCCAGCTATAATAGGGAGCTCACTTCCTTTAAAATAAGCAACACTTATTTCTTAATCTTCACTGCATGTCTGAGAATGTGGTCCAAATGCCAGGTAACTGACATGGGAAGAACCATTGCTCATGGGCCATCTCTATTGTAAGAGTCAGCCAGAAGAGAAGTAAACCTGGAATGCACTCTTCAAGCATTATTGCAGAGTTGAACAAATAAGCTTTGCATGAAAAAAAGTGAAGACAAGAGAGATACCAGCACGCACATTATATAATGATCCACTAATGGTACTGGGACCAAGAGAAGACTAGGAATCAGAGCTGATTTTGTTCTTTTGGCCTCATTGATCTATTTCTAAGGAACCTTAGGTTAATTTACATTAACCTCACTAAGCCTCTGTTTGCTCATCTATAAAGTGGAACACTTAATTTCTCTGCCTAATTCACAGGTTTATGGAGATAATCAAATCATAAATATGTGTGAAAGTGCTTTGAAACCTGTAAGATATTATAAAGGTGATACAAATATATGAATTACTGCTGTTATTTTTACTGATACATTATGAAGAAGAAATGATCAACGTAAACAAGAATGTTTATGTTCAGGTGTGTTATAGGCCTTTAACCTCAATGATAATCAAGAATAAGCCTCCCGTATACTTAGATGGGCAAGTATCAGCATAAGGGTTCAACTAATGCAGCCATTACATAATGTGTGTGTGTGTGTGTGTGTGTGTGTGTGTGTGTGTGTGTGTGTGACTTCTGAGGTCTTTTCCTCTGTGGTGACTAGGTGACTAGTTAGAATAGGCAACTTCTGAGGTCTTTTCCAACTTTAAGATTGCAATAGGATTCCAAATATCAATGTCTCCTGGAATATCTTGTTCCCATTGGGTGGCCACTCTTGTTAAGAGTGTTTTTATAAATGTGAGTGAGAAGCTGCCTTTTAATTACCCCCACCCACCACTTCCTAGATAACAACAGGGATAAGGATGGGGGAACCAACATTATTGAAGTCTAATTAACCATTACCTTCTCCTGAAGGATTCTATACTCCTAACTACCACCTCTAGGTTGAAATGTTGAGCTCTGTTGGCTTCCGCTCACTGCCCTTTCCTGGATTTCTTCCTAATTTGAGGGGCAGTCCTTTTCAGTCTCCTTTTCTGGCTCTTTTTCCATAAATACTCCTTAGATATTGGCATTCCCTAAAGCTCTGTTTGACCTTCTCCCTTCACACCTGAAAGTTATCACTGAGTGATTTTGACTATGCAGACGTGACAAATACAACCAACAGGATGATAACTGACCAATATTTAACTACCAGGTAAATCATCTCAGCCCGTGCTTCCACCTGCCTATGAAACACTTCCATATGGTATAAGTATCCTCATATCTGCATTCCCTACCTTTGAAGCTTTATCTCCCACTGTGGCCTCCATGTGCCCTAAGATTCAGACAGACATCAAATTTTAGTGAGAGAGGCCTGAATATAAGCTCCAGACTAACCCAGATTTAAATCCTAGCTCCACTGTTTCCTGGCTGTATAAAAACAGCCAACTCACCCAGCCTATATGAGCCTCCTGTTCCTAACCTATGAAGTCTTTGATGTGAGAATTAAGTAAGGTCATATATGTTAACCTTGGTCAGCTCCTAACACAACTCAGTTGCTTAACAAATATCAATTCCTTTCTTTTCCTCTTCAGAAATGTTCCATTACTTAAATTTTCTTAAACATGCCATGATTTACTTTCCACATAACTGTGTTGTTGCACATACTTGTTCTTTTGCCTAGAATGCCCTCTCTTTACCACCCAGTCTTCATGCCTGCCAGGCAAACTATTACACAACTCTTAAGAATGTAGTTTTCTGGAAATATTTCCTCGATAAGACCTCACTGTAGTCAGAGCCAGGTACTTCTTCTTCCAGGCCCTGGAAACATTTTACTTCTAAGTTTATTACTTTATATCATAAATGGTTATTTATATCTGTCTCCCTCACTAAGATGTGAGCTCATGGAGAGTTCCATGTACTCAAAATCAAGCAACTGGATATAATTCCAAAGAATAGTTTGCATAATTTCAAACCACTGAGATAATACAGGCTATATTAATAAATATTATAGGGGCGCCTGGGTGGCTCAGTTGGTTGAGAGTCCACCTCTTGGTTTCAGCTCGGGTCAGGATCTCACAATTCGTGGGTTTGAGCCCCAAGTCCGGCTCCATGCTGCTAGTGTGGAGCCTACTTGGGATTCTCAATCTCTCTTCCTCTCTCTCAGCCCCTCCCTACTTGAGCTCTCTCTCTCAAAATAAATAAATAAATCCTAATTTAAATAATAATAAATACCTTAAATAAATATCATATTACTCAAACTACATTTGGTAGACACACCATTTAGATGGTACCATTTATTCAGTTTTTATAGTAGGTGCTGGGAACACAAAGAAAACCTAGATATTGTGCTCATCCTCTGGTATTGAGAGTAAGATCTTATATGTGCAAAGATTTACATTTTAAATTAAAATAAAATTTTAATTTGTATTTATCTGGTTTTTGCAAAAAGTTGTGTAAATGTGGCAAGAATTTTGAGTTTCTCTTTTGATTAACTATGTCCATCACCAGGAAGAAAGACTTGTAGTGTCTCTATATCTCAGAACATTTTTACAAACAAGTGCCTAAGTGGCACAAGGGGGCTCAGTTGGTTGAGCATCTGACTCTTGATCCCAGCTCAGGTCATGATCTCACTGTTCGTGAGATCAAGCCCCATGTCAGGCTCTGTGCTGACAGGGAGGAAGGAGCCTGCTTGAGATTCTTTGTCTCCCTTTCTCTCTCTGCCCATACCCCACTCACACATGCTCTCTCTCTGTCTTCTCTCTCAAAATAAATAAACATAAAAAACAAACAAACAAAAAAAAAAAGAAACAAGTACCTGAAATCCAGTAGGGAAACTTACTGGCTCAAGTAAATGGATGCCCAGTAAAGAGCAGACGTTACAGTAGGTTTATCAAACAAGTCAGTCACGTCATCAGGGACCTAGATTCTTTTCTTCTCCCCAGTCTCCTAATTGAAAGATACTTATCAATGATAAAGCTGAATTCTCTCTTTTTCACATGAAAAGGAAAATAAAATGTCAGTCATAGAACTTCCTCCCTCTGATTGTTCAAAGGAGCTCACAAATTCAACACTGAGCCAATAACAGGCTCCAGAGGAGAGTCATGAAATAAATGATTGGCTTAGCTCTGTGTCCTTAAAGCAGTCATTACCAAAGGGAGTGGTATTCATTGTTTGAATAGAGTAAATCAGAGTCTATCTTGGAGCTGAATTTTAATTGCACTAATGTTACATAATGGAAGAGAATGAAAAATTATTAAGTCAAAGACAATATCCATGTACTGCACTATATATTTAAGTCAGGAGAGAAGGGAGGAGAAAGTGATGGTGAATCTTTAGTATACACAGGGGTCCAGGAAAGACTCTGCTTAACAGTTTGTTACTGGTTATGTATTATAAAGGAAATGGAAATACATTTATAAGGTTTTTTTTACTTGATTAATTTGCTCGGTGTTTCTTCCTTCCAGTAAAATACATTTTCAGGGTATATAGAGGTTTTCCTTTTTCTTTTTTTAACTAAAATCTACCTTGAGTGCCCCACATTATTTTGACTCCAGAGTTCTCTCTTTATTAGTTATGTCAAATGTCTGAATTAGTAATCTTAATTTTAAAAGTAAGTATTACAATGTCCCACCTAGCTGTGATAGCTTATTCACTGGAAGTGCTTTTTCAAAAACTTTAAAAAGAGTTTTTCTGTTTAGTCAGGAAAGTGTTCTCTTTCTTTCACATCCTTCTCCAATATCAATAAATTTTAACATTTTAAAAATGTGATTAATTGGTTGATTTTTCAGGAACACTGCTAGCAAGAAGGAAAACTGTACCCTTAGAGAAATTAATAATCAAGAAATTGAACATTTACCCCTGATATGGAGAACTAGCCTTTCCCCTACCCCAACTCAAACCCAACCACCACCAATAAAGCATACATGTGTACACATACACACACACACACACACACACACACACACACACACACACACATACATTCCCACCCATGAAGCCTCTAGGAGTGAGCATAGAACAAGATATTGATTCTCCAAACTCAAAGCATAGCATTTTGCTGGGTGTATAAGTATGCAATTGCTCATTGACAGAAGAAGGAATTGGAACTATCAGGCCAGTTTGAGCCACCCAATTTGGGGTGTGCATTCTATGGCTGAGGTCCTAAGGTTACAGGGTTGGAGGGTTAGAATGAGAAAGAGATCAAATTTCTCAATAGTGCCTCTTTTCTATTAAGTGCCTTTGGAAAATCACTGCTATTAAATACAGGCTGTGACCCCCATTAAGACCTCATATAAATGACTTAGAGTTTATTCGTTAAATTTCATTCTCCTTATGACTACTTAATTGTTATCAATTATCAGTTCTCACTGTTTCCCTGGAACAATCCTTCTGTTTCTAAAAAAAGAACATTTACCAATAACAAGGTCTAAGGGTGCCAGGTTTCAGGTTTCCAGCTGGGTGTTATCACTCACTCATTCCATTTTCTGCTATTTATGTTCTAGCCTTGACCCAGGCTAGTATATCAGGGCAGGGAGTCATCTCAGCTTTCTCACATCTCGATTGTGAAAGAGGCAGACTAGACTTAGCCATGAGATTCATTCTGTAGGAATCTAGAAAGGCTGCTACTGCTGTAGAAGGAGCACAGAGCTATGATTTTCAGAAGAAGACTCCAGCCCATAGACAGTTTTAATCTTTCTTCTCCTGAGAGGGAAGGAACATTTTTCTCCCACTGTAACTGTCAGACCAGCTCAGACAGACTTTCCTGCTCAAGGCCAGGTCCCTCATCTCCAGTGTGTAGACTCATAATTATAGAATTGAATGTCCCCACAGAGCCATATCAGGCTAAGAAAGTCTACCAATGCATGTCAAAAGACATCACCTTACCTTAGTGCACAGCCTGGTATTTCACAGAAGCAATATAAGATATATCCTGCAGGGGTCTTTTATGGAGTGTTGAATGAGCTCATTTAAGGTGAAGCCCTAGAACAATGTCTGGCTAAGTGCTTTATTATTATTATTATTATTATTATTATTATTATTATTATGACATGAGGCAGCCTGGTGTTATAGAAAGAATAGTGTTGTGGATAGCAAAAGATCTGGGTTTGTGTCCTGGTTCTAATACATTCTACTTGTATGGTATTGGAGAAGTAACCCAAGCTCTCTGAACTGAAACTCCTGATCTAGAAAACAGGAATAATTTAACCTCCCATGAAAGTTTTTCAAGGGATGATAAGATCAAGAAATCGGGGTTTGAGAGCCTTTAATGAACCACGAAGTGTAGTATAAATTTTAATGATTGTAGACAGCAAATATATGAAGGCAGAGACTTGTTTAGAATCAAGTTAAGTGCCCATTGATGGAATAAGCAACTCAACAAAATTTGCTACACGGATCGTAGTTTCCTTAGTGGCATCACCATCATGGCCACCATTATCCCCTCTCACTCGGATTTACCCTTCCTTCTCTAATTTTGTTTTCATTCATTTAATTAAAGCTAATAGTTGGCTGATAATGTCAGTAAGGGTTATGCCCATTGTTATATAATAACTACTCATGTTTTTATTTATTTGAAAATTTGTTTTATATTTACTACTACACTATAATATCAATAATGCCATGTGGCACATTGTAATTTTTCAAAACTACATCCCATATATTATCGTATTTAATCCTCACTACAAGTCTGTGAAGTAGGTGCTTTTATTATTACCCTTACTTTATAGGTGAGGGAATTGACATTTTGAAAAGGTGGAAATCAATTCACAGTGTAGCGTCATGGATACAAGCACACACTATAAAACCAGACTGTCTAAAATTCAAATTCTAGCTCTACCGTGTACCCCTGTGTGACCCTAGGCAACTTATTTAAACTCTCTGGTGCCTCAGCGTGCGCTCTCTGTGTGCCTCACCTACAAAATGGAAGGAATAAAAAGTGGCTGAAAGAATTAATTAAGTCAAAATATGTAAAATGTTTAGAAGAGCTATGCTTTTCTAAATTAATATTAGCTAGTAGCAAAACCTAATGTGACATTCAATGTCTGCAACAGCATCAACGCAGTCTGTTTTTCCAGACTCCTCTCCTCTCTGTCTTTCCACACACCCTGTTCTGCAGCCGTCTTCATCCACAGCAGACCTAACATCATGCATAACATGTTATAGTTGCTTGATAAGTACTTGTTGAAACACAAATGAAGGAAAGAAGGTAGGCTCACAGGAAGGGAGGAAGGAAAGAAAGGTGGAAAGGAGGGAGGGAGGGAATTATGACAGGGCAGGGAAGGGAGGCAGAAAGGAGACTCTAGCCATTCTGTCTTTCTTCATTTAAATGCCTTACTCCCTTTATCAAAGCCATTACAGAATTTTCATTTTCCGCAAGGAGTATAAAGTATAATGAACTTTTGTAGAGTCACAAAATCATGACTTTTTTTTTGCACCTAGTTTGACATGCCTTTTCCAAATTACATCTGTTTATCTCTATATTGCCACTAAAAAGTCTTTTTTTTCCCCCATCATAGACTTCCTTTGAGTGTTTTGCAAGATATTTTGATATATATTGCAACATGGTGAGATGCCACTGAATTAGCTTGACGTCTATTCTTGTCACATATGCATAAACAGAACTGGTATCAGTTAGAACATTTTCAAAAGTTTCCAAGCCCTGAAAAGAATTGCATTCTGTTTCCCTGCATGAGGTTCGGGTCATTGTGCTGTCCAGTGCTGAAAAACAAGGAAGAAAGGATAAAAATGTCAAACACGGTAATTTACCTACTCTTTCCTATGTTTCTAGAATTTGTATCTCTTGAAAAACTACTTTTGATTAGATTCTTAAGAAAACATTTCTAAATGTTTCATCATTATTTACCTTTCCTTAGTATAATCCTTGCACTTTATATAACATTTGATACATAGAATAAGTATGTCAATAAATTATAAGCAAAAAATCCTATTAGATCTTTTCAAATGAGTAAGTATTCAGTACTATTTTTGTATACATTTTTAACAGCATGCTTTTTAAATTTTTTTAAATATTTATTTATGTATTTTGAGAGAGAGAAAGAGAACACAAGCAGGGGAGGGGCACAGAGAGAGGAAGAGAGAGAGAATCCCAAGCAGGCTCTGTGCTGTCAGTGCAGAGCCCAACGTGGGGCTCGAACTCACAAACCATGAGATCATGAGCCAAAATCAAGAGTCAGATGTTTGACTGAGCCATCCAGGTGCCCCAGCATGCTTTTATTTTTACTTTGTGTTGTTTCTGAACAGACTACCTAAAAGAAAAATTTTAATAACTGCTTGAATTGTTAAATACTTGGATTGGGAAGATCAATGAAAAGTTTATGTTACCATACTACTTCCATATTTCTCAGACCCAAGCCCTGATTTTGATGTGTGTCTCTTTTTAAGTTGTGTAATACATGTTCTCAGGAAGAATATGTCTCAATGGATGGGGAAAAAAAGGAGGCATTCCAATGTGTTACTCATTTCTTCTCCCATAGGTAAGATGACACTTGTTTCTAGCCTCCTACCTGAAACAGATACAAAGTAAGAGAATTTGTACACAATACTCAAAAGGACATCATAGAAATTAGATAGAAATTAATATCATTCATATATATATATGTGTGTGTATATATATATATGTGTGTGTATATATATATATGTGTGTGTGTGTGTGTGTATATATATATATATATATATGTATATATATATATATATATATCTTCTTTGCCCAGTATGTTTTATACTGTATCTCATAAAAGTAATCATTCTTTGCCTAACATTTAGACTTAAGGCTAAATTATAGTCAATATGCTTCCATTATTCCTAATTCTAATATATATTATTTTATTGTCGATACTTTTCATATCTCTGACAAACCAAAACACAGAACTGAGGTCTAACTACCACATCATGACATGAGATTTTTGCCTCTAGTAGAAATTATTACAGAAAAAAATAGTTTTCCTTTTTCTCTATTGTCTATGATTTTCTTCAGTCCTAAACCAGCATGCCAATGATAAAGCCACCCAACATTTTGTGCCTGGCTATTTTCTAAAAGGTGAAATATACAATCTTATACAGAGATGTTCTGTTTATTCAAAGTGCTATTTTAAACATCCTCTAGTTTGAGGTGGCCTTTTTCTCAGGCATCCTACAGAGAAATAAAATAAAATGTAATAATGTTCTTATGGCAGAGGATAAATTTTTTCATTGTTGCTAGAGTTAAAACTGATCATAAAATGAAGACTATATGTTGACTGGACATTCCATTGCTCTCTCAGTAAAGGTGTAGAATAACTCTTTTTCCTAGTTACTTGGTCTATTGGCTAGTAACACAGTCATAAAATCCCTTGGCGAGGAACTGATTTTCTTCTTTTAAAATTTAGTCAGGAATCTATGGTTTAAAGGAAAAAAAAAAAAAAAGGTTACTTCCTGGAGGCCTGCCTGGTTAAACAGGTTAGGCAGTATATTTTTTGCAAGGTTAATCAGAGTGTGAAGATAATGAAGTATCATGGCTCACATGACATGGTAAATAGAGAGAAGCTCTTCTTGCTCCGATTTGTCCCCCCCACTCCAAGCTTTATGCATTATCTGTAGGACACAGGCATCTCAGCTCTACCAGTTCAGATCCCAAGGGTTGGTCAGAGCTATATATGAGGTGAGGGCTTTAAATGAGATTGTCTAAAAAGTCAAATAGATTAAAATTCAACATAGTTTTTGTTTTAAAGACTTTCCCCTTCCTAGAAGCATACCAGCCTCCTAAATAATACAATGAAAGGATTACTGTGAGAGACTCAAAGAGATCAGGCCACAAATGGAAAACAATCGAAGACTAGAGTTTCAGTTAATTACCAACTTTACAGACCAAGTCAGTGGCTTCTGAAGGACAAAAGAGCTAAAATTTAAACTTCCTTTCCATCACTACATTCCAGTTTCCCATATACCACCAACATGGACAATCTATGTAAACGTTCATCTTTCCCATCCTTGTGAGTTTTACATCTATAGAAGAGGTGGCCATGCCCCTCCCTCCATGACTCTCTCAAGATACATGATGGTACTCCTTTTATGTCCACAGTTTTTAGGTAAACAAGCACCTTCTGTAGCCTTTTGGGTGTCTACTTGTCACTAAGTGATCTCTCTGGGGTGTTGCTAGAGTTTGTCTTCATGAAGTGACATAATGATTCACAGGAAGCTTCTAGTGACATAATGATTCACAGGTCAGCCAAGGTGTTTGATGTTATGTTGGGGCAAAGAGACCTGCTAGTAGGTCTCCAAGATAGGGTAATAGGATGGCTTTTTAAATCAGATTGCTCTGGGGCATTCTAAGAAGATCCTCAATGCAGCCATCTTCCTGAATCAGCGGCCCTAACACTTATGGAACCACAACCAATTTCAGAATTAACTTAGGGATGGGTCTGAAGTATAAGAATTGTTCCAGTTTCTGAGCTTTGGTCATCTATATTCGTTTCTGTCTCCAGCTCTCCTCAAAACAACAAACAAATAAACGAAAACCACTTTTCATGTCTCCTTATCATCTGGCTCCTTCTTTTTTTTCCCCCCACTCTAATACAAAAGAGCTCCTGCTATTTTTCCCCCAATATTAGAACTTAAAAGTCCTCCAGGATGCACCCAGGCACTAGAAAATCAGACCCATGCATTCCTTAGAAAAGCGAGGAGGCATATGTACCATTCCTTCCTGGCCAGTAATTCCCTTTTCATATGCTTCCAATGCTGCCAGATATTCAGGAAGACTTCTTTATTTATTGCTACATCAATAAAAACAAAACACTAATTATGTTCTCAGCAGTTCATTCTTCAAGTTAAGTCTTTGCTAAGAAGCACATGAGAGGGAATGAGTCCTGCTGCTAAAGAGAATCACAATCCTCTGTTCCTTCAAAGAGGATGGGTGGGAGAACACATAAAGAAGACACAAGAGGAAGAGTGGAGCAAGAGGGAAAAAGAAGGCAAAAGAGAGGAGAAGCGAGAGGGGGTAGAAAGTAAGATGGAGGAAAGGAAAAGAGAAGGCAGAGGAAAAGATGAAATGAGGACTCTCAAGGGAGGGAAGAAAAGAGAAACAAAGTAAGAAAAATAAAATGTTAATCATGTGATAGAATACCTTAAAAGGCAATGCTTCAAGTTTCTAGACATCTTTACAGTGGTGATATGATAGATAGGCCTCGTCATAAAACAGTAAAATAACACCATAAGTTCAAAATAATAAAAGAGGGCCCTTGGTGAAGCATATGACAAGCCCCATGCACTATGAGCTGTAAATGGGTGCATTAAACTTGGTGACCCTGCTGATGTAGGACATGATTGCACACCCAAGACTGTTCTAGTGGTGATGTTTCGTTGAAACCCTGCCAGTTGACTTTTGAACTCAGAGCTTCTCAAACATAGCTCTTTATTCATTAAACAGTCTGCCCCCTTGCAAGTAGTCTGTATGTACCTGTTACCTTTACTGGGCCTACATGATGTTGCCTCCATCTCTTGGGCTTTGGTAAAGTCTTTGATGACAGCATAGGTTCCTACCAAATAAGAAAGCAAAATGGACTTGTTGACTTTACAATTCGACTAAGGCAGCAAATCAAGATCACTTAATTACAATCTTGCTTATAGGAAATAAAACCATCATTTTTAGAGTGATGATCATAAATCATGATTTTCCTAGTAGGATTAACTAGAGATTCACTAGTTCCTTAATGGGAAATCATTAATGCTCCAAACCGGCAGAAACCTATGTGACTAGCCATTTCAGTTTTCTCAAGACTGAGACATTTCCTGGAATGTGGGAACTTTGGGAGTAAAAGAGGGAAAGTCCTGGGCAAACCAAGAGGAGTGGGTCACCCTTAGACACCTCCCACCACTCATCACCCTCTACCTACCTTCCTCAGACTCAACTTGAAGATTAACTTGGCAATTCTCTAGAATTGAGCTTCTATTTTGTTTTATATACATCTGTTAATGCAACCTGCCCCCTACTGAGTCCAAGAGCTGAATCTGTGTCTCACTCATTTTTATGTCCCTAAAGCCTGGTACATTGTATGGCACTCAGAAGAGCTTGCTGAACTGAGCCGTCTGAGCAACTGAGTTGATTCTCTGCTGAGTATCAAGTCAATAGAGACTGTTATATCCTCAGGAAAGAATGGTATTTTCTTCATTGTGTATGCACCCCCAGCTACCTACGTGGAACTTAGCTTGAACAGGAATAGAAGTCATTTAAAAGCTTTACCTTCACTGTAAACTATGTGGCTTTCTAAACACACTCACAGCGGCTAAGGGTACAGGTCAAGAGTCAGACTGACCTGAGTTCAAACCCAGGCTCCACAACTTACTAGCTCTGCGACCTTCAGCAAGTCACCTAACTTCTTTATGCATCACTTTCCCACCTATGCCTTTTATAAGTGGGAAGACCAAGTAAGACACATGTATGTAGCATACCCAGCTCTTGGCCGTGTGGTAAGAACCTAACATATGGTAGTTCACAGTACTCTATTGGAGTTTTCTTCCTAAGCCCCAAGAGAGCAAAGGTGAAAATAATTAGAAAACATTATATATAATAATATCTCCCAAGTTCTTTTTAAACCCCAAAACCCTTCCATCGTGGATTTTCTATTTTTTTAACACCAAAAGTGCGTCTTTATAATTACGACATTCTGCTGCTGCCTATAATAAGCATAACACTAGAATCTAAGGCAACAATCACCAAAAACTGCACTGTGTCCTGGTGGCAGAGTATCTTCATCTCTCCATCTCTCCCTTTTTATTACTTAAACTTCCCATTACGTGAGCCATTTACTCAATTTTCACTGAACTTTTCACAAACCAGAAAGTCACTGGACTTGGACCAACTCCTGTAAAATTTTACTGCTTTCTAGTTATTGCATAATGATTCCTAAGAGTTAACGTTTTACTTTTCTTCTAAAATAAGGGATTTGCTTAAAGGAAGAAATCTCATTATAAGTACTAATGATCCTAAATCCACTGTTTTATTACTCTTCTAAGAACTGATAAATTTATCTGGACAAAGTTTAAAGTCATCAGTAAAGCACAGATTATTGGTATAATATCACTTCTCCTCTTTCTCTTCTTCCTCTCTCTTCTTTCATCTAATTACATATTTAATGTTTATCCTCTTTGGGAAATGTAAATTGGAAAAAATACAGAAATAATACTTTATTTAGGAATAAATGCTTAAAGTACTTTGTAACATTGTTATTTCTTCCAAAATGCTCTGTTCAAATGTGAGTATAAAATGCTGCTTCAATAAGCATTTCTGATGTAATGTTATATACGCTTTCCTTAAAAAGAAAACACATCCTGCTGAAGCATGCACTGAAAATAATAGAGCACATGTAAAATAAACAGTCAGGGGAAAACCATTAAGTACTCAAGTGATATTGAGAATTCTGAGAAGATAGAGGTAGTGGCATAGTTTTTTAATCCTCCAAAATTTCCCTTAAAAATATATATAAAGATATCAAAACGTCTGTAAGAAACTAAGTGACAGGCTGTCCCCTGAAAACTAAAATCCAAGCAGAAGAGAACAAACCATGCTATATATTTGTAGTCATATAATAAAATGAAGGCTGTAAATGAGAAAATATAGTATTGATATATGTAATTGATACATGCTCTAACAATATAGATTAAGTAGTTATCAAAAATGGGAGGAAAATGAGGAGACCATATGAAAAGTAGAATAAGCCTACTGATTATCTTATTAATTGGGAAGAAAAGATATGAATCAAATCAAATGCTGTTGAAAGATGCAGAACACTAACTCCTATGAATATAATAGTAGGAACTCCATAGACAATCAAGAGGAGGAGAGGAATGTTTTGTTTTGTTTTGTTTTGTTTTCAGCCTTATTGAAGTATAATTGACACATATAACTGTAAGGTTTTTAAAATGGTTTGATACATATACATTGTAAAAGGATTTCCCTCCTCATCCATTGAGCCAATTAACATATTGATCACCTCACATATTTTCCTTTTTTAGGAGAGGGGTAAAACATTGAATTTCTTCTTTTAACAAATTCCAATTATAGAATATAGTGTTAGCAACTATAGTTACCATATTATACCTTGTACATTAGGTTCTTAGACTTTATTTAACTTATTAATGAAAGTTTATACACTTTTACCAACCTCTATTCCCCCACACCCTAGCCCTTGGCAACCACTTTTCTACCTCTGTTTCTACAAATTCACCTTTTTTACTTTAACTTTTTTAGATTATACATATAAGTTACATCATGCAGTATTTATATTTTGCTGTATGGTTATTTCATTTAGCATAATGTCCCCCAGGTTTACCCATATTGTCCTAAATGGCAGGATTTACTTCTTAAGACTGAGTAGTATTCCATTGTATACATACACAAACACACACACACACTAAAGGCTTTAAGAGATAATGTATATCACATTTTCTCTATGTACTCATTAGTCAACAAACATTTGGGTTATTTCCATAAATTAACTGTTGTAAATAATGCTGCAGTAAATATGGGAGTACAGATATCTGAGATAATGATTTCATTTCCTTTGGATATATACCCAAAAGTCAGATTGCTAGGTCATATGGTAGCTACAGTTGTTTAATTTTTTTTTTTTTTTTAATTTTTAGAGATGGGGGAGAGGGGCCAGGGGTCAGAGGCAGGGATGGGTGGGAGAGAGACAGACAGACAGACAGAGGATCCCAAGCAGGCTCCACGTGCAGTGTGGAGCCCTACATGGGGCCCAATCCCACAACCCTAGAGTCATGACCCAAGCCAAAATCAAGAGCCAGATGCTCAGCCAATTTAGCCACCCAGGCACCCATATATTTTTAATTTCTTAAGGAACCTGCATATTTTCATCCCCACTAAAAGTGTACAAGGGTTCCTTATTCTCCACATCCTCACCAGCATTTATTATCTTCTATTTAATAATAGCCATCTTAACAGGCATGAGGTAATAGCTCACTATGATTTTTATTTGCATAAAAAAGGTGATGTTAAGCACCTTTTCATGTACCTGCTGGGCATGTGTTTTTTTTTTTTCTTTTTTTTCTTTTTTTTTTTAATGTCTATTTAAGTCTTTTTCTCATTTTTAATTTTTTTATTGTGTTACAAGTTTCTTGTATATTTTGGATATTAACCCCTTCTTGGAAATGAGGTTTGCAAATAATTTCTCCTATTCCATAGGTTGTTTTTTCATTTTTTAAATTTTCTTTGCTGTACAGATGTGGGGATTTTTTAGTTTGATGTAGTTCTATTTGTTTATTTTTGCATTTATTGCCTTTGCTTTTGGTGTCAAATCAAAAAAATCATTCCGGGGGCACCTGGGTGGCTCAGTTGGTTGAGCGTCTGACTTCGGCTCAGGTCATGATCTCACAGTTTGTGAGTTCGAGCCCCGCGTCGGGCTCTGTGCTGACAGCTCAGAGCCTGGAGCCTGCTTCGGATTCTGTGTCTCCCTCTCTCTCTGCCCCTTCCCCGTTCATGCTCTGTCTCTCTCTGTCACTTAAAAATGAATAAATGTTAAAAAAAATTTTTTTTAAATAATTCCCAAGACCAGTGTCAAGTAGGTTATCTCCTATATTTTCATGTAAGAGTTTTATGGTGTCAGGCCTAAGGTTTAAGTCTTTAATTCATTTTGAGTTGATTTTTGTGTATGATGTTTTATTCTTTTGCATTTGGTTGTTCAGTTTTCCCAATACCATGTATTAAAGAAACTTTCCTTTCCCTGTATTATATTCTTGGGCCCTTTGTCAAAAATTATTTGACCATATATTATGTGTTTATTTCTGTGTTCTCCATTGTGTCCCATTGATTTGTGTGACTGTTTTTATGCCAAACCATACTGTTTTGATTACCACAGCTTTATAATATAGTAATACAGCTTCATAATATACTTTAAAATCAGGTAGTGTGATGCCTCTAGCTTTCTTCTTTTTCAAGATTGCTTTGGCCATTTGGAGTCTTTTGTGGTTCCCTACAAATTTTAGAATTGTTTTTCCTGTTTCTGTGGAAAATGCCATTTGAATTTTTGTTGGTATTGTATTGTATCTGTAGATTGCTTTGGGTAGTGTGTACATTTTAACAACATTAATTCTTTCAATCCATGAACACAGACTCTCTTTCCATTTATTGGCATCTCTCAATTTCTTTCATCAATCTCTTATAGTTTTCAGTGTACAGATCTATCACCTCCTTGGTTAAATTTATTTATAAGTATTTTATTCTTTTTGATGCTACTGTAAATAGGATTATTTTTTTTAATGTCTCTGATATTCACTGTTAGTATATAGAAAGGCAATAAATGTTTTTATGTTGACTTTGGATCCTGCAAGTGTACTGAATTGATTAGTTCTAACAGTTTTTGATGGGGTCTTTGAGGCTTTCTATATATAATATCATGTCATCTGCAATAGAAACAACTTTCTTTCTTCTTTTCTGATTTGGATGCTTTTATTACTTTTTCTTGCCTAATTGATCTGGCAAAGACTTCCAGTATTATGTTGAATAAAAGTGATGAGTGATCATTTTTTTCTTATTCCTGACCTTAGAGGATGATATTAGCTGTGAGTTTGTCATATATGATCTTTATTATGTTGAAGTGCATTCCTTCTATACACAGTTTGATGAGTGTTTTTATCATAAAAGATGTTGAATTTTGTCAAAAAAAGTTGCATTTATTGAGATGATTGTATGACTTTTATCCTTCATTTTGTTATTATGGTGTATTATATTTATTGATTTGTGGATGTTGAATCATCCTTGAGTTCCTGGAATCAATCCCACTTAATTGTGGTGGATAATCCTCTTAAAAAAACTGTTGAATTTGCTTCCCTAGTATTTTCTTGAGGGTTTTGCATCTATGTTCATCAGAGATGTTACCTATAATTATCTTTTCTTGTAGTGTCCTTTTCTGGCTTTGGTATCAGAGTAATGCTAGGATTGTAAAGTAAGTTTGAAGTATTCCCTTCCTTCTATTTTTTGGAAGAATTTGAAAAAGATTGGAATTAATTCTTCTTTAAATGTTTGGTAGAATTTACCAATAAAGCCATCTGACCCTGGGCTTTTTTGTTGAGAGGTTTTGATTACTGATTCAATCTCCTTACTAGTGATTGGGCTGTTCAGATTTTCTATTTCTTCATGATTCAGTCCTGATAGGTTGTATGTTTCCAGTCACTTACCCATTTTTTCTAGGTTGTCCAATTTGTTGGCATATAATTGTTCAGACTAGTATCATATGATCTTGTGTGTTTGTGTGCTATTAGTTGTAATGCATCTTCTTTCATTTATAATTTCTTTTATTTGAGTCTTTTCTCTGTTTTTCTTTGTCAGCCTAGCTAAAGATTTATCTATTTTGTTTATCCTTTCAAAAAACCAGCTCTTAGTTTCATTGATTTTTCCATTGTCTTTTTAGTTTCTACTTCATTTCTTTCCATTCTGATCTTTGTTATTTCTTTCCTTCTATTAACTTTCAGCCTAGTTTGTTCCTCTTTTGAGAGTTCCCTGAGGTGTAAAATTGGGTAATTTATTTGTGATCTTTTTTGTTTCCTAACGTAGGAGGTTAATGGTACAAATTTCCCTCTTAGAACTGCTTTTGCTGTGTCCCATAAATTTTGGTATGGTGTGCTTTCCTTTTCATTTGTGTCAAGATGCTGTATTTCTCTTTTGATTTCTTCTTTGACCCATTAGTTGTTCAGGAGCACGTTGTTTAATTCCCACATATTTGTGAATTGTATTTTTCTTTTTGTAATTTTTCTTTTTGTAATTGATTTCTAGTTTCATGCCACTGTGGCCACAAAATATGCTTGATATTATTTCAGTTTTCTTAACTTTATTAAGACTTATTTTGTGGTCTTACATATGATCTACAGTGGAAAATGTTACACGAGCACTTGCGAATGTTTATTCTAGTGTGATTGGATAGAATGTTCTGTACGTGTCTGTTAGTTAGGTTCATCTGGTTTAACATGTAGTTTAAGCTCAGTGTTTTTTCATTGTGGTGAGAGTGTGTCTCAGCCTCTCCTACCCATTTCAGTGAGGGTCTATTCTTATTCACCTAATATGTAGTAGTCATTCAGCTAGTTTCTGGATTTCTTTCTGAGGTACATTCAGTGTGTCAATGGAGTAGGGAAACTTAAGAGCTTCTTATATTGCCATCTTGGTTGACTATTGCTATTTTTCTAATTGTTCATATAAAGGCAAGTATTACAATAAAAAGATAAATCTTCCTAAATACTAAAAAAATATGCTTAAGAAATAGAGGAAGCAAATAAAATGGTCCATAAGGGAAAGACACATTCTTATGTGAAAAAGGCAAGGTGGGGAAAATTGTGTAGTGTGTGCACCTATTTATTAAAAAAAAAGAGAAGATACAAAAGGGGGGGGGAGGAATGTTAATACATACATATTAGCTTATATCAACAAAAACAATAGAAGAATTAAACATAAAATTAAAAATCATTATCTAAATGGTGAAGGTTCAGGAAGAGAAACTAAACTTTTTTAAATCCTTTTTTGTTTAGGATATTTGACTTAGAACCATGTGAATAGTTTTTATTAATCACAAAACAATTTTTAAAGCAATATCAAAAATACATAAACATAAAATAAGTGTAATTCTTTATCCAGTTAATTAGGAAGACCACACAGAGAAGACTGTATTAAGTGACTTTAAAACACAATCATTTGGCTGGTATCCCCAGTAGAATGTACCTTAGGACAAAAAAAAAAATTGCAAAACAAAATGTTTACTAGTTTCAGGTGATCATATTATGCTGGTAGTATAAGTATCACTAATCTAAGACTATTAATATTGTGGAATAAAAAAAATGAAAAAATATGTAGCATTTCTAATTCAGTTATTTCCAATGACCTTGAGCACCAGTATTCTCAGCACAGAACAAAGGAAGGATAGGTATAAGGTACAATAAATTAATTTTTTAAATGTTTTTTAATGTTTATTCATTTTTGAGAGACAGAGCGTGAGCAGGGGAGGGGCAGAGAGAGAGGGAGACACAGAATCCGAAGCAGGCTCCAGGCTCTGAGCTGTCAGCACAGAGCCCAACACAGGGCTTGAACCCATGAACTGTGAGATCATGACCTGAGCCGAAGTCGGGCGCTCAACTGACTGAGCCACCCAGGCACCCCTAGAATAAATTAAATTTTTAAAAAAACAGCGTTCCTAGATTTGAACTGGGAGTATTGGTGTGACTCATAATGTATTTTACCTTTTCAAAAATATGTATTTCTTAGAATATATATAATGTGTGTGCGCACACACACACACATACATACACACACGTTAGTATTCCCAGATCCAGATTATGGTCTCTAAATACCATTCTCAAAGGACTCAAAGGACTGGGGCAGGAAACAAGTTTCCTTGCTATATACTAAATAACAAGGAAACTGTCACAGACTACAAGGGTCATATCAGCAGACCTCAGTAGCCAACATAAAGAGGCCTCTGCTCCTCTTCACACAAAAAAGGGGGGATAATTTGAGCATTAATAATTATACAAATTGCAAGAAAGTTAACAAATATTTTAAATTCATGAGGATTTAATAATTCTATTAAAAATTTTTAATCTCTTCACCATTGATAAAGGCAAAAAAATCAAGTTTTTCCTATGTGAACTGAACTATCAATATGGTAAGTAAAGAAAGTTTTGTTTTATAAAAATGCTTCAGCTAATATGTGAAGAAGAAATCATAAAATTAGACTATCAAAATTTTGCAAATTGTAATGAAATAATGGTTCATTAATTGAGTATAAATGACTCCTGATGTCACAAAAAGAGAGTCAACTAAATATTTTCTGCCTCTTGGGACACCTGGGTGGCTCAGTCAGTTAAGAGTCCAACTTCAGCTCAGGTCATGATCTCACAGTCCATGAGTTCAAGCCCTTGTCTGGCTTTGTGCTGACAGTCTAGAGCCTGGAGTCTGCTTCGGATTCTCCCTCTTACTGTCACTCCCCCTCCCTCAAAAATAAACATTAAAAAAATTTTTAATTAAAAAAAATAAATAAGAGCCTAGTACATCTTACTGTCTTGTGATTACTGTTTACCTGTTTGTCATTTACTTCCACAATTCTGAACTCAGTAAGGGCAAGGACCAGGTTTATCTAAGCTACTTTTGTAGGCTCAACAGCTAGCACATAGCAGGGGCTCAATTCATATTTGTCAAATGAATGAGTCAATAAATGAATGAATCAATGAGCAAATATAACTCCATTGATCGCGTGGTGCCAAGATATGATATCAAGTCATTCTATCAGAAATAGTTCATACTTTGTGTCATTTAATCCTCACAGAACTCGCGCAAGAAGGATATTAGTCCCATTTGATAGATAAGGAAATTGGGGCTCAGAGAGCCTACGGGACTGACTCAAAGCCACATGGGGAGGAAATGGTGATAGGATTAAGAGTCCAATCCAGGCCTGATAGATTCCAGAACTCTTGGGTCTTTCTGACTTCCCAGGCTCCTTCCTGCTTCTGAATGTTACATCATCTCCCAAAGGGGGAAGAAAAAAGAAGCTGGTAGAAAGATCCTCCCTTTACAAATTGGAAAAGGTGACCTCAGAGTCATATACAAGAGCAAGGGCACTGCCCCTCTCAAGCACAGCAGCTGACTTTCAGCCATCTCTAGTGTAATATAAGGAAAAAGTTAAAAAAATATGCTCACATTCACACACATTGACTTTATATGGCTTTGGGCTGTGTTCTTTATTTTATTTTAAACATATCTTTTTCTCTCTCTTTTTAGTCATATTTCTGAAATAACAGAACGTTGTGTTCTGTATCAAATCTCACAACTGCACATAAAAAAGTGTACCTCAGAGTCTCCTACTTAAAAAGATATGGAAATGCAAGATTCTGGTGAGTCTAAATATTTCTTTATTACATTCTCAGGTTGAAAGAAAGTTTGTTCATCCTTTTCTTTTCCTAAGGCTGTTAAACACAGTAACCTTGTCCCTTCTTATCTTCATGGCTTTTCTGGAGTTTCAAAATTGTCCATGGAGCCAACCTCAGGATTGCCTGTCCTTCATATGATACATACAGTTAGGTACAGTTCTATTCTTTTCCTGGAGCAGAAAAAGAAACAATAGGTATTTCCCATGCATTTAGCAAAAAAGGACCCTTATTTTCAGGGAGGTAAATAAAGGGAAAGGAATGATGATGTTCTAGCCCTTTATGAGTGAGGTGCTGCTTTTTTATTTATTTTTTTTTAATTTTTTTTTCAACGTTTTTTATTTATTTTTGGGACAGAGAGAGACAGAGCATGAATGGGGGAGGGGCAGAGAGAGAGGGAGACACAGAATCGGAAACAGGCTCCAGACTCCGAGCCATCAGCCCAGAGCCTGACGCGGGGCTCGAACTCACGGACCGCGAGATCGTGACCTGGCTGAAGTCGGACGCTTAACCGACTGCGCCACCCAGGCGCCCCGAGGTGCTGCTTTTTTAAAGCCACTTCCTTTTTATACTAATTATTAATGTTTCCCAGATGTTTATGTCTAAGACATATCCTTTGGACTGTGATACTGAGTTTATCATACTCATCAACAGGTAAATTGGTTGGTGTCTACATACAAAATAAGCAAACAGGTGCCCTGAACAATGCAAAAATAATCCTGTATTCAAAATTTAAAAATTAGTTAAAAACCAAATACCCTTTTATTCTCAAGTACATGGGTTTCATTAAAAGTTCAAATTGGAGACTCACAGCTAAAGTCAATGCCATGAAAATCCTATTTTCAATCATGGTAAGGTACATTTTCAAAGGATTTCTTTTAGAATCAGGTGGATGTTTGTTCCTGATTGAGTCATGAGGAAATAATTTCTGTACATAACAAACTATTCCTTTTCTTCATTTCTTAATGAGTCAAAGAGCCTCATAATGTTACCAATCAAATACCTTTTTGAGATCTGTTTTAAAGCAATCGGACAGTTAAATGGCCAGACATAAGTACTAATATGTTACCAAAAATGTCCGTTTTATCTTCTCTTCAACAGATTATCGTCACCATCTGACAGTTATCATTTACCAATTATTAAACTTGTACAGTTATCAAAGGACCTGTTGGTGTTTGTATGCTCTATCATTGTTCCTCTTTCTTTTGTAACCCTCTTTAAAATGTTACCCCTCCATCAAGCATTTTATCAGAAAATAAGAAAATCACTCCTCCACACAATGTAAATTATTTTTAACACAGAAAAAAGTGAATGATCGTTATTTGTTCTGTCAGCCTCTTTTTACTAAAACTGCATTTTGTCTCTGTTTTGCATAGTACTTGGCCAGGCACACAGGGGAGTTGAAAGGATAGTAGTTGATGATAATTATGATGCATCCTGTGCTTGTTCACAAGGGACATTTGCTAAAGATTAAAAATAAATTCACAACTAATTGACTACCAGCCATAAGCTATACTGCTGGGATACCAAACCACCAACTGGAAAGAAAATGGCTGAGCAGATCTTGCCAAGGATGAACCCAGAGATCAAAAATGACTTCCTTGCTTGCCTAAAACATAGCTAATCAAATGAATGGCAACTTCAGTATTTCTGTGATTCTCCGAAGGGCTCACCTCAGGATATGAATGTTTAGTTGCAAGTGTTGAAGCTCATCCCCCAAAGTTGTCCTTTGAAGCCATCGATGAAAAAATATTTATTTAACACCAAGTATGTGACTTGTGTTTGTGGACTCTGGGAGGCAACCATAAATAAGATGCCTATAATTCTTTCCTTTGTGGTGTTTACCCTAGCAAGGAAGGAAATAGTAAGAGACTTTAAGTAGTGCTACAGAAAGATGAGGAAGAGAGTAATAATGTATTCCAGTGTCAGAGACACCTCAGTTCCTTATTTTCTATTTGTTACACCTACCTCAAATTGAAGGCAGTATTCTTTATTCTTCTATACCTTATGCATGAGAGATGATCCAGGAAGCCTTAGTGATTGTCTTTCCCAAGGAAACATGATTCCCAATGGCATAAGAACAATCAACTTTACTAACAAATCATGTGGACGAGCAATAGAGAAGCACTGAGAAGTTAAGATTGGTTTTTTTGAAGGCTTAATTCTACCTTAGGAGCTAATGCTGTCAGAACAACCCTACAGCTTAGATTTTTCTCTCTCCTCTACTTCATCCATATTTTGTTTTTTCTGGACATTCTCTTATCTTTCCTTTGACCTATTGTCTGCCATCTTGCCCCCTCTTTCACAAAGCCTGAGATCATAGATTATGGTTATGTGATAGGAGCTGTTGATATTCACCAACATCTAATTCTCCTCTATTTTTTGTTAGATATTTCCCTGCCCCCTTGAAGTTAGGTGTGGCCACATGACAGTGCTGGACAAAGGAATGTGAATTACCCTCTGGATCCAGTGTTTCATGGCTTATGCTTGACTCCCCAGCTCTTTCTCATCTCCTGCTGTGGTATACTCTGCAGCTTAGTGACTAGATGGCAGCGTCATAAGATAGTAGATTCTCCTTCAGCTTTAGTCCCTATGTGACGATAATAGACAAAGCTCTTCCTGACATCATGAGTGGAAAATAACCTGAAATTTTGAGGTTGTTACCAAATATAACTTGGACTATTCTGACATATGTAGATAGAGGAGGAAAGAGATTAACTAGCACATACAGTAATAGGGTATTGGCAACAGAATGCATTTATTTAACAAGTATTTATTGAGTTGCTGCTATGTAAGTACCAGGATCTAAGCTGGGAATATAGAGCAAAGGCAATAAAGTCACTGCCCTCAAAATGCTTGTTGTCAAATGAGAAACAACAACAACAACCTGACAAATATACAAACGATTATGATATAAGTTGACTGGAAAACCTTTTTTTTTGTTGTTTTCTAATTAGCCAAATACACTAAGGAAAAGTTTGGAGGAATTTTTGCCTAAAGGGTATGCAACTGAAAGTTTGGAGCTCAGTCCTGTCATGTTTATGTAAGTCATTACTATTACTATTATTATTATTATTACTATTATTATCATCATCAACCTACTTATTATTAAAGAATACGTGTGACTTTAGGTATCTTTAAAATAGAGGAAAAAAAATAAAATAAAAAAAATAAAATAGAGGAAGGATATTATTCCTCCCTTTTAGACTACTGAAAGTGATTGATACCCAATTGTAGAGAATATCTATGTACTTCAAGTTTTTAAGGCAAGAAGAGCATCCCAGGCAGAGTGTTTAGCGGAAAGGCCTCTGGCTGTGATGTTAGTAGCTGTGTACAATTGAGCCACGTCCCTGAACCTTGATGTTTTCATGTTAGTCATTCCACAGGTGTCCAGTGAGCATTCATTGTGCACCAGGTACCATGCTACGCTCTAGGGATAGGCCAGTGACCAGGCATGGTCTTCCCACTCTACAAGCCAGCAGAGAGCGTGAACTTTAAGTATTATCATTAATCGCCTAATTATGAATGTATTAAGAGCTATAAAGGGGATTTTATTGGACCACATGGTTGAGGGACCTAAGTGGGAAGAGAGTCATCAGGGATAGCTGATGATTAAACTGAGTTTGGAAGAAGGTATAAAACCAGCATCACAATATTTACCTTGAAGGTAGCTGTAAGGATTTTAAAAATAAATGTAAAATTCCCGGAAAAAAACTGGTTCTTAATAGATGCTAGTCCTTGAACAGTGTTTAAAAACTGGTGCATACATGATCAAAAGCAAAATACTTAAAGGGGAAAAAAAGGATGCAGCATTTAACCACATATTAATATATAATTTACTACTCTCATTGTCACTATCAATATTAAAACATTGCACTGAGCCATTTCATAATTGTATTTTTATGTTTCCCCTGACATCTCTCAATTCAACCACTGGGGAAGCCCCTGTCTTCCTGTCTGCCTTGTTTTGGTTTTGTTTCATGTACCTTTCCTGGCAACGGGGTCCATTTAGTTGACTGGTTACCATAGAAGCCTGCTTGCTCTGAAGGGTAGTAAGTGTTCTAGGGAAATCAGCAAACTACAGGAAAGGAAAGACTGAAAAACTCTTGCCCAGATTATGAGTCAACAGGTAAATTTGATTCATTTTATTCCACATTACTTCTAGGTGGGGCCTAATCTGGGGTGCAAATAGCAGGTTAAAGTTTTTATTGCTTCAAAATAGGTGTTCTATCAAACCATTTTATCTCTATTTGCATGGCTGTAAACAGTTTAAATAAGTAAGTCTCTTGATTTCACCACCTTATTTTATTTTATGAATAACTTTCTTTTATTGCTTCATAAAAAAAACTTCACAAAATTTTTAACTTAGTTCCCATTGCATGGGGAGTGAAGGGGTATTATAAAAGTGTGTTTCATGGTGATAATTATAAATGACATATAGAACAAGACTGAAAACCTAGACTTGCTTGATAGTGGGCATACAGAAGGAGAAAGATAGTGAACATCTGTATCCATGAGACTTTCAAGTTGAGTCTATAGGAAGAAAAAAAGTATTAATAAATACACAATTGAGGACTGAACTTAAACCAATATGGATTTCAATTGAACAAACTGTTTCATTCATTTGTAGAGAGTGGAGACTAACATATACTTTGTTAAGCATGTGTTATTTCCCAGTGACCTCTGAAATAATATTATTGTTATTTCCATTTTTTTGAATGAGGAAATTAAAGTTAAGTTCAAAGAGAAAGACAGAGATACTCTTATACAAGGACCCTACATCCCCAGGAACAAAAACACAGTAACAGTAATTTCATCATTTCAGTTGAGTATATGAAGCAAATTAAAATTTAGATAGTACCTAGCATTTAGAAAAAGTGTGACTTTTAAAAACACAAAGACAACGACAACGGTGCCATCCACTGTGCCATAAAAGCAGAGTGACACAGAGACAAAAGCATGGAAAACAGGGGCTTTTGCTCTGTTGTTTGTTGAAAAGGAAGCACTATAGCATTGGCAAAAACAGCCCTGCACTTGCATTCGATGGAAAGAAATCAGAAAGTCCTCTGGAACAGGCTTGAGCTTTGTGGAAAATCGTGTCCTGGTGCAAAAGTAATAGCTGTTATAGATAAATAACCATTTATAGCTCTTTACCTCGGTTAAACTGTTATCTTCCAGTCTGTAAAAGATAATTTGGGTTTTTTGCAGAGCTTTTTAAAGAAAACACTCTGCCTCTTATGAAATCCATCTCCCCAAGCTTTGCTCAAGAGTTTGAAGGCATTCTATGAATATCTTGGAAATCACATCTCTGAAAAGCAGACTGTTAGTCCTGAGTAACATCTCCCTCCATTGAATTATACTTTCCTTGCCTAAATAGCAGGTGGGGCTCAAAAGCAGGAGGATGTCCCTACGGAGAATTTAAGGGCTTTTCATCCCTGAAATTTCAGATATGCTTTAGAAAACAGCAGAAGTTCAGCATCCAGATCAATTTAACATTTAACGGGAAAAGTGCAGAACCACTGGAACAAAACATTAGATTACAAACTTTCCACATGGTGAAATGGCCTCAAGACAGGTGAGTTGGAAACCACATGTTAAAACCCTTCCCTGAGATTCCTAAAATGAAAGTTTACTCTATTACCATTTTATCTTTAAGAGAAGAATTTTAAAAGTTTGCCAACTCTTGGGCTTTGCTAATGGAAAGTTGAAACAAAAACATTAACGTTAAATCTAGGAAAACTGTAGGATGACATTTCTTCATTGTGTTAAAATACACATCACATAACACTTTCTGTCGTAATCATTTTAAGTGTGCAGTCAGCGGCGTTACGTACATCCATATCGTTGTGCAACCATCTCCACCCTCCATCTCCAGAACTCTTTTCACCTTGCAAAACTGAAACTCAGTCAGTACCCACTAAATAATAACTCGCCATAGCACACACACACCCCCCCCCCCTGCTCCCCAGCCTCTGGAAACCACCATTCTACTTTCTGTCTTTTTTCTTTTTTTTTTTTTTTTTTCCTTTTTCCTCATGCCCCATCCCTTGGTAACCACCATTCTATTTGCTGTCACTGTAAGTTCAGTTTCAATTTGGGGTGTGTGTGTGTGTGTGTGTGTGTGTGTGTGTATTTTCATACGCCACCTACAAATGTGTAGAGAGCAAGAGGGAGTCACTCACCTCAAGCAGCGACACAAGGCCACTGCAGCTAAGACCAGATATTTCCCAAACCTGCACGGGTTGACAACACCCAGAACTGAGAAGCAACAGAAGCAGAGGAGGTCTGCAATGGCCCAAGACTGACTAAATTCCTTTAAAGGGGAGGATTCTGCAGCACACCGTCAGTGTCTAGACACTGATCATTTCACGTCTGACCGCATCAAAAAGACAACTGCTATTGCCACTGAAGGCTCTGCCCATTGATTTCTGAACAAAACAGATCCTCCATTGCTTGAACATAATAAGCAGCACATACCGAGAGCTGCCCTGGGACTAGACCAAGGCCTTGTGTCAACTCACAGACTGACTCTGAGTTTGCTTTGCTAACTTCCTACCCCTTGTTATATCATATTTGTTGTATGATTTTTTATTGTGCTTTGCCTTGTGTGACACGTAAGAAGCCAAGTTAAACGGGTAGTGAGAGGTCATTGAGTTTGAAATCCTGAACCTGCTTAATAATTATGTTAACCTTGCTTTATGATCGAGTAAAGCTGTATGAAAAGACACAACTCGTGTGTGCGCCTTCGTAACGTACTCACGACAAAATGGAATCACAGCATATTTGTCTTTCAGTGTCTGACTTATTTCACTTAATGTAATGCTCTAGATTCAGTCATGTTATTGCAAATGGCAGATGCCCTTCTTTTTTATGGCTGAATAATATTCTGATATATAAATGTATACATAAATATTTATGTATATTTCCAATATTTATATGCACCATGTGTTCATTATCCATTTCTTTATTCATTCATCTGTCAAGAATATTTCATACTACAAAATGCTTTTCATCTGTAGAATGGCATTGTAATATCAGCTATCACTATTCTTATTGGCAATGAGTAAATGACTGGAGCATATCCACCACGGAGATTCCCCTAGCAAAATGTTTTGCAAGAGAATTCTACCCACGGTAATAAATAGAGGCTTCACAAACCATAAGGCGTACAACCCAGCAGAAAATGGTTGTGGACATCCTGAGATCAAGCATAATTAAACAGGCAAAACCTCCAGTCTCCATGCCTTTATGTACTTGGTAAACAGCTAAGATATAAATGGTCAACCCCAAAATTCTATTGTTTCCCTGTATCTTGCATACTCTGTGCAGTTTGCTCTGAATCACTGTTCAAAAAAAAAAAAAAAATCCCAATGATTCATCCTCCTCTAATCTTAGTAGAAATCATTTCTACACCAGAGTGGACTTTATTTTCCCTTCTACCTTCAGTCAGCATGGAGTCAGAGAAGAAGCTGGGGCACGCTTGCTAAGCCCTTCTCTACCACAAATCACCTCTAAGACCTTGAGTAAGTCATTTCTCATCTGGACCTTCCTTCCTTCATCTGTAGAGTGCGGGGGCTGAGCTGGAAGGTTTCTAAAGTCCCTTCCAATTTGAAGATTCTGTGATAATACAGAGCTGTTCCCAGGTGCCTGGCAAAACTCCTAGTTTCTGTCTTTGTTGTTTCCCATGTACATTTAAATTATGGGTCCCTCAAGTAAATTTCAATAAAAAGTCTCCTTACCCAGGGTTAATTGCAAGTTTTAAAAGGGGGAAGGGGAGAACCCACACAAAGAGTTGTTGAAAGCTCAGAGATTGCTACCAGGATTAGAATCAGCACTTTTGTCTTGCCAAAATTCCTCTCTGAAGTCACACAGGACAATCCTCTTAATAAAAGAGGCAGGTTTAGCTGGACGGGTCACACCCAGCCTAACAATGGTGGGAATTTCAAGACATTGTTAAGCTGCAGTCACATGAAATTGAACTTTTGTATCCTATCGGACAGTACTAGCATCGCTTGCTAGGGGGCAAAACCAGAAATAATAAACTTTTAACCAGAAAAAAATACAAGTGCTTATTGAAATCCAAGAACATCACAATGCTTGCCCTTGATATTCCCTGGGCTCAGGACCATATTAAATGCTTCATAGGCCACAGGCCCTCTTATTCTGGACAGCAGGTCCCACATTCTTTCAAACATTAATTCAAGTCCACATCTCATCTTAAATACATTTTTCTTTAAACTGCAAAAGGATTTTTCTTTTTCTTTTTGAAATTGTTTCATTTTGAGGTTTCTCTCTCTTATTTTCTAGTCTATAATTTCTTTTTTTCAGATCTTGGATATTTTCATTGGCTCTAAAATGTTTTATTGCCTCTGGTACCCAATGAATGAAAATCTCCATGATTAACCCAAGTTCAAAATTCTTTTGAAAATGAACCAAATCATCAGAACTGGGTCACAGAGTAAAGGCAAAATCTGTGACACCTCCTCCCGATACTCTACAAGCCAGCTACATCCCCTGAACCCAGACTGTACTCTGGAGTCTCCAAAGCCAATTCAGGCTGGATTCATATTTGAGAACAGAACCCCTAACTTCCTGGTTAACCAAATTCAGGAGAAGAAATAGAAGTAAATGAAAGTTTCCGTTCAGAATATGGCCCTAAGAGGACTTTATACCCTCCTAGAAGTTGGTTCTTCTGCCTCATTATAGACTGACCTTTGAAATGGAACTTTGCCTACATATCATGATAGCATTGAAATGGTGCTCAGGTTCCAAGGATGGGAGTTTTCAAGGATAGCAGTTTGACACCTGGGAAGGCAGGGATTATAAATCAGAAACTTTGTACTGTACTTAGTATTGGAAAAATAGTCTGCCAGAACAGACATCGCCTGTATTCCGATACCTGGTATCTAATCTGGAAAACATTCTAATTGTTCTCAGTTTTTTCGTGACAAAATACAAGCTATTGCCTCAAGAGGGAAGAAAAAAAAAACAGATAATCTTGATTACAGGGTCAAGGATCTATTTAGGACAGCAGCTCTCATTCAGCATTGTTTTGGACATCAAAAATGCATTTCACTAAAGCTCTCTCTCCTTGAGGGTTTGCAAATAAAATCATCTTGAACGTTCATGAAATAGAAACTGTCAGTCAATCCATTGATAACTGAAACAATAAACCTATTCAAGAATACACAGTTTAGAAACATATATGAAAAATGTCCTCTTCAAATGTCTTAGACCTCTGGAAAACACTGCTCCCTTTCGGAATCTTCCATGCCCAAGGCTTGTTAGCATCCACAGATGCCTTGTGTACTTAGAAACTTTCCAAGGTAATTGAATCTTTTTTCCCTAAACCAGAACTAGAACACATTCCTGACAGTGGAACAGAATACGTAAACTCCATACTTTCCTGGAACATCGAAAACATATGATCTCCATCCTAAAGAGGATCCTCCTATGAAATGACATTGAGTGATAGTCATATTCAATTCCTAATAACAAATCTACCTTCTTTCTTCATCCAGGATGAATGGAAAATGGCAGAGAGGGGATGAGGATATTGGGAAAGGACTTTGCCAGCCCACACCCCTCTTCTCTTCTAAGAAGAGCATTCACTGAATGTGTAAAAGAAACTAAACAAATTTCTTTCATTTGAACCTTTCCTACCTACTGTTGAGGTGAAAGTCATTGCACATATATCTATTTATATATTTCAGAGGTGGGCTGCCTGGCCTTTGTCTGAGTTATGTATTAGTCCATAGGAGAAAATGATAAAAAAAATTTCTTCTTCTTTTTTTTCTTTTACCATCATACTGTCATATGGTCCTGCTGACCTCATTGGACTTGGACCTGTGGGGCAAAAGCATGATTCCCAGGTGTCTGCCATCTCTTCTAGCCCTGCTCAGGCCCAGAATGGCCTAAGAGGGTGTGAGATTTGGCTTCAAAGGAATTAGTAACTCCATTCCAGAGCAGGATGGAATCCTGGCAGCCCAGGGTGTCCCCAAAAGTTCCAGCCTGTGGCCCAGCATATTCCTACATGGCTCAGACCTGCAGACCAATTCCAGGGAGCCTGGATGCCAAATCAGCACCAGGTGCACATGCAGTTCACACCCCTCCCTCCTGCACCTGCACTGAGGTATCCAGGAACACTGGGCTGGTGTGAACAGGGGTCTCTGACCCAATGCAGCAGACCATGTTCCTGGGGCCAGGGGTTTCCCTACTGCACTCCTGTTGCAGAGTCAGGAGGGTCCTTTGAGCCAGATTTCTTATGGCCCTATGCTCGGAAAATACACAGCGACTCGGTGGGAGTTGGGCCTCCGGGTGCCTCTCATCAGCAGCCTTCTGTCACTGTTAAGAAATTTCTATAATTTCGAGGTGACTGACCCAACTTCTCTTCTTCCTGGGATGGGTTGTTTTTGTTTTTGTTTTCAATTGGTAGCAAGCACCAGATAAAATAGTACCACTCATCCCTGGTTTAATAGGAAGGAGATAGCAGTCTGCATATCTAGCAAGTTATTTTTTTAAATCTTTCTATGCATACAGTCTGTCTATGTAGGTGTTGCTAACTGTGTGATATGTTAGCTGCATCGCCTCTTTTCTACTAATTGTACATTGGATTCGACAAAATTTCTGGTAACAGTAAAACATTGTGGTCAGGGTATTATAGTTTTCAAGTAGAATATGACAAAAAACAGGTACGAATATTCTCCAAGGAGAAGCCTATGTTGGAACATAATCTAGTCAGGTGGCTTATTAGGATTTTTGTTGAATTTTAAGAACTTGCTGATTTGTTTTACTCTTAGAAAGGGTGCATCCACTGTCCTTTGAAAGTATATTATGTACTCTGCCACCATATCTTCTGTGGTTAATATTTTTGAGAGAGTTTAATTTTTAAATGGACTGGGGAGCTTACCCCTGGGACCTAACTATTATGAAAATTTTAGCTGTTTGCTCTGGCTTTTGATTAGAACTATGGATAAAACCCCTCATTTAATAAATAGTTTTTCTCACTAATTAAGAAATTGAGGGTCCACGTTATGCAATGGCTAGCTACACTGCTAATTTAGTGGCAAGAGACTCAACTTCAAGAGTTCATCACATGGTGATACTTGGTTTAGTAATTTGTATTAATTTGGTTAGATCCTTGGAGAAATCCTAAATTCTTTTAGTGAAGCTATTCTTTTTAATCCCTTAAAAGGGTATTTGACAACCCTGAAATCATCATACATGCATTCAACAGATATTGCTGAACAAATGCTACTTATAAGAGATTCTAAGTGGCTAAGGCAGAGGGAATACAAAGTACGTAAGATATGCTCTCACACTCAAGAAAGTTTTGGTCTGACAGGGATCTTTGCAATTCTCAGAGCTGGTGTGCCCCAGTTACCACCTCAGAGGCTTTCTATATCTTCCTCTTACTTCCACCTCTATATAGCACTCTTGGGAATTTTGCTTCAGCCCCAAAGATAACTCAAGTGACTGACCAGTAGAGGGTGGTTTTCTTACTTTTGGAACCAAGTAGACTTTCTGTACAGACATTTTAGAATTAAACCCAGTGACCTCAAATTTATGCAATTTTATGATCTTGGCAAAGTCTCCTAAGCAGACAAACTGAAGATTTTACAAACCATATGATGTTCCTAGGAAAAAAAAAAAAAAAAAGGTTCTATGACCAAATAATTTTGGGGAGTGCTATATATAGTATATTCTGCTCTTGTTGATTATGAGTGTGCATGTTAAATGTTATCAGATACCCAACTGTAAAGAAATTTGGTTAACTTTGTTTAATCCAGCATTTTCCAAGCTTGTTTGAATACAGAGCCCTTTTTCAGTAATGATTATTAACATTTCATGGGAAACTAATGTGCTTTGGAACATAATTTGGGAAATACTATTCTATTCCACGCATTGGCAAACCTTTATGTAAAAGGCCATATCATGAATATTTTAGGCTTTATGGCCCAGATAGCCTCTGTCACAAATACTCAACTCTGCAGTTGTGGCAGGAAAGCAGCCATAGGCATTACATAAACAAATGGGCGTGGCTACATAGTCCGATATAATTTTACTTGCAAAATAAGCAGTGGGCTGGATTTAGCCCAGAGGCCCTAGTTTGCCAACCCGTGGTCTATAGTTTCCACTAAAACTTTTCAGAAGAGCTAAAGCTCCACCCAGAAAGGTTCCAAACTCCTCTCGCTGTATGTAACATTCAAAAACAATCTATCCATTCTAAAATTTTATTTTTAAGGTATCTTTTTAGTCTGAAACTATTATCAACCTAAATAAATAGCTGTTCTTTCCATCAGAGGTTTGAAGTGCTTGCCAAGAGGTAGTTCTTTAGCCACTGACTAAAGAACAGTGGTTATCATGGATTGTGGGACAGCAACAGGTTTTTGTTTTCTTTGTTGTACTTTTCTGTAATATTTTTGTGATCAGAAACAAAAACAGCAGAAGATATTTTTTAAATAATCCTCCTGGAGTTCAACAGTTTTTGCAATCCTCTTGTCTTGATAGTAATGTCACCTCATATTGGCATGGCACTTGGTAATTCCCAATGCCTTCTATGGCTTTTATTTCATACCCACTTCCCATTTCTCCTTTTAAGTAAAACAGGACAAATACAGGTTCTGCTCTCAGCTCTCTTCAGTCTCTTGTCCGTGTTTTTCACTCTCTCTCATAATGTAAATTTTCACCTCTTTATGGCTGTTTCCTAAGTGTATATTCCTAGATCTAATTCATCTCCTCTTATCAGAATCACCTTGGAATTTATTAAATGTGCCAATCTCTGAATCCCCCTCAAGGATTAATCAAAATACTCAAGGATGGAGACTGAGTGTGTTTTTTGAATACCACATAAATCTAGATTTATCTTGCTGGTTTAAAAGGAAAAAACAGCAAACAAAATCCTCCTTTTGAGAGATTTAATTGTATATTATTTTTTCTTGGTTTGTCTTCTGTAGCAGACTTCTAAAGCAAGGTATATGGCTTATTTATCTTTTTATACTTTATATACCTAGTTACCAACTCTAATGCCCATTGACATAAAAGATGGAGCCCATTTTAGCCATCAAGACAAATGAATATGCATTAAACATAAAGATATTTATGCATTTGTTCATTCTATTTTCCTACTTTCCTCATACTTCCCAATCCACTACATTTGGGTTCATTTCTTCTGCCACACCACTGACATTGTTCTTTCACAGATCACAAACAGCCCTTTAGTTACTAAACCCAAGAGCCACATAAGTACTCATCTTTTGTGCTCTCTTTTTAGCTTTTGACACTGATGACCATCCCCTTCTTCTTGAAAGGCTGTCTACTTAAATGTCCCATATATACACTAATTCATACACAAAACTGAACCCATCCTGTGGTCACAAATGGGCACTTCCTGCTTTGTCTCCTCTCTATCCAAATGATACCACTATCCACCTCATTCCCCAAACAGACACCTGAATATCAATCTTAACTCACTCTTTTGCTTATTCTATCAACTTTATATAATTAACTTCCAACTATTTACCCACAATTCCAAACCAAAAGACTCCAAAAACGCAACTATTTTCCACAACTCACTTGGCAACAAAATCTGCCCTGAAATGATTGAAGGTTATTAATAGTTTTAATGTACCTCATTTATGGTGAATATTTGTATGTTTTACTGTGCAAATAGAAAGGTCTTGATTACTGCCCAGACCTTCCGGAGAGTAGTATGTAACATATTTTATGTGCATCATATTACCTTTCTGGAAGTATCCAAAAAATTCTTAAATCCAAAAAAGTTTGGTCTTGGCAGATCCTGGGGATTGTGAGCTCATACCTCCTAAATAGCTCCAGAGCTCTTCCGGTTCTCTCCATCTCCCTTATGTAAGGGGACTGCCATCACTTGCTGGATTGCTTCTCAACTGCTGCTGTGTCCTCACTCTTGCTTCTTCCAATCCATCCTAAAAAGAAAAAAAAAAAGGGAATGAGAGAGAGAGAGCGAGAAAAAAAAAAGATACATCTCTCATATTTTGCTTCTAGCATAAAGTCCAAAGTTTGAACATGGCCAAAAATTCCCCAGATGATCCGGCCGCTGCCTATGTCTCTAGCCATATTTCCATCACTTTCTACCCCCAACTCATACCAAACACCTAGTTCCTCCATGCCCCTACTCTCCTTCACATTCAGTCTTGGAATGGACTCCATAATTGTTTTGTTGAATGATTAAACAAAATATAATTCACTTTTTTCCTAGGCTGCTAAGAGAGAACCAATAGGTATTTTCTCTGAGCAGATTACTGTTATTTCTTAATTCCTCTCCTTTTGGTATGAGGAATGGAGATGGAGGCCGCAATAACTATACATAAGAGTATTAGTTAATAAAAATAATGTATGGACAAGAGCAACCTAAATTTCTGTCCAAACACAAATGTCCTGTTGCCCTAATGACATTTCAAAAGTATTTCCTGGTATTTGAACCATTTTATATTAGTTGCTTCTCTACCTAACACTTAACATTTGTAGTAATTGTACCTCTGGCAACATTTATTATTAAACATCTACCATGCACAGAACAATTTATATACATTGTATAAATTATTTCTAATCCTTGTATTAAACATGTAAGGTGGGTATTATTATCTCAGTCTTAAGGATGAGGAAACTGAGGCTTAACCTATTTCCCCCAAGGCCACAGATTCAAGTGTCAGAAATGGGATTTCAAGCTAGTCCTCTTCATCTACAAAGCCTTCTCTACTCCTGCACAGTCTTGCAGCTCAGTAAAAACCCGTCGTAGTATTAGGCAAGGCTGAAGTGATGAATCATGGGTGACAGGGAAGGGAAACTAGTGAGAGGCACCCAGGGGAGTGACAAAGTAAACAGGAAGGCAGGAAGAAAAAGCATAGAACTTATAAACTCCTTAGTTATAAAGATATCTGGCTAGACTGTAAATCCTATCAAGGAAAGGTCTAATTCTTTTACTTCTTTATCTTTTGCCCTGCTTAGGACAGGGCTGGGAAAAGAATGGACACTTAATGAGGACTTGTGAACTGACCATTTGTTAATAAGTTGTTGACTAAGTATCACCATTAATCACTGCCTACAATTCCCCCACCCTTAAGATAGTGTGTAGCAGAGATCAGGGCAAGGTGTGGTAGGTTCAGGGAGGCTTATCAATAGAAGGCATTTTAATACCTATAATGATCTCCTCATTAAACTCTCTGACCTAAGATAATATTTGGAAAAGCTCTGATTGCCAATAAGCCAAAGTCCTGTGTTTGACTGTCAGTGAAATGAGCTGATGAGAAAGAAGTTGGATTTCTATCAATGAACTGGATAGGTACTGGTTTCTATATTCATAAATATTTACTAAGTACCTCCTGTAAGGAAGGCAATGAATGGGTAGGTACTATGCATGGAAACATCCAAATACCTGGATGTATCCAACTGGAATAAATATGCCTTAAAATGCCATTTTGTTTGTCTAAAATGTCCAAACAGAGACCTACCATGAAGAGAAAAAAAAGCCACCTTGATTAAACACTTCCAAAAAAGCACTGTAAAACACTGCCTTCCCTGCACTGATGATAGTGTGTCTGAAATCTGGTTCTTGATGAGAAAGCTATTATAGTCCCTCTCTTCCCTTTTCTGGGAAGAAAAGCCTCCTGTCCTCCTTCAGAAAATCTCAATGAGGGCAGAAGACCTGTGCCTTGAGTAGACATATGTGCACTTGTGTATGGTGATTTTTCAGGGGATATAGAACAACATGAGTCCCAGGAAAATTCAAAACTAAAGAAGTCATGGGGCGCCTGGGTGGCTCAGTTGGTTAAGTGGCTCAGGTCACGATCTCTCAGTTCATGAGTTTGAGCCCAGCATCAGGCTCTGTGCTGACAACTCAGAGCCTGGAGCCTCCTTCGAATGCTGTGTCTCCCTCTCTCTCTCTGCTCCTCCCTCACTCGTGCTCTGTCTCTCTCTCTCAAAAATAAATCAACATTAAAAATTAAAAAAAAAAAATAAGAAGTCATATAAAAAAGAAGGAAATTGTGAAATTTGGAGGAGTTAGAATGGAGTCAAGGCTCTATGTTAAGCTGGTGCCCGTGATGTGCTTAAACCAGAATTTTCACACAGTTGTGGAACCAGAAAGAACTCTTTGTATTCCCAGTCATCAGTGGGAATTTGAGTACTTTAGAAGGTATGTTATAGGCAACTGATCCAGTAGTTCCTGAGAACACCTGGGAAACTTTCTAAAAATTGGAGACCTAGGCCCCATACCACCACCTGGATTTCCCGGTGGGTAGGAACTGGGAACCTGCTCTATCAGGCCCTTAGGTGATTCTGAAGATAAAAGATGACAAACAATGACAAATTTCAAACAATGAGTATTTTCCCATAAAATAGGGCTTTTCAGAAAGAAGAATGCCCAGTATAGGTTGGAGAAGTAAACTCAGAGAAGAAGGGTATAACAGAATTTACAGCCTCAGAAACACATTCCTGTGACACAGTCAGAAGTAACAACGTAGTGGCCCAGCTCATCAGATGAGGAGACCAAAGATCTGCGTTCCCCTCTTTCCTGGTCACAGGAAAGTCACATGACTACCAGCTGACTCCTTTACGTAAACCAAACAGAAGCACCTATGCCTGAAACATAGGTGTGATCAGCATGTTTAAAGTTGTCTGCACCTCAATTTCCTCATCTATAAAATGGGAACACTCGCGTGAATCCGCTGAAGAGTAATTTTCTCATTCCAAAAGTAGAATTGAAAGTTCTTTCTCCTGTAAATGAGCCTTTACCATAGAAACACTGGTTCGTGGACAGCATAATAAAAACAAGCAAGTCTGTCCCGCTCCTCTGTTCCAGAGACCTTATGGGGAGGAAAGTGAAAGACCTCTGTTCAGAGAGAGGGTTTGTTGTACACTTTCGTGCCATTCCTGGCTCACTTCGTGGTACACCAAAGTGAGGGGTGAGTGTTGTGGACTGAATTGGGTTGGATTGTGTCCCCCCAAAAGATATGTTGAAGTCCTGCCTCCCGGTACCTGTGAAGGAGACCTCATTTGGAAATAGGGCCACCGATTTAGTCAAGTTAAGGTGAGGTCAGTAAAATGAGCCACGCCCGACATGACTGGTGTCACTACAAGAAGAGAGAAATTTGGACACAGGCACAGAGAGAATATTGCGTGATGACGCAGACACAGAAGAACGCCACGTGATGAGAGAGGCACAGAGTGGGATGCCGCAGCTCCAAATGCAGGAAGACCACGGATGGGCAGCCACCAGCTGGGCCACGTGTGGCAGCTGCACCACAAGGACCGGACTCTACCCAGACTCCCAGGAGAGCCTGGCCTCAGTGTCAGACTTCTGGCCTCCAGAACCGTGAGATGAGAAATTTGTGTTGCTCTGAGCCTCCCCGTCTGTGGCACGTCATCAGGGCCACCCGAGGAAACTAAGACAGTCGGTGAAGACCTCTCGATCCTTAACAAAACCAAGTGTCTTCCTGTCCTATCGGAGGAGAGGGAGGACTTGCACCCATGAGTCCCGGCAGGCACGGCAGCAGTGGTACGGCTCAGGGGACACCCTTCTGATGGCCAGAGAAGCACCCATGGGCCCTTCCCTGAGCTTACTCCTAACACCTGGAGTGGCATCACAGTGAGGGTTGCCAGGAGTTCCGAAGAAGGGCTGGCACGGATACAGTAACTCCGCAGTCATTAAAAGCAGCACAAAACACAGTTAAAAGCTGTAACACCCATTCATTTTAAATTTGGCCTCAATACCTGCAAGCCAAAGGGCTGAATCCCACCCAAGCCTCCTCGGTTAACTTGCACGTAAGGCCCATAAGCTTCACATACTTCATGGGATAGTTCGGTGACTAGAAGTTTATTACAAAGTCACCTTTGCTTGGGGAACCAGGGGCTCCTAGAGGAACTTAGACCTGAACACTTTTCTGAGATATTGCCTTGCAGAGTTGTTTTGAAGGTGAGAGTATCAAAATAGTGTCCTTGTGAGCCAAAAGCATTGCGCCGACATAGGTGTGGTTGCTGGTTCTTAATCACCGTACTTTTGCAAAATAAAAAAGGTTTATTATTCCCATTAGTTCACTGGTGGAAATTAAATAATAAAGCCAAGAAAAAAGGAATGTATGTTCTTGCTGTCAGATATGCAAATGGAGTATGTGAAGAAATATCCCCATTAGCTTGCTGCCTGCCCAGAGAAGCAGGCCTTTCGTCTGACATCCCCTACAGGTTAATTGAGGATGGCTGCTTGTTTAAAGAGTCAAGCAATTATTCTGAGGAACCGACCAGCCAAATCTATTCCATTTGATTATGAGTGAAAATGCAGAGCTTAACTCTTCTCTAAAAACAACAACAAAAAAGCACAATTTGAAAGTGGGAAGAAGGAAATCTGAATTCTGCCCAACGGCGGATGCTGGCTTTTAATCCTGTCAAGAAATATTAAATTGTCTCATCCCAACTGCCTTTTAAGTCATATATTACAAATAGGTGAGCTAGGCACTCGATGCAATGTAGTTTCTGTAGTAGCTGGGGAATACAGTGATTCTAAAATATTCCAGGCTTGTGTCTATTTCACTGTCCCTGTAGAATCTTCTGATTAAGTGAGGAAGCCCAGGAATACAGTCATAAAAAGATTTTATTTTTGGTTGTTGCCTTTGGCAAAAGTTCTCTGCCTAAATGGAGAGAATTTATTCTTTAAAAAAAAAAAAAAAAAGGAGTTTTCTTTTCTGTCACATAGAGAAATAAAAATAGCAAAGGCCTCGTAAATTATCATTCCTCAGTGTCAGAATGTCGCGTTGTGGAGCCCACTGTTAGGTGAGGCTGTTACAAAGTCACTGCAAGCAAGAGTCCCCTGCCTATTTCCTAACACCAAAATGACAACTGGGAACAGATGAACAGGCCTTTGGGCAAAAACATTTTTTTTTTTTCCATGAACAGGCACAGGTTTCAGAGAAAACCAGAGGTGACACAGACTTCCTCATCACTATCACACACTTCCCTTCCACCAGCAAAATTCTCAACGTCAAAAAGTAGTCACTTTTTGTTCCATTCCTCGAAGATGTCAGAAATGAAGGAGCCCCACACGTGTATGCACTGGGGCCTTTCTCCTCACTCACCTGAGCCAACTTGACTCTGAGCCTGCCGAAAGAGGCTTTCGAATAGGTCATGGGTGGTGATTTGGCCACAGCTATCCTGTGTCCACAGGGCGATCTAACTGACCTGAAGCAGGAGAAATTTAAGAAGCTCCACACGCTGGATCTCAGTATACCCACTGTTACCTTCACTCTAATCCCACTGCGTGCAAGGGTGACGTCTACCACTTCCCTTTCTAATCCCCGGGGCTGTGGATAGGATGAGGTATCATGCCCACGATTGTGTTACTTTACATGAAAAGGCGACTTACCAATGCAATGAAGTCTACGAATCAGCTACCTTGAAATAGGGAGATGTTCGAATGGTCCTATTCTGATCACATGAGCCCTTGCAAAGCAGAGGGTTTCATCCAGCTGGTAGCAGCAGAAGAAGCCAGAGAGATCCAAGGAGTGAGAGGAATGTGATGCTAAGGGGAGGGGCCACAGGCCAAACCTGAGAGCAGCCCCTAAGAGCGGAAAGGGGTCCGCAGACAATAGCCAGCAAGGAAACCACCCTCAACCCTTACAACCGCAAGGAACTGAAGCCTGCCAACAACCTCCGTGAACCTGGAAGCAGATCCTCCCCCAAAGCTTCCAAATAAGAGCCCTGTCATCAATACCTTCATTTAGGTCTTGTGGGATCCTCAACAGAGATCTCTGTGAGCCCACCTGGACTTCTGACTAACAGAACTGTGAACTAATAAGTGGGTGTGGTTTCAAGCTGCTGAATTTGTGGTCATTTGTTACCACAAATTATACCATATACCAGTATACCCTGTGCTTGAGTCACTATCTTTGTGGCCTGTAGAGTAACCCAATTCCTCTGAGACTAGGATCCTACCTTCCTCTTACAAGATCTCACCTCTTAACCAAAATTCCCAGCTACCAGGGTCCCTTCTACCTGCTTACAATATTCCCCCGGTTTTAAGGGATTAGGAGTCTGCCTGAAACCCCTGTCCTCCGACCTACATGTTCTGGGTGGGGGCTGCCTGATCATTGGGCTCTCTTGTCTCTTTGTATTAAATCCCTGCCCACATCGAATGCCTGCTATTCACATACCTTAAGAGTGTGGACTTTGAATTTGAAAGCAGCCTGGATTTTGAATCTCGTCTCAGCCATTTACTAGTTATGCGATATTGGAAAAGTCATTAAACCTCCAGGACTTCATTTTTCACTTTGTAAAATAGAGAGAATACCATTCACTATGTGAGATTTTGTAAGGATTCATCATAATATATGTAAAGTATATAGTATCTTATCATTATGACTCTGTGTGTATGTGTGTTTGTGTGTGTGTGTGTGTATATCAATCCACACAACTTAATAATGCAGTCATTCTGCTGAAGTGTAATTCCTCCAAGAGTGTTCACCTGGATTTCTCCCTCTAATTTCAGCTTTGGCGTGTGAACCTAGTTCCAATTCCCCACCACTCCCTACTGCTGTTAACCTCACTGTGACCTATTTCCCAATGCAATACACCTCTGTTCATGTACTCATTCATTCATTCATTCATTCATTCATTCATCAGGAGCCTTCCATATATCAGGCATATGTAAGAGGTATATGTAAAAGGCACAGGGATATAATGGTGACCCAACCAGGTTAGGATCTCAGAGTTTACATTCTAGGGTGATACATGCTAGAATCATTCCATAAGATGCCTGAATTTATTACAGTTGTGAAGTTATCTCAAGATCTAGGTCCATGTTAACATTACCCAAAAAATGTGTGGAAATATGTATCAACATTATTTTTGCATCAAAGAACAGTAAGCATCGCCTCTCACATTTGACAGCTAAGACTTAGTATTTCTTGTGCAAGAGAAAAGAACAAAGGTAGTAACTTTTACATGGTAATGAAAGTTCATCTTACACTTCAGTGACTTAATGAAAAGAATCACTTTGTTTCAGAGATTTGGGTAATTTAGTCCACCAAGAGAAAGCAGGCTGTGGCCAAGGCTGGGAGTAATGGAGAAGTATGTGAACAATTTGCTGGTTGGATCTTAGGCTAGCTGCTGCCTCCTGATTGAAAAGAAAAAAAAAAAAAAATCCTCTTAACTTCCCATTGGAAGCAAGCCCTGACTCTGCCTGGAGGCCATTCTGTAACCCAAAAGAGCTCATTCCAGAGAACCACTGAATTTATCTCAATGACAGTTTATCACAGTGAGTGTCAAGGCTGAACAGCTTAACTGCATGAAAAGCCTGTCTGTGTTGGACCCATCCAAAGCCATGGTTTTGTAAGTGAGAGTCCTTCACTGAGGTGTTGGCCCAACATCATCAATATCACCATTTACAGTTTGTGCTCCAAAGAAGTATATAAAAAGCAAGGCTAAAAGGAAAACAGAGTCTTCATTGAGTTGCCTCCTATTTACCAGTAATCCCACCGAGTGTTTTTTTGGATTGGCAAAACTGAGCTCCACATGTTTATATTGGTAACATTTTCCAGTAGGTTCTACCAAAAGGTATCTGAGTACCTTGTGTTGTGACGTTCAGAGAAATGAAAAACATTAAAACAAATAAGCCTTGTCTCCCAGTACAGCCTCCTGGAAAAGAAATTCTACCTTTCTAAGGGCATCAGCCTAAATGAGGCCTCAGTTCTTAAATTCCTTAATCAGTTGCCTTAGAAACCGGGAGAATGTGGTGAGCACCTCCAGTCAGCAAAGTAATACCTTGATAGGTTTAATCACCTGTTCCTGGCCCAACACACGCTTGAGTGAAGGTGAAATTGTTACTGTTCATTGTGACTGACATTCTGAATTTTCCAGGTCTTTTGGCACTTAAATAAAAAGTCTATCTCCTATATCAGGAAGAAGAAGGAGGGAATGTTAGGTGCTCTGAGATTCAGAATTCTTGTTTATCACTCCCTGATGAGTTATTTCAGCTGCATAGTACTCAAAGTGGAATTCAATCCTGTTCAACAATTTATTGAAGTCCTACTATGTGCAACTCACCTAGTGAAAAACAGTTAACAAAAAATTGCATTCACCCTCATGCCAGGAGAGCACCATGAAATTTACAAAATAAAATATGATATGCCATAATCTAAATTTTAAAATGGCAAGAGGAAAAATGTTCTATCATTTATTTAATTTTACTAGAGGAAGGCAGACTTTGGGTTTATAGGTAAACAGAATCATCATATTTTAAACTTTTTTTTAATGTTTATCTATCTTGAGAGAGAGAGAGAGAGAGAGAGAGAGAGCACAGGCATGCAAGTTTCAGAAGGGCAGAGAGACAGAGAGAATCCCCAAGCGGGCTCAGGGCTGTCAACCCAGAACCCTACACCCGGCTTGATCTCATGAACCGTGAGATCATAACCTGAGCCAAAATCAAGAGTCGGATGCTTAACCAACTGAAGCACTCAGGTACCCCAGAATCATCACATTTTAAAATTAAATCTGAGACTTCCAAAACATTTATTCACACATATATCACTGTAAGTAAAGATCAGAGTTCTAGGTTCTGAAATCGGTCTCTAATTTCCTCTGCCAAGGAGATTAGATTTACCTTTTTTTTTTTTTTAAGATTATTTACTTATTTTGAGACAAAGAGCATGAGTGGAGGAGGGACAGAGAGAGAGGGAAAGAGAGAATCCCAAATAGGCTCCGCACTGACAGTGCAGGGCCAGATACGGGTTCAAACCCACCAACTATGAGATCATGACCTGAGCCGAAGTCAGACACTTAACTGATGAAACCAGCCAAGTGCTCCTAGATTTAACTCGTAACTAAGCATCAATAATTGAAGGTTTTGGTAGTTTTATAAATTCTGTGTGCTCTCTATTCTGGGTTTATTCCAGCCCTACTTGTGGGAAGATAATAATGCCTTCTTCTATCAGGACATTTCATTCTGAACTCTTAGAGTTATTTGTTATATGGGGGTTTGTTTTTCTTTTTTTTTTCTAGTGTTCTTGCTCAAAATTTGATTCTTTGTATCTTGTATCTTTTTTTTTTCTTATCCTGCTTTCTACCCCTCTTCTCCCTTTACCTCCCACCTAGATAACAAATGTCAAGCATCTAGTTTCATATTTCTCCATACTCATACCTTACACAAGTATGGGGGGGGAGGGGAAATCATTGGTTCACCAAAATGGTATCATATTACCTGCAAGAATACATCTTACTTTGCTCGAATAACTGTGCAAAATAGCCTTTGGGGTTGAGTTGCTCAGGTCTAGCTTACTCTTTTAGCTGATTTGTAATATGCCATGTTTTTACCATACCACAACTTATTCACTCATTCTTCGACTAATGGTTACCCCTTTGTTTTTCAGCATCGTGCCTCTACAAACAGCTGCAATAAACACTCCTGTGGACCAACACTTCTGTTTCTTGGCACAGAACCACAGGAATGGAGCTGCTGAGTCAAACAGTATGTACATTTTTTATTTTAAAAAATACTGCCAGCTTACCAAAAAGTATTCTGCCAGCCGTGCATGGGAATATCCTTTTCCCCAATTTCCAACTTATTGTAGGTACAACCTTTATTTCATTTTTATTATAACTTGTGTTTCTCTGACTTGCACAAAAATTGAATATCAGTTTGTTTACTATCCATTTGGACTTGCTTCTCTATGAATTGTGAATCCTTTGTCCATTTTCCTTTGGTGTGTTTATCTTATGGTTATCAGTATGCAAGCCCTCCTCTAATATCACAGGTAATGGCACTTTAACTGTCATTCATGTTGTCTATATTTTTTTCCGCTATTGATGTTTACATATTACTGCCTACATTTTCCTGTTATGTGATTTACATGTTGTGATTTCATCTAGCAGGAATTGACGTAAGTGAAAGATGAGGGCTTAATTTTATTTTCTTCTGGCAGGGAGAGCCAGTTTTATCAGAACGATTTATATATTTTTTTAATGTTTATTTATTTTGAAAGAGAAAGAGAGAGCATGAGCAGGGGAGGCACAGAGGGAGACAGAGAATCTCAAACAGGCTCTGAGCTGTCAATGCAGAGCCCAATGCAGAGCTCAGTCCCACCAACCGTGAGATCGTGACCTGAGCCAAAATCAAGAGTCTGATGCTTAACCGACTGAGCCACCCAGATGCCCCTACCAGAACCATTTATGAATTAAATTATCCTTTTCCCATTCAATTAAAATATAATGTCCCTTTTTCCTGCCCCTGATCAGTTTGTCAATTTCCGTGCTAGTATCTCCCTATTTAGGATTGTGGTAGATTTATAGAAATGTTTTATTATCTATTATGCTTAATCCTTCCTCACTATTCTTGTTTTCTTAATTTTTTGACTATTCTAAACATTCTTCAATATGAATTTTTAAATCATCTTGTCAAATCCTCCCCTTAAAGTACTGTCTGGTTTTTAGTTGTGTTGTACTGAATTTTATATTAATTCTGAGAGAATGGATGCTTTTACCGTTTTAACTCCTCTCATCTAAAAATATAGCATATCGATTGTCTGTTCAGAGCGTTTTATGTCTTCACATAAGAATTATGAGTTTTGGGGCGCCTGGGTGGCGCAGTCGGTTAAGCGTCCGACTTCAGCCAGGTCACGATCTCGCGGTCCGTGAGTTCGAGCCCCGCGTCAGGCTCTGGGCTGATGGCTCGAGCCTGGAGCCTGTTTCCGATTCTGTGTCTCCCTCTCTCTCTGCCCCTCCCCCGTTCATGCTCTGTCTCTCTCTGTCCCAAAAATAAATAAAAAACGTTGAAAAAAAAAAATTTAAAAAAAAAAAAAAAAAAAAGAATTATGAGTTTTGCTTTTGTTTTTTTTTTTTTTACCATAAATGTCCTTATCTTTCTTGATGAATCTTTTCTTAAGCATTACATAGTTCTTGTCACTATAGTGAGGGTTTTCTAATTTTCATTTCTAGATGATTATAATTGATACATAGAAAAACTGTTGCTTTTTTCATACCTATCTTATTTCATCAATTCTGAAATACACATTTTTATATCTTTGAAAGTGGGACTTATCCTATAATAATGACATCTTAATTACAATTTCAACATTTTTCCTTCTTGGGGGTACATAAAGTAATGGGATATCTTGATATCTATGGCATCTTAGACCCTTTTAAATATGATATACCAATCAACTTACCTCATTTTCTTCTTCTGTTTAATATTACTGGATTTTTTAAGGTTTTCTAATAATATAATCGTATCTCTCAGAAGACATAATTTTATCTCTTTGTTTCTCAATGTATACCAATTATTTCATTTGGTTATTTTGGGGTAAATACTGTGTTTTTATGTTATGGAATGGTTAGCATAAACAATTTTAATTTCTTGCTATTGGTTTTTTATAGGTTTCAATCATACATAATTTCTTTTCCTATTTCACATAGACTTGTTATTGGAATGTCGGGCAAATATTAACAAATGCCTTCTAAGCATTGTATCTTTATTGGTAAATGTTGCAAGCACAGGAAAAAGGTGCAAACACGAATTGTGTCTTTCCACAATGTCAGCTTTATTCAATCATAAAGCAAGGTTAAACTGATTGTAAAGCGGTGTCAAGATTCCAGACTTGATGACATTTCATTATACATTTAACATAGCTTCATATGTGTCACACAACACAAAGTACAATACTAAGGCACACAACAAACAAGATAAAGCGAGAGGTAACCAAATGCAAACTCAGTCCCTGAGTGAGTGGTTTAGATAAGAATCCATCTGGTCCAAGTCAGCTCTCAGGGCTCACTGCTTATTCAAGCAGTGGAGGGGTCTCAGTTATGTTCAAAGATTGGTCGGTCAGGCAGACCTTTCAGTGGCCATTGCCTTTCTAATACAGAAGACATGGAAGAGTCTTGGAAAGAGTGATGGAAAATCTGATAGTTTGCTGCAGAGGATCCTCCCTTTCTAAAGGAGTTTACTCAGTGTTGGGCCTTTACAAGCCTCTTCTGGTTCTAGTGATTATCAGCTCCCGGCTCTTCCAGGTTCACATGGCCTTACCAATTATCAGTCTGTAGCACTGCCACTCTGTGCTGGTTTGGGTGATATCTGGTCTTAGCTGCAGTGCCCATGGCTGCTTTCCTGATTATGTCACTCCTTGACATGAGTGACTCTCTCTTGCTCTCTGTAGTAAAAGCACGTGATCTTTCTCCTTCAACATATAAAATCACACTAACAGTTCTCTGGATTTTGAACCATTCTTGCATTCCTGGAATTTATCCTACTTAGTAATAGTGCATTATGGTTTGTGTATTTTGATACAATGCTGGGCTCAGTTTGATTATATTTTAATTTGGGTTTTTTGCTGCTCTATTTATAAGAGTTGGCACAGTTGTGTTTTATCAGCACTGTGTTTAGTAAGTTTTATCAGCATGCTGGTTTTATGAAATGTGGGGGGAGATCTACACCTTTTCCTGTGATTTGGAATAGTTTAAATACTTGGATAGATGATTTCTAAGGATTTGATTAAACTCAGCCACAAAGATACCTGGCCTTATTAACTTCTTTAATGGCTTATTTGTATTCACCTTTCCAGTATTTTCTATAACATTTAGCAAGTAGTTCTCCTTTTTGATCAACTGCAGTGATTTACATTTGTTTTAACATCAGTTTCCCCTAAGTTATGAAATGTGTTGCCGAAAAGTTTCATGAAGCTTTTTCTTAGATTTTTTTCATCTTTTCCATATCCACATTATGACTCATTTCTCCTTTCTAATCATTTACATTTTTCTCCTTCTTTCTTTCTTTTCATAAGAATTCTGACAAACTTATTAATTGTTTCAAATAATCAGGTTCCAGGTTTATTTAACCTTTCTAACTTTTTTGGTTTATTTTCTATTTCATAAATTTTAGATTTTATATTTATTAATCTATTCTGGTTGATTTTTTTGATATTTTAATTTCTTAAGATGAGTACAAGGTACTTTCATTTTTAGCCATCCTCTAATAAAGGTGCCATGTATAGCTATGAATTTCATCTGAATATAGCTTCTGCCATGTTCCATAAGTTTTTAGTTAAAGCATTCTCATTTTTGCTGCCTTGGAGATAGTTTGCAATTTCTGCTTTTATTTTTTTTTCTTTGATCCAAGAGTTTGTGAGGAATGTTTTAATGTCCAAATTTATTATATAGCTATAAGAGAACATGGATTGTAAAATCTCCTCTTTTGTTTTTAAAGTTTCTTTTTGGCCAGACACATGATCAATTTTTGTAAATATTCCAGGGAAAAAAAATACCTGAAGGATGTAAAATTCCATATTGGGCTACTAATTGATTTTGTCGATTACATTATTCATTTCTTCTGTCATTACTTTTGTTTTCCTTACTTAATCTAATTTTAAATATGCATATTGAAATCTTCTACATTTATAGTTTTCGCTTTATATACAATGCTATGCTATTTGGTAGCTATGCTATTTGGTACCTTCAGGTAAAAAAAGAAAGACAACTGAATAAAAATATATTTCCTGGTTTTGGAGATTTCAAAAGAGGTCCTGGTCACTGTTTTGACCACCATCCAGGTCTTAAATTCTCTCACAGAAAATACCTAATTGAGCACTGTGAGCAAGTTCCACAATATTCCCTGTTCTGTTTGCACAATGTAATTTGTTTAACAAGAATTTCCTTACCCATCCAATTTTTTTATGATTATCTATGCACTGGGGAAGCAGTGAATTTAATGCTTAAGGCTGTGAGCTCTTGAGTCAGACTGACTTCTAAAATTTGGTGTAACTTTGTTCAGCTCTGTTTTTATGCCTGATAAATGGGACATAGTGCAGTGTACCTCAAAGTATTGTTGTGACAATCCAATGATGGAATCCATGGGAAGTTTGGAGTCAGACATGTAGCATACCTTCAATAAAAATTACCTATTGATGTTATACTAAGTTTTTAAAGCTCCCCATAGACCGTGTGTGTAAATATGCTTTGAAAAGAACATAAAATTATATACAAATACAAATCAGCATGGTATTTTTTTAATGTTTATTTATGTATTTTTGAGAGACAGAGCACACAAGTGGAGGAGGGGCACAGAGAGAAAGGGAGGCACAGAATCTGAAGCAGGCTTCAGGCTATGAACTGTCAACACAGAGCCCAATGTGGCATTCAAACCCATGAACCGTGAGATCATAACCTGAGCCAAAGTCAGACACTCAACCGACTGAGCCACCCAGGTGCCCCAGCAATAGTATTATTAAAGCAGACCAGAGAAATGCAAATACTTCAGAGATATAATTATGTTACATATGATTAAAGAAGATAAAATTACGTGAAATAATATAAAAACAATGCCAAAAATTAAGTGCAAGTCCTTCAAGGACAAGGGCTGCACTCCATCCCATAGCAATAGATCCATGGTTCCAAGAACAGAGCTGGTCACAATGTAGACAAAAGCTGTTGCAGACTATTACTCTGGAGTTCTCTCTTGTCCAGCAAGAGAGTGGACACAGAATTGAGTACAAGAGAGGCTAATGTTCAGAAGGAGACAAGAGCCCCAAACAGGGGTTTTGTCTCCATATTTATTGAGCTCCCAAGATATTACCCATGTGGTGAGTGTGAAGAAAACACAAGATATTACCCACCTGGTGAATGTGAAGAAAACAAGATCTTACACATGTGAATGTGGAGAAAACAATCAGAAAGTAATCATTAAATTGTGTGTGTAAGAAGCAAAGGGTCTGAGAGGCAAGTGGAGTTTATGATCAAAGTACAATAGTGTATTGGCATAAGATGGAAAGTACTCATGATCCCCTTATAATATCTTGCTAGCTAACCTCAGGCGTTTTTCATCCCGTGATGGCGGTTTTCAGCCCTAAGCTTTTTTCTAACCTGTTTATGTAAGCAGAACCTATTTCCCCACAAAAACCAAAATATTTTTTAAATTTTTTTTATTTTCTATGATTAGGTACTGTTTTCAATAAATTCTTCTTAGTTAAATGTAATAAAAATTTTAATTTCTTATCTTGTATCTTTGTTACAAAATGGATGCTTCTAAAAAGTCTTATGAAAATACTTTTTAAAATATAACTGGACTGGTATCAGAAAGATTAATCATTCAGAAGCTCAAAAAAAAAACAAAACAGTAAATTAAAAACCATGACACCTGACAAACTTTGAAAGACATTTAAAACTCTCTGCTTCCATTTCCTCATATAAAGAATAGGCTTATGTTTTTAAAATATTAGGATGTCTCAATTTCCTTGGCACTCTGAAATCCCTATGAGTCAGTAATTTTTGTAGCATTATGCAAAGTGGTCTAAGGAGATTTAAAAAAAAAAAGTGTTACATCTTCTGCCTTGAATGAGTTTAACTTTAGCTTCAGAGTCCTGGCACACCCTTAAAAACTTTTATAAACCAACATATAAAGAGTACAATCTAATATAATGCAAATTGAGTACCTGAAGACTGAGGGGAACAAAATTGAAGAAGCTCTTAGTGTGAGATAAAATTCACTAAACCCCCCAACATCAGCAGTTCTAAATCTTGAGAATGCTTAACAATCACCAGTGGAACTTGATAAAATGCAGATTTCAAGTTCTAGCTCCAGAGATTCTGATTTTATAGACCTATGATGGGCCCCAAGATTCACGATTTTTCTAAAATTCATAATCAGAGGGGCACCTGGGTGACTCAGTCGGTTGAGTATCCAATTCTTGATTTCGGCTCAGGTCATGATCTCTCATTTTGTGGGACTCAGCCCCACATCGGGCTCTGGGCTGACATCATGGAGCCTGCTTGGGATTCTCTCTTTTTTCTCCCTCTCTCTCTGCCCCTCTCTCATTCCTATGCATGCACTCACACATTCTTTGTCTCAAAATAAATTTTAAAACTTAAAAAAAAAAGATTCATAATCAGAGGAAGGATGTAATGTCTCTTTTTCTTTCTCTGGAAAGTGAAACACAAAATGATGCTTGGTATGCAAAGATATGCCCGCATTTCACTTGAATCTCCTCTCCAGACAAATGGGAAGGGAGGAAGTAAAACAATCCATGAAGACTCTAGTAGCTTTAGGCATATATTTGTACAAAACCAGACCTTGTGAATCACACAAATATATTTAAATTGTGTCAAATATCTGTACCATCTGGATTTTCTACCTCTTTTTACCATGGATAAGTCTCCATTTATACTATGGAAACATAACTAACACCATTGAAAATTGTGTCATCTTCACAAATAGTTAAAAAATCTACCAAATCAGAAAATATTTGCAAACAAGATGACCTTAAAGGCCAGTGCAATTAACACAGAGAAAACACTTATAAATCAATAAGGAGAAGCACTGATACTCTCATTAAGAAATATAGGAAAATAATATGAGTGTTTCCACAGTCCAAGAAATATCCTTGGCTCAAAGAAACCTATGCAAAGCATTCAACTTCACAAATATTTAAAGAGCAAGTTAAAACGACAAGGATTTCAATTAGTGAAGAATTTTTTAATGGTAACTCTATTAAAGTGTACTATTATGGAAAATGGACACTCATACAGTCCTGGTGTTGATTTTTAAAATTTTCTGAAAAATAGTTTGTAATAGATATTAAAAACCTTCAAAAATTCAGATCATTTTAGTAATTCTACCTAGGATAAAATGCTAAGAAGAAATGCTAAGATATTCAAATAATTTATTTCTAAAAATGATTATTATAGAATGATTATAAGGGCAATAAGTTAAAAACAATCTACACATAAAAATAAGATAATTGCACAAATTATGGTCTATTCATACTGTGGAAAAATAGCCAGTGAAATGGTTTGTTTTTTCAAGAACATTAAATAAGATGAGAAAATGTTCAATGTGAGATATTAAACAGGGGAAGAAGGGTTAAAACTACATATTTGGCAAATATCTCAAATGTTTATTTTGGCATATGTCTGTGTATGCGTGCAACTGGAAAAAAATCGCATCAAACTCTTGAGTGTTGTTTCTGAATAGTGGAATTCTGGGTCATTTCAATTTATCTTTTTGTAAGTTTCTATCATTTCTAAATATTCTACAATGTGTGTGTGTTTCTTTCATACCGAGAGCTTAAAAAATTAATACCATAGCATATAAAAGGTTAATAGGATATAAAATGGTTCCTCAAATAAATTAAACACTTTTATGTCCAACCAAAAGCAGTTGAAAAGCAGTTGTTCACATATATGTGTAATTGAAACAAGGACTAAATCAAGTAAAGTTCCTATGCCATTAAGAGTGATGCAGTCAGTGTGAAGAGTTCTATGCACTGTCAATATTTACGCATTCAGGGAAACCTCAAGTCAAAATTCTCTAAAGCTAATTTGTCTCTCTTAAGTACTGTGGAAAATTCGACATGTAAAAAATTTGGAAGCCATCCAAAGAGAGATTTCAATTCCAGCCTGATTCACAAAATTGTCTTCTGTGGCTCAGATTGTCCTGAACAACTACTAAAAGAAGTATACCAGAATTTTCATCCTCCCTCAGAGGCTGGGAAAACAAACATGACCATAATATTTTAAAACCCCATTGGAAAAATCAAGAATTTGATGGAGACTTCGAATCTAGAGTCAGGAAAGACAGGTGAAGATTCCACAGGCTTCTAAACCCAGCCATACATCAGAATCACCCATGGAGTTTGTTAACTGTGATTCCCAACGCCACCCCCAGAGATTCAGAAGACTGAGGTAAACTTCAGGAATATGTATTTTAAACACATATCCCAGGTGATTCTGATGAAGTCCAAATACAGATATTACCATAGGAGAGTCACTGATCTAACACTGACAAGGCAATTTAGCCCAAAGAAGGAAAGATCAATTACTTAATTAGTAACAAAGCAACTGGACCTCTTGCTATATATGACCTAAGTAATAACAGAAAGGAAGGATTACAAAGAGAAATGGTCTTTCCTGAACATAGTCATTAGTTTGATAGGATGATGGGGAAGGGCAACAGGAGGAAAACTTTTGTTGAGCAAAATACTGTGCTAACTGCTTTATGAAGGTAGGTATATACCTATAAATTGGTCAGGGGTTTGTGTGGCTCTTAGAAAAATCCTGAATGTCAGAACATTTCCTATGATAACAGATAACTCAGAACCCAGCTTGAGAACTAAATAGCCACATATGGTGCGATTTTTTGATCAGTTCATACTTTCCATTTTCTTTTTTGAAGATCAACTCACCAAAAACCAACAAAAAATGTATTTGCTGTGTGATGTTACAACTATTCAAATGAAACAAATATTGACATTTTAGCTCTTCTATCCTTAGGTCATTTCAGTAGCTGAAGTTCTAGAATGGGGAGTCATTAAGAAAAGAAATCATAGAGCAATGTTATGTGAACTTTAAATCTCTAGGCAAAGGGTTCTCCCTTTTTACTAGGCACCTCCTCTGTGCTAAGCACATTTAGTCTGCACAAACCTTGTTTAGTAGTCATTGTCATTCCTCATTTTATAGATCAAGAAATAAAAAGAATGAAAATCATATTAAATATTTTACTCAAGGCCAAGTGAGAGAACTTGAATCCAGGACCAACTTGTAAGCTCAAGTTGTTTCTACTTCCCTCTAGAGCCTCCTTCATAACTAAAAAAGTCTTTGTCAGTAGACATATTTGAATGAAAGGGCCAAAACATAGATGTTACCCTAAATGCTAAGTGAATTCTTGATTCACTATGTTCTTGCCCCCAAGTAAAATATATATATACATATATATATATATATATACACACATATATATACATATATGTATATATATGTGTGTATATATATATATATATATGTATATATATATGTGTATATATATATGTAAAAATCTGATGCAGAATATATATGTATATATACATATATATGCATATACATATGAATATATATGTATATGTACATATATACTCTGCATCAGATTTTTAAAAGTTATTATTATATAATTTATGGGGTGACACTACAGATCTAAAATACCTCTTTGGTATTTTAGTCCTTGAGTGACAATCCAAATTGTGCACTTGTTCTTTTTAAATGGCCACTGATTACAGGATTGAAAAGGCTTTGTTATATCAGAATGGTGTAATTTTTTTAAATTTTCCTGGGGGTCACTGTATTCTCACATATGGTAAAACCTTTCTCGGAGGGTTCTGCTGAAATCACAATGGAAGTTACAACAGGAGTCTTATCACTTGCCAGTTTTTCTTTGGGTCCAAGAGCTCCCTGAGAAATTTTCCTCTTGAAAAATCAATCTGGTTTGGAAGAAGAATGCCAATGACACAGCAATGGTAACTAACAGTGTATGAAATGGAGACAGTTTGGATATGTTTTGTCTTATCAGACTGTTGCCTCTATGCCATTTAAAGAAGTATCATGTTCTAATTAAAACTTAGGAGAATAGCATAGCAACAATTGTATCATCAAGGAGACAAATTTCTAACACGTAGAGTTATGATTTATAATTTTTGGCTTTATTATCATCATTACTATAGTCATAAGATATCTGAGTTCTAGAGGTTTCAAAAACATATTCCTTTGCAAAATCCAGTCACACTATATTAACACCAGATTCCATAGACTTTGAACTTATCCCCAATAGACTATTTTTACTGGAACTAAAGACAATAAGCCTCTTGTGCATATTGTGAAATATCCATAGATATTCATCCCTTGGGCCCTCCTGAGTTTTTCTCATTAGTCCTCAGTAGGTCCCTGTGAAGCAGAAGAAGGGGTGCTATCTTAAGTCATCAAATTAAAAAAATTAAAAGCAAAAAACAAAAGGTGGTGAGTTTGTCCAACTGAAGTCATATACTACCCCAATACAGAGGAACCTGAGGTCTTGACATGTGATTAGAATGAGAATTCATTCTAGATCTAAATGTGGAGAAAACAAGAGTATGAGGATGAGGTGGGGGAGAAGGAGGAAATACAGATGCCCCCTACTCTTCTCTCTGCCTTTCCTATTCCGCATTCCCTGGAGGAGGAATGAGGAATTCTAAAAGCCAAAGCAGAAGGAGAAAACTGTGGATAAGGAGGTTACATTTCCTGGTTTAGTGTCCTGTTAAGTTAACAAAAGAGGCTCTGTCTTTTGGGAAATTAGCATATAACCTCCAATTACCATTCAGATGTAATGAAATTTCTAAGCATAACTCAAGTGGGCTGTTAATAGGGCTCAGTTTTCCATCTTCAGCTATTTTCTCTCTAGAGTTCCATTCTTAGGAGTGTATCCACTTGCATCCAATGCTACAAATTCTCATACCTACCTTAATCAGCACAAATTTGGTGTCTCCAACACTAATTTTGTAGTCAAGATTTAGTTCCATATTTATTTTCACGAAAGAAGATGCCAGCAGGACATTTCCACCAGAACATCCTGCTTTAATTCCAAGTAAAATCAAACAAAGGCACAATTCCCACCTGAATAAGCTTTCTTTATATGCAGCTTCAAATTCTCTTCCACCACATTTTCCAAATTACTCAGTAGCTAAACCTTAGACTCTTCTAGTCTCTCTTCCACCCAGCCCTAGTAATCAGCTACCAAGTACTGGCATTTTTTTTGTTTTATGGTCTCTAGTGTTTATCTCTACAATGTCATTCCTTCAAATCTAGGCCTTTATCTTCATAAAGATTTGCAATTTCCATCAAATTTTCAGCAATAAACTCTAATACACTAACTCTACAATAATCTCTCTGATACAACAAAGCTACATTAGTCTTTATAAAACCTCTAATATCATATCATTTACTTGCTTAAAAATCTATACTCTTTCATCATGGCCCTTCTCATCAAGGCCAAACTCTTCAGCCTAGCATTCAAGATTTTCCATTATCTGACATCACCTTGCCACTCCAACCATATAAAAAACCCCATTAGAATGTGAATCCTGAATCCATGTCTCTTGCTTTGGTCAAGGTGTTCTTAATGCTTCCTTCTCTCCCTAAAGCACACCAAGTATCCTAATTCAAGGCATAGAACTTATTCATGAACTTCTACTTGGAATGCTTGACCTTCCATTATCTAGGTGCTACAACTTTCTAGACTCAATTCCAATGTCAACATTCAGTGAAACTTTTCCTGATAACATATGCACAGAATAGTTACATGCTTCTCTAAATGTCTACAATATGGACCATGTGAATTTGATTATAGAATATCCTGTGTTATTTTTTAGCTTATTTTATAAGCTTGCCTCCCCCTGGATTACAAGCAGTTGAAGAACCTTAATGACAAGAAGTGGTTTTGTTTGTTTACTTGTTTCTTAAAAGAGAACAAAACAGTTGCAAGCCGATACGTTATGTTTGATGTTGTCTTAATTATAAGAATTTAAAATCTCTTTTTCAAATGTTAAGGGTCTTGAGAAATTCTTTAACATTATTCATGATCATGAAATTTCATTGACTCTGCATAAAGCCTGAGGTCATTTCGTTAAAAAATCACATTGAGACAGTCACAGATTCTCCCCCAATATGTCAGTCTTGTCCAGTTCTTTGTTTCCTTTTTACCTATTCCTAGATGTTTAGTTCAGGTGAGGGAGAGAATGCTAATGGGCATTGCAATTTTATCACTGCCCTTTCAAAAACAAAAGAAAGTGGTGTTAAGTCACTAGCATTTTTTCACATTTGGAAGTGACTATATAAAGATGTATGAAGATATTTAGGAGAGTGCCAGAGAGAGTACTGCAAGAATAAGTGCTTCACACTCCTGATTGACCAGAGAGAAAGGTTGGCTTAACTTCTATGATTGTCCTAGGCTAGTTCTTAGCAGCCATCCCTGAGTCATTGACTTACATGCATGCGACATATTAAGGAAGTGGTCCAGCAGAAACTGATAGAAAGTAGGGTAAGCAGGACCTGGAAGGCTCAGTCAAATAGGGTATGATTTTAGGCAAAGTCTCAGACTCAGCCTCAGTCTGATCCCAAAAGGAGTCTGGAGGTGACTTTCTCATCTACCACTCTGTCATTGGCTACAGCCTGATCTAGTGGGTCATCAGCTCCCAAGCCCTTCCAGCCCTTTGTGTGAAACAAAGCTGCTCTGGTAGCCCAGAGGCAGCCTTCAGCAAGCACAGAGACTAGCCATGGGGCCAGAACTGGTAAGCAAGCTCCAGAGGATGTGGGTGGATCACAGACAACATGTTTACCAGGATGCTTTCCTTAGTTCTGTAAAGGAAATAATATAAGTGCACATTTATTTCAAATGCTTGTGTGTGCATAGAAAAATAATGCTAAAGGGTATAAATCCAGTTATTAAGTGTGGGCTCTGAGATTGGAGAAAGGAAGCTAACACTTTACTTTTCACACTTCTGTATTAGATTATTACAATAAACGTTATTTCTATAAGGAAAACAAAAACTGTTAGCAAAACAGATTTTTCTACCAAAAACTCAATGATGTACTTTGTTTGATTTAATCACATAGCGCTTTTGTTGCAAGTACAAGTAATCTAGGAAAGTAACTCCATCTGAATAAAAATAGATTGCTTAGACTGTTAAAATGCTTGAGTCCGTTCATTAATTAACAAATTGTAGTGTCAACTATACTCAAATAAAAAATTTTAATAAATAAATAATAACCATCAGAATTAAGGCTCATAAAAACATTATTTGTTATAAAATATTTAGACATAAATTATAAAAATAATAACACACTTCTATATGTTCACATTAAATAATAAAATACTACATATACAGTTGTTTAAAAAAATGCTTTCTTTGGGGTGCCTGGGTGGCTCAGTCGGTTAAGTGTCCGACTTCAGCTCAGGTCACGATCTCGCGCTCCGTGAGTTCGAGCCCCGCGTCGGGCTCTGGGCTGATGGCTCGGAGCCCGGAGCCTGCTTCCGATTCTGTGTCTCCCTCTCTCTCTCTGCCCCTTCCCCGTTCATGCTCTGTCTCTCTCTGTCTCAAAAATAAATAAACGTTAAAAAAAAATTTTTTTTTTAAAAAATGCTTTCTTACCAAGTATAAATGATATCCATGGTATGCCCAGAAAGAAATAAGCTTTGAGATTTAAGCCCAGAAGAGGAATTAACTGGTTTTGTAATCTGCAGGCACTAGAAGTATGGCTCCAATCATAAGATATGGTCCATCCATCCCATTTATCATCATCTATATCAAAAAACATCGCAACAAAAAAATTAAATTGCCTTTAGAAATGTAAAAGTACTTTAGAAATTCAGATGAAGAGTAGGATCTCATTTAGTTATAAGGAATGCCTTGACTGCTTTGGACATCACTGGATACAAGCGATTGGTCAGACCTGTGCCTTAAGGGTAATCTGGTAGCGGGGCACCCAGCTGACCCCGTCAGTGAAGCATGCAGCTCTTCACTTTCAGGTTGAGTTCAAGCCCCACGTTGGGTGTAGAGATTACTTAATAATAAAATCTTTAAAAAAAAAGAGTAATCTGGCAGCTATATGTAGTTTAAGTGGGCAAAAGAGTGGTAGCAGGAAGGTCAGTTAGAATTCAACTAGAATAATCCAGGTAAAGGCAATAAAGGTAATAAATAAAGGTAAAGCAAAAAACACATGTCCTGTATTTCCTATATGAACTGTACTACTGGTAACCAAACAATAAGTGAGGACAGTGGTGATTTTAAAAATTAGAAGATGTACAAGAATGACTATGGAGGTTAAAATTAGCAGCAACCACTTAGATTGAAGGGCTGAAAGAGAGACCATGGTCAAAGATGACTGGGAAAGATAGGGACTGTTATAGCATGACAGTGTTGAATTTGTAAGGAAATAATGAATTTTAAATATAGGTGGATATAAACATAAGGATATGTTCCAGCAGGCAGTGGAAATATGTGCCTGGAACTTTTAAAAGGGTTAGATATATAAACTTGAGCCATTACCAGTGGGTGATAGTGGAAGCTACAGCAGTAGAGACAGAAAGAACAGGGAATAGAGAGCTGCCTGGGTGGCTCAGTTGGTTAAGCATTCGATGCTTGATTTCAGCTCAGGTTGTGATCTCATGGTTTGTGAGTTCAAGTCCCACATCAGGCTCCTCACTGACAGTACAGAGCCTGCTTGGGACTCTTTCTCTCTCACTCTCTCTGCCCTTCACCTGCCCATGCTCTCTCTTTCTCAAAATAAATAAACCTAAAAAACAAACAAACAAGGAATGGAATGAAGGGTAATGACCATATCTGGAGAGGAGTAGATCCCAAAAGAGAGTGGGAGAAGAGAAAGTGAGGGATTAAGAAAGAAGTATCGCAAAAAAAAAGAAAGGAGACCAACCCTGGGAAATGTCAGGGAAGATGAAGGCAGAATATATTTGTTGATTTTCACTGTTAGAAAACTGAAAATTATAAAATAACCTGTTTTCCATCAATTTTCACAGCTGAGGAATCAGAGTCCTAGATGAAATCAAAAGCATTGTTCATTCTATATAATCAAGAACTAAAATAACTCAAAAAAATATTGTATTTTATCTGGCTAAATTTTCCATGGAGAATATAACTCTGTTCTTATTCCATAATGCTCATTCAAATCACCCCTTTACCCTTAATGGCAAAATAAAATATTCTTAAGTCTTTGAACCACCCAGGGAAGGAATTAGACCTGTCCTCTTGAGTCACTAAAGATTTCATGGGCTTAAAGTATAAATCAGAATAAGCCCACCATATAAAGTAAGCAATCACGATTTGGGTCAGGCAACCAGACTGGAATTGAACACACAACTGGGGTAAGCAAATACAAGAAGCTAGGTGAGGATTCAGGAGGTGTGCACCAATTCACAAGCCATGGTTAGGTACAGGAGGCGATACAGGCTTGAGAAAGAAGGAACTATCGCAGATGGGAGCATACTAAGTCTAGCACCTGAATGACAGTCATGGCCTTGAGAATATGGCACCCCGGTGCTCTCACTTGATCTGCTTCTAGCTGAAAGCCTTATTTACTTCCCTGCAGACTCTTGACCTGAATTGTCCTACATCTCCAGCCACTACAGCTTCCAGGAGCCTTTAAATTTAAGTGCTCAATTTATGAATCATCTTCAAATTACTAATTTTTGTTCCTATTTCATGCTTTTTCAGAGCATCTCATAGTGTCATCCAAAACTCATATTATATATACAGTAAAACCTTGGTTTGCGAGCATAATTCATTCCAGAAACATGCTTGTCATCCAAAGCACTTGTATATCAAAAGTGAGTTTCAGGAACCATTGGCTCAGTTGTGATCATGTGCCAGTCAGCAACAGGTACTAGTCGTATTCCAAGACATTACTCATTTATCAAGTTAAAATTTATTAGACATGTTTGCCCATCTCACAGAACATTCATGGAACAAGTTACTCGCAATCCAAAGTTTTACTGTATATATATATATTTTTTTCTCTTCGCACTTTAAAGATTGTGCTATTAACTATTTTCAGAAATCCGATTAAACCTTAAACCCCATATTTGAAGTTTAATTTTTTTTACTGTCACCATTAAATGGTTTCTTGATATTAAAGTGACCCAGATTTTGAACATAAAATATATTTGTTATCCTGGCTATTTGCAGTTTGGGAAACCATTTTCACTGCTCAGCGACTTATATCATACGGGTGACATTTGTGTTATTTTAAGCACCTACACACACGCCTGTTATGATTACAGTGATTAGAATAAATACACTTTCTAAATGTCTTAAGTAACTTAATAACATTTTTTTTCAGAAAGAACGGTCCAAGCTGCTAGGCCCTGTGTTTACACTTCGTGGAGTGAGCCACACTATACTTAAGAGTTGAGTCATGCCATCCATTTAGCTGCATTTTGTACTTGTGGAGTAATCATTGCAGATGATCAGTTATTTCATTCTAGCCTCTTCATGCTGAGGTCACTACATTCTCCTTGTCACTCAACATCATCAAGGAATCAGCACCAGTCGCTTTACACAATTTGTTCCCTCCTTTTAAGGAGGAGTAGGAGGAAAAATTAGATTTTTCCCATGGTATTGTTCTAAAATGAATAGAAAAGTAATTCTGTGTAGATCTGAGAATATGTATCAGAATACTAATCATAAGATTATTCAAATTATTAGGGTGCCTGGGTGACTCAGTCGGTTAAGCAACTAACTTCAGCTCAGGTCATGATCTCATAGTTCGTGGGTTCAAGCCACACATCGGGCTCTGTACTGACAGCTCAGAGCCTGGAGCCTGCCTCAGATTCTGTGTCTCCCTCTCTCTCTGTTCCTCCCCTGCTCGTTCTCTGTCTCTCTCTGTCAAAAATAAATAAACATTAAAAAAATTTTAAAAACATTATTCACATTATTGACTGCTTTGGTGATGACCATTTATTGTTTCACTGAACATATTGCTCTATTACTGACTTATGTGCCAAACCTTTGTAATTTGAGGCCATCAAGAAAGTTCTTTGGAAAGTTCTTTGGAAAGGTCAAGGAAAGGAATGGAGGAGAGTATGGTATCAGAGTCTGCTCAATGAGTTAAAACTTTAGTTGATCAATTTCCAGTAGTAAAGTCATTCAGAGCAAACAGCAAATCTCTGCTAATTTTCTTCCCTTGCTCACAGATACCTTACACTCTCATCAACACATATTCTACCTTTGAATTTGTGACAAATTCAAGATAGTTCAACTTAATTTTGCAAACATGTATTGAGCTCTTTTTTTATGTTTATTTATTTGGAGAGACAGCATGAATGGGGGGAGAGGCAGAGATAGAGGGAGATAGAGAGAGAGAGAGAGAGAGAGAGAGAATCCAAAGCAGGCTCCACACTGTCAGCGCAGAAACCAAAAAGGGGCTTGACTCCAGGAACTGTGAGATCATGACCTTAGCCTAAACCAATAATTGTACACTTAACTGACTGAGCCATCCAGGCGTCCCTGGACTGAATTCTTTGTATCTATTAATTATGCTTTGCACCATGGAAAGGCAGAGACAATTGGTATAACCTCTGCCTTTAAGAAACTTATAATATTACAAAAGCAGGTGGATAGCCAACTGTAAAACCAACTAGAATAAGATAAATTTTAACACAGATCTAGAAATAATTGAGGGAAAAGTGGGTGATGGGCATTGAGGAGGGCACCTGTTGGGATGAGCACTGGGTGTTGTATGGAATCCAATTTGACAATAAATTTCATATGAAAAAAAAGAAACAATATGCTGCCATGAAAGAAAGAAAGAAAGATAAAAAGAAAGAAAGAAATGGAGACTTTAATTCTTAATGAGAGAAGGAATCAAAGGAAGGCTGTTTAATCTTTGAGGATTACTTACTTTCCTAGTAAGAATCAATAAGAACATTGATTTTTTTCTGTAAGTCACTGAAGATAATCAGAACAACTGAGATTTTACGTATTTCACCTAACATTTCACTGATCTCTGTATTCATTCATTCAGTGAATAAATATTGAGCATCTATTATGGGCCATGTCCCTTGGAAAGGACATGAAAATAAATATGATAAATATTAGAAGTTTTGGGACAGTACAAACCGAGGTAGAAAGGGAACAAAAGAATATAAAAGCCAATACGTTTTCCCAGAGATGCGTGGTTAGGTTAGGTCAGGGCCAATGAGCTGAAGGATATTGCAGACTCAGTTTAAGTCTGAGGTGGCTACCAACCTTCAAACTAGCAGGACCATGATATGCACAAAACCAAGGGTACAATGAGCAGTGGCTGCTTCTAGTGTATTGCTTGTTCCTTAAGAAGTCCCTAAAAGTCACTGTGTTTGGTAAGAAGAAACTGCAGGGTGAGAGGAGACAGAACCCTAGGTTCTCAAATGTTCAGACTTTTAGGCTGCAGAAGGGACTGTGTCATCACACATGAGTTCATCCATTTACCATCCAAGAAATGCTTTCTGGACCACAGCTACATACCTCCTAACTGTATCATCAAACCTACATCCGACTTGACTGTGACCTACAACAGAGGTCAAAAAGGGGCTGATGGAACATCATAAATTGAGTATATGTATTTATCACCATCCCCACCTAAACTCATCTACAATTACAGTAAAAAAATTGTTTTAAGTTTTTTTTATTTTTGACAGAGAGAGATAGAGTGAGCAGGGTGGGGGTGGGCAGAGGGAGGTGGGAGAAAGAGAGAAGTGGGCTCTACGCTGACAGTAGAGAGCCCAATACAGGGCTCAAACCCAAGAACCATGAGATCATAACCTGAGCCAAAGTCAGATGCTGCATCAAGTGAGCCACCCAGGTGCCCCCATAGTAAGGAAATTTTTTAACTAAAAAACAAAAGCAAAAACCACACAGATAAAGAGAAAGGGAACAAAGGCTGTAGTTGATGAGGCTTATCAGCAAATTTTGGAAAATGGAAAGAGAATAGATAGGAGTTAGCTGACAATGCAGGTCAAAGAAAAGTGGAAATAGAAGCGTATATGGAGGATAATAGCAATGAAGAGGCCAAACCCCAGAAAAGCACAGGAAAAGAAGTGTCAGTTACCGCTCAGGAATCAGTGAGCTGAGAGTGAAGATGAGACATTATACTGAAAACAGGAGAATTCAGGGGATTTCCACATTGGGGGATGATATTCCCTAACCCCCTTCCCTTGATCACCTCTCACTTTGCTGGCAGCCAGAATTATACCACCAGAATATCTCCTTTTGTTTTCCTAATATAAAAATGGAGTATTCCTCTCTAGGAAAAATAACTAGACCAAGGGGAAAAAAAAACATAAGGACACTGGTATCTGGCAGGTCCAATCACCCTACAGAGAAGCTCCTCATTCAACAGACCTAGTCCCCCAACATACACCCACAAACACACAATCACAGAATCTCGAATCAACTTTTTATAGTGTCTCATTCTAAGGAGTATACATTCAAGGCACAACAGATATTGGAAAAGCTCCAACATGGAACAGAAAAACCAAAATAGATAGAAAAAAAAATGTATCTAAACGAAACACAGTTCATGTTGGAAACATGAGGTAAAACTAAACAGAAATAAAACTGTCCTTAATGTTTCCAGTGATATTCCATACATAAATTACAAACAAATGGATTTTTTTAATGAAGCATTAAGAGAATTATATATAGCTCTTGGAAATTAAAAATACAATTTTTAAAATGTTTTATACTCAATAGATATTTAGAAGTTACATTGAAGAAATCTAGAAAATAAATAAAGAGCAGGGAAATGGAACAACCTAGAAAAATAAATAGTAAAGAATGGGGAAATGGGAAAATACTAACAAAGATTAGGGTAGCAATTCAGGAGGTCTGGCATCCAAACAGAAGGAGTTTAAGAAAATATGACTAGAGGGGACATCTGGATGGTGCAGTCAGTTAAGCCTCTGACTGGATCTCAGGTCATGATCTCGAGATTCGTGGGTTCAAGCCCCGCAACTGGCTCTGCACTGATGGTGTGGAGCCTGCGTGGGATTCAGTCTCTCCCTCTCTCTGTCCCTCCCCTGCTTGTGGCATAAATAAATAAATAAATAAATAAAGTTAAATATTAAAAAGAAAAATAAAAATTTTTAAAAAGAAAACATAACTAGGGATAATGGAAGGGAAGGAATGATGAAAGAAATCATAAAAGAATATTCCTTACATCTAAAGGAAATGAGTTTCTTAACTGAAAGAACCCATCATATCTCCAGCAAAGTGAAGGAAAAAAGACCCACACCAGGATATATCACAATGATATTTTGGATCACCAGAGATCCAGGGATAAAGGCCTTAAAAGCTGAGAGAGAGAGAGGGAGAGAGAGAGAGCAACAGAGAGAGAGAATGGGAGGGAGAGAGGGTGGGAGAAGAAATCCATTTATATACAAAGAATCAGAAGTCAAAACGTCATCAAGCTTCTCAACTGTGTCTCTAAAAGAGAGAAGACTTTAGAGCAATGACTTCAAAGTATTGAGGGGAAAAGATGTCCAACTTGGAATCCTATAGCCAGACAGATTATTAATGAAGTGTGATGGGGAATAAAGATATGTAAGAAGACAGGGACTATATTCCAGGCAGAAGAAGCAGTGAGAGCAAATCCCTGCAGCATGACTCATCATCATGGCTTGTTATAGATTTAATACCTGCCCAGGGAAGGCAAAGTCCTATCCGATGAGGCTTTGAGTCATGCCTAAGCGTTGTTCATCTTCCTGCCCAGCCCAGGGGTGTCGCTGAGGACTTCAAGAATAAAAGTGACATAATCTAATTTCTATTTGGAAAGCCTGGTCTTGGTACCATTGAGGAGACTGGATAAGATTTGGGAAGTGTAGGGAAAAAATATAACTAAATGAGAGTTGGTATGGACCTAACGTTAAGGCAATATCAGTGAGGAAGGAGACAAGAGGACTGACTTCCAGGCAGTTATGGAGTTTGAATCACCATGAGGTGTCTGATTGGATGTGGATGTTCCATGAAAATGTCTGGGATGATTCCCAGGTTTATACCTTAAGTATATGAATAATAGTGCCTTTCCCTGGAAAGAGGGAAGGATTTAGAGAAAATAAAAGCTCACTTTGGGACATGCTGAGTTTGTATTATCCTATATGCAACTTTCTCCTTCACCCTTCTGCTTCCACACTTGTTCTATATTCTACTTAGAATTCCACCTAACCCCTGCCTAAATTATAATAATAAGAAGGGAAAAATCATTCACAACCTCAACCAAATTCACACTTTACATATTTTTGTGTTCTCTTCCAATTCCAGTCTACCTACATAATTTTGCATAGTTATCGCCATAATAGAGATGCAATTTTACACTCTGCTTCTTTCGCTTAAAATATTTTTAAGTATGCTTCTCTGTTATTCCACAGTCTTTATAATTATCAGTTTAATGGCTGCATCGTATTAAACCAGGTAGTACTTTCTTATTTTACTTTTCATTTCCACTGTTGTTGAACATTTAGGCAGTTTCCAATTCTCTCACTATTGTGCTGAATAATGCTACAATGATAATCCTTGTGCACACGTCCCTTATTCCCCTGCCATTTGTCCCTGTGGATATGAGGAAACAGTGATTTTTCACTCGCTCCAATGTAGTTCTACAACTCAAAAATAAAAGAAAGTTGTATGGTTGCATTTTGTTTTGCATAGACTTGGGAACAGTTTTTCATGCCAAATTTATGTTCCTCCTGAGTTTTTCTCTGCTCGCTGCTGGTACCACCACATAATGAATGATAGCACTGCCTTCTACTGGCCCAGGGCCTTACTCCAGGCTCCTCTGCCCACCTCTGCCACTATGCCCTGGTATAGACCTGTATCCTTAGCCCCCTTAGCCCTTCAAACCAATGACACAGCTGAACTGCCTGGCTTTGGTTCTGGTGTTTACCATTGGGGGAGGTGTGGGGGAGATGATCTACAGATTACCTGGACTGTCAGTTGCATGCAATTTGTCAGAAATCCTAATCTGTGCCCGTGGCCAAGATATCCTACCCAACTCAAATCTAGCTACCTGGAACTGTGTTTAAAAGGAGGAAGCAGACATAATGAGTAGAGTAAGACTAAAATTTTAGCACAGTTGATCCTTGAACAACACGAGAGTTAGGGGTGCTGACCCTCCACGCAGCCAAAAATCCGCATATAACTTTTGACTCCCCCAAAACATAACTATTAATAGCCTACTTTTGACCAGAAGCTCTTACCAATAATTATAAATAGTCGATTAACACACATTTTATATATATTAGGTATTATATACTGGATTCTTACAATAAAGCAAGCTAGAGAAAAAATATTATTCAGAAAATCATAAGGAAGGGAAAATACATGCATGGTACTACACTGTATTTGTTGAAAAAAAAATCCATATATAAGTGGACCTGAGCAGTTCAAACCCATGTTGCTTGAGGGTCAACTATACTTCTTCTTTAAAACTGCCCTCCCTGCATTTCCCTCTCTGCAGTGCTTAGAAGCAGCCAAATTTGGGGTGCCTGAGTGGCTCAGTTGGTCTGACTTTGGCTTAGGTCAGGATCTCATGGTTCATGGGTTCAAACCCCACGTCAGGCTCTGTGCTGACAGCACAGATTCTGTGTCTCCCTCTCTCTCTGCCCCTCCCCTGCTCATTCTGTCTCTCTCTCTCTCAAAAATAAATAAATGTTAAAAAAAAAAAAAAAAAAAAGAGCAGCCAGTTTGAAGTTGTATCCCCTGGGATGCCTCAGCTTCCTCATCTCTAAGATAGGGGTAGATGTGTAAGTGCTCAGAATAGTGCCTGGCACATGGGAAGTCTTCATAAGGATCCACTATTATTAGTCCCCTTACAACCCTGGGGAAATTAATATAATTGACAAGGCCCTCTAAAAAGGCATGAATCTTATTAGAAAATAATGATAGCTAAATATGTAGAGCATTTGTATGACATTGTCCTAAGAATTCTGCATATATTGTTTATTAAAACTTCTCAACATTACCTAAGGCAGGTTCTATGAGCCCCATTTAAAGATGAGTACAGTGAGGTACAAATAGTATTAAGCACCTGCCTTTGATCACACAGCAAGGTCCAGATTCAGGGGTTCAAACCTGGAAATGTGGCTCCCAGGATGTACTCCTAGCCACTAGATATACAGGCTCTCTGAATAAAGCAGCAGAAATTTAGTGGTTCGTGAAGAAGGAGAGAGTGGCTAACAAATTACCTAATCTTTGGCAATGTGATTCCTCTGTTACCGCTCCAAAGGAAAAAGTTGAGTTCCAGGGCACTAAAAACTATTTACAGCCTCTACCTCTCATTTTACTTAGTGCTTTGAACCCAAATCCAAATTGAATTCAACCCTTATGGTTTTCTAATGCCATTGTGAGTTAATGGTTCTTTTAATCTACATCTTATCTCCCAGCTGTAGTCTCTGTGGCTGTTCCTAAGTCTTAAGTGTCAGAGCAAGGAATGTGGGACTTCAGTAAATCCTTCAGAGGTTAAGATTAATGAAAAGAGAAAAAGTCTGATGTCAGTTAAATGATAATGTCCTGTAGTTCTGTTTTACATTTCAGGATGCAGAAATTTGTTTCTAAATAAAAAGAAAAAAAAATATTTTGTCTTTTGCTCATTATGCAGATGAGAAACAGTAATGATGCATCTGTATAGTTAGAAGATGAGTGGCCAGGAAGGAGCTCTTCGAATAAAAGAATTGATAATAATATTCTCTATAGATATGAGTGTATTGCTGCTAGATCACAACTGGCATGGGCTATGTTGTGAAGTGTTTAATTTCTCATTGTGATAATGTGAAAAAGTAGGAAATGGTATCCTGGATAGAGGACAAGATGTGTGAGATAAGTTTTGGAGGTCATGGCTCCTCCTGAAGAGAGCATCTCCGGAGTTCAGGAATATACATTAGAGGGGAAGGAAAGAGGAGAGAGCATGAAGCTGGAAGAAGAGTAAGGAGAGGCCAGATTATAAAAGGTTTGGAAAGCAATCCAAAAAGTTTGGAGAGCACTAAATGGTTTTATGCTGGAGTGACCAGCATTTAAAAAAAATTTTTTTTTCTGGTGAAAAATGATCTTTCTGGTTTTCTGTACAGGATGCAGAGAGAAGAAAGGAAGGAGTGAGACTGGATGGCAAAAGAGGGTATGGGGATATTTGCAAATAGTACAATAGACCAAGGAAGTGATGCTGCAGAGGGACCCAGTACTCAAGCAACAGCAATGGAAATGGAAGGGAGAGTGATGAATATGAGAAAGATATGGAAGATAAGAAAGATGAGTTTTTGTGGCAGATTACATTTGTTTTTTAAGGGGTAGCAAAGTGTTTCTCCATTTTTAAGATTTATATATTTATTTTGAGAGAGGAAGAGAGAGAGAGACAGAGAATCCCAAGCAGGCTCCATGCTGTCTGCACAGGGCTCAATCTCATGAACCATAAGATCATGACTTGAGACAAAATCAAGAGTTGGACGCTTAACCAACTACGCCACCCAGGCGTACCATGTTTCTCCATTTTTCAATCCATGGTCTCTCTTGAATAAATGTAAAAACCTCACATTGCCCCTCCAATGAAATGTTTAGGTACCCTTGTAAGTGGAACATGTCCTACCACAGCACTCTTAAAATTCATTTCTCTTTAGTTTATCCCTAATGACAGGGAAATATTTTGTCAAACTTTATTTATATAGTTTGCATTACAAAAAAAAAAATAAGGGTTTTTAAACTATGAAATTGCATTTATTTTATTTCTTAATTATATTTTATTGTAAAATATAAATATTCAATCTAAGAAAAATTTAGAGAGACTGAACACCCACTACCTCCACTAGAATCCAGGTACTAGACTGGCTCCTGGGTTTCCACCTTGGGCAGAAAGGTCAATTATGGTCCTTAAATAAAATAGTGAACATGAGAAAAGAGGTTTAGAAAGCAAACATTGAATTTAAAGTGAATCAAATGATTCACTTAACCAAAGACCACTGGAAATCAGGGACCATTTCTTAGCCCTGAGTGACCTAAACAGTGAAAAACAGTGAGTGACTGGCTCATACCTAAAAGAAATAAAACAAACAAACAAAAAAATCAAAATTAAAAATGCAGGGGCGCCTGGGTGGCGCAGTCGGTTAAGCGTCCGACTTCAGCCAGGTCACGATCTCGCGGTCCGTGAGTTCGAGCCCCGCGTCAGGCTCTGGGCTGATGGCTCGGAGCCTGGAGCCTGTTTCCGATTCTGTGTCTCCCTCTCTCTCTGCCCCTCCCCCGTTCATGCTCTGTCTCTCTCTGTCCCAAAAATAAATTTAAAAATGTTGAAAAAAAAAATTTAAAAAAAAAAAAAAATGCATACTGATCTGATCTGAACTAAAATGCCTGCGGGACATCAGAAAGGAGACAGCAGGAAAGGTGGAAAGTGGAGGTGAAGTTAGGGCTGTGGAAAGAGATCTGAAGGGAGATAGTACTTTGTGGTGATAATGGCAAAAGTAATGAAGGGTGTTGAAGGATTTTTAAGGTCATGAAGGATTATGAAAAACTAATGAAAGCTATCAATTTTTCCTGCATACATATATATATAATATGTGCATACAGTTTTGGGGAGGCTCATTAACTTCCTGAAGTCTTACTTGAATTGTTGAAGAGCTCGCTAGAACCCAGATCAGGAATCTCTGTACCAGTAATAGTTGAATCTGGGCTTGGGTCTACTGACTCAAGGACAGGGCAGGGCAGGATGAGAACAAGGCTAAGAACAGAGCCTGGGGGGATGCCAGCATTTAAGAGGCAGAGGGAAGGAGATGGTCTTCCAAAGAAGAATGAATACAGTAATCACAGAGGTAGCAAGGAATGGGCACGAGTGGTGTAATTAAATAAAGATTCTTCGAAAGAGAAGCTGAGGTCACACAAGGTTAGATGATGATTAAAAGACATTATTTGGATTAAGTGGATATTTGCTGTTTGTTTGTACAGTTTTTATTCTTCTGCTTTCTGGGGTGAGAATCCCAAATTTCCTCTGAGAAATCAATCCCCTGTTCAGCCATTCTCAGCCATACGAATTATGTGGGATCGACCCCAGCCCTTAGTTCCCAAGAACAGCACCTTGCTGCCACAGGGCTGGGCACATAGAGGTGGTCTAGGCAAACCATAGGATTTTATTGGAAATTCTGGGACATGGAGGCTCTGGATGTGAACAAGAAAGCAAATGGGCTCAGGAGCTACTGGTGGTCATCCGGAGACAGCCAAAAAGAAGCCAGGTCATTGGTCACCGTGATAGGCCACTCAATCAAGCCTTTGCTAAAACTCATCTAGCTCTGAACGTTTTAATTTCATGTGCCCATGTAAATCACATCTGCTGATTTCAATATGAAGCATCCAAATTGATACAGCTCTTTGCAGAAACTGTTTCTGTGCAATGATGGTGACAGACATAAAACTGCTATGGGCTAATAAGTGGCTGGGAGGAGAGGTAATGCTTCAGCAACCTGAACTACATGCTTTATTTAGTTCTGCAACAGATTTATTGTGGTCGTTTAAAATACAATATAAGTGTTTCTGGTTATGTTTTCTTTTAAATTCTTTTCCTTATACGGGCTTTAGGAAACATCAAAGAATAGTGTGACTCCTTTTTTAGGACATAGATGATAGCTACAAATCTTGGAAGAAGAGTTTAAGTGATGCTTCCCCTAATATATTAATATACCTCCGTCAGCCAACATTGCATTTTACCCACCACTTTTCCTCCCCCTTAACGTTAAGCTATGCAGTATAACTGTTGCTGTCAGATGTCCTCCTCAAAAAAGCAAACCTAGACATTCTGCTGGAAGCTCCTATCCAAATCTCATCATCTGTTGCCTAGACCATTGAAACTGCTCACTAACATGCCTCTTTGTTTTCATTCTTTAGTACTTTCCATCTAGTCTCTACACAGCAACCAGGAGATCAGACGCACCTGGGTGACACAGTCAGTTGAGCATAGGACTCTTGATTTTGGCTCAGGTCATGATCTCAGGGTCGTGGGATCAAACCCTGAGTCAGACTCTGTGCTGAGTGTGGAACCTGCTTAAGATTCTCTCTGTCTCTCTGTCTCTGTCTCTGTCTCTGTCTCTCTCTCTCTCTCTCTGCCTCTCTCCCCTGCTCATCTCTCTCTCTTTCAAAAAGAAGAGAAAAGATGGGGCGCCTGGGTGACTCAGTCAGATGAGTGTCCAACTTTTGCTCCGGTCATGATCTTGCATGAGTTCAAGCCTTGCATCAGGCTCTGTGCTGACAGCTCAGAGCCTGGAGCCTGCTGCAGATTCTGTTTCCCTCTCCCTCTGCCCCTCCCCCGCTCACATTCTGTCTCTCTCTCAAAAATAAACATTTTTTCAAAATTTTTTTAAAAAGATAAGAAAATTTTGAAGTACATATGTGGGTCACATTGTACCTCTATTTCTACTGATCTAGAAAAGGTTTCCCAACTTCTTATGCATCTAACAACATGTTGCCATGGGCCGTGGTGCCAAGAATACCTTAAAAAGAGCTCTTTAGATGGCTTTTCCAACTCTTGTAATAAAGTGGGTAGAGGATTTGTGCTATTACACACTTGTGGGTACCAAGGTTACATTTTCAAGAAGGCTTGTGAAAAATACAGGGGTGGCACTGTGATAGTCAGCTAAGCTTGTCAGCTCACCCCAGGACTATACCCTAACATTGAGTTCATTTGCTCATTAATCAAATGTCTTTATTCCCTTTATCACCCTCCAAAGAATTAACTAGTTTCTCAATTAACCCTGAAGTGGAAATCAAGTCGCTTCTCCATTTTTCTGTTGGACATAGAAGTGAAAATAAGCTTCCTATGAAAGCAATGGAACAATGAGCTACAAGGGAGAAAATCAGTGACTCAGTGGTTTGAGCGGTGGAGGGCAAAATATAAGAACATACTGATGAAAGGTAGGGCCTCATCAGCTGTCCCTGAAATTCCACTGTAGAGGAATTATAATTTTTAATTAAAATGTAAGCAGAGAAGCATGCCTGCAGAGAAACTAAAGGCATCTCAATGACCAAAGAATGCATGCTGTTAATCACCACTGTCATCTTATTATACCATCATCTGAGTAATCGAGGGAAAGAGAAAAATAAATGTAGTGGAAGACGAAGGTATGTGTTGGGTGTGTTTTGTGTTCATTTAGGTATGTATGTATGAGTATCCTCATACCTGGGCCATTTCTTTCATTCACTCACTCAACAAATATTTATTAACATCCCCTACATGCCAAGGCAGTGTTCTGAGACCAGGGAGTATAGCAGAGAACAAAGTTGGTACTCCCAGAGACCTTACATTTTCTGGTAGAAATTCCCTGGAGACAGCTATGTAGCCCATGTGTGTGATCATTTCTCCTATATCATTGCTCCAGCAGCCTGCATTCCCCACCTTCCTATCAGCTCAATATCCACATGAGAGCCATATGAATTAACATATTATACACAGACAATCCATTTTTAGAATGTGGGGAGGGGGAAAGAGGATGAGGGAGACTCAATATTGGAATCCCCTTCAAACTGGCAAAGCCATAACTCCTCCTGAATGGAAACCCTTGTTCTTTTTTTTATGGCTGATAAGAAAAGGTAGCCCTTGTTACAGTTGGGTACACCGCAAGCCACCTTGTTCCTTATCTTGGTCCCTCCTCTCTGGTGTTGCCTCTCTGGCAGGGGGTGACAGGTGAACACAGTACTAAAAGATGCAGAATTGGGCTGCAGCAATGTTCAGGGTGGAGAGGGATTTTACATATGACTCCATTTCAAGGAGTCAGGTTTTGACCCTTCCATGAAGTAACTGTGTGACGTTGGACAAGTCACTGAACATCCATGGACCTGGGCTAGTTTTCTCTTCTGTAAAGTGCAGGTATTGGAGTAGAGGCTCTTTAAGACTCCTCTTAGTCTTGAGGTATTATGCCTTTAAATAATTTAGGTAGTACAAGAATAGGACCAAGAAATTAGAAATTAGAATAAAGGCTAGGAAGGAATTTATAAATATTTAATATTTACCAATATGGAAGATCAGTAACAAGGGAGAAAACTAGTGTGTCCTCTAAAAAGTGACTTGAATAAGGTCACTAGTGAACAGAGGGACAGAAAAATTTTTCCTACAGTGTCTTGTGACCTTATTTTTCAACAAGTTTCTACTTATTACACTTGGCAGTTTCTCAAATGGACTTGTCATATCTATATAAATTAGTCTACAGCTGTAGCCAGCTGTTTTGTCAGAAGTAACAGAATGTCTAAACATATTTCCTATCAACAATAAAAGCTCAATCTGGTATTTTCTAAAAACAGCTTTTTGCCTTTAGACCACAGACCTAAGCTAACATTCCTGCCCTTAAACGTAAAATACACACACACTAAGGGCGTTTACCCTGGAAATTTTGGGGGGTGTTACTACTACATGATGTGCCTTGTGATTAGTGATCCAAAGAGTGGGTAAAAATATAGCAGGAAAAATTTTTTCTACATTTTTTCCTTTTCCTCCATCCCAAAGTTGGAAAATATTCACATGGGGAATCCTTAGAAACCAAAAAAAAAGTAAAAAAAAAAAAGCCTAATTTTTCCAGTCCTTTACACTTCTAATAATGGTGGGCCTGGCAGTTTCCACTAATGTTTTCCAAACACTGCATTGACCACATACCTGATATAAATAGAATTAAGTCTAAACAACTTAGGAAAATAGCACTCCAGGCTCCTGCAGAGGCCATCTGGGAGATAGTCCCTTCCTAATGAGCCTGTGACTTCAGAACAGTCCCATATTTACCCATTTTGGTCCATACACTTTTGGAAGACTTGAATAACACTTTTTTTTTTCTGGGGGAGAGGAGCTGAGGAGCTAGCAGAATTAGAAGCAGGGAAAGGGATGAGGACAAGAGAGCGGCCATGGCCAAGAGGAGGCATATGAAATTCCGAAGACTAAAGCATGGTCAGCAACAAAGACAGTTTTGTGGTTGAATCCCTCTACTGCTGAAAACATTCAATTCAGTGGTCCCTTCTCCCTGGATTCTCAGTAAATATTTGACATTAAACACGTAGCATTTATTAAAACGTCTCATATTTACTTAACCATCAACTCTGTTTATTAGGTGCATTCCTGACAGAATTTGAGTGGCATTTTCCTTGCCATCACTGTTTATCATATACAGCCACTAGCTGATCAGAGAATAAATCTAGGAGCCACAGGAAGGTGAGGGAAAAGGGGGAGGGGGGGTTGCAAGCCCAGGGGTGGTTAGGGTGGAAGAGAAGCCAGGCGAAAGCTGCTTAAATTGGAGGTGTTCTCTTACAGTAGATTTAAATGGCCAAATCAATGGAGTCATTCAAAACTAAAAAGGAAAGCTTGAAACATCTTCACAACAGGATCACTGATTTAACTATTTCATACTTTTTCACCCATTTTGTTACTTTGCAAACCCTGAGAATTTATCATGAACAATCCCATATCAGATTAAGTGTACCTATATTAATTCTCCTGAGAGTGCTTAGCACTTAAGGAATCCTTAAGCAAATGTGTTTAACATCATCTTGTTAAATGTTTATTAAAATTATGTATTTGACTTTAAATGTACTAAGATGGAGAATGCCCATGGACATTTTCATAGGATTTTGAAACTATACACACAGAGACCCATTTATGGTAATACACATTTTAAAAAATCTAAAAATTCTAAAACTCTACTAAAACATAGCAAATGGCTAAAGAATCAATGAGATGTACACAATAAACAAGTACTTTGTATTTCTCACTACCTTGAAAAATAGAAAAGAGAGCCACAGAGTTCCTCAGTAAAACCACATCCATAAATGTTAACCATTTAAAACCTGAAGAAAACTATGAATTCTCGGGGTGGGGGGGGGAGGGAACTACGAACAGCACTTCAATATTTTTAAATATTTCCATTTTAATATTTTTTTAAAATTATAATTATAGGAGCACCTGGGTGGCTCAGTCGATTAAACATCTGAGTCTTAATTTCAGCTCATGTCATGATCTCACAGTTGTGAGATCGAGCCCCAAATTGGGTGCCACGCTGAGGGTGGAGCCTGCTTAGGATTCTCTCTCTGTCTCCCCTCTGCCCCTGTCCCCCACTCATATGTTCTCTCTCTCTCTCTAAAATAAAATGTAAAAATTTTTTTAAATTATAATTATAAAAGTATAATTATATACTTTTAAAAACTGATTATATGGTAATCAGTGGATGTTTATAATTAGGGCACCTAGGAGAAACAAAGAGATGAGAATTGCCTGCCCTAACCTCTGCACTAGCAGAGATATGGAAGGGGCCAAGACAAGCCCTGCCATGCTTTCTCAAGGGGTTTTGATAATGTAGTCTCAGTCGAGCATAATTATACTGACTTTTAATAGATGAAGAAGTTCTCAGGGCAAATAAGTTTGAGAAATGCTCAATCCAATGTTCTCTTTGATTCTCATCATACACATTACCAGCATGGGACGCATTCTAGGGAATCCTGCTTCGATAAAATTCTTTAATTTTGATAGATTTGTACATTGCTCTATAAAGTTCAAATATATTTGTCAGTGAACCCTCAAAGCACAGTGAAGAACACTGAGTTATAGAAAAATTAAGTGATTGCCTAAGATCTCTGGTAGTAAATGGCAGAATGATCTGGGACATGATTCTTTTTTTGTTTTTTTAACTGTTTATTTTTGAGAGAGAGAAAGAGACAGGGGGAGTTGGGGGAGAGGCAGTGAGAGAGGGAGACACAGATACTGAAACAGGCTCCAGGATCCTAGCTGTCAGCACAAAGCCTGATGCGGGGCTCAAACTCACAGACCATGAAATCATGACCTGAGCCAAAGTCAGGTTCCTAACCAACTGAGCCATCCAGGCGCCCCTGGAACACAATTCTTTTGACTCTCCCTTGTCTAGAAGAATCAATTGGTCTTACGACCCCACAACTGTGACTTAGGATGTACCAAAAGAACGATATAAAAAGACAATTATGAATTCCATTGTTCCTGAATTTCTTTTGTAGTTGTTTTTTTTGTTACTTTTTTCTTTTGGAGTGTTTCCTTTGAACTGATTTATCTACCACTATGAAGAGAAGGGAAAAGGATAACCGTCTAGAAAAGGTGTTTGTTATAATGGCAGGCAGCCTCCTACCACCAGATGACCCATGTTATCTCCCATCTGTCACAAACCTAAATCATAGAGATCAAGAAATAACATGTTTTAGAAGAAAATGATTCTTTATATATGACATTATGTTCTGTTGCATTATTTTATTGATACTGTAATCTGTATTTTTCATATCTTAATAATCTAGATAATGTCATATAAATATTAATCTCAAAACAATTTTAATGGGTGCCAAATACACAAGTACACAACCCAACACATGCAATACTCCAACTAAATGATAAAGCCTAGTGAAATGAGTACCTTACCATATTTCCTCTTATAGCCAACACTGTGACGGTTATTCAGTCTGGGTATAATTTATTAAATCCACTTGGAAGTGGTAGGAAAGTAACACAAATGGTTACTTTTAAAGGAACCAACTAGTAGCAGCTCTGGTTACCAGGTAGCTAATCAAGTGACTTCAACCAGTTGTTTCTAAACATGTATAATAAATATAGTCTTTTCCGGGGGGGGGGGGGGGGGGCAAACAAAAAACGAAACAACAAAAAACAACTTTCCATCCACATGTATATAATCTCACAACAACTCTGAGGGAATTAAGTATGAGACTCAATGAAATTAAGTGCCTAGAAATAAGTGGCACACCAATATTTAATCCAAGTCCACTGACTTCTGTCTCTACACTCTTTTCTTTCTATAGAAACACAAGATACTGGATTATTTCAACGCAGATCACTTTAGCTAGTTAGTAGAGGAGAAAACATTTGTCCTTTGAAAAGATTTTTTATTACGTTTCTAACACTTTGCTTCCTGGTAAAATATTTTTGAGCTGTATCTCAATATTCATACATTTAAAAGATGTTAAGCGTGGGGCACATGGCTGGCTCAGTCAGAAGAACCTGGGACTCTTGTTATTGGGGTCGTGAGTTCAAGCCCCACGTTGGGTATAGAGATTACTAAAAAAATAAATAAATAAACTTTAAAAAATAAAATAAAAGACATTAAGCTTATTTTGCTTTATCTATTACTTTGGAGTTTAAATGACCTGGTATTAAAGAAATCTCCTGTATTATTGCATTCTGTTTTCATCAGATATAATATTCTAAGTATATTCATGAAAAGGTGTGGTCCTGAAAATTTTGGGAATTTTTGGAAAGTTGGAACATATTACAAAGTGCTCGCAAGTTGTTTGGTGTGAAAAGGAGACTGGAAGTGACTCATTTTATAAAGCAACATGTCTTGTTGTTGTTGTTGTTGTTAGGAGTTCTGTAAGACTGGCCCAGAAAGACTGACAGCCATGTGGAGGTTACCAAGGGTACTACAGAAAGGGATGAAACACAGGGGATCACATTAAGTTAGGAAGAGAAAAGAAGTCAGATAAGCCAATGCTCGCTCGTTCACTGTGAAACCTAGAGCATGGAACTCACAGAGGAGAAAGGAAAAGAAAGAGTCCATCAATAAGATGAAAGATTTAGCGTCTTGTGTTCACCAGGTAATTACTGAGAACATACTATGTGCTGGCCTATAGCTGTGGAACAAACTACCCCTTGTGGAGAAATTGCTGTGCACAAGAGAAACACAGTCCTGCCTTTATGGAAATTACTGACTTCTCTAGCGTTTCTCGTACTTGGGGAACATAAAGGCCTCCTTTTTATGGGCAAAAGCCAAATTCTCCCAGACCCCTAGCATTGACTTACATTAAATGTATTACAGTGTCTCATAAAAATACCTAAACATAAATGAGATATGAATACATTGTGTATCAGTTATAAAAGCATATCAAAATTATGAAATAAATGGAAGCAGACCTCCAACACCAGTGTAATTCAAATTAGCCTCATTAATTGAGTATCCCGAAAGATGTTTTGTTGAAACCAGCAGTGACTCACATGTGATCCAGTTCCATAACAGTGTGTGATTTCTTACATGTGTTCTCTATAGAAGTGCCTATAAACCTTTGTTTATGTGGCACACTGGGACACTATCTGATTTTCACTTAGCATGAATCTCGAATTTATGCTGAATTTATGTTGAATTCACCTCTAGTCTATTCTCATTTACCCAATTAAAACATTACTCAGCACTAACATAATTTAAAGCAAATAGGTATATTTCTTTAGATTATACTCATATTGAAAATACAAAATTTAATCTTGATTATAACCCGTAGACATCCCCCTCCCCACCTCACCCCCCACACACACCCAGGGATACATCAGTTCGGTTCATCCCTCTTACAAGGAGAGGTGGATGAGGAACTTGGTTAGAACACTGGTCTGGTGAGGATGACAGATGGGAAGGGAGCTATTGTAGGTGTGAAAAGCTTTACTCAGAAGGACAGTATTATGAGGGCTTTGCAGAGGGAGCACTAGCCCCAGGCCCTTAGGGGTTAGATGCCTCTTGGGAAAAGTAATAGTTAAACTGAGACTTGAGGAAAGAATTGATCTTACCCAGGAAAAGAGTAAGTGGAAAGACAAGAGCTAATTTTCAACCTGTTAACTCTAGGATATCTGTGCGTGACTTCAGATCTATCACCTTATGGGACTGGTTGTTAAGTATTTTTTCATTTACCTACTGGCGTAAAGAATCTTCAAATATGAGATGGGGCTGTAATAACAAGCTCACAGCATTCTTGGGAGGATTCAGTGAGTCGCAGTGATGTTGGCACTTGGCACAGTGCCTGGAATGAAGCAGGTACGTTTAATTGGAGTTGCAATAATGGTGGTGATGATTATGAGGATTTTTAGTAATTCAGTCAGAAGTAATGTTGATAAGAGTGATGGTGTATTTGTTGACTATAAAAGCAAAGTTTAATCCACGTCCAGGGCCTATTTTTCTTTCTTCTCCATGGATGAGAAGAGGAAAGTGGGACTCTATTATTTCATTATAACATGCATCCCAGAACACTCCATGCAGCATTTGGGAGGGAAAAGCAAAATACTTCTGGGTTCTCAGAGGACAAGTAACTGTCAAGGTTTATGTGATGTCTTCTGCAGGACGGTATATTTCCTAGTCCGTGTAAAACAATTGCCCTCTGTGTTCCCTGTCTGTTGGGGGGGCAACTGTTAACCAACTCTGACGCATCAGAGTCTCTGTTCTGCAGACATGTGTGCTGTGTAGCAAAAGGTGAACAGTTCTTCACCCTCAAACAAGTCCCTTAACCCTAAGGGCCAAGAGAAAGAGTTGAGGTCCACACACTCAGTCTGATCCCTCAGTCTTGGTAGACCCCTACCTGTGGCCCACACTCATAGTAGCCCTCCTTTTGGTTCCCCACACCTAATAATCCAGGTCCAGAGTGAAAACAGGAGTTGCTCCCACATTGTTAATGTCAATTACCACAGATAGCTGGCTTTCCAATAGTTTCTTATAGACTGAAGGTTGACAGGCAGCCCAACCATGAAAATAAACTCTGACTCATGAGTTCAAGACTGAAGTAAAAGAAGCACAGCGAGTCACAGCTAAATGTGATCTTAGATATAGGAAAATTCCAATGACAACAAAGGTGAGACTCGGTTTAAATTGTGAATACATAATCTAGAGTCTAGTCATCTCAGAAGCTCATCCATGTGGAACACAGCACATATTCTGGTAGTAAGTGGACACTCAAAGTCAACTGTGGGCACCATACAGCCACTTGATTGTACCATCTGTCATTTTGTCATTTATTTCTTGGTATGAAATGACTTAGCTTCTAAACCAGGTCTGTGTTTCAGGCCTCTTGATTTTTAATGCAGGATCCTCCTGATGTTTATTATTGCTCTCTCCTTTCCCGCACGTTTAACTGCAGACAACATTTTAAAATCTCCCACCATTTGTACCGGTTTGCATCCAGGAATCTTTCTAAGCTCTGCTTCCCAAACCTGAACTCTCTGTTGCCATCCCATTGTGATTGGTTGCATTCTTGCTCTCTGCCTGCTTCCATGGGCTTGCTGCTCCACACCTCCCTTTATTACCTGTCCTTCAGTCACCTAGTACTTTAGCGGCAGTACCTTTGGCTCAGTGCCCTCCACCAAAGACCAGCCCCCATGGCTGAGATCTGGCCTTTCACTCTTACTCCTAAGTGGGCACAGAAATAACCACTTTCTAGAAGAAAGCCAGTTCCTTCTCCAAGAATCTAGCTGCTCTGCCATGGGATAAGTAGAGAACTGACAGCCCTAAAATTCAACACCAGCCTGAATGGTTCTGGTCAAATTCTTGGATTTGTCCCTAATTCCTGCATCCTACAGTGAACTCTGCTAATTTCCACAAGGGTTTATGCCATGGCTATTGTCTCCTGACCTTGACTCATTTCTGACTCCTGCTACTTCCTTGGCAACTTGTTCTCTCCAGAAGGGACATGGCAATCAAAGGAGCCCAAAAGCAGCTGGCACCTGACCCAGGCTATTGGCAAATGCATTTTCTACTGGCCCATCAAACTGGTGAGAAACAGAATCATCTCAGGAGGAGAGTGAGGTGGCAATCACAAATGTGAATGTGAGTAATGTGAGCTTGTCAGGCCTTATGTCTAAAAAGCAGATTTTTGTGACAGAATTAGATAAAGTTTTATTTCAAACTTGCATAACTCAGCAGTATGCCATGCAAGCCTTCATGCTTTTAATTTCCTCCTAAATTTCATGGTCCAAAAAAATCAACAGATGCTGGAAAATTATATTTATGTAAAAGAGCTTCTAATTCAATATGAAAATAATAAAAGAATGAAGATTTACTCATGCAGTTCAAAAAAATCTAGGCAGGACTTTGAAGTCCAAGAGCTTCCCCTGGGAGGCACTGGCATGTTACAGTGGCCACATGATACTAATGCAGCCTTCTCCCAACACAGATATCTCTTCCCCAGCACTAGCCATTGTCTTTACCTTTGGCTTCATGCCTTTTCCAGTGATTTAATGGTTTTGCCACCACAGCCCCAGTCTTGATTTTTTATCCACTCAAAACAGCTACCTTCGAGAAAAAATATTTCAAAAACATAGATATTCCTCCAGCTAGCTTAACTTTTTTTTTATTTGAGTATATTTGGCTCAATGTTACATTAGTTTCAAGTATCCAACATAATGATTCGACTTCTCTATAAGTTGTACTATCCCCAGCTAGACATCTTACTACAAATATGTGTCATTAGGCTCAAAACAAACTTGGAGAAAGTATTAATGTCTGTACGGGTTTTGATAGATAACAAACCATCCTAAAACTTAGTGGTTTAGAACAACTACCATCAGGGGTGCCTGGGTGGCTCAGTCGGTTAAGCATCTGACTTCAGCTCAGGTCACGATCTCTTGGTTTATGAGTTCGAACCCTGAGTCAGGCTCTGTGCTGACAGCTCAGGCAGAGCCTGGAGCCTGCTTTGGATTCTGTGTCTCCCTTTCTCTCTGCCCCTCCCCTGCTCATGCTCTGTCTCTCTCTATCTCAAAAATAAATAAAAAACATTTTTTAAAAATTAAAAAAAAAAAAAAAAGAACAACTACAATCATTATTTTATCCCTGAAGATACTGTGAGTTAATAGGGCCCAGCTAGGCAGTTCTTCTGCTCCCTGTGCTGTCCGCTGGTGCTGCATCCCTCCAGAGGACAGAGTGGGTTAGAGCTCAAGATGTTCACTCATACAGTGTTGGACGCTCAGCCAGGGCTGTTGGCTGAAGCACATAGATTCTCCTCCACATCCTTTCTATGCCCCTTGGACTTGTCACAGCATCCCAAGAGGTATCAATGCACAGCATCATTTGTACCATATTCTAACTGCCAAACACATCAAGATCAGCTCAGTTCAAGGGGAAAGGGGAAAGACTCATCCATTACACTCTCCAAATCCATCGTATCTATGGGGGAAAAAAAGGTTTTATTATTGGGCCACTAATCAATCCCATTGTTATTTATAAGGAAACTTCCCTTATTAGACTCAATCCCAACAGGGTCCAGAGCAACTGATTTACTGCCTTTAGATCTTCAGAACAGAGTGAAACTTTCTCAAATTACTTGGAGTCTGAGTTCACGGGGGCCTAGGACCCTTTGGGGCTATTGAAAAGATCAGGGGCTATGTAGGCTTGAAAATTCCCGTGGTTTATAATACTGTTGGGATTTACCTTGAACTATATAAATGGAAAAACAACACAAATAACTTTCCAACAGATTCTGCCAGATGAAAGCATAGTAGGCTATTCAGGTATTATTGATAGGTGGGAGAGGACCACACTAATTTGTCCGTCAAAGGATTAAATTTAAAGATGATTTCTAAAATCACCATTCATTTGCATTGTTCTTCATTTCTATTAGAATATAAGACTAGAAAGGATAGGATTGTGGATTCAGTTCCCATGAGAGAAGTCAAGTTTTGCTTTCTCCACACCAAATTGGCCATGTTGTAAATCTGCACCTTGACTCATCAATGGATCTGAAAGAGAAGGGACAGATCAGTGTTACCCCATCCTTGACACTGAGAACCACATAGCATTTTCTTGAATACCATTTAATTTTTTCCTATTCTCTTCATCCCAACCTCCCCCGACCCATTAAGAGTCAGGAAAGAAACTGTTATTGAACTCTTAGTAGGTATCACCCACCGTATTCAAATTTTTTTCCTGTTTTTGTTAAACTAATATTGTGTCATTTAATCATTACCATAAAGGGTTTTGTGTGCTGTGGGCACTTAATAGTGCTCATGTGACTTGCTGAGATAAATTTTGAGGCAGGTGATCAACCATGGCATTAGCAATGTTTTATTGGATAAAGAAACCTCACATATTTTTGAGGACAGCTTCCTTTGGTTCTGAAGTACAGAAGCTAGATATCCTTGCCAGACAGAGAAATGTATTGCTTTTTGGCTCATATCAGCTCAGTATATGATATTAAACTTGCAAAACATGGTAATAAAACCCTGAAGAAATAGAAGATATTTTGATAGCTGTACTTTAGCCTATATAAGATATTTTGTCGTGGAATATCTGTAGAAAATGCCATTTGACCATGATTTGGAGATGTTGCTTATTGCAAGCATTTTACAAGCTAATTTTGGACGAATGTACCACTTTAGCAAATTTGCAGTTCTCAAAAATAGGAATTCCATCCAGAAGGGAATGGCAGTTTTCCCTCAGGGCATGAATGATCATTCTCATTTCATTGAAATATTTCAATAGGCTGAATTTAATCAGAGTGGTTTTAATTATTCCATTCCTCTGACCCCCGTGTCCACTTCTGCCTTTACCCCTAAATTCCAAATTATCTTTAGCAGAAGTTTAATATCTACACATTTTTCTTTCTACCACATTGTTAATGTAGTCAACACTTGAGCTCCCAAGAAGTTGAGAAAGATTTTCAAAATGAAATAATCATCTCTAGAAATCAAAAGGCATTTTAATGATAGGACAACTTAGCTGGCCTTTGGAAAATGAGATCACTCTAAAGAAATCTACTGATCAAGACGACAGAATGAAAGTGTCCAGAGGGTCTTAATCACCAGTATCAGGGATATAAGTGAAGATAGAATGTGAAGAGAGGAAAGTAAAGGATGAAGCAAGTATCAGAGTATTTAAAGACTTATTAGAGGTTGCCGCAAAAACAAGACATATGAATCTAATCTTATCTTGTATAAAATATCAACATTGTTTTCTTGTTTAAATCAAGAATTTCTTCCAAAAGGGTTCCATTGTCTCATTTACTTTTATGGGTAACAGTATCTAGTCGTCTGAATTAAAGCATATATTTCCAATTAATATAGATTTTATTTGATTGGTTTATTGTGTACTATTCCTAGACAATGCTATGCATATGGAGATATTTAATGTATTTCAAGTACACAGATATTTTCTAAACAAAAATGTTGTATATTATGTGTGTGTATGTATGTGTGTGTGTGTGTGTGTGTGTGTGTATAAACAGATGTGTACATAGGTAGATAGATGGGTAGTTAGAGAGGAAGATAGATAGATATATGATAGATGATAGATTTATAGATAGATAGATAGATAGATAGATAGATAGATAGATAGATAGAATCTCCTGTTAAAGAGTATGATTGAGTATTTTGTCTCCTTTAAGGAGTTGTAAGCTTTTGATTTGGTATTCTAACTATCCCAGAAAAAGTTATCCAAATACCTACTATTTCCATCCTGCGTCTACAGAAGGTACTAAATGTCATTGTCTGCAACAAGTTGGAGTCATCAAATATTGTGCTTGGATCTCTGTTCTAAGTTGTTTTGCCTCCCAGAATCTGACTTCTCCTGTCATATGCCGACACTGATGCATGACTGTCACCTGACTATTGGTGTCCAGAGTTGATAAAGTTTCCTAGTCCCTTTTAAGAATGGTGCACTTTGAACCCAGCCTATACAACCATCTATGTAAGCATAGTAAATTCACAATAGTGTATTATGATTCAATACTCTGGAATGATGAAACAAGGTTTAGGGTAGTGCTTTCAGACAAAAATGTTTCCTTTAAGTTGAATCTTGTTTCTGAGAGTTTGCATTCATAATGGAAATCCATCATCTATGAATTACTCGGAGCCTCATAAATGTCTCCAAAATGACCACAGCTCACTCCTTCGGGTCTCCTAAAAATAGGCATTCAGGTGCCAGGAGTTGATTACGTAGGCAGTCTGTGATGACTCTAACCATGCCAAAGAATGCTTACATTTGTCCTAAATCTATTTTTAGAAACCAATTGTTAAAACAGCCCACAATGTGTGGACCTGCTGGTGAATTCCATAAACAGATGTCACTCTATTTTTCTATCTTGAAAAAATACATCAAGTACCGTTTGCTGGCTGCCAAAGAGAAGATTATAAAGGAGCAATAAGTGATAGGTTAACTCACCCTTGGCTTTCGTGTTTAAAATGAATCAGCTTTTCAGGGTGTCCCATTTCCATTCTTCATATCACAATGCCTGTACTTCTTTGTGGCACATTTCTTGTCAAGATTTCCAAGTGGCCCTTGAGATAGGATCTATCTGTGAAATATCCAACCTGTGAAAATGAGCCCATTACCATGTTTATGGACAAGTGTTCCCCAATAGCTATCTCTTTAATGTTCAATGGAACCCTGCAGACAGATTTTCTACCCTCTTCCCTCTTGCCTTTGTAAATATGCCATGTAAAAACAGTGTTTCATCTGTATAACAGGCTGCTTGGGAAAGGGTGTATGGTGTTATAAATGACTGCCATGGTTCATCTCTGCAGAGTTATATTCTATGTTAGCCAGCAGAGCAATCCTCTTCTACTGATGGAGTCAAAATAGGCACATCAAAGAGTCAAGATACCTGTGGTACATGGTATTAGGGTTAACTTCGTTTTCAGTCAGCTGCTATATTCCAAGGGGAAGATGGTCTCTGATATAAGCTCGTGGCTCCAGAAAGCTACCCACCTGGTCCATAAAAGGCTCCCCAATGAAGATTTGAAGAATCTTTACGAACAGATCCCCAGGTCCCTAGGAAAACAATGTGAGGTCATCTATACAAGGTACTGGGTTATAACAACAAAACAGAAGATAATTTTTTAAGTACATTTCTCCCAATGTTTTCTAGCATCCTTTTAGAAATTATAAATAGAGGAAGTATTTAAATGACCCCTATTTTGACTGTGAATAGACTTGAATTTCCATATCCTAGAAGAAATGAATCTCTTGGTTATGCTTGTGCGGTGGAAGAGTTAATCCAAAAGACAATGTTTTCCTGAAATCTTATATATCAGTACAGCTCGGATCAGTAGGGCTAAGATCAAATACCCTCTCATTCCTTCTCGTCAATTGTATTCAGAATTGCAAAAAAGTTTCAGCTCCAGATGAAAAGGAATAGATAAGTATTTTGCAGCATAAAAATAAACTCCCTGTTAAGTATGATCTCTTAAGTAGTATAAAATTTCTATAAGCTGGGATATGTGTTACATGTGGCTAAAAGACTACCCTTCATTTTCCACCAATCTGGTTTTTAACCTGCTGTTCTGAGGCCATAAACTCTCAGAGGGAAGTCCTCTGTAATTTTGTATGGAATTTGATGACTTAGAGGCCCATGGCAGGAATTACGGAGAGGGAGTTTTCTCAACTCCACAGCTCCTATAAAGAGACTAAAGCTCATTATCTGAATCTCAAACTAGTTCATTTTACAGAGCTATGAAATAGCATAAGCTTTGTTAACTCCTTTAATTTCATTCTTTGGGTGAAGTATTCTGTACACCTTCTAGAAATGTATATTCAATGTCACTTGGATAGAGAGAAAGGAAGGCTGAGTGCGCCCAGAATATTGGAGGACATAGAGTGGGAGATCAGAAGTTAGAAGATTAGCCTAGTTTTTCATGGAGACAGCCCTTCAAGCTTTCCCAGGAAATAAAAGGCTTCTAGCGGGGCGGGGGAGGGGGGGGGTGGGGGTGGGGGGGGTGGGAAACAATAGACCTGAACAGCAGGAGTGTTTGGGACAGGAGCCAGGGAGCAAGAGTCACTAACAGAGAGTGGTAATTTGGAATGAATTGCTGTTTGTGTTGTGAAGCACACAGGACACAGCTGGTGTACTGGCTAACCTGAGGATTTGTAGTGACTGCATTGAAATGGTAATGAAGTTTTTATTTTATGATTGCAGATGTTTGTGGATTATTGTTATTAAGCTTATTAGTGTACCACTACAAATATGAGATTTTTATTTACTTGGGCTCTTATTTATGGGAGCTTTGTTAAAGTCTTTTTAACTCAAGACAAGAAAACAAAAGCCGTGCAATAACCAAAATGTGCTGAGCCATCAGGCAATCCTTACGGAGTGGGCCTGTGCGTGCGTGCGTGCGTTTGTGTGTGCACATGTTCACCAGTGCCCTTAATGTAAGACTCTTATACATTTGAGATAAATCCAAATGTTCCCCTTGTTGTTGTGCCTTAAGTAACGTTTTCAAGTACTCTGCTCACAGGTGAAACAATCAATCATTCTAGTAACAGTGGTCACTATCACTGGTTCTGGCGTTGGATTGCCTTGCCAATTCTGCCATTTATAAACTGTGTAGTATTAGGCACTTAACTTCCCTCTGCCTCAGCTTCCAACTCTGTAAAATTGAGGTTAAAGAAATGCTACCTTTTTTCTAAAGTCATTGTGAGGTTTAAATGTGATATCTGGGGATGCCTGGGTGGCTCAGTAGGTTAAGTGTCTGATTTCAGCTCAGGTCATGATCTTGCGGTCCATGAGTTCAAGCGCCACGTCGGGCCCTGTGCTGACAGCTCAGAGCCTGGAGCCTGCTTCAGATTCTGTGTCTCCCTCTCCCTCTGCCCTTCCCCCACTCACACTCTGTCTCTCTCTGCCTCTCAAAAATGAATAAATGTTAAAAAAAAATTTTTTATGATATCTGTATAGAGCACTTATCAATTAATGTTAGCTGTTACCTAAAAGGATCTTGATGTAGAAAGACACTTATGCATTTTATTCAAAAGGTTGGGACTAAGAATTCTGTTAGAAACTTTATTATCTTGCAGAGTGATCTCATATCAAACAATTGAAAGAAGGTGCACATATGTCTGTGGACAACTAGTTTTCAAGCAATAAAATAAATAATAACCAGTTATTTTATTGTTAGGCATAGTATGATCTCTTTTAATGATTCAGAAACTGCTGAAGAATCTTGAAATCTTTCAAGATACTATCATTAGTGAGTATTAAGTAGCATCATAGAATGGATTGACAAAAGTGTTTAGGATATCAGTTATAAAAATTCCAAATGATTTTGCTTTCATTATAGTTCACTTCCTAGCTGGCCATAAGGACACAGTAAATACACAGGAAGTGAAATGAGCGTCTCCAAGGAATTCAGTTTCTAACATGCTAAAATAATTTCCTTAGGTTAGAAAAATCAAAATCCCCAAAATATGCCATATGTAAAAATAAACTCATTACAATTAAGCATTTCAAAATGAATATGATTACTAGTTGACCAATTAAAGAGAAGCCTCTTTCATATTGACTATACAGCAATTCCTGCCAGTATCATGATGTGATGTTGATGATTTAAAACCAATTGGGGACGCTAATGAAGAATCCCATGATTCACAGTCAAATGTATCTTGGAGTCTAGTCATAAATTTACAATAAAGTTGACATCTGGGGTGCCTGGGTGGCTCAGTTAGTTAAGTATCCAACTCTTGATTTCTGCTCATGTCGTGATCTCAGTCATAAGATAGAGCTGCACCTCGGGCTCCATGCTGAGTTTGGAGCCTGCTTAAGATTCCTTCCCTCCCTGTCCCTTTGCCCCTCCCCCGCTGGCACACTCATGCACTCTCTCTCTCAAAAAATAAAAAAAATTAAAAAGTTGACATCTAGTGAGAGTTTCTAAGTGAGTATATCTTCTGCAATTTTCTAACAGAGTTCATCTAAAATAGGTTCATGGTCAGAAATTAAATATGTTCACCTTAATTTGTTGATAGATAACGTATTTCCTTAACCAAAGGTGACCCCTCATGACTCTGAAAGCAATAAGAAAACACTGTGTAAATTATAAAGCATTAATTTGGGGTGGGAGAATGTCAGGAAATCGGGAAGCAAACCAAGTTCTCAAATACATTATTACATCTGAGGGATAGCTTTAATTAGGTAGTTTCATGATATCTTAAACCAGTATGCACCCATACCATGGGTTGTGATTAAAAAGACCTTTATATAAAAACAAGGTCTTCAGGAATTACATTTTATATCTCATTATTGTAACTTAATTGCTTATGATTTAAATACTTCTAAATTAAAAAAAAAACCAATTCACTTGTAATAAGTTCTATTCTGTAGTGGAGATTTTTCCAAAGTGAAATTTGTAACTATAAGTATAATGTAAGCCTGGAGATGCCAGAGACCACCACATAGAGAATGAGTTCATGAGAATGAAGCCAACCCAGAGGAAGGTTGAGCCAACAGATGGAGAAAGACAGACACTGGTGACATCATTTGAGGCCTCCAGATTCAGCCATACCTGGGTTTCATAATTCTGTCAGCCAATAAATTCCTTTTATGGCTTATGCCTGTTGGAGCTCAGTTTCTGTCACTTAAAAACCAGGAGAATCCTTACTAATACAGCAACGAGGGTCACAAGTTTTGGGGAAATGCTTCAAATTATATTTGTCTCTTACAAATTCACAACGTGTACTAACTTGTTAAAAGATCTGAGAAAACCTGCTGTAATGGAACTTTCTTTCTCTGTGTTAACCCGCTGTTTCCCCAAACTTGGTTGATAGTAGAGTCTCCTTTTATGCAACACCTACGAGCACCCGTTTCACTAAGCACGTTTTGGGATGTGATGCTCTTCTAAGGCATGGAGGGAAGAGAGTTGTCAAAAATGACCCCAGCAGGACTTCAAAGACTCACTGAAAAGAAATTCATAAAGTGAAGTAACCTCTACTAGATGAGTAAGTCTAAGTGGGGAGGGAGCCAAAAGCAGGGTCTTCTCTACACAGTCCCCTCATTTCTCTGTAGCACCATGATGGGAATAGTGGAGACCTCCATCATCTCTTTAAATGACAGATTACTAGGGGCTCACTATCACATGCTGTTCCTTCCTCTGCCATGATCCAATATATTGGTGGTTTTTCCTCCTAACTTTATCCCTCTCCATAGAATCTCTACCACCTATAAGATGAAGATATGCCAGGCTATTTGAAGGCTCTTCATTTAAGGTAGCAGGGAACCTCATCTTCTAGGCTCCCATCATATTTCCCAATCCTACACTTACAAGCTTCAGCTTCTGAGATGGGTCTCAGTTCTCTTAAATTCTACCAGCTAATGTCCATCTTTTCTACAACCATTCAAGCCCCAAGGGCTGAGACTCAGGAGAGCCACTGGTGTAAGTTCCAATCTGAGTGCAGACCAGTGTCTCAGTTGAAAACAGAGGAAGCAAATTTTCCCTAACCCTGCTTTTCAGGCCTCCATGGGATTGAATGATGCCCACCCACACTGGGGAGAACAATCCACTTTGCTCATCTATTGATTCAAATGTTAATCTCATCCAGAGACACCCTTACAGACATACCTAGAATAATGTTTAACCAAATATCTGGGCACATCTGTGTCCCAGCCAAGTTGACATATAAAATTAATTATCACAGTAACAAAAATCACATATGCTTCTGTTTCACTTATTCCTGAGGATTTGTTCCAGAAGCATGAGCTCTTTGGGAGTTGTGCAGTCCTTTCTTGTCAACATGGTCTTTGACATCACCTTAGTTCAGCAGTTACCAGCCTTGCTTGACATCAAAATGTAGAATATTATGAAAACATGGATTTCTAGGCTTCCATTAATTACAACCTTCTGAATGAGAATCTGAGTTTGAGGCCCATCTTAGATCAGAATATAAGATAGAGGCCCGGGCCCATTTCCAAAGGATTTTGTTGTTGTTGTAGTTTATTTATTTGAGAGAGAGAGAGAAAGAGAGAGAGAGAGGAAGAGAGAGAGGAAGAGAGAGAGAGAGTCGGGGAGGGGCAGAGAGCAAGAGGGAGAACACAAAATCTGAAACAGGCTCCAGGCTCTGAGCTGTCAGTACAGAGCCGACACGGGGCTCCAGCTCGCGAACTGTGAGATCATGACCTCAGCCGAAGTTGGACCCTTAACCAACTGAGTCACCCAGACACCCCTCCAAAGGATTTTAATAATCAACCTCACTAAGGAATAACTGCTTTTTTTTCATTTTATTATTTTTTTAATTTAAAAAATTTTAATTCCAGTATAGTTAACATACAGTGTTATATCAGTTTCAGGTGTACAATATAGTGATTCAACAATTCTATGCATTACTCAGTGCTCATCAAGATAAGTGTACTCTTAATCCCCTTCACCTATTTCACACACATCCCCCAGCCATCTCCCCTCTGGTAACCATCAGTTGGTTTTCTACAGTTAAGAGTCTGTTTTTTGGTTTGTCTCTTTTTTTTTCTTTGTTTCTTAAATTCCACATATGAGTGAAATCATATGGTATTTGTCTTTCTTTGACTCACTTATTTCAGGTAGCATTATACCCTCTAGATCCATCCATGTTGTTGCAAATGGCAAGATTTCATTCTCTCTTTATGGCTGAGTAACATTCCATGGAGTATATGTACCACATCTTCTTTATCCATTCATCTATTGATGGACACTTGGGCTGCTTCCATAATTTGGCTCTTGTAAATAAAGATGCAGAGGGATAACTGCTCAAAGTGCAGAGTCACTGGAGACAGTGACTCCAAACCCACAGCAGGGATTTTAGTAGTGTCCCTCCTTCTCACTCCTGTGTTTTCCTCTCCTCCAGACCCCCTTGGCTCATTTAGGGAGGAGCCAGGAGGATAAAGCCATTTGCTAAGTTAGTAGTTTGTGGCAGGAATTGGACTATGTATTTTATATGCTTTATTTCATTGTAATCCTCTAGTCAAACTTGTGAGAGAAAAAAAGGAGAGGTTCTACTTTATAGATGAGAAAAACAAAGTTTAAAGGAGTTAAGTAATTTTACCAAGAGTTTAATTAGTGAAAGAGCTGGAATTTAAACTACAACCCATTTGTTTTTCTCTACACATCAAACTTTGTGGTTGGTTTAGGAATAATCAGATGACCCCAGACTGGAATGGATTAAAGATTCAGAAAAGAAAATGTTTAAAGCATCTTGTACTTGGTAAGCAATCAGTAACAGGCTCAAGTAGTTGGCTAGACATGGAAAGAAATAGGGGACTGATGGTCTTCCACTGTATTAGGAAAACCCATAGCACCCTTTGGACAGAAATGTTAAAAAACATGACCACACCTCAGAGAGGCATCAGACACTTTTATGAAATCTTCAATGTCCCTGTCCTACATCTTCATTCAACATAATAGGTACTCAATAAATGACTCTTGAATAAACAAATGATATAAAATTTATATAGTACTTGTATTTTTTTAAGGAGGGGATTCTTCAATAATTTCTTGCTTTGTTTGTTTTCACCCTGAGGCCAAGAATAAGAATACAATAAATTTGCATAATCTGCACTTGAGAAGAGCTCTTTAGTAGTTCCCCATTCAATTTATTTTATCTTTAGATAAAAGGTGAATAGGTGTTAAGTATTCTAATTAGCTGTTTGGAAAGGCCTCATAAGCCTCTTTTTCTGAATGACATAAAAAATAAGTATTTGGCTGGAATACTATAGTTCTGAAGATTATTCTTATTTAAGAGCCTTATATAATTCATCCTTTGGGTGTTCAATAAATGCTTCCTGAGTGATTGACTTTGAGGAGTAGAAGGATTCTCTAACTAGTAGGCAATTTTAGAACTGGTTGTCATAGATCCTGTGTTCTGGTCTTATTCCATCTTCAAAACAAAACAAAAAAACTTTCTAGTTGCTAGTATCAGCATTATAAGAAACAGAGTTCAGGTTTGGAAAGCTATGATTACTTAACATGCACATGAACAAAGTATTACTAAATTGCATATAGTATGAGTATAATATGATAATGAGTCAAAATTAATGTAAATAGGACTGGTAAAAAAAATTACTATGTCCCCTAGAACCTGGAGAATCTGGAGGATATTGCTACTAATTAATAAATGTATTCTTGTGCTATCAGTCACCTGAATGATTTGGTTCATCCTGCAATTAATGGGTTGTAGTGAAATGTCAAACACTCCCTAGGCTCAAAAATCCTATATGAAGTATCAGTAAGGATACAATTCTTAGTCAGAAGTAGCAATTATCAATGGGCTATCCATATACTCTGGAAAGTTATTTAACATGTAAACATCTTGGTAGATGTCGCAGTAGTTCTCTGTTTCTAAGCAAGGATTCAGCATTGTTGATCCTTGACTTTATTTCTCCTAATCCAAGAACTAATTTACTATTTTCTTTCTTTCTCTCTTCACTCTCTTTTTCTCTTTCTCTCCTTCCATCCTTCCCTCCCCCTTTTCCTCCACCTTCCCACTACATCTCTCATTCCTTTCTTCTCTTTCCACAGGAATTTCTTGAATCTGTATAATACGCCCAATCCACACTAAACCCTAAAGATACAATGATGAACAGTATTCCTGAATTTAAGATGCTTACAGAAAAATGAAGGTGGCATAACATAAAAATAGATGGGATTCCAAGTAAACGTCAGTGATTACCTAGGAGATTAAAGGAGGTTATAAAATATTACCAGAGTAGAAAAATTCAGCAAGTTTCAATGTTAGCAAAGCATGAAGAAATTTATTCTGAATTTGAAGTTACATGTGTTCAATAAACTGAAACTGATGAAAACTTACTGAAATTGCTCAATTTATAAGGCTTAACTACTTTATAATGGGAGAAATCAATGAAGCAGGTATTTATGATATCTAGATTCTTGATGTATATTATATTTGATTATGAGAAATACTTTATTGCTTAGAGTATGGCAAACAATTTTACTAATACTTTGTGTAACCATATTTGAGTATTATTCATTGTATTAAAAACTTTCTCTTGAACCTAAAATGTACACTAAATTATTTTCTGGATTCTGAACTATGCTTTTATTAGATCTAAAAGAAAAAAATTTTCCATAGTGAATTCATTTAACAAATAGTTATTGAATACCTCCTGTCTCCTAGATACTATGCATTAGAAAACAAAAACAAAACAAAACAAAACCAAAAAACACCAGACATGGTCCCAGCCCTCATAAAATTTATATACTGGTAAACAGTTTCAAATTGTGTAATATAAATCTTTGGCAAAGTAGAGTTTCCTTCAGAAAAAAATGCCCTTTATAACAAACTTGGCTAAAAAAACAATGTCCCAGTAAATAGGGCATGACCGTCTCTCCTATTTTCGAGGCACAGTTCTGAAACCACAAAGCATAGGCTTTAAGTGAAATGGAACTCGGTTCAAATTCAGCTCTGCTCCTTCTTGGATCTCTGACTCCATCCATTGAATGAGATTTGTAATTCCAACTTCACAGGCATATTGTGAAAATCAGATGGCCTGTGTACAGAGAATAATTCTGGACCCTAAATTGAAAGGTGCCGGATTCGGCAATATTTGAGCCTTTGATTTTTAGGATGTGTGTATGTCGGTGTATGCATTTGTGTGTGTGTAAGTATATGAGTGAGAACATTTCAGTACCTCACTGCCAGGATTATTAACATGAATTAACTGATCAGTAACAAGATGTTGATATAGCAAGTCATAGTCAAGTTGAAAATGGACTGACTCCCAGGGACATATTCTGATATCCATAATTGCTTTTTGAATGCATAGGAAGTATTCCATGTGTCAACTGATGATGAAAAAATCCCTAATTTGACTTTTTCACATTCATTAAAAAAATTATACCCAATTACTAATTATGGATCACTGTATTCCAGTTGGGATTTCACACCACTTCTAAATGACACTTGTAACAAATTACTTCTCCCCAAATCATTTGACTTGCTTCACCAAATATTTTGATAGTGATAGAAGGATCACTTAAAATAAGTGTTGGAGAGTGAACCATTTACTTGCAAAGAATTATAGTCTTAGAGCATTTAGATTGTGAAATTTATTTGGTAAAATCTAGGAAAGACTAATATGTGGTGGTATTTTCACTATTTTTACGTTACAGAATTTACTGCTTTTTGTGTATATGCTCACACGTTCCTTTCTTTTTATTTAAATAGAATATCTGTTAACTGTAACAAATGTTAACAAATTATAAAATTGATCAAAATAAGATTTCTAAGATGAATCCAGCATTTTCTTCCTATGAACAAGTACTTATAAATCTTTAAAACCACATATAAGATCCTATTTCCAAACAATAGGATTTCTTTTTCCATTACATATGATGATAACTCCTAGCCAGAGCAGCCACAGTTCAGTGTTGATTCATTTACACAAGCTTCACATTTCATAGATGTTCATGGGCCCTTTTATTCTTAAATAAACAGCTTTCTTGAAAGGTGTTTTACTTGTAAATATGTATTATAAAAGATTTATTTTCCTCTTTTGACCTGACCTTCTCCTACCCTCACCTCATTAGACAAAAAAAGTAATTTTTGTCTAATAATTTTTTCTTTTATTATTATTATTGTTACTTTATTTCAGCACTCGAATTTAGTGACTCATCACTTACATATAACACCCAGTGCTCATCCCAACGAGTGCCCTCCTTAATACCCATTTAGCCCATTCCCTGCCCACTTCCCCTTCAGCAACCCTCAGTTTGTTCTCTATATTAAGAGTCTCTTAAGGTTTGCCTCCCTATTTCTTTTTATCTGATTTTTCTTTCCCTTTCCCTATATTTATTTGTTTCTTAAATTCGACATGCAAGTGAAAAAAAAATATATTTATCTTTCTCTGACTGACTTATTTCGCTTAGCATAACACACTCTAGTTCCTCCACATTGTTGCCAATGGCGAGATTTCATTCTTTTTGATCACCAAGTAATATTCCACTATATATACATATATGGACATATATATATATATACACATATATGTATATATGTATATAGACATTTGGGCTGTTCCATAATTTGGCTATTGTCGATAGTGCTGTATTTTTTTTAATTTTTTTAATGTTTATTTATTTATTTTTAATATGAAATTTATTTTCAAATTGGTTTCCATACAACACCCAGTGCTCATCCCAACAGGTGCCCTCCTCAGTGCCCATCACCCACTTTCCCCTTCCTCCCACCCCCCAATCAACCCTCAGTTTATTCTCAGTTTTTTAGAGTCTCTTATGGTTTGCCTCCCTACCTCTCTAACTTTTTTCCCCCTTCCCCTCCCCTGTGGTCTTCTGTTAAGTTTCTCAGGATCCACATAAGAGTGAAAACATATGGTATCTGTCTTTCTCTGTATGACTTATTTCACTTAGCATAACACTCTCCAGTTCCATCCACATTGCTACAAAAGGCCATATTTCATTCTTTCTCATTGCCAAGTAGTATTCCATTGTAGATATAAACCACAACTTTTTTATCCATTCATCAGTTGATGGACATTTAGGCTCTTTCCATAATTTGGCTATTGTTGAGAGTGCTGCTATAAACATTGGGAACAAACATTGGGAGCAAGAATCACAGGAAATAGGAGAGGTGGGAGTGCTGGGGGGGGGGGGTTGTAATCTTAAAAGAATAAAAGAGCAGTTCACCTGGCAGCTGCCAGCTACTAACCTGGCATATAAGTGACTGATATTCTCTCTTACTGCTATCTAAAATTTATAAAAATTATAAGTAAGCACTTTCTATGGGGAAGGTGGGTGATTACTATCTCTGAGGAGCTCATAGTGTTTGACAGCATCTTTATTTTTTACATAGATAATTTTCAAAATATTCCTGCAAAGAAACTACAAGTGAAATATCTCTTTTTTAAAGGCTGGATTAAAAAAGAACGTGAAGAGAGGCCATGTCAGTGAATATGTTCACAGATTAAGCCCTGGAACTAGAATGCTGGTGTGTGTGTGTGTGTGTGTGTGTGTGTGTGTGTGTGTGTGTGTGTATGCATGCTCGTGTGTGTGTGTGTGTGTGTGTGTGTGTATGAGTTTGAATGTCTCTTGATTTCTGTCTTTACATCTCTCAATTTTAAGATTTTACTGTTTCTCTGCTTCTCTAACTGGTTTCTCACCTTCAATGACTTCATCAACCAACTGGTGATTGGCAAAGCTAATTTTCCCTTCTCTTGCTGTATACTTCTGAATCCTTCTTTACCAGTGTATCTTATATAAGCCATAGATTTCATTTCCTTCCCTGAATCTTAGGGTTGACTCCACTAAAATACGGCAGATTTGGGTGAATGCATTTGATCTGATTGTTCAGAATGCTCTGACAAGTATGGCAGCTTGACAATGACTTCAAAGAGGGTAGTTGCAGGAGAGATGAAGAAGAGAAGTTTGTATATGGGGTAGTGGTTTTTATAAAGAGACTCTTATAAGAAATGTCTAACTTCTGCCATGTCCCAGGCAAAGGGCAAAGGGATGGTAGTGCCCCCTCAACACCTGCACAGTCGACAGACCCTTACTGAACATCATTAAAGCTCCAGATATTGTACTGAACCATACATGGGATGCAGACATAAAGGAAGGCATGTTCTACTGTCTTGAATTTTGAAATCTGGTCCAGTAGAAAAGATAGACAAGTATACATGCCTAACTATAAAGTGGAATGAGTTATAGTAAACTATAAGCTTTTTAAAAAAGCTATGGGGATATGCAGAATAGAATAATCCTATCCATTCATATATGTGATTTATGCCCCCCCATTTGAAAGGCACTTTGGCCCACTGTGTGATGGCTAGTGTTTCTCAAACCTGGAAACTCTCCCTAGTATTTGTTGCGGGTAGACTGGGCCAGCAGTGTTACAGGTACATTCTTCTCTACAAACACTATGATGAAGTTTTCTTGGCCTCTGAACAACAGTGACAGAGATGAAGCACTACCTCTGTGGGTAGCTCTACCTCATGGGCTGGTAGCTCCCATCATTGAGTAGTCATTTAATTGAAAAGATTTTTTTTTATTTATTAGAGGAAAAAGTGACAGGCAAATTTTATCAGAAACATATTAGCATAAAATGTCTATTTGCAAGTGATCACATGAAAAATGGCAGATGATTAATTTCTGACTTGGTCAGTAACACTAGAGTAATTGAGAGTTGGGAGACGTTCTGAAATACCCACTGGTGGATGTTACACAATTTGAACATCTCCCAGTGTTCCTGCAGTACTTTCACTGAGATTTGTGCATATGTCAAACCAGTTGGCAATATGCCAAAGTCAGAATGGATTTATACCAATAAAGTACAAAGAATGGAGATAGGGTTTCTTAGAGAGCAAAGATACTAATACTGTATTGTTCAACTAGTAAGAGATGAGTTTCAGCCAAAGGAAGGAGAATTTTATCAGCTCTTACAAATTATGGTACCAAGATGGATGCTATATAACTTTGATTTCATTCTTTTTCCAAAGAAGCTACTTTTTCAGATGCAAGTTTCAAGCTTTTTGGATGAGTTTCTAATTCGGAATGTTCAAGAAGGATTAAAAATGTGAAGTATATACAGAAGGACAAAAAAAAAACTTAAAAGAAGTTTTTCTAGTAAAAGTTTCATAAGTGGTCACTTTGATATCATAAGATGCAGTAAAATACCATGGCCTTAAGTTTTCAAACACTAGATAATTTTCCCCTAATCAATACAAAAATTATCATATTACCATATGATCCAGCAATTCTAAACACTACTGGGTGTTTACCCAAAGAAAATGAAAACACTAACCCAAAAGGATATATGCACCTCTATGTTGATTGCAACATTATTTACAATAGCCAAAATATGGATGCAACCCATGTGCCCATTTGATAGATGAGTGGATAAAGGAGATATATGTATTATGAAATATTATTCAGGCATAAAAAATAATGAAATATTGCCATTTGCAACAGCATGGATGGACCTCAAGGGTATAATGCTAAGTAAAATAAGTCAACCAGAGAAAGACAAATACCATATGATTTCATTCACATGTGGAATTTAAGAAACAAAACAAATGAACAAGTGAAGAATAAAAAGAGACAAACAAAAAAACAGGGGTACCTTGCTGGCTTAGTTAGTAGAGCATGAGACCCTTGATCTAGGAACTGTGAGTTCAAACCCCACATTGAGGGTAGAGTCTACTTAAAAAAAATAAAAAAAAAACCAGACTCTTAAACACAGAGAACAAATTGGTGGATGCCAGAGGGGAGGTGGGTGAAAGGGATAGGGAAAATAGATAAAGGGGATTAAAGGTATACTTATCTTGATGAGCACTGAGAAATGTATAGATTTGTTGAATCATTACATTGTACATCTGAAACTATTATAACACTGTGTGTTAATTATGCTTGAATTTTTAAAATCTAATGAATAATTATTCTATAAATTCCTCCTGAATTCCAGCAGTGTTCATTATGGCAATAGTGAGAAGGCACTCCTTATTTTGACATTAAAATCATCCTAAGAACTATAATCATGTGACACCCTCACCCTATTCCACACGTGGCTGAGAATCACACACTTACATGAAGCTTGTCTCTTCTTTAAGTCATTAGTCCAAATCAGCTGCAAGAAAAAAATTCACAGTATGAATAGAGCAACACACACACACACACACACACACACACACACACACACACACTGGTTTGTTGAATTGAAGTTGGTCCTAACAAAAGAAATAACTTTCATACCTTTGAGTCTTTCACTAAAAATTACTTTGAACACCAATCAAAGCCTTGCTAAAATCCATTTGCTGCATTATAAATGCCTGTATGAAGGGCATTATATACTTATTTGATGTAGTTGGATTTTTTTCTTTTTAAAGTTTATCTAATGATCAAAATTCCTAATTCTAATAATTAGATAGCCTGTGCTGTCTTGGTGGTTAGCAATCTATATAAGAGGGTGAAAATTCAGCATACTGGTGGTTCATTAGGATTCTCCAGAGAAATAGAACCAATAGGATATATATATATATATATATATATATATATATATATATATATTCATATATGTAGCTGAAAATGGATATGGATAGATATAGATACAGATATAGATATCTTGGGACTTCTCAGCCTCCAAAATTCATATATATTGGCTCACATGATTTTGGAGGCTGAGAAGTCCTACAATCTGCCATCTGTAAGCTAGAGAACCAAGAAAGCCTGTGGTGTAATTTGGTCCGAATCCACAGGCCCGAGAACCAGAAGCACAGATGTCTGAGGAGAGGAGAAGATGGATGTCCCAGCTCAAGCAGAGAGCAAATTCTTGCTTCCTTTACCTTTGTGTTCTGTTCAGGCCCTCAACACACTGGAAGATGCCCACTCACATTGGTAAAGGCAACCTTCTTTACCCAGTCCACTGATTCAAATGCTACTCTCTTCTGGAAACATCCTCACAGACACGCCCAGAAATGTTTTGCCAGCTATCCTGGTATTCTTTGGACCAGTCAAGTTGACACAAATCAAAATGACACTCATCACAGCTGGTGTTGTGAGCTTCATTAACAACATCACCTCTGACATTCACTTACAGCCTTTTATGTGCCTGACACTGGGCCAAGCATTTTATTTACATGATCTCAGTTAGTCCTCTCAACATAATGTGACAGGTGATGTATAATAATGATCTCCATTCTCCAGATTAGAAAACTGAAGCTTAGAGAAATTCGGTAACTTGCCCAGGATCATAGAGTAGGAGGTAGAGCAGGCATGAAACACACAGTTCTGTATGATACCAAAAGACCAGGCCCAAAGCCCTAATCCTCTAATTACCCATTTCCAACTTGAAAACGGATCCTTGGGTATTTCAAAGCATTCTATGTAAAACAAATATGAAAGTAAAATGATATTAATGTAATTGGCTAAGTAAACAATGTGATTTGTAGACTTTCTTGAACTGAGAGTTTCCATTTATTTACTTTTTATGCATATCCTATTTTGTTTCAACTGGGATTTAATATGAAAAATGGCTTCATAAAAAGCAGTTGGTCAGAAAAGCAATCTGTCGAAAATAGAAAACGTTTGAACCAGAGTTATACTGGCTGCCGTGAAGGCATGTCACTTTACACCTTCTTTCTTCCTAGGGCCTAATGGGAAAGCATGAAATTGACCTAAACTCCAAGTTTCCCAGGGTTTGGCAGGCCGTCACTTACCGAGGCGTGGTATGACCACACAAGCCGTCCAAACAGCTGCTCTGGGACCAGGCCACTCAGGGTGTGGCCATGTGGACTGGCGTGGATGGTAGCAGTGAGCAGACCAGAAGGCTACGTTCCTACAGTAGCCTTCTCGGCATCCAGGCCTCGGTACTCCCTTTCACCCCTCTCGTCCACCCCACTTTCTCCAGAAAGGTTGGCTGGATAAAGGGAGGCTTCCACTCCAACTAGGAGAACGGTTGAGAAGGCAGAATCCCACCCAGCGTGGGGGACTGCCCGGCTTCCAAGCAGCCATGTGCTGATTTGCAGGGGCACTTGAGTATGAAACAGGCTTGTCAATACACGTGTCAGCGTTCGTCCCACTGATGTGACTCAGCTGGGAGCTCACTCTGCTGTGGGGGTGGGCCTGTCCTTTTTATTCCTCTAAGGATTTCCTGCGAGTTGAAGGATCACGAGGAGCTGCCAGAGTGAGCATGTGCAGATGGCAGGTGAAGTTGTGCGTCAGCAAAGAACGATCCCTTTTGTTTTTTTCAGGAGTGGCAAGTCAAAATCCAGCTATTAACACAGGAGGTTCACTGGGGAAGTCGGAAAGAAAAGCACATTGGCATTCACATTAGGCAGAAAAGGACCCACGGAGCTGTTAGAAAACCCAGAGGGAAATAGAAGCTAAAGAACTTTTCCTACTAACACACTAATGATGTTTATCTGCACACAGCCTGCTTTTGTGCTAGTACTTTATATACAATTTAGGGGCCATTAAACTTTAATTTAAGATAATTCATTAGAAACGTGTTTTGTATTGGAAGTTTCAGAATAGCAACTCAAACATTTCAGAAACCTCTGTTTTTACTTACACTGTGTTTTGCCTCCACCACGGAGCAAACAGCTCAGATATGTAACCCGCCCAAAATAATTGACTCCTGCCTCCAACCTTGCTTCTGAATATTCAAACACACAGCTGTGGGAGTGAAGTGAGAGGCAGGGAACCTGACAGCGAAGAATATCTCTCTGTTTTACATAAACTCAGGCACTTTGGAGGTTGGGAGATGTGTTTTCCAGAGTGTTAGACACACTTCTTCGGTCCTAATTGAGAACGTTGTTATCAGCATCCTGTAACTGCAAATGCCAAATTGAAATATCAATTTAAATCAAATAGGGATGAACAAAGAAAAAAATTCAAAACACTCGCATAGAAAAAAATCTTCAATTTCCTAGATTATCAATATCAATTTATATGGATAGCTATCAAGGTCCCTACCTAGATATTGCATTTTCAATGTGAAATAAAGGAATCAATAGGTACATTAAAGTCATAAAGATTACAGTAAAATCTAGACCGTATCCATTCATATGACATTGGACAAATCACGTATGCACCCTAGCCTTGAGTCTTCATCTGAAAACAGGATAAATAATACCTACGTAATATATGTGATAGAGAACGTAAATCTCCACCAATTTGTAAACTTCATGAGAGTAAAGAATCTGAGATTTTGGTGTTTTCCCCTCAATTACATTGTATCTTCAGTACCTAAGACTTTGGCACTCCAATACTTGCTGAATGAATGAACATTATACACATTAAAAAAAGATGCCATATGTGAAATGTCTATCATACAGTTAATTAATAAAAGTTTGTTCCTTTAATAACCTCTACCTTACTCCATCTTCATTCCTACCATATTAGCTCAAATGTTTAGGGCTGAATTCTTTCAACTCAATTCATACAATAGGTTCATTTTCAGATACCCTCATGTCTATACTAAGAATTATCTTTGAGCCCTTTATTTCTCTTTCCTTATCAAGACTGTTAGCCAGTACCATTAATTCAGCCTCCACAGTATCTTTCAGATCCATTCACTTCTGTCCGCCTCTACTGTCATCATCTACTCTAAGCCACAGTCCCCTAAATGGACCCTAGCAATAACCTCTTAACTGGTATCTCCATCTCACTGTGGTTTCACAATCCATAGCTGGATCTCCTGTCTCATCTGGTACCATTTTTCTCTCTTGCCCATGTCCCACCCATCCAGACTTCCTTTCTGTTCCTCACATATCGATCTTTTTCTGTTCTTAAACCTTCATGCTTGTTATTCACTCTGCCTAGTAATGTTTTTACCCTGGCTCTTCTATAGATGGTTCCTGTATGTCTACTAGGTCTCTGCTCAACTACCCTTCTTCAGAGAGGCTTTCCCTCTTTATCATATTTTCTCTACAAATAATTGCCTATAACACTTGGAATAAAGTCCAGACACCTTGCCAATAGCCCAAGGCATGATCTGACGACTGCCTGGCTGATGCTTTAAACTCATCTTCTACCATTCTGTTGCCTGGTGCCGCTACATGCCCAACCCCCTCCGCACCCACCTCACTCCTGCTGTTCCAGTTAGGAGAGAAGAGTTTAGAAATCAATATAAAATTGGAATGATCAAGGGAAACAGACACAGCAAAAATACAGCAAAAGGCATAGAGGTAAGAAAGCAAACAAGATGAAGGAAAATAAAGGATAAAAAAATAGGAGAGAGAAAACAGGAGAAATGGAAGACTGTCAGAGAAAACACAATATTTGCATAGAAGGAGTGCCCAAAAAGAAAAATTAAAAAAATTAACAAAACAAATATTTAAAGTTATAATTTAGGGAAATTTTCTTTCTTTTTTTTTATTTTTTTAATGTTTATTTTTCAGAAACAGAGATAGAGCATGACTGGGGGAAGGGCAGAGAGAGTGGGAGACACGGAATCTGAAGCAGGCTCCAGGCTCTGAGCTGTCAGTACAGAGCCCCACATAGGGCTCGAACTCACAAACCACGAGATCGTGACCTGAGCCGAAGTCGGACGCTTAACTGATTGAGGCACCCCCCAAATCTTCTTTAAATATAGATTAGAATCTCTATGTTGCAAGGGCACAGTATGCTATCACAGAAGAAAATTGATCCACCGTAGTTAATGCTCAGTCTTATGTTAGCAAAATTATTAAATACTTCAAATATAGAAAGAATTGGACAGCCAGACAGAAATATATCAAGTTACTTGCAAAGGAAGGAAATTATGTTGGCTTCAGAAATCTTCACAGCAATTATAAATTCCAGAAACAGTGGAGCAATGCCTGCAAAACACTCCACCAAGAAAGGGTACATCAAGAATTCTATATTCAGCCAGGCTGTCCCTAGAGAATAAAAGTTTCAGACATTTTACATATACAAGACTTCATGGAATAGTGTTCTTATGGACATTTCTCAGGGACGCTCCTAAAGGAAAAACTTCAGTCAACCAAGATATAATGAGGGAAGCTACCAAAAAAAAAGACTGGTAGTGACCCCTGAATATATTTAACTGTACAATTGAAACGATTACACAAATTGCAGTTTATGATGAAGGAACATAATGTAAGTTGTATATGCTTCACAATAAAAACTCAACATTTTTTTAAAAAATGGGAGGTCAAAGGGAAAATATGAGTGGAATAGTAAGCTTGTCCATCTACAACAGCCAAGAGGCAAACACTATAATTTAAAATGGACTTACAAACATATATAACTCACAAAAGAGAACACTAGGAAAGATATTTCAATAAAGTTGAGGAGTAAAAGAGAAAATAATGAAGATAGAAGAGTAGACAAGCTACCTTTATCATTGTAAAGGAAAACTAATAAATTCTATATAATAGTTCTAATAAATAAAGAAGATTAGGACTGATGGCATTATATAAATATATAATTATGAAAATAAAAATGTAAACCTCCCTAAATCCCAGCCAAATTTCACAGAGGAAAAAAAATAAGGTCTTGTGGTAACAGATTTTTTTTAAAACGTTATAAAAGAGAAACATGATAGGGGGCTCCTTAGTGGCTCAGTCAGTTAAGGCTCTGAGTCTAGATTTTGGCTCAGGTCATGATTTCCTGGTTAGTGCCTTAGAGCCCCACATTAGGCTCCGCGCTGACTGTGGAGCCTGCTTGGAATTTTCTCCCTCTCTCTCACTCTCTCTTTCTGTCTCCCTCTCTGTACCTCTCCTTCTCATTTTCTCTCTCTCTTCTGTCTCTCAAATAACTAAACTTTTAAAAAGAGGGACAGAGAAAAACATGATATAAGAGAATAACAAAATTAAGACCAAACATTTTTGCCTTTCAATAAGTGTAACTTGTCTTGATTCATCTATTGAAAGGCAAAGTTTTACAGATTGAATCACCAAATAAAACCTACTTCATGCCAAATACAAGAAAAAAAAAGATAAAGGCTTACAAAAAAAGAGTGGTCAAAGATCTACCAAACAAAAACAAATAATATAAAGCAGAAGTCATCATCTTTATATCAAACAAGGTGGAAGTCAGAACAAATGGCTAAATAAGACAAAGAAGAAAACCTAATAATGCCAAAGTGTGCAGTTCCCTATGAAGGTATAACAATTATGTATATACCTGTGCACCAAAATATATCAACATGTGAAGAACAGAAATTACAGGAGTTATAAAAAGGAACAAGAACAAACGCTAATATTGGGGGACTTCAGTTTGTCTCTCCTTTATGTGACCAATCCGAAGGACAAACCACCTGCAAAACCTAGCCTTGGGAATGGCATCCAGGGACTAAGTAATCCGCGGCCATGTTGAGCACCGTTTGCAAAGGGAGTGGTAACATATACAGTCACTTTTGGTCCAGTTGAAATTCAATCTGAACTTGAGCAGCATCATGCTGACACAACACATTCATAGCAAGAGGGGAGTTTCCTGTTCTTTTTATGAAGCTTTGTAACCTTGGTTTCTGAGACTCCTTGTTTTGGAAAAAAAAAACCAAAAACCCACTTCCTGATGATTTCTCTGCTAAAGAAAAATCTGATGAAAAACATAATTAGGAAATGAACATGCTTTAAATAAAGTTAAGCAAGTGATCATTTTTTTTTGTTTTTAATTCAACTTAAAATTCAAACACACATTATCTTTCTCTACGAGTATGCATAAGAGAAAAAGTAAAGTCTTACTGCTTGCTGGGTGCTTCTGATAGGTGTTCAATACCACAAAGACCACACAAACCACATGATTGTGACAATTACTATGGCAACTAACAAAATTTTCAAATTGAAGTACCCACTGTCAGCTGCCCACACAGAGCTCTTAGATCTGGCATCCACTTCCACTTTGATGTACAGTGTGCAAATCTGGAAGCCCCCGCCATCTTGTAACCACAGTGAAGAAAACTGCCTACATTAACTCCGCTCCTTTATTTTCAGTTGACTGCTTCGTATGTCAGTATTCCATTCAAAACTGGAGACCAAAGACTTGGATGCCCAGTCTAGAAAACTGCATATAGAGCCTGAAGCAAACATGGTATTAAATTAGCAATCCCATCCATATGTTTTCTCCTCTGTGCACTCAGAGCCATGAAAATAAGTTCATTAAAAATAACTCTTCTATCGCATAGTGGATTTTTTTTTTCTTCTCCTGAATCAGATCGTCATTTCAATCTGTGTGATTTAATTTTCTAAAATCAAGTCCCTCATATCCAGAGGGCCTTTCCTCAAACAAATGCCACACAGGAAAGCTGATACATAATAAAATTGTAAATGGTTCTGCTTAAATCTGGTCGGAATGTCCTGTTTTGTTTTCAGAGACAACAGAACTTCAAGAATCTTTCAGCTCATCATTATTCGCTGAGAAGCAAAGGCTCAGTGTCGGGCTTTGGCCATTTGGGAAAAGCTGAAAAGATGCGGAAAGTGAAAAAGAACAATCCTCGCCCTGGCAGCACACCCTTCTAACTGGGGGAAAAAGAAGTCACTGGCCAGAATCCTGATGTGTTCAGCAAACGTTCCTCTGTGATTTTTCTCTTCCTGCTTCTGCCTCAGAAGAAACAGGAACTTAGGGGGCAAGAAAACCAGAGGAAGTGACCTGCATCTTCTTAGCAGGACAGGCACATGAAAAAGGGAGACTGAGGTCCCTTCTGCTAGGACATATGAAGTTAGGACATACAGATTCACTACTGAGATACAAATTTTCCTATCTGGCAGCAAAGATACCATCATAACAGTACCAATTAACAACCCAACACTCACTAAATGGTTAGTTAGATGCACCAGGCATTGTTTTTCATAGATAGACTCATTTAATCCTTACTTTCAGTGTACCCCTAATGTCCCCATTTTACAGATGAAAAAACTAAAGAAGAAACAAGAAGTCTGTTTTCAGTTTTAGATCCTGAAGAGATAATAGGTATCTGGGAAAGTATACAGTATTTTCCCTTGGAGTCAGTTGATTTTCCAAGTCTGTACAAAAGGGAAAAAACAAAACATGATTTATCATAGTGATGTTTGATGGGACTAGCATTTAATGAAGGGCTAACTCTACAGTTGGTGGAAAATGTCACCTGTGTATGGTCAGACTAGGGGATCAGCAGAGTTGGGCTCCCGCACCCAGCCTGAGGCAGCACACCTGAATGCCCAGAGCTGCATTTTGAAAGGTGAGTAAGCCTAAAGTTGGTAACACGGAAGCACCTGGCAAATGGAGGCAAAACGCAATCAGCTCATGACTATTTGAGATTTATGACTGTGAAACACAGACCCTTCAAACAGCTACTTTAGCCAGGAAGTTCAGTTTTCTGTCCATGAAAACCTTATGTATTAATTTTCTATTACTGCTGTAACAAATTACCACAAACTTAGTAGCATAAAACAACACAAATGAAGTATGTTTTGGTTCAGTAGGTCGGCAGTCTCGTATAGGTCTCACCAGACAAAAGAAAGCAAGTTGTCTACAGGCTGCATTTTTTCCAGAGATTCTAAGGGAGACTTTATCTCTTGCTCATTTGGGTTATAGCAAAGTTTAGTTCTTTATGATGGTAGGACTGAAGTCCTTGTCTTTTTGCTTCTTGTAATGGAGGCCCATTCCCAGCTTCTAGAAGCTACCACATTCCTGGTCTCCTGGCCCCCTTCTTCCATCTTCAAAGCCAGAAATGGCAGTTGAGTCCTTTGAATCTCCCCCCACTTCTGTTTCATCTCTTTGACCCAAGTGGGAAAGCTTCTTTCCTTTAGAGGACTCATGTGAATACATTGGGACGATGTAATTGACTCAAGATAATCTCCTGAACTCAAGACCCATGCATTTGATTACACCTGCAAAGTTCCCTCACCATGTAAGGTAAAATATTCACATTCCTGCACAGTTTCACATATCTGTATTTCCAGGTCCATGAGATAAAGACATGAACATCTTTGGGGGAGGGGGAGGCATTATTCTGCTACCACACTTATGAACTGCACATCTTTAAAATGTATAATTTTATGAGTTTTGGCTTATGCATATCATATAGACCTATAAATCCATCACCACAATCAAGATAATGAGTATATCCATTACCCCTAAAAGTTTCTCCATGTCCCTTGGTAATCCATCCCTCCCTTCTTCGTCTCATCCCCAGGCAATCAATGATCTGCTTTCTGTCATTGTAGATGGCTATTCATTTTCTAGAATTTTATATAAATGAAATTACACAGTAAGTACTTTCTTATTTATTTATTTATTTATTTATTTATTTATTTATTTAGGTCTGGCTTCTTCCATTGAGCATAGTTATTTCAAGATTCATCTGTATTGTGGTGTGAATCAATAATACTCTGTGACTTAGCTATTTCACTCCTAAATGCTGCTTGTAGTGTTTCTGCCTGGGACAATATGTTAGGAAGAGAAAAGAGACTAAGAAAACACAAAGCCCTTCTGACTTCCAGTCCAGCTCAAAGACAAGTACAAATCCCAAGATAACTTAAACATTTGAAATCTTTGACACTGAAACAATATCCTATTTTATCAGTGAGTTTTTGCTGTGAAAGAAACAAACTCCCCCCAAAATTGAATGGCTTAAAATGATAGTCATTTTTCTGTGGATCAGTGATTTAGGCTGGTCTCTGCAGGGCAGTTTTTCTGCTAGAATTGGCTAGGCTCACTCTGTGGCTAACGTCAGGAGAGGAATTGGCTAGGGGCTGATTCAATGTCTCACTGAATGTCTGGTGGTTGCTGCTGGCTGTCAGTTGCTGCTGGCTGAAGGTGGGGTGACAAAGATGAGTGATCCCAGGTCTCCAGCAAATTTGTCCCAGTTTATATTCAGCTGGTGGCAGACACAGGGTTCCCAAGAGCAGCAAGAGAGGCAAGCCCCAGTGTGCAAGAGTTTTTCAGGCTTCTGTTTGCACCGCGTTTGCTAATGTCCCATTGGTCATAGCAAGTCACATAACCAAGCCCAGATTAAAAGGGTGGATACACACACTCAGCTTCTGGATAGGAGTAACTACTGAGAAACACTGCAAAGAGACATACATGCAGGTACAGGAAGGTTTTGTAACCACATCTGCAGTCGACCACATCTTCCTTCGTTACCTCCGCTTCCTCACTACCCATTCCTGCCTCAAGCCATATTTCAAATTCAGTTTCCTTACCCATCACTTAGCAGAATCTATTCTCTCTAAAGTTACCAATGACCTTCTTGTTTCTTGCTAAACCCAGGGAACCCATTTCACTCATCATCTCACTTGGCATCTTGGCGTCATTTGATATCACCTCCCCTGGCTTCAATGACACTACTCTTTTCCTTACAGTCCTCTTAGCCATTTCTTCACAGGCTCCTTTATGTAATAAGTGTGTAACATAATGCCTGGCACAAAACATGCATTTAAAAATTTTTTTGTTGAATGAATGATTAAATGCATAAATAAGCCAACAAATAAAATGGGATCATGTTCCTCTACCCACCAATTAAATGTTGCAGTTTGCCAAGCTGCAGTTACTACCTATATGCTGATGACTTCCAATTTTACGACTCCAGCCCAAATCTCTTTCCTGTACTGCCGGTAAGTATATGTAAACTCTGACTGGACTTTTTCCCGCTGGCACCCCAAACTCAGCCTATCCAAATCTGATCTTCCTGACTTCATTGCCGGACATGCTTTTTATCCAGATTCTTTCACGATCTGCCCAATCACCCATGCCCAAAATCTCAGTGTCATCCTTGACTCTATCCTACTGGTCACCAAGTCCTGTTACTTCTTCCTTTTGAAATCTGCCCCCTTATCTCCAACCAGGTTGTTTCTAGAACTTGTTTAGGTCTTTATTAGTCCTCACCCAGATGCCTACAACCACCACCTAACTCAGGGTTTACAGAATCTCTCTGAAGACAGGAAGCATATGTTTCACCAGACCTGCCCCAAATCTTCTGAATCAGAATCTCTCAGGAAGGGGCTTGAGAATCTGTATGTTTAAAAAGCATCCCAGATAATTCTTGTTATTGGAAAATTTGGGGAAACACTGTTTTAATTTGCCTCCTTGACTCCAGAATTGCCTCCCACCCTACAATCCATGTTCCACAGCATTGCCAGGATGATCTGTTTAAAATATGAATCTAATCATGTCTTTGCTTAAAATATTTCCATGGTTCTTCATGGCATATAGGATAATATTCACAGTCTTCAGCAGCGCCTTCATGTCTCTCCGGCCTTATCTTTCAGTCCTCCTCAGTTACGGAGCCTATACCTTGTTCTTCATTGTTTCCTAAGTGCAGTATGCATGCCCTTTCAGGCCACTGTACCAGCTGCACCTGCTACCCAGGCCACGCATCTCCTGACCCCTTTATTCATCACACACTTATCTAACGCTTAAGTGAGAAAGGCACTCTTCCAAGTTCTTTGGAAATAATCAACTCACATATTCATCCTTACAACCCTGGGATGGGTAAGTGGTGGGTACCATTATTATCACCACTCATGGAGGAAAGTGAAGGACATTTGTCTGGAGTCATGCATAGTTTCTGGTAAAATCAAGACTTGAGCCGAGACAGCCTGACTGTAGAATCTATGCATTTAGCAAGCATGCTGTAGTGCCTCTCCTTCATCTGGTTAAACCCATTCTTAGTCAAAGCTCAGTTCATGCATTAATCCCTTCTGGAAGCCTTCTTAGATCCCCCAGTCTAAATTAGCCTTCTGCGCTTATTTTTGTCACAGCATTTATAGCGCCATACAGTTAAAGACTCTTTTTTTTTTTTTGTCTTACAAACCAGACTGTAAGTTCCTTAACAGAGGGAGACACACTTTTTTGTATTCCTAAGCCCCAGAACAATGCCCAGCATGAAGTAAGTACTATTAGGATGAATTTTAAAAGAAGAAGAAGAAAAGAAGAAGAAGAAATGAAAGAGTGAATAAATACATATATTAACTGATAAAGAAGCAGCAAGGAATATCAACAACAGACAATCTGAAAATTCTGCCCCTGAATCATCAAGTCATCTGTACATAATTTCATGGGGCTTTTCAATTTTTGGCATATGAGATGGCCTACCTTGTATCAAAAATAAACTCTGGAGTTTTCTTACAAATTCTACTAATTTTCGTGGGAATTCAAATTAAATGCATGATTGGGCACTTATTTGTTTAATCTACTCAGTAGATTTCTTTTATTTCTCTGTGTCAAGCATGAAAGCTAAAACTATTTCTAGACCTTTCATCCTAGCTCAGCTTTCCCCTTAATTTCTTCACTCCAAAATGTTGAACAAAACAGGTCCCTTTTTGTGGTTGGAAAGTTTGGCTTTACATAGAACCTTTCAACACACAACTGTCAGCACCTGATTATGGGTCATTTTTTAGCCTCTGACTTTCACTTCCTTCCTTAAATAGGTCTCTCAGATGAATCATCTTCAGCTACTCTGTGATTATGCAGGGAACGGTATATAAATGAGCAGGATGCACTCAGCTCCTAACTACCTTTATATCCTTCTGTGCTCTGATTTTAGGGGCTCATTTCATTCAGTAAAAGTTGAGTGACTACCGTGTGCTGGGTTTTGTGTGAGGCCATCAGTTCATTAGCACTTCCAACAAGAGTGCGAGGAAGCAGAGCTGAGAAAGCTCACATTCACTGGTTTTCAGCCTTGTAGCGTTTCTAGTTTCAAGAGGAATTTGGTGGGAAAGAACTTAGGCGAGCTGTTATAATATTTGTGCAATTCTTTTTCTATACTGCATGTCATTATTAGAACAATTTTGCGTGTGTGTGTGTGTGTGTGTGTGTGTGTGTGTGTGATCACTCAAGCAGCAAAGTAGCAGAGCCCCTTGGCTATTCAAAAATGTATCTCTCAGCCTATATTCATGAATACTTCATCAAAGCCATCCCTATAATACACATGCGCATAGTCATAGCTATCTACTTATTGGATCAGTTTTGGTAAATAATCTCTTTAAGGGTGGTTTATGGGTTGATGAAACATGTGTACATGTCCATGAATATTAATGTGAAAGAATCCACCTCTTTTCTGTATGAGAACAAGAAAAGTCAAAGTACGAAGACCTGCAATACTGGAAAATACCGGAATGGATTAAGGAAAGAGGAAATTTACAATAGGAATTCTTGTCTTTCATCTTCCATATGAATGACATCCTAAATATGTATGATCCTGACCTACATTTCTACAGTGGAAGGCTGTTTCCTGAGTGAAACACAGCTGCAGTGTCATGTGCGGCAACAGACATAAGAAGTGCCCAGGCAACGGCGCTCTGGCTGAAGAATTCAATAGGCAACAGATTAAAGCAATCACGTGCAGGACCTCAGATTCCATAGGTTTTAAGGGAGATCTTGTACCTCTGTGAAGGTGCAGGAACTACTCATGTAAGTCTTTCCATCCTGCTAAAGAAGATTCTGGCTTTGTTCAGCTTCTCCCCTCTCTGTGCTGTGAGAAGAGAAGACAAATGTCAAAAGAAAGTAATGCCTTGGGCGTTAGTGTTGGAGAACCATCAGAGAATGGACAGAGGGAGCATCGCCTCTGAGGCAGTAGGAAGAAGGAAGGACTCCACAGAGTCAATTATGATAAATAGCAGGAGAGGGAGGGCAGAGGAAATGAAGACAGCCCCAACTGGGGGAGAGGAAACGGTTCAGAAAAGAAGCTAGGAGTGAGAATAGCTGTAGGGTGTGAAGGCAGCTTATGGGAAAGAGGAGAGGGGAATTTTGAGGAAATTATCTGAGAGCTCTTTGCACCCTTCATGGTTTTTGAGAAATACAAGTAAAGTATGCAGGTATTCATTTCATATTATTGGCAACTGATTTCCTTTGCACACAATAATGCCCTGATTCATGGCTCATGGCTTTCTATCTTTCAGTGAAATGTTATGAAAATCACTTCACTAGCATCTGGCCAGCAGGGTTGGCTGCACCCACCTAGATGACTTGATAAGAACTCCTTGCAGTCTTGAGACGGACTGTTTCTAACTCAGAACACACTGCCCCTTCTTCCCCCTTCTTCATTTACTGTTACTTCTGCCCTTCTTCATATGCAAATGACGTACCAGATTGTAATGTCCTTGATGCCAGGAAGTTCATCTTTGTTATCTTTGCGTTTTGTGTTCTATCAGGCAGGACGCCTGGGACATGATTAGATATTCAGTTAGCTAATCAATCAATGCATTCTAGGATACATCTAAAGTTTGGCTACATAAAACTAGTTACAATGTGTGGAGAGAAAGCTAAGGAGCTATGGTTTTGTTGGTGGTATTTCAATTATTACCACTTTCTTATTTATATTATCAAATATTCTGATACGGCAATATACGTGGATTCTAAGAACGATCATGTACATGTGTCACTGATGATTTCATTACGACCGCTTTCCTTACTGACCTTTCCTTACTGACCTTACTGAAATGAAAGTATTCTCATTTCAGCACTGTATTTGGAATTCAGTGGTTATTACTACATTTTAATAGCTCAGAAATTATCACTAGCTTAAAACACTCTTCTGCTAGGAAGTAGTTATATAAGTAGCATTAATAACACATGCATTTCCACCATTCTTGTCTAAAACTTAACTATAAAATAGGCCAATTTTAATTCTCTCAATTTTATGAAGGAACACATGAGATAATAGCTATAGTTCCCACACTACTTGTTTTGGTTTCTGGAAATCTTTGTTGTCTTATTAGCTATTATCCATCTACATAAAACCCTAACATAATGAGATGCGGCAGGCCATCTCCGGGTTCAAAATAATAGTGTGCTGTGAGCACTATATGCTACTAAGCTCTGATGGCTAGGTGGGAGCACCTATTGAAAATTTACATTGAAAGTACTATGTTCTGGGGTGCCTGCGTGGCTCTGTTGGCTAAGCGTTCAACTTTTGATTTCAGCTCAGGTCATGATCTCACAGTTCACGCGTTCAAGCCCATCGGGCTCTACGCTGACAGCAAGTAGCCTGCTTGGGATTCTCTGTGTCCTCTCTCTCTGCCCCTCCCCTGCTTGTGCTCTCCCTCTCTCTCTCAAAATAAGTAAATAAACATTAAAAAAAATTTTTAGAAAGTACTGTGTTCTGGTAACTGTGGGAAGTTAAAAAGGAGTGAAAACATCTGTTCTCTAACAACAATGAAACTGCATACAACATACACATAATAAGTTGCTGTGATATGAAATGACAAACATTTTTTTTTAAATGAATGTACACACACATTTCTGTCAGGCATTCCCAAACTTGCATTTTCAATGGCCCGTAAAGAGAAAAATGGGGTAACATGTGGTAGTGCCTACTAGAGAGTACTGCATAACCACTCATTCTCCTTCCATATTGCACTTTACTTTAACTTCGGACTGATAGTTCACAGTGAAGCCTGCACCTTTTTGACAGTTCTGCTTCTCAGGCACCAAGATTAAAAAAAAAAAAAAAAAAAAAAAAAACAAAGGCATCTTTCACATTACTACATACCAAGCTCTATATATTGTTTACTACAAAAACACGAAGCTATCCACACAAGTAATAAGAAAGGAGCATTAAATGCATTACTGCCCATGGCTGTTCAGATGGACATATAAATGCTTAGCTATTTAAAAGATACAAAGAGCAATGAATCCAGAAGAGAGGAAATTTCTGTAGCACTAGAACATGTAATCTGAAAAGATATTCTAAGTAAGGTCTGATTAAGCAAAAATGTTATAACGTTCATTTTGTATTATGATATAATACACAATTAAAAAAGAAAATCTGGGGAGCATAGGTATACAGAAAGAAAAATACACAAAACCGTCCATAAACTCATACCAGATATAAACTCTGTAAAACATTTGAGTTTCCTTTCCAATGTTTTTCTTCATATATAATCTGTTTTTACCTATTTGAACTATACTCTCTATATAGCTGTTCATCTTGCTCTTTTCTCTTAGGTTAGGTTGTAAGCATTTTCCATGCTGTTAAACATTTTCTGAAATCATGATTTTTAATGGCTGCCTGTTGTCCATAAGATACATGTACCATTACTCTGAATGTCACGACTTACCTATTGTTAATTATTTATACTGATCCAAATTTTTTGCTGATAGCAGAATTTTACTGATGAGAATGATGTATTTTAGTTAAAAATAACATTTTGGCTAACATGATGTAAACCTCACAGAATGGACACTGAGGAGAAAGAGACGAAGGGGGAACAGCTCAGAATAGAAAGCCAATATGGAATTCTGTTATCCTTGATATGCTGTCAGAAAATACGACAATTGTACTTGTAAGTAAGTTACAAACATCTGAAGGAAGTCAGAGAGCACTTACGTACACCAAGGAATAGGTAGGAATTAAACAGTGAAAAGGCTGTGCTCTTTCCCAAACACTGATGAATGTGAGACTTGAATTGACTTCTGCTGTCACACTTGGTCTCTGAAAAGTGTCCTCTGTAATAACAAGATGCCATATTTAACAAACATCAAATGGCAGAATGACAGCTGGGCAGTAAAACAGATAAGGAGCCCATCTCGCGTACAGGTAGAGCTCGAGTGAACTCTGGCATACCCATCAAAGAGTGTAAGGAGGGTAAGCAGGGGGAGAAGGGCAGAAGGGAGGATTTCTTCCATTAAAAACCACACAATTCCATCTAAGTGAGTCTTTCCTGGTGCTCTTCTTCTCCAGCGTCTCCCTTCACCACAAGCTCTACACACTGTAAGCGTGCATACACTGTCAGTTCATGACTCAACTAAGTTATAACAGGACAAGCACACTTCAAAGGACAAATTCAGTATTCAGGATTGTCAACACCTCCATTCCTCTTGTGTGAAACACTGGACAGTCCCTTCCGATATTCCATAGACCCTCTTCTTATGCTGCCCAGGAACTTTAGCAACAATGGACTGTGAAATGAAGGATTATAAACCAAGAAAACCAAGAGAACTAGAGCAAAAAAAATGAACTAAGGAAGAAGATGGACCTGGATTATTAGAACCCACTGAACAGATAGCCTGGAGACAAGTAAATAAAAGTCAAAAGAGAAAAGGAAATGTGGAGGCAAAGTCAGACAAAGAATCAGAAAACAGATCATTTTGAATGAAAACAGATGCCCTTGCCATTCTTTCCCAGGGTTAGGAGTGGTGGGAGAGTCTGAGCTGCTCAAACCCTTTTTGCCATTTTCCTGTAGTCAAGGGAGAAGAGGGACAGGAAATAATATGGAGAAGCCAGTGCCCCGGGACATCCAAAAGCACAGAGAAATACCTCTTTCCCCATCAGCCCCAGCAGTGCATTAGCCGTCCCACTCTCCATAGCACCTCTCAGGAGCTCCGAAGCCAATCTGCTCATTTTTCAACTAGCCTTTTGGTTATAACAAAACAGACTTTTGAGCTCTTTCTATTCTCCAGGCATAACTGAAGATTTCCTCCTCATACCATATCTTTGTATTTAAAAGAATTCTCACTTTGTGGATTCACAAAACATGCTTAAATGTGAAAGACAACCTCAAGGGGATTGTGGTACATTTACAACTCTTAAGGAGAAGTATTCATGTTTTAGCTTGAATAATAATGGAGTGCATGTTTAATGAGTCCTTAACTAGATGCCAGAAATTCGAAGTGCTTTATATTATAAATCATGTATTGGGGCGCCTGGGTGGCGCAGTCGGTTAAGCGTCCGACTTCAGCCAGGTCACGATCTCGCGGTCCGTGAGTTCGAGCCCTGCGTCAGGCTCTGGGCTGATGGCTCGGAGCCTGGAGCCTGTTTCCGATTCTGTGTCTCCCTCTCTCTCTGCCCCTCCCCCGTTCATGCTCTGTCTCTCTCTGTCCCAAAAATAAATAAAAAACGTTGGGAAAAAAAAATTTTTTTTTAAATCATGTACTTATTACACATTACATAATTGATTTATCCCAATATTTCTGACATATCATAATTCCTTGTAACACCTTACTCCCATTTCACAGAAGAGAAAATTGAGTATCACACATTGCACATAATGGAGTCAGGACACAAGCCCAAACCCATGTGACCCCAACACCCATGCTCTGGCCCAAAGTCTATATGGTTTATTGCTCTGGATAACTCTGGCATTGCTGACTTTGGCATTTACTTATCAGGGAGGGTGACATTTTCTAACATCCTGCCATGAGGACATAGCCACTGCGTGGTATGAAAGTCTAGTCACAATAATTTAGCAGCTCTGAAAAGGTTGTTTATCAGCCTGGCTAGGCTGAATTTTCTTGCCAGTCCCCTTTTTAAGTGGGAGTGGAAAGGAGAAACTGTAAAATCATCCCTTGACTGCCATCCTGGGACGTACAATGCCAGTAGTCTTTCGATTGCCTTTAAAGCCTTTGTCTTGGAAGGAAAGGTGCCGGTTCCACCACAAACCTCCATGCAAGGCCAGCTAACATGTAAAATTAAAGCCACGCCCCTTGGCTGGACCTCAGGATGCCCGCAAGCTCCCCTTCTGGCCTCCACTGCCTTTCTCCCTAGTTGTGAGTTCTCACTGCTCCTGGGCGCCTGCTGTCCCTCACGCTCGGCGTGTCCGCCCCTGCCCTGGCCGTGCCTCCCAGCTCAAGGACCACTTGGCTCCTCTCCATCACCTCCTCCCCGCCACCCTTCTCCGCCTTCACTCAGCAATCTCTTCAGTCATCCTCACTTCCCCAGCCCGCCACTTTGTAAATCCGAAGACCATTTGATTGATTGATTGATTTATCTTTTCTGGTCCGATAGAGGGGTACCATTCCATTATTCCATGACTGAGCAAAAAGTCTCTCTTTTTTTAAGTTTTTATTTACATTCTAGTTACTTATCAGGGCACCTGGGTGGCTCCGTAGGATGTGCAACCGACTCTTGATTTCGGCTGCGGTGACGATCCCAGGGTGTGAGATCAGGTCCCACCTCAGCTCTGTGCTGAACATGCAGCCTGCTTAAAATGCTCGTTCTCTCTCTCTCTCTCCCTCTCTCCAAAATAAAATAAACATAAAAAAATTAACAATAAATTTTAGTTAGTGATGAAGCCTATTTTAAATTCATGGATTGCAGGTCTCCTCAGCTGGAAAGTCAGATCAATGGGGATAAACATTATAGTCCTTACATAATGCAGGTGTTAACTACATGGAAGCCAGATTCAGGTGAGCAGCTATATTTTATGACTTCCATGTTAGTATGGACAGTTCTTATTTTTGGTGCATTTGTTTCATAAAAATATATACACGTGTAAAATGTATGGAAATAGGACAACTTTGGTACATTGGGCACAGATGAAGACAGGAAGCCAGAGAAGACTAGTTCACTTTAGAACAGTGATTCGCAACTGGGGACAAATATCTGGGGACATTTTTGGTTCTCACAACTTGGGGGCTGAAGGATCTAGTGGATGGAGACCAGAAGGCTATTAAACATCCTAAAATCCACAAGAGACACACCCCCCTCAAAGGACATATCCAACTCAAAATGTCAAGAATGCCAAGATTGAGAAACCCCGGTTCAGAAAGAAGACAGTTATCTTAAGGACAGGTTTTTAGCATTGCCTGATTTTCAGGGCAGCTCACTGTCCAATGCAGAGAACGTAGATTTTATTTTTAACATTGAGAATGCCACCATTTGCGTTATCAGTCATTTTAGCTAAATATGTTGTGATGCAACTTGTTTTTATCTTTATGCCCCAAATTACTAACTCAACTTTTTAAATTATTTTTTATTAGCTTTTCTATTTTTGTATGCAGTATAAATCAGTTTTCCAAATCTTAAATATAATCTTTGTAATAGAAGAGTCCTTAGAAATTATCTGGTTCACTCACCCCTTGTACTTTACACATGAAGAAAATGAAACCCAGGCTGCCCAGGGGACTTTCTCATGGAAGAGGCAGGACTGGATGCTAAGTCCCCTGACCCGTATTCCAGTGCTCTTTGCCATATTACAGGATGCAACCGTCATGTAAATGAGGAGTAAATTCTTCTTTGGGAGATTATTTCTTTCTGAGCACAGATTTTAGCCTTTCTGTATCCAACAACTCTGTTCTACTAACTCGATTCACTAATCTTAAGTCATAAAATAATTGCTAGGGTAATATATGATGAAACATTTGTCCTCAGAAGAAACAAGAGCAAACACTAAAATTCCTTTTTGGAAATGAAAGTTCTAAAACCATCTGGCATTTTTGACTTTTAAACTCATTTAGGTAATACATTTCAGAATATTATCATGTTTGCTTCAAGTAATTATGTTTTAAGCCTTGATCTTTGTTAGATATTAGCGAACATTTTCTCAGTAAATAGATTATTATTAAAAACATTTAGATGAGGAAATCTTAATGAAAATATTTCAAGAATAATCTGAAAAATTGTTTGTGTTCTGGGGTAATTAACTCTGGTTTTCACTTCATCGCTAAGGGAATTACTAGAATGGAGAGGTTAATTCACTTATTTATAAGCATGCAGTCTATTATTGGTAAAGAAAGGAATTAAAGTACGCATTTTTTTGTTTTGGCTTGATTTGTTTTGTTTTTGTTTTATTTAGCAAAATAAACGTCCCTTAAATTATGCATTAGCTGGAACTCCCAGTTTGTTGTTCAGCCTTGTCTGAGGGGGTGTGAACTTCTGAGCTCTGAAAAAACAATAAAAGACGAATAAAAATTGACCTCACTATTTCTTAATATTTATCGAGCTAAGTTAGTTGAAATATGTATGATGTGAAGGTTACAGATCAAGGTGTATACCTTTACCCCCTCACCATTCAAATTTCACCTTGTGCCATTTGTCCCAAAGAAGGTTCAGTGGAAATGCACAGAGTGATTAGTTTCAGTCAAACACTTCAACTCAAGGAACAACACAAAACAAGCCTCCACTAATCAAGGAAAATGTCACTGGTTCCTATTTTGATTCAAAATAAGGAACAGAAAGGAGAGTGAGCAGACTGGAACTTCTTGCAATGACTCGGTTGGGATTCATAACAGAAGGAGGAAGTTACTTTCCAGAAGTTATGTTTGAAGTATAAAGAAATGTGTTGCTGCCATGTGAATATCAGACACACTGACAGCGCTATCAGAGGTAGAAATGATATACAGAATAAATAGCCACTAAATGTAGTGACAACTTTGAGTGACAGATGAAGAATAAAAATGAACGATGTTGCCTATAATATGTTAGGAAACAAATGCCTCTTTCTTTCAGAAGAAAAAGATATGCATGGTTGGGAGTTCAGACGGCCTCCCATCTGGTGAACTTTTTTGCCCTTAGAGAGTTATAATTTGGGCCCAAAATGGAGCAATTCCTTTGTAGAAATTGTTACCTCTTCACTTCATTGAAGGTTTACAACAGTTTATTCTGACTGCTTCTGCTCAGTTTTAACAATGTGTTTTATACTAACATTGTCCTGTCTACTGCGTATTAAGAAATCCAAGAATAGGTTAGGCATTTTATTTTCCGGAGACCAAAGGCCATCGTAAGTTCAGGTGTACTACTCAGAGCAAATTCGTAGGAGTTTTTGGTACCAAAAATATGTAATTTCTTAGACGTCAACTGCTTATAAAATAATAAGAGAATAAACCTTTGTATCAATTTAACTTTGTCAAAAATAAGTCAAGGAAATTATATGGAAAAAAATTAGAAATTATATAGTACATGTCTGTATCAGACAGTTAATAAAGTCTTGCCTTTGTCAACAAAA